>NC_091538.1:62142500-63392500 GCF_042242935.1 Bactrocera oleae
ATACTAAACATTCTATAAAGAGAAATTTCCAAAATTTTAATGTGTATGACACCATAAATACCACAAACGTGTTGAGCGAAGAATTAAAACCAATGTTATTTAAATAAAAAACAATTATTAATCAAAAACATAATGAAAAAAATATATCTGAAAAATTTTTGAATGTAAAACAAGAAATGTTCTTAGAACAAATAAAAATTTTTATTAATAAAAAAATAACAAAAAAATTATATATGAAAAATTTTTGAATGTGAAACTTGTTTTATACAATAGTTGTGTGAGAATACCTTTTATGTTCTTTAAGCCACGAAACTACGCCTTAGTCCTCAAATCACACTCCATAGTAAACAAGTCTCGAGTTCCGATAACAAACTTTACAAGCATTCTACCGTGAATAGCCTTATTAGTGATTGGATTGTCATTAGCTTGAACACAAAATTAAAATTTCTGTGAAAAAGTTAATTTTTTGTCCTATTACTTGTATAGTGGAAGATGAGGTGGAAATATCCAGGCGCTATTGTCCAGCATTTGCAAGACTGAGGTTGAAAACCTCGACAGTCTTTCCTTCAGCAAACCATGGCTTCTGACGAAACTGCCATTAGCCGCCTCAACAAATTTGTGACAGGTTCGAAGCGCTTTGTCGATTTGGGAGGGTCTTATGATCAATTGTAAGCAGTTTTAGGTACCACTACGGACCAATGTCGTTCTTAGCTGTCCAATTGAAACCCCTCTTGGAAACGACCTCTTATACTTGAAAACCATGCTATTATATGCTGTTAAATACCCAATAAGTTCACTTTGAAGCACAAAACTCCGCTAATTAGTTTCGTGTATTAAAAAAATCGGCATTGTTTGGAAGTATTTCTAAAAATTCTAAAATTTGAAATACGAAAATTTTACCGAAAACAAGTTTAGCGTAGTTCTGGAACTCTTCATAATCAAGGTACATGTAGTTGTGCCTTAACCTTTTTCTTCAAAACCATTTTTGTTTAAGTATATAAATTTTGAAAAACAATGTATTTTTTTCTACAATAATTAGTAGTAATTTCACAATTTTCCACAGTCGAACTGAAGAAAAAGAAGAAAGTGTTTAATATGTTATTTTATTTTCATAACAACAACACTTTTAGTATATTTCTACATTTTCAATCCCCTGTCACTTCACTGTGAACACGCGTAGTATGTTTTTTTGTATTTTTAATATTTTTTTTTATATTTTTACAACTCTTCTACCCCCCCCCATAACTTTAAAAATTTGCTTTTTTGACAAAAGACTTTCTATATTTTGCCTTTTTAAACATAACAGAAATATTTTCAAAATATATTTTATAAAAAAGAATTTTTTACGTCAGTTTACCTTTTCTTCGCGACTTCCGAGTGTTTGAAACTTTGCAACGCAGTGTTTTTGCAATAATTTTACGCTTTCTGGTGCATTTCTTTTTCGCAAAGTGCTTTTTATATATTTATTCATTTATTGTTTTTTGAAGACTCCCCTTTGTGACCGTGTCAATTGCATGTCTGTGGATTTGTTTTTGTTAAATCAGCAAAGTCAGGGTGCATTTCAGTAACCACACAACCAGAACGACAACAAAAAATACTGCAATTATATATATGTACATATAAACGTGTATATACATATGTAAATATTTGAAAAAGTGTTAACAAAACCAAAAAAAAACAGCCAACACAAACAAAAGTAAACTTTCCCCTTTTTATGCGCTTGCAGTGTCGTCGTCGTCGTACGTTCGTTTGTTGTGGCTTAACGGCGTACATTCGGCATGGCGTGTTAACTTGTCTTTTACAATTGGTTATATGTATGTATATATGTTGGCAATTGCGTTAACGGCGAGAATTCAAGTAAATGCAAAAAGAAACCAAAATAAAGTAGAAATACAAAACACACGTTTTCGTGCAAAATGACTATTAAAATGCTAATAAAATAACAAATACAATTACCAACTTGCTTAGCTACATACCTTGCGCATTTTGTTGTTGCTATTTATTTAGTGCTGGTGGTGACATTTTTGTCATGCCTGCAAGGAAAGACAGGAAAATTAAAATACAAATGAATAAAAAATACGTGTTTATGTACTCGTATGTAGTACATACATATGTATGTATAGAAAAATTAGATTTTTGAGAATAAGTTTTTTTGGAAAATGTTTACAATTCTTAAAAATTAAAAGCAAAATGGTAACGCACAAAAAACATACAAATAAAAATATTTAAAAATAAATGAAATAATTATATAAATAAATTTTTATCTAATAATTATCTATTAAAATTTTGACTACAAATAAAAAAGAAATCTTTAAAACTTGTATTTTGAAATATTTTATTTGAAAAATATATATAATAAATTTGCAAAAAATAATTTTATAGAAGAAGTAACAATAATCAACTAAAAAAATATACTACAATTACACTTAACTTTAATAAAAACTATTTAATCATACAAAATAAAAATAATATAAGTAAAACAATTTTAAACACCCAAAACGTTAAAAAAAATTCAAAATAAATTTAAAAAAAAAATGTACTTATTAAAACATACAGTTTATGTCAACATATAAACATTTTCAAATTTTGCACTAAAACTTATACACATTTTCAAAAATTACTCAAGTAACAATTTAATAAAATAAAAAAGTAGAAACAAAAACCAATTAAAATATTATTAACAAAACTAAAATAAATTATAAATTTGAGTTTAGTAAAGCCCACAAAAAAATTAAGTTTCTATTAAAAATTTTATATATTAAATAATAAAAAATAATTATTAAGCCCAATCTTTGAAAATAAATTAAAATATTAGAAGAAACACATACTAAATATATTTCAATAAATCAAAATAATATGAAAATATAATAACAAAGCCAAATTACACAAAACTTTTGAAAATAAATTTTATATAAAAATAGATTAATAATTTTTAATCCGCTTTAAAATAAATTCTTTAATTAAAAATCTAATAAAAATTATTTAAATTTTGAAAACCAAAAATTTTAGACAAAATATAATACATAATAATAATGTATATAAAAAAATTATTTAAATTTTGAAAACTACAAATTTTAGACAAAATATAATACATATTAATAATTTATATAAAAAACGTCCAACAAAAATGTTTCTTAAGCAAAAACTAAATTAAATGTTTCGATTAAAAAAAAAACAATAAAAATGATTTTACCGGAAATTCTAGTTAAAACACAAATAAATAAGCTATTTTTTCCTAATAAAAATTAACAAAAAAAATTATTTTAATGAAAGAAGCCAATCCAAATTATTTATTTCATCAGAAATTTTTTCAAAAACAAATAAGTAAGTTTAACGAAAATATTTTTACCGAGTAGCAGTTAAAGAATAAATTGTTTTAATTAAAAATAAAAACAAACAAAAATTTACCACTAAAAATATTTCAAAAAAAAAAACAATGCCGATAAATATCTATTTTCTAGTGAAAATATAAAAAATATGTTTTATTACAAAAAAACAATATCATCAACAATTTTTACACCGTAAAAAAATATCTCTAAAAGAAAAAAAATAATAATAATAAAAAAAATTTTAATAAAATAGAAAAACACTTATAATTATTTGAATTTTAAACAAATGAATGAAAAACATACAAAAAAGATTTGAAAATGTACAAAACAAAAAATTTTTTTTTAGTTAAAAAATAATAATAATTAAATAAAAAGAACTCCACCTATTATTAAAATAAAATAAACAGCAACCAAAAACAATAAAAATTTAAGATTAATAGGAAAAAATTCAAGCACTTCAACAAGAGTTACAAATACATAAACAAGTTTATAATGAAATGTAAAATAATGCGCATTTTTTCAAATTGCTTCGACTGCCTGCCACTTTGTTGCGGTCAAGCGAACAGCTGAGCAGCAACAAAACACATTGACAATGATAAAACAAAGTCAATAAATTTGAAAAAAAAACAATAAAAAATTATATAAATTAAAAAAGAAAAACGGTGCTACTGAGCAGACTTGTTGGGTTGATGCATTTTTTTAAATTAAATTTTTAAGTGGCTTTTATTGCACTTTGCACAGCGTTGCATTTGCATTGTGCCACTTTTATTACTGTCACTGTATTTACGCATTAAACTCCGCTGGACTTAACTGTTGCTGGCGACAATTTGCCACTAGTCTTTTGCTTCATTCATAATTTCGCAAAATTTGCATTTCTTGCACAACATTGTTGCAACACTACTTTTTTGCATAACTAAATGCATTTTTATTTAAACTTGTTTATGTATTGGAATACCTTTATTTTGCACATTGTTTGCTTCAATTTCATTTATTAATTTTTTACTGAAATTCTTAAATAGCGAAGTCTGCAAAACAAATCGTTAAACAAAAACAAAAAAGTGAAAAGTGCATTCGGAAATGTTAAACGACCATTTTAGTTTAAAAAAAAGCGCCTTTTGCATATAAAAGTGTTTCCTAGGCAAGTCCAGTTAGTCACTTAAGAGTGAAATTGTGGAAAAATATTTGGAATAAAGCAATACACTTAGCAATTCAAAGAATTTTCCAACTTTGCACTTTCGGTTGCTCAACCGAACACCAGACAACAAAGTGAGAACATTTTTAAATTCAACGAAACTGGATTCCGCAATCGTGGATACTATCAGCCATTTGAAAATGGTCTTTGGTGGCCGTTTTCGCATCAGAAGGTGAGTATTAGACTTATAAAAATATTTGAAACTGATATATTAGCATGTTCTATCTAAATACATATTATTCCATTGAATAGTTTCATTTTTATAGAAAATTAACAAAAAATTCTTCCCGAAAAATGAACGCTATCCAACTCTAGAATGGGAGAAAATTTGCTTTACTGTAATAACAGCAATAATAATTTTTTACCACTAAAAGCATATGCTTGTAATTCTAAATAGGTTATACTTAAAACGAGAGCCTTAAGTGTAGCTAGCTATCTTCAGTGGTGTCTTCTATGTTCTTAATAATTATATATATATCAATTATAAGCGGCAGGCCTAGTATCATATTTCGATAGATTATACCTTTAAAAATAACACAATAAAATTATATTTGTGATATCTCAAAATGATTTTGAGTTACATCCTCCCAAAGTGTAGCCACTCCGTTCAATCAGCTCACTCAGTTATGTTTAAATGGCATTTTGTCCAAAAAAACTTTTAACTTGAAACTTACTTTAAAACTGAGGCGCCGCCTGTAGATGTTAAAAAACAAATTTTTTTGTCCAAAAATTTTCTTTTTTTATAGTCTACAGATTCTACCCTCAGGTTAAGCAAAAAAAAAAATTTTTTTCGCTTCACCCTTATGTACATGAGAAACATTTAATGCATTTCCGCTTTATTTATTTTACACTTTTTGTAACATCACACACTTTTTAGAAAAATATTTGACGAAAGTTATAAAAATAGCAAAATTAACTAACTTAGCGCAGCTTGCAACGGTGATGTAATAAAACTACAAAACCTTATAAACATGTGTATGTTAATAATTGTGTATAAATTATATTCTTATATAAATGTATATGCCTAAAAACAGTTGTTTCAGCGCAAAACAGCTGCAAATTTTAATTAATAATAAAAAGTCCCTTCCGTAACTACAGAACGTTTAAAAAATAAAATAAAGCCACTCTGCTTATTAACTCTACTTGACAAGCCGGTAAGGGTCTTTTATTAAGAATATTTTATTTCAATATTTATTTGCATTATTAAATGCCACTTTACCTTACTCACGCAGTCACTCTACGCTGGACAAAACACACAGTTAGCGATCTGAGTCACAATAGCGCGATCATTACCGTTTATTTACACAGTTATGCATAGATAGACTTTCCGGCGAATACGCGCTATGTCATAAATGTTGATAATACTTTTTCTAGTAAAGAAAAAATTAATTGTATTATACTAAGGCAATAATAAATAAACAAAAGGCATTATCATTTCATACAAAAGCACATTCTCACTACTCACACGCTCGAGTAGCAGTAATCCGTTCTAAACGGTTTTTCCGGAGATTGTAGCATCTTGAAAAATAATCTATGCCAAATTTCGTGTAAATATTTTTCAAAATAAAAAAAATTCAAGGACTTGACTTTGATCGATCAGTTTGTATGGCAACTACATATATGCGATAGTGGTCCAATATCGTTGGTTTCGACAAATGAGCTGCTTCTTTGGAAAAAAGAGCATGTGCAAAATTTCAAAACAATGTGTCTAAAATTGGGGGACTATTTCACGTACATATAAGTATGCAGACAAACAGACACACATGGCTAAATCCATCTAATTCTGCTGCAAACATTCTGCCGTAAAAATTTCCTTGAAGTCAACTATTTGAATTCTCAAAAGAAGTTCAAGCTCGAAAATAAATTTTAAAAGTACAATACTTTAATACATATGTATGTACTTAACAACACCTGACTAATCAAAATCAATTTTTTCTAAGATTGCTTCTGATTTGATATGATTGTTGTTGCTCTTAACGTTAAGTAGGTACTTGTAGTTAAGTGCAGAAGCAATCTGAAATAGTATAGTGTTATTTATGGCATCCTAGTCGTACTCATAAATACAATAGAAACTAAAAAAAATGTCTTTATAATTATTTCTCTAAAAAATTACAAGAATTTATTTACCAATTCCTAAAACAAATTAGTTTTTACTAAAGAAGTGAAAAATGAATTAACGAGGCCCTTATTTGACCTATTTTCATTAAGCATATATGTAGCAGCTTTCATAGCTAGAAGCTACTTAGGGAGCTGATTAAAAGCTCATTAAGAGTAAGAGTAATGTAAGCTTCCGGTTCTTTTTCCTAGTTAGTTACTCTCTAAGATTATAAATCAACTAGAATGGATGTAATTATGGCAAGATTTTCACGTAATTGTATTAAAAATAGGTATTATAAAAACTAATGTAAAAATAGTTTAACAATAAAAAATATTAAATTTAAACAAAATAATTATTCAAAAACTAAAAAATTATATTAAAATAATTATACAAAAATTAAGAAAGAGTAATTAAATTAAAATAATTGTACAAAAATTAAAAAAAAAGTAATTTAAGCAAACTATATAAAGATTAATTAAAAAAGACGTAATTACTCTAACAAATAAAAGATATCTATAAAAACAAAATTTTCCAATAACCACAGCAGGGCACTAATACATTGTCAATTTAAATTAATTGCTTTTTTTAATTGTAACATTAATGAAATATGCCATAAAACAAGGAACAGTATAAACATAATATAATAACAAATAAATCAGTGTAATATGCAAGCAAACATATAACAAACAAATACCTACATAAGAGTCAATTAGCATCTGCCGTCAGTTCCACTCACTCTTTTTGCCTGTAAAAAGTATGAGAGAATTTCTCATGAACATCAGCGTTCTGCTGCCTTGCCTACGGCCTTGAAAATCCCGTGTAGCGCTTCCCTCTTAGTATGAGCTTATCGCTAATTAATGTTATTGCTATCAAGCATGATAGTGGCATTAACAAGAACTTCGAAAGTCCCAAGCCCGAAGCAAGAACAAAAACAATAAAATGCTCGTATCAATTGTATCAACTAGTTAACGCACTGCGCCGCTGGCAACGGAAGTTGCACTTAAAACACACTAGAGATTTCTAATTCCCACAAATAAAAATGAACGAAAAAATGTATTTAGAAAAAAAAACACGTACAAATAATTGAATTAACTTGTGGCAAGCGATTCCCAGTAGATTAATTTGCACATGACGAAAATCGTCATAGTCAGCTACTTAATTAGTAGAGCAATATTTTTTCATTTAATTCAATATAGACATTTTTTTTAAAGCTAAACAAGTGTGTTTGAAAATATTTTTAATGTTTTATCCATCAATTTATGAAATTGAAACTCTGGCCCTCTTCGACTAATGTCAACAAATACATAACATAATTTATTAAGTTTTGTATTTTGCTAAAAACAGAAGTTATTGTGTGGCCCTGCCCTCTAATATTATTAACACACATAACTTTGAAACCAATTTAATTTTTTCTTGTTGAAAATATTTCATTTAACAACCCTGAACTACAATGTGAAAATGGTACAAATAGTGTAATAAATATAGTCATCTCCCACATGACGGTATTTCTCTAACATATTAAAAATGAAACTTGGATAATTGTTTCTAGCACGGCATACACTCTACGTAACCGAAACGGACCGACATTTTTATCCGATCAACAACTGTCAACTCGGCAGCAGAGTTTTATACGGCTACGTTAAACAGAGTGGGCTATGGGCGTGGCAATACCCATATAAATTAATATGTTACAAAGTACTTAACCGATTTGTGCCAAAATTTGGTAGAATTTATGTTTTGATTCTAAAACAAATTACTCAACTACCGAGAAAAATACTGAAACTAAATTAATATCTTCTGGTAACCCTCATAAACCCAAAAGAACAAAAGTCTTTCGGCTGATTTTACATTTTATAATATATTTTTGGAAAATGCATAACATTGGTCAGCCTAACCAACCCTAAAAACCATTTACAATAATGTGATTTATGGCTCATGTTATAATGCAAGTCCAGAACTGTAAATGGATCACAAACGATCCACAACTTCTTATAAAAATGATCATCGATTTTTGATGCTACACTTTTTTAGAAAAATTTTGAAGACGCCTCAAAATCCTTCGAAATTCTGGGGGACTTCTAACTTTATCGAGAACTTAATATTCAATACTGCTCTCTTTAGCTCTTCCTTACTTAATATGCTGCATATTATAACTCCATTTCAGTATATATTGTAGCACTTCAGTGTATCAATCACTCATAAGCACCCTTAGTACTCATATATCTTATCTCAAAACAAATTTATAACACTTAAATTTAAAAAATCGCAAAAAAAAGAAATCCGCAGCCGGAGTTAGTGCAAAAAAGTGAATAAAAAATTAAATTAATTTACTGTGCCGTTAAGTTGTCAAAAAATACTGCAATGTATGAAATTTAATCTAGAAAAAGATACATAAGGATAAGCCAAAAATATTGATTTTATAAAATAATAAAAATTTCTAATACTTTTAATACTTCCAACTATGTTGTTATAAGATGTCTTTATGGTACTTTTTTTCCAGTCGTGTTAAATGAAAAACTAAAGTTTTTATAAATTTATTTATTCAATACAACAAAAGTCATAAAAAATCAGATATTTTTATATTATAAAAAAACAAAAATACTTCATGATTATTAGGTATTATTTTGTGTTATAATGTAAAAAAAAATTGCAAAACTTAACTTTCACGATTTAAGCTTGGTTTTTGACCTCGAATAACTGTGGAACGAGTTGACTTAACAAAAAATTATTATGAGCCTTTTTTGTTGCTCGTTAACACCTCTATAAGAATCATATTATAAAATAATTTTTTCTAATGCATTAAACATCCAAACATAATAAGAAAATATTTCTTCGTTAATCATACGGGAAATCAAAAATCAGAATGCGCCTATTACTATTCAGAGCTCAAACTTTACCAAAATTTTTAACTTTTTTTTTTGTTTTCCCACCCTAATGTTTATTAACAAAAACAAAAAAGTGAACAAAGCAGCGAAAAAAAACATAAAATTATTATAGCAATAAAATATGGCAGCGATTAATCGTCGCGCAGTCAGCCGTCAACCGACAGAACAAAGACAGCAATTGTTTTAAAAAACAGTTGCACTGATATATAGAAATACATACAAATATATGTATATATGTGTGTATGCACATATATGCATAGCAAACTAATTACATTTAATTGTTAATTGAGTTATCAACTTCACTTTCTGATTATGTTTTTGTTGTAAATTGTTATTGTCACTTAATGTGGGCTTACGACTACACTATTTATACATATGTAATTACATTTTAATAAATATATTTTTTTATTATATTTCTAATAAATATCACAACATAAGATAATTGAGTGTGTAAACGTCAATTGCTTTGTAACACATTCGTTTCGCTATTTTATATCCACTTATTGCGTTTATAAAGCCACTGCAATTATACTTCGTTTACGTAAGCCACTCACTTCGCGCAAAGAATGCCGGCAGTCGCGTTGCACGTAAAAGTGACATAACTTCAAATACACCACGCTACTGTTGCCAAGCTATTTGCTTTATGTAATCTATTTATACTTGATTGCATTCACATTTGGTATAATTGAATTGTGTCTCTGTGCGCAATCTCGCCGTTTGTGGTTGGCTCAAGGTCGTTTGCGAGACCAAAAGTGTTGGCATATGCCGAGTTTAATTATATGAATTTAACATGTATTTGACGTTAATTGACCTTTTGCATACGTTCTAATGTGAGCATAGACGCAAGTTAGCGGCTGTACCGTTAGTTAGTTAAGCGCTAATTAAATGTTCTGATTTGGTAACCGAAAGCGCTGATTGTAGGTAGGAAATGCAAAGCTACTTTCGCTTTTTGGCGCGTTGAAAATTGTTGAAATTTGCACGGAGAAGGTTCGTTTCATTGCTAATATTATAAAAAAAAGGCGTGAAAACTAGTTTTTGAACTTATTTCAATGAGTTTCGAATTTTTTGATAAACAAATCTTGTTTAGTTTCTCGCTTTCAAATAAGTATCTTGAACTGTAGAGTATATTAATCAGCCAGTTCTACCCTCAAGGTTTGCATTTGATTCGCTGTAAACCAGCTTAAAGTAAACTCAAAATAACTGTTAACGGAATTTTCTCAACAAAGAATAAAAGAGACAAGTTTTGCGACAAATGCATTGAACGAACATATTCTATCAATTCATTCAACGAAGCTATCATTAACCACTTTCTTCATGATTAATATCAGTTATAAACTGAGTACATGTCGCTCTCTCTCTCTCTCTCTCATTTAAATGAACCATATGAGAGATGATTGAATGAAATCATATATGAAAGAGAGTTAATTACGTTGCCCGCCTGTTGAAAATAATTGTCTTTAAATAAATTTTAAGGCAATGAAAGCTTAAAAAAATATGCGTCTAAAGTAAGATCCTTCAAACAGAATCTGGTTCAAAACCATCTAAAGCAAGTATATAGAATATGAATATATTTATTAGTCGAAAACTTTATAAGGAGGTAAATACTTCTAAAGCGAGAAAATTAGAGAAAGGAATAAAGTCAATGTAGCCAATCTGAAGTTTACCATTAGAGAATTTTTTGTTTCGTCTTATATGGCGAAAGACGCATGACTTCCGTACGTTTATTTAAGAAAAGCATGTAGAATAGTATTATTCAAAGTATTGCCCATCTGAAACTATAATATTATCAGATCTTTCTGGCAATTTGCGAACTCCATCCTAAAAGAACTGCGCCGGCTTGGCGACCAAGAATGCATCAAGCCAATTTTTGTTACCCTGTTCTGGTGTGAACCGTATTTCAGCGAGGGCGTTCTGTATCATTCGGAATAAGTAGTAGTCAGAAAAGACAAAGTTTGGGCTATAAGGCGAGTGAGGCAAAACTTTCCAGCCGCTGTTTTCCAAATCGTTTTTAACCGGTTTTGCAACATAAGACCGAGTGTTGTCAAGATGGGAATTCCGGGCGTTTTTAAGTTCAACTTTATGTGTTATTGTTGACAGCGTTCCCTATTGATGGTTTCAACCGGATTTTGATTCTTTCTAAATACAGAGCATTACCTTGACGTCATTGATATTTGGCTTTGCCGTGAATTGCCTGGTTTTACATACGATTTTTGCGTTTAGAGTTGTCGAAACGGATCCATTATTTAATTAAAAAATTTTAAAGTTATTAGCAGAACTATAGCCATATCTCTCATTATTATTACATATGTCTGCATCCACTTATGTTCCACTATAATTATAATCGCAACAGTTTTTTTCGTATAAAATCCATTCATCCACCGCTGCATCTAGCGATAATTTGCACACTTTAATTTCAGCAACGAGTCCATGAATGGTCCATAAATGGCAAAGCTTAAAGTAACCACATTGTGGCAATATTTGCGACTGTTGCAACAAGCATTTTATAAGCAAGTTTTATTGTTGCAATTAATAATAAATCTTAGATTTTAAGATGAAATTGATTATTATTAATATGCATTTTATTTAATTTGATTTGTTCAGCAGCTACAGACGGTGTGCTTTTTAAAAAAAGACAGAGAGAACTTTGTAAGCCAGCTTTTAAGACTCCGTCACTGTCAACTAATACTCTCAAACAGCAATTATTCGCACTTAAAAATTTTGTTATTTCATAATTCTCAAACGTTAGCGCTTAATGCACAAATCCTAATCTAAAAGCTTCAATAACTTGGCTAAGCTTCAGAGTACAGCTTGGTTGTTTCGTAAAACTTATTCGGAGCGCCACAAAAAAAACCAGCGTGTCACAGACAAGGCCGTCACTGCTGTTTGACAAGTAAATGGGCTGCCGATAGTCCACAATTAGACAGCAATTGAGCATTCGCCGTCCAACAACAGTTTCTTGACGATCACCAACGCCATCTCTGCAAACTGATCTTCACGGCTGGCGTTCTTACTGCCACTGTCTGTCTTCGTTGCGGTCTATCGCTTTGTTTGATACTTTTTACTTTACTTTTTGGTAACTTCATTTTGAACACACTGACAGCCGACAGATATTTGACGCCTGCTGTTACAAATTCAGCGTAGCTAGTAATTCTAATTGGCTTTACCTTGACGCGCACCCAACAACCAGCAGAAGTGTAAGAAGCCACAGCAGACACTTATAGTTATACTTACATATATACAGCTATAGACAACCATGTGGCAGCAGCAGCTGTTGCTGCTTGCTTGGGGTTGATCTCTTATTGTTGATCGCAATCGCTTGCACGAGCTACTAACTCAATTTGTTTCGCCTTTTGCGCGTTTAAATGACTTTATTGAGGCGATCTGCTTAAAATGCTTCTGCTGCACTTTACTTTGGTAATTTTCTCGACATTAAATATAAATTTATTGTGATCGGCAGTAACTTACTTGGAAAAATATTGTAAATACATACAAACCCATAGATATACTTACAAAAATGTGGCAAAGAGAAAATGTGTTTCGATATAGAGGCGCCCTTTGCTAGCGATCTAAAGTGAAAACTTTACTTCAGCGTAATTTATTAGAGCAAACTTTTAAAAATATTGTTACAAATATATTAGTGGAAAAATAGGTAGCAATCGTTAGTTATACTTATCTGTTCATATAATTTTTTGTATATAAGTATCTGCTTGAAGGTAACTGAATTTTAGATGCTAAATACGACATCTACTGCTTTTTAGATTTACTGGACAAAGCAAATGTAGACTGAAATTGAATGAATGTATATATTTTTTACTTTTTTTTTTATTATAGAGCAAGTTCTTATAAAAATAAATAATATAACAACTTTTTAATACCCTGTTGTGCTATGAACCGTATAACAGTGAAGGCATTCTTTATCGACTGCAATAAATAGTAGACAGAAGGAGCAAGGTTTGGTCTATAACGCTGTTGAAGCAAAACTTTTCAGCGGCTGTTTGCCAAATAGTACCTAACTTGTCTTACAACATGAGACCGAACGTTGTCATGATGGAAAATTATTGCCTCGTGTCTTTTCGCAAATTCCGGGTGTTTGCCGTTGATTGGGTTGGTTGGCCAGGTTTCACATATGAGTTTCGGATTGTTGTATTTTATTCATTTTTCATCACCAGTCATAATCTGATCCAAAGACGACTTTTTTTCGAAGCGTTCAAGCAGCATTTTTGACTTGAAAATCGTCTTGCAACGTCTCTTGACTTCAATTCATGGCACCCGATATCCTTACTTTTGAATGCATCCGACAGTTTGCAAAGGTTTAGTAATGGCTGCTTGCGTGACTCCTAAAAATTATGCGAGCATGATTTGAGATTCTAAACAAAGTAAATAAGAAGTTTTGCTTTCTAACTCAACCTCAAAGGCTTTTAACAATCCTCATTCAATTGAAAACGACCACCTGTTCAACTATACAAACAAACAACAATAAAAAGGTGACAGCGTATATTACAGCCCCAAATTTGACATTTACAGCAGCAGCTGAAGCCGAATTGCCACCTTTCCAAAAACTGCCGCAGAGCAGGCCATTCTCCTACGAATAATTAAATGGCAATATATGCTAAGTACAAGCAATTAACATCAAGAACAATTAATAGTTAATTGAATACATCGCCACAAATCAGATTACATAAAAATTATAACGGTTAAGTCCATTCACTTTGCGCTCATCAGGCATACCTTAAAATCCCTTCCAACCAAAATTAAAATTAATTTTTTATTATGATTATTATTATAGCTATATTTTCATTGCGCTATAAATATTTCTCAAGATCTTTAGAGTGCTACCGTTATGACCCTACGCTTAACTGTCTGTTAAACCTTCTTATGCATTAAACCCGTTATTGCAATTCAAGCCATTTAACGACTGAATTTTTATGTAATACTTGTCGTCTTACTTATTAATTGATAACTGCTGTTATTATTGGGTTTTGCTGCTGTTATAAAATCTTGCATTTAACGTTTATTATTATTGTTTTTGTAAAGTGCATCACTTAAGTTGCATTCTCGATTTGCCTTTTATGCGTTAAAAGCGTGTTAATAATAATTTAAATGATATTCGCGTTGGTTGCTACTGCATGTTGCAACAACAAAAAAATTGAAAGGCTTGCGTAGTATGCGATTAGAAAGAAATGATGTAACTCAACCGACAGCATCTCAATAAGTTAGAACTAACTGGTTTGTAAGTAGTGTCGTACTAGTGCACTGGTAATTAGTATTTAACTAGTAGGAATATAAAAAATTATGGATTAAAAAAAAATATGAACATAAAATTATCCTAGATCGCAGACTCACCCAAAAATCATGATTTTGTGCCTAGTCTGCTTTTATTCCTAGTTTTTAACTAGTCATTTTCTTCTATTCATTTCCAGAACACTTTTTCTCATTACTTTACCAATTTCAATAAGTTTTGTCAACTCACCCAAAACGTATGATTTTGTACCTAGTTTGTAACTAGGCTCAACTTGTACCAAGATATCTTCTATTTTTTTTTAAATATTTGTTCCCAAAACTCTTTTGCATTAATTTGGCAATTTTAACAAGGTTTGGCAACTTACCCAAAAATCATGATTTTGTAGTTAGTTTGCAACTAGTTTTTCTTTTGTCTAACTTTTAAAGTAATTCAATTATTTAATATTCCACCGCTTGGCAACATGTTAAACACAGAGAATTTTTCTAAAAGCAGCCAAAAACGTAGCAATAGCACACCGTCAGCCAACATGGCGCGACGCGACGATCTGTCATGCCACCTCAACAAACCGCTTATTAATTTTATGACATAGCGTTCACTGTTGATTGTAGTTTGATGTCATGGATGCGCTGATTATTCTTGTATATATAGTTAATTTAGTCAGAGATATTGCAAACTTTAGTGTACAAAAGTATTTATTATGCATATTTATATAAGTCAGCGCGGGGAAATTGCGCATTTGTGCAATGAAAATGAAGAAGAAAATATAATATATAAGTCAAATATACACATGAGCCAAAGTGAAAAAAAAACAGAAAAATAATAATTATACGCAGACCACTTTTATCTGTCATCAATAACAACTACCGGTAAAGAGCTTATGATATAAGCATGTGCCATAAATTTACATGCAACTACATATGTATATGAAACATATATATACATATGCGATAGTATTAAAATACACATGTAAACATACACATTATCGTAGTTTCGCCAAACTAATACTCTTTTTCATTACTTCAACACTTCATAAATTTCCGCATTTAATCATTTTGCGAATTTCGCTTGAAATATAATACATTGGCGCGTGGTACCACACTCTCTTATAGGTATTAATATAATTATATACAAGTATGTATTTGAGCTGAATAAAGGTCTTCAATATTTCAACGATTCTCGGTGTGAGTTGATTTATAATGTCGCTGCTGGAGAAATTAAATATGGTTTGGTACAATCTATAGTTATTTCATAATTTCGCAAAATGGCAGAGAAATTTTTCATTTATTTATTTCCTTCGTTTGTCTTTAAACCAAATTTTTAAAAATAAATTTCTCATTCTTAATATTCCAACATCCACTAATTTTGAAGAACCTTTTTCGAACTATTGAATTTTATTATTTTAAATATCAAATTATTTGATTGACTTTTATTTTTACTAGTCCATTAGCTTGAGCGTTAACTCTCAAAATTTTTCCTCTTTACTTTCTAAAACTTTGATCTCTGATTTTTTAGTAGTTAGTTACTGAACACACAAGGTATGTTTAATCATTTTCTCTGATTTTATGTTTTTATATTGATTTTTGGCTTCATTTATTCAACTGAAGCTTTCGATTTCGATTTTTAATCACTAATATCTTACTTTCAGACTCATTTCATTAACTAATGATTTCTATTTACTTAAGTTTAGTACTGATTTCTGATTATTTCTTATTCTTGCATCTTAAACATGGATTTCAATTGGTTTGCCTACTCCTCCTACATACAAGTATTCCAATTTCTTAGTTCAATGTTCTTTACATTATTTTTGATCAAAATTTTTAATTGTTTTTTGATTGATTTCACGTTAACTTTTCATATTCTGAAACAGCGTGGTCAAGAGCTTATCATAGAACATAGGCTTCAACTTCGATATTAATGGTGCAGGCAAGATCAATAACCTCTAAACAATGTTCAATTCAGTTCTATGTCTTTACATTTATTTAAAGCTTTCGAAAATATCGCAAACATTTATCTCTGATTTCCATTATTATTATTCTCTTTTTTTGATATATTGGAAACATTTGTTTCAATCACCAACTTCCTCTAAACGAACATTGAATTTTCTTTCGAATTTTCAAAGTTGATTTCCAATATAGACCTCCAAATACCATTTTTTGTTTTTCCAGCAATCTTTATATATCAATTATTTAATGTTTTTCTACTTTTCTTGTTGTTTACTTTATCATAATTTCCTCAGAACACTTCAGCCCACTTAAAAATCGATATTCCCAACCACAAGGTTGTGTTTACAAACTTGTTACCAGACTTCTAAATATTGTATATAAGTACATATAAACAATGGCACATTTTTCTCTTACATTTCATGAGAAATACGCCCTAAAACGAAGGGCAAATAGCAGGTGGAAACATGTTGCAAATACAAAATAAATAATAATAAAAAGAAATGGAGGTTTTATGCGCATGAAACATGCTAAGTTAGTCACGCTTCGGAAATAAGGGAATATATAAATACATTTATAAATAGCAATGAGAACCAAAATAAAGGCAAGATAGTGTGGAAAGTGAAAAAAATATATGGAGATAAACAAATGAGTTTTGTTTTTTTTATAGAATATTTTTAGGTTATATATATACACACCACTACGAGTAGAATGAAATAAATTATAAAAAATTTAAATATTATAATGTGGTATGCCACAAAAGAAACAAAATATTCGTTCGGAATTTTTATTTATTTTGTAAAAAAATTTAATTTTTTAATTATTTTTCTTTAAAAAAATTAAAACTAACAAGAATATAATAAGCTCCACTGTTTTTGAGTTATCGATCTGAAATTTTTCACACATTCTTTTCTCTTCATTCCTGTGAAGGGTATTATAAATTTGGGGCAGCCAAAGCTAATGTTGTTCTTAGAGTTTTTATTGTCTTTTTTTTGTGCATTTAAAAACATTTATTTTTTTCAAATAATACCAATCAATAGCTATTTGAGCTCGCATTTTTAAGCAATTAAAATTAATTGCGATCAATTACTTTAAGCGCCATTAAAGAATTATATTACTTACATATGTAGGTGTGTACACACACAGACATCCATATGTGTGCACTACACATAATCGTACATTATTATACACAAAGCATAAATATTGCTTGCTGTTAGTAAGTGCTTGCGCAGCAATTTGCCACAAGTTGCAAGTCAGTCAAATGGCGGCAACTCAAAAGCACTCCAAATACCAAGTAAGTGCTTAAAAATACATAAATATGTGCATAAGAACAAAACTACACATACTCACGAATGTATTTCGAAATATTTAGAAGGCATTTGAAAACACAAACATTTTGATTGGCGGCGTTATTTACACTAATTAGCCGGCGCTGGCCTTCGAATTCCTAGCGACTGCGAGTAAGTGTGTAATTTTGTAAGAACTGAAAGCAAGTGTTGCTGATTTGATGGCGGTCATTTAAATGGCTCTTGTTGTCCGAAAATATTTAAATCAACGCATTCCCAAGCAATTTCTTTTATTGACAAAACAAATTTCTCGAATAAACAATTGGCGCTGCGTCAGTCCGGCATGCTTTTGATTTTATTTATGAGCAATTTTTATTATTTTGTTTTATGCTGAGCGATGAGCACGCGACAAGTAGTCAATCGAAGGCAGCACGCCTCTTGCTACATAAAAATAATTGAATGATTTTACGCCTCCAAATTCAGCAAAAACGCCTACAGTTTGAGTGCTCGTGCGTTTATATAATATATGTACATATGTATTGGTTTAAATATATATATTTTTTGTATATAATTAATATTACCTCATGTTTATTTGAGGGGTATTTATATATATTTATGTGTTTCCCTATGCTTCGCTATCCCTATTTTATTATTTTGGTAGCTACAACACTTCGTTTATGTCAGTTGTTTGTTCTATTCGCCACTTTTGAACTCTTAGATTGTTGCGAATCGAATACAACTAAATGGCAAACGCACTATGAATTCATTACACTCACACATTACTTCATTAAGAAAAGTAATTCATAAGAGTTGTGCAGAACAACCACTGCCGATACTCAGTTTTAAAAATAGTAAAACTTAATTTTGCGCCAGAAAAACTTAGCTATTCAAGCTTTAAGTTTTCCAAGCGTACTTTCAAAACGCCTTATTTCATTTGCTAAGTTCTTAAATATTTAAATTTATCATCAAGTAGTATTTCTTATATATTGACACATTCATAAATATATTCAGAAGAGATCGCACTTTGTCCCATCCTAAATTAACGGCATGTTGGCCAACTATTTCTCAACATGAACGCTTACTTACTTGCCGCACAATCAGTGTTTTGTGTATTTTTAATATAAAATAATTCCCTTAATGACATTTGGTCGCAAAGCTTTGACAATTGTAATTGAAATTAATATGTACAGCAACAACTATTATGCCTCTGTGTGTGAAAGCCATATGTTCGCATACAAAGAGCGTGTATTGTAATTTCAGTTCAAGGTTTTGCGGCACAAACTAATATAAACACACACACATACACACTCATGTATACATAATTGAAATGTAAAAATTATTACAAAAAGAGTTTTATTCAATGTCTGTATGTATTTACAATATATATTTATGTGTGTGTATCAGTGTACGCATTCTCAATATTAAGTACAATGAAGATCTATGGGCATGACAGAAGACGTCATTAAATGAGTAATGACTATTAAACATGTTTCATAACTGACAAGTTGACATTGGTGCTTTATTGATCAAGAATTCTATATACATATTTATATATATATATTCATATTTATGTAGTTATAATGCTATTGTGTATGTTTGTAAGCTTTTATATACTATGTACAAGTGTGCCATAAAGGGGTAATCAATTGTATGGCAGTTGCAATTGTTAAAAGAGTACGCTTTGTTTAAATGTTGGAGTTTGTTCGATATATTTGGTCTATTATTGATTGTGTATTAAGAATGATAGCTTTTGAGTTATTTTGGATCAATAGAGACGTCAACTCTTTTTGTTGGCCCTGAGACATGGTCGCGTGTCATATTTTACAAAAAATTTGTCCTCTCCTCCAACAAGAGCAAAGCTAACTAATATTATGAACTCGGAGTTACCTCCAATATGTCAATTTTTTTTCCAAATTAACTACCGCTTATTAAAGTATCTTAAATTCAATAAAAAGTGATTTATTATGTGCCTATGAAATAAAATACTTCTTGAAAAAAACAACAATAATTGTAAAAATTTCGGGTCTATTATAACTTTCTCATTAGACCTTTCTAATGTAAGAGGAAAAAGTATACATTTATACTTTTTTTTAAATCATAATAACGTTAGTATGAAGGGAGAGAGAGAGGGAGAGATACTCAACTGTAGTAAAGAACCCTCTGTCACAGAAATGAGTGTTCCGAAGATCACCTGCTCAAAGCAGAACACCACGATTTAGTGCATGATGCTTGTTCAATGAACTGACTAACCGACCAAGTAACATAACAAATAACATCAATATAGCAAAACTTTACTATAAAAAGCTTCTAATCTTACCAGTTATCAAAGCTATTAAATTAGCTTCCACTCTAGTGAGGGCTGAGGCGTTATGTGACACCTGTGAATTGCGCATGCGCGATCACTATACTACACGGACATATGTACATATATTGTAACTATTATAAGATGTTATGTATGCGAAATGCCTTAAGGGTAACGATAAAACTATTCATTAAAATCGGTCCATTAGCTAAAGTCATTAAAGTCTTCGACGTACTTATTGATTAAGTGATATAATATAAACTGATGACTGTGAATATTTTCGACAATAATCAGTAATTGCAGTTATGTGATCAAAAAGGCGTTCGCCGCTTTGATTAATTTGTGAAGATTCGGGTGAAATAAAAATTAAATAAAGTCACAATAACAACAAAAAAAAGAAAATAAAAATAAAAATAAAAAACAGAAACAGAACCAAAAAATAAATAAATAAAAATATAAGCAAAAAAATATAATATAATTATTTGATGGATAGTTTAAAAGCAGAATTCCTCAAAAATTCTGGATAACTGTAAATTACCATATTTTTTCGAATGACAAAAGCATGTTTTGTGTATGTTCTTTGAACACTTCAGCAAGAAACTCGTGTCATTTTGTTTAAGTTTTTTATTCAGCGCTGCTTTTACATGGTATACGAGTATACATAGATATATAAATACATATATTTATATACAATATTTGTGGGTTTTCGAACCGTTGCAAGTGTATTGCCCTCTTTTGCATTATGTAAAATATAAATACTTTATTCCCACACACCTCCTACTTTTTTTTATATACTACATACATTGTAGTTGTACTAATTGAAAAGCAATGCATCAGTCCAGTGGGTATGACACCTTCTTTTGTAGCAAAAGTAGCATTTGTTGCATGTTTACCCAACGCTCGCGGCGGGTTATGTCACACGTAATATTACCGTAATGCAACAAGCCATATAAAGTCGAAATAGTATGCGTGTGTGACACAGTTTTTCACCAAGAACTCTACTTAAGAATGCCGGTGGCTTGCGGCACTGCACGCAATCATCAAAATTATACCAAATTCATCACTTTACAAAACTACACTTCAAATTGGACAACAAAAGTGATTTTTTATTTTTTTTTTATTTTTTTTATTTTCTTTTTACAAAAATTTCTCAGAATTTATTTTTAATTTATTTATTACCGCCATTTATTCACAATGTGAGCTCAATTTGTTGTTATTTTAATTGTTTACGCACTGTCTAGCATTCCTGAGAATTGCAACGGTATTTTTTTTCATCTTCAATTATTTGCATTTGGAATTTGTTTTCATTTTGATAACCTCAAATTATATTGACAGTTGGATGTCTGACTGTCTAGTGTCTGATAATGATGCATGATTAAGGTGTACGCAGAGTTCGCTTCTTCTGCGAGAGAGGTTTTAGATTTTTTTTTAATAAAAAAGAAGGGTGTAACCGAACATTTTATACTCTCGCAAGGTAAAGTGATCTATTATTTACAAACACATGCAAGAAGATACCATACATTGGAGTGTTATTAGAAACAGCGTCATTTTTTTCTTGTCTGATTGATTATTGTTATTTACTATTCAATTACCCATTGTGAATGTCAAGTTGAGTTCAATGGTCAATGTGAACACAATACAAATATGTACATATGTATGTATATATATGCCGGTGATGAGCAGCAAGCGATAAGCGTTCGCTCTAATTAAATTGTAGACGATAAGCGTCAAAAGTAATTTATTACTTATATGTATGTCATATTATATATAGTATATATCAATTGTTTACAGTTAATTCTAATGTAATCAGTTGAAGAAACACTCCTTTTCCTGTATATGACTAACTGTAGTTTTTAGAACGAAATATCTTTTCACGTTAGTTATATCTGTTATTAGTTAAGATTTCAGTTAAGAGATATGCAACTGATTAACATCACTTTTTAGAATTATTTACTCGTATGCTTTTAAGTAATTAGTCTTACTCCTTTACCTGTCTTTCAGAATAGTAAAACAAACTTAATAATTGTCTAATAATTTACATGACACATTGCTTCCGAATCAAAATTGTAACTAGATACTTCTCGCTATTATATCTCTTCTCTCTTATACCAGTCTATACCAATTATACCAGTTGTTTGTACGATTTGCTACTCTCCGAAATTGAACGAATTCAGCAACTTTAGACACTGATCTTTGAAACATTTTTAAACTAGAAAGAAGTATTTTAAATAATTAAGAATTGTAAACTTTAACAGTAAGGGAAAAAAACATATACATGGTTATATTAGCAAAGGTGTGGGTTTCAAGCGACCTTAAAAATAAAATTATTCATTTATTGTGTGACTATAGTTTCTAAAATACATAAGAGTTTTGATTATTACTCAGATACATTTAAGAATATAACTAAAATTAGACAAAGTACTTGTAATAACTGTGGATTGTATTCTATCTGACGATAAGACCTTAATTATGAGTATCAAAATGATAAAAGATCTGTTTTCAACACCATAATTGACCAGAGTATATATACATAGAATATATTTTTATAAAAATTTTAAAATAAATTATGCAAAACCAGCGATCCCCAACCCAATTAAGGTGTTCTCTCATAATTCTTTCACAACTTTATGTCATTATTATGACCTGTACCATAAAAAAATAAAATCTGAGCTCTATTTACTTATTAAACGGTATTATTTAAGAGAACTGTTTTCTAAAAAACAACAACAAAGCTGAGCAGAGTTTAATAACATCTACAGTATCAACTGGGTAATTTAACTTGGCCTTAAAAGGTGTCTTCATTAATATATGTGTCTCTATTACTAAAACTGTTATAATTGACAAAAAATCCGAGCTAACAGTACTTTCCCGAATTGAAGTCTCCAGATATGGTTTCATTTTGGAGCACGAAAGTTTCAAAAAAATAATTAATAACAACAAATTTCATTTAACCAACCCATATTTAAAAGTGTATTGCGCATGCGCAGCCAGAACTTATCTCATTACACCACAGTTGTGCCATTAAAACAAAGTTATGTTGATTATTACGACCGAAATGGGTTTCTCTTTATCATTTAAATGTCATTCGGAGCAACTGTTTTTATATTCATACCTTCAACGTTCTTTCTACACATATTCTTTTGTAGTTAAGCAAATACTTTTATGTATTCTACGGGCGGGCAGTTGAGCAGCTGTATCCAAAGATAACACCAGCAGCTCAGCGACCGCAAACTTTGCCCACATTTAACTTTTTTACCGTTTGTCGAGCAGCTAGTTCAGAATTGGCTGCCTTCGGGCACCCAGCTTGCTTGCTTGTTTGCCTGCCAATCGCACTTCCTACAATTATTTGTACTTAATCATTATCTATGCACAGACGCACGCAGACATATGTATGTGCTTACGGTACAAATGTACGGTATTTAGTTTACTGCTTTCACGCCCTTAACGTCTGCCTGACTAATTACTGCCTACCGGCGTTTGCTTCTAATTGTTGCTGTCTTTCTTTGTCTTCTACTTATTTTCCTTCTTTATCTCATTCTTTGCTTACTAGTTGGAGTTGGCGCTTTGTCTTGTTCTAAATTAACTGTATAATTGTGTGTTCTACGTTGCTGCTTCTTCTTCTGAGTCTTCATTTCACTTGCAACATATTTGCATATTGCTGACTACTGTGCGGCTTTTGTTCTATATTTTTGCTGGCGTGTGTGCGCATATGTGTTGCAATGTGCTGGGACAACGGCACTCTTATCTATTTGGGCTTCGAGTGCTTTGCACCCACGTATATTATACACAAGCTGTTATTGCAGCGATAATAATGACAGGTAATTATGTGTGTCTGGCGTAATATTCTATTTATGTGTGTATGCGTTGCGTTTCAAGCACCACAATTGCACTTTGTTGTTGTGTTGTGAACCGTTATGTCGAATAGCATGATTCCTTTGTGCATTCTAGCTGCCTAGAAACTTTCCTTAGTTCTATTCTGAATGTGTTTTGCTTTGGTTTCACTCGCCTTAGCATGTCTTACCTAATTTTACTTTCTTTTAACATAGTCTTGTAAATGTAGATATGTATGTAAATATATCTCGTACAGTATGTAGACTGTATATTATTGCTAGTGTACACAAATGTTACAACAATTTTACACTCTGTCGATTCGTAATTGCTTTAACACTGCTTTCAATTGTTTGCGCAAGCGTGAATGCGGCGTTTATTTGTTGTAGATAAGTGGTAAAGCAAAGTCTATATTTGCATGCATATTTATGTTTGTATTGTTATTGGTATGAAAATTTGCTTTTTCATATAATGATGATATTAGAGTGCCTATAGACTTGCTAACAGTTCACTTCTTTTTAAGCAAATACGTAAATGCATATGTAGCTATATAATTATAAACATACATACATTTTTATATCAATTTGTGTAAATATATATATAGTGGTGAAACCTTTTTAAATTTTTTTACTGACATCATTTTTATCTTTCACACATGGTGCATTTTTATTAATAATTTCTATAAAATAGAATAGCGTCAAAAATTTGGAATAACTTATATAGAAAGCGTAAAACAATTTGAAAGGAGCGTTTAAAATTAATTTTTAAATTCAAGATAATTAAAAAAAAAATTTGCAATAAGTGTAAGAAAGAAAGTAATAAAGATACATATATAAGTTATTTTGAAATAGTTGTGCCAAAAGTTACACCTGAAATGTATACTAAAAAAAAAGATTATTAATAAATTAAAATTTTCATAAATAAAAATATATATAAAAATAAAAATTTTTTATACACAACTCAATTTTAAAAAATTATTACATAGAATTTTTAATAAGAAATAGTTTTTCCTATAAAATTTATTTATATTATAATAAATATTATATTCCTTAATTTAATTTATTAAATAATTAAAAACAAAAATATTGATTAAGTAAACTAAACTTGAAAATAATATTTTTTTTATATAAAATTAATTATTATAAATTTAATTTAAAAAAAGTTTTATATAAAATTAATTGTTAGAAAATATACCATAAAGACATTTTTTTAAAATAATTTGTATAAAAAAATATTATTTAGGGTACATATAAAATATTTTTTATAATTTATTAAATAATTTAAAAAATCTTAATAAAAAAGTAAAAAACTTTTAATTGTAAATTACTTAATTTCAGTTCTGCTTTGTTTTATGTTGATAAATGTTAAGAAGCCAAGAAGCCAGAAGATTGATTTGCCTAAAGAAAATGTGTTGAAGAAGTGATTTTGTAGTTTTCCTGACGACAATCTCCACCATACTATGTTTTGTCAAATATTGTACCGTTAGCAACATTTTTCTACTAAATAGTAGTAGCAGTAGTAAATAACATCGATGGCTGATTAATCTAATATTTATCTTCGCTTAACCTTTCAAATGGACTCTCATCAAGATTGTACTACTTTTAAAATACCCAGTCTCAGAATCTTTTCTTGTATCCCATATCAGTATAAACCAATTGTCAGTATAAACCCATCCTCAAATGAAGTTTCTTCTTGTATTAAGCAATAAGATTATTTTATCGATTTTTGTGTATATTATTTATAGATCGTGTTTATCAATGTATCGAGTTTTTTCGTGGGTATAGAATTGTCAACTTTTAACAAATATGTACTTACGTATTTATTATGGTAAAAAATATGTATGTATCACTTATCGAATGTTTTGCAAATTATGTATCGTTAAATATTATAAAAATACTACTTTTACTAATAAGTATTTACGTATTTATTATAGAAAAAAATATTATACTATATTATTATATATATAGCTTAACTATTATCGATTGGTTTACACAATATTTATCGACAAGTTTTATCGAGTTATTGATTTTTTATTAATTCGTAAAATTTAATACCACAATTATATTTAGTAAAAATTGTGTACCAAAATGTTGAAATTTTAAAAAATCTGTAGTAAATCTGACTATCAAATTAATTTTTCGAATTTTTAATTTCATAATATTTCAAATTAAGTGGTCAAGTTTCGTGCAAATTGTCAAAAAAACAAAGACTTTTCACTAATTTTGTCTATTTAAGTCAACATTGTAATCAAATATTCAAAACGAATTTCTATGCTACATATGTACAAATGTATGTATATAATATTTAAATGCAGTATGTAACATTTATGTATATATCATATAATATCGCGGTTAAGTTGCAATTTGTCGCATATTTTTATTTTCAACCATATTTTACTGTTTTTCTTAACTGAAATTTAATATTTGGGATTTCATTTTTAAAAGTTATAGTTTACATAAGTACTCTATACACACAGTAGCAGAGTACTGAGTTACATAAGCATCCACACCTACGTATATTTAACAATTTTTCAGACTAGTTACAGTAGGCACAAATAACATTTGCACGGTATGTTGAGCACGCAACCAGCGCATAGCAGTCAACTGCCAAAAATTAAAAAAAATATATATACGCACTCATTTCTGCCTTAAGACGAGTGCTGCTTTACTGTTATTAAATATAAATAAAAGAAATATATATACGAGTATACCCCAGCAAGACAAGTATCTACTGGCAGAGGAAGTTGCAGGCAACTCAAATTTACAAATGTAAAATCAACAAAAATTAGAAAAACAACAAAAACTATAAAATTTTCATGCTGTCCATCAGCAGATTATTAGAGTAACACGAAGTAATTTCAAATTTTTTTCCCGACTTCAACACAACTTTCAATCATATGTAGTCTAACTATTTGTGCGCTTTAAGGGGCCAAGTCATACAAAATTATAATAATAAGCGTAAAACATGTGTAAGATATTTTGGCTGCAGATAAGCTTTGCTTTTCTTAACATCGTCTTATTCTCGTTGCCGAATATATTAGCTTTTAACAGCATTCAGTCAAGTTACTACGACTGTGTGATGCTATATTGTTATTGTTGCTATACTTTTATGCCAAATATTTAACATTGTTGTAATTTTTTCTTGTCTCAAACATGTAATTTATTTATGAGTTATTACCAAAATCTTCATTGACTATTTTATCTCAATCTCTTTCAATAATTCTTGTAAGCTTTCAGGAAGTTGTTTGCCCACGAGTGACCTTAGATTCTTACTAGATACGTTTTTTGGATAATTTTCTTGCCCTGGGGGTTCTTGTAACTCAATTTAATCACTTACAATTTGAACTAGCAACAGTTACGCGCACAAATTATAACCTCAAAGGTCATCGAAAAACACTTCTTAGTTGATAAAGATCTAATAATTAACCAAAAATATTGTGTGTGAAGGTGTTTTCAGCAGAGAGCATGTAGTAGCAGACCTTATTGCAGCTCGGGAATAATAAAAAACAAGAAATTTTAAATTTTGGAAGTTTATGATGTATTTTATAAATCCCGTCCAATCAGTACTGGCCATTATTCTAATAAGTAATAATTTTTTTAAAAAAGTAAAAAAAAAACTAATTTTAATATTAAAAAATTAAGTATCTATTCACATTTTTTCTTGTTTTTCTTGTTTGCATTAGTACTGATTACGATTTAACAAAACATTTAGCAAATTTCTTCAAAACTTTTGAATAAAAAATTTACAAAAAATTATCTTTTAAGATTAAAATTATTAAAAATATATATTTTTTAAATTAAAATTACTTAAAATAATTTTTTCCTCAAACTCAAAGTCGTCAACGAACCTCCGCGTTGCTGACATAAGTCTTTCGTGTAACAACGTTGCTTGCATCTCCAGTTTCTTTACCTCATTTCTGCTACCCACCATTGTTTTTATGCATCGCTCTGCTGCTTCATTTTAATTATCTTTTAAGATTAAAATTATTAAAAATATATATTTTTTAAATTAAAATTACTTAAAATAATTTTTTCCTCAAACTCAAAGTCGTCAACGAACCTCCGCGTTGCTGACATAAGTCTTTCGTGTAACAACGTTGCTTGCATCTCCAGTTTCTTTACCTCATTTCTGCTACCCACCATTGTTTTTATGCATCGCTCTGCTGCTTCATTTTAATGTTTTTGACATTTTCTTAGTCGCTCTTACTTTTAAAGATTTTTTTTTTTTGCTTTTTACATGAAAATTATTTTGACACAAATAAATTTAGTGGGTCACGAGTACCAGGCGATGACAGCCGAGCTTCATAAGTTCACAACAACAAATGTGGTATTAGTAGCGTCTGCTAGCAGTAAAGCAGACGACGACAACAACCGTTAACATCGCTCAAATCAGTAACTTAGTCGAATGTTGAGGGGCGTGAACGCGACGGCAGTGAAATTATCACGCACATATGTACATACATATGTACATGCATGTGTTTTAGTACATTTGACTTATTTTAGTGCTTTTCGTGTGGCCCGCTTCCTTACTAACTGCTTCTTTTGCGTGTGCGTGTGTGTCGTTCTCTTACAAACTCTTTTAATGTTTTTAATAATTGAAATTTAATTTGTAGTTATCCCTTTTCTTCTGTTTTTTGTTTTCGGCCTTCAACTGTATATATAACAATTACGATCTTATAAAACACTTAAAAATATGTAACGATTAAGTTTTTCAGCGACGCATGGTTTGTCAATCGAGATTTCTTCAACTGATTTTGTTTTTGTTTTGCTACTTTTCACTGAGATTTATTATTTTTCTGCAGTTTCTCTACCATATGTTTGTTTTGCTTTTAAAATAAATTTGTAATGATTTTTTCTTTATTCTCTCGTTACAGGTAATTTGATAAATATTGTAAAATAAGTGGATAATACTATAAAGGTATTTGGTATTAATATAAAAAAATTCTAAAATATGTATATTTCTATAAAATGTTAATTCATGAAATAAACAAATATATGATTTTTAAGACTTTTCATGTACTTTTGTTTACAAATTTGTAAATAAAAATGCTTAAATATTGTTTAAATAACGCTTTTTATATTAAGCTTTTCATATAAAACAATACTAGAACCAAAAAAAAAATCATTTTTAAACATCAACTCGTCAAAATTTATTGTTTTTAAAAAATTTCCTAATACTTTATGATATCTTAAGTTAATTAAACATAAAACTATATTTATTTTATTTTCCAGAAATTGATTTATTTTTATGGCTGCTAATTATTTAGACAATTTTCTAATTATGTCTTAATAAAGTAGACAGCAGTTCACTTAAATGTCGCATTATTGGCAATATAAAAATAAGTCGTACAATTTCATTATCACACAACATATTGCTACACCCTTTATGACGTATTATAATGTCAACTTTAAATCTAACTGTATATTGTCATCAATTTACTGTCACAAATTGTGGCCAGTTAGTTTATTTAAGAGTTTGACAGCTGTCAAAAGTGAGTGCCGCTTAAAATAGCAAAATAAGTCATTGTCATTGTAATGCTGTCACATAACTGTCAAAATGCAATTATAATCAACTGCCTAGAGGAAGTTATGCAATTACAAATTTCGAGTGAATTTCAGTTAGTGTGAAAGGTGATTTGTTTTGAGCGATTATTGAGTGATACAATTTTTTTAAATTTAAATTTTAAGGTTATTTTAAATATCTAATTTCAAAAATATACAGTGAGTTTACTGTAGGCTGATATATATATTTTATGATGTTTTATTAATGTTATTTAAATTTGCGGTTAGGTTGAATTTTTTAAAATTACTAATAAATGTCTATTAATATTTTATTTAACATAAATAAAAATTTTACAAAAAATATTTTTTTTAATAAAGCAGAGTTTTTTACAACAAAAAAATAAAAATTCCATATAATTGCCAAAAGTTGACAATTCTTAACCTAGAAATATAACATATATATATATATAACTTATTGAAAAACTTGAAATTCATTGAGGGAAAGAAAGCAACAAAATCAACTTACTGTTGGCTTAAGGTCAAGAAAACAAATAAAAAATAAATATAATTTATAAAGTATAAGCCATAACAAGAAAATAAAGCCAACAAAATATGCGGTTGCACTTGCCGATACGAAATTTGCGATAAAAAATAAATAAATAAAAATGTTATGTGAAAATTATTACATTTCAGAAACAAAAGCAATAAAATAAAGTAGGTAATGAAATTAATTTTCCAGCTAATAATCAGCAGCACCATACATCACTTCATCTCCGCTCAACTGCTATCCGCTCCACCAAAACGCTTTGTTCCAAAAAGTGACACAAGTGTCTTAGCATGTCAATTTAAATGAGTCACAAACTTTACGGTCTTGTTGTAAGTTTAGGAGACAACTTAGCTTAGCATAGAAGATTTGAATTTTCTACTCAGCTCAGCCAGCGCTGAGTAACTTGCTTTGGTGACAGTCACTGCTGGATACGAACAACAGGTTAATTAAAGCGGAACCTTGACGTGTTTCTGAGGTGAAACTAAATTTTCAAATTATGTCAATCAAATAATTAAATACATCGATTATTACATATATAATTACATATGTGTAACTGCAAGTAAATGATTACTAACTAGTCACGAAATCAGAAAATATTTTTGCGTGTTAATATTAAAATAATAAAATCGCTAAAATAATATCTTTACAAAAAATTTTGCTTGAATTTCTCGCTACATACTAACACACCTTTAAGTGATAGTTATTTTGACAAACGACAGCTATTTTGTAGTCTTTATGTATTAGACAGAACTTCAAATAGCTTGAATAACAGGTGATTGTCAAATATTGCTTTAATTTACGTCATTATATATTCTTCGAACCTTTCGTTTGTTATGAGAGTGCACGAAAATAGCAGCGAGAGTTAAGTGTCTGACTGTCGTAATAATTGTGGATTTCAGTCGGATGAATCTAATTTTTTGATTTTTTTTTTTCTCTGGGGCTCAGAATTTTTTGCCTCCAGGCAATATTTGTAACATATTCCCGGGTAAATTTAGTTGCTTCTTTTTTTCGAATTTTGTTTTTTTATTTTTTGCCGTCTTTGTGAGGTACTTGTCCTAAGCCTTGTCTTGCTCTTTTTTTTTAATTTTTAGAACAAGATTTTTACGACAAAAATAAACTCTCAACAGTGTATTTTTTATTCACAGAAACCGTTAGAATTTGTATAACTGCTTCTAAATAGGTAGAGATTGAAAAATACTCAAACCGGTTACATTACCGACCACTCCGAAGATCCTCAAGACTACTTCGAATGTAAGGAAGAGGTAAAGTAAATTAATCTTGGGACCACATCAACATAAAAACAATTTTGATGAAGTTCTTACTACAGCTCTCCATAAATAACTCGTGAAAACACGCTCAAAGACCTACCGATGTCTCGCAGACAACAGAACAGAACGTTGTGGTTGGAATAGAAGGTCTCAAATTTAAATTTAGCTTGATTATGAAAAATTAAATCAGTATTTTCTAAAGTAGATTTGCTCTCACTCCCCAAGCTCACTTCTACACATAGTGAGGCTGGATGAAGCACTGTAAAGGATGGAGGTCACAATATATGACATTTCGGAGGGTAAACCTCATTCAGTCTCACAAGCTATCACTTCGAAGCATTACAATTTAACTCTTTATAAGAAAGGTACGAAATAATAAGGTCATAATTGATTGTTACAGATCGTTTTGGGAGAAATGGGCTAATATATAGGCCCTTCGAAATTATAATATCATAATTAGACTTTAAAATACTCGGAAAAAATCCAATAATTGCACAAATTTCTTTTTGAATAATGTAGAAACGAACTACTACTAACTACTTTTATTTTTAATTCAGCAAAAAAAAATGTTCCACTTTCCACAAAATATTAGGTCTCGTATTCGCCCAAATAGTATGAAGACACGTTTTTGTTGTACACTCATAATATTTATTGTGTTACGTATTTTTTAAGTGTCCACATTGGTATGCGCATGCGCGCCACAGGAATGAGTTGTCCGCGTGCGTGTGTATGCGCAGTACGAATAACCACTACATCGGTTGTCCGTGGAAGTGGCACGACTTGTCAAAGTTGTCACAAAGCCAGAATAGTGGTTAACGGCACTCATGGCTGCATCATTCGTGCGAATTTTGATGAACAACATTTTTTTGATAATTACTATAAAATTTATATAACATTTTTTTCTTGTTTTTCGGGCGGCGCGTAGCAATTTCAATGGGTGCTTTGAGGGCGCAGAATATTTTTGAAAACTTTGTCAAGAGGCCAGAAGCAAAACGTTCCATTTTTTTTTGTAATTTTATTATCACTTTTTATTTATTTGCCTTCAGGAATTTTACAATTCTATACTGGACTTCTTAATCAGCTAGCAGCTGTATATATATATTGTATATAATTTTTTTTTTGTTTTTATTGCCCATCACGCATAACTGATGATCAGCGCTGATCGTTCAACGCATAATTGCCCAATACCGTTGCAATATTTATTAAAAATTCACGACGCGTAAAAAATTGAAGAAAATATTTGTAAAATATGCTGATCAAAAAGTTCATATTGAAAATTCGCACGCAAGAATTTCGTCAGAAATAAAGACGCAACTCGAAAAGGCGACACGCAAGTGACTTGACGTTTGTTGGAAAAATAGGCCGCGCGCAAAGACTCAAATTAATCGACCACGCTTTGGTAGCTATGGCAAAAAATATTGAAAGAAGAATCGAAAATGCTTAAGAATGCACAAAAACCTCATTATAAGCGGGCAAAATGTAGCGCGATCAACAACAGACAGACTGAGAGCCACTTTAATCAAGCGTTCGTCAGCGTTGTCACGCGCATACACACACACACATGCAACACCATTGCGTTCAAAATTTACGATGACAATAATTTTGCGCGCATCAATAAGTGCTACCTTTCACCCGCTTCGAAGCAAGAAAATATGAAACAACCTTGCTATTCAAGCCGCTACCACTCTTCGCCGCTTCTGCCAAAAGCCCACTCTCACTCATTAACCGCGTGCGCGTTCACCTGCGCGTCCATTCCATTTGTACTGCTAAATGTGTGATTGTGTAAGAGTACCGTTAGATTCGCAAATGCGGCATCAAAAGCAGGTGAGTTAGTGAACGTGTGAGTATGTGCGCGTCATTATAACATTATTTTGACATTTCTATTTTTTATTCGGCGGTTGTCAGTTCTTTTTATGGTGATCGCTCTTGAAAATTTAAATTCATTCAGTTTGAAGAAGCACAGCTTCGGTTTGTTTGATTTCGTTTTTTTTTTTGCTCTTTTTTCATCCCGTCTTGTCTAATAAAAAATAGTGTTTTTGTTGTTTTTGCTCATTTTAATGACAGTAGTCATTAAAATATTTAACACAAAGCAAACAAAGCGTCACGGCAATGAAATGAAATGAAATGAAAACAAAAACTCAAAAAAATATTTGTTTTGACTCTGAGACTTGGTTGTTTGTTGGGTTTTCATTGAAATACCGTTGTCTTTTTTACCTGATAGGCCATCATATAGTATTTTTTTTTTGTTTGTTGTATTTAGATCGTCATTTGCTTTTGTTTGTTTTTTGCTTCGTTTGCACAGCTTGAGGGTTGCCTTTTAAAATTAGAATTTCTCATTTAATCGTTTATGACTTTACCTAGAATTTTTATAAGGCTTAAAAAGTACACCGGTGATAACCCCCCTTGGTGTTTAAAGTGAGAATTGTAATTAAAATAGCAAAATAGTACGAAAAAAATGTATTTATATATGTATAAATATAAAAAAAAAGAGTAAGGCTTTTCGGAGCTTTCATTGCCAATCTTCTGAGTTTGCACACAACTTCACTAGTCAACAATTATATAAAATTTCCAAAAATAGGAATTGATGTATAAATATGAAAGTAAGAGAAGAAACCTTTTCGGAGCTTTCATTAGCATACCAAAGAGCTTTCATGGATTTTCACTAGTCCACAATTTAAGCGGTTTTAACACCTGTTTTAGCAATCAACTTAAAAAAAGTAAATCAAGATATGTCAAAATAACCAAAATCAAATTTATTTAAAGGCTTCAGAACTTTTAATTAGTATCTCAGACTCCCAAAGCGCGTAAATATTGAACATTTGTTTACCTTAACCTACAGCCTATTTGTTCACATGAAAAACTTCAGTTAAATTAATTTTTTGGAGCATTCACATAAAGCTTATGCTTAAATAAACACAAATTACTACAAATTTCGCTAAGTTATAAACAAAAAATAGAAACGCAAAATAAATCCTGCCTTCTTTATCCAGATTGAATAATTTTAGTGAACTGCCTTAAAGCTTTCATACTCTTTAACGTGTTTTTAAACCAACTAAATGCAAAAATATAAATTCTTATTAATTATATGTTTACGAAATAATTTTTCATTTCAGTTTCAATTCCATCTTAAAAACTTTTAATATAATTTTGTACCAAAATCATTAATAATGATTTATCATGAAAATCTTTTTGAATACTTGATCCTCAATTTCGGTTCAATTTGGAGCATTCATGAAAGCTTTTTTCGAATACTTGATCATCCATTTCGATTGTATGCTTCTGAGTATTTTCTAATGAAGGATCTACAAAATTTCATTTAATTACAATCAATATAATTAAATATAAAATAATTTGGATTTTTAAACTAAATAAACTGTTATTTATTTTATATCATAGGAAGTCATAAATTCTCAAACGAGCAAATAGAACGTTTTCTAAACATTTGCGTGACATTGACAGATAAATTATACCGTTACAGTACTCTATTCTATGCTCTTTGGTTATTTGCATACATGAAAACAACAATACGAATGTGCTTCGTTTGTAGGGAGTTGTTGTATATAGAGCAACCATGAAAAAATAATGCCTAGGGAGCGTTTATAATATAGTTGGTGTGTGAAAAATGCCAAAATGGCTTTTGTTTCACTTTCAAGCTTGTCTTTTTCTATTTATTTATAAACATTTTGTGAGTTTGAGTTTTTTCATCTAACGACTTCACATGACACCAGCGTAAACGCTGTTAGGCTGATGGCCAGCAACGACGTATTTTTCTACGGAATCAGCGGTAATGGAGCAATTCATTTAAATATTAACACGTTCGCGTTTGTTCGTGTGTGTGTTTGTGTACTGCTTTTTTTGTAATATTTTATTTTTATTTTTCTATTTTATTTTGGAATACTCACATCTAACATGACTGCTATTAATATATATCTCGTATCTATTATGTATGCCCAGCAGTCACTGACAAACTCGTTAATTAAACTTAATTACGTAGAACGAATATCTGATGTACTTGAAACTGCTGGCGGCAATTTGTGGAATCTTTCGTAGTAATTTAAAAAAATAAAAAATTCTTTGAAATTCGCGTAATAAAATTGAAGCTGCGCTGAGAGACATGCATCACAACTATGTTTGAAAAATTGTTTGTCTACAAGTATGTATGTAAGTTTGCACATCTATGTTTCAGAAAAGTTATCAGTGCCAAGTAGCCATATAGAGTTAGCTCCTAATAATTATTAAAATTACTTAAATAAAATTAGCTAACAAATTGTGCTTAATTGTGCAGCGAAAATCGCTTGAAACTCGCCACTTATTAAAACGCCGCGTGTTGTCAGTGATTTTTAATTTAATCAATTAGCTTAGCACATTGTCTGTGGAGGAAATATGCAACCAACTGAAAACTTATTTATTTTTTTATTGTTGTAACAAGCATATATTTTATTTAGGGAGTTTATTACTCATATATAAATTAATTCGAACCATAGTTTGAACGAATCAATAAATATAAATAAAAATAAGAATATCAAAATTAAAAATCAAAAAAAAAAAGCAAAAAAAAAACATTAACTTCGGCATAAAAGTGTATAAAAAGACCTTAGTTGTATACTGTAGTCTTCCGATCTAGACAATATGCTCGAAAATTGTTGCGATACCTGAGTTAATAACCTGTGCAAAATTTAGTGATGATAACTTGTGAAATAAAAAGTTTACCATACAAAAACATGTAATTGGTCGTTCAGTTATATGCTACAGTGATCTGATCTGAATAATTTCTACAGATATTTCAGATATTGTTACGTTGCCTTAAACAATAGTTCGTGCTAAAACTCGTGAATATATCTTTTCAAATAAAACAGTTTTCCATACAAAGACTTAAGTTGGATCGATCAGTTTGTATGGTAACTGTACGCTATGGTTGTTCGATAACGGCGTTTCCGACAAATGAGCAGTTTCTTGGCAAGGAAAGGACGTGTGCGTAATTTCAGATCTATAACTCAAAAATTGAGGCACTTGTTTTCGTATATAAAGAAGGCCAAAATAACATGTCTAAATCGACTCAGCTTATTATGCTAATGATTTATATATATGTACATATTTTTATTTTTTAGGGTTTCCAACATTTTCTTCTGGGTGTTACAAACATCGTAGCAAACTTAATATGCCATGTTCAGGGTATAAAAAATAAAAGAAATCTAAATCTAAAACATCTAAAATAGTTTTATTTAATGCTTACATATTTTTACACTGTAATTTTTTCAAACAAGCTTTTTACTAGTTATACCTCTTTTCTATTTAGTTTTACTTTTAACCTTTAGTTTTTTTTGTCTCTTACCTTAATTATTTTTTTTTTTCCTTCACTCATCACTGATATAATCGCTGCATTTTGTTGCTCCAACCTGTCCATCCCATACATCACATATCCAATTAAATTCAAGGTCGAAAACTACATATCCAACCGTACTAGTTCAAGATGCAAGCTCATCGATAAATTTTCTTTAATTATTTTTACTAAAATTCATAATTAGTAAGACTTTTAAATGTTTAGAAAAGTTGGTTGCTGTTTCTCAATTATCTTTTTGGTTTATTTCGCATTTTTTGCCTTTTTGGTTATGATTTATTTTTATTTCATTCAATTTATTTTTGACTTATTTTAGTCACACAGCATACCATTTTAAATGAAATAAAATAAAATGCTCTCGAACTTTTGCCAGTAACAGTGATTTAGTATATACTCCACTTAACTTCCTAACAAGTAACTGATCTCCAGTAAATGATTTTTATGTTGATCATTAAACACTACTCATATATGCAGCGTTACATAATTAAGAAATGCTAAAAAGCGTTAAATTAAGTTCAGAGATACTTAAATACTCAATGAGAATACATTACAATTGTTAAAAACAAAACCTTAAACTCGAGTTTCAATGCAATATAGTAGCATAATTAAATATTACATTATTGATTTCATTCTAATTTGCCTTAAACACCACTTTTTTAGTATTTATGGAGTTACAATCTTGCCTTTAAACCAAATTTAGCCGACTTGTCGAAAAATTTTACCTTTCTTTAAAAAAAATTACAACATTGGCTTCATAAAAGATATGAAATTAAACTTGGATTTTCTTAAACAATCTAATATTAACTCTAGTTAATTATTTAATAACGCAAAACCTAAATTAGAGTTTGTGCATATTTTTTTTTTTTTTGTAAAGTTTAAGAATGTTTGTATTAGAAAAGCCACCAGGCAAACAGAACCTAACTGAGACCATTTCCACGGCAGTCGAGTCTACGTAATTGGAACGGAACCGGAGTTTTATCCGGCCAAGGATTGTAAACTCGACAGCATTCTTCAAAATTCTTCAAGAATGAATCACAACTACAACAGAGATTTCGCAAACTTTATTTGAGGTGATCTATTATTGTAAATTTGAAAAACTTAACTCATTGAATGAGAAAAGAACACTCGAAAACTGTATTTAAAAAAAAATTATTAATTTGTTCATTTGAACTAGTTGTGAGGAAGAAATTGCGACATAAAAAGGTTTTTATAAATAAAATTCCAAAAATTTATATATTAACATTAGATAAACTCAATTAAATTATTTTAAGTTAAAGGGCATAAAAGTCACTAAAATAATCTAAATCAGTATACTATAGGCTTAACCGCAAAAGTTTGATCACATATCTAACCACTAAACAATATTGTATTTGTATTTGTATTTTATGCTTTATTATCTACTTAAAACTCCAACAAAAAACCAACAAAAAGAAAGCCAGAAAAGTATTTTTAGTAATTTCTTAAGTATAGACCTACTTAATTGAACTATAAATGGTAAAACAGCAGTTTATTGACTCTGCCCATTGTTTTCGGATTTTATCAATTAATTAGCGAAGCAGCAAAAAAACAAAAGCACAAATGACAAATGCGCACAATTAATATTCAGTAAACCCAAAAAGCAAAAGCAATAAAAAATTCAAACAATGAATCCATAAAAAAATTAATTCGCAAGAGAAATTTGATCCCAAAGAATATCCACGCTTAGTCAGCAAACGGCGCAAACACGAATTGAATGCTGATAAAGCTCTATAATCGTGCTCACTTTGTTCACCAGCCTACACCACCGAATTAATACTGTGCTCGCACACACTTTATTGGTCAGCTATGAGTTCTTTTGCAGAAACGCCCACAAGCAAACGCGCTTATCTACATATGTAATAGTGCTATAAATACATAAGATGCCACTTACATCTAGAATTCTTTTGAATGATAAAAAAAAAATGTCAATGTATTCTGCTTTTGAGCAGACATATTAACATACTCGTATATATCTGCCTATATATAATTGAATATGTTGCACTATAACATCATATTCTAATGTGATTCTTGAGAGGTAATGATTTCAGTGCCCGGCTAGCTCAGTCGGTAGAGCATGAGGCTCTTAATCTCAGGGTCGTGGGTTCGAGCCCCACGTTGGGCGGAGGAATTTTTTTCCAATTTAAAAGCAGCAAAATATCTAATTTTTGTATCTATAAGGATCTATATCCTACTGAAAGTTGACAGATAATATTTATAAAATTAAAAATAAAATGCCTGTGATTGAGAACGAAAAAAAGCATTAAATGTAGAAAAGAAAAAAAGTTAAAAGATCAGTTAAACAGATGAAATCTTATCATAGAACTTTATGTTGAAGCTAAATGTTAAAATTCTGAAAATTTTTATACACATAAATACTAAAATTACTTTGTCATTATATCACAAAACAAATTTATTCATACCTTATAGTACATTTAATTGCACCATAAACTCGAGTTTATTAGCTATCTTAGTATTTAGAGTTAAACTAGAAGTTTTTGTCAAATACATCTGCCCATCCCATCGTCTTTATGCACGCTGTATCTAATCCATCAGTTTTTGAGATATCGATCTCAAATTTTGCACGCACCTTTTTTCCCCCAAGAAGCTGCTCATTAGTCGGAATCACCGATAACAGACCACTATAGCATATAACTACCATACAAACTCACCGATCCAAATCAAATTCTTGTATGGAACACATTTTATTTTAGAAGTTATCTTCCTTAACTTTGGCAGAGATTATTGTGGAATTGTGGGGCTATTTTCTCCGAACAAATTGTTTAGATCGCAAAACTATAACACATAGCTGTCATACAAACTGACCGTTCGAACAGATCGGATCACCATAACAACGGTAGCTGTTATAGAAACTCTCCGATCAATTTCAAGACAATACGAAATGCAGCTGCGAAGGGTATTATGGCTTCGTTGCAGCCAAAGTTAACATATTTTCTTTTTTAATAAACTTTGTAATATAGTTACATTAATATAAAGGCACAAATGACACAAATTGAAGTGACAACTGGGCAATCAAATGGCTCTAGCAAAAGAAATACTAGCTTTTGAATTAATTTTATTGCGATCGTCAAACATTTATTTGGATTACCAATTTACTTTAGCGCAACAAAATTGGTGTTGTTGTTATATTTATATAGTTTCTAATAAACTGCTGAAAGCTAGCGACACTCAGACAGATCGTCATCGGCATACGACTCACGCAGCACTGGTTATTTGGACACATACACTGTAATCGCAGCTCTCCACTCGCTGCTACCTAAGCTCTGCCTTTGTTTAAATACATTGTTCAGCGCTAGCTTATCAGCTTTTGTTAGATTGTCAGCTTTATGTTGCTGATTAACAGTCCATCCAACGAAGCGCTTGTGGCGGCACCGGTGGTGACACAGGTGACAGGAGCGGTGGCTGCGGCGTCAATGCGTTTATTACTACCGCATTGTTTTGGTATGGATGTTGTTGTTATGCATTTTGTTGTTTTTGTAGTTGTTGCTTTGTTTTTGTAGTTGTTGCTTTTACTACTATCGCTGTTGCATATAAAAGACGAGCATTATGCATATTAAGTGCTTTCACTTTTTATTTATATGAAAATGACAACAACAAAAATTTAAGCTAAAAGAGATAACTAACACACAACAAAAAAAAACGGAATGTAAAGAAAAAATGAAACAAGAAATGATATCGGACAGAAAAAAGTATAAGACATTTTTTTTCAAATATTTACAACAAAAAACTCGCATTATCCGCTTAAAAAGTAGAGGAAGCGTGAGTCAAAGCGACTGGCTTAATATCTTCAAGCCACAAGATTCACCTGGAGACAGCTCAAATACAAAATTTTTCATGAAAATAGATATACACAAGTATTTACAACCGTAAGTATATATATGTATATATACATATATGTAGTATGTACAGCGCACCGTTAGCATTAAATAGTTGCCAGCAATGTCTTTTAACAAAAGCGTGTAAAGAGCAAGATGAGCACGCGCGGCTGTGGAAGTGTCGCGGCTGGAGCCTTAACTGTTAGCAAGCAAATGCTAATACAACAACAACGATAGCGATTTGCCACAAAGCTTAACATTTGGCGGCGTCAAAGGTGGTTCATTGCTGTTGTTTTTTCCTGGCGAGACGTCGCCAACTGCACTTGCTGTGGAATTTTTGCCATTTTCCAACCACACTTCGTTGGTTTTTCAAGCAGTCATTCAAAAGCCACATCAACCAATGCCTATTTGCCGCAATATTTTGCTTTGGACATTTACACGCTTTGCCGATCATATGAGATGATGCTTGAGTTGGTAACAGTGAAAGAGGAAGCTGGCATGCCGACAGTAAGTCAAATTTATTTGCGTTTTTTCGCGTTTGTCTAAAGCTGCGCTTCCGCTGGATGTGCGGTTTGTCTAAGCGTAGATGGGAAACAAGCAGTGGCGGCAATTAGAGGAGAAGTTTTAGAATTAAATGTAAATATCAGGAAAAAATCTTTCACAAAAAATATATTTTTTACAAATAATTTTTTTCATGGGAGAAAGTTACAAAAAAACATTATCAAATAATTAAAAAAAAATAAATAAATAAAAATAATTTATTGATTGAAACTTTAAAATATATATAATTATTAAAAAAATTAAAGAAAAATTAATAAATTAAAAATTAACGTAATTAAAATGTTGACACTTAAGAATCATTTTTTTTTTGTATGGGAAACAACCAAAAGAAAACAATAATTTAATTAAAAATTAAATTAAAATAAAACCAAAAATAATTAGTTCACTAAAAAATAAAATATATTTAGAAAAACTAATATTAATTTTAATTGTAAAAAAATTAATTTATGTACATACATATGTATGTATAACATGTATATTGATAAGTCTTCAGAAAAAACATATTTTTATTTTTTATCACGCACTAAATTACATCGTACTACTTTCAAAAAAATATAAAATTAAATTAAGAAAAACTAATTTTAATAATAAAACCAATTAATTAACTCATTGTAAAATTAAAAAAATATATATTTTTTTATTGCGAAGTCTTCAGAAAAAAATATTAAATTTTCTATCATTCACTTATCAAGATCATACTGTTAAAACAAAACAATAATAATTCGAAATTCAAAAAATTTAATTAATTAAAAAATTAAATAATTAAAAAAGTTATGAAAAATTTAATTAATTTAAAAATTAATTAATTAAAAAAATTATGAAAAATTTAATTAATTTAAAAATTAGTTAATTAAAAAAATTATAAAAAATTATTTTTATTTTATAAATATTGCGAAGCCTTCAGAAAAAAATAACGTTTTTTATCACTCAAATGTACATACAAGTATATCGTATCAAGATCGTACTGCTTATTCATATCTTACTCTCTCTTTTTTCAATTCAGATATACATTAAAGTAATTACAAAAATAGCTTAATACTATTGTAATTTCTAAAAACTTTTTTGTTTTCTTTTATTTGAGCAAGTTTTTCATTTCCTTTTTGTAAGTAATGCTGCATATCAAGCTAATCTACAACCACGCATTGTGCCTCCATTTACAATCGCTACTGATAGATAATTATTGGAAATCAGTTCAATATAGCAAGCAAAGAGAAAGATCTTAAAAAAATTGGAGAAAAATTAAGCCAATCACTGCAGCTAACGCATAAGCACTTGATTAGCGTTTTTTCGTGAATAGTGGATTTCTGAGATTCATGCAACAGATTTTTTAAATTTCACTTTGTGAGTGTAGCTGTAATTCTACAGTAATTTTCATGTATTTGGTGGATAAACTGCCATACATTACACTATATGTGTATGTACGCATATATATATATCAATACAAGTACAATGATAAATTAAGTTGCATTACACTGCATATCTATGCCACGCAATGTGGCAGACGCGCATGCGCGGCCGAAAACTGCCCTGCGACATGATAGCTCATTTATTGTAATGCATGTTTTTGGTTATTGTTGTTTTTTTTTCTTTCCAATTTCATTTGATTTGTTGATTATGCAGCAAATCTCAAGTGGTAAGAAAGTTCGATTTCATTGCATAATGCAACTTCTGCCACAAACATTCGTGCCACATACGATTTTAAGTGACCTATGCATAATTAGAAATCGTGTTTTATGTTGTTGCAATAAAACTGATTATCAACTAAAACTTGATCAAGTGGATATTCGTGGTGTGCTTATTCAAAAAAATGTAAATATATACTTATATGTATATCCGCTTGTCATGCGCAGCCGCTTCTAATTTTTCCACTTTCTTTCACATCAATCAATGAGTAGTCGATTATTCGGTCATTCAAGCACTATCAGCCCAATTATTCAATTATCTGCTCATATGTATATATGCGTACTAATCTCTCAGTTTTTGAGATATCGTTGTGAAATCACAATCTTTTGTCGATACTGCCGCCATAGCATATAGCTGCCATACAATCTGATCAACTAAAATCAAGTTCTTGAATGGAAAACTTTTTCATCTGACAAGATATCTTCACGAAATTTGATTTCGATTATTATCCAAGGTAACGCTAGAATCTCCGAATATATTGTTCAGATCGGAACACTAAAGCATAAAGCTACCATGCAATATGGCCGATAAAAGTCAAGATAAAGAACTTTTTGTACCTTTTTTATAATATAAGAAATCCGCCTATGAAGATGTTAAAGCTTCAGTAATTTTACTTGTTCCAACTTTTCTATTACCTTCCCTTTCTTTTCCTGAAAACCTAATAGCAGATACACGCATATTTCGCCCTCTTACTTGCCGCAATTATTGTTCTTAAGTCAAAGTTTCATCTCAATTGATATTTATGTCCACTGTGACACGAAGTTTAGCTTAAAAACTTGCGTCACTATAGCGGGCGCACCGCGTATCCCCTCAGGATGTAATCAGCAAAAGGCTAAACATGCTTCGAAATTATCCTACTTTTGAAATTATTTTTCGTTGTCGTACTTAAAATTCAAAACACAGCCACTGTCGCGTTAATTACGCGGCACAGCAGGCGCTTTGGCGCTTTATGGAGTAGTGGTGTCGTGCCGTGTCGTCAAGGGAGCGCTCGTACACAGTAGGCCGCGTATATTACAACATAATTCACTTGCTGTACTTGTGGCATGCCAGCTACTACCGAGACTATTGGTGAACTAAAGTTTTATAAATAAATAAAATACTAAAAAGCTTTTCAATTGTTTCGCTGTTAATGAGGTAAAATTTACTTCGCGAAAAAATTCTGGTTAGGAAGCTTTTGCACCAGTTTAATTATAACACAGAACATTTTAAGTCAATTCATTTTACATTTGTTTGCTGATAAAGACATTGAATAACACATTGAATGAAGAAAAAAATGGCATAAAGCTTTAGCCGCTACTGTCTGCTTCGCAATTTAAACGCATTAAGTTGAACACATATTGAAGCTAATTCAAAAATTAGTGACACCATGAATTTAAAGTTTCATCTCATTAACTACGTCTCCACAATTCTCAAAATATTTGGTGTTGATAGTAGAACTCTTAAATGTACCAGTTCATTGCATTTAATTTTAGTATGTTTATAGCGTTATGGTTTTAATACAATTTTAAAATAAAATAATATTTTTAAAAACCAAATGGAAAATAGTTTATTTTATAAGATTGAGATTTATCGAAATATCATTCTTTTAATAATTATAGATAGTTTCGATGACATCTTTTAATTCAAAGTGCCGACTAATACTAAGCGATGAAACGTTGCCATATTTACTGTTACGTAACACAGACTCATCGTTGCCTGCTTTAAGCTATCTACTCTCTCGTGATTCCATATTTCGAAGAACAATTTCATTTGTTACTCCAACGTTGATACTAGCGGCTTTAGAAAAGAATTTTTAAATCTATATCCTAATTAAGTATTCAATGTGTGATATCTGTGTACCACCTTATTTGGCCAAGAGTATTCTCAAATTATTCTTATTATTTTTATATCCTGAATAGGGTATTTTAAGTTTGTCACGAAGTTTGTAACACCCAGAAGGAAACGTCGGAGACACTTGGAATCAAGTACTTGTATGGGAATTTTTTTTATTTGACGAGGTATCTTCACTAAATTTGGCATGTATTATTATTTAAGGCAAATCTAAGAAGAAATTGTATAGATCGAATGACTATAGCATATAGCTGCCATACAAATTGAACGATCGGAATCAAGTTCTTGTAAGGAGCCTTTGTATTTGTGAAGGGTATTACAGCTTCGATGCTATCGAAGTTACCATTTTTTCTTGTTGTAATATAAGTAAGAGAGCAGGTTAGGTTAGGTTAGGTTGGAAGGTCGATGTAAAACCAGAACCTTATTAAAAGTGGGTAGTTTAGCAGAGCTACTACGTTCCGCACTAGACCAGAGAAATTTCGTAGCCGCATAGAGCTAGATATCGCCAGCGCCTGCTAAGCTCATGCAAAGTCTAAATGTTCAGCACTGAAACGCAAGAAAATAAAGTAGCCTGATGATATCGATAGTGAGGTCATACAATTATTAATAGGTTTATAAAGACTTTGTCTAATTTTTTTTAACTTTAACTATGTATATCAACGAGTTCCTCCTAATAGATCCAAATTATTTATATTGCACTATTCATTAAAAACATAAAAATACTTGGCTGAACGTCACATTTGTGGTATGTGAAAGGTAGGCCATAAAGAGATCCTAAAATCGCTTGGCATAACATAAATTGACATTTACACAAATAATTTGCTTCACTTGATGACAGCCGCACCTAATTTGCATGCCACAGTCATGTGTGACAAGGTTTTCACACATTTGCGCCAAGTTATGGTAGAAATCAAGTGCAATGCAACAAGTCACGTGTCAACGACAGTACAAGTATGTAGGTGCAATAGTGGCAACACCCCAAAAAAGAAAAAAATAATGAAGAAAAATTATTAAATTTATTATTATTACTTTTTGTTAATTTTTTTTATTGCGCTAGAGGCCTTTCGGCTTGCGTTAACTTAGCGCTGATTGCACTTTGTCGGCGCAAGAGTTGAAAAGGAGCATATTGAAACATTTTGCGAATATAACAAAATTGCTTCAGCGCATGCGCAACATTGTATTGGCATTTAAGGTGTGGCACTCCCAAAAGGCAGGCCAACGCATTCTAACAAACAATTGAGAGGATGAGGTATGAAAAAAGAAAGAAAATTGCTACGCAGAACATTTGAAAGTCTTTTGTGTGTAGACGAAATTTAAATTGATTCCCGCGGGAGGTGCAACAATGCAATGACTTGCAAATATGCAGCAGCGAAAATTAAATGCGCCACCAGAACGTGGCACAGCGAATGCAAGGAAATTGCAAACACAATTGCAGCACTTGCTTTTCATCATTATTTTCAATGGAACGTCGTGGGTGTGTATACATATGTTCTTTTGTATGTATGTATATAGAAATTGATCAATGTTGCGCATCAGCGGAACATGCAACATGAGCACGTACGAAATGAATTTATATTCTTGGCACTCTGCAAGGCACACAGAAGCTCAGTACATACATATTTATGTATTTCTTTGTATATATATGATATATTGAATGAAAGACATATGTAAAGTTGAAGCAACAGCTTTGCATTACAAGTGCCGGCGAACGATACATGCAACGCTAACTACTGGTCAACCACTCAGTTCATATATTATAAACACATACACTTATGCATATATTTTGTGTATGTATATGTGTGTGTGTATGTCAGCGCTAGTGCAATGACAATTCGATTTCAGATATGCGATAACCTTGAGCGCCAACGATCAAGCACGATCACGCACGATCACTCACTGAATGAAATGAAAATCGCAAATGAAATTGAAAATGAGATGCAAGAATCAATGCGAACAAGTAGCAGAAGAAGCATACTGCCTATAGAATGACACAAGATCGAAGATATGCAATATGGCACTGATCGTGACATGCGATCAGCGATCGACTATCAGCGCTGATCATCAGCCAGCCTAGAACACTTTGTCCACCTAACAAAGTATAGCAAAAGCGAAAATAGATAATATCGCTGTAAAAAAAAACAGTCAACAGCAGCTAACAATGGCAGCGTTGGCGTTGGCAGCTGCGGCAAAAGTACCATGTCGACAAGTTTAATGGCACGTCAGCGCTGACAGGGTAACAAGTGATGCGCATACCGATCGCTTACCGCATATGTAAGTGAATCGTTATACAAGTACACGCAGTACTACAACATGCCAATATATCCCTTGTGTAGACCTCAAATTATGTGTGCATTTTGTTGTCAGCCTTTGTGGCTTACCAACTGATCTTCGCTTGCTCGTCGGCACACCGATCATTTTAGCACGTCTTACATTGTGGCAATCCCTCGATGATATGCAAAATAAAAGCAAAACATAAATTCTTCGGGGGGCGCACTATGCTTGTAGCTTGCTTCCAATACCCGGCAGTAGTGTGTGGTGTGTGCCACTTTCCTTTGTTTCGCTGTCAGTTATCACTCAACGCCGCAACTCAACGCATCGTCAGCGTCTGCAACGCACCTCATTTGCATTATGGGAAACGCTTGTTTGCTGACAAATACTGACAATGCACTCAAATTATTCATCATCCTTCTTGCCATCGATCCAATCGATCGTTGATTATCGTGCAGATTACAAGTGATCTCATGCATATTACAAGTGCGATCGCTGATCAGTAGTTACACAAGTTGTTCGCACAATGGTGAGTGTGGCTTTTTTCTTTTACTTTGTGGTCCTCAAGGCATGCTTTGTATGTGATTCTTTATGAAATATGTATCGGCTTCGTAGACACTTGGCCTTGAAACGCAATTAGCGCCATCTCTCTGTGGATAACTAACAGCAGCTCAAAATAAAATTCTGGGAAAGTATCATGGGGAGTATACATATACATATGTGTATGATAAAAATATTTAATTTGTTGCATGTACAATTTTTGAACTCGTTTAGGGGCAATAGAGAAGCAACGCTCATTTTGAGTTAGGCGCTTAAAAATGTCGAACCGTAAATTATTAGTACAATAAGTCTACGTTGCTTAAACTCAATACTTCTCCAAGAGCCCTGAGGCATGATTTTGGAAATCGAAAGGAACTGTTAATTTTAACTGTGGTAAATAATTCGATGGCTTCCAGAATGTTAGAACAGCCAACAACGGTTTGACAATAAAATATTTACTGAACATTTTTTTACCATGTCTTTTCCTCACTTCGTTTTTGAACTCAACTATAAATTAAAGTAAACTTTAATAAATTGTCAATTTTATTTTATTTTATTTTCTTTACTATTGCAAGCAAAATTCTAAGTACTTCCTAATACTTCCAATTAAGCGCTTAACAAAATTCTCAATCTGTTTACTAAAGGTTACTTTAATAGCCTGTTGAGAAAAAGTCGATAACTGTTGAGAATAATTTGTAAAGACTCAAATATTTTCTTTTTTTTTTAATTTGTATTTCGTTATAATATTTTTAGATTTTCTGAATAATAGAAAGCCTAAAAAAGATTTGAATGGTATACACATATAAAATACTATGGAATTATTCCATTTCTGAAACCTGTGTACATTTTGTCAACTTATCATTAAACTAAAGTATACTTTACGATGCAAATAAATTTTACCTTTTCCTAAAATCTAATAATAAATATTTACTATCTATGTATCTGTAACATTTAACTCCAGTATTTTGTAGCGCATTTCAAAGCGGAAATATTTATCACTCTATTTACTAAAGTATACTTTAGTAATTAGTTGAGATGATGTTAATAGTTGACAATAATGTTGTTGAGGAGAATTTGAAGTCTTGAAAACTAATTTTACTTACTAAAGTAGACCTTAATGTTAATGGAGAAAAGTTGAGAAATTATCAATAGGTGTTGTAATTAATGTGAAAGTCTTGAAAATCTTCTTTTGAATATTGGATAGTTCCAACATATTGGCATTAATTCAGAATTCTCTTGTATTACATATATAAAAATAAAAATATAGATAACCTCAAATTAATCATAATAACTAAGCATTTTGAACCTAGAACGGGTTATTTTATATCTCAAAAATCAATATTTTTGTCAGTTTTTCTTTGTATTACAGTGTAAATCACACATTTTCACTGTACGATCAACCTAATTAACCAAATTGTAAAATTACATTCCTTTAGCTACGAAAAGCTAGAAAATTTTGAGTTCTCCTTTCAACAATTATTTTGTTTTTTTTCGAAGTCAGACACAGATTCTTACAACTGCTTATCCCTTTTAATTTCCTTTAGCACGCGACACTTGTCACCGCTCACAAATTCCACCAGTCTTTGGCATTAATTTGTAATTTAGGGCACTGCATAACTTTCTGGCATAAGAATGTCTACATGTACACAAACAACAACATGCCAAGACAAAGTTTATTTTTAATACAGATTCTAATATTGTTGTTATTAATGCATTTCTACGCGTTTTACGATTTTGAATGCATTAGGTTGACAAGTTGCCCTTTCAACGTCACAGCGGGCAAATTAAGAACACATCAAGACACAAATTTGCTATTTCGGCGGAGACTAGAGCGACACATATTCTTACAAATGTATACAAGTATGTATATATATTTCTATGAGCTTGTAGCCTCATTTGTATACCATTTGTACGCAAGTGTGTAGAACAAATGTAATTGCATTGTTACGCATAGCGCTGTGGTATTTTGTCTTGTCATGTCTTATGTGACTTTTCAGAATTTCAGAATCTTTGCCTTGTGACCTAAAAACATTGTAAGTCCACAAATGTGCCACGTCTATGCGTAGCTGGCTGACAAATAAAAATTATGCAGTAAAACAAATGCAGAAATTATTTACATAAAATGTGGCATGAGATTTTTCACTTGACACAAATACGCGCGTGAAATAAAATTGTTACGCTTGTGATTATTTTGCCAAATAATGTTTACAAAAAAAATTAATATTTTTGCAAATTTTCAAATAATTAGAATTATTTTTCTTTGAAATACGAATAAAAGATTCCATCATAATCACATTCCCTTTTTTCAATTCTTTAAATTTGATACTAGTATTGAAAAATTGATTTATTTTATCGATTTAATCTACAAGATTGCATCTCAAAAAATCCTGCCGCTTCTCAAACATATACACGTTTGATAATCTTTCTCACCTCAGTTCAGTTTAAGCTTCATATTATTACATTTCATGTACATTACCAAAAAAATTTAATATAAAAGTTTAAACAGCTGGCAACGCTTCCGTAAACTGACTCGAACTGTAAGCCTTCATAAGAATTTTACTATTTGACATTTTGTTTAATAAATCGTTTATTTTATAAATTTTTTTAAACAACAAATTTCAACTAATGGCAATCTGCCTCCAAATATGCAGCAGTCAACTTTGAATTTTAATGTTTTTCAGTTTGATACCCATATTGTAGTATTACTTCAATATAATAATTTATTAATTGTAATGAAAAATAGGTGGCAACCAGCCCAAAAATATGCAGCAGTAAGTTGTGAGTGTTAACCCTCTTGGGTTTCATACCCATATTGTAGCATTACTTCATCACAACAATTTTTTTTTTAATTAAAATATTAAACAGGTGGCAACGTTGTAACGTCTAACCATTTGATTAATATACGAAAGCGTTTATTTTGTTGCTGTAAATCGATTTAGCACCATGCTTAAATAGTTTTCATTTCAAAAAATTAATAAAAAATTTATATATTTGACCACACTAATGTTATCTATATACCCAAATTCTACCAAAAATTAGAAACCTGTATATGAGTATTTGTCTCAATTTGAATCCGTCACAAGTCTATTCATGCATTGAACATAAATATACTGTATGGACGCTTGTATGTGCGCACTTGTATATCCGCTCTAAGGCGGATGGATATATTTTTAGAACGCCCGCTTGTTTATAACTTGGTCAATGCGATTAACATAAATACGCACACATAAACAAACAAAAAAATGTCAGAAAACGCTGTGTACGCAAATAAATTTACATGCATTTTTATCTGGCTGTATGTAGGTATATAAATATATGCACATAACTCATAAACTAAAAGTCCATATTCACTTGGTGCGGCACTGACTGCGCCTCCGGTGTGTGGCGTGTGGCGTGTGGCAAATGGCCATTTGGCGTTCAAACTAAATATAAAGTGAATTATTAGCTGGCATATCTCAGCGCGGACCGAGACATTAGCAGGCTGCGTTAATAAGCTTTTTCTGCATATTTTCTGTTGGCAATAAAACCGAGACGTTTGTGTATAATTAGTGTTCCCTGTGTGCTGCAGCGGCGCGTACAGTGGGCGCCAAATTGGCCCAAATTGTTCGGGCGACACCAGCATAAATCGCTTTTGAGGTCAGGGCAGTTCGTCGCGGGTTTGAGTTATATTTATGCCATGACATGCATAGCCCACACTAATGCATACACATACACATATATCACATATACATATATTCCCTTATATATGTACATACATACAAACGTAACAGTTCTTTATGTTGTCGCGTAATTTGGCTTCGTTCTTAGCTAATAGCATGTTTCTAAATAAATTCTGGCCAGCTCTTGCGGCAAAGAGGTTGAGTGCGGTGTGTGCTGCCACCAACATAGTTCAATTATTATATCTATGTGCTGAGTTTTATATTTATGCGTTGACATGTGCCACCACCTGTTGCTATTTTTTAAAACAATTTTTTGATTATTTGAAAAATACTCATAAATTTTGAATTATTTTGTATTTAAATGTTTGTCGTAATAATTTGGTAGAAATATTTGGTGTCTTCTTTTACTTGGATTTATGAGTATTTTGTTTTATATAGAGCTGGCAAGTGGTTATTTTGAATTTAAAATAAAAATTTATGACTATTTCGAAAATAGTTTTGAGTGTGTTGCATATTTTTAGGATGCATGGATTTTGAAGCAGTTTTTTAATGCTTAATATAGGTTATAATTAATATAGGTAAAATTAAAGTTTACATATATTGTAAAATTTTTTAGATATAAGTCCTTAAAACCTGTTTTTTAAATCTTTCAAGCACTTAAATTCAATATTTTTACCAAAAAGTGTTCAATTATTAATTTCAAAACTTTCATTTTTAGAACTTCGCTCCAGATATTATTTTCCTGCTTTGTTGTATAAACTTCTTTCAAAAATTCAGTTTCAATATTTTTCAAAAAGTTACGTAAATACTTTTTACATCACTGTTGTCCTAAAAGCCTCGCTCTACATATATAACATCGCTACTTTGTTATAACTAGTTCCTGCTGTCATCGGTTAGTCAATAGTCGGCTGTCACTAGTCATCGAACTTTAAAATAAACATATGGCAACACTTTTTATAATTTGCTTTAATAAATAACACATTAACATTCATCTTCTTTGCACGATTTTTAACTGAATCAGCATACTTATTAATAATATCACTAAACTTTTTCGTCTTGTCCGACAAAGTATGAAATAAAGATTTTGTCTCGAGTAAATACCGGAAAATATTATTTTGTTGACTGCTTCGATCTCATCAAAAACGTTTAAAATACCTTTTTAATAACCCCATTATATTAATTTTATTTTAAACTTTTTACCAATCTTACCCTTTCGCTGAGGAAACTAAACGGCCTGTCATATGTCAGCTGTCACGAGTTAACTTACAAATAAAGTCTTACTTCTGATTCAAAACACTATTAGCAGTTAATTAAAGATATTCTATATTTCATAACTTATATATGTTTTATATTAATAAATACTCATAATTTCATATTTTTAACAAATATTAAAGATGAATAAAGTTTTTTCAAAATAAATAAACGAAATATTTCATTAATTCTTTCTCCTGACTTTGAGAGTTGCTTAGATAACACTTCAACAATTTTGAACACCGCACAATTCTTTCTTGCTCATGTTAAATTTTCCCCACAGTCGTTTCTATGTTACTATAACAGATCCGGCTTTATGTCGGACCAATACCTATCTGTCTTGGCAGCGATATACCCCCTCAAAACTACGATCGTACAATAGCAATTTCACTTCAATGAAACCTCATTGGAACAAACCGTTCTCAAATAAACCTTTATCTTGCTTGAACCATGTAACCTACAGATCATGCTTCCTGGTTAAGGCATCACGAAAATATATAGTAAGATATGTATCTGTGATTAAGTTTCAATGAATTTTTTATCTGTTTTTAATTTTCCCCATTTCCCTATATAATTTTTAAATTTTTTCGATATTACATATGCTCCAATCTCTAAATGTTGAATCACTAATGCTTCAAAGCAATTATTAAAGTATCTCAGAGGTTTATAATTCAGACGATTAAATGAATTCGATTGAAGCGAGTGGCAGAATAATATTTGCAATGTTTTTGAACAAAAAAAAATGTTTTTCTTATATTTAAAAAAAAAATAATAAATTTCATGATTAATCCTGCCGTTCTAAGTGAGCTGCAAAATAATACTCGCTTAATTCATACTTAAAATTCATGTAAAGCCATGACACAAATCCGTTTATTTTTTGTGAGTTATAAAATTTGCTTAAAAAAAAAAGTACTGTAAATGTATTCCATATAAAACAAAATTCAAATTAAAAGAAGATTAAATATTTAAAATATGTAATAAAAAATAAGTAAAATATTAAACAAAAATTAAAAAAAGATTAAAAAAGTAAAAATAAAACCAAAAAATTTATTATAAAATAAATAAAAAACGCCATTTGAAAATCATTTAAAAAATCGCTGAAAACAACAATAACAACACAAATTGAAGATTAGATGTTACCAGAGCGCTTGTTAAATGCCTTTACGCAAATTTTAGCTTAGTTTCAACTTTCGGTTAGGGCTTTCAAGGGAAACAAATTATATTTTGTCACATCTTTCGAAGAGCTTTGTACATTTGGACATTCCAATTATATGAACTTTTATTGATAAAGCTAATTAGTATATCGCTAAACAGTGTTATCAGCTGATGAAAAAAATCAAAAGTAGACTATTAAAACTCGCACGCTGACGATGGACGGCACGAGCGCTGTTTAGGCTTTTTTTTTATAAAACGTATGAAATTAAATAGACTCGTGGGAGCAGCCACAAAGGCAGTTGAAAGATGATTGCTAGTACAACAAAAGTGCGCGAAAAATAAACAAAAACGCTTTTATAAACTTTTCAGTACATATATAGTATAATTATATATGTTTGTATATGTGAATATTGATATGAAGTCACACATGTGCGCGCAAATCAGCGAAGACAAAAGGCAGATGATTCAGACGCTGCGCAAATAAAGCCAAAAGATTGTATTTAAACTAACACACATATATTAGTCTTATACTAATAATAACAGCTTCTTTTCGGTTAAGCCAAAATGGGTTGCTCGCTTTGAATTTGTTTCCAAAGTTATTGTTTTGTATTGGTTAAACAAATATCACTCATACGATCGGGCGGCTGTTGGCGGCGAGGGCGTTGTGGGTAAAATGGATCAAAGCGCTAATCAACGCATCATGCAAATATTATTATTATCATTGTTTTTAATTCTAGCTACTGCTCGAGTAAGTGTGTAGTTCCACGCAGCTTCGGCTGCGCTATCTGCCTGTCTGGACAAGCTGTATGTTGTTCTATGTTTATTTCTCACCGTTGAGCGTATGTGGGCGTATTTGTACGCTGAGTGTAGCGGTCAGTGCCAAGCGGAAAATTCACACATGCATACAGAGACACGCTGCGGAAATGTATAAATATCAATATATACAGTTACATACCCCTACAAGTGAAATTCATATTTAGTATTTTTTCATGCGCGCATTATAATTTCGACAATACGTTCAGGCGAAATTTACTCGCCTCAGTCAGCAATTGAATGCGAACGCGTTACACGATTTTGGCGCGACCTTTTTTTCTGTAGCGTGAACTTGAAAGTGTTAAGTGAAAAGCGTAAAGCAATTGAAAGGGAAAAGTTTTCAGTGTAGCACGCCTTCAATTAAAGCGAAGGCCTGAAAAAATTGTGCTAATTTTGAGTGAATTTTTTAGTAAATTAACTTGAAAAAATCTATATTAATGTGTGCAGCTTGTTGCATGAGCATTGTAAAAATTAAATAAATATTTATAAGCAATTAAATTGCCTTTAATTTGTATTTGTAATGGTTTGCCGCCGGTGAAGTGCGCAAAGTTTTGTGGCATGAAGAAGAAAAGTGCGAAATAAGTGCATGAATAAAATGAAATTAGTGCAGATTTTATTAAGTGGTGCCAATGCGCTGTGTTATATATTGAATAAGGAAAACAAAAACAAAGCATAAAAGAAAATGCCGAAAGTCTTTACGTGTTTTAGCGGGCTGAGGTATTTTTTCTTTTTTGAATATATTATAACAAAAATTAATAAGCTTAACAAAAATTAGATATATTTGGAATATGAAATAAAAAGTATATATGTATATACTAGGGTGGGTCAAAAAGAAAAATTTTATTTCGCTTGGTACTATGAAAAATCGGTTCTTATACACCTCTAAGAAAATCACTCCAAGTATGCGCTCTTAATTGTATACCCACTACAATATACCATACATAAGTTTATAATTTTCTTAAATATTTTTTATATTGTAACAAGCTTTGAAAATGTTTGCGAAATCAGACATTTATTTTTATATTAAAAACATTTTTTTTAATAAAAAAAATTACATTTTATTAAAAATTATAAAATCAATATTTTCTAAATTAATTTTTTTAGTAAAAATTAAATTAAAATTATACTTGAGCTTTTATGCAAACAAATTAAAAAACATTTTACTATAAAAAAAGCAAATTACAAACAAAATTAATCAAATAAAAATGAAATAAAAAAGTAAAGAAACAATTTTGAGTAAAAATGTTGTGTTAAAAACTATGTCTTGAAGCAACTTTAAAGCAAAACACAAGAAAAAACGTTAGCTGCGGTGCAATCAAGATGAACCGACAAGAAAAATCGTTAGCTTCGGTACACCCTCAACACGTGCTTTTCTTTTAGCATAAAAGTGTATAAAAATATCTCTATCTTGATTTTGATCGATTAGCTTGTATGACAGCTACATATATGTATAAATAGTCCAATCCAAATTTTCATTGAAAATTTTTTTAATTTTTTTCAATAAAGTTCGGTATTTACTTACTCTATACCACTGTGCCTAAAATTAAACTATTTCGCGCTGACAACATTATTTTATTAAATTGAATTTGTAGAGTGAAAATATCAATAAAATCCCGATTTCAAAGAACTGCCATATTTGAAAATAGAGAAAAGAAAAAAACTTTATATCAAACAAATTTGTATTGTATATATTACATTTTCTATATCTATATACATGCAAAAATAAATATATTCCGTCACTACAGTCGCTTGTCAATTCACATTCGCGACATGTGACGTCAATCATATTCGGTGTTCAGTCGCTGTCTTTCAACTAAAAATAGCTCATACTAATTGGCAAGTTTTAGATTTCATATAACAAATAGCAACTTTTGCAAACATTTGGCGTCATAAACAAAAATATATTATTTTTTAAATAAAAAATATGTATAAAACAGGGAAAATAATAAACGAAATTAAGAAAGAAATATTACAAAAAAATTAAAATTTTCAAAACAAATTCTACGCGAAAAATTCGAAAATATGTTTTCAGCAAAATTTATAACACACTGTCAACAAAATCAAAGAAATTTACTTATAGCTCACAATTTTCTATATATATTTTTTCCTTTCGAGTCAATTTAAATATTTTAAGCACATTAATGTGTTTCTAAAAAGATTTATTTGACTTGCTTGTGACAAGTACATATTTCTTAATGATTGTTTGTTCCTTAATTTGAAGTTTACATATTTAAGTGGTTGACTAATATACCTAACTGTAATTAAACTGTAATTGGTTTGCGAACACTGTAAGCTTTACTATTACGAAATTTAAAATTATGATAATAAAATGTATATAAAGGGTCTTTAACAACTTTTGAGGAAAATAGCTAAATTATATCATAGAATACTGAGTAGAAGTTTTAGATAACAATTCTAAGTAAAAATGACGTCACCAAATTTGACTGAGTTGCTAAATCCTCTTAAAACTGGCTACTACCTTTTAACGTTTAAAAATAATGTAATAAAGTTTTTAAACTATGAAAGTATACTATATAATTATAAATTGTATTATATAATTTAAGTCAAAATAGCTTACCAAATTGTGGACGCAGAGTAAAAAGCACTTATAGATCGCTGAAAATATAAAAAAAAATAAAAAATAATAAAAATATAAATTTTTGATATCGAATATTTTATTATAAAACCTGATTTTTTCAAATGGGTCATGCAGATTTAAATACTTTATCATTTAGTACTATGCCAATCTAGTACTTAAGTCCTCACTCAACTCGATTTAAGATAATTTTTCAAATGAACACAGTTGTATGTACCATATATGTAGGTATGTGTATAGTATTCCCAATTTAATTGCACTTCAACAAATATAAAGTTACGCGGGAAGAGCTATTGTTATGTATACAAACAAATTTTTTTGACACCAGAATCGTTTCATATGAGTCAAAAATTAAATGACAACATGCTATTTAAATGGAGAACCTTCTTTTAAAAATTTTCTAAGTTCTCAAAAATATTGCAAACAGCTGTAAGCCTATCAGTAAATACGATAATTTTACCTATTCCAATGTAAAAACTTGGAAAATTAGTTGATCGGCTAAATTAAAGTATTAATTGATTAAATTAAGCGGTTAATTGACTGAATTAGGTAATTAATTGACTAAATTCAGGAATTAATTGATTAAATAAGAGAGTTAACTGACTAAATAAAGAAGTTAGTTGCCTAAATCAAGAAGTTAATTAATTAAATTAAGTAGTTAATTAACTAAATTTAGTAGTCAATAGACTAAATGAGGTATTTCATGTACTAAATTAAGCAGTTAATAGACTAAATTAAGCTTTTAATTAACTAAATCAAGGAGTCAATTGATTAATAAAAGAGTTAATTGACTAAATTAAGTAGTTAATTTACTAAATTAATGCCTATAATGATATTCTATAAATTGAGTGTTATACAATATCACATACATTTTAAATAGGAGCGATATATATTACAATTAATACATTTTTTGTAAATAATAAGCGACTTTTACTGGAGATTTGTTGCTAAACGCACCTTATGTTCGAAACTTAAAAAATTATCAAAAAAGTAAGATTTCAAGCAATCGTAAACCTTGAGTAGGGCATCAATGCAATAAAAAGCTAGTTAAAGAATTTTAATTTCGTTAGTTATATTCCGTACAACTTTCAGCATTATTTATTTAATTAGTCTTTAAAGTCATTGGAATGGAAGATTTGACACTAAAACTGCGATTAAAAAGTAATTAGCCAAATTGGTGCATGGCCGGACAGTTTGGTTTATATACACATATATTATATATATTTTTGCGCATATCTGTATACACTAAATAAGTGTGTACTCGTATGTGCAAATCCATCGCTTGTGGCTGCCTTGAATTTGACGTTTCAATTTCAATGTCGTGCCATTTCGATGCTGATTGCATTTCTTTCGAGCATTTCACGCGTACAGCGGCTTGCAGGCAAAAAGCAACGAAGTGCACGTACATACACACACATCCACATTACTGTACATGCAACACCAACTAACTAACCATTAGCAACACTACCCCATGCAGCGGCAGCAAGCTTGCAGTCATTTTACATGCACGCGTGAGCACAAAAGCAAATAAGTTCAACTAGTTGTTGTTGTTATTACTCTTGTGTCTGTTGCTCTTGTCATTGCACTTAGTTGCACTTGCGCGCGCTAAAACAGTATCATTTTGCAAGGCGTGTTACAAATTGCAAAAAAAAAAAATTTTAATAAATGCAAAAATACCAAAATTACATGGCATTCATTAAACGAACGTACACGCCTTTGCCGCTGACTGACTGCTCGCCTGTTGGCCCGCTAGCCGACTGCATGAAAGGCAACACAACACCACCTTTTGTGTAAATTACTCAGCAAAGCGGACAGCGCTGCCCGGCGCCCACCACCACACAGGCGCGCTGAACTGTCAAGCCAATGTGTGGTTGTTCTTGGTGTTGGCGGTGGCAAGCAAATGCACTTTACGCTAGAATGCGCAATTTACTTCAGCAAATATGCAGCAAGAGGTGGCTGAGAGGCAACAATAACAACAACAAAAGACGTCAGTGACATTAAGAGAGCTGTCAATGCGCGAGTGCTTGTGCGCTGCTAATGCCGTCAGCGGCAGTTCGTTGTCCAAACACACACACATGTACATAGATACACTCATATATATATATACAGGAAAAACAATATCTTCATATATATAGTATATAGTTGTCTACAGCATGATTATTTGCTGACTTTGCCGGCTTTTACTTTACTTTAGCACACACTCAATTGCAGCGCGGCGTTTTCAGCTTCGCCGCATTCAACAAACAACACACACATACATACAAACAATTAGCATTTATATTATGGCTGTGTGCATTACCGCTTGCTGCAACTCTATTGCAACATTGTCAGAGTTGATGTGCGCCAGCGTACAATCACTCAGTATCGACTATCGGGTATCAGTTGTCAGTCAGTGAGTCGAAAATGTTGCAAATGCTAAGAATAGCTCATGCAACTTAAGCGCAACAACAACAACAAAAAGTTTGAAAGTCATATAATATGAAGATGTTTTTCATTGTTAACGTTTTAAACGTAGCTTGTAGTAAAGTGTACGCTATGTTGTACGTAACTTACTTGCAACAACCTTAACCAAGGACGTTGGCGCTCAGCGAAGCAGAGCAATACAAGAAATATATAAAAAGCAAAATAAAGTACAAGTAGTGAACGACCTTTGTAACTTTTCTTATGTCATTTTTTCACAACATAGACTCCCTTACTAGCGTTTTTTTGTCTTTAACTTGCAACTAAAATATTTTTTTAGAGCAAAAATTGCAACTAGTGGGCACGTTAATCGAAATATTTTAATATTTTTTATTTATAATTTTTTTTTTGTTTACTGGTTTGTTTTTCTTTTCATTCATCGAACATACAATAATTTTATATTTTTTACTCACTCTTTATAATATTTCAATATTATTCAACAACTTTGCAATCATTTTTTTATATTTGATTTGCTGTTGCTATAATTTATGCATATGCTGAAAGAAATTTTTGCATCATCGGTGCCGACAAACAAACAATGGGTAAAAGAATGAATGAATTGCGCGTTTGTGTTGCTCTGATATGGCAGCGCAGCTTCACGCTAAGGCGATTTAAACAAATACAAAGAGCTCCAATGAGTTTGATGGCACTGCAAAGAAATGCCGACAGAAATATTGATTAATTATTAGAATATTAAAAATTTTACTTCATTTGTAACAAAAAACCTGTATAGAAAATAAACACAGAACAGAATAAAAATGTTAATATTTGTTTTTTTTTGTTTTTTATCACAATTAAAAAAATTAAAAACAAAAATCTCAAAACAAATCCAATAAAAGTTTTAAATTTTAGAAATTTTAATTTAGAGTTATAAAATATATTAATAAATTTTTTTGAAAAATATAATATATTTTATATTTTTTTGTCGTCACTTATTACAAAATATAAAACAAACCTATAAAAAATTGTCAAACAAATTTTAAGGAATTGTTTTAATAAAAACTATTGTTTTAATTTTTAACTTCTTTTTCTTTTTTAATTTTTACAATCATTTTTTTTTTTATATAATTTTTTTGAAAAATATATTTTATAAAATATTTATTTGTTCTCATTTATTACAAAATATAAGAAACAATTATAACAAAATGTCAAAAAAATTTACAGAATGGTTTTATCTAATAGAACTTTTTTAATTTCTTTTCTATTTAATTTTTACAGTCTTTTTTTCTTTTTTAAAAAATTATAATGAAAAAATTTCAGAAAAATTCTAATAAATGTTATACATTTTAATTTTTAATCGGGAGCTTTAAAAAAAAATAATTAATTTTTTTGAAGAATATATTATAGAAAATATTTATTTCTCGTCATCATTACAAAATATTATAAAAAATTTTAACAAATTTTCAAACAATTTTTAAAAAATTTTCAAATTAATTTTTATTTAAATTTAAAATTAATTAAATTTATTTTTGTTTTAATTATTTATTTATTTTTATTAAATTTTGGAATAAATTTTAGTTTTTTTAATTAAATTTTTATTATTTTTTATTTACATGTATTAAAATATTTTTTAATACTTCTTAAAATTTTTTTTTGAAATTTTTATTCCTTTTCTTTTTACGGAAAAACTTATAAACAATTTTTTTTTTTACAAAATATAATAAAAAAACATAAAAATAATTTAACACAATTTTTGCAAAGTTTTTTAAATATTTTGAATTTTATCTTTATTTATTTTTATTATTATATTATTTTATTTCATATAGTTTGTTTTCAGTTATATACTTAATGTTGTTTATTTTTTTTAATTGTTTTAAATTGTGTTATATAATATTTTTAACTCTTTTATATTTCTCTATATAACTCTTTTATAATTCAAGAAATTCAAAGCGACATTTTCTCAAATATATCAAAGCTTTGTCGACTATCGACTTTGTCGGAAGCTAAAGCTAATTTGAAGGAGTATATAACTGCGAGAATAAGTAAAATGGGCGGACAGAAATGTAAAATAAATTATTATGTGTACTAATTAATGATCTTATTATATATGTATATACCGTATATCTTTTTTAATGGGTGCTTACATTTTTTTCATTTGGGGAATGTACTAAAGATCTAATTTCATTTTACACTTTAGGTTTTACTAATTCATTCAGTGAGTATGGAAAATAAATGACGATTATAAAAAATAAATCGAAAATGTTACTCCTTCTCAAGTTTTGTTTAAGTAGGTCCGTAGTACAATTAATTTTTTGTAGCCTGCAAGAAACTGCTCTTGAATAAATGTGAAAAAGCATTAGAGAGCGGCAAATAGAACAAACAATAAAATAGGCACAATTGGGTGCGGATAAAGGGATAAATTTTTTTTTGGAAGAAAGCAGACCTGAAATATAACACTTGAATAGTGGCGAATCGAAAACGGTTAATATTATCGAAGTTTGAGTAGTTTCCTCCAGCTGCCGTAATATTTTAAGATGTTTCTCATTTTCCAAGTTTCCTTATAAAAAGTTGGTGAAAGATATATTTCCATCACACCGTAATCACAATAAAAATAATTTAAGCGCATTCAAACATTAAATTGTATTTTATCAAGCCTTCAGAAATCGCCACATAACGGCCAGTCGACATTTTTCGAACTCAGTACTTACTCGAAACAGCCGTGGTGGCTATGAGCATTCACAAAATGCGGACGTAAAGTTGAAGGAGTGCCGCACACAGCCAGAAAGAAGGCACGGAAATCGATAGAGCAACAGCTAAAACAATACAAACACAAGAAATGAAAAGTCAATAATGCGAAAAACAACAATGAAAAGCGGAGTATATTTTTTTTGGACGCGCCTAGTTGTGGCTAATGGCTAAAGCGCAATTTATGCTTCTTTTTTTTGCGCATATTACAGCAACACTTGACGCAGCGTGAACGTTGGCTCAAACTTAAAAAAAAAAAAATTATAAAAACTAAAATGAAGCAAAATATTAAAATTATCTAAGAAATCTAAACAAAATATTATGGCAGCCGTCTATCCGGCACTGAAATCGCATCAAGGTTTCGTAAATAAATAAACTTCATTCTTTTGTATTGAAAGCGGTGGTTTTGTGTTTATTGTTAGTTTTTGTTTGGCGTGTTATTGTGTCGGCTTAAGTTCGCTTAAACTTTGCGTTCAATTGGCAATACAATTGCTAAATTGCCATACTGATCACTTTTTGTTAATTTTATATTTTATAGTTTTTTTTTTTATTTTACTTTGCTGTTAGACAATTTAGAGATAGCAGTGCAAACGAGCTGCTGGGAGTGAAAAATAGAAAAAGAGAGAACAAATTTCATCACAATAATAAGGTGGCAATCAAATGTAAAGTTTATGTGAATTAAAACCATAGTATGCGCACTATAGGTATCACACTAAGAGTACTCTGTTTTTAAGCCGTTATAATATTATTGCCACCTGTCAAAATGAAGTATATTAGACAAAATATAATGTTACAAAATTTTTGGCTAATGTTAAACGTTTTAGGAAGTAAATGAATTCTAATTTTTTAAAATGTTTTGGAAACAGGGTTGCCACTTGTTGAAAAAATAAAACTTACTTACTAAATTTGAAATTTTAAGTCTTTGAGAAAGTTTTCGATTTAAACATGTTGTAGAAGAGAGTTGCCACCTTTCTCAAAAAGTTAAACCAAAAAATACATAGAGATATAAAAACAACCGGATAAAATACTACTGTACATATAACGCTACATACAGATAAAATAAAATAGATTAAAAGATTAAGATTTAAAATGTATTATATTTTAAAATAATAAAATATAATAAAATATAAACTAATATAAAATAATATAATAATATGTAATAGAAAAATAAAATAATATAAAGTAAAGTAAAATTATTATAAATAAAAAAATAAAACAAATAAAATAAAAATATTAAATCAAGTTGTGCTTTTAATAATTAATATATAATATATAAAAATTCAGGATTGCAACTCAATCGTCAATACCCAAAAATGTCTCCGTTCATCTTTCCGATCCAGCAATTTCCACCTCAATTCTTACCAAACATAACTTACACCGAACACAACTGTCGAAGGTGCCAAAATCCGACAACTTTATTATCACGCCACAAACAGAAGACTCAAGCAAGCAACCAGGAAATCATTGCGCATGCACCAACAAGCACACAAGGACCAAACTGCGCTTCGCATTACAAAAAATATTTGAATTTGTTGCATTTAAGATTTTCTTTTGCGGCTCTTTTGCCTTTCGATGGGATTCGCTCGCCAGCAAAAGTCATTTCTTGAAACGAAAATAATGCATGCATCATAAAGTGCGCACGGTAGAGGCACCAGCCACGAAGCCACTACCGCTGCACAGTCAGCTAATTTACGGCCGAATTTTAAGACTGTCATTCTCTGCGCTTGAGTTGTGGCGCCATTGGCGTTAAATAAGTTTGATTTATGCTTATATCAAACTTTATTTCAATACAATACTTGCTTAAGCAAATTAATGAGTAAATAAATAGAGAAATGCATCAAGAAGCTGCGCTTTGGTATGCGGAAGCGAGTTATAGAAAACTCTTATTTGTGGCGTTAGTGGAAATTTTAGATATTATAATTGCATATTCAGAATGGAAATGTCCAATAAATATTTTTGTAATATAATTTTTTTAGATAAGGTACGGAATTTCTGTACAATGTTAGCACGTTTCGAATTTTGTTGAACTTTAATTTTTTTTATAGTTCACCTACATACATATTTTCAAGGCCATTCGCTTGTAATTTTCAATAACTCTTTGTTTATTTAGTGTCCTACTCCCACCTAATTGCTTTTAGGCCTTGTTAATGAGCTGTGCTCTATTTCAACTTCATTAAAAACGCCCATGGTTAAATGAATAATTCGATTGTGACGTAAATTGATTTTTGAGACTAGGAATAAGAGAAAAAAAAATCATTTTGAAAAAACTATTTCGTTTCAATTTTTATTTAAATTTACTAAAATTAAATGAATTCAAACTTATGCGTTTGACGTAAATTGATTTTTGAGACTAGGAATAAGAAAACAAAATTTATTTCGAAAAAAATTGTTTCGTTTCGATTTTTATTTAATTTTGCTGAAATTAAATGAATTCAAACTTATAAATTTGAAAAATTTTAAATTTTTTGTTAATTAAAAATTATTTATAATTTAGTAAAGTACATATTTTGAAGTAACGCAAACTTTTCTACAACTTGTGAGTTGTGAGTTCGAAATTTTAAAAAAGTTTGTTCCAACCTTTTATTGATAATTTTTACATTAACATAGAAACATATTTTTTTATAAACTTTTGAACAAAAAAAAATATTAAAATTTTCAAAAAAAAATGAGTAAAACTTTTTCAAAAAATATTTCAAAATTATTTATAAAAAAAATTTTCAAAAATTGTCCACATATTTTTTATTCTGGTAATTGCTTCACTAAACTTTATTTTCCATTAATAATTTAGTACGATCGGATGTTAGAAACAAAGCAAAATTTCTTAAAGCTTATGAGTTCGATATTTTTTTTATTACTATTATTATTTCTTTTGATTTCAGAATTTTTTCATATTGAATAATAGAAAATAAAAAACATTTTTAAAAACTTTTTAGCTCTTTAGTTTTAAACTTTTTTTTTCAATATTTTATTATTATTTTTATATACATATGTATGCCCGGACATATAATACTTTTAACTCCAGTTATAATACTTTTTTGAAATTAACTTCAACAAAAAAATTTTCCATTTTCTCGAAAAAAAAATATTTTTCAAAAATATTTTTCGAAAAAAATACATTTCAAAAATTCTTCAAAAAAAATTGTTAGCAACTTTTTGCATGTTTTTCGTTTTGCTAATTGCTAAACCAGATTTATTTTCGATTCATCAATATTTTACTTATTATATTTTTCCTTTTTTAATTTTTTTGTCTCCACCTCAAATACTTTGCTCATTCATCACACACAACAACTACAAATTTGAAGGCGATCGCCACCAATAAATTCACACATTCATTCAATAAATGAATAGCCATCTATGACAGTCGCCGTGACGCTGTCAAGTGAACGTCGTTTACAACAACAACATTACAAATGCGCGCACGCTGATTATGATTAATGTGGTAAACTTAGAGCGAATGTCAAATGTGGGTTGCGTTGTGGTAGCAAGAAGTCTTGCTGGACTTTTTTGTGTGCATTTTTTTTTGCTAAATTTTAAACATTTTTGTTGTTGTTTTGTTTCCTCAAAGTTTGTTTACTTTTACATTTATTTCAGCAGCGTGGCGCCAGTGTCCGTTTAAGCTAGATTTTGCGGCTATTTTTATACCGTATCAAATTATTCAACTGAAAATAAAAGCAAAAAGTATTTATTTTTTATTGCCGCAAACTTTGCAGGAACTCTTGAAAAATGTTCTTTCATAATTTGCGGCAAGTTTTGCTTGGAGCCACAAAATCATTTATTAAATTGAAGTGTAGCTGATTGAGCAAGACTGTAATTAATCTCTAGATACATTCTTAATTCTGGACACTTTTTGCGTATGTTTAAATTTTCATTTAATAACAGGTATTTTGGGTGCCGACGCTCCCATATTTTCCGTTCATTTATCAACCAGCAAGAATATATGTCGCACAACATTTGCCTGCCACATGTGGTTACTCCATCAATTTGTCACATATACTTGTATGTATATTTTTGTATATATACTTTTATGCAACATTTACTTGCAACAATAGTTTTCGTTGTTGCAACACAGCTACTTTGCAACAATGTATAGTAGGCGCAGCCATATTATATGTATGCCTCTGTGTCGCATTGTGTGTGGCATGCCACGATTATTGAGATATGGCTGCTGCTTACTGCTAGCCACATACTTAGGTATACGGTAGCTAAGCGTTTTTTTTGTTTTTTTTGTGATAATCAAAATAGATTGCAAATTTTCGCTGCTCGTATAAAAAAATGCCGCCTCTCCTGTCCAATTCAATGGCTCCTTTGTCTATTTGGACTTATCTTTATACAATTGTGTTTCTGTGTATGTATGGCAGCCAGCCGACTTGTGCCACGATTAATCTTGTGCGCGAAACGTTGACGTGTGCCACATATGTAGCAGGCAGCGGATTTGGGTCACTGTGATATGAGAGCCGACGTATTTGGCATGAATGTGTATTTTTAGGCAACAAAATTTGTCGTTGAGGGTTTCTTACAGTCATATTTTCAATAATATTTCAACAATATAAAACACTCCGAACGTTTTACCTTATAAAAACATATATAAGAATGGTATTTCGTTCAATATTAAAAGCTCTTTTTTAATTCTCATGTGGTTTAAATAGAAAATGTATATTACATAAGCGTTTACCTTGAAACACAAACAATTGCTCTTTTAAAGTTTGTTGAAACCATACACTTTTAAGTAAGCTCCTTATTCATCACGCATAATTTATGAAGCGCTTATAATTCTTCCAAGGTACTATCTAAAATTTGAAGAATTACATATAAACTGCAAAAATTGATATCCAAGAAAAGGCGAGGTCCATCTTAAAACTGCTTAAACAATAATAGAATAAGAAAGTTTCCATACAACAATTTGATTGATTTGACATAGGCTCTAATGGTCCGATCGGAAAATTTTATTCGAAGATTGTACCGTTGCTCTGGACAATAATTCTTGCCAAATTTCATGAAGATATCTTCACAAATAAAAAAGTTTGCCATACAAGAACTTAATTTCGATCGATCAGTATGTATGGCAGCTATATGCTATGGTGGTAAGATATCGGTGAGTCTAACAAATAAGCAGCTTCTTAAGAAGAAAAGAAAGAATACTAGTGTAATATTTCAGATCGATATCTCAAAAACTGAGGAACTACTTCGCGTATATACAGACAGACTAATATATTTGATAGCGCCTCTGACGTTTCCTTCTGGTTGTAACAAATTTCGTGGCCAACTTAATATACCTTGTTCAAGGTATAGCAAAGCATAGCAGCTTTCTTTCACTCTTTAATAGAACTATGCTCAGTATGAATATTCAGCGCACTCTCACATTAGTTGTAAGCGGCTATTCAAAGCGTGTTAAGCTCACGGTAATGTCAGCCAATGGCAAATATGATATGAATATGCAAAATTTAATTAAAAAGTAAATAAGAATATTCATTATTAAGCATAAAAAATTAAGTACAAGTACTTAGTGCTGTGTGAGTAATCAAGCAGCTTCGGCGTTAATCGCCTTTGTCACTGCCAACTGGCAAATTAAGCAGAACAACATTCACAACATAACCATAATAATGACAATATGGCATATTAATCACAAACACACAAGCATACACCCCTATTAGTGTCTAGAAATATACCCAAGGCTATGCCGACAAACGCAGATTAGCGACCATCCAAACATAGAAGGTGGCCAACAGCAAGGCCATAACCGCCTAATTGACGCGCCTCAATAACTTTCGTTGTCAGCTGTCAACTTAATTTGATCGCTATGCGTCGAATGACATGCAAACTAATGACTTACAGCAACAACAAGAAATCACGAAACCACCACACGATTTTTAGACACTATGCTGCCATAAGAACGCGGGTTGGAGGTAAGCGCACCGGTGATTAACTATTGGCAAAAAGTATAAGTGGGGAAAAAGAAAATAGAATTAACGGATGGAGAGAGCAGAAAATTACGACGAAGGCTTATGTTGACAATGGTGGAGACGAAAAAGTGAACTAACCAAGCAGGGCAGCGAAAGTATAACTATTAGATGGAGTAGGCTAAGTGCTCTTGAGCATACGCGTAGCAGGAATTTAATTGAGAGGAAATGGTGAGAGTGAAATATAGGTATAACTATAATTTTAAATGAGTTGGACGTATAGAGGAAGTAGCTGAGTGGAAAAGTTAAGCTCAGTGAGGTTAATAAAGTCAAATTAGTTCCGCTGATTTATTTTTTGTCGAAAAGTGAAAACTCTAACAAATATTAAAGCATTTTTTTGTACGAAAAAAAAATTTAAGTTATTAAAATTAAATAAAATATCATTAAAGTATATCAAAGTAAACTAACTTTTTTTGAACTGACATTGCAAATTTGAGAGCTTTTGACCTGGAGAGGATAATGAGGGTGGCAAAAAATTATGCAACATACACTATAACCAATTAAAGCGGCTTACAAAAAGAACGCTCAGAGAAAATTATTTCGCTAAGCTTAACCACAAAAATATTATGTTACAGAGTTGCCAACCAGTTTTATGTAGTAAATGTTTGAGAATAAATCAGCTTATGTAACAAAATTATGTTTGCTGCTTCAAAAATGTAGTAATTAAATACTGAAAACCATTCTAAGAAGTTGGGTTCCGGAAAAATTTGAGAATGAGTTGCCAACTGTATTTTTTTAAAATTAGTAATAAGCTTAAAATCTTCATAAAAACCAAAATAGATATGAAATAAGCTTGAATGTATGAATGAAATAAATATAGAGCTGCCACCTGAGTTTCTTTAATATGTGATTATTAAAACGAGTTGCTTCTAAAGTATTGAACTTACTTTTTATTTTTGAAAAATGTGATTTGTCAAAGCAGGAAACCCAGTGTCAAAAATTTGAGTGTAGAGAAAAGTTAAAAAAGTGTTGCCACCTTTTATTATGTTTTTGCTGGAAATGTATAATAAACTAAGAGCCTGTATAAAAAACAAGATAGATAAAAAATGAGCTGCAATTTATGAATAAATCAATATGAAGTTGCCACCTGATTTTCATGAATGGTATATGATTATTAAACATTGACTTTTCAAAAGTCTTGATTGAATTCACATTTTGTTTTTGAAAATTGTGCTTTATAAAGCAATTTTTTGTAATTATAGTTTTAAAATTCCTGAAACGTTAACGGACATAACCATCATTTAAACTTAACTGCTTAAAATATTCATATGATTTAAATCTCATCTGAAATCCTTAAAAAGTCATGTAATATTATATAACTTTGAGCAATTCTGTGAGCAGTGATTAAGCACTTACGAATGAGAGTTGCGAGTTTATTAGTCAACTGATAAAATATTACGTCTGAGCTGATTATGAGTGCTAAAAGTAATTTCTATGTAGGTGACTTAATTGTTTGAAATCTTAGTGCCATTAAGGTTATTAAGTTATTTAAAGTTTGAATAAGACAATTTTAGTCAAAAAATAATTTACGCAGATAATTATTATATGATTACTGAGTAACCACTTTTCTTTCCTCCTCATGTCAACCAAAAAGTATTTGCCTAGTCACACTATAATATTAAAACACTTAATTTTCCGACATCTGCTTGTCTTATTTTTTTCGAATCAAGCAAAAAAAAAAAGCCAAATAAAAAACACTTAATTTTTCCGCTTACAAGTGACAATTACTTACGCTGTCATTGTCGACCGACATTTGTCATATTGACATTTCACTTTCACCAACTGAACTTTGCGATCACGTACACATATGTATATAGATATATACAGAGGTGTATATAAGGTGTATTACTTGTATATGCTTAACTGCAACTTTGGTGTTGTTTTACAGAAACTATGAAAAAGTTCTTGCCTTCGTTTGGTTGACAAGTCAGCGTGGTTGTCAGCGTTTGTAACACAGTTGACTGGTTGTACGGAGGAGACGTGCTCTTCCGGCTATAATTCGCGTTTGACAAGCAATAAATAATACCTGTGAGTACAACAACAGCGCAAAGTCCATTTTAATTAAGTAAAGTGTGCGCAAGTCGATTTACTTTATTTATTTTTTCTAGTTTTTATAAACTCTTTGTTTGTAATACTTCTTTTATACTTTGCGGTTTGCTGTTCTAAAGGTGTGCCACTTGTACAATTTGCTTGAGGAAATATTTTATTGTTTATCAAGTCGTGTTTTTTGCTATTTACCTTTCGCCATTTCTATGCTTAACCGTCTCATGTTGCATAGAGTTTAGTTGGTAGCGCCAATTCGATGATGTCATTGCAACATGCCACACATTCAGTTGTTGGTGGTGTAGAAAAATAATGACGTAATGTTGTGGATTATTGATCACATTAAATTAATATTGCATGATAGCATAAATTATGCAAAAAAATAACGGCAAATTTACAAATTTTTATTATTAATGTATTTATTTATAAAATAAAATAAAAACAAGAAAAAATCTTAACTCTAATACCCTTCTGAAGCTGTAATACCCTTCACAAGAGCATGGAGGGTATAATAAGATACTTATATTGATTCTGATCGGTCAGTTTGTATGGCAGTTATATGCTATAGTTGTCCGATCTAAATAATTTGTTGGGAGATTGTAGCGCTGTCTTAGCCAATAACTTTCGTGAAGATATCTTGTCAAACAAAAATGTTTTCATACAAGAAACTTGGTTTTGATCGGTCATTTATATATCTAGGCAGTTAATAGGTTCTCCGACGTTTCTTTTGGGCTGTTAGAAGTTTCGTGGCAAAATTGATACACCCATACTTGTATATATATTATGATATTTGGTAGACAAAGGCATACAAAAGGAAATACTTCAAAAAATTTTAAAATATACAAAACTACAAAAAAATTGAAAAATAGATAAAATGGTACCAAAAAAGCGAGTAACGGGATCGGAAACTTTTATTACAGGTGATGCTGTGTAAAGTTTCTAAGAAAAGTTGATCAGTTATCTGTATTTACTGATGATTCAATATGTGCCTCAGAGCTTCCACTTGTTTTCCAGCACTTTCACTCGTTTTATAGAGCTTTTTCTCTTAATTCAAATTATGAAAGTTGCTCATAAGCAAGTGTTCAGTTCTCGTTAGGGATGTGCGTATCACTACTACAGCTAGTTGACTGTTTAAGTGATCAAAAATGATAACTTTGACAACCTCAAAATACATACCCGAAATATTATAATAAAATTACTACTTGGATTTCAGTAATATCAATTTCATAAAAACAAAATATTCCCGAGACTTACTTCATTTTTGACCTTAATGTTATGAAATTCAAGGTCAAATCTATAATATATACAAATATATGTGAAAAATTATAAGTAAATTGACACCGACGGTGCGCCTCATTTCCACACAAACTTATATAGATACATAGTACTAACACCAACATAAATCAAGAATTCTGTGAAAAAGATAACACTCGAAATAACACTTGACTAATGGCGAAACTTGCTAAACTCCCACAAAAAATCACACAAATAAAACATTAGATGTCGACTTGGCAAAGCAACAAGAACAACATTGCTTGAATTGATAAATTATGCATACAATTTGTAGACACATAGATATAGACAAATAAATATTTAGTATTATCACCTGGCAATTTAAGCGACTATTCACTTAAGTCGAGAAAACTAAATAAATAAAAATAAAAAAAATAAGAAATAAATATAATGAAGAAAACTCGCAACTTTGTCAATAAGTGTGTGTGTCTGAGTATTAGCCGAGAGGCCAAACGACAGAACGATTGACGATCGGTGCAAACGCTAGTGACAACAACCTGTCCTCATTCATGTTCGTTAGTCGCACAATCGGTAGCAAAAGCAAGTAGGTGATAAATATACATATATATATATATATACGTGTATGTATATATGTAATTATATATAATATATGTATTTGTAGTTATGTAGCTTATTTGTATTTGATTACCTGTAGCGTGAGAACTTCAGATGCGCTACATATATGTAGTGATTTCTTTGCTAGGAAATGAAGCGTTGAGCGAACAACAATAGTGAAACCAACAACAGCAACTAACTTAAATCAACGTACAACTAAACTATTGCAGAATGTTAATGTGATTGCATTAATTAAGATAAGCATTTGCTTCAATTTACTTTAAAAGAATTATTATAGCAGTTAAGGTGCTGAATGGTTAAAGCTTTGTTGCCAGCGTGAGAGAATGATAGCGCGAGTTGTGTGACGATTAAAAAATAGAAGTTAATGGTTTAAAGAAGATGTGAAAGTAAAAGTTTAATTTTTATAAACGAATGTTTAAAATTTTATTTTATACAACTGTTATGTATGCCCTGATGTGTTGGCTATCGTGTGTATACAAAAAAAAAACTTTATACGAATTGTTGAAATAACAGAATTATTTCGTAAGTTATACTTGTAATGTATTATCTATGTTTTTGTCCAAGATATATTTTTGCCTGTTACGCTAGGTGGCGCTGTGATGTTTATATATTTTTTCATAAAAAAACTGTACTAGACATTTTTCTAGCAGGAAGTGAGCCCTGTTTGTGACTTTTATTGTAATTTTTGTAATACAAAATAAAAAATTTTTGCGGAAAAATTTTTTATATAAAATATTTAATAAATAAAATTTTTATAAAAAAAGCTTTCCTTATTGGAGAAAAAAACAAAAGTTTACATGAAGTTAAAATAATTTTTTACGAATATTAAAAAAAAAATCCTATGAAATTATGAGAAAAATAAATATTATGTATGTTTTCAATCTAACCTAAAACTAAATTTATACGTAAAGTTTTATATATTTTAATACTTTTTTTTTTTAGTTTGGCGATTTTCAACAATTGCATTAACATTTTTTTTAATATTTACTTACTGGTTACACAAAATTGACTGCTATTGCGTGAAATTTAATTATTGTAAACAATTTATATATAATATTGCCATGGAAGCAGAACTTCATGCCCCATTTAGCCAAATACGGCTATAGTAAGAAAAAACACTATGATTACATTATTTTATATTAATTAACTTTTATGTAATAACAATTTTAAATATGCACACTCTCACTTTCGCATTCCTCTTCTTCTTTCTTTCCAGGTGAGTTTTCATATGCAAAATCTCTACTTTGTACGAGTACTAAGTAAACAATGCGAACGAGTTCATCAGTGACGTAAATAAATAATTATGAACTTGTGAGTTGGTAGTACGTATGTTTTTGAATTTGTATTATGTATTTCTATATATATATATATATACATATGCGTGTATATACAATGTAATGTTCAATTTTGTATACAAATATACATACAAAAGCAGCTACGTGAGCAAGTGGCGTGTGAAAACGTATCTGTTGCACGAGCTTGCACAAAACAAATTAAAAAGCAACAGTTACTGAATACAGGTGTTGATTTGATTTACAAAACAAGCAATGCACAAATATTAATAATTATATTGTTAATGGGTTGGCGGTGGTAGGTTTAATAGCTGATAAGTAATACGGAATATTTTTTTTCTCAAGAATATACTAGAACATTAAAAATTATAAGAAGAAAAAAAGTTTAACTTCAGCTGCTCTGAAGCTATAACGACGTTCACATGTGCATTTCTGATATCATAAAAGATGTCAAAAATTTTTTTCTTGATTTTGATCGGTCAGTTTGTATGACAGCTATATGTTATAGTGGTTCAATCTAAACCATTTGTAGTTTTGCTTCGGCCAATAGTGTATGCCAAATTTCGTGAAGAAATCTAGTGAAATAAAAAAGTTTTCCATACGAGAACTTGAGTTTGATCAATCAATTTGTTTGATAGATATATGTTACAGTGGTTCGATATCGGCGGTTCCAGCAAATGAGCAGGTTCTTGGAGAGAATAAGATATGTGGAAAATTGTTGATCGATATCTCAGAAAGCTGTATGACTAGTTGATATATATAGAGACGACTATACAGACGAACATGGCTAAATCGACTCAGCTCGTCACGCTGATTATTTGTATATATACTTTATAGGGTCTTCGAACTTTCCTTCGGGGTGTTGAATTTTTATATACTCTTTAGTATTTTAATTTTTCAAAAATATGGCAACCATACATAATGTTTTATTGAAAGAAAATACTATCCTGGAATTTTCACTTAATATTGAATGCCCAAACACCTTTATGAAATAATTTCTACATACATTTTCATTTGCTGGGGAAGATGTCAACTGTTTAAAAATCTAGTGAAACATCTTCTAATGAATATCTTAATAAACTAATTATAATAGTTTAATATTTTTCTAAACTATAGTTAAATTTACTTTAATTAATACATATATTTTTTTCTAGAAAACTTATGACCTTTAAAATGCATTTAATATTTAATTTAAAAAAAATTGTTTGCTCTAATGCGAGTCTTCTTTTTAAAATGTATTTTACTTTTTTTTTTTTAAGAAATGAAAAAACTCGCATAATTTTATAATTTTATTTACAATAAAACTCCAATTTTCGCATACATTGCCCTCGCCCATTTTTTTGTCGTTGTACTTACTGGAATTTTTACGTACTCACCAAAAAAGAGTAAAGAAAAAATAAAAGAACTAAAGCGCTTACACAGCTCAAATGGCAGTTTAACGCTTGTCATTCTTCTGCCGGTTCCATGCTTCAACAATTGCCAAGAATTTAAATATCCATCATTAAGTAAGCTTATTTTGTTTTATGGGTATTCCTGCATGGCTGGCAATGCTAATTAGCATGCAAAATAAGTATGATTTAGTTGTGTGTGTGTGCATGTAATTTTGCAGAATATTACTTTTTCGTGACTGCTTTATGGTTCAATGAACGAGTGCATGGAGTTTGGTTTGACCAAAAATGTTATAGATATTTAAATAAAAATTGAATTGAATTTAATATTTTCCTTCGAATGAGAATATAATAATTTTAATTAGTTAATTATATTCAAAGATAAATAATTTAAAAATTGTTTTATTTCATTTCCTCTTATTGCCATATTTTTGGAATCATTATGATTGGCGACTTATGACTTTAATAAGTACTTTAGATTGTCAGATACTCTGTCAGCTGTCATTTGTCACTTACCTGGTAGTCTCAGAATATCAAATAATATTATTTTCAAGCATATTCATAAAGCTTTGCAATTTCTTATTTCTATAATCAATAAAAATATGCTTAAAATATTTGATATATACCTCTCTAAAATGCATGACCATCCGATATAGACCAAAGTGGTTTTCAAATTTTAATTAATTTTGCCAATTTCAAAATTTACACAAGTATGAACCAAAAAATCTAAAATTCACTCATGAATACCTCCACCGCATAGCAAAGTCTCTGCTTTACAATTTGCCAACTTCATTCATTTACGCAACGTATTAGCCACCGCTATTAAGTGCTCTTCTAGTGAACCTTTTAAAGCTGTCATTTGCTTTGTTCCAACATATGACTAGCCAAATGCCGTCTTTATAGCTTGTTCGCCTGCTAGCGCGGCTGTCATGGAGACACTTAAAATGAAGAAATTCTTTTATAATTTCTAGCTCATTAGCATATTTATATGTCATTATGATTTCATTTTGATTTTTTGTTCTTGTTTCCTGTTCTACTCTACTATTCTTATGTGACTTCTCAAGTCATATGAAATCCAGCTTGATTGACGGCTGACAAAGGGTTATTTTTACACCCGCAAATACTCAATGGAATTAAAAAAAAAAATTCAAAATTGTATGTAAATATGTTGATAATACTTATACGCCGCTGAAGAGCCTATTAGATGTGAAAATATAAGGCTTTTGCACGTGTCTTTTTTTTTGGTTCTCTTTTATTACTTTATTTGAAAAAATAAATAAATAAAATATAATAGAGAATTGGGCGAGGCATTAAAAACAATTTAGTCATATATGCAAATGTAGATAAATAAAGTTAGAGTTCTGTTCTTAATAAGACTCTCAAAGCTTTTTCAAAAAATAATTTTCAAGTGTGACACGTAGATTTCTATGCCCTGAACAGGGTATATTAAGTTTACCACGAAGTTTATAACATCCAGAAGGAAACGTCGAAGACCCTATAAAATGTACATTTATTTGTTTACTTGGCAAGATATCTTCACGAAATTTGGGATGGCTTATTTTCCAAGGCAATAGTACAATCTACGAAAAAAAGTTTCAGATTAGATTACTATTTCATATAGCTGTCATACAAACTGACCGATCACAATCAAATTCTTATATAGAAACTTTTTCATTTGTGAAGGGTATTATAGCTTCGGTGCAACCGAAGATAACATTTTTTCTTGTTACGTCACATTAAGACTAAAATTAACGAGAAAATGGCAGAAAAGCACAGTCATGCAACAACAATAATTTGCAAATATAATGCCTTTTACGGAAAAATAAATGGAAAAAAAATAAAAATGTATATGCATATATATGTATGTATGAATATATATACTCAAATTTATGACACCGCTTTCTGCCAAACGATCATCCTCACATTAAAACCATTAAAGACAACCCGCTGTTTAAACAGATTTACATATATGTATAAGTACATATAAATATAATAAATATGTAGGAAAGGTACACATATATACATACATACATGAATATGCATGCAACTTTTCGCAACACAACACGACAATCTCATTACGCCGCATGTAGCATGTGGCAAGCAATTGATGTTGCCTGCTGAAAATGTGCTGATCGTGTCTGCTCACTTGCGATCATTTGCTGCTGATCTTAGCGCGGTGTGGCGCGGCGCTCATCTTGGTAGCAAAGTAGCACATCATCACCAGCTGTGCACAAATCTTTGCGCCGCGCGGCTGCTGAGGTAGCACATTGATCGTGCGCACGCCGCTGATCGATCAGGGAAGGCAAGTCGGCATCAAGCTGTGCGTAAACGGAAAGCATGCAACACACAGCACACCGTGATTGCAACAACAACGAAAAAACGTTTACAGCTGCGTGTTGCCTACATATTATGTGTGGTTGTTGCTGTGCTTTTTGTTTTCATGTGGCACTGATCGCTACTAGCCCAGATCGCTTAAGCAGCGCATTAAATACACATTTATATATACAATTTTTTTCCAAGCTTATGAAGTATAGACGTTTTCGTTTTCCAATTGGGAGTAATTACGTGCAACACAGTTTTTCTTACTTCAGGTTTTTTTCGCTTCTCATTTGTTATATATTTCTTTAGTTTATTGTCATTTTTCCGGTTGTAAGCGTGGAATGTTAGGCCTTATGGCGCCACATAGCTGACTAGCATGCATTGCGTGCAAATCAGCGAGAGGCCGCCACAGTGCAGCATTTGAGTTGAAGCTTCACTTGATCTTGTGCACCTGATGGACAATTGTGTTGACGTTCAGGCGCGCTTGTGGCATGCAATTATGCCAACTGCGGCAAAAGTAGGTGTTTAATGACTGTAATGCCACGTTATGTGGGAAAAATTTCACGCAGGCGGAGTTGGGAGAAAATGCGTAGCACAAAATTACCCTGGGGATTTATAAATGTATTTAAAAAATACAACAACAACAACAAAATGTATTAACAAAACTGAAAAATCCAAAAAAAAAATATTGTACGTTAAATTGCTAGCATTTCAATTTATTGCAAGTATTTCAAAACTTTTTTCAATTGTTTTTAAAGTGTTACAATAGCACCAAAATATTTACGAATAATAAAATTAATTAAGCAAATTGTTGCTAAAATTATACCAAAATAAAGTTGCCAACTTTCTTTTATATATGTAAATTATTTTTAATTTAAATATTTTTAGTTTCGATCCAGTAAATTGCATACACATTTTTATAGATTAAAACAGACATAAAATATTTCAACGGTTTTCGTATAGGGTTGCCAAGTAATATTGTGTATAAATATTGCCATTTAATAAATTGAAAGTTGTGTATATACAAATTGTTCAAAAAAGAAAACTCTTTAATTTTCAGTAGTTCTGAGCAGTGTTGCCAACTACTTTTCATTATATTTATTGAAATTAAAAAAAGAAGAGGTGACTTATTTTTGTCGAAACTTCGACAAAATAAATATTACATACTACATTTTTTTCTTGCAAATATTATCGATTGTAAAAGTATATTTCAAACCACAACAAAGAAAAACGTGAAATATGCATAAAGCAAACAATTGACGCGCACAATGAATCCAAAATAAATTTGCACGATTTTTTCATAGATAGACATACATATATACAGTTACACTCGTTGCTGTAATTTTTTCCTGACTTTGGCACAATTTCATTGCAACAGAAAAATTAACGCTTATCGGAGAGCACGCAGCAAACTGACCCAAATCCATGGTTACAGTTTAGCCGACAAAAAAAAAAACAGTAAAAATATACAACAAAAAATAGTAAACTGGCGGCAAAAGTTTCTGTGCTGAAAACCGAAATAAATACAAAAATTACAAAAACACGTCCGCGAAAAGCAAACTTTGAATTAAATGATTACACTGCTTGCTGCTGCCATTACACGCCAGTAATTATTTATTGCAATGTGTGCACAACAACAACAATAAAAAGTTACATTCATACATTCGCAATATCGAATGCTCGTAAAATCAAAAACAAAAACAAAACAAATGAAAATTGTAACAAAGCGCACAATTGCCGCGAACACGTATACGCCATGGCGCACACTTGCTCGATAAGGCAAACAAACCCAACAAAAGCGTTATTTGCATTTTGAAACAAACAGCATGAGTTGCTTACAACAAGCAACTATTGCAGGCACTAGGTTTTCCCGCACTTTGCCAAACAAGCCAGGTTTTTGCAAAAATAATTTTAGCAATTTATTTCAAATGTTTTTGTAACCATCGAAGTCGGTCACTATCATTGTGAAGTAACTGTAACTGCACTTACATTTGTACATGGATGTATACTGACTTTTTAACAAACACATAGCTTAAGAGCAACGGAAGTACATATATCTGCATGGTTACATATCTGCATGGTTACATATATATGTACTTATTCATACTAGGGTGGGTAAAAAAAACTCAATTTCTTTTTACTTTTTATTTCAAAAAACTGATTGGGAGACACCTCTAAGAAATTCTCTCCAAGTAAGAGACCTTAATATAAGAAAGCAGATCTTTCGCTTTACAGTTTGCTATTTCGAAAGAAAAATTCATATCTCAGTATCTACTATTTGAAAAAAAAAAATCGTTCTCTTATATTTGTAAGAAATTGAATTCTCTACAAAAATGGTATCTTACAATTCGTAACACCGTTCAAAATAAAAATGAATAGATTTTTTATTACCCACCCTAATACATATATTCATATACACAAACATACATCACTATGATTTTTTTTAAATACGTCTACTGTGTTTACCCGCATTTCTTATTGAAATCGAGTGTGAAATCTGTCGCATTTACCGCTGCGTGCTTGGCATTTCTTATTAAATGCTTGACATTTTTAGTATTAATTTTACAATTTCATTTGAAAAAAGCATTTTCAAGTGCATACGGCACGAAAAGTTAGATGATAGCGCTTGCAAAGCACTAACGGCAATAATGGTATGTTGAAGGCCTGTCAGCTGGGTTATTTAAGCCAAAATCCGCTATAAACATACAAAGTACCGTAAAACCAACCATTTTTATGGTCCAATAGCATAATTAAAAATAATTGTGAACAAATGAAACGGCTGGTAAAAACACAATTCAAGCAGGGTTGCCACCTATATTTTTATGCATTTTTATTATTAATTTTAATTTATTAATATACCTTTTCCATGGCTAGAGTAACGCGTGACGAGCTGAGCGAGTTTACCCAAATTCGTCTGTCTGTCCGCCTGTCCGTATACACGCGAACTAATCCCGTAGTTTTTGAGATATTAATCTGAAATTTGGAAAACGTCCTTTTCTCCCCAAGAAGCTGCTTATTGGTCGAAACCGCCGATATCAGACCAGAATAGCATACGGCTGCCATACAAACTGAACGATCGGACTCAAGTGCTTGTATGGAAAACTCTTTCATTTGACGAGGTATATCCACAAACACAAAATTTGGCATGGATTATTGTTTGAGACCACCAGGATGAAAACAAGCAGTCTTCGAGCACTCGGGCGCTATATTTATGGGCTACGCGCGAGCTTAGAAAGCTTTGATCAACAACCAGTACTTGTGGGGTTGCGAAAACCTTTTGACCGAGAGTGAAACGTAAAAGCTCCATTGTACTGCTAACTCTTGGCAAGGCTCACATCGCCACAATGATAAGCGTCCTAACTGGACATTGTCCCACTGTCCAGTTTTTGCCAAACTAAGTTTGAAGCATCTCGTTTGCCATACTTTTTACGAACCCGGCGTTATGGCTGGAGTTGATATTGGCCGCCTCAATAAATTTCTGGCAGGCTCTAGGCCTTTTGTCGATATGTGAAGGTCTTCTTGATCCATACCTAGGAGTGCTGAGTATGACAACAGACAAGCGCCTCTAGCAGTCCAAGTAGGATTATTTGTGGCTTCACGAGAAATGAGCCTATTCACCTAACCTAAGCCTATTATCTAAGGCAACTCTACAAATTGCGACCATATTGTGCAGATCGTAACACAATATTTAAGTGCGATTCAAACAGTGAGCAAACTTTTAAGACTCTTAGTTAAAAAAAAAATCAATCCCGCCATATCTTCATGTGGCATATGTTGCGAGTGAAATTTCTTTTTAAGAACAATAGCATAAGTGTTTTAAATGTGTAAAGTGCAAATTTTCTGTGAATTATTAACTCCGCAATAGATGTTTGTATGCAAAATAGCATTGAGTAGTCAAAATGCGCATTATAATATAGCATGAAAGTAAAGGCTTTCGAATAAAAAATGAAGAAAAAAAGCAGAAAAAGAAGCGTAAATTTGAAAGTAAGAGTACGTGTAAATATATGTATGTATATATATATATATATAAACATACATATGAACGTATAGGAATCTATATGTACTACTTAAATTATTATTATATAGTATTTTGAAGGGATTGAAATAATTATGCAGATCTGCTGATATATGTGAAGCTTTATATATGCCTGCATACACATTCTCATACATCTATATAGAAATAAACATATCCGCTCTAAACATTTAAAATCACATTTGCGGTGATTGTGGACAGTAACACACCCTTTTACGCAAAACAAATGCAGGCATGCTGCCGCTGCCGATTTCACCCACACCCTCAACGCTGCTGCTGCACTTGCTACTTGCGCGAAATAAACACGATTTTGTTTATTGTTATATGTTTTTTGTTTGATACTGTTGATTTGTTTGCGCTGTGTTCGTGGCGGCATGCTGCGCATGTCAAGTGACACGCTTAGTCTCTTAAATTTACTTTGGCTTGTTGTTGTTTGTCTTTTATTTTGCATCACAATTGCTGTTGTGCTCTTTATGTAGTCAGCAATATTATGAGTAAGGCTGAATTTTTATATTTTTTTTTTATTTTTTTATGCGGTTTCACTGCCCCTTGTAACATAACGCGCGTCGACCTTTTGCGCATGCGCACACATTTCACTTCTGCGCCAATGCGCTACGCCGTTGTTTTACTTTTTTTATTTGCTATTATTTTTGTTATTGTTGTTGCTTTTGTTCACGCATTTTAAAAGCACATGCGTTGTGAGTTAAAAATAGCGAATACAATAATAAGTAGAAATAAAGCAAGAGCTTTGAGCAAGGCAAAGAAAAATTGAGAAAAAAAGCCAGCTATAGTGTAATGATAATAATTTTTATTGCATTTGTTACCGTTTCTAAAAATCGTAGGCGGATTTAGTTACACACATTTTCAAAAGCTACAAGCAAGCGTGCGTTTTTATTTTGGCTTTGCCCAGCTTATTTGCCAGCGACACAAATTCCAAGCACACGACAATTTGGCTGGCGATTGTTGCAGCACAAAATGAAAAGTGGTTCACAAGCATGCTACATACACATATATATAAATATATTCACATATATATATAGTATATACATATATGTATATATGGTATATATCGCAAAGTAATTGTAACCAAAACTAAAAGTGAATTACTACAATGAAACCAACAATAAATTAACGCATTCCCCGCCCATTGTTGTTGTTGTTACTATTATTTATTTTTGTTTTTACCTACGTTCATTGCATACACATTGACTCATCTAAATAAATATATGTATTATATATGCATATTCGTTTTCTGTATTTGTTGCCGCTTTGTAATTGTATCCATTTGGAATGTCTTTATGTGAAAACAATAATTTACCTGCATATACTCATGTATATATATATATATATATATATATATGTATACATTAATATTTATTCTTGTGTATGCTATAAATTCCACTAGTACTTGCACTTTCATGCTGCAGCTATAAAGTGCCATAAGATTGGCTTTCGAGGAAGCAAGCGAGAAAGTTTGATAATTAAGATTTCGAAAAATTAATTCTAATTTTTTTTTTCAAAATTGCAAATGAAATTATATTTAAACAAACTACAATTCTGAGTACTTCCTACCAGATTTTATAGCAAAATTTTACAACTTAGTACTTGGTGATGCTTATAAAGAGTACATTGAATAGGAAAATCAATAAAAAAAATTATATACTCTAAAAATTAATTATTTTAAATAAATTAAAAACAAAAAATACGTTAACTTTGTTTGCACCGAAGCTCAAATACCCTTCACAGCTGCATGTCTATAGCATAAAAGGGTATAGAAAGATCTTAATCTTGAGTTGGAGCGTTCAATTTGTATGTCAGCCATATGCTATAGTGGCCCGATCTTAAAAATTTCTTCAGAGATTATACCGTTGCCTCAAACAATAATTTAAGCCAAAATTCGTGAAAATATCTCGTCAAATAAAAAAGTTTTTCATACAAGACTTGATATTGATCTGTCAGTTTGTATGACAGCTATGCTAGAGTAGTCCGATATCGACTGTGCCGGCTAATGAGCAGCAAAGTGCAAAATTTCAGACTGATATCTCAAAAACTATACTTCGCATATAACACATAGAGACGGACTGACAGACAGACATGCCTAATAGTTAAAACAGTATCCGTAGAAAGGAGTGAGCTGAGAGTGAGTGAGCAATCTCTTGCAACGCAAGGTTGCCAGTCTCGATATTTTGTAGTAATGAAAAAATAAATTTGAAATATGCTTGAAAAATTTATAAATAGGTAGACTATTTTTAAGAGTTAGATTTTACATTTGAGCTTTTACATTATGAAAAATTATAACTAAAAAACTAAATGTGTGAAAAATCGTGTATACAAATAAAACAATGGCAACATTAGTGAAATGAAAACAAAAGAGAACTACTGATTTCTGCATTGCAACTACGGGCATAACTTATGACAAATTTGGTTTGATACGGGCGATAAGTACGGAAGGGAGGAATGTCGATGACTGTTTGAAGCATAAATCGACCCAGCTCGTTCCGTTGCTCATTTATATATTACATATGTATATGTATTTTATATTGACAGCAAATATTTTACAAATACCTTTCATTTGATACCAATATTGTAATGTTGAATTTATTTTCTAAATTTAAAAACAGTTGGCAACGCGCAAAAAAATTTCTCGTACAGAAATATGTCAATCGATTGCTGAAGTGTATATATGGTCTAAAAATGTTTGCTTTCGAAAAATATTCGAATTAAATATAGTTTGAAAAAAGTTATCATTTATCGAAGAAATGAAATAGAAATTATTCGAAAAATACAATATTAAACATCAGACGTTAATGAAAAAGCGCAGTGGAAAGTATTTCTTTTCTTCTTCAAACTAGTCATTTTGAATAGAGTTGCCATATAATGAAGAAATAAAATTAAAATATAAAAAAAAATTGTAAAACGTAAGTATTTCCTAGAAATATTTGAGAATTATTTAATTTAGGTATACTGAAGAAAAGAATTGCCACCTATACAGCTTAAAATTCCGTGTCAGGCGTCGAAATATAAATTTGATTATCAAGTTGTACATGAAAATCTAATTTTCAGTTATATAATGGAAAATTTAAAGCATATTACTCTTACCTATAATTTTAGACCGTAATCTAGAACCGTCTTTACGGTATTAAGAGCTGATGGGATAGCTTGAAGTTACCGATCAAAAAGGAAATGTGCATAGACTGCTGAGTGTGAAATTATTTTTAAAAACTCAATTTTAAACTTAATTTGTATGGTGGAAGCCGTTACTAAGAAGCAGGCACCATAATTTGAACAAACAGATAAATCTATATTCTAATATGTGTGTGTGTCGCTATTCTAATTTCCCGCAGCTTTCTCCATTAAGAAATAAAATTGATGAATCCCAGAAACACTTTACTAAGCTACATGCACTTACATACATATGCATATACAGAGGAGTGTTAAATGTGTTTGTCTGCAATTAACGGTAATAAATGCCTAAAGTCATAATGCAATAACTAACACAGGATGACTGAAAAGCCACAATAAAAACAAGAAAACCAAAAAGAAGTAGAGAAAATGTTAGCCAACCAGTTGGATGCAATAAAAAGCAAAATAAGATATTTTAGACGTATATATGTACTTAGGAAAATAATACAAGTACGTAGAGGTATTTAAAATATACATATGTACATATATATGTGTATATTTATGTGAGGTATGTGTAAGAAAACTGTTGCAAGACGTATGTAGACAATTAATTATTTCGATAATTGGTTAGTGAATGAGGCACTTAATGCAATATGTATTTGCTTTAGGGTGGGCCAAAAAAATTTCAAATTTGGTTCCTTAGTTATCGTGAAAATATTATCCTGGATGTCGAAAAAGTGCTGGTAAGGTTATTTATTTTAAAATATGCCGCATTGTGATTTTTGCATTTGAAAAAAATATTGTATAGTGAAAATGAAAACTTATGTTTGTAGAGAATTAAACGATAAAGAAAAATAATCTGGCATAAGGTTTTGCTAAGTCGACTCGTTTAAAAGTTATTCTAGAACACAGTGCAAACTTAAATCGTGAGAGATAATTTTTATTTACAATTTTTTCATGATTTCACAAAATAATGCCACAGAATTATAAAATATCTTATTTTTTAAAGAATTTATAGAATTTTTGTTTATTTTTATGTTAAAAGTTTTTTTGGTCCACCCTAATATACATCAAAAAATCATGGTTTCATACAATTTTTTTTTAAACTTTTAAAAATTATTATGATAAATTTATTAACTTTTGAACTGTAAGGTTTTCGAAGAATTTGTAGTAGAGCATTTTTGTAGTAAACTCAATTTTCTACAAATATATGAAACGAGATATTTTTTTCAAATAGCAGCCACTGGGATATGAATTTTTTTTCAATAATAAAGAAAAAATAGCAAGCTGAAAAGCAGAGGACCTTTCTATTAATAATAAGAGCTCATACTTGGAGAGAATTTTTGTGTGGTGTCTACGAACCAATTTTCTAGAATATACAGCAAAAAAACAATGCAGTTTTTTTTGAACCACCCTAATACAAATGTACATACATATATAGATATATGTGTATCTGCCTGCCGATACGTAAATATGTGCTTACGGGCGTAACAAGTTGTTCGAACAAATTAAAGCGACGCCAGTAATCGTTGGCCATTATGCTGGTCACCTTAGCAGAAATAAAAAAAAAGCATAAAAATTGCCAAACAGCAAAGGTACAGCATTAAAAAGCAACAACAACAGCTTAATAACAATTAAAAAATTAAAAATGTTTACAAACATGTTTTATTTTGGACATCAATAAGGGCGGATGTTGCACGTTGTTGACTGCGACATATTTGCATGCATACATACACACATATGTATACACCTGTATGTACACACTTACATACCCACATATATATCAATTATTGCTTTTTGGGCCCGCATTGAAATTCTGCTACAACTCGCCCATGGCTAAAATGTAAACAAACTGCCATAACATTGTTGCATGCAACATATGCGCATATGTATGTACTTGCTTAACAACGCCAGTGGCCACTTAAGTTGTCTTATCGCGCGTAAAAATCGCAAAAGCAATAAAGAGCAGGAAGAAAATTGTTGTGAAGAATGCAGGAATCGCAATGAAGTGCAGAGAGCATTGTTAGCCAAGAGAAATGGGCATGCAAACACACACAATACATAAAAACATACATATATACATGTACATGTAAGACGTATGTACATGTATATATAGGTTTTTATAAGCCCATTATTGCTCACGTGTCGATGGAAAATAACTGGCGTTTAGCGAGCAAAAAAGGGTCGCATTCAGATTACATTAATTGTGGGGTGTTGCAAGTGCACTGCGTGCCACAGGCTGCATGCGTATGCTCATACATATATGTAGTTGTAAGTGTGCGTATATAATTAGTATTAAATATTTAGCAATAAACTTCATTCCTTGGCGTTGCGAGGGCTTGGCCATGTTTAAACTTGTAGAACGATAAGAAATTCGGAGCAAATTGTTATGGGCGTGCCGGTGTTATTTTCTTAAATTGCAAGTCGGTTGTGCGGTTGAAGTGAAAGTTTTAGAATTTTTTGGTGAAATTTTTATATTTTTTCCTATTTATTATAATTTTTAGTTTCGACTATAAATTAACAATAAATAATAAACAAAAAAGTAGGTAGTGAAAATTCTGTGGCTAAAATACTTCAACTTTATTTTTATTAGTATAATTTCAAAAGGCTGAAATAATGCTATTAATAATTAATATAATTTATATTATTCCCCCAAATGCAAAAGAAAAATATTTTCTCATAGTGAAACATATTTGAAAATATTTTGTATGTTTTATTTAGATATATTTATTGTTGGATTTTGTGTTGGAAATTTTCAGTAACTATTTTTTTACTTTTTTGTTTTTAATTGTCACTGGTTCTCTTTTCGAATTTTTTTTTTAAAGTTTTACAAATTTAAATTCGTTTTTCAATATTTCTGCAACTAAAATATTCCAACTTTATTTTCATTAAAAAATGTTAAAAAAATGCATATTAAAATTATCTATTTAATAGTTGTAGAAATACATATATTAGACAATTTTTTGTATGTTTTTATTTAGAGATTAGATTTTTATTGTTAAATTTTTAATTGAAAATTTCCAGATATTTTTTTTTGAAATATTTATTTGTAATTTTCACTGCTTCTCTTTCCCAAATTTTTCAACTTTTATAAATGTATGTTTTTTAAATATATTTGAAACCGCTATTCAACATTTTGATATGGCAACGCAGAAGAACATACGAAAATAGAAACTTTTTAGTTTATTTTCTTTATTAGTATACAGTAAATTAACAAAACAATTTTTTTTTCCATTTTTTAACCATACTATTGTAAATTATTAAACTTTTCTAATGTATAAATTAATTTTTATACGCAATTTGCTAATTGTTTAAACATATTGAAGGACAAAAATTACTTTAAATATTTTTAATTTTTTTTTGAATTATTTTCATTGAACCATAATGTATTAAATTATAAAATTTTCCTAAAAATATGTATTTCTACGCAAAAATTGATTCAATTCAGTGACTATCTGAAAAGAGAATGGTCACTGAATAGACTTTTATATCATTATATTATATAATAATTTGTGATTAAATAGGCGGTCAAAAGCTGTCATTACTATTTCAAATAAATTTTCATGTAAAATACTTTCAAAAATATGATATGCCATGAAAGCTTATCAGAAATAAGTAGAAATAATTAAAAAATCAATAAATGCATGTATTTTCTATTATGTTACGTTGTGTTATGTTAAGCTGTGTTATGTTACTTTAAGTTATGCTAAGCATTTTTTTATAACTATTGTTTTGTGACATGAAACTAGCATTATTCCAAAAAATTACTACGTTAAGTTATGTTAAGTTAAGTTATGTCAATTAAGTTATGTATTTTTTATATTGTTATTTTATTAATAACAGTTTTTTATTTTACTTTCATATTATGTGATGTTAACTTGTGTTATGTTAAGTTATGTTAATTTATGTTATGCCTATTAAATTTTTTTATTATGTCTAATTTTTATTAAACATAAAACTCGCATTATTCCAAAAAATTGCTGCGTTAAGTCAAGTTATGTTATGTTTTTTTTTTAATATACAACTAATTTTATTAAAATATAAAAATTACATCATTGAAACGAAAGCTATATCTCAAACCAACAACAAATCAATCCGAAAAACTAATTTCCTAGCAAATAAAAATTTGTGATTAAAAAAATCACAATGCTTACAGAACTGCAACATACACTTAAAAGTTATGAAAGAAAAAATCACAGAGAACAATAATTGTTATGTGAATATTGGCGCAATAAAGTGAAATTACGGTAATTTCAACACATTAACTCAGTGGCTGGCTGGCGGCGGTTTTTATCGCACTTTCGTACATGCATCTGCACACCAGCACAAGCTGACGAGGACAATGAAGAAAGATTGAAGAAATAAAAAGCAAAAAAAAACCAACAAAAACAAATATCAAACAACATAGCGAAAACTAGCCCCAAGAAGACTCTTACAAGCTTAAGTGCACTTAGAAAACTTTTTATGGTTGCAACTCAATGAGAGTGGATGTGTGCGCACAGCAATTATATGCATACATAGAGATAGATGCTAGGATCATGATTTGAGAATTTTCGCTATCAATGTAATTTTTTTATTTGTTTTTCTTTTTCTTATTTTTTATAATTTTTATTTCTTCCATCGAGAACAATATTTTAACAGTCATTGCCTCCTCACTTTTAATTGCTTGGCTACCATTCAATTACCACATTCGGCATACAAAGTAAGCGAGTAAAGTTTATATTTGTGTCTAAAGACTCAAAAAAACAAAAAACACGTCCTAACTGTAAACCGCGTTTTATAGCTGCTGTGCGAAGCTTTTTAACTGCTTTAAGTTGCGTTCTATTGCATTGTTCTTCGGTTCGGTTTATTTCGTAATTGTGGCCGCAATAATGAACCATTAACATTAAATTGGCCCGCCGCTCGGGCTAGAAACCACACATACATACAAATATACATAAATAAAATACGAAAACCATAAATAAATAAGGAAAACAAAACGGCAGTTGAATGCAAGAGAAGAAACACTCATACACACATACACATATATGTATATGCCTACATATGGTAATTTTTTAATGAAATAATTAATCGTGTAGTTCATTTGAAAGCTTACGAAAATTTAGATTAGAAACACATATACACGTACAAGGGTGTACCTAGGCGTACTTATGTACAATACCATATGTTTTGTGCAAATTTCTTAAGAAGACAATTTTATAATTTCTAAAATTTTATGGGTGAGTGAAAACCAGCTTTTAGAGCCGACGTTAGCTGCATTAGATTGTTCTTTGCTAGCAGTTAATGTTTACCGCATTTGTTCTCCAATTATTTAATCATTAAAATAACGGTAAATTCAATTTGCGGATAAAATGTTAATATATTTCACAGCTTTTTTATGTGCTGTAAAATTTGAAGGCGAATTATTTGCGATTTTTCATAGGTTATTTTGCAGAATGTGGCATTGGGATTTTTAAACGTCCAAATTAATATTTAATTGTGGGATTATAACGAATGGTTTGTAAAAAATGCTCAAAATGCCTTTCAATAGAGAATTATATACAATAACGAAGTGTAATATATTACATTCAAGGTATATCGTAAACTCGAGTTAAAGATTTTATATGTATATGAAAAAATTTAAAAAAAAAATTGTAGTACGCTCAATATGTATCACAAACACGAGTTTAAGGTTTTCATATATGAAAAAGGGGATTTGTAGTGCGTTCAAGGTGTATCATAAACTCGAGTTTAAGGTTTTGTCGGTTGTTTCGACTGTAGTGTTTAAGAAACTACGAGTTTTAACAAACTTTTTAATATAAACAGTTTACTTTATGCTCAAATTTATTATTTTTTTGTACTCCAAACCCCGAGTTTACAGTGAGTGCAAATTTTCCAACAGTGCGGACAAAATTTATTACTAAATAATGTTAGTTCGCCGTAATTACCCTAAGATTTAAAAACAACGCGTTTTTTTATAATTTTAAAGTTTTTTTAAATTTTTAAAGACGAGTTTTATTTAATAGACATATAATAAAAAGTAATTTTATAAATTTTAGTGTACTCTAATATTCAGCGATTCGTTTTGAAAAATTTGGATTCCTTTGATGCTGTACACGATCTTCAGAAGGCCCTCAGAAAAAATTTCTCTAGCGGTGAGGAAGCTTTTCCTGCTTGAAACAATCTCAAATACAAAATCCAAAAAAAAAGATTATATTGTAAAAAACGATGAATGCAGGTAACGAACGAAGGAATAGTAAAAATTTTGGTTTTTGACAAAATGGCGGCATCCCAAAAATAAAGTTGTTATTTGTGAAAAAATGTACTCTTCAGAGTGGCTTAAAAAGTTAATATCGAGTCTTACTATTTCGATCATTACCTGGAAAATGTATCTGAGAAAGTCTTGTAAAACTTTCAAGTCAATCAATTCAGCCGTTTCGGAGAAATTTTCTTTACGTACTTTAAAAACAGGGTTTCGAGAAAAAAACATTTAAAATTTTTGGAGCCGATTATACTAAGTTAAAAAGATCTTACAAATATGCTCATATCTACGAAACTATTTGCCAGAATAACTTAAAAATTTCGGAGAATATTGTCAAATGTATACATGTAAGCAAAATGTAAGCAAACAATTGTCGCATTTTTTAAGTTCACATATAAATATATTCCTTAAGTTAACTACTTTTCAGCTGAACTATTCTGCTTATCAGCCTTGCAATGCGAAAATATTTTCACTTTATTACGCTATTTCACGATTTTTCCACTCATTACGTGCGAAGAAAACTTAGGAATTATGCAACACTGCTTTAGCACATTAAAATTTTTTATTGCCATTTTTGTTATCTCGCCAGCTAGCCATACGGTATTCATAAATTTTGCGCAATTGCCATTTGCTTGCATATAAAATTGCAAAGTAGCAAAACCAACCACAACAACAACAACAGCAGCAATGCAAAACTGCAAATAAATGTATAGCAATAAATATGAATTGGAAATAGTCAAGTCGTAACTTGCAGTCTCGCATTTCTTTCATGCATACCAATGGCAACAAGTCAAACGCCTGCAGTTCCAAACGTTTACCGCGCATGTGAGTGCGCTCGCAAATGCTTTCGCCGTCCAATGCCATTCGCTGCTGCAGCGGTGAGACGATCGCGGACCGGACCGGTGCCGGTGCTTTGGTGACTTTTTACCTATAAATTCACGATTTACGCGCCATTTAGACACGCAGCAACGACAAGGTGGCGCCACAACTGCTACTCAGCAATGCCGCCTCGGCCGCTGTCCACCTTGGCGCACACATGCCCCCTGCAGGCCGCAATTTTATTGCGTTCAAGCGCATGTCGTTGGCTTATGCCGCCGCTCAATGACCACAAATCTGGTTTAGAGTCGTTACCCCACCTGTCATCCCTCACCTCGCTCACCCCCAACTAATGAAATATTGAATTGATCACTGATTTTTTGAGCATTTTTCTTCGATTTTTTCGGCTACCGTTTTTCGGTATTATTTTTCAGGTTTTATATACATATACATAAATATATATACGTTTTGGTTTATATTTGGCAGCAGCTGTTGCTCATCTGCTGTGTTTGCTGGTGAATCAGCTAAAGCTCGCGCTTAAATCACGGACTGTCGCCGCATGTGTCGCTGGCCTTTTTGACGCGTGTGTGTGCGCTTGTCTCAAATGTTACGCACGTTTGTGTTGTTGCTTTTGGTTATTCGACTGGTTTTCGGCGATAGTAAAAGTGAAAACGAAAAGAAAATATTGTATAAAAAATAGAAAACAATATGATGCTGTTATTACGAGTTCATCTGTGGCATTTTGTCAACGAGCTGTGGTTAGTGTGGCGCGGCAGGTTACCGTGAAAAGTGACTGAATTTGTGAGTTATGTTTTATAAAAAATAGATGATGCTTATGGAAATTAAGAAAAAAAATAAAATATAAAGAAAATGCGTTCACTTCCAGTCAAACGGCATGTTGGAAACCGGTGCACATTGCTTTTGCGGTATGTGGCACGTTGCTCCTTAACGCTGCAAAGTGCCAGTAATAACATTGAGGGCCACAAGTTGGCAAGTTCGCCAAACACATTCAAACGACGCGTGACGTAAAAATGTAGACTCACACACATACATATACACAGCATTGCAATTGCAAAGCTAAAGTTGTGAGCGCCTCCAATCCGCTCAACTCCATTACAGTTTTATTTATACACTTCTGCTGATTGATTTATCAATTTTCCTACTTTGCTACGCCTGGCTTCCTTCCCGCCTTTAAATTACTTCTTCACTTTCCTTTATGCTTTCAATTAAAAATTTTCCTCGAAACTGTTATTAATTCATGCCTACGCCTTGCAGAGTCGGTGCATTTGTTTGTTGCCACGCACTGCCACTCGACATTTCAATTCAGTATAATTTAATTCTGCGAATGAATTTATTAAGTGCCTATTCACCATTCACCGCTCACCGTTTGCCGTTCGCCAATCCCCTTCATTACATTGATAATTCGTCTTGCATGCCGCCGATTGTTGAGCAAATGCTTTTAATGTTGATTCTTGGCAAGCATAGTGAATTGAATGCTAACACGTACACACACATATAAACATATGTATATAAAAAGTTGCACAAACATTCACAATTTAACCGACTATCAATTTTCTGGTAGCTATGCACTTGCTGCATGCCACATATCAATTAAACGCAGGCAATTTCGTTATTTTGTAATAATGCATTAGGCGGCTATGTCTGTGTCTACACACATACACACAAAACTCGATATGAGTTTCAATGAGTTTGGCTGCACGCCTTCTCTTTTAATTGTATATAGATTTGTGTGTGCAAGATGCTTTTAAGCTATTTATTCTTGACTAATCGCAGTATTTAGAATATGTTGTGTTGCAACGGCAAACTACTGCTGAAAACCATAGCAAGATTTAAGGGGGTAATCTAGTCTGGAGACATGAATTTTAGGTAATTTTTAAAGTTTCGTAAAAAAAGTTAATCGAATTGAAAAAAATTAAAAAAAAAAAGTTAAAAGTTTAAAAAACTGGCATTTGATCAAGTGGGGGTCTCAAAAAATTGGCACATGAGCATATCCATGATTTGAAAACTCCTAGTCATCTGAAATGAAAAAAAAAGCTTATCAATATGCAATGATGTCGCAATTGTCGTAATGTAAGTAAAAAAAAAATTTTTTGACAAAATGGCGACTGTTTGAAACAAACGATTTTTTTTACATTCTTTTTATGTTCTCGTATTTTTTAATAATAGTAAAAACTGAAATTTGGTGTTGAGGCTAGTTCATACACCAAAGAGGTCTAAACAGAAGATTCTCTGAAATTTTCAAGCTAACCGGTTGAGTAGAACTCGAGAAATCGTGGGAATCTTACTGAAAAATTATGGTCTGAGAAAAACGCATTTAAAGTTTCGCGTAACGTCTTTTGTTCGATTGAACCCAGTCGAGCCAGTTTGGAGGCCGGGTCAGTAAAATGTCCATATCTCCAAAAATAATTTAAATTTTCAAGAATCCTCTCGTAGACATATTCTTAAATAGTTAGACGTTGAAAATATGAAAAATAAAAACCGATTTTTTTGAAATTCTACACTAGAATACCCTCTTAAATTTTATTAATTGTGCAAAACAAAATTTTTTATTGAATGAAAATTTCCAAAAATTCGAAAAAAAATTCGAATATAATTGAATTTAAGTATATTTAAAAATCAAAAATATTAAAAAGATCTGTCAAAATATTGCGAAAGCTCTAAGAATCATATTTTGAAAACATTATTTTATATAAAATATGTTTTTTTAATATTTAGAAGTAATTAATGTGCACATTTAACACAAGTTTATTACACATTTTGTTCTTTAATATTTAGCACTACTTTCAAAAATGTAGTTTGGCATACAAAAATTTTCCTTAAATTCGCATCAAGTGAATATGTGAATTTCTAAAAATCGAAGTTTTTTTTCTTAAATATTGAACATGCATGCGAGTATATTTAAAAATATTCTCTGAAAATTTTAAATTGGTCTGGCAAATATTTTCAAGGATATAAGCCTATTTGTAAAAACATTTTAACTTAGCGTAATTGATTTCCAACATTTGAGGATGTGATGAAAATTGCTACGAAATGACGGAACCGATCGATCGAACCGACCTTCTTAGATACATATGTACAATATATTGGCCAAGTAATGATCAAATAACTACAACTTTTGATAATAATTTCCATTTTTTAAGTCACTCTGAAGTGTAGATTTTTTTACAAATAACTACTTGTTTTAAGAAATTTTGAAGCAGCAAAGTCTCCTTCATCATCAAACACGTTTTATTTTGAGGGCTTCCAGGAGCCTGGAGTGCTAAATGATTCGCCGATTATTAATGTAAATTAAATTTTGTAAATATGCTATATTTTTATTATTCTGACTTGCAAATGATTAGAAACCATTGTTTAAAATGTTATAAGTTTCCAAAAGTGAAAATTTTTTCCACAGCATTAAAATATTTGACATATGGCAACCCTACTGAAAAGTGTTGCCTCAAAAAATGTATATACAATATATGGTGTATTATATTTGATATTCATCTACAAAAATATGTTACAGGAACTGCTTAGAAAAGTATTTCAAAAAATTTTCATAACACAATCTCTTTGCTGTTATCTGAGAATATTGAGAGCAACATATACTCATGTACTACATTCGTCAAATGAAAAAGTGAGATTATAAACTATAGAATTGAGAAAATCTGAAAACCATTTAATAAAAAAATTAAGCGTATGGAGATTTTAAGATCAGTATACCTAGTAAATACAGCATAAAGTGTCAAAAGGGTTTATTAGCAAAATAGAGATGTCTTAGAAATATGATTAGCGAAAACATATTCGTCCTTAAAGAGTTCAAATAGAAGGCTTCGAGTACCGCATTAATTAGTATAAAGTTAACTTAAATATTGTCAGTCGTCTGATTACGTTTGAGGTAAATTTTGAATTATTTTTTTAGATTTCTGACAATGCCTTCGATTAGCAAAAGTGCTTTGAAGAAAATTTCAGAATGTCAGAGTTCAGAAAGTGTCAGATAATGCAAAAAATTCGAAAATTGGCATGCTAGGAACTTGCTTCAAAGGGAGCATTTAAGACATTTTACCACAAAAGCGAGCATAGCACTCGAAATGCTAAGGAAATCAGTCAATAGCAATAATTAAGTAATTATCAATGTCGTGACATCTTACCATATAGAGATTACTTCCATAAGCATTTTGTAACGACTCACTTCGCTTATAGCTTATTTACACACGCTTAGCAATGAACAAAGGAAATACAAGGTAATTGCGCAAGGAATTAGCTGATAAGGAAGCAACAACAAAAGAGCCTCGACAATGAAAGCCTTTTTGGCACTAATACCGTAACTTTGATGCCAAATATGTACAGAAAGTTTGTATGTTTGTATGTATAGGCTACTTTCTCACCCCACTTTCGCGCGTTTCTACAATAAAACAACAACAAAACTGAAGCATACCACGCTGACACTGGTATGCACACACCTAATAAGTCGCGCAAATTCTTTTAAGGCATAATTAGCAGCGTCCAAGCGCTAGAGAAAGAAAAAATTAATAAACAAAATCTGGAATAAAAAGTCTGGCAACATATGTATCGCTACAAATATGTAGCGTGACAGCATGCTGCACACAAGTCACAACAACAACAATAACAACTACCCAACTGGACTTTAACTTAACTTCGAGTTGTAAAACATGTTTTTTGATTGATTTGCTTGTTGTTGTATGTAGCTAGCTGTTTGTTGCAGGACGGACAGTCGTTTGTCACATTAAGTTGTTACAATTGCTGTTAGCTGGCAAAGTTGGTGGCATTTCTGCTATTAATTCTTTGCTTGTTTTTATTGTAATTGTGTTCGGTGTCACTATGGCTTTTTCTTTGAGGGGTGTGTGTGTGTGTGTGTGTTTTTGTTGTTTTCTATGTTGCACTGCAATTAGAGGCAAGCGCATTTTCAGTAATTTTTTTTTTGCTTTTTTTTTGTGCGCTCTATATTAATTTGTGGCAGCGTGTATGCAATGTTGCAGATAGCAGACTGATAATCATCGGAAGTCATTTGGTTGAAAAACCGCCGATTGAGGTTGAGAAAATCGTTAATAGCGCAACTAAACTACAAGCAAGTGCAGTGTTTTTTTTGTTTTTGTTATTTTTTTATATTGGCACTAAAAGCGAGTTTGAGCAATTTCGTTGACTTGTGGTGAGAAAAATTGCAAATATGTGGAATTCAGCAAGTGGTTGGCATGCTGTTGGACAGCACCAAGACATACTAATATATAAATATGTAAAATAACAGTATTCAATATTAAAATAATATATAATTGGAATGAATTAAGACCGACTTTACGGATTTTTTAAATTATATACATATATATTTTGTTTGACTTTCTGATATTTTGTATGTGGAAGATTCTTACGGTATAATATTTTTGAAAGCCTTGAACAACCAGCGAACCTCAACTTCCCTCACATTTTTTGTGCAAATGTATTAAAGAGAGAAAAACTGTTAGCTTCGACTGCAACAAAGCCATAATATCCGTCATAGGAGCTCTTCATAAAAGTGTATAAAAAAATCTTTATATTGATATTGATTGGTCAATTTCTATGTCAGCTACTATATGCTATAGTGATCCGATCGGAAGAATTTCTTCGGAGAACGTAGCCAAATTTCATGACAATATATTGTCAAATGAAAAAGTTTTCCATACAAGAACTTGATTTTGTTCGATCAGTTTTAATGGATATAGTTGTCTAATCTGAACAACATAATCGGAGAAATGCATGCCAAATTTCGTGAAGATTCAACTAAAAAAGTTTTTCATACATTTAATTTCGATCGATAAGTTTGTTCGACAGCTATATAGTTCGATATCAGCTGTTCCGACAAATTAATAGCATATTTAGGAGAAAAGGATTTGTGCAAAATTTCAGACTGATATCTCAAAAACTGATGGGCCAGGGAGACGAACGAACGTGGCGAAATCAACTCTGCTCGTCACCCTGATCATATATATATACATATATACTTTAAAGGGTTTCCGAAGTTCTCTTCTCGATGTTATAAACTTATGGACAAACTCTGTGCAAAGTATAATTAATAAATATAAAATTGTAAAATTAATTAATAATTGATTTACATAAATTTTACTAAATACAATACAAATGACGATAGATATTGAATGTGAAAATATATGTTATTTGCCTATTGGGGAATATAAATAAAATTTAACGAGCGGTTCTGAAGATTCTTTTAGAAATACTTAGTTATTTAAAAACTGTTTATTAAATTTATAACCAGTGACAACTCTCCAAAACCGACATTTGTAACTCAACATGCAAAAGGTAACTGTAAACTAATTTTTGAAGGTTATTTTGCAATTTCCAACCCATCTGAGGAATTTAGAGCTTTATTAGCCGAAGTTAAATCAAGAGCTCTTTTTCCGAAAAAAATGTTTATTGCTGTTGAAAAAACAAACAATTCGCAAAAAAAAATGTTGCCTACATTTTGGCGCTTGCCAATAAAGTAATGCGGATAATAATATTGGTCACAAATTCGGTGATTACAATAATTAGTTATTACAGATCACAGTTAAAAAAAAAACTAGCTGGTTTCGTAAATAAAAGTATTAAAAAAATTAAATTAAATAATATAAAAAGAATAATATTTTACTAAACTATATCGAAAACAGCAGAGAGTACAATCTCTTGAACCTCCTCCCTTCCTCCATCCCTTCCGATACTCGTTAAGCCCCAAACAACTCCTATGAATAGTATTTTTTCATTTATGCATATACTATGGTATATATTTTTTGTTAGCATATTTTGCATTGACCTTTCTCTTTACCTTCTTTTTTACGCATTTTCTCTCTCTTTTAACTAAATTGCCACATTCAAGCGCCTAATGATGTAACGTCTAATCTTCAAATTTATGTCTGCGCATTTATTTGCATATCAAGTTGAGACGTTGAAACGAATTCATTGCCACCTTTTGTTTTTGGCTTTCTTTTTTATTTTTATGCACATTATGCATACCTTTCTGATTGACTGTTATCGCTCATCAAATTACCACTTTCATTACTTTTGTTATTTTGCAACTTCGTTTGATTCGTTTTGATTTGATAAAGACGCGACTTTAGCATAAGACATTTAGATATTAGCAATTTGAGTTCCATTGTCATTTAATTAGCTAACCGTTTGTGTAAGTGTTGCCAATGAACAAAACTTTTGTTTGTATATAAAATATTAGCTAACTAAATTGTGCTTAATTTGTGAAATAGTTAGATAATGTTAAAATTACATAAAAATGGCATAAGAAAGGAGAGATATTAAATGTTTATTTAAGAGCGTAAAAAGTGGTTTATATATATACGTAAATATAGAAAAAATATAAAAAGTTCAAAATTTATATAACAAGATTAGACTTAAGACCGCCTCCCTTATTAAACACAATATATAGAAGTAATCACTGCAACGGTTATTTCCTGCACTGCTTGCATCATTTGCAAGTTTTACCGCCTAATTTATTGAGTAAAATAAAAATTAATGTGTCGGTGCGAAATTTCAAGGTCAGTTCGCAAAATCGAAACTGCAAGAGCTCTCCTTCTTCACAGTCGTATATAATTTTTTTTAAATCAATTTTAATTATAAATTCTGTTCTGGAACTCATTTTTATTGCTGTTCGGATGTGGTTACCACATTTTCTAATTAACATATGCAGGTAGACGCCAAGAAAGCGTTATTTGACGCTATTTTACTTGTTTAAGCGGCAATAAAAGCTTCCGTTTCTGCTGAAAACATACATATGTATGTATGTATATGGTAATTAATTACGTCAAACCACATGCGGGTATACAAAAAAAAATACATAAAAAATTATAAAATGCATACAAAATATATTTAAATACTGATAGAAGGTAAAGAAAGTGCTCAAGCTGCTACTAGTGTAAAATAGTGGATATAATTAAAAAAATATTGGTTGTTTTTGTATCATTATAAGATATCTAAATAAAAACGCAAATATATTCGGACCAAAATCTGCATAGTTTATTTAATGCTAATACATATACATATATAAACCGTTTTCCAATAAGAGTTATATAATCTTTTTTTTTCAAAACAAAAATATTAATTGTAAAGGAAATTTAAATGTTTTTTAGTTAATGTGAAATACAATCGATACAATAAAGTGCTGAATATAACATCATTCATGTGGCATCCACGACTTCTTCTGCAGAAACGCATTCGATGAACCCAATATTAGAGTACTTTTTCCACTCAAGTCGTATATCATGAATAGCACGTTCAATATTGACTTCTAAAACTTCACGAGAGTCTGGTTCATTGCTAAAGACTAATGTCTTCAAATAACCACACATGAAGTAGTCTAAAGGTGTTCAATAAAAAAAATTCCAAATTAAAAAAAAATATATAATATAACAAATACAAGAATTTCCAACGAAATGTTTAAGTAAAATTTCATTGTCGAAGTTTCATGGTTCGAAATTAGCGGTTCCGAGAAATGAGCAGCTTCTTGGGAAGACAAGGACGTGTGGGAAATTTCAGATCGATATCTTAAAAGCTAATGGATTAGCTTGAGTATATACAGACTGACGGACATGGCTAAATCGAATCAGCTCGTCACCCCCTTAATTTATATATACATATTTATACTATTTGGGGTTTTCGACTATTTCTTCTGGGTATTAGAAAATTTCTGGCAAACTTAAAATATCTTTTCAGGTTAAAAATATATATTGAGTAATAAAAATCGAGGTTATTCGACTACTCGATATGGTTACCAAGTATTTGGATTATAAGGGAACAGTTTATTTAAATTATATTGAATATTTTTAAAAATTTATTGTTCAAAGAAAAATCACTCTGCCTGAAAAGTAAATAGTTTCGTGGAAAAGCATACATTTTTAATGAAATTCGAATATGAACCGAATTAAGCCAAAAATGTGATTTTTGATAATAAATCGACTATAGGGCCACCTAGCGAAACACTTTTTTTTGAAAATATTGTTCAGTTTCATCAAATATTGTTCCCTTGAGCTAACTCATAATAATAATTTTTTTATTTCAATTCGACACTCGCGCCATCTAGCGGATTTAAACATCTCAGGAACACCTTCAAACTTTTAAAAAGCTGCCCAGAAATTTTGACAAGATCGGTTCAATTTTTTCGGAGCCTATCGAATGTATACAGTCACCTCCATACATGGTTTTCATTAATTAGTTAGTTTTTCAAACAAAAAAATTAACAAAAACCAAAGTTATTAAAAAAAAAAGTAAAGAAAAAATTCCAGTCTCATATATTTGTTCAAATACACAAACAAAAAACAAGTAACCCAACTTAGCTTTATTGTAAGTGCATGATGCCCAGTGAGAAAATCTAGCAAACGCATGTGACACATCCCCTCCCCACAATACTTCCTCCAACACCGCTAATCGTAATATCATGCTGTCACGTTATTTGTTGTCATTGCTCAAATAGTTGTTGCTATTGTAGCGCACAGTGTTGTAAAATGTTGCCGCTAGTTTTACGCGATTGCTATCAGCGAACGTTTGTACGCTGTCAGCGGCATTGTTGTTGTTGTACGGGCAGTGAGCGCCATGTGATTTGTTTACAGCGTACAGCGGACTCAATGCCGCTGCAGACATTTGGCGATTTTGTTGTTTCTTGAGTTTTACACTTTTTTATGATGTCTTGTGTGCTCAAAACAACTTCATTTGCACGAAATTTACATGCACAAAACACACACATGTGCAGCATGAATGCAAGTGCCCGTATCTGCTTTGCATTTTGTAAATTTGTGTCTGTCGCATTAGAAATGCAGCATTTGCAAACGCCACGTCTTTTTGGTATGTGGGTTGAGAGTAGGAAACACTTTGAGCTGTTTATCGAGCGGATGCCATCGCTCAGCACTGCAATTGTCTAAATCTATGCGTCTCGTTATTTTTTGTGTTGGCATTATTTTCTCCGTATTTGGTGCTAGTTTTTGCTTAATATTGTCGCCGAGCGTGAATTTATGCAGATGAAGTTGCCATATTTGTGAAAATTAAAAAAAAAATTTCATATCTAAAACTTTTATGCAGACATATTTTATGTGAAATAAATAAATGAAAATATTTTATTAAAATGTTTTTTTTTATTATACATAAAACTTTTATTTCTAATAATATAACGCTTATATTGCAAAATCAGACCACAATATTTACAAATCATATTTTATTTACCATTTAGTCATTAAGAAAAAAAGGCTTTTTTTTGTGAATTGAAAATAAAAAAAAAACAGCAACTAAAGCACTGTATCAATTGTTTTCAAATTTTAAGAGTTGTATATACATTTTTTAAGAATCCCATATACATATGTACAGTAAAATTTTTGGAAAAAAATGTAATTAAGTTACAGGCGATCTTCAAAGCCGTTAACAAAGGAACCTCCACTGATTCAGTGATTCCGACCGTGTATGAAACCTAAAAAAATTTCCTGTAGAAGATATTGCCTATACCATACAATGATCTAGGTCCAAAGAAATAAGAAATCGGTAAAATGGCGTTTTTTGAAATAATTTTACCAAAATTTTATTCGTTTTTGGTCTGCCAAAATTTGATTTTTGACCAGATTAAAAAACTGGTGCGCCATTGTCTAGAGAACTATATACAGAACATACAGAAATTTGAGAGTGATCGAATCTCCAAGTAATCACTCAGGCAAATTTGAAAAATGCCGTTTCAAAAAAACGCGTTTAAACTTAAAGTGATTAAGCTGATTGAACTGCGGGGTAACACATTAGAAGGCTGTAATACAGAAAATATTTGCGATATCGAATTACCCATTGAAATGAGAAAAAATATATTTTTTAAATTTCATATGATGTGCCCCTTAAAAAATTGTATTTATTTTAATATTTTTTATTATTTTAGTAGATTTTATGGCTTTTTTGCCTTACTTTAATTTTATTTTATTTTATTTTAAGTAAGCGTTATATTTATTTTATTTTGATTTATTTTTCCTAATTTTATTTTACTTTTTTATTAAATAATTTTGTATTTTTTTTATTTTTTTTTATTGTTTTAGTTGATTTTATGGCTTTTTTATCTTACATAAATTTATTTAACTTTATTTTATTGTATTTTATTTTCTTTTCTTTTATTTTAATTTATTTTATTGTATTTTATATTAATTTATTTTAGTTTATTTATTTTATTTTATTTTATTTTAATAAAGCGTTATATTTATTTTATTTTATTTTGATTTATTTTTCCTAATTTTATTTTACTTTTTTTACTAAATAATTTTGTATTTTTTTAATATTTTTTATTGTTTTAGTTGATTTTATGGCTTTTTTATCTTACATAAATTTATTTAACTTTATTTTATTTTCTTTTCTTTTATTTTAATTTATTTTATTGCATTTTATTTTGATTTATTGTATTTTATACCAATTTAATTTAATCTAATTTAATTTTATGTTAAAACATTAATGTTTTTGTGTTTTATCCAATTTTGAAACATTTCATACTGAAACCAAAACACATAAACAAAACGAGATAAAAACTTCTACAAGGCTAATGTGTTCAACTATTAATATATAAATACACGTATGCATATGTACATATGTATGTATAGATATAAATTTATATCACGCATAATTGCATTACCTGTAATCATGGCATTGACTCATTCCCACACTCAAATTTGACACAATTTCGACTACCAACAATTTGCACACATAAAAAACAATAACGGCGCAGTAATTTAATGTTAAGTATACGCACTGTTGTACCATTGTCATTCGTTGCAGAGTCAAGTTTGCCTGCTGGTCAGTTGCAGCGCAATTTTTGTGCTTTAACTTGGGTTAATGTTTTCAATTTCTTAAAATGTCCAAAGCACGACAACAACAACAACTAAAGCAAAATTGCAACAATCTGATTAAATGAATTTGTATCACAAACAAAAACGTAGCATTTATAATTGGTTCAATTTGTTGCGGCAGCGCAAATAAATAGCAACTTTTATTGTTGTTTTATTTTTTGTACAATTTTTTATTTATTTTTATCGTTTTTTTTTTGCTTTGTGTTGTATTTGTTACATGTTTTTTTTTTTGTTTTTTTTATCTTTTTGCACGGCCTATAAAAATTCAATTCGTACCACAAAAAAATTACTCCTTTTTCGTTGCATAGCAAATTGGTTTGCTGGCTTCATTGTACAGTTACTTAAAGCGTTATCTTTATGAGTAGCACGCACAATTGTCGGCCATGAAATGCGTACAGATTTTCATTGAAATACATGAAGGGAAATTGCTATAATTGAAATTTTTTAATGAAACAAAAGTTAAAAGAAGAAAATATTTTTAATCAAATGTTTTAAATAAAAATTATAAATGTATGTATATATTTTTTGGCATTTTCAATAGAATTTTTTTTTATTGTAGGTCAAAAATTTCTTTGGTTCAAATATTCAAAAATACAAGAAAAAGGGTTAACTTGCACGAAAGCTATGATACCCTTCCTAGGTGCATTTCTTATAACATAAAAGGTTGTAAAAAGTCTTTATTTTGATTTTGGTAGGCCAGTTTGTGTGGCAGCTATATGCTATAGTGGTTTGTTCTGACCTATAAATTCAGCAGCCGAATTTCGTGAAGATATCTTGCTAATTAAAAAAGTGTTCCATACAAGAACTTAATTTAATCGATCGATCAGTTTGTATGGTCTGATATCGGCGGCTACGACTCATCTCGTCACGCTGACCATATTTAGCTATACTTTTTAGGCTTCCGACATTTTCTTCTGGGTGTGACAAATTTCGTGGTAGACATAAGGGTTGCTATAGCTCATTTTAATTCTGAAATTTTATAAAGACGTATCGTATCTTCTACATGCTCTATGAAGCTAAAGATTTGGCTAGAAAATGTTTGTATAATGCATATATCCCTGCATAGAGCTGCTTTGACTATCAAAATTCACTTTTCACATTTAAAAAATGTCTAATAATGCTCACAGCATACGTTTATATTGAAGCTTCAAAATTAGTAGTCGTCAAAGCAAACACTTTCATTTTCACCACAATCCACGCAATATTTGGAGGTGAAATGAGAAATCTATGCAGAAACGTTGTAAACCGAGTCTGAGGCAAATATGCATGTGCCAGCATAGCACTTCACCGCGTGCAAGGCATAATTAATGTGTTAGTAGATCAAATATTATATTACACGGCGGGCAATTAGTTATTGTTGCGATTGCGGCGACACAACGCGGTTTCCACTGTTATTGATAGTATTTATTTGCCGCCAGTGAAGAAATGAATGAATGTGTTGTTGTTTGCTTGAATTTCATGTGGTATTCGGTATGCGATATGTTTATATACTATGTGCTCAAGCTCGGCAAAGTTTACCGCCACCAACGCCACGCGCTTGCAAATGCTGCACATACGCATACATATGTAAAATTTGCGTGTGGCAGACACACGACGCATACAAAATGCGCTTGCGGTAGAGATTGTTGTATTTCGTTGGTGGCGCATGCGCGAATGTAGTTCAATGTGCTACCGCCAATGCTGCATACGCTTAACGTGGCGTAAGGCGAAACTTGTAAGGCTTTCTTTTAACATATGTACGAATATTTACTTTCCTTGCCGCCAGCCAAGGCAATTGAACTTGACTTTCATGATACGCGAGCGAGGATAGCGCTGTGTGTTTTGGGAGGTGGGAGCGAAATCGCCTTGCTGGGAGATGCTATCGGTATCGATTGTGTAGTTTTTTGTATGCTGATTGCTTGTTGCCACTGCGTTACGCACTAGCGGTAGCTAGACCGGCAGCTGCCTTCAGCCGCTGAGCCGGTTATGTGTGGTAGCATTGCACTCGCTTTTGCGGAGCACCAATTTTTTTTAAACTTTACAATTTCGATTTTAAACGCTGACCACTTGAATGTGGCAGAAAGTGAAATTGCAGGCAGTTGCAAGCAAATAATTTGCTATTTTGCAACACAGCGTTTGCGTGCAAGAATTCTTGGGGCTTCTTCGATGACCTCTGCGACGTGAACTGAAGGGGGAAAATTCAATAACTTTTCACGCGACTCAAAATATGCAAAAAAAAAGGTATTTCCGTTCATGAATATGTATACACATATACAATATATGTATTTACCGCAGAATGTGGCAAGTTGTAGCATTGCGAAGGACGTTCCCAGCAATGTTGGCGACCAGCAGGCATTAACCGCAGAAATATAATAATAAGAACCAAAGTGGCAGCTACGGAAATGCAAAATATACGTGCCACAATGCTGGTAGCAAGTGAGTTGAGCGGTGTAAGCTGACCATTGCTACCTAAGGAACCCCTCCGAATGTAATCAGGGACACTGCTTAAGTTGGCTTCTTCGACTGCAGTCGCCAAAGTGTCAGTGAGTAAAAATATTATTGCATCTGCAAGCGAAATTTCACAAAAACAATCGGAGCACTGCCATGAAAAGTGCTGTCATGGATGCCTCAAGCCAGCTTTCAACATGCAATGTGCATCGTGCACATTTAGTTTATGCGCAATAGTTGCAATCAGCATACTCCCAGATAAGCTGCTCGTCGTGCAACTTCAAATTGCACCGAATGTGGCAAGCACAACGCAGCAGCGCAATAGCAATAAAGCAAACAATAGCATATAAAAGCAATAACAATAACAATAAAAAGTATATACAAATATAAATTAAGTTGAGCAGAATTGATTTGAATTGAATTGAATTGCACTCAATGTTGCAGCAACTGCCGCAGCCAGCTGAAGAATAAAGATGAAAAAAGTAACCAAGAAAACGAAATCGACGACGATGCATGCTCGTAGGTAGAATAAGAGAAAAATATATAAACAAGAAAAAACGTTAATTTCGGCTGCACCGGAGCTATTATACCCTTAACAGTTGCGTTGCTTGTAGCACAAAACGGTATGTTGATTGTTGTCGCTAATTTTGTTTGGCAGTATGTTATAGTAGTCCAATCTGAACAATATTTGCGGAGATTGCACTGTTACCTTGCACAAAAATTCATTCCAAATTTTGGGTAGATATCTGGTCAAATAAAAAAGTTTTCCACATGGCAACTATATGCTATAGTAGTTCGATAAAGACAGTTCTAACAAATGAGCAGTTTTTTGGACAGAAAAGAACGTGTACAAAATATCAGATGGATATCTCAAAAACTGAGGAGCTAAACGGAAGGACAAGGCTAAATCGAATCAGCTCTCAACGTTTCTTTCTGGATGTTACAAACTTCGGGATAAACTTAACAAGGTGTATGTTCTGGGTATAAAAATATAGTATGTGGCTTAAGCAGCGATGAGTATGATAATGAAATGTACCTAGCTGTGGAATCAACACGAGACCATAATTTCGAAACTTGTCATACCACCCGCAAACACTAACTTGAGACAGCGATAGAGAGAGAGAAAGGGTATAATAAGGTAGAGCGAGAAAAGATAAATAATGCCTTCAGAATGTTAGAAAAGTCTGACTTCTAGAATGAAGATTATCGATTTCGCAACCCCAATAATTCATCATGATCCATGAGGGAAAAGAAGAATAGTCTATAAATAGCGGATGACTACAGTGATAATACTATAAATACATGCAAAGACAAGGTTAGAGAGACAAGTAGAGATACTGTTTATGTAAATAAGAAAGAACTGTTTAGAGCTTAAACCTGCTGAGGTTAGCGAACGGTAGTCTCTTTAACTTTGGAAGACTTAGCAGAACACTTTCCTTTATAAACAGCTGAGAGAACAAAATCTTTTGAAAAACAAGGAGAATTTTAAGCTTTTAGGCTTTCTGAGGTCAGCGAAAAATAGAACTTTAACTTTGGAAGAACACTTTGCCTTTGAAGATTCGAAAGATAGATATTTTTAGAGCAATGTATAGTATATACGAGAATAATTATATAAAGCAAGTCAAGTTCGTGGAACAAAGGTCTCGCTATAACTGGCAGATATTTCGAGCTTAACAAATCTTAGCAGCGTTGGGAGACCTCTGCTCAAACACAAGCTTTTAATTAAATAAAGTTGGAAAGATTTTCTTCGATCGTCAATTTAGTCATAAAAAATATTTATAAGAAATATTCTAAAATCTCTGTTGGGTATATAATTTAGTACGAGTGTTGCGATGTTGCGATGGCTTTAAAGCGCATCTGTTGCAATCCACCAATGACTTGACACACAACAGCAACAGATGTGCTTGCAGCACGCGAAGTACGGGGCAGAAGTTGCACATTCAATGCAAGCTACTCCGACTGAGCTGTGGTCTTCTTCATACTTTTGACGCTGTTATTGTTGTTGTAAATCGAAATGAAGATGGCTAAAAAGCGAGCTGTGCGCCGAGATGAAGATGCCGGCGGAAGCAAGAAATAAATAAACCGCAAAAACAAAAGCAACAATATAAACAATACAAAAACAATAGCAATCGCAATGATGATACTTAACAATAATTACAACAAAAGCGCAAAAGCGATTTATAAAACGAATGAAATGTGAAAAGAGAACCAAATGCGGTAGCGTTGACTTCAGCGACAACAGTCAACATACAAAAACAATAATAATAAAAGCTAATGTGGTAATTTATTTTGTCAGCTACTGCATTTGCGATTGCAACAACAGACTTTTTTGTTTTATATTTTCATTAAATTGTTTGTAGCTTTCTTGAGGGCCGATCGTGGTTGCGGTTTTTATCGATTTGTGGTTGCATGCCTTGTGACTTGTGGCCGTTTTAGCTACAGCCAATGTAGATAGATCGGCGCGCATGCGCTTTGACTGCTTCCAAGCAAATTTTCAATCATTCTTTTTTTTTATTGATTTAGAAATTCGAAAGTTTGAATTAGAAACGAACATAAAGATTATTGTTGATTAAATGCTGAAGATGTCAGCATGTGGACTAGTATAGATAGAGAGGTGAGAAGAACACACAACTCTAGGTAAGAGTTTAGTGATGATCCTAGGGCATGATTGCTGTTTCCTGATTTCTAAGAAGACACAAATTTATTTAGAAACAGAAATGCTTGATAGTTCTGACAAAGCTTAATCTTAACTTTGAGGTTTACAGATCTATAACTGCAAAAAAAAAATCCACGCTTTATTAAAATAGCTTACAATGAAATCCCAAACATTTAACTTTATATCATTTATATTACCTATGTGTTGCATGAACTTTGTGCAACAAACTACTTTTTTAAACTTTCTTCGCCACTACCAACGGGCATTAGTTTTAATGTGACACAAAAACAACACATTACTGCTTAATGCCCATTTCCCACTCCTTTTATGCCTGCAAGTAACAGTTATTACCACATTAATGTGCTGCACGATCAACACTGATAATTTGCGTCGATCACTCTACTAGTATACCCGCATTAGTCAGTTGCATTTAGCCGTAGGCTGTTAGGAAATTGTCATTTGGCCACCAACGCAATTACTAAAGCTTGTTACACAATATGCCACATACATATCCAATGAGTGCAACAATAAGCGGCGCTCAAGTAAGGAAGAAAGCGTTAAGCTTCCTGCCATGACGCCGCAAGCAGCGCAAACATTAATTAGTCACAAAACTCCCGACAAATCAACCCATAAGGCGGTAATCGAAGCAGAGCCGCCAGTCAAAAAATCATTAAGCGCACCGACAAAATCGGCAGAGCTCATCACTGTTGCAATATTTGGCACGATCGCACACTTGACGTACATTTGACGTTGCCACATCAAATATGCATCTTTGTGTGATATGCATTTCCCCCAGCTGGACTCCAACCACTTCTACATAATGACGGTTCAGGAAGTCATGTTCACAATGTAACGTTAATGACAAGGAGCGGTTGCGGTTGTGGCTACGGTTACGGCTACAGCTGTGACCGCAAGCAATTCACTCCCAACAATTGGAAAAACATAAAGAAACAACAAGCAAAAGCAAAAGTAAATAAAAAAAACACATACAGAAACCAAATCATGGACGCTCCTAATCAATGTACAAGCCGAAATTTGTTGCACAAATATTGCTACCATCAACAACAGCGTTTAATAAGACAACAACAATAGTGGCGGCGCTATAACGCGCCTCTACCATGTAGACTGCGGCGTAAACACTCGAGCTACCTCCGGACTGCCAACAACCAACTCGAAATCCAATGACAAAACAAGAGCGTAACGAAATATTTGCATATATTTTGTGACAGTAGAAACACTCAGCACAGCTTAGTGACGACAAGGCTCCAGCCAACGGCTTTTTTGAACGCCTATTTGCGAAATCCACCAAACACCGCCTTAGTGAATCGTGATCGCTGGCTGTTGTTAATGGCGCGTTTGACCCGTTCTGTGACCTCAAATGTGACATTTCACTGGCACGAACGGCGCGCTTTGAGGGGGCTGGCAAATGTAATATTATGACAAGCGCAGATCACAGGCAGCAGCGACATACAGGCGACAAAACGCCGTGGGCCACTTCAACACATTTACCATTTGCACTAAATAATGCAAATTCATGTGCAAACCCACAGTTGTGGTTTGTAGACTCAAGTACTCGTATGTTGCGTGCCAAAATAAAAACAGTAAACGCGTCGTTTCTTTGTGGCATGCAAGTAACGGTGCTTTATTGTCATGTCAATGTCGTTGCATTCGCCACTTTACCGGTTGATTACAACACAGCGCAATTTTTTCTTTTTATTAATTATATTTTTGAGTCGATAATTTCTTCCGCTATGCGTATATGTGTGTGTGGGTCGGTTGTCGAAAGTGACCCAGCCGCCAAACCGCATTTTTCGCATATTTTCATACACTCCTCTGCCACTTGCCAGCACGCCTTCGCAACTTAAGCCAACCGAAAAAAAAAAACAATTAATAAAAGAAAATTAATCAAATAACAACGGCAATCAAGTCAGCTGCTTTATGCGGCGGTCATCTGGTGTCAGGCATCAAGATGCAACTTGATCTGCGCCAGCGCATCAATTTCCTCCTTCAACTGCGCCATCCTGACACGAACCGGCAATTTGTTGTGAATTATTGCGCGATTTTAATTTAATTACTTGTGTCGGCAGCAAAAGGGTATGCACACTTGGTGGTAATTACTAGTTGGCAGTTTTTTTTTCTTGATGACAGATTGTGTCAACCATTTGGTTTCCATAATATTTCTTATGAAATTATCGTCGTGAAATCTCAAAGCGATTGTGTCACTGAATTAGGCTGTAGGTAGTTAGTGTAAGCACTAAGTAGTGAGTGATCTACGAGTATAATATAAGTCCCGGAACTGAAACTGAAGTTCACGTTAATTTTTATTTGTTTGAGAACAGGATAGGTTCCAGTTTAAGCCTGTAAAGGCTTGCCTTCTGCAAATTTTAATTAACTTGTGTATGAGCACTAGTACCTTGAACTCAAATGTTGACTTTGTGGTACAATAACAATGAATTTTCTTAATGCTTTAAGTTTAGAGATATGAATTTAAGGTAATTTTTAAAGTGTCGTAAAAAAGGCAATCATTATTTTCACTATCGATTTGTTTATCAGTTTTATAGTTATTAATGTTACAAGAGTACAGAAAAACATTTAAAAAAAAGTTAAAAATTTAAACAACTAGCAGCTAATGAAGTGGGGGGTTTTAAAAAATTGGTACATGAGCATACCCATGATTTCAACCCTCCTAGTCATTCGAACTGAAAAAAAGATTATCAATCTGCAATGATGTCGCAAAAAATACTCGAGAAAGATCTATAAAGTAGATACTCTGAAAATTTCAAGTAAATCGGTCCAGTAGAACTTGAGAAATCGTAGGTATCGTATTGAAAAAGTTTGGTCAGAGAAAACCGCATTTAAAGTTTCGCTTAACGGGTTTTGTTCGATTCTAAATCCTCTAAATACAGAGTATTATAGGCTTTACCGTAGATTCGGCTGGCTGGTCAGGTTTGACATATGATTTTTTTTGCATTTAGAGTTGTGTAATGCATTCATTTTTCATTACCAGTCACAATCCGATAAAAAAAAACGACTTATTTTTATTGCGTTCAAGCCATTAGCCTTTTTTTGTATTTTGCACCAATTTTCTTAGAGTAATGCTTCCAGTTCTTCATCTGCAAACCCTTTGGCCGCCCAGGACGTTCTTTGTCTTCCAAACCAAAATCGCCATTTTTAAATCGTGTAGACCACTTTTGGCACGTTCGCTCAGCTAGCGTATTTTCAGCATAAACTTACACCAAAACACGATGACTTTGAGGTTTCTTTCATATAAAAGTCATAAAGGAAAACTTGCCGTAAAAACACTTTCTCAGACACATAGTTCGACATATTTGTGTGAAAAAATGTGTTTAAAATAAATGGCATATACCCGCACACGAACAGTAGGTTTCCAACGCATGTTCGGAATATTAGTACAATGAAATAATAATCAAGCCATCACAATAAAGTGTTTGTTGGTCAAATAACTTATAACACATTCGGTGATGGAAAATAATTGGAGATCTTATTAGTTCATTTCTATACTTGTATGCTTACAGCTGTGCTTAAAATGCCTAGTTCTTTTCCTTTCTGCAAACATTATAGTCTGGGAACTCTACTCTTACATGCGTTTAATGGAAATACCGTTACTCCTATATAACCTAAAATTCCACAACTGAAAGTATGTGGTTTATTTTATTTATAAGCTTTTGGTTGACGGCTAAAAGCCACAAATTGATTGTCTAATGCGTTGTAATGCAGGGCTTCCGTGTTTAATACTTTGTAAGAGCGCCATCCACCGAATTGCAGATGTTTAGCCAACTAACTAAGCAACGAACAGTAAGCCATATACGGTCAATGGATACTAGACACGCATCACATGCCTACACATGGACAACGGTACGGGAGCGTGTGAATACAAGCAATTTATGAATACGCCAAGACTAGGTTAGCTAACAAACCGCAAAGTAAAGTAAAGCAATCAACTATGTGTTTCTGCTAGTTGCACGCTTACGCGCGTATACCGTACAACCTTTTTTGGCGCGCATACCACTCAAGCCAACTGAACAAATGTACAAACTGCAAGCCATTAACCATTACTAAACATCGCTTGCCACTTTTCACAGCCGCCCACAGAACAACAAATTATATTAAAGAAATAAAAATAAATATAAATAAAAACGTCAAATTGACATCAATACGATGGAGATATCTTAGACCAGTTGCATGCCATGCATAACTTAAATATATTATATGAATTAGATACATAGACAACTAAATTTATACTCAGCGCACATTCTAATATGTTCTTTTATCTTATTCCTCTTCTCCACAGATGCAACTCGAAGGCCTCGTATTTGCCCCGCCAGAGTCTCGAGAAGCTTAACAACTTAGATCCGGATCATGGCAGTTATAAGCTCACGCTCACCTCAAACGAGGATTTGGTGGCGACTACAAAACCTGCCGCCTACGATATACTCAATACACATAATGGTAAAATGCCAAATAATTTGCCAGATGTGCTGCCATTGGGTGCGAAGTTACAGCCACAGCCTGCATCTCCCACATCTACCAATGCTTCGCCATTACGCTATGGTTCCAACAATAACTTGAATACAACAACTGTGTCGGCGTCGTCGCAACAACAACAACAGCAACAGCAGCAACAACCGTTGTCTCCTAATTGCTACCCCGCATATCCTCCAATACAGCATCGCTATTCGACGCCAGCTATGAACAGCTACAACAGTAACAATGTTGGCAACACTGCCGGCAAGGCAACTAATTACAGTCGATCTCAGTCATATGACACACATAATAACTCGCATAGTGGTAATCTCTATCATCCCAGTCACGCTAGCAATAGTCCCACAAAGTTTATGTCACAATCCACTATGGATTTAAAGCGCACACAACAACTGGAGCCGACGCTCGAAGAGACCACCGCTGCCTTGCTCAACGAGAGTGGCACTGTGTTGTCGCCGGCGCAATCGGAAAGTAGCCTAAGTAGTCCATGTAAACGTCAGCTGCAACCGTTGTGCATGAAACCGCTCTCGAGCCTCGGTAACTCCAGTGATAGTGGCAGTGGTAGTACGAGTGGCAGCGAGGGTCGCATTTTCCGTGCCGAAGTCGTCACAGCTACGCTTTCAACGTCACCAATTGCTCCCGTTAAATCCGTTATACGTAAGGATTCGCTACGCGAGAATATCGAAAAGATAACACAATTGCAGTCAAAGCTGATGTCGGCACATCAGTCAGAAACCAGTTTGATAGGTATTTATGGCTCGAAAACAGCGCTAAATATAACGACATCTGTGCCGACCACACCCACAACAAAAACCGAAAACACACACGCACAATTAATGATTGATAGTACCGTGAAACAGGCTAGTGATAGTAGTGTCGAATTGACGCAAGAACAAACGCATGTGGACGACAATATATGCACTGAAAATGTAGAAAATAGCGCAGTGAACTCGAACAGCCCACAGCCACCTAAATCGCTTACAAATACAGCTTCCACGCCGACCTCGCCAACAGTAAACGCTTTGCTACCTCAACCAGCCACCAACGTCGCCAGCACAAATACCGCAAGTGAGAATCTCAGCGCAATGCAAACGGCCGAGCTGAATACCAGCACCGAGAGCTTAAAACTTATGCAGCGCAGTGAAGTCATACTACGCGTAAATCCCGCCACCACGGAGGTTGCTTCACAAACCGACGACGAACTGATTGCTGCAACCAACGATGCAGACGAACACACACGACTCACAGAACAACCACAAAGCAAGGAGGATGCACAGCAACAGCGCATAACATTACAGCCACGTCAACGGCATCCGATCGAGATTGATTGCGAGGAAATGTCACAGGAATTGGCTACACTCTTGGCCACAAATGAGAAGTTGGTGCAGATTTTAGCGCCGCCCACACACAAATCACCCACAGACTATGTTAGTAACCTATATAATCCGAATGTGCCATTGCGACCGGCTAAACGAGATGTAGGCACTTCAACGCTACTGCGCATGAAGGGACATGATGCACAAGAAAAGGTCACTGTTGAATTACAATATGCCGAAGTGGAAGTATTATTAACCAACGGCGATAGTGAATCGGAGACGAGCGATTTGCTGAAGAAAAAAGTGGTAAGGCCAAAGCGCACATATTTTTTGGCAGCATTGAATTTATAATAACTTATTTCATTTACAGGATGAACTTATGAAACAGTTAAATCGTAAAATACGCATACTTAATAAGGAACAAACGACACTTAAGGCAGAAGCTGAACTCAACGATGAGTTGGGCAATAGTCTAGTCGGCAAGCTGACGGATAAAGTACGGCCAATAGAGGCAACTAAATGTCGCACCTATATCGATGATGTCGGACAGATTACCAGTCTGCTGCTTTCACTCTCCGAACGCTTGGCGCGCATAGAAAATAGTTTAAGCAGCGTTTCAGCTGAGAATAGCGCCGAAAAGGTAAGAAAGAGACTAAAATATTTCTTAAAAATTATTAGTTTTAGGGGTCTTCCGTAATTTTATTATGCGCTAAAGTAGGAATAACAATATAGAATTATTGATCTTTATTAACCGAGCCATATTCATTAATTTCCGTTTTTCTACTTTTCAGAAATCACTCGAGTTAAAGCGCGATCGCCTGCTCGATCAGTTAGCCGAAGCAAAGCGTCTTAAGGAGGACATAGATCGACGTGGTAGCAGTGTGGTTGGCATTGTAGAGAAAACGCTCAGCGCCGATGATTTTGCCGATTTCGACTATTTCATCAATATGAAGGCGAAATTAATAGCGGATACACGTGACGTCGCCGACAAGATCAAATGTGGCGAAGAACAACTTAATGCGCTCAGCGAAGCGCTAATACAAAGTGATTGTTAAAATAGTGAAAAGTGAAAACTTTGCGAGCGCAAGCAAAGCGCTAAACAAGGCGTTTTAATAAAACTATATTTGTGTTTGTTGAAGAAACAAAGAGAAAATGATCGAGAATAGCGCAACTGCAGCTCAGGTCCTATGGTAAAGATTTTTAGATAGCTAGATAAATATGTATATGCAATTAGGGTATGTTGGCTGAGTAAGCGGATTTTCCATGCCTTCAACAGCAACAAGTTGAAAGTTTAGTGTGAGAATCGTTAAGAAAATGGAGGACAGATGACGAGCGCAATTGAACTGAGCCGGCTTTCAACGAAGTCTAGTTTGATCATTGTAGTGTAGAGCAGCGGAAAGCCCAAACACCAGATTTGGGTTTGTGTCACTTAGTTTCTTTGGTGTATAAGGGTAGAGCCTGTAAATTGTAAAGATTTTTTCGAAACGCCGCAAACAGGGTGCTACGCTTTAAATAAATTGTATACTGTTATGTATGTTAAACTTAGTTGCTAGTACTTAGAAATTTATTAAAATTAAGGCATTGGAAAACAATTGTAATAACACAAAGAGAACTTCTAAGCTTTGAAGAGCGAAGCAAATGGTTATTTTGGGAAGGCATTTTTAATTCAAGAGGGCATAATTGCTGAATGCAGTTACTATTTAAAATTCAATTACTTTAATTTGTAGAATTTACCTATAATACATACACACACACACTTAATTGTATAATATGTGATTTAAAAGTACGATTTTAATTTAATTAGTCCTTATCACTATGGGTATCATATCAAAGTAGATACACGCATGCGCAAGGTTTACTACACAAAATCCACTTTATGCGCTTGAGATGGCGTTAACTCAAAAGCAATGTGACAACGAAAAATAGCTTGATGATGGGCATAACTTGTAACTTAGTCTTAATACTTTAAACCGCACATTAAAATTGAGTGTAATGTAGCGTAGATTGGCAATGCTTAATTATTCACTCAAGTGTCTGTAGAATAACTGCGTCCTATTTTAGTTTTGATTAGCTTAGGTTTATGTACTGGCATTGGAGCAAAACTGTACTATAAATAAATTTTAATTAAACTCAAACTACAGCTCCACAGTTAAAATATAACAATGAAACCACAATATAACATACTATATAATATATATAAGAAATGTAAATGTTATTAAAGAACTATGATATGGAGGAAAGAAACAAAAAAAAGAATAAAAAACAACTTAAATGAAATTTGCATTAAAAATTTCTATTTCCCATATGTATATTTCGCAAATTACAGTAGGTATGTGCATGTAATGATTTATGTACTTATGTCGCTGCAATTTTAACGGGTTTGTGAAGTATTTTTTGCAAATTGAGCCACTTTAATTTTATGTATGCTTATAATAAGAATTATAAATAAAGAAATACTTCAAAAATTAACTTTTTTGTAAATTATTTTGTGTAAATGTGATGATGATGGTGAGTATGTATGAGTATTAGAGGTGAAAACTTATAGACTAGGGTAGATAATTTTTGAAAACAAAAAAATAATGATAGTAGGTTGAAACCTATCGAAAACGTAAGATAAAATAACAAACATTAAGAGAAAAATAATTTAATGGCGATCTGAATTAGCGAAATAGAAGCCCCTTGCCTTCCTTTTCGTGGTTGAATTTTTAAAAGTTAAAAACGGTTTATCTCAATCTCCGGCAAAACTACGAGTCCTATAGAAAACGGTTACAGGCCAATGTTGTAGGTAATGAAAGGATCTATAACTTTTGTATAAACAATTTTTTCACATAACCTAAAAATTTATATGAAAAGTTCAAATAACCCAGTTTTTGGGTTTATTTTTTAACTTGTACACAATTTTTTTATTTCACTAAATTTGCTGTGAACTTGTCTTCTTATGTCCCAAACACACTGTACTTGTATTACATATTAAATTTAAAAAATAATAAAGTTGGCTTGGGGCATAAGAATGTAAGTTTACACCAAATTTCATGAAAGAAAAACATTTTTTTGTACAAGATAAAATTAGATAGATAAATAAATTTCGCTTTTTGAATTTTTCACATAAATTTCGAGGTTATGTAACAAAGGTGTTAATACAAAACTGGTAGATATTTTCATTGCCAAGAAGATTACCATTTAACTTTTTTCTATAGGGCTCAAAAGCTTCTGTACTAGTAGTGTTTGCTAATTTATATCGAAACAAAAATTCAAAGCAATCAAAAGACCAAATTCAGATTCCTATAGTTCAGTTATTGACGTCTAAGTGTCGCTTCGGCCATTTTGTAATATTTACAATTTCATCATGGAAATATATACAAAAGAACAACGTTTACAAATTATTCAATTTTATTATTAAAATGATCGCTCTCCAATTGCAACTTTTCGTGCGCTTTTGCCATTTTATGGTCGTAATAATCGTCCACCTGTACTAGTTGTTCGTCGAATTGTTGAAAATTTCGAGCGTACTTTACATAATATTCTTTGCATAATATTCAAGTGCCAATAAAAAAAACAAAACACTCGAAGTAATGAAAATATTGCTGGGTTTGCATCCGTATAAAATTGTTCTCGCTCAAGAACTGAAACCATTGGAGCACCGTAAAAGTCGTGAATTTACTGATTTTGCGTTGGAACAACTTGAAAACGTTAACGATTTTTTTAAGAAAATCATCTTCTCCGATAAAGCTCACTTTCACCTGAGTGGTGCGGTAAATAAACCAATCTGTCAATTCTGGTGCAAAGAAAATCCACAAATTATTCATGAACAACCATTACATTCACCTAAATAGACAGTCTGGTGGGATTTTTGCTGTGGTCGAATCATAGGTCCGTACTTCTTTCGAAATGAAGCTGGTGACAGCGTTACTGTCAATGGAGAGCGGTATAGATCGATAATAACCAATTTTTTATGGCCGCAATTGGAAGAAGTTGATCTTGACAACATCTCATTCCAACAAGACGTGGCAACGTGCCACACCACGTGCAACAACCGAATTATTGCGAGAAAAGTTTGGAGATTCGATAATTTCAAGCAATTGTGACATTGAATGGCCTCAAAGAAGTTGTGATTTAACACCATTAGACTATTCACATTAAATAAAAAACAATTAGTGTGTTCTTTTTTTTTTTTTTTTTTTGAACATAGTCATATCACTCTTATTGGCAAACTTTTGCTACGTATTTCTTTTGTATACTTTGACATACTGAAAAAGGTCAACTCCGGTTGCATCGAAACCATACTTTCGCAAATTAAACAAATGTCCATGCAAAAAGTTGATTTTGATCGTCCAGTTTGTATGGCAGCTATGTACTATAGTAATCTGATCTGAAAAATTTGTTCGGAAGTTATAGCGTTGCTTTAGACAATAATGAGTGCAAAATTTCGTGAAAATATGCAGTCAAATAAAAAAGTTTTCCATACGAAAACTTGCTTGTGATCGCTCCGTTTATATTTCAGCAGGATAACCACCTTCTTGGTGTTATAAACATCATGGCAAAGTTATTATTAACTATTTAGGGTATAAAAAAGTATCCACTCCTACCGAAATACACAAAAAATACTAAACGATTGCCCCACATTTTTAATATTGTACAATATAACCCCAAACCCAATAAGAAAATATTTATAATTTCAATGCAAGTCTTTTATATAATTTATTTATTTGAAACTTACCTTAGTTACTACTATTTAATTTTGTATGCATATATTTTATTAGTTTATTTTATTTTATTTTATTTGGTTTAGTTTAATTTATTTTCATTTAAATTTAATTTAACCCCATTCAATGTAATTTAATTTAATTTATTTAATTTAGTTTGATTTTACACACACGCTTTTGACATTGCTCTACGGTAGACTTTTGCTACATTTGTGGTAGCGGTACCACATTTGACACTCACAAACACAAAAACGCACTTGACAGCAGCAGCTTTCTTTGATTTAACAATAATTTGCGACACTTACAAAATAAATGGGCCACAAAAGCCTCTTTTACACAAAATTAGCAATTTAATATTTAGATTAAATAAATTTAAACCAATTTACACATACATATTTTACATATTTTCCCGATTGCATATAGAAATAACGGATATAGTCATAAGCCAGCAGGAAATCATGCATTTTGTATGGAAGAAAGACACCGCAAAACAAAAGACGCGACCGGCTCGAAAGCACTTTGTGCAAAAACACTTTAAAGCAATGCATTTCACTTAATAAATATTGCAACTTAACAATTTCATTTATTTGAACACAATTTTACCAAAAAATACTTAAAAAATATACTATAAAACATAAATTTAACAAATTGCCGGAAGCCTATTGACAACGTATAACGAATCGCGCCGGATATAACACACTGACAAAATACCGCTATATTGGACAGTTTGAAAGCCACTATATCAACCAACTGTCAATAAATAAATCCACTGCAACCCTGTGTTTTGATATTCTCTGTTCTCTGGTCAATGTTTTCTTCGTAAACAAATTAACGAAATATTTATTTGCGTTTATTATATTTTGTGCAGTTAAAGAAGAAAATTTTTTACTTTTAATGTTTAAAAAATTATTGTGCTTTTTCACAATTATAATTGTCCATAAATGTCAATTTAATTATAAAAAATGTGAAAATAAAAATCACAACAAATATTGGGCTCCGAAATGGCATATGTCAACAAAATGCAAAATAAACGTGTGAACAACAACACAGACGGCAAGAATGGCAACAACAAAATGCTAAACCTGTTAATTGTCACTTGCCCACGAACAATTCATTTGCGACTCGCTGCGTTATCTTCTTACTTATTAGACTCGCTGTCAATGCTGCAGTAGCAGCACATAATCTTTAATCTACAAATCGAGCAAACGTGAAAATAACGCAATTTTCGATATTAAACATTTGAGCTTGTGTTTGCTAATTGCAAAGAGGAGTTGAGGACTAATTGCTACAACTTTGTGTTGTACATCTTTAGTTGCTATGTTGAATAATATTCTACATCTTCGCTGGATACGTAAGGTCATAGCCAAAACGGTAACACGATTGCCTGCAGCAACAACAAACAAACAATTTATAACTACCACAGCAGCTGGAGTATCAAGGCGAACCAGTTGTGTAGTTTCAGTAAAAAAAAATATATTCAAAAGCGGTTGTGAAAAGTAAGTAGCAGCTTATGGCAGCAGGTTCACTTCTGCTAATTGTCACTATTTTCAATTGCTCAAAATATTAAAAAATATGCCAACATTTCCAGATACAACAGCTTAGATTATAGCAGACAACGTGCTCAAACACGAAAAATGTCCGACAAAGGCGCCGCCCACACAGAAACGGCGAAGAGCAGTGTCGCTGCTGCAGCCGGGAACGTAGCTAAGCACACTAATCGCTTGATAAATGAAAAGTCGCCATATTTGTTGCAACATGCGCATAATCCCGTCGATTGGTATCCGTGGTGCGATGAGGCAATCGAACGTGCACGCAAGGAGAACAAGTTAATATTTCTCTCGGTCGGTTATTCAACATGTCACTGGTGTCATGTGATGGAGCACGAATCATTTGAAAATGAGAATGTCGCTAAAATAATGAATAAGAATTTTATTAATATAAAAGTTGATCGCGAAGAGCGGCCAGATATCGATAAAATATATATGCAATTTGTGCTAATGTTAAACGGCAGTGGCGGTTGGCCCATGTCGGTGTGGCTAACACCAGATTTGGCGCCAATCACCGCAGGCACCTACTTTCCACCAAATGATCGGTGAGTACACAAAACATGTAGAAGTATGGATTTCCACTATGGAGTGTTAAAATTATTCATATTTGCAGTTGGGGCATGCCCGCTTTCACGACAGTGCTAAAAACGATTGCCACCAAATGGCAATCGAATCAAGAAGAGTTGAAACAAACGGGCAAACATGTTATTAGCGCAATACAAAAGTCATTAAGTGAAAAATCGACGACAGCTACCTTTGAACCAGGTAGCGCTGAAGCCAAATTGCATGAAGCCGTGAATATCTTCAAGCGTCGCTATGATCAGGAGTACGGTGGCTTTGGCATGCAACCGAAATTCCCCGAAGTAGCGCGTATAAATTTTCTCTTCCACGCCTATATTATCACTAAGGATGCAGATGTGCTCGACATGGCGCTGCAAACGCTGCAGCATATCGGTCACGGCGGCATACATGATCACGTTTTCGGTGGTTTTGCGCGCTACTCTGTGGATCGCGTTTGGCATGTGCCACACTTTGAGAAAATGCTCTACGATCAAGGCCAGCTATTGACGGCTTACGCAATTGCTTACAAATTAACAAATGACGAGGCTTACTTGCAATACGCTGATGGCATCTATCGTTACCTGATGAAGGATCTAAGACATCCAGATGGCGGTTTCTTCGCCGGCGAAGATGCTGACTCCTTGCCGACAGCTGACGCTGGCGTCAAAGTGGAGGGTGCATTTTACGCTTGGACTTGGTCGGAGGTGAAGCAAGCAGTGCATGAAAATGCAACGCTTTATGCTGACTTGAAATTGGAGCTGGAACGCATATTTGAAATCTACGCACATCACTATGATTTGCGTCAAACGGGTAATGTTGAACCCAACAGTGATCCGCATGGTCATCTCACGGCCAAAAATATACATATTGTGCGTGGTTCAAAAGCTGAAACCTGCGCTAACTTTGATATCGCTGAGGCACAGCTGCAACGCATTTTAGACATCACTAACGAAGTGCTGCACAAAATACGCGATCAGCGTCCGCGGCCACATTTGGATACGAAAATTATTTGCGCCTGGAATGGTTTAGTGCTCTCTGGTTTATCGAAATTGGCCAATTGTTGTTCAGCAAAACGTGCTGAATACGTCAAAGCTGCAGAGGAGCTGTACAAATTTATGCACAAACATTTGTATGATGAGGAGAGGAAGGTGTTGCTGCGTTCTTGCTATGGCCTTGGTACCGATGATTCTACTTTAGAGAGTGTGCCGTAAGTTTAGTGTATTTTTAATGTCTTAAAGTTTAATGTCACAAAGTTGGCGTTGAAGCCACACGTTGGAGCCACTATAACACATATACTTATATAAATAATCAGCATAATGAGCTGAGTCGCTTAAGCCATGTCCGTCTCTGTGTTACAAATATTTATTTATTTCAGCGCCCAGTGCATCGATGGCTTTCTAGACGATTACGCCTTTCTCATCAGGGGTCTATTGGACTACTATAAGGCTTCGTTGGACGGCAGTGTGCTGAAATTGGCTAGAGAATTGCAAGAGATACAGGATACACGCTTCTGGGACGATACGCATGGCGCATATTTCTACTCGGAGGCCAACTCGCCGAATGTGATTGTGCGGCTTAAAGAAGGTAGGCAGCCAAACAACACAATTTAATTAAAATAAAATTATGTTTTTGTCTCCCACAGATCACGATGGCGCCGAGCCATGTGGTAATAGCATTGCTGCACGCAACCTCCTCCTACTCGCTCACTATTTCGACGAAGATTCTTACAAGAAGCGCGCAATTAAATTACTGGAGTTCTTCGCTGACATCAATCCATTCGGTTATACACTACCAGCAATGATGTCTGCGTTGTTAATGCATGAAAATGGTTTAGATTTAGTGGCTGTAGTTGGTCCGGACTCGAATACCACACATCGTTTCGTAGAAATATTAAGAAAATTCTATATACCCGGCATGATAATATTACACGTCGATCCACAGTATCCTGATGAGACTTACAATCAACGTGTACAGGAGAAATTTAAAATGGTCAATGGTAAAACAACGGTTTATATCTGTCATGAGCGTGTTTGTCGTATGCCAGTTACTGATCCCGAACAACTCGAGCAAAATCTGAAAGAAAGATTCTTTAAGCAAGCCGAGTGAAGACGCGTTGAATTTTAAACGATTTCCTCTTTACAATTTTAACCCAAATAGTTGTTATACTTAGCGTTTAGAAACAAAAGCAATAGTGATAAAAACTTATTAGAATGCGGACGTTTAAAAAATGAAATGACTAGCGCATGGCACTAGCTATATTCTGTTAAATATTTAAGTGTTTGGTTCTTTCAAATTTACGTTCAGTTTAGTTATTAATAGTGTTACTTACTTATTTTAAATAGTATATACGCATATATGTTTATTATAACAATTGAATTATAAATGCTTGGCGATAAGTGTTTGTAATTTTAACAGAGATTTGTGTTGTTTGATAATTAAATTGTCAGCAGAATGTTATTATGTAGTTTGCAATTATTTTTAAACAGCAAAATAAATAAAATCAGGACACAATTATTATGTTTTTATTTTCAAACGATAAAATACAAAAGTTTCCATACAAGAAGTTGATTTTGATTGATCAATTTATATGGCAGCTATATGCTATGAACAATTTTTTCATCATTGCGAAGATTGTACTGTTGCTTTGGATAATAATTCTTACCAAATTTCGTGAAGATAACTTGTCAAATAAAAAGAGGCCAGATAAACGGGCGGACATGGCTAAATCGACTGAGCTTGTCATGCTGATCTTTTGTATACATATATATATTATAGCGTCTCCGAGGTTTTCTTCTGGGTGTTATAAACTTCGCGCAAATTATTATTATACCCTATTCAGGTATAATTAAAAATTGTAATTTATGATATACTTTCACTTTGTTTTACTTTTTTCAGGGATTTTCGCTAAACGGACCTGTTGTTGCTATCAATTTATTGTATTAAAATCCAATGTTATTTTATGTTTTATTTATTTTTTTTTGTTTTTTTTTTTTTTTGTATTTATTTATTTGTTTTGCTGAACACACAGCATTCCTTGTGTTCGCTACTCACACATTTACAACGCAAAATAATCAGAGAGATGTAAACAAACAATTCACACACAGAGTAATGCGGCACATTTAGCCACTTATTATATGCCCAATTCGTCAGTGCGTCCGCGCGTCACTGCATGAAATCCTGCGTTTGGAGGTCAGCTGGCAACGGGGCATACACAGAAGCACTGGGCCGCCTCTTCTATAATAGTTTACAATACAATTATATTTCATTTTTTTTTTACAATTTAATGTTTAAGTTTTGTTTCTTTCTTTAGTGTTTTCTTTTTTTCTCTTTTGTTCAAACAAAATATAAAAAGGAGAGAAAGAATATCTATCGTTACGTTTAAAGTTAAATTTACGCAAAAAGTTCAGTGAACAAATTATTTTTGCAGTACATTAATTAATAATTTAGCAGAAGAAATTCATATTGATCACATTGAGACCACATTTGGAAGGTAGACGTCTGCACTCGTCATCATCGTACTCGTCCATATTACTAATTTTAGTCATTTATGTTCCTTAACTCAGTTGTGTTGCCTTCAATTTTACTGTTGCAAGCCAACTTGAATCAAGTTGGCAGCGGCTAGACACGTTAGCGTGTCTAACTTACTAGGCATCATTCATTGTCATAGCGGCATCGAAATTATCCATCATAGCGTCCATGCGCTCTTGATGCTCAAAGCGTGCAAAACGTCTTTTCCGCTTGGACATCCGTAATCGACGTCGTATTGTAGCAGCTTCGTACTCGGCATCATCGTACTCGGGCGCGGACACTGAGTCCTCTTCTTCACCGCCACCACCCACTGACACCGGGTCCCGAAAGAACTCTTTGGGATTCCGATGGATTTTGAAGATTTTCGCATTGGCGTCATGCTTTCGTATCACACGGGAATTAGCGCTAATGCCACGTTCTGGTGGTAGCTTAGCTGAATTTTCCTCGGATAGCGTACCACCACGATTACTCGTATTCCCGCTCATACCACCGGCCCCACTTGTGCCCACACCACTACTAGTTATCTTAATAACATTGAAGAGTTCTGCTAATTCTGCATCGGTGCGTTGTTGCTCCTTGAGTTTCTTTTTGTACTTGGGTGCATAATCGAGAATGTAGAGGAGGCTGTTTAGCGGCTCATCGTCAGCACTACTACCATTGACGTTCAGATTGCTGGAGGCGGTGGGTGAGGGCGCAGGCGTATTATTGGCCGTCAGTGATGTAGGCGTGGATGGCGGCGCAGGTGGTGCGCCATGCGACACCGTATAACGGCGATGCGGCCGCTGTCGACGCTTCACAACCTTCCACGAGAAAATACTGGGCTCTTGCGGCACCACCTCCAGGTCATACATCTCACCTGTTTGCGGCGGTGGCGTAGAACATAATTCCACATCATACTCCTCATCCGATTTGGCCATTTCGATTGTCTGCTGATTGCGTTACCCACCACATCCATAACAGAAGCAGCACATAAATACAAAAACATCAATTCCGGCATAATCGGTAAGGGCGTGAAAAGAAGATGGTTGAAAAATATGTAGATACACAAGTAATAAGTTGAAATGCTCTTAGAAATGGTTAAATTTTTGGTATCTCCAGTCTTAATGGAGCTGTGGCACATACCTGGAAGAGATATTCAGACTCGGTGTATTTTTGGTCAGCCAGTCGATGGAACTCCGCCATCATTGAGTCGGGTCGATTTGAAAAGCGTGTCGTCAGGAAAATAAACAAAAACAAAGTGAAATGACGAGGAAAACGGCGAATACGAGGAGAATGGAATTTTTCCCGAAATTTTTCACGATTTCCTTTTCCTCTTTGTTTTCGTTTCTGCTTTCGTGTTTCGTGTTTCTTGTTCTCGTTGTTTTTTGTTTTGCTGGTTTTTGTTATTGTTTCACATGTGTTTTCATTTCGATGTGTTGCCACTTAGTTGGGTCTTTTCGTGAGAGTTTCACATTAGCGGAAGTATACACAAACGGTGTTGGGAGCAGAGAAGAAAATTTTTACGTTCTCTGTTGTGAGTACGAAGCCCTGACGCTTGGTAACTAGCAATGAAAGCGCTTACAAATTGAATTTATGTCTTCTTGTAAGTCAGTAACATAAATAATAATATTAATCAAAATTTAAAAACTTATGGCAGTTGTCTGTTAAATCAATTATATGTTAATTTTTTCACAATTTTATTTCGCCGAATGCATAATTGCCCTAACCAGTGCTTCCATCCACAAGACTGTCAAGTATGACATCCCCAAAATCTGACGTTTGTTCAGCCGGTTCAATTTGTGTAGTCTTGTGAGAATTTTTTCACCTTTCAAATTTCTTGATTTTTGTTCCGCAGCGTCCGAAAAGTGCGAAAATTTATCTGTGTGAATCCAGCGAATCCAAGCCTGTGAAATTAACTCGAAATGTCCGCCTTCCCGGGTAGCATCGCCTTCGACGAATACGGTCGTCCTTTTATAATTTTACGTGAACAAGAACGCGAAAAACGCATCACTGGAACCGATGCCATCAAGGTTGGAGCAATAGCTTTTCAAATACAAAAAAGAATTTTATATATAAATAATATATTTGTTGAATGAAGGAGGCTTTTGTGTAAATTCCTATTAAAACTGCTATATTACTATTCGAGTGACTAATGTCTTTTGATACCGCTCCCGAAATTTCCAGACAGCAGCAGCTGCTTTTGTGTTCACTAATTTTTCATTGATACTCTTATTAAAATTTGCTAATTATTTGTTTTAATCGTAAAGAAGTTTTTAAAATACCGAATATATGTTAAATTTTAATTATTTAAGTTGTAAATACTGTAATTCTTGCAAAGAACGGATCAGGTGTGTCCATATGACGTCACGACAATAATGGCGTGCATATGTGAGGTTAAAGACGCTGTGACTCAGCGGTGTAGTAAATTCCATACATAAACACAATTGTTAAACTATATAGTTTTTAACATTATTTTTGATGACTTCACTCTTCCTCTCGATAATTATAACATTTTGCTTTACAGAGTCACATTTTGGCCGCACGCCAAATCGCTGGTACGCTAAAAACATCACTGGGTCCAAAGGGTTTGGATAAAATTATGGTTAGCTCTGATGGCGATGTGACCGTCACCAATGATGGTGCTACAATAATGCAATTGATGGAAGTTGATCACGAGATTGGCAAGCTCATGGTACAATTGTCACAATCACAAGATGATGAAATTGGTGACGGCACCACTGGTGTTGTTGTTTTAGCTGGTGCTTTGCTCGAGCAAGCTGAAAGCCTTATTGATCGTGGCATTCATCCAATTCGTATTGCTGATGGTTTCGAATTGGCGGCTCAATGCGCTGTTAGAAAATTGGAATCTATTGCCGAACCATTCCCAATCGATCCCAAAAATAAGGAACCACTCGTACAGATTGCTATGACAACATTGGGCAGTAAAATTGTGAATAAGTGCCATTTGCAAATGGCTACAATGGCCGTGGATGCTGTGTTGAACGTAGCTGATATTGAGAAGCGTGATGTGAATTTCGAATTGATCAAAATTGAGACCAAAGTAGGTGGTCGCATGGAGGATTCTATGCTAGTGAAAGGTGTTGTAATCGACAAAACCATGAGCCATGCACAAATGCCGAAAGTGTTGAAAGATGTAAAGCTTGCTATACTCACCTGCCCATTTGAACCACCAAAGCCCAAGACCAAGCATAAGTTGGATGTCACTTCGGCCGAAGACTATCGTGCGCTGCGTGAATACGAACAGGAGAAATTCGTGCAGATGGTTAAACAAACTAAGGACGCTGGTGCTACTTTGGCCATCTGCCAATGGGGCTTCGATGATGAAGCCAACCATTTATTGTTGCAACACGAATTGCCTGCGGTTCGTTGGGTCGGTGGGCCTGAGATCGAATTGATTGCTATTGCCACCGGTGGCAGAATTGTACCACGTTTTGAAGAATTAACACCCGAAAAGTTGGGTACTGCTGGTTTAGTGCGTGAACTATGTGAGTAAAGTTTGTTTGCTTTGTTGTTTAGTAAAACTTTGCTAATAAATGTTTTCTTTGCAGCTTTCGGAACATCCAAGGACAAAATGTTAGTTATTGAGGAATGCAAGAACTCAAAGGCTGTAACTATTTTCCTGCGTGGTGGCAATGCCATGATCATTGCCGAGGCCAAACGTTCTATACACGATGCAATTTGTGTTGTACGCTCGTTGATTAAGGTAACAACGCTACAAACTTTCGCATATTATATGTTCTAAATTATAATTTTCTTTCTAGGACAATCGCATTGTCTACGGTGGTGGTGCAGCTGAAATTAGTTGCTCTCTGGCCGTTGCCAAAGAGGCCGATCAGTTGTCCACTCTCGAGCAGTATGCCTTCCGTGCATTCTCCGTGGCCCTCGAGAACATACCGCTGGCTTTAGCCGAGAATAGCGGTTTGCATCCCATCGAAACATTGTCTGAGTTAAAGGCACGTCAAGTTTCAGAGAAATGCCCCAGCTTGGGTGTGGATTGCATGCTGTCCGGTGATTCTGATATGAAAAATCATAATGTAGTCGAATCGCTGAATTCCAAGAAACAACAGATCCTCCTCGCAACACAGTTGGTGAAGATGATACTTAAGATTGATGATGTACGCTCCAAGGATGGGCAATAAATGTGCGAAAACCGAACAGCATTAATACCATAAACACACTGAACTCATCTCATCATCTACTAAAAAAACACATTTGTCACCGCCTGTACGTCTGCTTCACTTTTATAAAAATTTAGTAACCCACTATGATTCTGTTTTAAAAGTACGCGTGCGCATTTACCGGAATACTGCTCATTTGCGCCGTTGAACAATTGTAATTTGTTTGCTTAATTAATAAAGTACTAAAAGAAGGAACAAATTAAATATGCTAGTATTTTGTTTTTATTGTATCACTAATTACTACATTTGCTACCACGCTGATATATAAAGGAACATTTCAAACTTAAAATGCTAACAACGGTTAACATTTTCTCTTCAATTTTGAAACTTAACAACAACAACTCTGTAATTGCACAAAACCCGTTAGGCCTGCTGACGTTCAGACTTTCTTGCCGTTAATGCGTCTAAGCTGCTTCCGATTCACTTGGTCAAAGAAGAGTAGACCCGCTGCACGCTCTACCGTTTCTGGCGGCACTTGAAACACTTGCAGCGGCGTGTCGTCGCTGATCACTTGATTAGGCATTACATACGCTTCCATATCCAGCTGTTGATCGGCCGTTTCACCAACAATGACTTTATAGAAATGCGTCGGCACCGCTACAGTATTAGCGCCGATTACCTCATATTTCACATAGGTCTTGCCATCGTCTTCTTTACGCGGCAAATACAATGGTCCCGTGCACACATACACATTCGGATAGGTTTGTGTCAATTTACGCACGTACATCTCTAGCCGATTCCATGAATCGCGATTGAAACCCTGTCCAACTTGCGGCGCCATATTCGACAAAAAAAACGTATCCTCACAATGTTTCTGATGACGCCGGTGATTGCCCGCCGCTGCCATGTGTCCACGATCGTAGCCTGAACGTCGGTAATCGGTATTATGTGCCCGAAAGAATGGATGTATACTTTCATCGGCACGAAAATCACATTTGGAACGATCGACCGCGTCGTTGCGCGCCACTGATGCAGGTGTCAGATGTTCAAAAACCCAATGTGGCACACGATTGCGTCGATCATAGGACAGCACGAAATCGGAATAGGAACGTACGTGATCGAGGCCGGGAAAACCGTATTTCATGATTTGAGAAATGCGCGCTGGTGTGGCGGTGAGATTCACTTCCTCTACAGGCACGGGCACTGCAGCGGAAACAGTGCCGAAAATGGGTAGTGCTGGACGGCATTCAAACTAGCGGGAAAAAAGATAACTTATATTGAAAATAAATTTTACACTGTATGAGAAAAGCATTTCTTACCCTCTGCTGTGCATCCTGTGTAAATTTTCTTTCCACCGTGTGTGGCGCTTCAAGTTGTTGGCGTTCTACGTATTTACCCGTGTAGTAGGCACAAGTAGCGGCCGTCGCACAGGCCACTATATTTCTAAGCAATTTTTTATTCATGCTTGTTGTTACTACTTATGTACACATATATGGCAGTAATTGTTATTTGAATATAAGCGAATTATGTACTTGTGCCCCACGTGAATTCCCTTTTATCAGTTCAATTGCTGGCCAACAGCTGATTGCGGTTATCCAACAGAGCGCAGCTGTATGCGCACTGTGTGTCAATTAGCATAATCAAAGTTTTATGAAATGAGAATGTCTGTATTTATGCTGCCCGTGCCTTAACTTTGGATAATTTTCGTTAATTTTTCAAAAACAAAACTATTTTTTTATGAAACTACATTGTTTTGTTATCTTTACACTTCTCTGAAATACTTGTCGGCATATGAATTATCGATAATTCATAGTGGCCTCACTGACAGCACAGCGTCTGGTGGCTCTCAAACTGCGCATTCTAGCGGTTATTTTAGCAGTTCGTGATATCCGCTATTCGTTTTTGTGCATCTTCCGTCGGCTGTGATTAATTTTGTTAAATTAAAATGATTTATTCATTTGTTTAAGATATTTATTTGTGAATTCCCGTTAATAAATGTGAAAGTGAAGTGGTGAAAAGTGTGTTGTGTACAATACATCGCTTTCAAGTGAAATTTTGTGCCCAGTTGTGTTTGTGGCTGCCGGCTCTATGGGGAGGAGGTTTTCTTCAATTGAAGCAATGTTTTCGATTGCTCAAGGTTTATTTCCTAGTTATCTCAATCTCTTGAATGCAAATGAAGAAAATGCATATTAAAATCAGTATAAAAGCAATAAGTTTGGTGCACCCACAGGAGCCCCATCAAATATGTATACGTGTATGTGTAGTGGCTATGCAAAATTGTGTGTTCGTGTGTGCATGTGAAATCAGTTTCCAATAAGCGTGTGCCATTATATGTGTTTGTGAAGTTTGAAAATAAAGAAGCGTATTGTGCATATTTATGCTTGTTGGTTAAAATCTATGTATGATTATGAAATGTTAAATTATGTAATAAAGGCAACAATATCAAAAAAATTTAAAAAAAAATATATGATAATTAAAAAAATATGTGAAATTTGTAATTTTACAAGTAAATGAAGTATGAGAGATAACGACTTATAAATCTTCATACCGGTAAGTTTCAGTCAATTATTATACAACTATTTGTTTTAATAAATAATGACAATACATTTTAATATTTTGGTAGTTATGTAATTATTTAAGACTTTTTTCGTCTCGTGTATAAATATTGAAATAACAGAAAACAGGAAATAAAGTTAGTTTCGGCTGCATCGATTGTTGATATCTTGTCAAGTAAAAAAGTTTAATATGCAAGGTCTTGATTCTGATCGATCAGTTTGTAAATCAGTTATATCGGAGTTTGGCAATCCCAATATATGAGCAGCTTCTTGGAGAGAAAAGACCGTGTGCAAACGTTTAGATAAATATCTCAAAAACTGAGAGACTAGTTCGCGTATATACAGACAGACAGACGATTATGGCTAAATCGACTCAGCTCATCACGCTGATCATTTATCTATATACTTTTTGGGGTCTAGGGTCGCCGACGTTTTTTATAAGTGTTATAAATCCTGTTCAGAGTATAAAAATGAAGACAGGATTATTTACTTAGATTTAAAAATTTTCTTTTGAAAAGAAAATAAATAAGCTGCATTTGTACTTATTTACATATTTATTTCCCCCGCACATTGCAAAGTCTTTCCGCTTAAATAAGTTCTTATATCCACATTAACACCCAATTTGAGATTAATACACTTTTATTTTACGTTAAATAAATACAAAACTACATTGGAAGCGACATTTCAATACTTGTTTTAAACTTAGTATTATTAATAGTACATTTTAGTGCTAGCCGATTGTCTATGGTTAGATCTACGGGGAGCAATTTAAATTATTTTACTTTTTGTAACTAAAATTTTTTCGAAAAAATGCAATAACTGGCATTTCAAAATTTCGAATCTCTTAGCAAATCACATTTTATTTTTTTCTTAATCATGTTTTTGTTATCATTGTTATTTTTTGAGTACAAAAATACAAATACTATAAGTAACTAACTCAACTAGAAGTTAAAATATATATATAGTTTTGTTTTTTGGATCGCAAGCCAATTGATTTGCGCTGCGCTAGCATGATTCCTTATTGCAATCGACAAAATTACTAAACTCAGTGGAATTAGGTGGCCCTTCACTGTAAAGATATGTAACAGGCCATAGGCGCGCGGCGGTAAAATCGTTCAAACTCTGCAAGCCACCGGGTCGTGGCGGTCTTTGATATTCATTGGTTGATGTGCTGCTGTCAAGAGTATGCTTCTTCTTGTCTCCTTTTAGAGATGCGAACTTAAAGCTGGAGTGTGTTACTGTTGACGTTTTGTTGCCTGGATAATAGCGATCACTGCATTTGCGCCACTGATCGGCTTCATCGCCCACAAAACACCTGATGGTTGAAGTAAAATTAGTTAGTGTTTGCGAATGTATAGTTTATTGCACATTTTAATTATTATATTCTGCAACTAACCATGGATAATCGAACCCCTGCGAGTAGCCACAGGGGTGTTCAGCCTTGCAGCAGTAATCCCACGAGCCAATCTCACCACCCTCGATTTCACACGAGTAGAAACCAGTTACGAGATTCTTTTCACACGGACTGCTCGAGCGACACGCCTTACCGGTGACGGTATAATGACGCCAGGCGACATCTCCTAAAGTTTTTAGGTTGAAGAAGTTTTTTGTTGTTGAGAAATCAATATTGTGTATTGAAGGTGATTATTTGTTAGATGGACCAATACCAGGTAATAGCAATATTATTTATATTTATTTGGAATCTGGTACTAAATGGTTAGGGTGTCACATATAATACATTTATGTATACAAAAACAAGCGACGTATAGGCAAGGTAGATAATGGGGTAATATGAGTTAAATTTTAGGGTCAGTACTTATTTACACAAATCGTTAATTGTTTTTAGTCATTTTTCTAGCTTACAAGGACACTATCGGGGAATTATTTTCTTTATATTTTACATGCTATTTTACTTAATTACCATATAACATACTCAATGCTTTTTTGTGTGTTTGCTTTACACTACCAAAATTAAACCATTTTACAGAAAGTTGCTACATTTTTCGTATTTCGCTTTGTATATTTTAGTTTAGTAATTTAATCGATTTTATTTCTTCATTATATATGTATTTGTATTCCTTACAACTGCAACTAGTTGTTATTTACACTAGTACTGAGGTGCAACAGGTTAGAATTTTCAGTTTACCCGGTTCACGGAATATATCCATACGCCGGTCGTTATTCACACGAGATCCACCGATTGTGTTTACTTTATCACGACAAGTCCAATCAAAGGGATTCCAAGCAAAGAGCCAATAATCGCGATCATCTGTGTGTGTGTAATGTACATTCAATTTCAGTTCGGTTTGATCAAGATCGGAGAGTTCACAGTTGTAGGAAGTGGCACGAGAGCTAGCAGTGGAAAAAGGATATAAATTATTAAGCTAACAGTTTCTGACGAAAAAAGCCATAAGCAAAATCACAATAGCAATTTAAGAATTTACCAAAGAAATAGCTCTCATAAAAATGCATTACTACTTGTAGTTTCTCAAAATTTTCGAGTCAATTGATAGTCTATGCCAAAACTTACCCATAACTGAAGGAGTAACACTTGAAGGATGTGGTTTCCCGATAACGAATACATTCTTTTTTACATGCAAGCTCAGAAGGTACGGATATAACTTTCTTAATAGCTGTTGAGAGGAGCTTCGCCGGTGAACCATAACCCAAATAACACACCGCTAAAAATATAAAAATATTAAAAAAAATTAGTTATGATTACTTCGGAGAGAAAGAGAGAGAGGAAAAGTCGTACTAACATTTCTTATGTTTGTCATCCACGATCGGTTGTATTTCACAACCATGTCCGTAGCTAGCGCGCTCAAACACATCGAAGGCCGCATCTTGAATGAGATGTCGCCCCTTGTCCATGTCACGCACCGGCCAATCACTCAGTTGACAGTTATCAATGACGCTGGCATGACGCTGCTGACCGTAGCGATAGGCAAAGGCGCGACAAGTGAATTTGACCGATTTAATACATTCCATTTCGCATTCACCGACCGAACGCACGGTCAACGAGTCGCGGACAATCGACTTGTAGAAGCGTGTTGCATCGATGGCACGGAAGAAACACTCTATGGAAGAAAGGAAGTATAGAACTTCTTATATGTAAAAACCATAAACTCCCTGAAATACATACGAGCATTACGCGGATCTGTGAGCGCGGTGCCCGGTCTTGTGTCATAGTGGCCAGGGTCATCGCTGCGTGATGGATTTCGACATACATCTAAATCATCGGACATCGAATATATATCATAATCGCGGTCAGGTTCAATGTCTACGTAATAATCCAAAGAATTGATGGGTCGATCGCACAACATGCAATTATCTCGGCCGGCTTGATTGTAACGGTAACTATAGGTGTGACAGATGAAACCGTCCTGTCCCGAACACAATTGTTCACACTCCACAAGTGTTGGCACAGTGGTGGAATGTTTTATAGCGGTTTTGTGTAAGCGAAAACCTTCACCAATCTTTGCCGAGCATTCTATAAAAGTAAATGGAGTGTAAACAAATAATTTATGTGGTCATAATTGTATTGAAACTCAACGTACCATCAGGACCCGGTCGCCTTGTCCACGAATGTCTGTAATCATGACGATCTCTAAAACCTTCTGAACCAAATCCGCCGTAACTGGAACCAGGATAACTCAGCACCGAGTTCGGTTCGCGTTGTGAGCCAGGTCTTGAACCACCTAACTCAAAGTAATTAAAATCGAGTGGATCTCTACGACGATTATGCTCATTCAAACCCCAATATGATGATTGTTTGTTATAGCTGCCACCATAGCTACCACCGTAACTGCCCCAGTCTTTCTTCTGGCCTATCAGGTAGGGCACAAATTTTGAAGAACCTTTGTAACTGCTAGGTGGGGGTCCATCACGATCCAAATAATTATGTGTCGATGGTTGTGGCGGTGGAGGTAGCCCCGGTCTATACGAGTCTGGTGGTCCAGATGGACCGCTTAGTTCATGCGAGCCGGGACGATATGGCGAGTAGTCAGGGCCTGGTCTATAAGGTGGACGAAATCGATCACCTTCCGGTCTGGGACGATAATGTGCGCTATCATAACCAGCACTGCTTGGTATACTCTCCCAACGATCTGGTCTGTCAGGACGATAACGATGATGCTCCTCCGGACGTATGTAGTCGTAACGATCTACAGGTCCAGAACCGGTGCCGCTACTACCATAACCACTCGGTGGCGTGTGCTCAAAATAGGATGAATCATGTGAGGAGTACTCAAATGCGCTTGAATGGTGATACTCTGACGAAGATGATGGTGGTGGTGGCCGATGATCATACGAAATAGATGAAGATGGTGGCGGTGGTCCCGACGGATGATAGTGATCAATGGCAGTGCTGCTCGGTGGGTGATAACGATGTTCATCGCTGCCATAACCACTAGCGCTTGGCGGTGAAGGTAAATAATGATGCTCCTCACGATACGGCGGCTTATCACTCCAACCGCTTGGTTTCAAATACAACGGTGGACTACTGAGTGTGCCACCCTTCGAACACTCACGACATGGCGTACGTCTACAGCTGGGCGGTGCATTACGATCACGTTCATAGTAATCATAATCGGGATGTCGCAGCAAATTCGAGTCACGTTGACTCGAACTTGAGTACAAATCAATTTGCGCCAATGGTATTTCGATAAGTTCACAATCGCCCTGACCATGACCGGACGGATCGAGTCGATAGTTGAAACCTTCGCACATAAAACGCTTTTCAATGCCGCACTGACGCATACAATCCTCGACACGTTCGCAGGCGAATGTCCTTCGTACAAAGCGTGGAGAAATACGTTTGCCGGCCAAGACGCGTCTGAAGCAGGCTGCAATTTGAGGAGAAAAATAATGTTAGGAAGAGTTAAGTGGACGAAATTTTATACATATAAATTTTTGTAAAAATCCTCTTAGTGGCAAGTTGGCGCTACATGCGGTGGGGGAATACAAATTTATTGATGCTGTTGGAACATGACGCTTGCGTGTACAACACGTTTAATCTATGGTGGTCACAAGCGTAACGCGAAGGTCATACGTTAGCATGAAATATTTGATTGTTAATGCCACCTATGTGTGCTGACAGCAACAACAACCTGACAACAAAGGTAGCGTTAAGCCCAAACAATTGCAGATTTTCCAATACAACGCTTTAAATTATTTCCCTTTTGATTCAACGCATTTTGGGCTACGAAACACTCCTACACACAAACATATCCACATTATGGCGCCAAACTAAATAGTATTGAGTATGTTTGTAGATAAATATTTTATGATTAGATCTGTGTAATAGACAAAGCATGACTAGACGTTTTTTCCACTAAGCAAAAATTATTTCAGATGAAATGAAAATTCGCAGTTACTAAAGAAAAATATTACTCTTTGCAAGCGTTGTTGTAGTTATTTCGCGGATATGCCTTGCTTACAGTAAATATATGCACAGCTAAGTCAAGTATTTTTTTATTTTTCGCGCATCCGTTGCTTGCCAAGTGTGGCTTCTCTATATTCACCCGCTCGAATGCGTTTAAATTTGTTGCTATTGTTGTTTTACAACATTAGTCAGAAAAATGTATATTCTTCTTTAAGGTATTGCTACCAACCGCCGGTGCGGAAATATGAAAATTATAAAAATTACTCGCTTTTCGACACGCATTTTTAAGGTCACTACTTAATTCCTCCTATTATAAAGCCATTCCAAGTACAATGACCGTTGTGTCAAATGCTTTTGACCTAACAAGATTCGTTTTTTTTACAAAGAAAGAAATGTAAGGGTAAAAAACGCTCCAATTTTCTAACCATTTATTAAAAAGAACTTTTTAGCTTTACAGTTATTGTAGAAAAAGTTTTATATCATTAAAATTAGCTTGTTGCTATTATTGTAACAAAATTCGTTGCTTTCTTGTTTTTAAAAATATTCTCCATTAAGATCCATATACTTTTGCATGCGTTTGTACCAATTAGCACTTTTGCTACTCTCATTGAGGTGTCTAAACACAAGAAAAGCTCTCAAAATTTTTGCGATTGCTCAAGCAGCCATTTCAAAACCTTACATAGCAGCTGAATACATTCAATAACAAGAATTTGAAAAATCATATGTAAAGCCTGGACAACCACAAGAATCAACGGCAAAGTCAAGGTAATGCTCTGTATTTGGTGGGATTAGAAAAGCACGCTTCTAAAGCCATTACGGAAAACGCTACCGACAAGAACTTATCAAATTAAAGAGAGCAATTGCCGAAAAACACCCGAAATTCGCGCCTAGACACGAGTCAATAATTTGCAATCATGAAAACACTCGGCCTCATGTTGCAAGACCGCTTAAAAACTATTTGGAAAACAACGGCTGTGAAGTTTGACCTAACCCGCCATATAGTCCAGACCTTGTCCTTTTGATTACCATTTGTTCTGGCCAGAGAGTTGGGAAAATCTTTTAGCTTTAGATGGATAATACTGTGAGTAATGTTATTGTACATTGTTTTTATTTTCATGTTTTTTCTAAGATAAATCTTCAAATTTAAAAAAATATATGAAAAGTTATTAACATTTTGTATGATTTCATTGATCTAATTTGATTTTTTTTCATAGTCATTGACCTGTCTATATACCTATGTACATATACTATATATTTGTACTTTTGAAAGTACTTTTCCGAAATTCACTCATTTTACTAAAACTATAAATAATTGTTTGACCCAGTTCTATGTATACTGATATGTTGACGCCATAAATTTCAATCAGTTAAGAAAAATGTACTCATTAGTTAGCACTGCCCTTAATGCCCTTAATTATTGTGTGTAATAAATTTCACTTTCAACGGTAATGCAAATGTTTTGTACACCATATACTATCTATATTTCTAAAGGCTGGTCAGGAATATTTAATATTTAGTATAACATTTGGAGTTTATTTATATTGTAGACCCAAAATCTACTTAACAAATGTTAATAAACAGAAACTAAAGCCTCTTTGGTTTCTGTTTATTAACATCTGTGAAAAAAAAATCGTATTTATGGCTATTATTTAAATTCATAACCATTTTTTTTCGGGGGAAGAGAGGTGTATTTAGTTTTATCCGCTAGGTGACGCCAGAATCAAATGAATACCAATAGACTGATTTATGGTTCAATTCCGCTCTTAAAGAAGCTATGTTCGCACATGTTTTTATAAAAATCAAGTTCTTTAAGGAACCTTTTGTATATGTCGAGAATATTATAGCTTCAGTGCAACCGAAGTGGACGTTTTTCTTGTTTTAAAACAATTTTAGAGCCTCTCTGCTTCTCTGTGAGAATTTATACAAATTGAATTTTTTTGTTTTACTCCTTTAATCCCCTACCTTTTGCATCCTCGACAATTATGATGGTGCTGCCACCACTGCCGCTGGTGGTGTATCCATGTGCTGCAACACGCACAACACCTGTCACACTGCAGTAGGCCAATAACAGCCATGCAGCAACACAACCAACACGCAACCGCATTCTGACGACAATACTTTTGCACTAAATCGCCAGCGACGGTGTGTAGACGAATTGAGCGCGAAAAATTTTCAATTTATAGACAGTTTACGTATATTTGTATGTGTGCTTGTAGCAGTGGCAGCGGCAATCGATGTGCGTGTTATTTGATGCTTAAGCTTAGCGACTAATTTAACTAGTATGTGACGAACAGCAACAACAAAAAATCACACATGCGGCGCGGAAAAAAAGTACAAAATACCAACAATTGTAATGCGCTATCTAATGTAATCGAAAATTGGGTGTAAGGCACACAACAATAATGCAACGCACAGCTTAGAACTCACAGCAGTAAAGAGAAGAATTGTTTGTTTGTAGTTTTTATTTGGTTTTTTGTTGCTATTTTTCTTTCTTTTATTTATTTGGTTGCTATTTTAGTTTGTTTTATTTATTTTTCTGCCTACTTGTTGTATTTATATTTTTTGTGCCTATTTTTATTTTTTAATTTTATTTGAAAATTTTTTTTTCATCAAGTTTATGTTGAATTGAGTTTTCCACAATTACGTAAGCACGCGCATTTTTCACTCCAGCCCACACACAATAAATCGCTGTTTATACATATGTGAACAGCATTCAGCACAAAAACAAAAGCAAGAATTTAAAATAAAAAAATTTGAATGTCAAACACATTAGGCACTCGATGTCACAGCGCGTTCGTGGTGCGGTAAACGCCGCCGTGCCGCAAGCCACATGTGAATCTTCATTTGTCGCAGCCACAAGCACAATTGGCTAATAAATTGTTTTATTTGATACTTTTATTACGCTTTGTATAAATATTTTGAATATGTATGTATATTTTTTTCTAATTTGTATTATTTATTGTTCAGCGCTGGCAATTTGTGCGGTTGCGTGCAGCGTTATCCTTGTGCCGGTCACCGCGCCAATCGATTGTTATGCAAATTACAAAATTTTTCAATTTTCATACACTTAATGCGCACCCAAAAAATATGCTAAAAATGATGAGGCACACATATGTATGTGTGCATGTATATGCGCGGCTGGCGTGCATTAACCGTAACATGGGCTGAGTATTTAGACCATCGCGCTAATACGCGCCTTTTTGCCGAAATCACACGCACCTTCTTCTTGTCACAACACAATTTATGAACTCTCCACACTTTTTGATATTTGTATGCTTGCTTTTTTGTTGTTGCTGCCACTCAATTATGCTAATTCAATTTTAAACTTGTGCTTAGACGCGTATACAAAATTATTTACAATTAATTTCCTTCTTCAACTTCCTAAAAATTTATATTTAAATTGCAATTTTCCGCTCTTATTGTAATTTCTTTAAAATTCTATATTTTTTGAGGTTTTATGTCCGTTAATTCTTTTTGGAGAATATTTTGCTAATTTTACAGATGCGCAAATGCGTATCTCACGCCGCCAACTGAACGCTTTTGGCGTTGCGCATCTTGTTTTTATATCACACGATTTTCAGTTCTGCTGTTCCAGCAGCGCAGCTGAATTGTGGCGCTGCCGCAAAGCTTTTACAACTCCCCCACCAATTTGTGGCAAGCGAATTTTGCTGCGCTATTATAAACATATTTGTATATATATACGTGTGTTGTGTGCATATGGGTGTACGTGTGTGTGTGAGAAAATTCTATGCAGCTTTCAAGTATAATCGCACTTTGGGGATTTCTTTTCACATAACCAAGTGAATAGTATATTCGTTAGGTGATGAGTTTGTAATCAGTTATAATATCATATCAGCATCAACTCAGAAAAGATTGTGCAACCTGATGTGTGCTATATGATTCAATACACAAATTCCTATTGATTTTTATACCCTGAACAGGGTATATTAAGTTTGCCACGAAGTTTGTAACACCCAGAAGGTAACGTCGGAGCCCATATAAAGTATATATATAAATGATCACCGTGACGAGCTGAGTTGATTTAGCCATGTCCGTATGTCTGTCCGTCCGTCCGTCTGTCCGTCTGTCTGTCTGTATATACGCGAACTAGTTCCTCAGTTTTTGAGATATCGATCTGAAATTTTGAACAAGTCTTTTTCTTACCAAGAAGCTGCTCATTTGTCGGAACGGCCGATACTGAACAATCGGAATCAAGTGTTTGTATGGAAAACTCTTTCATTTGAAGAGGTATCTTCATGAAATTTGGCATGTATTATTATTTAAAGCATTAATCTAATCTTCGAAGAAATTGTATAGATCAGATGACTATAGCATATAGCTGACATATTAACTGAACGATCGGAGTAAAGTGCTTGCATGGAAAAAATTTTTTTTGACGAGGTATCTTCACGAAATTAGGCACGAGTTATTGCCTAAGGCAACAAATTATTCTCCACAGAAATTGGTCAGATCAGATCACTATATCATATAGCTGCCATACAAATTGAACGTTCCTAATCAAGTTCTTGTAAGGGGCCTTTGTATTTGTGAAGGGTATTATAGCTTCGGCGCAACTGAAGTTAACGTTTTTTCTTGTTTTTTCGGCTTTTTCCTTAATTTTTCTAACTTTTCGTACATCGTAAAATATTTGTATTTTTTATTTTATCACAAAATAAGCAGGGTTGCATGTTAGGTTGAGAAAAGAATTGAGCGATTCGGAAGGTTATTTGCAAATAGGTAACATGAAAATATAGCGAAAAGCCCTAAACCTTATTTGACCTACCGTATCATCTAAATTATAATATTCTCAAAAGACGTTTTCTTGAGGTCGACATCCTTAGTTGGGCAATTTGTTTTAGTATTTATGTGTTATACCGCATAGGTGTAGGTTTAAAAAATTATTTTATTTTATAAAGGCAGTGAGGGCGTATTATTATTAAATAATCGACTCGTAAATTTGTACCATCTAATCAAATTTGACTGACACTACTCAAAAAATGTGAAGGAAAATTTTGCGACTGATGTGCTAAGAGCTCTGTGGGGGTATTTGGGGTGTCCTGTTTACGAATTTGAGTTCGAAAAATCCATCATGTACAGCTATTTTTGGCATTTTAGTAAATGGTGGTGGTTTGACCCCTACACCCCTTGACTACAACACAAAAAATCCTACGTGTTATGACAGTTTTACTATCATTTTCGGTTTTAGCAACCCAAAATTAGTAAGAAACGACCTCTTCAACATTACAGTCGCAAAATTACTGTAAACTAGTGTTATGATTGCCAGGTGTTATACCAGATATTATACAAAGAGCGCATAGAGTAGAGAACACTTGGCTAAGGAACACAATAAAAATGTATCTAAAGATCACTTTTTTCGCGAGATTTTGCTGCATGTGTCTTTTTCCTAATTCTGAATTCTCAATATTCCAAAACTTAAATATTAGCTAGATATGAAGAGAAGGAACTGAAGATCGTCCAGGTCATGGCATCAAAATTTGTTTACTGTACACTACAAGAAATAAGTATACTTTAAGAAAGCTGCTAAGCTTTCTTATGGCTACATGAGCTTTTAAATTCCATAGCTGTTGTTGTTGTACACATATGTAGTTTGTTCAAAGTAAAAGACGCAACCGAACAGGAAGTCTCAGCCGCAGTTAATGAGCCACAGCTTGACAGCCTAACGCCAAACTGAAGAAGAACAACAGTAAAAACTGCGACAGGGAAACAACAAAGGCAATAACAAATACAATAAACAACAACGAAGCAAAGTAAACAATGCAAACAACAAGGTGCTGAAAACTGCTTTTGCACAAAGAAAATATGGCCACGAAGCTTAAGAACAATTAGAAGAAACAGTATAAAAGCGAGCAGGCAAAGAATGAGCGACAAACAAAAGTGCGTGTGATAATTAAAGTCGAGATAAAATAAAATTTATTGACATTAAAATGAAAATTCACAATTTAAATATAAAAATTATTTGCTAATTGAAAAGCAGCTATCATGCAACAATAAAAATTAATTAAATTTGCACAATAAGACAATTACAGTGCTACAAACTAATTTGCAGAACGCTTTTATTTACAAATTGCTCTGAAAAGATTGCTGGAAAACGACTGCCAAGAGAAGAAAATTATTGAAATATAAAAAAAATTGCTTAGAAATGCTATAAACAATGACATTTGTCTACTTTTTGGACATTTTTAGATTGAGAATCGCAGTGAGGCTACACTTCCGTGAGATCAAAACAAAAGACTTAAGCAACGAACTTGCCTTGCTAACTGCGTTATTGCGCGGAAAATTACAACACTACAGCAATATTTAAATAAATACCGCTTTGGGAAATGTTGAAATTCTCAAACACAAGTCAAATTGTCGAAAAGATAAATCTATCAAAAGCGCAATGCAACTGTCATAATTTGATGCATGAATGTAGAAGAACAAGCATATGCGAAAAAGTGGCAGTGGCGGTAGAGCGGCAGACACTTAGAACATGAATATGACTAGCAGAAAATATTTTTACATCGTAGACACGTGTGTAAGACCACCAACAAGGTAGAACAAAAAATGCTCGAACAAGCAGCAGCACAACAACCTAGACATAAACAAGAATTGGCAACCGACAAAACAACAAATAACTAAATGGCAGCAGCCGCAGAGTGTCACTTCCGTTAGAGTTCAAAGAAGAAGAAAATCTTACTAACAAAAGTGCAACAACATTACAAGAAACGCTAGCTGCGGGCGTTCCCTTGATGGCAGACAGATTTTCCACTTTACAACCTTTGCTTTGCGTAGCAAAAACAAAAAAACAAAAAACAAACAAGTGCACTGAATGTTTTCCATCAGTTTTCTGGCCATTTGGCAGTGGCAGTGATGGTCAGCAAACGTTCTTGTCTGCTTGCATTGCAGTTAATTTGCATACAATATTGCGCTTGCGCAAAAGCAATACAACAAGCACATACATATGTACACTTTACGTGTGGATGTTGTGCATTTTTTTCATTACAGTCGGTGAAACATTGATTTCTCATTTATAACAAGTAAAAACAAGAAATTTTTTTGCATTCTTGTTGCAGATTTTTCTCCTCCACCTACGTGCTCACACTTTAACTTAGAGGCTTCGCTTGGCAACATTTTAGAACCTTCGTGCATTAATGCATGTATGCCTCCCGCTATTTCGTCATCAAAGTCAACGGTGTAGTGTGCTTTATGTTGTTTTAGCGTCACTCACTCATGCGTTTGATTATTATATGGATTTACCTTGGCGGGGCACCTGTGCGTATACGCATCCTGTTTGGCAATAAATAAGCGACTTTGCTCGGTTTGAGGTCTATGACTTTTTGTTGTTATTATTTTGCTCATAGGCGTGAGTAATTGCAGGAATTCATATAAGATATGACGTTTGCTTGGAAATAAACTGTGAAAAAGCACTGAAGCAACGAAAAAACAAAAAAGTGCTTAGGTTCGTGGCTTAAGTCTTTTGTTTCGACGCAAGGCAGTGAGGGCGTATTTATGAGCAATGTGGATTGCAACTCAAGCATTTCTTACTTTTTGATTGTAGATTGGTAATTGCTTAGGGGAATGTCATTTATGAAATGGAAAATACTTCACTTATTCATTTAGTTCGTGGTGTTATATATTTTATGAATTAATGATTCTTTTACAATTATAAATTTTAATTAAAAGTCGTCATAAAAAAAATTGCTTGAGGAATTCGAACTCCGTTATAATATTTAGGAATATTGTAAGTAACTTTTAAAATCAATTTTATTATTTTGGAGACTTTTAAGTTCGATTTATTAAAATTTTATTAACGTAGAAGCCGTTTTCTGATAAGAGGTTATTTAGGTTGGTCAACTAGTTTTTTAAATTATATAGAACTATCAAGCTCCATACAATATTAAATGTTTTCAAGTAATGGCTATGATTTCAACGAATTTAATTCTTGTGATTAAGGGCTACCATCTAAAAAAGATGATTTTTGCGAATTTTTTTAAAGAAAACTACTGAATAAAATATTTTTAAATTTTGTTAACCAAAGGAATAGGTTATTCAATTTTTAAGGTAAAAAAAAAGAAAATGATAATCATAAATCGAGGAGCATATATTTAATTGCTGTATTCATTAGTGCGAGTAGCATTGCTTTCAAAATTTTTGTGGCTACATCATATAAATCCCCTTAAATTTGTGCTATTTACAATTGCTCTGACTAGTAAACTTGCTTGTATTCACAAAAAGGGAGTTCATCTCAATTTGTAATATGAACATATTGGGTGTATGCATTAATTCGTGCGGTTTTTTTTCGAAAATTAAGACTTTATTGTGAAAAATTGTTATACATTTAATGTTCAAAGTATTGTCCATCGGAAGCTACAATGTTTGCCCATCTTTCTGGCAGTTTGTGGATCCCATCCCAAAAGAACTTCTCCGGCTTGGAGGTCAAGAAAGAATCGAGCCAATTTCTGATACCCTGTTCTGAAGTGAAGCGTACTCCTGTGAGGGCATTCTGCATTGATCTAACTGGCCTTGCAACATGTGACCGAGCGTTGTCATGATGAAAAATTATTGATTCGTGTCTGGTCGCATATTCTGGTCGTTTTTCCGCGATGGCATTTTTCAAATGAATCAATTGTTTTCGGTAGAGGTCCCCATTGATCGTCTGACCCGATTTGAATTGCTCATAATATAGCACACCCTTGTGGTGCCACCAAATACATAGCATAACCTTGGCAACACTACTTAGAAAAACATTTTAAAATAACTGCTTTCTACTACTATTCGATCAACTGTAAGATTAAATGATTCGGTGGAAAAATATTCCAAATAAATTTGAATATTGTTCAAAAATTTACCTAAAATTATTCGAAAACTTTCAAGTTCTTTTTTTTTATTTTGGCATCAAGCATGAAATACAATATTTTGAGTATTCAATTAAAAACCAAATTTGAAATTTGAAATATTTTCAGTAAATAGTCATAGAAAAATATTTAAAAATGGGATAACTTCCACATAGAATAATATGCGAAGTACATAGCAACTAAAAAATTCAAATAAGTGATTGATTAATTAACTAAGTATACAAAAACTCTTTTTTATATCTTTACTAACTTTTAAAACAAACGATATTAATAAAACTACACAAAAACCTATATCCAAAATAATAAAATTACGTTAGAGATTGATATAAAATTTAAGACTTTAGAGCCAAACGATCGATATCCTACTCAAAAAATTTAACACTTTTCCAAGAAAAGCATTGAAGGAGGCATAATTGAAATTGAAATGCAGCCTCATGAGTTTTTTTCAGGTTAGAGTTGCCATCTAGCCAAAAATTTAACCAAATGGAAGCGTTTTAAAACCAATATAATAAAATTAAACCTTTTATAGCTAAAATCTATCGAAGGCGTATTGAAATATTATTGATAAAAATTAATATTGAAGATGCTTTCTTAAAATCAATAAGAAAATATAGTTTTAATTTGAATGAAAAGTTTTTGATCCCAAATAATACAATATGCAACTCAGGAATCATTTAACTTAATTTTATTCCAGTCATGTTCGTAATATTGGAACACTTTTATTGGTTCACCTCATTCTTCTTTCATTCTCACCCAGTTCAACACGTTTACGTAATTGAGCTTTTGATTATATCATTAAAAATATTTAAATATTTTAATGGCATATAAATTTTCATGCGAATTTTATTAATAAAAAAAAAATTTAAAACACATTTTAATTAGAGCTGGTTGAACGAATGTGAAGACAAGCGATGAGACATAGTAGAACATACATACATACATACATATGTATGTTTCGGTTTGATGATTTTAGGTTGGAATAGGTTTTTTTTAAATGCATGTACAAGTATATGTATGAGCATACATAAGTATTTACATTCTATATATTTTCAAATGGCTTTTAAATAAGATTATTTCACAATGATGTGGATCACTGGGAAATAGCTTTTATACGAAATATTTACTTAGGCGAGTGCCATGGTTATTACCTCCTTTAGGCAGCCAAATTTTGCCCTTGATATCATGACGGCGTTATATATACTTATACATACATACATTCCAATATAAATCTGGTTTGGAAATAAATTTTGTTAGGCAACACATGGATATAAATATACTTGTATGTATATATAATAAGTATGTACAATATATAAGTATGTTAGATCATTCTATCAACCATCTCAAATATCCACATATGGCATGAAAAAAACATATGTACATATGTATGTAAGTACGACATGCCAGCTTTCCGTGATCGTCACACTCGAGATGTCACAATCAAAATATTCACAGGCAGAACAAAAAGGAAGTCAACACTTGACTTAGGTAGAACAAAATCATATGTTAATCAAAATAAATATTAATCACTATTGCCTCATATGTGAACTTTACACATACACATGTTTTGTGAACATAATGATTTTCGCCGCAGCGTTTATGAAGTCATACAGCAACCGCCACATGCAGACAGTAATTCTCATAAAAACGCTTTTATTTAGTTAAAACAAAAAAACTAACAATAATAACAAAAGATCATCAAATGTTGTGACCAACAGTTTTAATTCACTTTTAGTTCTAAGAAAAAAAAAATCGACACTGATTAATTGCAAACAACTTCATTATCATGAACAATTTTTTTTTTTTGCTTGAGAAATTTTTTTAGCAATTTCATTGTTGGCTGTTGTCGGTTGTATGTTGCTCAGTTGGCTTGTGCACACTTTTGAATTTGGCATAAAAAGCTCATATTTTCTAAAAGCTTTGGTGCTTTGTTATGCTGTTGGTTTTTGTCTATGAATGAGTCATTCAACTTGAGCAGCTAGTTTGATTATTTTTATGTGTTTTGTCTGCATGGTTTTGGGACTAAGAAATTTTGAATTGTTGCTTTGCGATCGCAAAGATAAAAGTTCAACTTAAAGTTTACAGGTCTATGGCGATTAACTTCCGCTTATAAAGACAATTTTGCTGAGTAATTACGAATAGATATGTTAATTGGAGAAAAAACCTTAGGTATTTAATGATTTGTTTGTAATTTTATATAAGGTATTTGTTAGACTTTTAAAACTAATTTGAAGGTAAAATTGTAACGTGAAAAATGATATTGAAGCAAGAAAAAGCTTCAGAGGTGTTTAATCGTTTTAATTTTATAAGGCTGCGAGAGTTACCTACCTATGGCAGCATCACTGAAGTGAGGTTAGTAGCTGTTTTTAATTTTGCAGAGGTTACTCAATAGGCCAGTGCGCTCGAAGTTAGGAATTGAACGGCTTTAGAGTCTCAAATATTTAAACTATTTCCTTCCGTACTACGAAACTTTAGTTAGTTTGATCTAACTACTTTTATCTATGTAACTTTAAAATAAAACTTAAGTATTTATATACCCACTTACAATATTAACATATTTCGTGGCGACTTTTAATAACTTCATCAGCTATCTAGTAACCACACAGCACTATAATTTGCCCCTACCCCATACTGTTAATTAAAAAATCACAAAAATGTGTCCTATTCAGCAACCATTCCAACTATATTTTATTTAGTTACTCCCATTGCAGCCAACATTTTTAAATTTTAATTGTTTCAACAACAATTTAAGAACCGCAAAACCCCAAATTTGCGCTCTAATTGCATTCGAAATTTCAGTTTGTGTTCGAAAATCGGCACAAAAAATGCACAAGTGGAATTTATTTTATTGTTCACAATCGGGTAATTTCAACGATCAATCAGTCAATGCCGGTAATTTAAATGTGGTTTTAGCTCTGCACACACACACATACATATGTATTTAGAATACACAGGGGTGTAGCTGTGGCAGCTGCCGCATTCGCATTTTTATTTAATAGCTACTTTGCAATTATAAAAGTCAAATTCTACACATTTCGAGCACAAAAACAGTTTATAAATTTTAACTAACTCGAACTGTTGGGAAAATATGTATGCACATTTATAGATAAATTAACTACTTTGGTACTAGTTGAGAGCTAGTGTTAATTGAATTTTTCGACTGCCATGAAACAAGTGTCTCCCACAAACTTTTGATTTCTGTTGAAGAATTTTATGGTATTTTAAATTTCTGCACTTGGGGTTTATCCTTAATGGTAAGTTTTCATGGAAGTCAAACATTGAGAAGATAGTGAGGAATCATTCTGTGAAATCATTGGGAAGAGGTGGTTCCTCTCACCAAAGGTAGCGTTCTGGCTCTTTGGAAGCATAGTTAAGATAATGGCGTTGTCTGAAAGAGGTTGCTTGGAAAATCTACACTAGCTTAGCAGATAAAGCATGTTCAAAGAGCGGCCCTTATCGGCAACTGTTGTGCACCAAAGTCAATACTAACAAAGGAACACAGTATCTTTTATACGTTGCACCTCCAAACATACTTTCTAGCGAAAGCTGGTGTTAGCCTAAAACTAGCTGGACGTATATAGGGTACCAGCAGGAACATACGAAAGTTCTACACTACTTCGATTTTATTGCAAACAATCTATGAAGTTCACTACATCACTGAATTTTCTCTTGGCGGTTCCTACTCTGCTCCAACACCTGCCAGCGATTTGTGGGTGGGGCGAAGCCGTTGGTTGGCGTTTTCACGGATGTATAGAAGTAAAGAGGGAGGTAGCAGGTGGAGTATTTTGTCTTGAGCTCTCTATTAAATCTGGCCTCAGGCAACCATACCACTGTAGCGTGGATGTCCCGCTCCGAAGTACACCTTCCTTCAGAGCTCGCTTTGAGCTCACTAACTGTACGTTCAAAACTAATCAAGGAATGTATGACCCCAATAGCAGTAGCTTCTACCTTTCTCCGTATTAGACTTGTTTGGGTGCCAGCTCACAGATATATCATATCTAAATATAGATATAAAACGTGAATAATTCGTGAAATCTTTAAGTTAGACATTTTCATTAGAGTTGCGACCTTTCAAAAAAATTAAAGTGAAAATATTAAAATTATGTGAAATAGATCTAAATAGAATATAATTGGAGAAACTTTAAATTAATATATTTGTCGTGAAAAACTGTTTTCCTTATACCCTAATGTCCGTCTGTCTATCTGTATATACGCGAACTAGTCTCTCAGTTTTTGAGATATCGATCTGAAAGCAACGATACAATCTCCGAATTTTGTTCAGATCGGATCTCTTTAGCAAAGATCTTCTTATACCCTATTATGCTATAAGAAATTCACTTGTGAAGGGTCTTATAGCTTCTTTTCTAACATAAGCATAGTCCGAATCGAACTAGCCTGGAACTAGTTACCACTAATTGTGCAAGGTTTCTACTACGAATGCACCATATTAGTAGCCGTGGAAACTAGCCACTAGCGCGCCATTAAGCAAATATACATTGTGAGTAAAATCCGCCGCGTCGATCACTCGTTACAACAAGTAAATAAATACAGTATCCCTACATATTTACATAGATTGTATTTGTTACACCAGCAAATCAGATGCGAATATTCTAAGTTTTTGAAGTTGAAATGAAATGAGAAGGCAAAAATAAAAACACAATGTGGGTCAGTTCAGTGACCATTTTTGCAATTTATTTGATCTCTAAAGTGCAATTCTGCATTTTTTCCTCATTTTGTAGTGATCAAAGGTTGTTGGCGGGTGCCAAACGCAATCACAGTTACAATGTGTTACGGTAAATGTGCACCAAATTTGCATTTAATGCGATTAAATTTATTCTCTTTATGCAAATTCATTGTTTTTGTTATTGTTTTTGACTCTGCAAGTTGTGCCAAATTGGTGATTAGAAGGGATTATAGAATTTGGCATGCTAATTATTTTTTGTTTTGAAAGTAAAAACTTTTATCTCGCTAATAATAGTATGATAATACGGTTAGTCTTGCAATTATGTGAATTATCACTTTATTACGGTTATGAATTAGAGGGTTTAAATTGCAAATTATCACATTAATTTGTGGGTGTAATTTTATTCAATTAAGTTTTTTCTCGCTATTGAACGTCGAAAAGTTAAATTGGAAATTTTTGCATTTATGAGGTCGTATGAATATACTATTTAGTCGTGCATTTTGAATATATAATTTTCGAAATTAGTTTAATTAAGTTCTATTTTATAATAATAATAAATATTTGTTCGACTTTTTCTTCAAAGAATCTGAACACTGTTTTGTATATCAGTACGTTTTATTCATCCAAGAGCTAAGAATCGACGAGTCTGAGAATGAATTAGATTGATGCTATTGATAGCGAGGACAGGCACATCTTATCAATAGCATCAATCTAATTTGTTACTTCATTGTTAGACCCGTATAGATGCTTGATCATAGCAGAATCGCCAATTCCAAAGTCTCCTTGCGTTCTAACGTTAGAACGATAGATTTCACGTGAGGCCTAAAGAAGATCACTATTTTTTAACATAACCAAGACCGTATAATAAATTTTTCAAACTTCAGACATTGGGAATCCACTTTGGAAGATAAATGAAGAGTTCACAGTTCTTATCACTATTAACGGAAAAGATAATGAGATAAACAGAACAGAGTCGAATTCTTGTTTTACAACATTACATTTTGAGAAATTCATCCGAGTTGACAGTGCTTAGCTGCATATAAATTCATAGTCATTGGATCTTAAGCCTTCGAAGTCAAAACCAATATCTTGCTTGGCTGAATGTTGATGCTCACAACAAATTACAGATAAAGCAAGAATTTTATTTAGACTAAACAAACGAGGTAAGGCTACATCACTTGACATTGAAGTGAAAATTATGCATCCAATATTTTAGCAAATCGGCAAGAACTCGAACAGCTTCCCATTAAAGGTTTCCATATATCACCAATAACCACATCTAAGCATTTTACAGCGTTCCTCATGGCCAACATAGATGAGATAAATATTGAAGCAGTCTTAAAGTATGGAGCCCCTAAAGCGTTGCTGGTCCATCATAATAATTTTCACGCAGAATTCACTAAGTAATTATTTTCTTCAATTTATTACTTACCTTTCATCTTATCCATGCTAAAGCTTCCGTCATCTCGGTCATCATATCCATTACCTGGACGTCCTGGAAACAAATTTTATTGCAAAATTTTCTATGTTTAACTCTACTGAGAAATCCTTACTTTTATTGCCACTTAGGTAGTCCTCCGGATTAAAGTAAGTTGCTATAGTCTTATCACCATCATAGCCACCATCTGGACGTGCAGCGGTACCATTTCGTCTAACATAACCATAATCGACATTCGATCCACCACCATAGCCGACAGGCTCACGTATTGGTGGGCGCATTGATGTACTTAAAGCATTGCCATTTGATGCATCCGGCCGATTAGTGTAATCTACGAAATCACCCGGTGGCCGCAGTCCATTGGACATTGTGGTGGGTAGCGCAGATGAAGGGCGCTGCTCGTATGATGGGCGTCTATTGAGACCATTATATTCAGGACGTGTATAATAAGTCATAGGCGTTGTAGGGTCGTACTCCGGTCGCGTGGGACCATAAGAATTTGGTGGACCAACTGGTCGATCACTAGAATATGTGTCAGCTGGAATGGGACGGCCGTTAGGGTAAGAGTTAGTTTGACCAGGGCGATCATTGGCATAGGTACTGGGACGCTCGTTAGGATATGATTCCGGTCTCTCTGGACGTTCATTGGGATAAGAGTTGGGTCTATCAGGGCGGCGGCTGGGTCTTTCACTTGGATAAGAACCAGGTCGATCTGGACGATCACTGGAATATGGACCAGGACGAGTTGTATAGCTGCCAGGTCGATTTTGATCACGATCTCTATCAGCTTGAGAACTTTGATCATATGGTCGTGTCGTTGTAGGATCATATGATTCCGGGCGCCCATAACTAAATCCATTTCCATAACCTAAACCAAAGATTGGACGCGGTGGACCATGTGGAGGACTTTGCGTATCTTCAGTGGGGTTATGACCAGGTGGTCGATAGCTATCATGTACCTCTGGCACATTTGAAGCATAGCCACCTGGTATATAAACATCGTCATTAGGCGCGGGATAATTTGGTTCATAAAGTGTCGGATACTTATACAATGGATAAATGTCGTGGGAAAAATACAAACGGTCACCGTTCGGTGTTGTAGCGCCCAATGTAGGATTAATGCTGTCCGTATACACACCCGGCGTAGTGCCATAAGTTGGAGATGGCGAGGGGCTGTAGCCAGTAGAAGGACGTTCATTTGCAAATGTTGAGCCTGCGGTGGGGGTAGGGTCAACGACCAGTAAAGTGGTGCCTGGATCCACCGGTCGATTGGGTAACTGAATTGTGGGTGTAGGCGACAAGCCACCATAGCCATCTTCATCATTGCCACCAACTGTTGTATCTGTGATGGTATTGTCGCTTAGATCGAAACAGTTCGTTTTGCGAGCATACAAATCGAAATCGGGATCGAAAATAATGCCACTAGGCCGACCGCCTGACAAACTGAATTTTTCTGTTGACAGCTGACAAGTGCCGTTTCCGCGTCGATGCACACTGGGGAATAAGAAACAAAAGAGGCAAATTAACTCGATGAAGTAATCGATTTTCGAAAAGCGAGACAATCAAAAATGCAGCACGCATTATATGCCCAAGTTGCATGTTGCAATGCTTGCAAATGAGATTGCAAAATGTGTACGTCTGTAATTTAACTGACCCAAATGAAAGGGATTGACACTTATCACCGGCCTGTATGCACTTCTCCTTGCACATCTTCAACGAGTTGGTGTCTTCGGTGCGAAATGTCTTCTGAAATGGCAGCATAGCCTCCAAAGCGATACGCTCAAAGCAGTCTGAAAGGGAAATAAAAATGATTATAGTGTAGTTTTTGTAATAAAAAACTATTTTTGATTTAAATTTGGTTTTGCAAGCTCAATATCGTTTCACAAGCCTCGGTAGCTATTGGTATAATAAAAGTATACAGCTTTTGTGGTCCCCAAATTTCAATACTACACCTCATAGACTAACCCATATGTTCGGTAAAAAATCCACTTTTGAAAAGTTATAGCCTGATTTCGAAAGTTTTACTCTAATAACTGTATTGATGTTTGATTTGTATTCTGTAAGGTGAAAGAATCAGATAGAATTTAAAAGTTTGTTATATGGTAAGTAGGCGTGGTTGTCAACCGATTTCGTCCATTTTCAAAGTGTATGTTAGAAATGATTGACGCACACCAAATTTGAAAATAATCCATTAAAAACTACTTGAAGCGTGATAAATCTATAAATAAATACGCCAGAGACATGAAATTTTACATACGAGATGGTACGCGAGAGCTATACTTGTATAGAAGCTATGGCCAAAATTAGACGATGGGTGTGGCACCGCCTACATTTAGATGGAAACCTATATCTCGGGACCCTTTCGACTGATTTTAACCAAATTAGGAAAGTAGCATTATTCTGACATTCTTATGTCGTAGTGTGAGTATACAATTTTAAACTCCATCTCATTCCCACACTTTCCAGTATACAAATTAAAGCACCAATGAATGTATCGGAATAAAACTTTGCACGAATACTGACATTGTAGTGTGCCAGCTTATGACCACAAATTATCTAAATCGAAACAAAATTGTTCCAGTCCCCAGTTACTGAATATATGAACCCTAATTCCTATTGCGAACTCTTTATCGAAAATGTCTGTCAATTTGTAGAATCTTTGACTATTATCAATATGCCCGTGTGCCAAAACTGGGTTGAATCAAATCAAGAATTCTCTTAGTCCCCATATACCTAATAGAAACATTTTCGAACTTCCGGCTAACTTTATACCACAAATATCGGTCAATATGCGAGTTATCTTACTGAAATTAAAAGAGCGTATTTTACTTATAACAATGTATCTTTGTGCATAAAATGGATAAAATCGGTTTAAAACTTGTCCTAACCGCCATATAACTAATATCAGGATTTTAAAACATCCGGTTGACTTTATCGCGCATATATTAGTGGTGTGGTACCTTAATGAAACTCAGATGTCATCTTTTTTTGTGGTAATGACAAAAATTGATAAAAGCGGTTCAATAATACCCCAATCTCTCAAATCAAAAAGCAGTTCAATAATGAACTTATCTCTCAAATACCAAATAAGTTTTTCATACTTCTGATTGACTTTATACTGCAAATATAGGTCATCCTATATCTTATATATCTTAACAGAATTAATTGAACAGATAATATTGGGCATACTATACCATAGTTTAATACCGAAAATCTGTGATATTGGTCTACGAATTCCCCAAACCCTCATATACCGCATATAATTATTTTCGTTATTCTAACATCCAGTGTAAATATGTAACTTATATATTTATAAAATTAATTAATTGAAAAAGTTTCCCCGTATTTGATGCTCGCAAGTTGCTAGAATGTTCGGTTACACCCGTACTTAGCCTTTCCATACTTGCTATAAATGTTTTTTGGTGCTGTTCTCCATAATAATTTTTGTTTCTACATGCAGGGAGTATAATCAGCAATGTTTTATGATTACTTAGCGTAGATTACTTAGCTTAGGTAGAATGGTTTTTAATGGGCGGTTATTATAGTGAAATTCTTATTTTATAAAGCAAGCTTCTAAATACATAATTGAACCAACATTTATTTAAATGCTTTAGCACACATACACACTTTGTCGCTAACCTTAAAATTATCGCACATTTCAACCTGAAACCGTTAATTTGTAAACAAAATTGTCTTGTAGGTAGGAGTAGATACATTTTGGGCCTCATTTACTCCCAGCAACGGCAATTAACTTTTTGGAGCAACCTGTGCGTCGGCAGTTAAAGCGACAATGAATGGCAACAGCAACAGTTCTAACATATAATATTTTCAAGTATTATTGTTGTTGTTATATTATTTTATTACACCAACCGTGGTGCTTGCTTATGTTATGCTGTTATTATTATTTCTTTTGGTTGTTGTTGTTGTTATGGCAACTTTCTGGTGCATGACGAGCATATCGAGTGTGTTACATGCAAATTCTCGCGCGCCTTGTGTGACACCACGGCAGTTTATGTGCACAGTGTAAATGACAACAACAGTGACAACAATCATAAATGACATAAATGTGTGTGACGAATGCGTGCAACATAAAAAAGCAACAACAACTTTTGAATGAATGATTTGATTTTCAATGCAAAGTGCGTGTTTTTAAGTGTGTGTTTGTTGTTATTTTATTCACACTTGTGTTTATGTTTAATGTTATATTTTTGTTGCTTTTTATTTATTTATCTTTTTTTTTTGGTTTTTTTTTTTGTCTTTGCTTGAGCCCCCATTTTCAATGTCACAGAATTGCCTGCAAACGCACTGATCAAATAACCGATATGAGCAGATAATTGTTATTCATTACCGCTTACGCACAGTTCATATGTATGCAGGGGTGGTAGGAGACATTGGTTAGGCTTTCGAGATCACCAAAATTTAGTTCAAATAAACTAAACACTATTTTTATGCTTAGCAGCTATTAAGTTGCCTTGAAAGAATATAATTAGCTTAACTTTATTTAATGCTTGCAACAATATCCAATATACGTGTATATACTTATGCATATCAGCTTGCATTTTGATAAACTAGTAGTCTCTTGAATAAAAAATAAATGTGTTTTTAACTTTTAAGTTGATTTTTTCATGTAAACCTACAGACTCATGCGGAATTCATATGTATACCAGCGGATCAAATTTGACTCGGACTGAACCACTCTACCTACGCAAGCAAACCGAATCGACTATCTTTTTTCCAAGATCGGATCAACCGTTTGTTATGTTCATCTGAAGTTCGATCACCTTATGTGGATTACTGTGTATGACAGCTTTTTGTTTACAACTCGGAATGTTTTGTCTGGTGATCTTTGCCATAGAATCGCGCTTACAGACGAGTTAAAAATTTTGCAGAAGTGTTTTGAGGACTCTATATTCTTTATCAGAAAGTAGCACAAAACATTTAGTGAAGATCGTGAAGTTACCGAAAACTTGCCTCATGTAAGTCGCCCATTCACCGCTGGTAATGACGATAACATGGGAAATCTTAGAGAAATAGTGCTTAAAAATCGTGGTTTGGCATGTATCCACTCAACACATTTTGGTTAATGTTTTGGGTCTTAAGCATGTCAATGCTAGTCAAAAACCCTTAATTTCAAGAGTCAGTCGAAACCGAAAAAAAAAAAACGGCATGGTTGTATTAGCTCAAAAGCAGACTATTTTGAAGGCGATAATAAAGATTTGTAGTAAAAGACAAAAATCAAAATAATCTTTTGGTTCTCATTGAAACTTATCGATGTTATTGAGTTTTTAGATTGCATAGTATAAACGGTGGAGCTGACATCCTCGATTTAAAAGTTTGTATGTATTTGGTAACGCAAATTATTTACAAAAATATTTCAAAATATTATTTTCATATTTTCAATAAGCAAATAACAAAATTCGTGAAATCGCCTTAGAGATGACTACAGAGAAAACTAAGTGTTCTAAAAGTTTTTAAAACCTCGTCACTTTCCAACTTCTATATACCACACTTAAACGAAAAGAAGATTATTTTGAAAAATCCAATCACTTTTTAAAGTGACAATTTTTTTGAAACGCACGTTAATAGAACATATCAAATAAATCAGTTATATAATATACTAACTCTTTTGTACCACAGCTCATAAATTATTCAATAAGGTCACATAAAGCCAAAAGTACAACCAAATACCATGCTGGTGACAAAAAGCGCCAACAACAACAACGCCAATGACAGCGTAACTAACACATAGTCGCATTACCTTACCGCACCAACAATGATTACTCTGCGTCAAGCCCGACAACTTCCTTTTGTTATGGCGACAGAACCTACGCACCAGTCTGCCAGCAAAATTTCCTACTTTTCGGCTTTTATTCAAATTATTCAAATATTGTTTAAATAATGTACATATACTTGTACATATGAACAACGATCTCAGTCACCTCTTACACCTTATATTTTGTGTTGATTGAAGTTGTTGAACTGAATTGTTCAGTACTGTTGTGTGTTCGTGTGCACTGCTAAGCTGAGGTTGTTAAAAATACATCAAATTTAATGAATACAGAGCTGTTAAAAACAAATAATTGAATTAAGTGTATACAAAATGGTTTCGTATTTTCATGGACACTTATATGAATGCATTCTTTTTTATTGCGTTTTTCACTGGAAGTTAGAAATTCGATAGCAATAGTCAGTCGAGATGATTTCTATGTTAACTTTATGGAGAGTTTACAATAATCTACTGAATTACTTTGGTGAAAGAAATGCTCGGTCAAAATTCACAAATATATTTTTCGTTGAACAAAAAAGTCGTCGGATTGAACAAAATCAATAATCATTTACAACCTCTTCTAAATTATGTCTGAAGAAATATCGAAAAAACGCAGCCGGTTCTAAAATGATTATCTATCTGGAGATTAGATGAATTGAAGATTTCTAAATTAAGTCCTCTTACTTCTATTGTTTAGACGAGTAGAACCTAAATTTTTGTTTTTTTGATAATCAAAGGATGATATCTTTTAAAATAGTTAAGAGGCAGTATTTCGTTAGGCGTCGCGACGACAGAAAAGAGTAACGATATGTGTCGATGTTATCAAAGCTTTCAAAAACACTTTGATAGAAATTTGTGAACATCCGAAAAAGTGATGGTATCTAATATAGATAAAATTACTTTAAAAATTTAATTTGGTTATTTTTGTTCGACTAAGATTCAAGGTACAATATTGCGCCTTAAGTGATTTCTAAACCGAAATCATTTATGAATAAAGGAGTAGATAGAAAGAGGAGGCACCTTGTACTTTGAAAATTGTAGACAGAAAGTAAAAAATAAGCTTGATGGATCGGAATTCAATATATTAAGAATATTTTAGTATTCCAATCAAAAATATGAGAAGTATTTATGAACTTGTGGAACGCTTTTAGTTTGTATTCTAGTCCAGAAATTAAAAAAAATATATATATCATAACTCGATAGTTTCGATATTCAAAAATATCTCACTAAAAGTATTTTTCAGAATTCAAATTATTTCCGAAGTTATAGCCATTTTAGTGTCGTGGCAACTAAACCGCTTGCAGCAGATGACGAAACTTTAAACGTGTTTTTCTCGAAACTATTTTTTTCGATGCAGTTGTCACACTATTTCAAGTTGTAATCAGCCGATTTAAATATCTCTCTACTACAACAGCAACAGCAACAAAAAATTAAAAATTTAAATTTGCAATATTTTTAAAAAATACGACAAAGTTAAAAAATTAATGAAAAAATCGATTTCTTGAGATACCGACATCCATACTTATCAAGAATCCACATTTTTTTATTTTTCGAGAAAACATGGCGACGAGACATACCTTTCTCCTCCCCCTACTTGAAGAAGGTATAACGCAGTGAAAAAAAATTTTTTTTTGCAATTAATTTGGTGTACTCTTCAAATATAAATGAAAATATGACAAAAAATTTATAGTAAAAATATCGAATGCATTTTTTTTTATTAATTTTCAAAAAACGCTCGTAATTCGGGTCTCTAGACTAGAATATCACCTTTAAGTTCTAACAATGTTTACAGCTTTTTTAGATGATTAAAATATAGAATTTTGTTGTTAATTTTGATTAAACTGAAACATTTTTATGAACTTGTTAGGATGATTTAGGAAATTAAAATACAATAAATGTATTTAATGTGTTTTTAATAAACTTACCACTTCGCGTCGACACCAATTGATTATCCACGGTAAGCGCAGCAGAGAGCCCAGCAAAAATTATTTGCAGCAGCAAAATTAATTTCTTTTGCGTGTATATTATTGGCAATAAACTATTTTTAATTTTGTATCGAGACATTTTTTTTGTGTTTAAAAATATATGGGATTTTTATTTCTTTGTTAATTATTTTTGTTAAACTTTCACTAAGCTTGTTGCTTATAAATATTTAACGCAGCTTGGCTTACGATGTCATTAAATTTTTGGTTTTTTTACAAATCACATCAATCAATTTTTATTAATTTATGCACAACTGGTGAATATTTGTTTATATAATTTTCGAGAGCCGACTTTTTTTTTTCAATTTTGCATTTTTTAAAACACGCAATGGCATTCACACGCTATTATTTATCGAATATTTTAAGTATATTTTTATTTGTTGCTTTTAAGTTTTTGCGGGCGAGTAGAAAGAAGCGGCCGCTTTTACCAAAATTCGCGGCACAACTGAAGCATCAAGTCAAGGAAGGCACAAAAGAATCACTGGCATTTCTTTCTAAGCTGCCACTAATGATCGCGATGATAATGATGACGCTGAGTATTTTGCTAATGCTCCAGCCAATATGTTGTTTTTGCTATATATTTGCTGTTACTCTTCCGATTGCTATTGGTGTGCCTTGGTGCAATTGGCGTTGACGATTTCTTCTCGATCGCTCAGGCGCTAAAGACAGCGGGCTGCGCATGTGCGCATGCGTCTTCACTCATTAGTTTTTGTTGTAGATTATCTATTTGCTTGCGTGCTTTCTTCTTTTGCTTTCTGCGCGCTATGCGGTCTTTAGCTATTCTTTTGCGTCTCACCGGCTTGTTGATGCTCAGCGCTGCCGGTAGCTGTCGTTGGACCCTAACAAAATTTCACTAATTGCCGCGAAAGAGGAAGAAAAACAAAAACAATGCCAAGTGCTTGAATAGGAAAATATCTTGGAGAGCTAATAGTGTATTTAGATGAGTGTGAAATGAGTGTGGAAGTAAAGAGGCTTGCGCCCACAACATAATTAATGAAATTCTAAAAAAAAAATCTGATGAGGAAATGTTGAAGCTCTATCAACAAGTGTGGAACAGTGAGTTCCGACGCAAAGCGCAGTGGTTGCCCGCAGGTGAGAACAAACACATGTTTTTATACTTTACCGTTGCTCACTTTGAATAGAATGGAAATAGTTTTTAAGCTTCATTTTAGCTGCGGAGTTCTCACTCCAGACACTAGTGAACTGACTCTATTATTTGAATTGTACATATTTTAAAATTTGTTACATATTTCGTTTGGTATCTTCGTCTGTACATTAACCTGGCACGCAACGAAGCACAAAAATCCATAACGTTCAGCGGCGAGTGAGCGTGAAAGGTCAAGATACTTAGACAAAAGCTTTACCGAATCAAAAGACTTAAGCGCAGAACTTTTTCCGCCAAGCGTAGATTGTTACTCTATATTTAATTTTTTTTGTTTTTAATCGCTCAGTTGACAGTTCATTTTAAATATACTTTTGTACAGCCTTTATTGTTTTATAATAATTATGATACAACGTTGAAGAAATGTTGATGTCACAAATAATTATGATTGATACAAATATGAACAAATACTCGTAGAACATATATGTAGCTAGTCGTTAGAGCATTGTGCAAATATAACTTATGTTCAGCTAGTCATTAGAGCATTGTTTTCGCAAAAAGAAGGTTGAGTAATACGGCGAATCTGCTCCGAAAAGGGCGAAGACTGTCCTATTGCCCTTGCATATCATCCGTCCACATAACCAAATTGTTCGAAATAGGCTACAAACAGCTGCCCCATCCACCATTAGAGGTTATCTCCGCCACAGCGACTTATTTTGAAACCTCCAGAAAACGTATTTTGAGACGGCTTAAAAAAGTTGGAACTTTTCTGGTCCAAGTGCATCGAACCAAAAGGAGTTTATTTTGAAAAATAACTTGCCATTTTTCCAAAAATGTTAATTTTTTTGGTAGGCTTAGTACGCATCGAACTAAATAGAGTTTATTTTGAAAAATAGATTACCTTGCCAAATATTTGATTTTCTTTGATAGGCTTAGTGCTTATCGGACCAACGTCGATTATTAGCCGACTTCGATTCGCCACTTCTCTGCTCGCTATTTGAGCCTTGTTCTCTTTAAGAAAAGTTAAAATGTTAAAGTAACATGGAAGTTATCGGGTTGAAGGATTTAATGCCTCATTAAAAAGAAATAACCGCTTGCTATTCGATCTTTATGTATTTATGTCAGTCTAAATAGTTTATACCAGTTGATTGTTTGTATATCCAAAATTGGGGCCATTAAATTGCCTCTTAGAACAAAAGTTAAATATCTTAAAATCAAAACTGAACACAGGCGCACAGGTTTAATAAAGATACTTTAAATTTGTAGTAGAGAATTTCTAATGAAAGAGGTTGAACAAGTATTTTTTATGATTTTTAACAAATTTTTAACAAAACACTGCTTGATAAATAATTATTCGCTGGACGTCTAGGAACGAGGCAAAGGTTACAAGTTTTTTGTTTTGAGCGAAATTTTTTTTGCAAATTTTCAACATTTTGCTAATTATTAATGGCGCTTTTTTGTTTGTGGTTAGTTTTTATTAGTTTCTATTCTAGGTTAATTTTTTTCAGATTTTTCAGAATTCGATTGTTTAGCCGAAAAGTGTATTAATTTGGGTTTATTATTCAAATGCCATGTTCTTTGTGGTTGGTTGTTGCTGCTTTTGTTGTACATAGCGTTCTGGGTTCTATGTTTTTCTAAAGCGCTGGCATATACATAAGTGGCACTGCAATTGTTGGACAAAGCGCTCAGCAATGCGTTAACAAAACAATTAAATGACCTAAAGCTAACTTAATTAAACCCTACAGTAGAGATCCAGTGGCAACCAATAATTAAAATTCACAAATTTGGAGTTACAACAAATGCTACATGTTAATTATTTAATTTCTTTTCTTTTTTTATTCGAAAATATTCGACACAGCCTATGGCAGCCTTACACGGTTATTAAGGGTTATTTCCGCATGAATTTTTATAAAGTTTATATTTTGGTACAAAGTTTCTTTACATAATTAATACTTAAATATTATTGTAGCAATATAAGCAAGACGGGATTTAAACGTAACCCAGCAATAAATATGCTCTCGAATTTTTAAAAAGTTAGAAAAATAAGCGTTTTTGAAGGGAATACGGGACAAAATATCATTTGTTATAGATGACAGTTGTGGTCATCTGCGCGATCGTAAGGATTTTCTAAACTTTTCCTTTTTGGTAAATTTTTAATCTTTGTTAATTATCTATCTTCAAAAAGTCTAGTACTATTTTTATTACTTGATTAATGTACTTATGTGATTTTAAAAAAAACCACTATAGAGGTAATGGCTATTATCATTAAATGTTACGATTATGATTGTAGCACTTTTTGCAACAATAATATTTTGATTATTAAGTACTTTTTTTTAATTATTAATAAGAAATAATTTTAATTATTAATAAAAAATAAGTTTAAATGAGGTATTTTAAAGTAGCGGCACACTTAAAATTTTGCTGATGATGTGGATCGAAAACACTTGGACATAAGGAAGCAGAACGCTAAAACTTGGATGTCTTTTTATACCCTGAACAGGTTATATTAAGTTTGTCACGAAGTTTGAGAAACCCAGAAGGAAGCATCGGAGACCGCATAAAATATATACATATATATATGATCAGCATATAAATGATCAGCATAACGAGCTGAGTCGATTTAGCCATGTTCAACTGTCCGTCTGTCTATATATATAAACGAATTAGTCCCTCAGTTTTTGAGATATCGATCGGAAATTTTGCATACGGTCTTTTTCCCCCAAGAAGCTGCTCATTTTTTGGAACCGCTGATATTTGACTACTATACCATGTAGCTGCCATATGCACTGTCATGTATTTTGACACGAATTATTGTTCAGATCGGACCACTATAGCAGTTAGCTGCCATACAAAATGACCAATTAAAATACAGTTCTTGTATGGAATCTTTTGTTTTTGTGAAGGATATTATAGTTTCGGTGCTACGGAAGTTAACGTTTTTTCTCGTTTTCGCTAAATCTGGCACATTGTAAGCGATAAGAGGTTAGAGGTTTTAGAACAATTAGGAAGAAGAAAAAGAGTGGCACAAAGCATTCAGTACAGGACATGAAGTCATCGAAAACTTGCCACATGCGAGTCCTCCATCCAACTTCGTTAAAGAGTTAGGGGTAGTCAGAAGTCAGTTTCAAAAAATCAATTTTTTCATTAAGTGTGATATCTTGAAAATGTTCTCTGAAAATTTCAAGTTGAACCGATAATTACTTTTTGAGTTATTCGACAAATAACAAAGAGCGCTTGGGCACTTCAAAGCGCTCGGGAGCAGGTAGCCAGCGGCAGCTGCAAAAAACTTTAAATGCTCGATCAGGCCCAGGATTATCTGTTTATAAAACTAATTTATTTCATCCAATTGATTTTAGATGAATCTCCAAGGACTTATGGTTGTCAACGCAAGGACCTTTTTTTGGAACTGAGTCAAAACAGACAGCTATAACTTTGGAAATTAAACTTGGTTTTTGTTGAAATTTTCGTAACTTCAAGTCAAAACATTGTACAATATAGCCATATTACTACTTTTGTAAAATAACATGATTTAATAGCAAAAAAAAATTACTGAAAATTCTCATTTCTTCGTGCCTCTGACTACCCCTAACCCCTTAATGGCGATAACATCAAAGTAAATGAAATAGTGCTTGGAAGATAGCAGAAGATCTTAATATCTCTTATGGATTGACTCAACACATTGTATCATAATAATATTTTGAGTATAAGGCGTTTCAATGCAAGACTCGTACCAAAAGACCTGAATCTTTTGCAAAAACGACGTCAATTAGAGGTCACAAAAGAGATGCTCGACAACGTAGCTAAGGACCCTACATTTATTAAACCCATCATTACTGGTTATATAGCGAATAGCGTTTCAAAAATGAGCGGACCTTGAAAAAACCAAACTTCTCTGAAGGCACTGAGAGTCATCCCAGCTGAGGCTTATACCAAGTGTATGGAAAATTGGATTGAGCGTTGACCTGCTGGTATTAGCTCAAAAGGATGCTATTTTGAAGGCGAAAATAAAGATTTTTATTCAAATATGTTAAATTGTAGCTTTTTTTGTCAGTCCGGTCAAATTTGTATTTAATTAATTTTTTTGTAAATTTTATGCAAATATTTAGCATCCAGCTTGCATGGTCCAGCGATTTTTATTTACTTTTAATAGCATTATAAACAAAAAAATATTCACACACGTGCATAACAATTTTGCTCTTCATGCACACAACGCTCTGAGCTTTCTAAAATATAATATACGAGTATATAAGCAGTCAAAAATACTGAAAAATTATCAAAAAAAAAAAAATTGTTGCAAAAAGCTGTTAGCGATTTTGCCGAAAGTAAAATATTTATCTCACAAGCTGTCATAATATTTCAGACTAATTTTTTGGCGAATATAAATAATCACTACTTTAATCCAATACACAGTTCAACATCTTCGCGGGAATCGGGTCAACTAAGTCTATTGACTTTAATACTTTCTTGCTCTGCGTAATTAACTTTAACGCTTACGAGGCACCTAAGTCAAGCCAACACTAAAGTAGAATATTTGCCAGTTTTCTTTATTAGTTTTGTGCTAACACTTTTGTTGCGAAGAAATTTTCTCGGTTATTAACGGCTTCTTGCCAATTAGCCGTTTGAAAATTTGTGCGCTTGTCATTTCCGGTTCCGTTGCGTGTAAATGTTCAAAACACGCTCGCCTATGCGAGAGTCTCTAACTAGCCCTTTTTGTATACATTTAAACATGTATATTTTATATACAAATAATTTTTCATTTCTCTTTCCAGTGTCACTTCACTTTCATTTCACTGTACCTAATTTCATTCGCCAATTATATATAGTTTTTGTTTTTGTGCAAGCAACATTAGGCAGCAGCTGATTGACGCGCTCGATAAACGTTCGATGGCATCGCATTGACTTTGTGTAAATACTCGTATATATTTAATTTTATAATATTTTCCGATTTTTATTTTAAGTGATTCTAATGCAAGGTTCTTGTTGCTTTCGATATCGAAAATATATTATTACATGCGTATACATAAATTGCAAATTCTCATTACCACCACAAAACCACAAATTTCGAAGAAAATGTTGCACCAATTCGGCGCCAAAAATCAAATCAAATGCCTTGTACATTCAAGTTGCAACTCTATGTTGCAGCCACAAAATGCCACATTGAGCACCGCATAAATTGTCGTAATTGTTGTTATTGCTAGCAAATAATACGTTGTGTCACTGTTCCAATGCGCGTCCGCACTCTCTAAACAATCGAAACTGAATAAATTCTAATTTAGTTTTGTATTCCAATGAGTTTTTGGATGAAATTAATTTCTATGTTTTTTATTCCTACATTTTGCTCTGTCTAAACTGCTTTGTTGTTGTATTGTTGTTTTATTTTTAGTTGAAATTTTTTTCATAGGCAGCACACACATTTGATATGTTGTTGTTTGTGTTTTTGTAGTTGTTTTTGTTGGCGCTTTTGCTATTGAATTGATGCGCCTCTTTGTGTTGTTGTCGCTGTTGTTGTTTTTCTTACTACCATCGTTTAGTTCTTTTTACCTAATTGTTATTGCCAGCTTTGTTGTTGTTCATGCTGTGTACAATTTAAGGTTCAAAGCCGCTACTATACGACTCTCATTGCTGGAGTTGTTGGCACATGTTGTTGTTGTGTTGCTGTTAGAGCATCAAGTTCGCAGTGTTTTTCGTGATTATTTCAACTTTATGTTATGTGAGTGGTTGGTGCGTTTATTGATATTATACTATATGTTTGTTGTAGCTTTTTCATTTTTCTAACGTTTTGTTGTTGTTGTGTATGTTGCTGTTGCCACCATTGAGTCATAGTGGGATTCTTTCATAGTTTTGTTTTGTTGTTAATAAAATGTTTGAAATTTGTTGTTCTTCTTTACTCTTCTCTTAGAAAGAAGTATGTTCAATCTCCAACTAAGAAAGTTATGGAAACATTTTTTGTTTGCCCCTCCAAGTGTTTAAGAGATAAATAATTTTTAATAGTTTTTCAGTTTTATATCATCGACATCAATATTTGAGTTTTTAAACCAGATCTATGATTAACAATATTCGTTCAACCCATAATACTAAATATGATTTGGAAGTGAACCCATTTCCTGTCGGGTAACTAACTCATTTCTCAATGTTTATAAGCACATCTCTTTACATTCAAATGTATATCTATGAAAATATGGTTAAGTAGCTCTTGAACCAATACAAACCAACATGCCAACGCTTAACTTATTTTTCTATACACTTGTGTCTAAATAGCACTGACACGCCTCATACCCAAAATATTCATTAAAACGTCGATCCATAAGAGATGTTGATATCCTCTGGTATCTCTCTGATGCCGACACAATGATTTTCTAGCCCTGCTTCTTTAACCTTTTTCGAATATGGATAGAAGACTCCCATGAGTCATGTTTTCGATGACTCCACGGTCTTCAATGATTCAATAAATGTTTTGTGCCACTCAAATACTTGTCTTCGTGTTAAAGTCGACTCCGAAATGAACTTCTTCTCTTTTTTCGAACCGAACTAAGGCGCCCTCTAATTCAAAATTGCTTTTTTATGAAATTTTCTGCAAATATTTTAAACAAATTGATCCACTGTGCAATCCCAGAAACATGAATTTGTTTTAGCCCTCTGTAGACTATATATGTATGTGTTTATATATTATTTTTGATTTTTATCTAGTTTTTGTTCCAATCACTGTTGTTTTTGTAAATTTTCCAACTCAGCTTAGCTAAACAAACACACATAAGCCACGAACTACGCTCAGCGCATCTGTGTTGCCACTGAGCGAATTACTCATCTTCGTTGAGCTTGAACGGAACGCGCGGCCCAACAGTCATGAGCAAATGCAAAGTTACAGTTTCCAACAACAATCACCCATACTTCTCTCATTTGTTTAGACAATTAAACCCGGCGATTTTTTGCTAACAATAGAGGCGGATATTGTCAAGATACTAACAGAGATCTGTGTATATACATATATCTGTTTGTTTGTGTGATGGAAGCAGAAATGCTCTTCCACCAATTTAAATAAATTTCGTTTAGCTGATTGGCGATTTGTTTTACTTCTTTTTCGTTGTTTGATTCCTCTTCGTTTTTTTATTCTTTATAATTGCTGTCTTTGCCGCTTTGCTGCACACGCCTTTAAGATGTTTATGTGTTTAATTGTTAATTTTTTTTTAGGATTAAATTTAATATTTTCCCATCTTTTGTAGCGGAATTGGTAGGGGCAGCTTACGTCGGAATTCATGACTCACTCAGGTGGTGGTGTAGTTATGGTTCAATTATGAGTAATACGAGAACATTATCAGAATCAGTTAGGGTTTTCACACTTCAAGCAGAAGTTAAATAATGTAATTTAATCAGTTTAAGAGCTCTAGGGTTTTCTTTAGAGATTGCATACTACAGAATATTTATAGTAACCTTCATACAAACCATTAATTATGGTAATTACTGTATACCACTAGGTGAGTATTATCACCCTACGCTGAATCTGGGTTCCATCATAGTCTGAAACTTCGTTAGGTGCTGTAAGACTGCGTTTAAACACAGACGCTTTTGTCGCTTATCATCGGCAAACTCTTTTTGGTGTTGTTCATTACGAACAAGAACACAAGCCGTAACACCCGAGCGTGCTGCTCGTCCCTTCGGCTTGGACGATAAAAGAGTCCGTGTGTGAACGCAGTCTAACGAAGTTGTATTGCGATTTTAATAATAGGTATATTGAATTGTTTCCTGTAGTAAATAAAAGAGTTAAAACGTTGCCACTTCTTTAAAAGTTTTTAGTAAAAAAACGGAACAGCACTACATTATGGATATCAAATTGTGAACATTTAAGCAAGCTAATATTAAATTTTTTTGAGCAGTCTTACTACCAGTTTTAAATTTTAAGTCCCCTAATTGAAGATAATATCAATATAAAACAGTTTAAAAAAGTTTACAATTAAAAAAATAATTGTGAAAAGTTTTGCCTCCAAAAGAGATTAAGAGGACTTATAGGTAATTGACGAATTAGTTGTAAAAGGGTCTTAACATTTCTACAATTAAATTGTTAGAACAAATAAACTATTTAAATGAAATAAATAGGTTTAAGAAAGAAACGGAAATAAATACATGAAGAAGTATTGCCACTCATTTTTATTGCCTATATTTTATTTTTTGAATACTTTAATTTTTACAGAAAGCAACTTAAGTTGCCCTGATTTAAGAGATGCGCTTATTCGGATTTTTAAGTTTGGGATCCTTCATCAATTATATCAAAACCAAAGTTTTTAATGCCGAAAATCATATGTTTTAAAGAGACAAATATATTAATTTTCTCCTAATTTTTCTTTCACAACTTATTATTCATCAGCTTTGTTAACATTTGAATGTTGAGGATGAAATTATATTTTAGAGACAATTGATTATCACAAGGGTTTTATTTTTGGAGGCTTTCTGAAAATAATAAAGTTTCTTGCTGCCTAATTTTCAAATAAGTATAATATCTTACATCACTTTGAATATTCATTAATTTATCAATGTCAACAACCAGTGAGTGTAGACACCTACCATTTCGTGCAACATTAACATCAGCCTTTAAAGCAATGTTATATAAAAACATGTTTCTATTTATAAGTTAATTACCACTTACGAGCTAATTTCATTAATTGGTACACCTCGGTAGAGTCTTTGCTCCAAATATTACCAAATATACTGTCTGTACAATACAATTGACTTATAAAATTTTAGTGGCTATTCCAACAGCACTAAGTTATAAATAGAATCCAAATTTTTTTAAATTAAAGGAAGAACTTTGTGCAAATACGATTTTACGAGAAACATTGCTCCCGAAAATCAATGAATAGAACAAGTGAGTCAGTCCATTAAAATTTCGTATGCCACAAGGCGGAACAAGCACCATTTTCAATTTCCTTACACGCCAACAATAAAAATATAATCACAAATGAGGTGAAGTTAGTTCCACTGAAAGCAATTACAGATACATTTTTCACATAGAACTCTAGCTTTGTTTGAAATCATTGCCCAGTGGCATATGGTATGAACTCAGCAGCAACTTATTTCATAAACTTTGCTTCAAATACTTATAATCGTACTACAAATGCAGGTGCGTGTTGGAAGTCAAGAAATTACTCATATAATGGTACAGGTGTATAGTGTGAGCTGTGTTGTGGAGTACTCGTAAGCGACAGAAAAAGAAGCAACAAACACATGTAAGTGCGCGCATGCGCAAAGCCTCACAAATTATTCAAGCAGCTTTTAATTATTTTAAGTTGAAGCAAACTTAATCGCTTGTGCTTAAAAATAAATCATGGCTTCAACTTATACTTATATAATTAATTAACTATTTAAGCTAAGCGCAGGTAAAGAGAATTTGATGTTATGAATTTTTAGAAATTTACAAGTATTTAGATAGAATAATAATTAATTTCAGGAGAGTTAGTAGATTATATACAAAGTTAAACAATGGATAAATGTATAATCTCTAATTCTTGCTGACTAAGCAAGAAAATTATTACTTAACAGAGTTGTCAACCAAATTATCGATACAAGTGGTATTAAATAAAAGTGTGAATTAAAAAAAAATCGATTTTTACATATTTTAATAAGTTGTAATTTTAAAAATACCATATAAAATTTTAAATCGATATTTCAAACAGTTTTTCAGTTACAGTCGCTCCACTCTATCAGCTCCATCAGTTTAACGTTAAACACTCTCAAAAGTACATTTTTTAAATTTGCTGAAGTGATTGCTCTGAGTCAAATGATCCGATCACTATCATGTTTTTTTGCTTGTTCTGTATATAGTTCGCAATACAATGAGCTACCAGTTTTGTGATCTGCTTTAAAATCGAATTGTGGCAGGCCAAAAATCGACCAAAATTTTGGGTAAAATTCAACTTTGTATTTTAGAACTCCACCTTGTTGTCAATTTTTGATTGTTTTCGACCATAGGTCATTGATCGAACAATAACTTCTCGTAGATATTGTTTTTTTAGGTTTCCTCCAAGGAGAAGACCGGAATCACTGCAGCAGTTAAGGGCCCTTTTTTAGCGCCATCAGAGATCGCGTGTAATTGCACAAATATTTAATTTGTTTATTCAAATAGTTTACTGTGTATTCTTCAAGTATGTATAGATAAATCTTTCCTTTTAAAATAATTAATACAGTAGTTTATTTTCAAATTTCCAAAAGTCGCCTTTTTTAAGCTGTCGCACCAGGTGCGCACCTTAACTAAATAAAAATTCATAAAATATTTAAAATTCTATAATGACGCATTAAAAAAAAAATACTGTTAAAATTAATTCTACAAATAAACTCATCAACTAAATAAGCTTATACGGATCTGAGCCGTTAAGTTACAGGAGCGACTAAGCGAAGCAATTCAACAGGCAATAAATTATAACCAGAAAGCAAAAAAGGATCGCGAATTTGCATAAGTTATCGTTAACCGCGCGTTAATGAGCAGAACCGTACCCATTTGTTGTTGGTGTGAGTAAGCTGGAGCGTTTTTGAAAAGATGACGGCATGCTCGTAAACTGCCAAAATTTACTGTTTTTTGCTGCATTCTAAAAAATACAATAAATTATATAATAATAGAAAAACGTCAAATCATTAGCTTTGAGCGCATACGAAACCTCTTTTCAACGAAATAATATAAATATGTTATAATATTTCAATTTGCAAATTTTTATTTTTGGTTCCCACACTTTTATTATTATTCAACCTTGTGCAGACAACATTTTCCATTTATTAAATTGACAATTTCATAAGTTTCTCGTAAAAAATGCTGTTTTGACAGTCAGTGCTCGATAAAAGCAACTAATGCTAATATTTGCATATATTTCTGCTAACTAATAGCCATCGACTTAATAAATTAGTGAAAATATTGACGCCTTATCTAAAACAAGCGCTTTACGCTTGACACTTGCAGCAATTGCGGCATATGTGTATGGCAATATATTATATAAAAAACATATGCTTATATAATACAAGTATATACAGATAAGTAAGTACTTATGCTTATGTTGGTGTTACATTTGCAACTCCACCAGCAATTGACCATTGGCTCTTGATTTGCCAAGCAGCTATAACATTTGCATAGGCTCATTTATCACAGCGCTAGAAATCACATACACACCCACACACACATATCGATAGCTAGACTGTCAGCATATGCTAACTAACAGCTGGATAACGCTCGACTTACAACGTTGCAGCAAATCGCCATTTATTTACATACTGAGCGCACAACTTGTTTCAATTACTCGTCAATATTCACTTTGTATTATTTTTGAATCGAATTGACATACTGAACTCATTGGCTGCAGCAATTACTGTTTGGCACAGTAAACAACCACTGTCCCTTTTGCTCAGAATTATGTAATTGTGCTGCAAAGTTTATAAAGTAGACCGTAGTGCCAAATTTTTAGGTGGGTGTTATAAATTGTGATCGAAAATGGCACACGATCACATGACACAGATGTTTTGACATTTTTTAATAAGCAATTGTGATTTAGTTTTTAACATAAATAACAGCAACTTGACTTTTGTCAACATGTATTAAAAAAAATGATTAAAAAGAATTTTTGTTGAAAAAAAAAAAACAAGTTGGTTTCTTAAGTCTTTTGTTAAAAAGAGGAAAATTTGGAGTTAAGCAAGTAATATTTAAGTGGTAATTTTTAAATCAGCAACAAAGGTTTGAACAATATGTTTCTCTTTAGCTTTGCTCTTTTACTTTTGTTGTTTCAGGTCCAACGATGCAGTTGCATAACGTGCAAGTTAAGAAAACAACGTTACCGGCGGCTGCGCCGATACTATAATACCCTTCACAGGTGCATTTCTTATAAAAAAATATAAAGGTGTAAAAGAGAACTTGATTTTAATCAACCTGTTTATATGTGAGCTGTATCCTATATTTATCCGATATCAGTAATTCCGAAAAAGAGCAGCTTCTTGCGGAGAAAAGAACGGGTGCAAAATTTCTAAACGATTTCTCAAAAACTAAGGGACAGACGGACAAATAGACAGGCATGACTTAATAGGGTCTTCGACAGCGGCTTCAGGCTGTTACAAAGTTAGTAGAAAGATTAGTATATGTGCTCTGTTCAGGGTATAGTAGTGACAGGTGTACTAAATATAGACCATAAGAAAAGTATAAAACAAATAAATTCGATATATTTTTAACTTTAAATTATATGCATGTGTGTATTTTTGAATACATAATACTTTGGCGTTTTCTGTTCGGGATCGAGATGACCTAGATGTACCTAGAAAAATTCTTAAAGCTTACATTTTGACAGTTACCTAATTGCAGGTAACTCTACAACGAAATATTTTGAATTGAAAATTTATTGAATACTTTTCTGAGGACTTTCCGTAACTTCTGCCGTCCAACACACACATTATGGTGGCATGCGATTCGTTTTTGATAGGTGGCAACCCTATCCCGATTTTTAAATTCACACTTTTTTTTAGCGCCTGGTGGTAACACACCATTTGAAATTCTTTTTTTTTCAGCTTACATTTTTTTCGTAGGTGGCAACCACATACCCGATGTCCATATTTAAAACTTTCGAAATATTATCCGGAATACTGTTTTAACTCCCGGTAGTGGCACACCATTTGTAACGTGTTTTTATTATCACTTTTTTTGTTAGGTGGCAACTCTATACCGAGCAGTGCGTTAGTTGATTAAATTTAGCTAGCAATAGTACTTCATTAAACAAAGTAGGTATAGCTTTTTCCTCTGAAAAAAGCACGGAAAATTCTCGAAAAACTATTTTAAACGCCAAATCAACCAAAAAGTCAAAACACTTTTTTAAACACATATTTTAAGTTTAAATTAAAATGAAATCCGTAAACAATAACAAAAATAATAAAATAAAACTGAGGAATTAAAGCAACGTCACTGGCTGCGCTATTTTTTGTTTTATTTCATTTGAGCAACGGCAACGCTTAAATCACGTTTTCGCTGATAACTGCCGGTTATGGTGCTGCGCATGCGTAATGTAAACAAACATGCCAAATCAAACCAAACTAAACTAAACCAAATCAAACTTATCATGCATTGCCAGGCATAGCAGTGATAAATGACAACGCGGAGACGCCGCCCGAACTTTTTCTCAACAAAACAAGAAAAAAAAGGGCAATTGATTTTTAGCGTATGTGAGTGCAAGTGCAAAGGCGTGCATACATGCATACAACCGTTCAGGAGTAGACTCACGAAAAATGTTCGCACTGATTACGAGTTGCTGTTTTTTGTCTGCTTTGTTTTGATTTATTTGCTCAAACTTCTTTGGGGAGTTTTTTACCTATTTGGTTACGTATTCGCGTGAATCGTGCTGCCAGCGGCGCCAATACTACCCACGATCGGTGTTCAGAGTTGAAATTGTGTGTGTGTGTAATCGCATACAGATCACTTTAGTCAAGCATGTTTAGTCGAACGAGACATAAACTCACTCGATTAATCGTAAATAAACGAAAAGGCAATAGAAATGTCAAGCAGGAATTTAACTATTGCAAATACCAGGAAATTTGGAAATTCACACGCCACTGCTGTTAAGTGCGTTGTAATTTTTTGCTTATATTTCATTTCTATTTATACTTTGTCTTCAGTTTTTGCTCGCAAAATTTCTCCTCAATCAAATTCTTTGAGACAACGCCAGCATTGAAATGAAGTCAGCAACAGTATAAAATTGTTTCAGCAATTGAAATGCAGTTGCTGCTTCGCTATAAGTCAGGAGGAATCAGTCGTTTGGCATAAGTTATGCTTCAAGCCATTTTGGGAGATAGCTATCGTTTGTTGGCAAATATATTGCAGGTGTAAAAATTTGAATGACCGCGTGGATTAAATAATATTTGAGCGAAGAAGCAGACACGTGTGAGCATTTTTAAACATTTGCTATTTTATTTTGGTTATAACACTCTGAGCCACTATATAAATGATCAGAGTTGATTTAGCCATGTTCGTCTTGCTGTATATACGAGAACTATGCCCTCAATTTTTGAGATATGGACCTGAAATAAGAGATAAGATCAACTCCTTGTATGTATCTTTTATTTGAGAAATAATCTACACGAAATTTTGTGTTTTCCAAGGAAACGTTACATCTCCGAACTTATTGTTCAGATCGAACCACTATAGTAGTATAGCTATGAAAAATATACTCGTGAAGAATAATATTCCTTCGGTGTTACCGAAGTTAACGTTTTTTGTTGTTTGAATGTAAATTGAGTTGGCTTTTTTGTTATTGTGATGGGATTATCTGAAATAAATTTTTTCAAACGGAATTTTCAATAATGTCCATTGTAACAATTAATTTGCGATTTCATTACGTCAAATTTACTGACAGTCTTAGTCAAACAAAATGACATTGGCAACATTATCCAAAAAACTCTAGTTGTTGTAAAAGGTCAGAAAATTTGAATTTGCCGGCTTCCCAACATTTGTATAACTTTTCTCTGATATAGTGGAATATGTATATCTTTCATGAAAATTTTGCTATTGTCAAGTTAGCGTCATTGATTTTGACATATTGAAAAAAAATGTCGCTCTGTCACCCCCATATAACAAATATGTCTGACATATATGCACAAATATTATTTGAATCTGTACTGAAAAGTCCAAATTGAACTGAGGGATAACCTGAGGCACTGTTTTGCCCACTACCAAACTAAAATACTATATATCTGCGGAAATGTTACGTTTTAATTCTTATGGATGGGTAACGGGTACACAACCTTCTTAAAAGTTCACCAAATACGCCATTATTTCAAGCGTCCTCGTGGATATTATGACTAATACAAGTATGTGGTAGAGAAGACTGATTTATTAAGTTTTTTTTTATTATACTTGTAGAACACTGTATGCTATAGAGAGGAATATCAGAAATGTTTAAGGGTAGGGTACAAATTTCATTAAAGGGACGAAAATCATTTCATGTAAATGAGGAAAATGGGAACATAGGCTCGCTTATTTATTTTGCTTAATTAAAACTATAGTTTGTTATATTATCCTATTCTCTTTTAATTCGAAATTCTTGCACTAAAATTTTGGAATTCCGAAATTTTTTTTACGCGTATTTTATGATTATCTGCTACTTCTATTTGTAAAATAAAAATGTTTTAATACTTTCTTCTGTTTTTAAAATATGAAAATCGTCAATTAAAAAAAAAAGCACATATCCCGATTTTTCGGGATTTTTGCAACAAAATTACGGTATTCCGAAATTTTTTTTCGAGCATATTTAATGTTTATCTCTTTGCGAAGGCTTCAGATTCAATTGAAATTATATTTAAAATTGTAATTTATTTTGTTTTTGCTTTTACAAGGAAGCACACATTTTTGATTTCATGAAAAAAAAGCAACAAAAAAAAAACAAATTGCTATATTTTCTATGCCGACATTTTCAATTTAAGATTAATTAGCCCAATACATATTGACATTGCAAGCGAAAGAGTGTCTGTGTGTGTAGGATAGGAGTGAATAAAAATCACAGTAATACAAAAAAAACAAGAGAGAGAAAATGTGATAAATCGCATTATTACTCAACCTAATTGCCGTTGAAGGAAGAAATGCAGCTGAAAACTGATTTTAAGTGCAACATACGAGCTCACACACACACATGTGGTTATATACTCGTATTAGTAGATATAAAAATGACTTTTTCCACCTACGCAAATTACAATAAACGGGACACAGCAAGTAATAAATAGAGACAAAGCGTTAAGTAATGTTTTATTTGTATTTCTACTTCAATTTGTTTTCTATAATTTTTTAATTTTTTTTTTTATTTACATAAGAAACGTATGCCTTGCTACAACCTACACAGCATTAAAAACCTGCATTTACATATAACTGTAATGCGGACACGAAAATTAACTTTAAGAAATTTTGCTTGTATATATAAATTTATATACAAGTATATACATATACATGTGTTTAGTCGGTAACGGCAACAACAATAATTGGTGCGGAAATCTACACATATCTTCCAGCGAAATTAGAAACATATTTACAGGTATATAACTGATATATGTGTGTACATTTATTTTGTGTGCTATTTGTCTATTTCATTGCTCAAGTCGCGTGGCTGCCATAGCCAACTGACCAAGTGAACGGATTTCATCCGTAGCTGGTGGGCTGGCCTACGCCGCTAGCCACAATTGGTGTTTATGTGTGTACTATATAGTTCAGCAAAATTTTCCTTCTGTTTTCACAGCCAAATTGGGGCAAACGTATTAAGTTCAAAAGATTGAGAAATATTTCATGTTGATGAAATTAACAAAAAACTATTTTTCGAATGGATTAATTACAACCGCACATATTGTTATGTAGACGTGAGCTATGAGTATTTTCAAAATATTTTATATATGGGTAAACAATTTAAAATGGTATAACGAATTACATACTTGTCTATGGTTTCTTTCTGCTGTATAATATTTATTTTTTTATAAATGATAATTTTGAGGAGTCATACAATACAACATACAAGTATTAAATTTTCTGTATATCTAAATCTAGGTCTGTTCAGGTTGCGGAGCCCGGACTGCTATGGGGACGGGAAACGAGCCTAATCCCAGATTCTTCCTTTTGAAGTAAAATTCCAGATAAATTTTTAGGCATCAAAATGAACCAACCCATTAAAGTTAAGTTATAAATATGTCTTACAAATTGACGTTTAGTTTCTCTATAAATACCTCGATTGGCACTAAGGCGCTCATATTCGGTATCTGGGTTCTTAAAAATGTTTAGTACGATTTCCCCCATTTTTTGATTAATTAGTTTAGTCAACAACTCTTCTTAAGGCCAATGACCATTGGTGAGATCATTGATATTTTTGTTTACATTTAGCGAAGTCAACAACCCTTCCCGAGTTCAATGAGCCAACAACCTAGTTGACCTCGCTAAGGGTCATTGACAATTGCTGTAAAATTCCTAAACTTTTTCTTACGATTTTAGCTTAACTCGATAATTTGGTTCAGACATTTTCGAGTATTGTCTAATGCTGAGATTGACAACTTAACAAAGGAAAATATATTAAATCTCAGAATGTTGTAATTTGTTAAAAAATAGGGCTAAGAACCACTACTTTAGTGGTGTTAAGATATATGTATATTGTTAAATATATGCTTTTCGAGAGTTACCACAAAATTCAAAATAAGACTTTATAGAAATATCATATTCGTAGTGTTTCCTTGGACAATAATCCATGCCAAGTTTCGTGAAGACATCTTGTCGAATAAAAAAGTGCATACAAGGACTTGATTTTCACCGATAACTTTGTATGACAGCTACATCTTATAGTGGTCCTATATCGGCGGTTCCGAATAATGAGCAGTTTCTTGGAAAAAAATAGCATGTGGAACTTTCTTTACACTTTAAGTGGTCAATTACCTCTTTCTTTATATGTTTAGAGGTCAATGATCCTTTTGTTTACATGTTGCCGAGGTCAATGACCTTTTTGTTTACATTTAGTCAAGTCAACAACCTTTGTTTACATATGGGGTCGCTAACCCTTTTGTTTACATTTTATGAGGTCAATGACCCTTTTGTTTACATCTTGCCGAGGTCAAAGACCTTTTTGTTTACAATTTGGCCAAGTCCATAACCTTTATTTTATATATTGCCGAGGCCAACGACCCCTTTGCTTACATTTTATAGGATGATTTATCCTGTGTATATTTGGGTAATTTAGTTGCAGTGGTTTGAAAGATAGATATATACATTAAACTTATTAAAGAGCGGGACCACGCCCACTTTCTAAATATTTTCAAACCACAGTACCGATTATAGTTTTGTATCTTAATTTGTGGTTTAGTTATGGTAATTTTTAGGTTTTAGATTAATAGCATTTTGTGGGCGTATTAGTAGCCCCTTTACGCGCATCTATAATACCGAACTTCTTGTAAAGGCAACGAACATGTGTCACGATATTTTATTTTTTATGCAAGTTACAGCTATCAAGGACAGACGGATGGAAAAACAGTTACTCGTCACCCATCTTTCAACCTGATCATTTATATATGCATATAGTTGTAGATGATACAAGCAACCGTTATAATACAAGCAACAATAGTGTGGCGTTAAAGAAGTTTTAAATTGATCTTGAAATTGAATTGACGTTGAGATTAAAATGTTTACTGTGTCAACCAAACCGCATGGTTCCAATTTAGAATTAATACAAATATTTTATATGACAATCGAACCGATTGGTGGCGCTAGAGTCAATATATATCTCAAGCATGCATTACACTTCGAATTCAACGAAATTTCTAAAAGAAACAAGTAAATAGTGAAGAAAGTTAATAAATTATATCAACAAGACATTGTGGTACAATTAGTTATTAAACAATTATACAATTTGTTCATTAGAGAAATTTGACTATTTATTCAATTTTTTGTGCATTTAAGTATGGCTTAATAAATTAATAGCCTTTTTATTACAAAACAATTAGTTGGGTTCTAAACCGACACGCTTGAGTTTATAAATGCACATAAATTAAACCTTTTTATCTAAAACTATTTTTTAATTATTATACTAATAGAAATGTTGCAACAAATCAATTAAGGAGCACATACTCGCAGCTGTTAGCTTTTTGCTAATGAATAAAGAGTTGAAATGTCTTAACATGTTGCAAATTAAAATTTATGCACTTTTTATATATACACACTTAAGTATAAGCATATTTTAGTCTATATTTATATTAAAAATCAACACTTACACCAAACATGTAACAGCAACGTTACAAAGAAACACAATGCTGCTTATAATAATTGCGTTCACACTTACGGCGATCAGAAATCGATATCGGTAGAGGAGAAGTGAAAAATTTTAAAAGTATTTATTGACCATTTAAAATGTTTGAAATGTAATTAAATGCAATAAAAATGTGCAAAAGTGGCGGACACTCCCTAGAGTTGCACTGTGAGAAATTTCAATGTGACTTAATGGGACGACTAACATGTATGCGAGTAATAATATATAATGCAGTTAGGCGTGGTGCATTATCGTGATGAAGAAATCAATCGAGACTTGACGAATTTGAGATACAAAACATTCTTCAGAATGGTTTGAGCTGAGCCAAATAATTTCCAACACTATTAGCGATGTCTCTAATTGTCAATCTTCGATTTTCGAACAAAAAATCTTTGATTTGTTGGAGTGACCCTTGTCGGTAGAGGTTGATGGTCGTCCAGTGCGCGGTTCGCCTTTATTACGCTCTCGGGCCGCTTCAAAGTCATTGTATCACTTATAAACTTTTTTTATGCCACAGTTTAATCACCAAGGGCCTTTCGCAAAATTTTCAACGTGTCCGCAGAAGAATATTCGTTCCACAAATAAAATTGTATGCAAGTTCTTTGCTCAACAGAATCAACCACTATAAAAATCGAAAAATTCACTTTTGGTTTCTAACGAAACCACGTGTAACTCGGAGATAATTAAACCTTGTGTAAAAAACAGAGACAAATGTTATAGACAGTCCTACCAACCTAGTAAATAAAATGACAATTTCACCTTAATATTTTAATCACAATTGTTTATATATTTTATAGGATCTCCGAAGTTGCCTTCCGCATGGGTATAGTAATCATATTCCAGCTCTTGTCTGTGGCTTCAAAAGCAGGTTTGAAAATATTTTCTACAGGCACATATCGTGAGTTTCAAAATCAGTTAAGCCAGTTTTTTACCCTTATATATATTGTAGTATGCGTCTTTAAGGATATACCCCGGAAATTCAATTTCTCTTCGATTAATGTAGTAATGAATGACTACTTTACTTCTTTAAAATCAATGTTGCCAGCAAAGATAAATTAGGTTTTTAAAGCAACAAAAAAATATTTCATCCCTAAATGTTCATAAGTGGAATCTAACGATTTCGCTATAAAATGAAACCATAAAACTAAATCCATTAATAATATGTTGAGCACGATCAGGAAGACGTATTTCCACCTAGGACTTCCATACTACTAAACCTTTAGGTATGAGATATCTTGTACTTATTCTTCCATATTTTTTTATTGTTTTATTATTTATAATGAAAAGTTGACAGTAGTAATCATCACACGTGGTTCTTTAAAAAATCTATTGTATGCGAATATGAATCTCAGGAGTTTCTTTTGAGAAATATTGCCTTAATTATTCTCCTGCAATTATAGCCAATAAATATTTCCTGCTAAAAGACATCTTCAAGCCAAACAAATGTGTTGATTATTTCATAATATCTAAATATTTACCTGTTTTTTATTATAGTCTAATTATTTTGGTTTTTCATTAAAGACCTCAAAAAATCGTTTCGCCTGTAATGAGTGGTATAAATCTTTTTTATACATATCTTTGAATACTATTAAATATTTTTTAAGTATATCCTCATTCCAATGAGAGTCAAATTGTTATATTTTTACATCTTTTTTTTTTTTAAATTCAATCATTTTTACAATTTCACTAGGCAATGCAAAATATGTATGGTATAATCGTCGAAAGCCAAGAAAAAAACAAAATAGTAATGTGGCTCAGTGCCAAATCTCGTTTAAGAAGTGGTCGGCAACTGCACTTTGATGTTAAAATTATCTTAAATTAGTACACAGAAAAAAAAACAGGAAAAGAAATTTTATAAACAATACTAAAAGTAGGTTATTTCTAGCGAAATATACCCAATACATGAAAATTGGAGAAAAATTTCTGTCAATATTTCGCGGAAAAAATTTCATACGTGAAACAAAAATTTATTTTCTGCGTCGTTAAATTATAAAAAAGTATAAATTAGCTGAAGCTTCAGTCGAAGTTCGTAGTAAAATTCGTATGCATATTCTATATTTCTTACTTTTTTAGGAGACAATTTTATATATATTGAGTTAACAATATTTTATTTAATTAAAAAATAAATTTTGTTTAAAAATTTTTTCATTTGCAATACCAATTTCTAACGCACCTTACTCTCCAAATGAATGGATGGTATTTGACGTCCAATTATGTTAACACCCTAATTGCGATTAGCACGCACTTATTTCCCCAGTAATAACGGTCATCATCGGCAGCAACAAAAATAATAAATTAACATAGTTAATATTATTTGCACGCAACAGCTGTGTGAATTTCATTTTTACCTTATCTGCCATAAATTTGTATTGCATAAAACTTAGTGCGTTTGATGGGCTAAGTGAGGTAACGGCAAGCTTACTAGCAGGAAAAATTTATTAGTACGTGCAATTTTCAAAATCACATATGCATTTCTTAAAATTTTGATCTATTATAAAGTATATATATATATATATAGTAAAACCTTAAATTCCATTGGTAAAAAAGGATTTTATAGTTTGATATTCTAAAATCTTAAAGCATTATAGTTTTTAGGCCATTAATATTCAGTTTCCTTTTTTAGTTCAGTCTTTAGAGCCTGGGTGTATTATTATTATTTATTATTGCCCAAACCTGCCTTTATTGAATGGTATATCCCATTTCAATATTCTCTTATAATTTCACGGTTTAATGTTTTGTAGCACAATAATCAACCTTTTACGTTTACAACATTTGTACTACTATTGCGAAGTGCAAACTTTGAAGCTACTAAGTCCAATGGAGTAAAACGACAGTCCCCAGTGTATTTTGGAAAAAAAGTTATATTGATTATACTGATTATGGAAAATGACTTATCACCCTAAAAGTCTGAGTTTCATTCCAAGCTGGAAAAGTAATTTTATATTGCTTTACTGATCTTGGAAATCAATAGCTACATTTACAAAACTTAGCATACAATTCGGCGCATTTTTTAAATAATACTGGGTATTTTAGTAAAGACACGTAGATTACGACAAAAAAACTTTCAAAAACAAAAGGCTTGCTACACATGATGATTATACGGTTTTTCGAGCTTTTCAAAATCTTCGAAAAGAGTAAAACATGAAATATTATTGTTTTTTTTTTTAGTAATTTTCGGTTAGTTTCTTGGGTAAAATGTAACTATTAGCTTTTATATTAATAAACAAATTTTGCTATGCTATTCTTAGTTAAAAAATATGCATAATAAGTTGTATCTTACATATATATATAAATGTCAAGCCTACCCTAATGCAAAACTATTAACGACCAAAAACCAATGCAGACGTCTTTCAGTATTTCGCCTGTCACACACCCACCGTTTACAACGCACCGTCAACTAATTTTTGGTCGTAAAATCGAATTTTATCAAAACTCACTTTGCAGGAAGTAAGTCCCAATATCCTGACTCAACGGTACATAAGCACACGCCGCAATCAAAGACTATAACTAACCAGTTGTAGCGAAGTGTGAGCGGCAACGTTAAGCCATCACCAGGTGGTTGCCTCGTAATGTGGAGTGGAACACGGCACAGTGCCACACTTGAAGACACATAGAGGCAGCGTAGAGTAACGGAGCGCGTGTTAAAACCATACCACGCTTACGGTGTATGTGTGTTGGGGAGTGTGAACGGTAAAATTTTTTTTTTACTTTGTTTGCTGGTATGACTGTCCGTCTGCCGGTTTTGTTTGTGGTCTTTACTGGAGTGTAAGTTGACCGTTAAAATGATTACATCATATCGAGCCGATTAGAAATGTGGGCAATTTGCAAAGGCACATATATCTTCATGCCACAATATCGACAAACGCCAACTAGCTGGTATAATTTTATCGATTTTACATGTCTATGAACTGAAAATTTTGTAACATCCAACGTAAAAATTGTAGCAAATGCAATCGGGCGCCGTTTGCATCATATCTGCACACATGCATATACAGTTAATATATTCATAGAGTATGCATATAATCTAATGCAGCTTATAAACACATGCTGAATTACTCGAGTGCAGCGAACATTGCCCTCGAAGAAGTTAACAAATTCAAAATCAACTGAAATCGCTTAATTCAACATTTCGCCTCCAAGTGTTTTTGACCTCATTCGAAGCTCATCTACTTGTATATAGCGTGAAGTTGGTTGTGGCTGTGGCAAGCAGCTAATAAAAGCTAGGTTCAACTTTGAAGAATACTTGGAGTTAATAAATTCGACTTAATGAATTAGCTGAATATATATCCACATATATACATATATATCAATATATATATAAAAAAAAACAGAAAAATAGTAGTAATAATAAAAAAATAAAAATGTACAAAAAACGAAATAAAAAGTAAAAATATCAAAGTTGACGCAATTTGCTGTTGCATGTACTGCCAGTGAGTCAAAATTGTTTACTTATTTATACGTTTTTAATATTTATTTTTAACATTATTTACACGCTTGCCTATCGTTGGTATCGCATGTGCAACGTGCAACACTCGTTTGTTACGCTTCGGGGCACACAAATGTAGGCGACACTTGCTTATAAAAGTTGCTTAAATTTCATAAAAATAAATCAAGACAAAATAAGTTTGACTTATACCCAGTAAAGACGTATAATATTATTTGATTACAGGAGACTTGTAGAAACATTTTAATTTTTCAATTTTGTTTGTTTATGTGGCCGCCCGAACACACGTCATGATTTCGAAAACCGTTGGTGATGAAATAGAAATGTGGAGAGTGTCGATCAATTAAAAATTCTGCGGATGCCATTAGATCAATGAATACAAACACTATTAGGTTAAGAAGTCTTTTGAAATTTATCAATAACCTTTTCTCCTGGTCTCTCCAGGTTCAGGCTTCCTGATCTATATCTGTTACAGAAGCACAGTATTTTACAGAGTGGTGACCATCCACTCCGATATTAGGGTGGCCATATTAGCCTTAAGCTCATTAACCGTATGTTCGAGAATAGTGAAAGGATGACTAGACTTCGGCATCGAGTTACATCATGATTAGACTGTCTGGCCATAGCTGAATTGCAAGAAACTGCTAGGCTAATGAGCTTGCTAGGTCAGGTACTTCGAACACACTAGTTGCAGAATGAGTGGGAAAGCCTCAGGCGATCTGCGTAAACGCTGGTCAGATACCATCGATGCGACTGCTGCTGAAAGGAGATGAGAAGAAGATAAGATCATCATCTGAACACTTTCTTCTCGAATGTCCCACAAGGCTAAAATACCTCGAACATCACATTTTTAGACATCCAAGTGAAAGAGCGGAAGAGGAAATTGAAATTAAGTACCTGCTCGTATAAGTGATAAGTTCAAGGCACTTTATCAAAAATTAATGTCCAAATATAGAAATGTTTATCAAACTACTCAAAGGACTCCTCACCATCTAGGAGAGTCAGCCACCTCACTTAAGCTGACCTGGGATGCTTTAACGTCTCAAAAATTACTATAAAATCCCTGCGTGTTGTATTCGCTAGAAAAGCCTTCAGAGCGTTTAATTTAATTAAATAGAGTTTACAAACGCAAATCAGTTGGCTAATGGCTCTACGGCCTGTTGCATGCCACTACATGTTGAGTAATACCCGAATTCGGCAAAATTGAATAAAAAATAAGAGAAAAAACTTAACAGTGCTTTTATTTCCCAACTGGCGCTGTCTCTTCAAATAGCTTGCGGCTTACATTTTGCCACTTAGTGAAAGACTCTTATCACGTATTTTTGTACTTTTTTGTTTTTTTTTTTCTTCAATCAGTTTATTCACTTCCTAATCAATCTCATATTGGCGATTACAACCGGCAATCTGAAATCAATATACCACACGTTTACTTATATTACCTTTCACTTTCTGTTGTGCGGACTGACCCATTTTTATGACATCATTAATGGCAACCGAAAGCAAATGTGTGCGTATACTCGTATATGTGTTATGTTTGTGGTATGTACGCTTATGTTTAGTGGCAATAAAAACCGGAATAAGTATTGCATAAATATGCACTTTCAAGGTTAATGATGTACATAAAAATGCCTACCAAACAAAAGCTAGCGGCACGAATAATCCACTAGCATTCTGTGTACGAACGCACGTTAAATAAGAGTGTATTTGTGCAATGTGTTGTAATGATAACAAAAGATTGTAATCATGCAGTCCACATGCACATAGCAATATATATGTATGCATAAAGGTCATCGGTACTGGCCAATATGTAATTTTCATCATTCCATCGGCCGCCACATGGAAATGACATTTTATTCCACATCAGAACAATAACAAAAAAGCGAACATAATTTACATTAAAACAAAAAAAAAATGTTAACTTCGGCAACACTGAATATAAAATATCCTTCACGAGTATATTTCTTATAGCATAAAGGGTATAAAAAGATCTTTATCTTGATTTTGATCGGTTAATTTATATGGCAGCTATACGCTATAGTAGTCCGATCCAAACAATATCGTGAACTTGATTTTGATCGGTCAGTTTATATGGCAGCTATACGCTATAGTGGTCCGATCTGAACAATTTTTTCAAAAATTACACCACGGCCATAGAAAATAATACATGACCAAATTTCGTGAAGATATCTTTTGGAATAAAAAAGTTTTCCACACAACGACTTAATTTTGATCGGTCAGTTTGTATAACAGCTATATGCTATAGTGTTCGGATATCAACGGTTCCAACAGATAAGCAGCTTCTTAGGGAGAAATTGACGCGTGCAAAACTTCAGATCGATATCTCAAAAATTGATTGAATAATTCGCGTAAATACAGATAGACACGGTCAAATTGACACAGCTCGTCACGCTAATCATTTACGTACGTACTTTATAGAGTATGCGTTTCCATCTGGGTCTTACAAATCTCGTGCTAAACTTAATATACCCTGTTTAGGGTATAAAAATGTAAAATGTATATAAGTAAACACTTGTTTGTGTATATGTTTGTTGCAGCAACTAAAGTGGTAGTGTTGTCAATTAAAATAAGTATGTAATCTCTCGCATTTGTATGTATTCACATATATACGCACTCAGATGCAACAATGCGTACGCTACGTGCAATAAATAATTCGCGCCACTCACTTACTCACTGTTGCAAAATTACATAATAGCAATTACCGCATTAAATATGTATTTGTGCATATGTATGTGCATGCCACATGCTATTAGCGCTCAGTGTGTGGCAAATACATACATACAGACATATGTACAAGGTGATTCGATTTTAATTTGATTACATTTGATGATTTCGCGGCTTCTCTTTTTAAGTAGTCATATTTTAATTGCGAATATTTATTGAGTATCGTTGCTGTTGTTATAAATAGTGAGGGAAAAGATTTCCGCAAAACAAATGATTATATCTACGTATTATCGGAACATAATATATGAGTCAGCAGTTCAAACAAAATTAGTTAAGCTTAAAAGTGAGTAAAACTCTACGAGCAATTTTGTACGTAATCCGGAAGAAATGGAAAGTAAGCGATGGGAACTCGAAGATAATCGCCATGATAGTCAGATATTTCTCAAAATTTATCAATTTAAGCGAGAAAGCCAAGATTCTGTTGCGTGGCGAATCGAACATACAACTGGTGTAACTGATTTAAACTGGCATGCCATAACTTCATTTATCACCCACTTGGGGTTACCAGAAGCGTGGAAATACAATTCTACAACTCACTTTGCTAGGTGGACATGCCACACTTTGGCGGCCACTGGCGAACGAAGTCAGTCTCTCAATGCTACTATACATATACATTTTGACTATTTCCCTATGTTGTCAAAAAGCCCTCAAAAGTAACCATTCCTTCATCGATCCTTAACATAAATTAGTTATTTTTGATCTCTAGATATTAAGAAGTAATCCTCACTTTACCCAAATATATCGTAATGGCCTTTGAATAGCCTGGAAAAAAGTCAACTGAATAATTTTAACTTCTTGTTTTTCGAATAAATATAGAAAATATTTTTAAAAATGTAAAAATCAATAAAACTTGGAACACAGAGCTTTCAACAGAGCTTTTTATCACCACAATTTGTTAAACGTAGTACAAAAACTGCATAAAATCAATCGGGCAAAAATCGATTAGTAGACTATTTAAACGATTTCTTTAGCCGAAACGCATCGCCTTTATCAATGACGAAAATATATGACATCCGTTTAGCGACGATCTGTAATAATAGATCTTAAGCAGATAGTCACATGTTACCGCTTGTCAAGATTAGTAAAGAGGTTGGATTAACCATGAAACTATAATGACTTGACAGATCTACATAAAAGGCGTAGAATATAAAAGAGAGTTATTATTATAGAACCTCTTACAAATATGAAGTCAACAGTTGATTCAATTTACTCCATATACATATATATTACATGTGCTGAAAAATATGTGATCTTAAATGAAAGATTAATTATTTTTGAAATTAAAACCCGACTTTATTCTTCGAATCTCCAACTACAGTAATCCAAATATAGTAACGGCCCTTCAACATTTCAATAACGATTCGATAGCATCAAGCTACCTGACTCCCTCAGTAGAGTAGAATCATTTACCAGCGAACCACATTTTATGTCTAGGAAGTAGGGAATATGGCTAACACGATGGGTGTAAGGCCAGTTCCTAGGGTAATTTCTGCAATTTATCGGTAGTAATCCAAGCTGAATGAGCGACGTGGTTTCAAAAAACTTTCACCCATATTGCGCAAACCTCTTTCATTTCGAAAAATCCGTAATAACTTGACAACGATTATATGAAATATCTAATATTATTAAGGTAAATACTTTAAGGCAAGAATAAAAAAATTTCTTTGTGATAATATCTCGGCCAGTCCAAAGACTTTTCATTTATATTTACTAATATGTTTATATCTTCTATTTGATTCATTTAAGTTTTGAAGGTTTTTAACAGTTGGTTAATTTTTACTAAACAAATCATTAATCTTGACATAAATAAAATTTTATAGCATTTGTGTGTGTTTTTTTTTTTTGTTTGTTTGTAACACGTCAATGAGCGCAATGGCTAATATGCAATGAATAATGCAAAAAAATGTGGCATTTATATATGAGCAAGTATATAAAAATCACATAAAAAGCAATGTCAAATAGTGTAACGAATATGACAATGCAATAAAGAAGAAGATATAAACAATAACAATTGTTGCTGGGGACAATAAGTGAATTAAGTCAATTATTATGGCCAAACGCAATTGTTTTGTCTGCTTGAGCTGCGACAATTACTTAATAAATGTTTGAAGAAAAAATGAAAAAGTAGAAAAACAAATCCAAATTCGCCATAAATAGTCTACGAACATCTGAAGCCAAAAACAAAGTGCACCATACCTAAAGTTACACGCCTAACCGCTCACCATTGATATGTGTTGCACGCATGTGAGCACAGGTTCACAGTGCTCTACATGCATGAATGGCAGAAATTGCAAAAATATATTTTTTTTAAAACATTTTTATATGCATATGCTTAAATGAATATGAAGTATAAGACAGCCCGCCCTAGAGTTCCAAGCGGGGCGTTGACGGTTCACCACAGGAGTGGACTTTATCAACGATTTTGCGGTAGATTATGCTGTCAGCGAGCAAGAAAATGTATCAATAAAATAATTTTATATATGATGGATATATATGTATGGAGATATATATCTAAGTACTTATTTAAATGTATATGTATACATGGCAATATATGCAGCACGTTTTGATTCATGTTATTTGAGAACTAAAAGATAGATTAGACTAGCTTAAGAACTTGCGTTGTAAATGTTTTTTTTTTTTGTAATTCTATGGCATTTTCCTTTTTTAATTTTTTAATTTTCCGTTTTATTTTAAAATCTCAATTACTTTTAATTGCTGTTGCAACATCAAACATTGCATGTTCATGGTATATAAAATTCGGTGAAAAAAATAAAATTTTAAAATTTCATAATTATCTGCAACACAAAAATGCTAACGAAAATTTGTTTCAACATTTTGGAAAACCGGCTGCTAACTGCTACCGCATGCGCAAAACTGCAATTGCGCGAGCTCTATGCATTGCAAGTAACTGCAGTTAGCATGTCAACATTAACCGCTACCAGTCTGAACAAACGGTCACAAATTTTAACACGCACACACACATGCCATAGCCAATTCATGCACCTCTGATTATATGTATGTGTATAAGCTTATAGCCGTTAATGTGCTAAATGATTGACGTGGATGACCACCAACAGCCAGTGGACGCACTTATCAATGAAACGGTGAACTATGTGCATAATTTCATATGACTATGTACATAGACATGTATGTATGTATGTGAGTGGGCTTACTCACCAACCCTATATTTACACTTGCGACATTTTGGCAAATTTAATTTTTATTGCAGCGAAAACTATATTTGCGTTGATCTCAGCATGCGCTAAATATAAGTAGCTGTTAAGCATACTGAGAAAAATTTATTTTTGATCTAGTGAACAGAGAAATATAAAGAAATAAATAAAACATATTAGTTAAAGGGAAACATTTTTATTATTTTTCATGAAAATCATTTTCTAGATTAAAAAGAATATTTACCATCATTTATATCGAATGACTTCTATGTAATTTAAATGAACATTTTGAATAACTGTTAAACTGCTATATTTTGAAAATAATCACTTAAGTGACACATTACATACACTCACTGGAAACAAGTTAAGGAAATATCTTAAAATTTAAATATACAGCTTTTAAAATTTTTAACTATAAGCTTCGAGTTAACATTTTTTTTTTACTTTTTAATCCGATATTCGGGCTTAAAATGTCCATTTTTAATTTTTAAATTTATATTTAACTTTTCAATCCGGTATTCGGCCTAATAAATGTGAAAATTATTTTTGATCAAGATTTTTGAGACAATAAATAGAAAAAATTTAATTCAAATAATTTAATGCATTATTTGCAACCCTGGTGTTAACTTACAAAATCCCGAAATTATTCAATTCATTTAAGAACTGTTATTCAAGTTTCGACTTTAAAAACACAACTTTTAATCTTATTATATATTTTTAATCTGATATAGAAGTATTTTAACAAAATAGTTTTTTAATTTTATTAATCACAATCGTTTAACATTAGATTATAAAATATTAAAAATAAAATATTAAATATTAAATTGATCTAAGAATTCCGAGTGATTGAAGATTAAGTGCTTTATTGCTGAAATTGATAGAGATCTCAAAACTGGCCAACCGCTTTTCAAATCGAGTTCAATACCTCAGTCAAAGTAATTCAAATATTGAGCTTTAAATGTGTCGCTATAGTATTTTTCAAAACTACCAACTGATCAAACTTTACCCGGACTGGTTCAAAAAGATTTTTTCCTAGACTGTTCAAATCTTTTTTATATGCTCGTGCGAAGTTTTTTTGTTTCAACGCGAAAAGTTTGTGTGGCGAAAATAATGAAAAAATTACAAAAGGATCACGGCTATGGAATCATTGAAAATGTTTCAGAAGTGTTTTGGGAAGTCTACTTTATATCGAACAAAAGTATTTGAGTAGCACAAAGCATTCTGTGAAAGTCGTGAAGTCAACGAAAACTTGCCTCGTGTAAGTCGTGCATCCACCTCTGTTAATGACGATAACATCAAAAAAGTTAAAGAGACAGTGCTTGAAAATCTTCGTGTTGGCATCAGAGAGATAACAATGGATCTTAACATTTCTTACGGATCAATTCAAGACATTTTGAACGTTTGATTAACCGTTGGCAGACTTGTATTGGCTCAAAAGGACTCTATTTTGAAGGCGATAACAATACAAGTATATTCATTGGATTTTTTTGGACCGTGCAAAAAGCTGTACTAAAGAAGAAGGAGATTATTTTGAATAAAATGAATTGATTTTGCCGATAAAACCATTTGTTCTGTCTTTTTTTAAAAGTCCTGTTTACTTTGGAACACACCTTGTAACTTCATTCCGTTCATTTTGAAATTAGTTGTTTGGATCTTGTGTCTGTAAAATTAATTGTTTTTCATAAATCTACATTTAAATTTTATGAAGAAAAAATATCCAGGTTGCCGGGAACTAACTAACCTAACTTTTTTACAATTCATACCTACATGTAACATATACTCGTACATTTTCTTACTTAATAAACGGCATTGTAAAACAACAGCTATTACAAATCTATCGAAATTTCTACAGTGTGAATCAAAATAACTGTATCAATTTTCGCTTTTTATGACTAACTGTAAAACGTAAAATTAAGTAATCATGCATTAATTAAAGACAAATTTATTATTTTTTATATTTCTTTCCGCGAATGGTGCAGTATTGAAATGTTTTGTTGGAAAGATATTGCGATATGATTTTTGACTTAAGTTACATATTTTTACTATTATTGCCGAAGGCGATTACGTCTACGCAATAAATTTACCAATGTATTGTATGTAAACTAATCCTAAACATACTTATACACAACGTTGTATTGCAGAGCAGATCAAAATAGTCAGAGTTCGCCGGGAGGCAGAAATTAATTTCCAAAAAGTAAAATGTGAACTGATGCGGCAATAACAAATGCACAGCTGCAGAGAAAACCAAAAACAAAAGCAAAAGCTGAAAAAATAACACAAAAAATAACATGTATACAATATGATTTAAAAATAATCATAACAAAATCACATTGTTGTTGTGTGACATTTGAAAGAAAGCCATAACTTTAAAACAAATAAAACAACAACAAAACAAAAGAAGCAAGCAACAATGCAAATGAAATAAGATCAAAAACTATTACAAATGGATTTGTTTTTTACAATTGCTTACAAAGCAATTAACATACACATACATATGTGTAAAAAAATCTGCATGTGAATGTGTGTGCGTGTGTATAATCGGTCTGTAGCAGGTTCAACTCAAGGTTAACCTTTGTTAGGCAAATTTGGCGACAACAAAACTACTTGCAATTGAGCCATCTTCGGCGGCGGCTGCGCAGCTGCAGCTGACATAACAGTCGGTGCTGTCAGTTAACAGTGCTTAACAGTGGCCAACAGCTGTGTGAATTAGCAGCAACATAATGGTCGGCAGCGCGCAGCAAGCGATGATGTTGAGCGATGCACATCGCAGACAACACGTGCGTGCGTGAGCGGTACATAATAAACACACACATGCATATATAATTATGCATATATGTTTGTACGTGTAGCGGCGCGCGAGTAACTGCGCAATGCACAGCAATGTGAGCAATAAAAAATCGTGAAGCAATTGTCTCTTCATTATTTTGCGAGCACACTCAACAATTGCCGCGGCAAATCTTCGGTGTTTACGCGACGTTGCTCCTGTTTCTGTTTCCTTCTCCTCTTCTACTATGGCTGCTACTGTAGCCGCTGCTGCACTGCTTACGAATTAGCGTTTTGACTACCGTTGTTGTTGCTGTTGCTTTTGTTTTTGGCGCATTTGCTAAAATTTTCGTTCAACATTTCAATTGACGTGATATTTTTTGGTTTTCAGACCTAGCAGCAATTCGTATGAACACACACACACATCCAAATTAATTTCGAAAAAAAGCGCAAAAGCTTTGCGCTGCATTCACTTGTAATAACCGCCATTGTCGCTAGCCATCTACCGCTGCCACTTTTGTGGCTGCTTTACATTGCACACACACACACACATAACCACCTGCTGGCTTGTATGTGGCTTTGTATGTTTTTTAGGCAATGCGCCTGCGCGCAACATATAAAAACATCACAGCGCCACTACTCGGTTATCAGTTCAATTTAGTCGCTGTACACATTGCAACGCCGGTCGCCAGTTACTGGATTTTACAACTTTATAACCAAAAACACCATTGACGCTTATCACACAGCCCCAGTATGACCGCCCTCAAAGTTTTCGTAAGTGTCCGACACATTTTTGGTTTTCCTTTCGCTCAGTGTAGTAATCCAATTGTGTAACAGTGTTTCACTTGCATACATTTGCATGTGTATATATGTGTGTGTGTGCTTAAAATATAGCCTGTGGCAAGGAGTTAAAGGAGTCATAAATTTTGTGTGGCGAGCGAGTTTGTGGATATTTGCGGTGTAATTGTGAATATATTTACATACAATTGATACAAATGAAGACTGTGTTGTGCCAGCTATAAGACATCGTTAAAATATATATTATACATACATGCATGTATGTATATGTAACTAGTGCGCAGCGTTAGATGTTGAAAGTGATTTTTCAGTGAAAAAATGGGTCGTTAGGCGTTGTCTTTAAATTAAGCAGGATAAAATGGAAGAAAAAGAATTGAAAAAATTAGTGGTTAGCAGCATAACCAGACATTATCAAATTTTACTAACATTTCCTGGTTAATATTGCTAACTTTTAGACAAAAAAGATTAAAACAAAAGTAATGTCTTTTATATATGTATGTATATATGATGCTGGGTTATGAAAATTGCGTTACATAATATTAAAAAACAAATGGTTAATTTTGGACGAACTAAAGTTTAATACCCTTCACAGGTTCGTTTTTATAGCATTAAAGGCTGTAAAAAGTGCTTTATCTTGAATTTGTTCAATCAATTCGCATGTCAGCTATACGTATACAGCAGATCGGTCAATTTGTATTGCACCTAAATCCTATGGATGGAGGTTTGTTAGAATCGGTTCCAACAAATGATTAGCTTCTTAAAGGCGAAATAAGCGTGTGCAAAATTTCGAATTGATATCTCAAAAACTGGTAGTGAAGTGGTGCGAATATCATGTCGCAACAATCAATGGAAGGCAACACTATGTTATAGTGATCCGATCTGTTAAGTTCAAAGCAAGAAAATTTATATAGACAATATAGAACCAAAATATTAGTGAAGCCAATTTCAGGTAGGAGTTCTCCTCGTGCTGCTTTTCTACAAATCAACAAACACATTCTGGTCAGATTCACTCGAACCTAGAAGCCAGTTTAGCTTTCAAATGATAGGTGGAGTAGGCTTGTTCAATCATCCTATATTTCCTAATAACTTCGGTATAAAACTTGATTGAATGTGAATGAGTATCACAGCTGTATACCAGCCATAGTTATAACGCGAATCGATATTAGAAAGATAATACTGATATAATGATATGAGAAGGAGAAACATGAGCCAATGAAAAAACACGAATATTTCGATAAAAACAATAATAACTCGTAGTGTCAGTCACTTTAGCTTTAAAGAAGAAAAGAACTTGCATATATATTCCCTAATCACTCTTAAATATATTCAGTTCATAGATATGATTTTTGCAATGTGACGAGAGCTTAAAAATGTTCGGATTACTTAGCAGCAAAAAACTCATTTTTTCGATAAAGAAAAACATTAGAAATAGTAAATGTTTTACCACAACAACTCAACTTTCCTCGCTTTGAATTTTACTTAAATTTTTTCTTGTATAAAAGCTTGGCAAATTTATATAAATTTTCTAACGTTTCTGCTATATTAGTTGTAAGCTTTCATTTACTTTTAGTTTCATTAAATCCATAAAAATCTATGACATGATATTAATATTACAAAAATGCTCCCTTTTATCCAAACGAAATTAATATACACTGAATAGTAATATATCTCGGTGGCTTTTTAAACTATAATGATATAAACATTCGTGGCCTCATTAAGGTCTTACCAGTACAACAGATGACATATAATATAAGTATTAAAATTTATATAATATCTTATACAGAAGTACAGGGTGAGCAAAAAATTAAAAATTAAAATCTTTGCAAAAAAAAAGTAAATAATATTTTTATATAATATTTCAATTACAATACACTGAATTTCTCCCAGTCAGTGTCCCTGACTGATTATTGAAGCTTGAAATTTCCAAAAGTTTTTTCTTGCGTTATAGTATGGAAGAATATCATACAGATGATATAACCCAACTGAAGAAATATTTATATCTTATAGAATTTTCGACATTTCAAACTTAGAAATTAAAATCTTTGAAAAAAAAAATTAAATAATATTTTTATATATTTCAATTACAATACACTGAATTTCTCCCCGTCAGTGTCCCTGACTGATTATTGAAGCTTGAAATTTCCAAAAGTTTTTTCTTGCGTTATAGTATGGAAGAATATCATACAGATGATATAACCCAACTGAAGAAATATTTATATCTTATAGAATTTTCGACATTTCAAACTTAGAAATTAAAATCTTTGAAAAAAAAAATTAAATAATATTTTTATATATTTCAATTACAATACACTGAATTTCTCCCCGTCAGTGTCCCTGACTGATTATTGAAGCTTGAAATTTCCAAAAGTTTTTTCTTGCGTTATAGTATGGAAGAATATCATACAGATGATATAACCCAACTGAAGAAATATTTATATCTTATAGAATTTTCGACATTTCCTTCCGAGAGTTACAAACTCCGTATCAAACTTAATGCACCCTACGCAATTTATAATTAAGAAGAATTGTATTAAAACGAAAAATTTCATGTGAGATCTATGATTATTTTGACATTCCATCCAGAAAACATTTTAAGTCCTTAAAATATTTTATATGTATATACTGAAAGAGAAAGTCGGTTGAAGACCAACGATCGTTCATTAGAAAATTAATAATTCAGTATCGCTGAGTTAAATAAAAAAAAAATAGAATGACATAATAAAGAATAGAAAGGAAGCCTAAAATTGCTTGTAGAAATCCACCTTAGAACAATTTTTATATAGTTTTAGAGCCATAACTTCAGTTTATGAAAATTCGGCGTGTACAATTTACTTACGGAAAAGAAGGTTTTCTTATTTTTCAGACAATATTCATTTCTTAAAACGTTAAAAACTAACGGAGAACTTTAAAATCATACAAATTCTACTTCTGAATATATAAAAATTCAAATATCTGAAGAATTGTTTTCCTAAATTGACGTTATAACTGCTTTTACAGCACTGGTTCATGATCATATAATATTTGTATGTTTGGACGTAATGATCTATTTTTTTTAGTCTCCGGATGACTGTTTCCATTTCTCAATATAAGCAATAATGAACTTAACTAAATAGACAAAAACATTAAATTCTGATTGTGTGCGGTGTTTATCACATGAGAACATTGAGGACATTATTTATATTTGCTTCTTATTTCACTTTTATATAAACAGATCTTAAACCATCGCTCCCCCATCTCTCATTTCAGGTGATCTTCAGTGCTCTTTTCGCGTTGGCCTATTGCGCGCCAAATCCCGGTTTCTTTGGTGGAGGCAAACAGTAAGTACAACAGCAATAGCGCAACTCGATTTGATAATTTCACGATTTTGATTCATAGCAGCAATTTAAAAATTACATTTATTGTATTTTAATTAACAGCAGTTATATTTTGTAATTTTTATTTGATTAAATAAACCGGTCAATAACCGAGTGCTGCAACAACACGCAATATCAACACAATAAACGGCGATCAAATGGTTTCGATTGTTTGTCAATGCGTTTTCCTTTTCTCTTCAATTATATGTGCAAGTATAACGGTATATATGCGCAGCAGGAAAGCAAAGAGTCAATCGGCTCTAGCGACATCCACTTGCATGCATAGGAATTTCTTGGACACACTGCGTGTTTACTATATCCGATGTTGAAAGAAAAAACTAATTAGCTGTGATAAGCATAAATTATGGATAAATAGCGTACATTGGTCTTCTGCCAAATGATTTAACCGCACTCACAGTGTCACACTTGTATGTATGGTGTGTGTGTGTGCACAGAGTCAGACTGACCAACCGACAGTTAGACAGTCAGTCAGTCAGTTAGTCGGTAAGATAGTCAGATAATTGCAAAACAGGCCAAACAGCGTCTAACCATTGTTGCGCATGCGTAGCTCCCGGTCTTGCGTAAATTGTCAACAGTATTACTTGTGGTGCTATAATGTGGCACTCACTCAATTGTAATAGTGAATGTGGCGCGGCAATAGACAAAGTAACTGCGGAATAATTGAATAGTTTTCACTTTTTATTTGCTTCCAATTTGATGGAGTAGTGCGAATTGTTTTTTTAGTTTTTTTTTTATTTGATTTTGTTTTTTTAATTTTTTTTTAGTTTTTTTTAAGGAAGTGAAAATAAATTAATGCGCATTTAAAAATTACTTCAAGCCAAGAATATGTAAAATTGACCAAAGCTTCGAATAAACTATTCGCACACAAATTTATATTTAAATACAATTACATAACAATAAATGGTGTATATAACTCAAAATTTACGGTAAAAGGTTATTTATTCTTCGGAACTGTTGATAACGGACCTCTACATCATATAGCTGCCATACAAACTGATCGGTAAAAATCCAATCCTTGTATGAGAAACTTTTTTATTTCACAATATGTCTCTACGAAATTTGTCATGGATTATTGTCCAAAACTTCTCCTCTTAACGAGTTTTTTGTCGACTACGAACCGATAAAGAATTTTTATGTGAAGCTTTTACTCGACGCAATTACGTTCAGAGACTTTCTGCCGAGTGATATTGACATTTGAAAAAACGATCAATTATTAATCGAAATAAGGTTCAAAATCAAGTCCTACGTAGTGCGCACTTTGATCGTCACGGACGACCGCCAGTTCATGATTTAAAAAATTCAGTATATTTTTTACCAGATCTAACTGCCTTTGACTATCCTAATTATAATGTTGGTATTTTATACAAATAATATAAAGCAATTAAATGCTAATAACGCTGCACTCCTCTATTTATTTCATTCACTTAGATCGTTAACGATCATTATAATAAAAAAAAAAAATTTTATTTCTTACCATAATTTTTTTATCCACATTACGCCACTATCTATCTTCTATCGATCACAGTGAACACCACACCATCCATGTACCCTACAAGGTGCACACCATTCACCACCATCACATCAAGAAGGTGGAAGTGCCCGTGATCAAGGAAGTGGAGGTCATCAAGCATGTGCCCATCTACAAGGAAGTGCATGTGCCCGTTATTAAAGAGGTGCATGTGCCAGTACATGTCCATCACAAGGAGGAAGTTCATCACATTGAAGAAGATCATCACGACTACCACAAGGGCGGCTGGTACTAGAGAGGGAGTGAGTGGAGGCGCTCATCCGGTTAGGTGTTGCCGTTGGCAATGCTCTAGTTACAATTTTAGTTATATGCTTATATAATTATATGCATACATATGTACATATATGTACGTATATAAGCGATTGAGTGTTAACACAATTGTTTTTGTATTTTTTTAAAAAATTTTTTTTCTTTTTTTGGTTGTTTTAATGTTACTACAGCGCACGCGCGTTTTTCCATGTGTACAAATTTCATTTCACCTGACATGAATTTTATTTTAATTATATATTTTCGACTTCCATATTATTGTGGTCTATTTAGTTATAGATGCTCTATTTTTCTATTTCATTGTATTTTTCTCATATTGATTTTGCTTTATTTACATACATACATTTAGCATATCTAGAGAATATCATACACACATATATATAGAGTATAACTGTTATTGGTCTTTTATATTTTTTTTTTGTGTAAATAATTGTTTAGCAAAAAGTACATACATGTGTACACATATCTGTATGTATGTGTGTGTGAAATGCCTATCGAAATATGTAAAGAAGGAAATAGGATAAAATAAAGAAAAACTGTAATAAACGAAAAATCATGTTATTTCTTGAGAGTTAAAATTTATTTCCTAGATAATAATTATATAACTTTTGCTATACAAACACACACAAACAAACATACACGTATATGCGTTGAAATTACGCGAAAAAAACTTGTTTTTTATTTTTTTACACTTATCTTTTCCATTAATATATTTGTTGTTATAGCTTTTTAATCCGCTAACATCGTAGCCTACATATGTTGCTGATATGTGACTGCAACAATGCTGCTCCAGCAGCAGGAAATACTTACAACATTTTCATGCAACAAATTAGCGTTCCGATAGTAGTTCGTCAGCAATGTCTTACGGTTTGCAATTTTCTTTCTCTTCACTGGCATTTTTACCGTTTTACCGTTAAATTACTAATGCTTGATGAGTTCGCAAGTAAATGCCGCAATTTTCACATAAATTTTTGTAAAAGCAAATGGGTACCGATTGTCTTTTGAATTATAAATGCTTGCTCCTGCTGCTGCTAGTAGTGATTAGCGATTAGTTACGAGAATTTGTTATTGTTGGAATTTGTGATGCTTTATTGGCTCGTTATAATAGTAAATGATTTTTGCCATGGTATTATAAACGGGTATTTTGTTGCAAAAGAAGATGATACTTCGAATAAATTATTTCCGAATTCCAAATTGGTGGGCAACTCTTCTTCTGAAATGTGTCAATTAGCAGGATTTTTTCAGTTCCTGAAAGGTATATGTTCAACTCTGAACAGACTGAAGCTTAAACTGCAAAATACATATATGAGCCTTTTAAAATGTTTGAGTGTGTTCATCTATTCGCTCAAAAAGATCCGAATACTAATTAGAGCATGAGTCGTTCTGTTAATCGCTAAATAAAATTGTTACGAGTATTTCTTATAATATTATTGTTAGCGATTAAGAGAGCATTTTTGCAATGAAAAACTTTTCATAGAATTAATCGATATCGTCAAGCGTAAACGTTTGCGGTGGAATCACAGGGAGCCGGTGCAAAGGATGACCAAACCAAGATTGATCCGGAAGGTTTTGCTATGTGTTTAGTGGGATTGGTAGGAAATCATCTACTATGAGCTGATTTTCTACGGCCAGACTCATAATTCGGACCCAACCTGCAAACATAGAATTGCCTGAGGGAAACAAATACCCACAAGCGGCCAGCTGTGGTCGATAGGAAAGAAATTGTGTTACATCTGGACAACGCTAGGTCACACACAACACAGGAACTTGTTGGTAGGTTCTTATGCATCCACCTTATAGTCCGGATTCGACACCAAACGGTAACTGCTTTTTCTATTATTTAGCGAAGGATTTTACTGGTAAAAGAAAAGCTTGTAATAATCTGCTGTTTTTCAAAAGAATCGAAAAACGAAGCATGCAAATAACTTTCATGGAACTTCTGCAAGGCCGTTATACCATTTTATATTGTACTATAGGCACCAGATTGACAGCATATGGAACCTTTAGTTATGACATAGAGACAGGACAGAACTTAGTATTAAGATCTCGCTTCAGAAATGACACTTTCCTACAGGCTGAAAATACACATTGGCAGGATTACGTGTATAATGAATGAGTTACCAGAAATTATCTGTAAAGTTCGAAAAGAAATTCAAAAATCCAACTTGCTGGTTTTGCTGAGTGTATGAAATCATTTCGAATCCTTTAATCATTATACCATACAGAGTTTAGGGTACGACCATCCATGCTTCTACCAGCATTATCAGTGTGTTAGTCTTTGTTGTTGTCTTTTATAAAGTTATTTATCTTGACTTTGATCGAACAGTTTATATGGCAGCTATGTACTATAGTGTTCCGATATCGGCGGTTGCGGCAAATGAGCTGCTTCTTGGGGAGAACAAATGTGTACAAAATTTCACAAAGTTATTTCAAAAACTGAGAGATTAGTTCGCGTATATACAGAGAGAGATAGACAGACAGACATGGCTTAGTATATAATTTACTTACACAACAAGTTTCAGCTTTTTTCGCTTGTTTCAAGTTGCTGAATGCAATGGTCTGCTACCTTCTTTGGATGGTTATGTTCCCAGCAAGAGTACATGATTTCATACAAAGTATCCAAGAACTCTCTACTCACATTAGTACTTATCAATCATATTGCCTAAAGATTTTATTATTATTCTATTGTGATCGCATTAACTAATTATTAAACATTTATTCCAATCCCGTTAGCTTGTGACATTTTCTCCACCATATTTAATATAATTTACAACTTTAAGGAAGACATAACTTAGCCACAACAAAGTCCAACTAATTGCAAATGCGATGAAAAGTTGCTTTACTGCTGCAAAGAGCTTTACAGCTTTACAAAAGGCATTTCCAGCAGAAACTAGTTCGTGATTCACGCGTATAGAAAAGAATGGTTGTTGTTGTACAAATCATGAGCGACATTTTTAAGCGCTTAAACTAAAGTTAATATCAATAAAATTCCACAACTTTGACAAATAACCATTAATACACACATACAGATACACGTACAGTGGGTGGCAGCTGCGATGGAGAATTGTCACATAACTGTAATTTGAGACCGTAAAAGCCCATAAGCAAGCTGACCAGATAATTTACGAAACGCCATTAACAAAGCGTTTATAGAGCCACTAATTATTCGGACAAATATGTAAGCGTGTATGCGTATTTGTGTATGTAAATATGGCTTATGTGCGCTTGCTGCTGCAACGCGCTGTATTGCCGCAAAGCGAATAAAGCTGTGCGCGCAATAATAAAACTAAGCAACAAACGCAGCGTGTGAAACATGGTTTTGCCCAAAAGCAATTTTTTTCTGCGCGCGCGTGCGCTTTGTATGTGGTGAATGTTGACCATATGTATCCGCAGCATTGAATGTGCGGCAAGTAGTGCGCGGCGCGGCATGGACTTGACCTTGAACAATTCAGCGGCATTAAGCGCCTAATGAATAGACACGCTGCGCACTCAAACACACACACACACACACCAGCGAGGCCCAGAACAAAGCGGACTGCGCAATGCGGCAGCGCTGAACCACAAACACTTATGGGCAGCTAAGCAGTAATGGGCGGTGAAAAAATTACATATTAATTAAAACGAAAAGGTAAAACTGTAGCAATAAAACGACTTTCACAAAATACGCTACAACTGCGTTACAAGTTCGGTTCGCTGCAGTTCCGCGCCAATTGGCGGTAGCGGTAGCGACAGCGACGACAAGTTGACAGTTTTGTGGGCGTTGCACGCATTGATTAAGATTTATTGACAGACCGGTTGAGTAGTACTGAGTAAGGGGGGTGCTGGTCTCCGGCACTGCATTTTGATTGATGTCCGCAAGCAGTGTGTAAAGTGGACAAATTGCCTTGTTTATGAGCAAGTAAAATAGATTTTAAGTACACGCTTGGGTACCGCTAATGAGGAATGCGGTTCTTGGCAATAGCGGAGAAGGTCAAGTGTAGTCAATAAATTATTGGCGTGCAAATCAAGGCAACTTTTAAGAGTTTGCAATACGAGAAAATAGTTCAGAGCCGTTGTAGGGAAGTGAATTGCTGGCGAGAGGGGGAGAATGGAACGAGCAAACTATTTGAATAGAGGAAGGATTCTGAGGGTTCAGCCTGTGTAGATAGTACTATTTATTCAGAGAAAATGTTTCTAGAAACTAGATATCCCTATGTATGTATACTAACGACTTAAGCAGAAAGAAGCGCGGCCTGCAACCCGTCGAGTTGAGAACGTAGCATAATTGTCATTGCGTAAAAAAAAAAATGTTCACAAAATAAAAATCTTTGTTTATAAGGACAAATAAAATTCCAAATGCATATTTTATTTACTTATGGACCAACAACAAACTCCAGCTGTACAATAGAATTGAGAACTTGAGAACTTCAGGCGCTGTAAAAAGGCAATAACAAACAAAAAGTGATATGGAAGTGGCATTGAAGTTGGTTGACATTGGCAGTGAGTAGACTGTATATTCGATAACTTGTTTTTTTTCTGTTCAGGATAGGATACTGGTAGCGGGACTTCGTCCGACGGGCTGTAGACGCTTACTGCCGCAGCTGCAGCGCTACAAGCGAACGCTACAGTTGCGACAGTGGTTGTTGTTGTTGTAGCTGTATTTAGTTGCAGTATGGGAAGTTGGGGCACTGATGCGGAGAAACGCCAGCTGGGTACTGACGTTCGGTCCAGCCGGGTAGTGGTGGTGCAGCGACGGCACCATGACCAGCATTCACATCACAGAATGGATAGTTGGGGCAGGTGTGTGGATTAACGCCAGCTGGGAATTTATCACCACCAGCACTGGCCGCTGGCGCGCCGTTCCAAGAAGATGCTGGAGCGCCTTGCCAAGAGGGTGCTGGAGCGCCCCACTGTGGTTGTGGTTGCCAGGAGGGTGCAGGAGCGCCCCACTGTGGTTGCGGTTGCCAGGCGGGCGCGGGTGCACCCCAGTGCGCTTGTGGATTGTGTAGGCGTGCGTTATCACAGATCGGGAAACCGGGACAGTCCTGTGGATTCACACCAGCTGGGTACTGAGCAGCTGATTGATGTTGTGGTTTTGCCAACGCCAAGGCGATGAGAGCGGAGATGAGTGCCTGTTGTTGGGTTGGGAAACGAAATGCGCGTTTAATTATATAATCCATGTGTGTGGTTTTGCGGCGTATTTGCGTTTTGATTTTACGATACTCACCAATTTGCAGAACATTTTTCTAAATTTATATAATTACTCCTTAGCGAAGACAGAAAACTATAAAAGTCTATACAACAGCGCGAAGTGAGCCAATCGGACTATAAAAATTGAATTAGATTATTTAGGAATTTTTAAACTTCCAATTGGTTTTTCGTACTGCGTCGTACTGTGATATCTGTTGGCCGCAGCTGACACTTATATACCCGTACCATTAGAATTTGCGTTTGAGAGTTCGAGTTCGCATAGACGTTTGGTGCTCACCATTACAATCAACGGTAACGCTGCTGCGCCACTACAACGGCATAGAAGTTGAAAATCTGTAACAAAGTGAAGCGAGCATAGCGCCGCCAACAGCCCGCTACCCGCCATCCGTAAGCCACACACAGCGCGCGCGGCACGCTAGCACTCATTTGCTCTTAGCACAAGCAAACGTACAAATGTTTACTGCTATTGTATGCGCAAGCACACCCCGGCGTATACTTAATGTAGAATACAACACCTTACAAGTTGCCGCTCTTCGCGCGCTCCGAGCGTCGAGCGGCGCGGCAGGAAAGGGCGGTGCAGCTGCTGCAGCCGCTTCAGCTTTTGACTGTTACTGCTGCTGCCCGTTTGTTTGAGTGATCGCATATTTTGTTTGATTGGTGCAACAGATTATTATTGAACCGCGCGCGCACAAACATACTCACCGCATATAGCGCTGAACCCACGGTCTGCGCTTGCGCCGCTGCTTGGCGTGTGTGGCTTGCCACACTCCGCGCCAGCAAATTCAACTTTCATTCCTTTTGTGTTGTAGAAGGCCAGGAGCGTACTGAGGGTGTGCGCGCGAATAGAATGGTATGGGAATTGGGCTGCATTGACCGGCAAAAATATAATATACGGAAGTTATATATTGTTTATAATTAGTAATTACGATAATTCTAATTTGATTTTGGAAGCAATTAAATATAATAGGGAAAACGAATATTTTTATCAGCTAGTTTATTTTTTCTTATTTTATTGCTGAATTTTGAATCTCTTAGCACTCTTAACCTGCTCCAGCACCAAAATGCTATGGAATTTTAGTAAAATTACAAATGGAATATGAAATAAAATAAAATGAAATGAAAAAAAGTCTGCATATATTGTACTAGCAATAGCCAAAATTTAAGCGATCTTTTGGTGATATGCTTTTGATATTAACGGGATTGAAAACAATATGAAAATAAGGTTATGCGATTAAGATTTAGCATCTTTCATAATTTCATAGAAAACATTTTCGAATTTTAAACTCTAATTTACACTTAAAGTTGTTCTAAAGTCTAACACTTAGTGTGACCAACTAAAAACGCAATTTTTAGGAATTTAAAATAAAATTTTTTTTAACTGTTTTAAACTAAAATTTTAGATATATAAATATTTTAGAAATACACAGAAAAATTTTTTAAAGAAAAAAATAAAATATTTTTTGAGTAACACGCGATCTCCGACGGCGCTAAAAAAATCCTCCACTGTTGCAATTATTGCGGACTTCTCTGTGGATAAAATATAAAAACAAAATTCTCTACTCGAAGATATTGCTCATATAAGCACCTAGCGGCGAATAAACATAACATAAATTTTCAAAATGGCAGCGCTTTTTTTTTAAGTTGATTTTACCTAAATATTTAGTCGCCTTTGGCCTGCCAAAATCACAATTTGATCAGATCAACATGCAGAAAAAATTTGATAGTGGTCGGATCATTTGTCTCCGAATAATCACTCAAGCATATTCTCGAAAAAAAATACGTTTAAAGTTATTATAATTGATGCAGGTGGTTCAGCGGCTACACTTTAGAAGGCTGTGGTTCAAATACTATTTGAGATATCGAAAAAAGAATAATCTAACGAAACATGAAAAAATAAAATATATATATATATAAAAAAATATATTTTTTTTTGTTAATTTCACACCAGCTGTGCCCCTTATCTATAACATGACCACTTTAATGTTAAAAAATTAATCTAGTCTATTAATATTTAATTTTTTATATTAATTTTTTTAAATTAATTTCTCTTATATTATTATTAAATTTAAGTCTGTAAGCCATTTTAAAGCCTTTCAAAAGTGTAAAAAGCTTTAAAAAATTATTCATCTAAGCGGTGCGGCACTTGCTATGGATCTTTTCGAACCAAAAAAAAAATGTTTTCTAATAACGATCGCTTCGCGGGAGTCGTTGAGCAGACCTCTAAATTTATTGCTGGCATAAAAAAAAAAATCTTACAGCCACCATTAACTGGCTTAAAACTTAGAGGCCTCTTTATTTTGTAGAATGGCAATAATGAGCATAACAGTAATGGGAGCAAAAGCTGGTCAAGCATCTAGCAGAAGAGGCTATGTAGATATACAAGTATATTATATATTTTGATGACATCTTCAAATGGGTTTAGGGAAATTTTATTTTTGATAAGTTTCATATTTTCTATCAGTTAACTTTAGCGTGTATTTATTTTCACCGAAATATGTGCATTCCTTTTAAAATTGCTTCAACATATTTGAATTCATGGCCACACGCATATTAATTAAAATGACCGATTACTAGGCTCTAAAAATAATTAAGTAATTAAATATTCGTAGCAAAATGCACTTTAATGCATGTTTTATATATAATTGTAATAATTAGGGATTGCGCATTTTTTCAACAATTTTTCTCTACATTTTTAAATTGTTGCTTATCCATTCGCCAATTATTTCTTTTATTGATTCGTTTTGACCAATAAAAAAATAAATGTAAGTTGAACCAAATTAGTCTTAATTACACAAGAAACCATCAATCAAAAAATGTATACGAATGTTTGGAAATCTCTTTACACGGTTTTAGCGTTATTGAACTAATTACTTTATTAGTCGGCACTAAGTACTAGCAGATGGCATTTGACTACACAGCCAGCGGCTGATAAGAAAGATTCACTAAGCTATTAGTTTATTATATGGCGATGAGTTAAAAACATTATCCAGCATATGAAACTATGATTTATTTTGACCTACTTAATCTTTAAGTACCGCAGCTACAACTGAGCAAGCCTTACTACCGATGAGGGTATGTAAATAGCACATAGGTCATAAGCACCATTAAACAAACTTTTCAATCGGAAATTGCTCACCTGACAATGTAAATTGGCTCTACACAAACCATCATCGCACCAGTTTAATGCTACGGTATCATGAATCATAAACGCTGCTCGAAGAGGACAAAGCCAAACTGTAAATCTTCAAAAGAAAAACTTTAAGAAAAGTCAAAGGTAATGACGAGTGGCGTATATTGAGAAATAATAAGGCAGACCAATTTATGAAAAGCGAAAACATTTTATGTTTCATTAAAGCATATCGATTAAGAAGCTAGGCCATGTAACAAAAATGACCGCTAAGATGATGTAGAAGAAAATTGTTGTAACCAAAGCGTTTAACACTAAAGAAAGAAGATGACCAAAATCAAGATAGCTAAATGAATTGAAGGAAGACATCAAAAGATTGGTATAAAAATTTGACGAAAAATTGCAAGTGACCGAGATGTGTGGAGGACAGATGTGCAACAGGCCAAAGCTCACAAAGAGCTGCAGCGCGAAATGCTAATATCGAAAAAAACAATTTCTGGAACCTTTCTGGTCTTATGTAAGAACATGTTGCCACAGAGTATATTGAACGATTTTAAGACCAAAAACTCGTTCAATGCCATCAATCAACCACCGTATTCACCGGATTTGGCCCCATGTGACTTGTTTTTTTTGTTTTCAAAACTCAAGTTACCACTCAATGGAACACGTTTCGACTCGATTGAGGCCGTAAAAACAAATTTGCAAAAGGAACTGAAGGCAATCTCGGACCCGGACCTACAAGGCATGTTTCGAAGATTGGAAAAAGGGGTGGCATATGTGTATCGCTTCAGAAAGAGCATATTTTGAAGGCGACAAAATAAAAATTGATGAAAATTAAAAATTTTTAGTTTTATTTACAATTTTCGGAAACTTTCTGGTCTTAATGTATAGTAAGCCTTTATAAAGTCACGTGAGAATCCTCAGACGACTATCGTTGGCAGCCACACCTACAAGCCGCTCTTGAACTCACTGATAATAAGTAAGGTTAATTGTCTAATAGTACATGCATACTCGTACATACATTATAAATTCGAGCCTTTGTGGAGTTTAATACGCAATTGCTTTATCCTCGATACTACTCTGACTTTGAGAATGTTTATTCCTTGTCTTACTAGGAAATGATTTTTCAGAAAAATGGATTTGGTGGATTGGTTCAAGTCACTTTTTCCATAAGCTTCGCTATCATTGACGACATAAAAAATATGTTCGTATGTGTTGCTGTCAATCTTAAGAAGAAAATTTTTGAGATTCTCCATTTGTTGCGTTACAACAAGTTATATACCAAGAAACGGATTAACTTATTTTCTAGAAAACGATGTTTGAAGAAGTTCATATCTAAAAATATTTACGAACAAATATATATGGAATATGATAGCGCCTTTAATTATATTCCTTATTGATATGCTTAGAAATGGGCTTAAGCGATCAAGCTCTCTCTGTAGCAACCACATTAAAGTAAAATAATTGGTTGTTATACCAACTGTATTGATCATAAAAAAATGTTCACGGATTTTAATTCAAATCTTTATTATCGTCTTCAAAATAGACTCCTGAGCTAATACATGCCAAACAACTTTTAATTAATTCTCATTCTCTCATTTGTGGAGCGCCATTTGCTAGATTGTGGAACAGTTTCGATTTTTTTTTTACTGAATGTAGGGTCATCAGCTACGTTGTCATGCATCTGTTTCACTCTCGACATTGTTTTCGCATAAGATGCAGATCTTTTGATACGAGTCTAGCATTGATACGCTTCATACCCAAAACATTGACCAAAATGTGTTGTATTGATCCATAAAAGTTGTTGAGATCCCCTGCTACCTCTCTGATGCCAACATGATGATTTTCAAGCTATGTTTCCAAAAAATTTTCGATGTTTCCTGTATGTTTCCAAAAATTTCCTAAAATACTTCTGCAACAATTTCAACGATTCCGTAGCCGTGATTCCATTGACAACACAAAAGCGCAAGCAAACTCGTAGTTTTTTCCATGATAAAAGTTACGAGACCAATCTGCAAAAAAAAATATTGATCGATTCGGTTTGCGCGCGCAAACGACCAGTGCGGTTCTAATTAGATCAGATGCAAGTACTCCGCTAGGATTAACCAAAACGTAATGCCTCCTACTTGTTACTGTTAAATACCACCAGCAACAAGTAACACATTTCGAAACCTACATTGTGATTAATCCACCAAAATTTCGGCCCGAATCCGACTCAAACTCATAGAAGCCGGCCGCCGCTCATGTCTTATGACACGAGCTAAAAGGTACTTTCCGACTTCATGGCACTGAGTGGCGGCACAGAACGTAAATCAATGTATCTTTTGTTTACAGATATATATATATATATATTTACATATTTGTATATTTACATGTACTAGTATATGTGCGCATATGAGTATATATGTACATATGTATGTACCTTGGTACTTTTATTGCTAAGCATTTGTTAACCATTAAGTAGTTTGCTATTGTGCTATTATTAACCCGGTTGTTTGTGTCATTTATCGCAAATTTTGTTACCAACTAATGCACATACACATACACACTTGTACATGCCATGCATATGCATATATAATTACTTGTTAGCTAGTTTATATACTCGCTGTTTTTATTGTTGCACCATTTGTTGTTTGTGGCATTAATGCTGCATTATGAAGAATGTCTGTCGGTTTAATCGAGCACTTGATTAGTTAGATGATTGGTCATTCTTGTTACTAGCGCTAATATGATTACGAGTCAATGAATTTGTTGTGCGCTGTGGCAGCGTGAGTGTGCGCTTGTGTGAGTGTGGTGAGTGAACCTCACCTTCTTTTCGCGAATGTTGTTCATGTTAGGCAAAGTGAGTTCGTGTATGTGTGTGTTTGTGCATATTGGCTACAACCGGAAGGTAAACGTTTGCTTTTATTTACAACATACAATGTACAACAACAAACTACGTAATTCTAATGTCGCCGCCCGTCGTCTGCCGCCTGTACCGCCAGTAGTCTGCGCGTTTGGCCAGCCCGGCGGTCTGGTTTCGCTTTGGCGTGGCTGCAAGCCAGTTTCTCATTTCGAACTTGCACTAGTTTCTCAATTGCATTTCATTTACATTTTTACTATCAATATATGGTACATATGAGTGTATGTGTGTGTGTATATATATATTTTTTATTACTTATAAACGTGTTATTAACGGGCATACATATTTGCACGAAAATAAGCAGCGCGTCGCAGCGGCGTTGTACTTGTACATAGAATGGCAGCATTGGTGGCTGCGCATGCGCCAGCTCACTTGCTTTAAGCACACACATATGCATATGTTACTTTTATTGTTGTTAACTTGTTACTTACGCTTAAATAATAAGTTACAATTCGTTTCTGCAATTGTTTACCCTGAAAACTTAACTCCTATGATTATGCAGACTTGCTTTTGCTCTTATGACACGAATTTATTTTTTAAACTCCATTTTTGGCTTGTGATCAGAATTTAGTGATATGTTAACTTGCATTCCTTAAACATTTAACCGTGACCAAAACTTTGACATGTAAAATTGCTATTTTGTGTTATTAAACAATTTTCGATATGTTTTAGTGAACATTCAAAAAAAAAATTGTGTGTATTAAAATGTCGAATCTGGTAAGGCTTCATAGTGTGCACTATGCATCATAATGTTATATAAGGTGTAGTAAAAATAAATCCATTAATTATGCATTAACTTTTAGAATAGTTAATACTAGCTGGTTTAGGTGAGATTTGCAAGGTTTTGTTCGATAAAAATACTTCGCCATAGACAGGAACAGGTAGTAATAGAGGTGCCAGGTCCCAACTATAAAGTAAATGCATAAAAATTCCAAACAAGCTGCCTTCGTTCATAAAGTATTTTTTGCGTTAGCTGTTGTTGTTGTAGCGTTGACAGTCCTTGGCAGTTGTCAGCACAGTTCGTGGGTACGGTGTTTTGCGTTAGCTCGTGTGCCTTACTTAGCTCCTGGCTAATCGAAACAGTGTTTATATGATGAATTTCCATTATCGATATTTTCGATAATTAATCTTCAAACCCGGCGTGCATCTTTGACATCAAAATTACCGTACCGGATTAGACGAAACCAAATTTACGCAAGATTGGCTGTTACAGTATCAGGACCATAAGCACTATTTACATTTTCGAGACTTATGATTATAATATTAGGCTATAAAATCAAACAATGATGACTCATTAATGATTGCCCGTTCCAACCGTTTGTCCGGAAGGATTTGATTGATCGTTTGATGACTTATCATAATCTCATGCTGAGGAATTGACTTCGGGCAGCACTTTTGCTTGAACAAAAAAGTAGTTTTGACTTTTATGAAAATGTAAATAAATAACTTAAAAAGTGGCGTATCAAACAAACAATTGATATAAATAAGCAAATAGAGCGATATAATTAAATGAGGTAAAAGAGCAAGCAGTTGTAACACTTTAATGAAGTATCAACATATTAGCTGGTATTTATTTCTATTGAATAACTTTGTTGTTGTTATAAAATTTTTCAACCAGAGAGCTAATCGTGCAGAGCTCAGAGTTGCAAAAAGTTGGCGAATCTGTTATGTATGCCTTTGTTTTGGAAGTAAGCTTCCTGTAAATCAAAAAGCTCGCTACATTTTTTCACGTTGACTTGGATTTCAAACTTTTAATTTTTAAAGACAACGGTTTTATGTTTCTGATCAAATTTCACAAATTCTTTCTGATACTTATATGAAATATTTTCTCTTGCAATTTGACAATCAGAACCTACAAAAGGTAATGTAACGTGGACATGGAAATAAAGCATTTATGGGAAGAATATGATTTCAACTTAATCAACTTGAGACAGATTAATAAACTACATATTAGATGTAACCGAAATCTGCACCCTATCTTGTGTGCAGGATCTGCGTTTTCGCCCGATGGAAAACCTAATAATGGTCGCGCCAATCGAAGACAGATTAAAACTTGAAATATTAGCTACCTATCGTTTATATTCTATATCTAAAAACTGCTTTTGAAAAATATATCTAAAATTTAGAAAATTCTTTTAGTTTTAATTTTTGTTTTTTTTTAGAAAATTCTTCTTTCAACCCGTATTTTAGTAATGTAACATATACATATTTATATAAAATAAATATCTTAATTAATTTGATTTATTTTCCATATTTAAAAATGAGTTCACTTTCTTAAAGTTGTTATTTTATTTAATATTTATGCAATATTTATATATTGAATTAATTTTATGTTTCAGGCAGGTGGCAACTCTGTCAAAAATATTCCCTTAGAAAATCTTGATTTCGATAACTCGGGAAAATCGTTTCAATGGTTTCAAATTCTATAAAATCCACATCCATTTACATATTATATATCGGGTTTTCAATAGGAATAATATGATTTCTGTCATGATCTGTGATTTTTTTTTGTATTGTATGCAGTAATGTTTATAATTTCATCATAGAACGATATACGCAAGAACCACGTTTACAAATTTTTAAATTTAATTATGAAATAATCGTTTTCCTATGACAAATTTTCGTGCGCTTTTGCCATTTTATGGTCGTAATAATCGTCCACCCGTGCTCGTTATTCGTCGAATTGTTGAAAATTTCGAGCGTACATTTTCTTTACATAATATTCATGTGCCAATAAGACAAAGAACCGCTCGAAGTAATGAAAATATTGCTACCGTTCAGGCAAGAGTTGCTGGAGACCACAATTAGTCGATTCCAAGACATTCTCAAGAATTGGAACTGTCTCAAACCACAACCTGGTGGATTTTGAAAAAGGATTTGGACTTGTATCCGTATAAAACTGTTCTCACTCAAGAACTGAAGCCATTGGAGCACCGTAAACGTTGTGAATTTGTTGATTTTGCGTTGGAACAACTTGAAAATGATAACGATTTTTTTAAAGAAAATCATCTTCTCCGATGAAGTTCACTTTGATCAGAGTGCGGTAAACAAACAAAACTGTCGATGATAAAGCTGGGGACACAGTTACTGTCAATGAAGAGCGGTATAGATCGATGATAACCAACTTTTTCTGGCCGCAATTGGAAAAAGTTGATCTTGACAACATCTTGTTCCAACAAGACGAGACTACGTGCCACACAGCACGTGCAACAACCGAATTATTGCGAGAAAAGTTCGGAGATGCGATAATTTCAAAAAATTGTGACATTGAATGGCCTCTAAGAAGTTGTGATTTAACACCATTAGACTACTTCTTGTGGACTTATTTGAAGTCATTGATCATAAGCAATAAACCAGACTCTCTTCAAGCTTTACAATATTGAACGTGCTATACATGACATATGACTTGATTTAGTGCAAAAAGTACTCGAAAATTGCGTTCATCGAATTCGTTCCGGCAAAAGAAGTCGTGGAGGCCACTTGAATAATGTTATATTCAGAACTTAATTGTATCGATTGTATTTCACATTAAATAGGAAACATTTTAATTTCCTTAACAATTAGTTTGTTTGCTTTTTAAATCGTATCAATCTTATTGGAAAACCCTGTATATATAAGTTTTTAGAATGGAGGTTTTGCTTCTTGTATTTTGATACATGTACTCGTATTTTAATTTTCTGAGAATTTTTTTTTTGTTTTTAAAGCACAATATAGATTATCTTTGATAAGAAAAATTCTAAGCTAAAAAAAAAAAAAAAAAAATTATACAATTTTTTATATAATTAAAGTATTACACAATAAATTCTGCGCAACCCATTTATGGCGATTAAATTCCATTCCCACATGTCTAAGTATGGCTTGTGAACCTTAACCTTCAGCACACAACATTCACTAACACAAAAAGTGCTAACTTTAGTTCAATGCTTAAATAAAAAACAAATGCTATTGATCTTATTTGAACATTTCAAATAAAAATGTGACTGCAAAGCCATATTGCAGCAAAGAAGTTCCGTGACACTTTAATGAGCATTCAATCATTCCATACAAAGTAATTACACATGTATGTATGTATTGTGCATATGTACGCACTTGTAAATAGATATGTATTGTATGCTACATGACATGTAATAATAAAATACAAATTATTGCTAATGAAATAATATGGAGAGTATATAAGCGATTTCTTGCAAATCATGCTCAGGCTTATGCCGGGACATATGCACCCGCTAACCACAAGTGACACATAAGGGGACAAACTTTTATGTAGATGTGAATGTATACATATGTGAGAATATAAATGCATAGTGAGCATACATATATTCTATATAAATGTATATATTATATATACATACATATATATAAGGTATATACAGAGATCCATGTACACTTAAGAGCAAATGTGACCCGCACAGGTCTTGAGTATATATATGAGCAAGTATATGAATATACCATATACATATGTATATTATGTGTGCCTATTTAACGGGCATTATTGATTGCTTAACACTTCAGCATTTCATTCAAAGTAAGTGCAAATAATCAGAAATTATTGTGTGCTGCTTTTGATTTTATTCTACATTTGTCATGCTATTTTACAGTTGCTCGCCATTTTTTCTCAACAATTAAACATTTTCACATGCGCAGCTACTTAGGTATACAAATACACATATATACATATATATGTATTATATTTGTATGTACATATGTGTGTTTGCAAGTGTATAGAATTTCAAGTGGCGTGTTTCGTGCTGACATAATGAGCCAACGGGTGAATTGGGTGTCACTTCACGGCATAGCTCAGTTACAGATTTGCATGCAGACACACACACATATACATACATACACACATATGTGCTGCTTTTATGTAACAGTATATAAATAAATATGGCTGTACTTACATATGCACTTGATAAACTTATTAAAGTTATTATAGCATTGCATAAAGCCACCTCACTGGTTCGCGTACAAATTGATTCGGTGTGGACTACAGTACAGCCCTGTGGTGGGAATTGGTGATAGTCTTACAAAATGACTAGTTTCTTTGTTGAGGTTATATTTATATTATATTTTTCTACTCTTGCAACATGTTGCTACAGATTATAAGTTATTTATATCACCTAAAACTAATCGAGTTGCATATAGGGTTATACAATATATACTTGTATATATATAGTATATAAATGGTCAGGATGATATAAAGCTTAAGATTTCACAATGAAACTTGTTTCTACGTGTTCCTTGACGAAAAAAAGTGCAGTTTGTAGATGGGCGTAATCGGACCACTGCCACGCCTACTAAACGCTATTAAACGGAAATCTATAAAATGCCATAACTAAGCACTGCAGCAACTATTGCAGTAGCAAGGAGCACTTGCAAACTAAAAATGTTGAATAAATGCCGGGGGCCCCACCCTCTAATAGGTTTAATGTACATATCACCACGGAAGCTACAATAACCAAGTTCGCTTAAGACAAATCCTATAATAACCCCTACCGACAGCGTGACAATGGATGAAATCGGATTATTATTTTAATGATATTAAGAGAGCATGTTTTTCTAACAACAGTCTATCTTTGTGCCTAAAATGAATAAAATTGGGCGAAAACTTGCCTTAGCCGCCATAGAACTGATATTCACGATGATGAAATGTCCGGCCAAGGCTTAATTTAGTTTTTCATACACTTGTTATATGCCTGGGCCTGGGATGGCATTCAGTGCTCTCTCCGGATATTTATCATAGGTACTTTAAATATTTTCTTGTTGTTGTATGCCTTTTCCGACAAATGAGCCACGTCTTTTTGTACTCTAAACTATTGTCAGACCCCAGGCAGAGATACGGAGAAGCTAAAAAATGCTTGCGTGTTTCTCCCCTACTCCACAATTGGTAGAATTCGTATAAACTTTATAAAACAGTTACTTAAAAAAAAATCAAAATACCAATTCAATATCATGAGCCAAACTACCCACAATACTTTCATCTCGTTTGAAGAATGTGTTAAGTATTTCAAAAAATTGTCTGAACCGAAAGCCTCAACCCATAGTACGATATTTAGTAGGACCACTCAGCAAGCAGATCGGAACTACTCCCATGAGTTGAGTTTCATGCTAGTTCTCAGATAATCTTACTTACCATAGGGTAATTACAGATATATCTCTTTACCAACCAACCAACATTTTCTTCTAACGCCAATCTTTGTGCTGCTCAGGAGGGCGGGAGAACAATAAGAACGCTCGATTACACAAGTGCCCGCCATCTGCTGCACACTTCAAATTTCCTCAATTACAAGTCGCATTTGTGGGCAGTCAAATTGAATTCTTGCAGCAGCAGTGTGGCGACAACAACGACAGCATTGACTTACTCGCTCGCTGGTCACTCGCTGGTCAATTCGTTACGCAGCCGCAAAAGAATGCCGTAGAGTTGCTGTAATCACCATTACCAGCGTCGCCGCTGATGGTGCTCCCGAGCGGTGTGGTTGACTCTAGATGGCGCATGCGGCAACATCGCTGTCGCCATCACCGGCAGCACTTGGAATGGGCTGGTGTTCTCGTAGCCGAGTATGTTGTCATATATGTCTAATTGAAATTGGCCAAAGGCACTTTACCACACGCCAGCAAGCGGCAAACCACTGACAGCAGCCGTCAACCACCGTATGTAGGTGGCGGCAGTTGTGTGCGATTCGTATCCACAACTTGGCTGGAGCGGAGCTCAGTGCAATAATGCGGTTGAGTGGATTTTCTGGGACTGCTGGACAAGTTTGCTAGCGCAAGAGCTTGGTTTGCTGCTATTCTAAGTTGTTGTATTGTGTTTGCTATTATTGTTGGTGTTAGCCTTGATCAATGCACTACGGAAAAATACTCACGTCCCATTGTGGTCGCTGGTCGTTGGTCGCCCCTATCAGCAACAGGCAGCAGTCGCGCGATAAAATTTTCTTTTTTACTTTTGTTTTTAGTTATATCGTTTTTGTTGTTATAAAATATTTTTTTCTGCCGCTGTAACGGTGTCGGTGACGCTGAAGGTGGCGACTGACGCATGCATTCGTTTTAGTGCTGAGTTTTTGCTTTTGTTTTTGCACTGCCATATGCATATACACATATGTTCGTATATCAATAAGTGTATGGCAACAACGACAACAAGTGCTCATATACATATGTATGTATATTTGTATATACAAATTATAAATTGAAATATACTCACCTATATTGTTTGCCATTACGCTATAACAATTTTCCGCTTGATTTCTTTTATAGTTGGAAAAAAATAATAATTCTTTTATATTCACATTTCGTGACATAAAATCTGTCACAGCTTCGTGTGCTCCATGGCCCTTTTTTGGTGTGGCTGCGCTTGTTTCGTGACACTTTCGGTTTTCAATGGATTGCTCAATGGCGCTGCTGGGGTGAAAAAACATAACTGTTCGATATAACCTTTTAACCACCAAAGCTTCAATGCATCAGATTTTTATACCCTGAACGGAGTATATGTTTGAAGATAAAAATAAAGTTTTTGTATGAAAAAATTTTTATTTGAGAAATTATTTTTACGAAATTTGGCATAAAATATTGTCGTTGACAACGCTATAATCTCCGAAAATATTATTCAGATCGGTATTAAGAAATGTAACTGTGAAGCGTATTATAGCTTCGGTTTAGCCAAAGTTCACATTTTTTCTCGTTTTTCATATGCCGATATCAGATGTTTAATAATTGTCTCGACAATTCTCAATCTCATCCTTTCTAGCTGATAACTTGACCTCGTGTCGGCAACTGCACTTCCAGAAATAGTAGTCACTATTTGCAGCTACTAATTTTATCTCAGAGCCCGTTTTTACCATTCTCTGTTTCGAATAATGTAAACAACCTAGCCTTTTAAGCTAACCGAGAAATTATATGGTACTTCCATTATCGGCAAAATGAACGCATAGCAAGCTACTTTTGTCTATAATGTTGAGGTAAAATATTTGTTTAAAGTTACAGAAATCTTAAATTTAGTGTTGCAATAGCAGGACTTCAAGAGGGAAATATATTATCCATGACCTCTTATATCTATATTCAAATCGGCCATTGCTTTTATTCAAACTAAAAGGCTTCACAGCTCCCATTTACTTGTCTGGCCAATAAGTCTCAAGGTCGTAGAAAGATAACCGGGGCCCTGGAGGAATTGTCCCCGATCTCCTTCCCCTCGTTCACTGCCCTCATCGCTTTGTCGCTTAATGCTTTGTGTTTAATTTATTTGTAGATCTTAATGAGACGTTTCTTTTTTCCTCACCGAAGAAAAGTCAAATCTCGGTTCACTTTTTTAATCCTTGGAAGATATATCCGTAAAACAGCCGTAAATTTTGTAGTTCGAGTTTGAGCTCATTGGTTTTATAATGACCCAAGCAGGCATTCAGTCTACATAAAATAGAGTCTATCCAACTGATATTATTTCAAGAATGGGTCCTTCCCTCAATTGTATTCACCAAAAGTATAGCATCGTCCACTCACTGAACTCTCACCCTTCTATGTGGAAACAGTATGTCTCTAGTTTCGCTTGCGCCCAGTCGAGGATGACGTAAAGATGGAAATCCTGAATACTTTACGATTTGAAACTATTTGCCTCTGAAGATAGACGATATAGAGTTCCAAATTTGCTACTGGTAATTCATACCTTTACATTTAAGCATAATAGGAAGAGCCGATTCTATGTTACCGCAATGGATCCGGATTTTATACGGTCAATCTCTGTTATTTCGGCGAACTAACACGGTTTGGAGCGGAAAGTAATAAGAAACGGGGTGATACCATTCTCCAAGATAGTGGCCTAAATTCAACCTGGTAGCAGGGTTCTCTTTTCATCTTTCCAAACTTCTGATTAGAATAGAATATGTAAGTTTTTCAAGATACTCAACTTTCGGGTATTAGATCAACAGCGCGGTATATAAGTTTATTTGGTTATTAAAGTCTATAAAAGCACTACTATCTGCAAGTTGTGATGGATAAGTAACCGAAAACTGAAATTAAGCGCTAATTATTACATAAGAAATACATAATACTCCTCAAGGAGCCAGATGAACTAAGAAGAAGAATATGCGAACCAGCAGTAACGCTTGACGAAAGCAGATATTGGCAGAATTGCAGTTATTGCAAAAGTCTCTATGGCAACCGTTAGACAGATCTTTAATGAGGTTAGGTTCTTACATCAACAACTAATTCGTAACTTGATCAGGCGCCTCCACGAAGCCGTTGATTTCAAGTTCTCGCGTTATCAACAGTCGCATGCGCTCATTGGTCAATAATAGCTGGGCCGCACCTTAACCAATACAATTATGACATTTTATTTAATAGTAGAATTACAAATCACCTCAAACACAACACTTAACTCAACTAAACAACAGCTGTGGGACAGACACACGTACAGATGTACGCATGTACAAATAGAACAGCAAATGTCTAGCAGTTGCTTAGGGTTTGCCGTTAGTTACGGTAATTATTCACTACTGGTGAACACTTTCACTTTTAACCGTGTTGTTAACTGCCCGGCATTCGCATGGAATTAAATAGTAACAATGTTTATATTTAAAATATGACATTTTAATAATTATTCAATATGATTTGTTTCGCTCGATGTTCCATATAAAAATCCATACAATTAATGCACATCATTTAAATATTCATTCACTAAAATATTTAAAAATATTTATATTATATAATATATGTATGTATGTATATATGTACAAACATACTATATATATATATATATATATGATACTAAATTCAATTTCATTGCTTTTAACATTTCACTAGTTGAAATAAAAGGAAATGAACTCAATATCCGCTCAGTTTTAAATTAATAAGTTCAATGAGTAACAGTTAAAAAAAAGTGTTTGCATTTCGCTATGATGATGGCGCAAAATACAACATACAACCATAAAAAAAAATTAATAAGTTATAAATATTATCGGATTGCGAGAAATTATATAAAATATTTAAAAATACATATGAAAAAACAAAATATTAAAAAATGCATAAAATTTAAAACGATTAATTAAATTAAAGTGTAGTTTTGTTTTTGTTATTTTTTTTTATAAATATTTAACAAGACTCCAAGCGTAATGTGTAAACGTTTACGTCGCCCAAGAGACCGGCGCAAAACAAAGGCGAGCCCGAACCGACATGCTACCACCTGCTTCATTCCTCCATTGCCAAACCCAGCCACTAACATGTAACTGTATCTAGTGTTATTTCAATTTCTTGTATTCATCAAGCTCCTCCGCTTGCTGCTCTGCTTTCTGCGCATTTTCGTCGGCGTCCGCTACGGTAACGGACTGCTGTTGCTCCTGCTCTTCTGCGTTAGTTGTTGCATACATTTGGGCGAAACGCTTTTGCAGTCTAGTCATTTCATCGGCTTCAGGGGCCTGTAGCGCCGACAAATTGGCAACAACTTTAGCTGCTAGTGCTTCGTTTTGTTGCGCATCATCCTGCTCTATTTCCATCTTCTCCACACCAACCGCATCAGCGACAGTTACACCTGCTGTTACATCAGGACCATCGCCAGCGCCAATTTCCGCTTGATGACGCACACCACCAACACGTGTATCTTCTTCAAAAGCTGTGCCTTCGGCTGCTTTTACAGGTGTATTGATGGCTTCGGTTAATTGTATGCGTGGTGTTGGTATTGCGCCGACGGGCTCTGCGTATTAATGCAATGGAAAAAAACAAAACGAATTTATAACAACTTATTGTAGGAGTATTTTTTTAATTTACTTACCGTCATTTTCCGAGTCAATGTCTGTCGGTGTCGATGACGAACTTGAGTCACGCTTCAGCGGTGAGAAATGCTGCTCCGGCAGACGCGGTGCAATGGGGCGTGCTTTACGTGCTGGATTCAGTGCATTGCAAAAAGCGCAACGAAATGTGGCGTAATCAAAGTCTTCTTTTAGTGCCATACCTAATGAATTTGAAGAGAAACTAAATTTACACACTACAACAGCAACTGAACGAAAGTGCGAAATTCGATATCGCAAACAAACCGGTGACTGCGCAACATAACAGTATTAACAGCTAATTTTTAAAACGGAATACGAAAGCAAATTGCGATTTGCCGTTACTTTCATTATTGCCATACAACAAAAATACTCACCGTTATGCGCGAAACACTCTTTGCAAATCATAGCGAAGCGATCCTTTGGACCATCGCCAATAAGTACATCAACAATACGTTCCAATACACCCTTGCCCTGCTGATTGACAATTGGGAAAGGTGTACGTTTGCCCAATTCCTGTCCAATCGGTCGTCTTTGCGGTGTAATTGGGAGTGGTGCACGTGGCAATAGCGACTGAGCGCCGGCTAACGGTGCGCCCGGTGAACTGCGTAGGCTGGAGAGCTGACGTGGTGTAGCCGAAAGCGACGAGGAACTCAATGTTGAACGCACTCGTAGATCTTGTAGACTACCTGTAGTTGCAGGCGCATTTGGCGTTTGTCCAATGGCGAGGCGTTGGGATGCTGCACTCAAGTTACTGACAGTCGGTGGACGCGGAGTCAAAGCTACAATATATTATGTGACATTTAATAAAGAATTATAAAAATACGCAACACAAAACAACGTACCATAAAATGACTTCTGACCATTAGTTTTGTCCCCATACTTGGCTAGGAGTTTTACTGCAACCTTTATTGATATAATTTGAGAGGTTATTTTATATTACACAAAATTTGGTTAGTATTATGTAAATTCAAATATTCGTGTTACTTAAAATTATAATTTTTGAACTTAAATTTCAATTAGAAAATATGATTTAAATAAATACATTTACGTTTACGCTTGCCATCGCCGTCGTACACTCACCTTGTATGTCTCCTTATCCATGACCTGCTCTAATATTTTCTTTTTTTCTGTATGCAACGCTGTCAGCTTATTAGAGTTTTTATTCAACTTTCGCTCGAAGTACCACGTAAATAAACGTCGCAGGAGTATTATACTAAAAAAAACAAAAATATCCATGATATTATACAAATAAATAACAAACACTTTATATGATATGCAGTGAAGCTGAACAACACCCGCAAGACCGGATTACATTGGCGTCCAGGCATTTGTATTTACTTACACAAATGGGAATATAAGTAATGGCACTGAGTAAACGATTCGCTCTCGCCATGTCGGCGGAAAGTATACAAAGTAAAAAACAATAAATGCGATCACATAAATGCCAATTGATGTAGCAAGAAAATTGCCTACAATGCGTCGTTTTTGCTCCTGTGTATTCAATGTATATTTTTCTATTTGTGTGATTTTCTCCTCCAGTCCCTCGAGTACCGCTGCGGTGGACTTTTCTTTCTATAAATAGATGCAGTACACACAAAAAATATTAAACTATAGACTTTATAACATGCATGTACATAACATTCGTGTTTTTGGTGTATGAATAAATTTGTATATCAATTATGGGGCCAACGAAGGTCACCTGCATATAAATATGCTGTCTTACCCTGAACTTGGCCAATATAGCACCCATCTTATTGCGCTGTGCTCTATTGCTTCAATATTTATTTATAACAGCTCACTTTCCTTTACACTTCAACTTCGTTCTGTTCCAACTCGAATTCGGCAGTGCATTGACTGCTTACAAAACTCAATGACTATGCTTTCGTTTCTTAAACTATGATATATTAGCTTAAATTACAAACATTGTTGCAGCTTAGTTTCGTTTGTTTTTAGGCGTTGACTCGCATTCCAATAGTAAGCTATCGCTTATGCCCAATTTAGCTATGTGGTTTTTGTATTGTTGTTTTGTATGCCGCTTGCAGAATGACTATTACACAGAATTACTTAATTGTTGATGACGACAACGGTGCCGCCTTTGACAGCTTCCGTGGCTTCCGAACGAGATTACGTGCGTTTTTCTGCTGCCGGGCAAAATTCAATTTTTATATAGCAACAGAATGACAGAATAATAAATGCAACAACAATGATTAAGTCAAAAAATGCGAAAGCTAAAATACCAATGCATATTTTTTACCGCTTCGTGGCCCCCTCGGATGTTTTGGAGCAAACGTAAGGGTTACAGGGATGCCACGTTATTGGATACATGTTTAAAAAGTTATATAGAGATAACTGAATTTCTTAACAAACAATTACAAATTAACTCTCAGTTTTAAATTTCTTTGAAAATCTAATTGTTGTTATTTAAAATAATGAAGGCTAAATACATTTTTTATATAACATATATCACTTTAACATATATAAATTGTCACGATTTCTTAGCATTCATAGCATGGCAACCCAAAGTGTATGTTCAACTTAACTGCGTTCGTAAATTATAGTCATAAAATTGTAATATTTACACGCACATACCTATGTGTGAAAAATTTACCGTTTCAAAGTTGGTTTTAGATTTATTGAAACTTTTCATATTTTAAAAGTTAAAATAATGGCATCGACTATATAAAAGTGAAAGAAAGCAATATTACACAAATATGCAATAAATAAGCAGAGCTTGCTGTTTTAAACAAAATGAGTTTCGAAACCCGCCCAATATCTACATATACATACATATGTCTGTAAATACTTAGCTAGTGCTCCCTAAGCATATTTTTGAACTACAATCCAGATGCTCTATTTATATTAAGCATTATTTGGAAAATTGTTTATTGTTTCATTTTATTGTACACAAATTACAATACCTTGTAAAATTTACCCAATACGCTTATGAAAACTAAATGTACCTTTTAAATTTATACCAACAAGTCTGTTGTAGCCGCAGAATTTTGTCGAGTTGACAGTCCTTGGCCGGAAAAAGCCGCGTCCGTTCCGGTTACGTAGACTCGACCGTTATGGGAACGGTACTAACTAGTCTCTAAGTATGTGGTATCTTTGAACTACATAAATGTGCTTTCGTTATACCAATCACATTGCTACGGAAAAACAAATCTCTGGAAATAATTTATTTTGTTGACACAACTTTGCTTTTGTGCATTTACCCTTTTTTCTGTAATCAAACCACTTTAATTGTTTATAATCGTTTTATGTTTTGATAAGCTTCATAATCAGTTAGGTTGATAAAAAATATAAAGTTTTTATAAGGCATTTGTAAGATTTATTAAGTTTCTACATCCGGTGCATAATCTTCATTTTTATTGTCGATTGCATATAACATCTAGTTTCTTGCTATATATGCAGTTAACTAGTTTCTTGTAAAAAGCAAAACAAAAATAAAAAGAAGAAAAAATGTAAATATGTATATCTGAAAACGGATATCCCGAATAACGGTACGATTTTCATGTTGATTTGGATCGGTCAGTTTGTCTGACAGATATATGCTATAATGGCCTGATCTGAAAATGTATGCGAAGAATGTAGCGTTGCCTTGGACAATAATCTATACCAAATTTCATGAAGATTTCATGCTGATCCTTTATATATGTATATATTTTATAGCGTCTCTGACATTCATCCGTGTAGGTGTTAACAACTTCGTGCAAACTTAATATGACCATATATAATATTATATGTTATGTTGACAAAACTTAACATATTTGCCTCTTTGGTGGGATATGTATGTTGTTTCCTCGTACTTCTAGTGCATCGCTTATCAGTATAAAACTTGGTCATTTTAATATTTTTTATAAACAATCATCTCGTTTTGGCACCAGATAACACGAAGTTAGGTGTTAAATTGAGTAATGGCTTTTGTTAGTGTTGCTTACTTGACTTAATGATACGAATGCGGTAGCTTTATCACTTCGCAATTAAATGTTTCTTTTACGTCAGCAATGTGTACATCCCAAGCAGCGCAAAGTCATTGAATTTTTCTAATCAGTTTGCTGAACATAACAGTTGAATTTTAGTATAATTTTCCTATATGCCGACAAAAAGAGTACTCCATTTGGCATGCATTGGGAGCAAGTATTTGCATTGGGAGCAAGTATACCCCCATTTTACTCATTTCAGAAGTTTCCCAAATTACTGTTTCAGGTAGCTGCAATTCCTTCGCAGCTTGCTTTTGATAAGTTTTAAATTATTTAAAGAGTCCGCACTTTGTATGGATGCTGAAAGATATTTTTCCACACCTTAAAATTGTTTTACTATACAAGCAATGTCAAAGTAAACGTATTTACCTGCCGTGGAATCCTTTCAAATTGATCAAACGGTGACTGCTGCTGGATTTGCTGGGATGCCGGCAATGAAATTCCAAGTATAACATTGCAATCGCATATACATTCACATATTATGTATGTAGCTGGTTATATGTATATACATATATAAAAACACAAATTTATGTGCACGCCACTAAGAAGCACTATCAGCCGAAGACTGCCTGATCTGTTGGGCTTGTCATAATTTGATGAAATAATGTCAACTTGTGCTTTAAGAGGTTTTTATCTTATCAGCTAGCAAAGCTGCAAGTCAAACACCCTGTAAATTATTTAAAAGTACTTAAACAACTATACGAGCTGAGCGATGCTTTCTAATGAATAACACTCCGCTATTATAATTAGTCGCTATTCAATCTTCCATTGTACAACAATCGCTGGAAGTAAGCGCTGTTGAATTTGCTTAACACTATCGGTTCAGAGTTTTAAAATATTTATTATTTACGATGGCAGAAGTATTGGCCACTGAGGAACTCCTGTACGAGGAAAAACCGCTTTATGTGCCACCATTGCAGGAATTAAAGAACAGTAAGTCTAAAAAACTTGATATCAACGCGAATGCAGGCATTTTAGTTTATTTTCTTTCGTAAGAAATACTTGTTTGGGTTGTTTGTTTGACATTCAAGTGAGAATGTCATAAGGGGGTATTCAATTGGATTTTTGCCTTTCTAACAAATATAATTGTAATTATGATGTGGTTTGTGTATTAGCTAAAGCAGAGATGGCGGTGATAAGATAGTTTGGTGCAGGGTGAACCAAACGACATAAAAATGTTGAGTATTTAAAATAAATGAACATGAGATTATTTTGTGTTTTTGTTTTAAGAAATTTATAAAATTAATTAGTAATATTTTTTTTTATTGTTTTATTCATCAATACATTTTTTTGGTATTTTTTTTTATTCATAAATAAAAGTTTTTGGTACTTAATTCATTATTTTTAAAGTATTTTTCAATCAGAAATAACTTTTTTTGAATGAAAATTATTATTAAAGAAAATCGAAGTATTTTATAAAATTTTTTTTCAGTATTTCTTTATTAATTAATACATTTTTATTATTATTTTTTATTTTATAAATAATTTAATATAATTATTTTGTTTTTTTTTTTATAAAATTTTGTTAGAAAATTTTTTTATTCATAAACAATATTTTATTAATCACTTTGTGTTAAGTCTGGATATTTGTCAAAAATTATATTATAAGATTACTGTTATGTATATAATAAATATGTACAATAATATATTACAGTTATCCAAAGTGCTTTAGCTAAAAACTTCCAGAATGTGAGCGTTGAAGTGGGTGATTGCCCCGATTTAACAGATCCATTTTATGGTTTGCTGAGCTCAGGTAAGTTTTATATAATATATACTACACGCATTTACTACTTTATATGCTTGCATCGCATCAATATAGGCTTAGGTGGCTCACCCGTGCTGCTCGAAGTTGGCGGTCCACCATTCTTGCTGCCGCTGGTCCAGCGCTCCAAGGTGTACAATGTGAAGGAAATCGTGCAAAAAGCACTGCCGGGCAAGGGCAAACTATTGGCCATCGGTGCTGGTGCTGGACCCTTCCCTTTGCGTAATTCCAATTGCGAAGGCATTTTCAATATGGCCATCGATGAGAAGGGCACCCTCAAAAACGGCAGCTACACAGCTAAAGTGCACGGTGCCGAAGAGTTATGTGTGCTTGAACGCATTCCCGATTCAGATCCACGTTGTGCTTTGCTATTGAATTTATACATTAGTCGTGGCGCCCCCGGTCCGGTGGTGAAAGTCAAGTGCAGTAAACGTACGGGTGAGCTGAATTTTGTCGAATGCATGCGCAAGGGCTTGGCGAGCCACTACAAGGAGAAGTGTGTTGGTATGGGTGGTATTTTCGTGTTGAAGAAGGGTGCAGCGCATCAGCACGTTATGCGTGACTTCAGCAAGACGCCATTACACACCGAAGAGGAGTTGAACGATTGGTTGAAGTTCTATAATATGCCAGCGCAGCTGAATGCTGTGGGCACACTGCTTACGCACGAACATGTAAGTAGCCACAATTTGCTTATTATTGCTCAATTCGGACTATATACTGTTATTCTTAATGTTAATCATGAATTTCTCCTCCTCTTATGCAGGATTTAGATTTGCGTCTGCAGCACTTCCACTCCTTCTCCAAGTCCAACTGGGGCGGTCATTATCATTATGACACTACGCCGGATGTAGCCGAATACGAGGCTTATCTGAATGTGGCCGAACGTGTGGTGCGTGTGGATCGTCCATTGGAAACTCACAAAGTGGGACGTGATTAGTGGCTTGAAATACTTCCATATATAGAATAAGATATTTCTCGTGGCTTAATTTTTTACAGCAAATGAAATCTAACAGTTTATTTTTCTAACTGTTTTGAGCAATCAATTTGTACATATAATATAAACATAAATTGCTGTATAATATAAGTTAAATAATACCCAGAAGATTTTTATTTATTTTTATCAAATATATTCAATGTAGTCTTATATGTAACTGTAAATTTAACAAATATCCGGTATTCTCCAGCAAAGTCTACTTTTGGGCATTTGCTTCCTTCAGACGGTTCAATTACTGGCAGTGCATATCTGAATTAAGAGTTTGGCCTTAAGAGAGCAGCTTATAGTAGATGATTCCCTGTCAATCCCACCAAACATACAGCAAAGCCATCCTGACCCTTCATCCTGGCTTGACAACCGCTTACGCCGACTCAGGGCCATTCGACCGCAACCTTTTTCGCTTGACGTTGTTGTAAGTAATCCATTTTTCATCACCAGTAATTATGGATCGATTTTGTTCCGATTCAGTAGCGATGGAAATTCGGTTCATGAGTTTTATTGTTTGCGTTATTTCGTGTGCTGATGTCCATCTTTGACTAAATATTGGAAAAATAATGGATTCATTTTTATTAGGCCTTGAAGCTAGGAAGGCAAGTTGGAAGTGAGTTTTCTGTAAGGAGCTCTCCGACAAGCCTGGCCTTAGGCTACCGTCAATTTATGAGGTTCTTATAATCAATGGTATAGGAATTTTAACCCTATATCCAAAATACATTTTAAAACTGTTAGCAGTGCTCGAGACTGACCCTAGTCCCTCAATTAGACAGCTTTTAACAGCAACTACTGTTTTGAAATCATAAGTATTGTAGACTTTTTACTGATAAAATAAATATCCTAGCACTTAACTTACCACCAGCTTGCTTCAAGTGACGGCACTCACTATTGGTGTAGTGTACGTCAAAACAATTTTATCTACTAAAACGTGCAAAATTGCCTTATATACCTTTTGTTTATTATTTTTGTTTTACAATATTTTGTATATTTTTATCTTTGCATTTTACGTTTAATTTCATGCAGTAACATGTTTACACGAGCAATAAGCACAGCTGCGGAAAACAGTTAAATCGCAGCTGAATGAAATGATTACCGTTGTTAGTGCCGTTCATACAATGAAATCATTTCATATAAACACTCGCTGGTCCCTATCAACGCAACATATGCATATACTTGTACATACATATATATTCACACACATAAGTATCTCCCTGCTGCCGTAACCTTCTTTGCATCCTTCACAAAAAAAATATAAAAGTATTTACCATAAATATGTGCGTATATAAGCACCCACTGCAACGCCATTATTACTACTATGTATTGTGTACACTTTTTATGCTCTCACCAAAAAAAAAAAAAAAACTTATTTGCTAAGGTGTGGCTTTGCTTTGATGCACTCTCTCATTCACTGCAGCTGCGCACTGCGAGCACCACCACTACTACCAAATTTCCATATATAATAACCGCTTTCTCACAGCAGACATTTTGTTTGTTGGCGCTTTCCCCATTTCAATGCTCTCAGCTCCCAAAGTGCGAAGTCATAGCAACCGCCAATCAGCATCGACTGCGCGTGAGATTTGAGCGCAGCACAACAGAAGCGGAGAAATGAGCTTCAGCATTGCTATAACTTGTCAATGTTATGCATGTTTCTATGTATGTACAATATATACTTATGTAAAGGAAACTTAATGGAGTTTCACTCGAGGGGGGCAAAAAGAGGTGTGCGGCGATTAAAATAAATGGCGACTTTGCGTGCCTGCGCTTATTTACGTTCATAATGCAGCGGCCATAATATTTAAAAGACACATCGTGAAAAGCGTAATAATTGTATGGAATAATGTTGCCAACGTTGTAAGTAGCGCCACCACTACACCACACCTAAGGGAATGGCGCTGCTGGGCCACTTTGTCTGCCAAATCGTAAATGGATATTTATTTCGATATAGGCATATATAATATAGACACATACATATGTATGTGAATATATCATGAGTGCGTGTAATGTGTATTTTTATCCACAATATTATGCTTAAATGAACTTCAAAATTTTTAATCAACATTTTATGTGTTGTTTACATATGTATATTTATTTTAAATGCTTGTAAACACTATAATACTGTTAAAGCAATGAATATTTGTCTTGCTATTTAGTTAGTTAGGCTAATCTGTGGTTTTGGAAGCACTTATGATTTTTAATAAAGAATCGATTACGACATAATAATGATCTGTCGATAAGACAAAAAACAGGTATGTACTTCCCTGAAATTCAGCCTCAATTTTATGAAGAATGTTTTAGCGGATAATTGCCCCCTCATTACAAATTCCTTCATGCATACTCATCAAATTCTAGTCAAATTACCAAAACTTATAAATGAGTTTTTTTTAATATCAATTCGATATATTATAAATATATTACATATGCATTTTCTTATTATTAATTTTATACTATGAAATTATGAATTTAGATTTTAATGATCATTAACAAAACAGTATTAAATATGGATTATTATAATTATGATTAGCACCATTATTATGGAAAAATTCGAAAAAAAAGAGGACCAACAAATAGTCCACATTTCAACTTGTCCATACCAAGCTTCGGAAATTTTCTATCAATGTAATTAAAAAAATTTTCTTACACATCCAACGCTTTGACAAACTGTTTTATCATTACTGAATTAGGCCGGGGGGGACAACCCTGCCCACTCCCCATATAACGGTACTGTTAAAAACTACTAAAAGCACGATAAATCAAGCACTAAACACGCCAGAGACATTAAATTTTATCTCTGGGATGGTATGAGATGACTTTATAGGAACCGCGTTCAAAATTAGACAGTGGGCGTGGCACAGCCCACTTTTAGGAGAAAACCCATATCTTGAGATCTGCTTTACCGATTTCAACCAAATTCGGTACATAACATTCTTCTCATATCTCTATGGTATAGTGCGAAAATGGGCGAAATCGGACTACAACTACACCTATTTCCCATATAACACCATTTTCAATTCCATCTGATGCTTTCACTTTCCACTATGCATATCAAGCAGCAATGATTGTATCGGGGTAAAACTTTGCGGGAATAATGCGTTTAAAGTATGCCACCTTGTGACCAAAAATTCTTTAACATGAACCAAAACTATTCAAGCCCCTAAGAAATTCATATAATAAAATAAACAAATGAAATTCTCGATAATAGTATGTTTTTGTGTCAAAAATGGGTTGAATCGGATCAATACTTCCTTTAATATAAAATTTTGCTAACACCTGACGTAATTTCCTGTGCTTTGATCCTTGCAAGTTGCGAGAGTATAAACGGTTCGGTTACACCCGAACTAAGAATTTTCATACTTGTTCTTCGCACATTTTCGGTAAGGAGCCTGAGAGTGAAAATCACGTAATGTTTTTATGCGCGAAAAAGGTGAACATAACCCTAATCATAAAAACTAAATTTTTATTACAAACTAGCCGATAATTATGAAAATATTAGATATGCAATATCTTAAAAACAAGTGTTCATTCAATATTTTCATAAACAAATTCGTAGTTTGGATACTTGGAACCGTTGAAATTTGCTAAGATATTCAGTGCAACAAAAAAGATACATATGTAGTTCTTTTGTAGAGCTGTGTTAACTAGCCTAGTCTACAGTGATTACCCCGAGACAAGTGATACAGTCACAATTTATTTTATCAAGTTTAATTTACATGTTCTGTATATAGCTAGTTCTCCATACAATGACCTACCAGTTTTTTGACCGAATTTCGACAGGTTAAAAATAATTAAAATTATTGTGAAATTTAACTTTTTTTTAAAACGCCGTCATTTTGTCAATTTTTAATTTATTTTGCGTCTTCTTTAGGTCATTGTACTGACAATATCCTCAAGAGAGAATTTCTTTGAGATTGAGGCCGGAATAGCTATGCAGAGAAGAAGAGTAGCGTCGTCGAAAATCGAGTGTAAAATATTTAATTGTTTTTTCATATTTTTATGAGTATTCTTAAAGTATGTATAGATGTATGTATTTTTCTCAAAAATCCTCTTCAAGCCAACCTAAAAGTCTTAAAAGTGTCATCAGCGCCAAAAAAATTTACCAAGCAATGAAGAAATCTGCAAATTTCAAAATTGTTTTACAATATGTTAATAACACTATAATTTTTTTTTTAAAGTTGGCATATGTATGTATATGTATGTACATATAAAACACGATACATAAACGTGTATGTACATATGAAAATGATTGTTTGAATGGCTTGAAATCCCTTGGGCTACAAGAGTAGCTCTTTCATATGTTAGACCCAATTACATAAAAAATGCAATAACAGTTACGGCATCCAGGGAGCGGAGATTAACATGTTTTATTTCCTTCACTCTGCTGCTACCACAATACATACATACACAAACTCTAACATTTCTCCCCCGCTAGATGATGACTACTCATTCTTCTTACCGGTTACACGAATAGACAAGTTAATATTGCGCTGCTTTGTCGGTATTTTTCGGCTCTTTTCGGTATCTTTGTTACTATGCGCAACTACACACAACGCTCAAACATAAATATTTTTTTATTATTATTTTTCTTCCACCGTTTTTTTTTTTACAAATTTCACGAGTGTTCAACTCATTGCCAGTTATTACCGCACCAACACCTTTACACGCCAACAACGCCAAACAATTCGCAACTCATTTGCTCATTATGAAATTCTTAGCGATTCGCAGAGGTGTTTATGCGCGCTATTCAAGTTCATCCTTTAGCATCCTTTTTTTATGTTAGCTGTTAGTTGTTAGCATACGGCAGCTAGCAAGTTGGGCAACAATGTAAGCGTATATTTGTTGGTGTGTTGCCTGTTTTTTGCACATCCTTGCCGCTTTCCGCATACTTTTTACTTTTTTACGATCTTTTTGTATACTTTATTCGTTGCTGTTTCTTATTTTTGATTTTTGTTGCGCTACTCAAACGGGTTGCGTATACTTTCACTGGCGGTTGAAGAAGCGGCGCGGCGGGCGGTTTGCTGATTGCAATTTTCACTTTGTTTATTTCACTTTTTGTTTGACTCTTTCTTTCGAGTCTATACTTGTATGTGCATAAAATGTGTGTGCGTGTATTTGTGGACTTTGTTTGTAAGACAACGCAACCATAATAGGTCATTCAACCCGATTATGCAAGCTATACGTGGCAAAGGGCGAATTTCTACAAAGATTTTCATTTAAAAAAAAAACATAAAAAACATTGCACGGTTGCATTGCATAATGCCGCGTCGGCTGTTTTGCTGACTTACCTGAAGGCAACAGCGGTCAGTTGACAAATTGTTTGGCGGCTTCTGACATTAGCGCTCAATAGTTCAAATGTTACTTATGTTGTTGTTGTTGTTTTGCTTGCCAAAAGAGAGCTAATTCCGCTTAAAACGCATAGCGGTAAAAAACGCAACACGTAAAAGGCGTAAGGAAAAGGTTACATAAAAAGGCGTAAATTGACGATTTCGGGTTAAATGTTGGCCAAACAATTTGTTCAATGCACACATACACACACACACACGCATAAAATATGCAAGCAGTTGGTAATATTACGAAAAAAAAAACGAAGGCCATGTTAAAAAACAGTGTTTTGAAGAGTTTTTAGAGTTGCAACAAAAAAGCGCGTAGTTAAAGAGTTTTCAGAATCTTCAGCGATTACATAAAAGGGGAAATGTGCCTAGTGTCTTCATATTGTAAATATAACCTCAAAGGTTTTTTCGCACTTTTGTTTCTAAAGATTTTTTATTAAAGATTTTTATTTAGATGTGGATTTCGCTGGAAGAGTTATGAAATTTTACGCAAACTCTTGCAATCAGTGAAGGCTGTGCGCATGTTTGGAAATGGATTTTAGGTTAGGTTTAAAGTCACTTTTCTGCTTTGGACAATTGTATCTTTATATTTCTAAATTTATGACATTGACTGTCAGAGAAAGGGGCAATAATTGACAACATGGATGGAGGGATATTTTGAATAATTGACAACAATGACACCCGCTGTATTTATGTAGAATTCAAGCGTATTTTTTTAAAGTTGTTTTTCAAAACCTTTAACTTCTAGATGAAGTATAGTGCTGTCATATAATATTGCATAAATTTCAGACAAAGCATTAAAGAGAAATATTAGTGATGCTTATGGGTTTTTAGAACTAAAATTTTGTGTGGAATTTCTTGAGTAGTATATATGGCCGACGGTGAGAGTAATGGCTGAGACCGAATTGTGTATATTAGGGTGAAGCGAAAAAAAAACATTTTTTTTTTGCTTAGCCTGAGAGTAAAATTTGGAGATTATAAAAAAAAAAATTTTTTTGGAAAAAAATAGACCAAATTTTTGGAAAAAAATTTTTTTTTAACATTCCACTCGCTATTAAAGTAAATTTCGAGTTAAAATTTTTATTACGTAAAAAATTTTTGATAGGTGTTTCAGAAGCTGTGGAGAGTTCTCTTTCTGGCCAAATAAAGTTATAAACTTAAAAAAAAATTTTGGGGTCATTATTGGAGTTTTTTAAAAAAGTCTTAAACGACAACATGCTTTCCTTAAGCGTTAAAATAAATTGTGAGTCAAATTCGGTAATATTTATATAAACGGGAAGAAAAAAAAAAGTTTTGTTCCAAAAAAAATTTTTACTCGAAATTTACTTTACAAATGAGTGGGATTTTTTTCCAAACATTTTTTTTTTAACCTACAAAGTTGTCTGAGGGTAAGGCTTAGCAAAAAAACATATTTTTTCGCTCCACCCTTGTCTATATAATATATTGATTTCCATTAGTCCGTTTGACTTTAAGGCAGTAATCTATACCCGGGGAACGACTTTCCAGTATTTTTTGGCAATTTATAAAAAAATTGATATTTTTATACGCAATTGTTTACAAGAACACAAAATAATAAAACAAAAAAACATAAAGTTATGCGTCCTTAAAGTAGAAAGGAGGAAAGCTGCGTCCTCGTATCACCATTTCTACCATTGTGGTCATTTGAAAATTAAAATAATCGTGGATTCTTAATTATTACAAATACCATTATCACATTAACCAGAAAAACATATTAATTTCGGCCGCATTGAAACTATAATACCCTTCACAAGTGCATTTCTTATAGCATAAAATGTTACAAAAAGATCTTTATCTGGATTTTGATCGTTCAATTTGTTTAACACCTATATACTATAGTGATCTGATCTGAAGATTATATTCGAAGATTATAGCGTTGCCTTGCACAATAATCCATGCCAAATTTCGTGAAAATAGCTTGTCAAATAAAAAAGTTTTCCATATAAGGGCTTGATTTTGATGGGTCAGTTTGTATGGCAGCTATGTCCTATAATGATCCATTATCGGTGGTTGCCACAAGTGAGTAGCTTCTTGGGGAGCAAAGGACGTGTGCAAAGTTTTAGATGGATATCTAAAAAAACTGATGGTCTAATTTGCGCATATACTGACAGACTGACAGACATAGCTAAATCGGCTCTGATCGTCCCGCTGATTATTTGTATATGTACATATATACCGATGTATTTTATAGGGTCTCCGATGTTTCCTTCTGGCTGTTACAAACTTCATGGAAAACTTAATATACCCTATTAAGGATATAATAATAATAAAATGGGGGCTTCTCAAAAATAAAGTTCGATTTTTTTACTTTCTTAAATTCAAAAATATTTCAAATTAGAAATTTTAGTTTTCTCGACACTAAAACAGCTATAATTTTAAAAATAGTTTGAGTGTTGAAAAGCCCTCTCAGAGGGATATTTTCGAATACCTAAACTAGCTAATTATGAAAGAAAAATATACGATTTTTTTTTTCAAATTTCTAAACTGGAATACCTTTTTAAAACAAATATTTTAGATTATATTACTTTGCGTAAAAAATATACGCAACTGAAAACGAATCTATAATATATACCGTAAATCATTTCTCGATTCACATAAAGGCGCAGAAATGAACTGCAGATTTTGCGAGTAATAAAATATCCTATTTTAGTCAAGTCATTGGAAAAATCACCGCTCTTTTAACTGTACATCTTAATAATATTGGAGTAAAATTCCTTCGCGGTTTTATTCAATTTAATATTACTCACACCGCAAGTCATCTAGCAAATATTTATCCACCATTTCGAATAAAAATCGTGGTCAATTGAACACCTGGTCTCTTGCCCTTAACGCACACCAGCATGTTCAACGACAATAACAACACTTAACATTATTTGACATCATTGTGGCAATAATCAATTTCAAACAATTCAATTATAAATGAAAGAGAGCTAAATTAAATCAATGAACTGCAAAACACCCACAGAGAGCGAGCGAGAAGGGGAGTAAAAAACAATGAAATGCCCAATTAACCGCGACAATTTTCAGTATTTAATCGCTTTAAATTGCTGCATAAACGCAATGACACCCACCCACAACAACGCTGTGACAATAGACCAGTAGCAACAACAATTACCGTACTATCACACACAACACGTACAACACCACAAATGCAACAATTCCAAGAGTTAAAGCACGAACAACAATGCCTGATGGAGGGTACGAAGCAATAATGCCAATCGGCAGTGCAAATTTCTTGTTCGCAAATGTGTGGGTGTGTGAATGTGTGTGTGTAGCAAATTAATTGATTGAAATTAATGCTTCGTGATTTCGAAAATGAATTGATACACACGTAGAGAGCGACCGTTAAGCGCTGACAGCCACACACACACACACACATGCGCATATGAACACACATCAAAATCTCGGTTTACAATCACCGCCGCTCACCGAAAACCGCAACCAACAATCAATTTGCGCTGCTCCCTAAATCTAACTCCTTAACAGTTTTATCTCAATTGCCATCCGCGCACCATTTATCTCACCCATTATTGGTAGCCAGCAGCAGCAAGTGAGGCGTGGCAGCAGGAGTACCATGTGCGTTAATGAATTGGGGGGTGCATGTGTAATTAATGTCATTTGGTTGTCGCTGCGTCACATTGTTGGAAATATTGCCTTTTATTCGCACCAGCAAGCGAAAGCAATAAAATTGTGAGTCAACGACAGAAGCTCAACACACATACACTGATTTTGTGTGATGAAAGTTAGTGATGTTTCATATATTTTCATATTTAGTCAATATAACATACATAGTTACTATATGTAATATCCGATTCAACAGCCTGTAAAAAGTTAGCCTACCGCTCTGTTAACAGCCTTAGGCAGTTTGAATATACTGCGCATAACAATAGCTTAGTTTGTAGTCGTAGAGTAAATCATGAGAAAATGCATTACGAAATTTGATTTGTCTTACTCAAAATATCTGCGTATCACAAATACGAGTACGTATGCAGGCCCCTAGTTTGAAATTTAAAAACGCTTTACTAAAATTTAAAATCGATATCGCAAACAGTTTTTGAGTTACATCCTTCTAAATTGCTCAATTCCATCAGCTCTATCAGCATATCAGTAAACGCGTTTTTCCTTGAAGTGATTACTCGAAGGCAAATGTTCCGATCACTGTCAATTTTCAGCATGTTCTTTTTAGAGCACTCCATACAACGTCTTACCAAATTTTTGATCTGATTAGAAATCGAGCTTCGGTAGACCAAAAACGACCAAAATCTTGCGTGAAATTCAACTTGTTTTAATGGCGCGATTTTGTCAAACGTAGATTATTGTAAAGACAATATCTGCATGTAGAGAACTTTATTTCTTTTCTTAACTTACTTACTGTATATTCAAAATATTTGTATAAATATACCCTAAATTTTTTTAAACAATTGATGCAGTAGTGGTTTTTATTCCAGAAAATCGGCTTTTTCTAGATTGTTACAGTACGTGTGACTCTTAAACAATTATACATATATTTATATACATATAGATTAGAAGTTTCGAGCAGAAGGAATGCGCACAAAATGCCTTTATTAAGTAGTCTGCTGTCGTGAACTTATATTTACTTCCTCGTGATCTGTAGCGTTTTCTGTACACAAAACTAGTTAATAATTGTTTAAGCTTGCAACTGATTGCATAGGCGTTTTTCGAGATCGAGTAAGTAGTCTAAGAGTGTACTCAAGAAGGTGCTTATCTCTATAGTCGTAGCAATTCTGAGTGGTGATTGCAATAGAACTAAAAATCAACACTTCCTTCTTAACTCTCCCGCTTTGGCAAAAGTTTGGCGTTCAAATCTTTAGCCATACAGCGAAAATACCTGGTATGGAAATTAAAAGCTTTGGCAGATTTGAAAAGGATTAAAGACATTTCCTCAATAAAGGAAAGTTTACTTCACATTGAATATACAATTTTTTGTCATAAGATAGGTGATCGCTCGAAAACCAATTAAACCGAACAAACGTTATTATTGGTAATTATATCAGTTCGCAAGTTGGAAAAAACGTGTTAATGTATTTTTTTTTTTTTTGAAAAAGCATTTTAATCAAAAAACGAACGTAAATTTACAGCATTTAATGAACTTTAATAATCGGTGATTCATTTTGGAAATTTTCTGCTTTCCTTTTATCTAATGTCGAGCTTCAGGAGGAGCTCTAAAAAAGATGTATTTCGGTAAAAAAAAAAATATTATTACGAAAGATAGTGATCAAAGAGGTAGTTAAAATTTTGCTTTTTGAGAAAAAAAAGTTTTTGTGAAAAATTTACATTTTAATGTAGAGCTTTTTTTATCAAAATTTATATTTCTTCTATAATTTTCTCACAAAAAGTATATCTAAATACCTAATGTAAAAATTCCTAGTCGATCGTTCCAGCCGTTCAAATTTTAAAATATTACTCACCGACTCTGAAAACAGCGTTTCGAAAAAAATGATTTTAAAGTTTTGGTTCCAATTTCACCAAGCTGAAAATGCTATAAAATACTTCTGAAACTACGAAACTATTGGCCGAATCAACTTCAAATTTCCGTAGAATATTTCCATATATATATTACGTATGTATATACATACATTCGATATAAAAGCTTAAGAATTGATTCACAAGTGGGTGGATATAATTAAGGGGTTAATTGAGGTAAAATTTTTAATATTCAAATACATACGGTCTCATAAGAAATATCTTCAAATTATATAATAGAGCTTACAATAATGTAAAAAGTTAATATAATATCTTTGCACACCATTAGAAACTGCATACAAATATCTTATAATATACACTAATAATATAAATAATTATTTATCATACATTTTTAACTGCCTGGTACACATCAAATCTTCCAGATATTCCGTTTAACCACAAATAGCTATACAAATAAATAATGTTTCCATTTTTCTGCTCTCGCATATTATATAATAAATAACACACATATGTACACACTAATTTTCCGCTTATTTCCGGTACAAAAGACCAGCTACATACATACATATTGTGACTTTATTAAAAAGCACCTCGCCTAATATGCACGCACATATGTACATATATCTACATATAAACACTAAATGCTTGCATAAGCACTTGAATGGATACGATTTTAAAATAAACCATCAAATTACAACAAATTAATAGCAAAATAAATGCTAATGTAATTTTACTAAGTTTTTTAAGTTCTTAGTTCGCATACTAAAGTCTGGGGCGCGGCCATATGTTAAGATCAAAGTGACGACATAATTGAGCGATCACTTAACAGCTCGACGGCAATCAGTAACAAGACCACAAATTTAAACATACAAATTTACACGCCATTACAAGCTGTTGAAATGAGGCATGCCACTTTAACAAGATCACTTACATAATACTACAACCGACCAACAACAATACCACACATATTTTTACATATCCATATGTATCTAAATATAATTTATAGCACTGCTGCATGATATGCCACTGATCTTCCCTTGCATGGCCACGCAGCACACTTGCCTTGTGCTTGTTATTGTTGTTGCATTCGACTGCTAATTGGTTCTTAAGTAGATACGGAACCAGCATTGACGTTGTGTGGCGACATTCTTGAACCGCCACCACACACATAAAACCACCCTGCTGCCTGCCAACCGCCGGCAAGCCTACACAAGCGCCCCGCATCTCAAGTGGCCCAGCGTTCGCTTTGAGAACAAAGTCTACTTGCTGTAGAAGTGCATACTTTTTGACTAATTTTGATGTGCCACGAAATTACAAGTGGCGACTTTGGACCATCGCAACGCCTTTATGCATGGAAGTGAGTAGTTGGCGAGAAGGCTGCCTGGCGCTACGGAAGTATTTTACGCAGTATTTATATTGACAGGCAATCGCCCAAAATGTCAAAGAGTACGAGTGTTTGTATATGTAGCTTCTCTGTGTTGCCGCAATATTTCATGTTTATGAATAATGCATTGCCTGTAAAATATTCTGTAATGTGCTATGTACGCATGTATGTATGTTAATATGGTAAATGCTTTTAGTGCACTAAATGTAACAATTAAAATGCATATGAGCATTTTATACGATTTTCATTGTTGTTGTTGAATTAAAATTCGAAATGTGTCATTATTGCCAGTAGTAGTGGTAGATTAAGAATGAAAAGAGAACTAGGGGATATTATTATAAGATCACTTTTCCATAAAAGTAACAAAAACAAATATTTAAAGAAAATATAAAGAAGCTTTCGATTTTTTTTAACATGGCAGAAGCCATCTATGCAGCGATCTTGAGATGGTTTGCCGACATATGACAGTCAGTTTTTTATATATTTAGATGTAAAAAGTCTAATTGTTTGCATACGTCATAAGGATTGTATTTGGAATAAGATTATTTATTTATTAAAAAAAAATTAAAAATATTTTTTATGTATTTTAAAATATTTAAAATTATTAATTATTTAAAAATATTATTTATTTAAAATAATTTTTTTTTAAATTTATTTTTCTTAATTATGTACATAAATGAGTACCTACACAATTTCCATCATTCATCAGCGATTCAACACGCTAACCTGTTACATGCCGGACAATTGACAATTTCTAAGAGTATGAACGTTTTTCGAAAAAATATCCGACACGCTCGCACATTAACTTGTTCTAGAATACAACCCTTTAACACACCCCTTTCGTTGGTTTGTTGACTCCAGTTAATGTAGGGAGTGTAAATATACAAACATACATATGTTAGTTTCTACAAATAATATTTGAAATAGCATTTTGTGAATTCATAAATCCTTTTTCAGTACACGAAGTCATGGTCGGAATGTTTGAGGATACACATTTCCTTGTCAAATAAATATATAAACAATTCCAAACAAACAGATAAATAAGTAAACAAAGATTTCGTTCCAAAAATTCTCATTTAATATTTAAGTTTTGAGTTAACTTTATGCAGCGATTAGCCGAGCTAAACATAGTTAAGCCGCTCAATGACCCTCATAAACCGCTCACAGGTAGCACATATTTGGAGCGCGGCAAAAACAAATGCAAATTCGATTATTTACGTTCAGACGTTCATGATCGTCATGAATTCGGCGATTAAGAGCGCATTATCCATACAACAGAACTCACCCCTTTCCTTTTATACCAAACAAGCTGGAGTCTTTTCAAACAGCCACGCCCATCCATGACGTTAGCTTAATCCTTTCGTTTGACACTCGCAATACACGAACAGACACTACACACACATACATACATGTAGATGCATGTTTATGAAGTGCGCTTGTAAAAGATTAAATTGGAAGCGGAGCGGACAATGTGACTGCGTTCGTCTTGTTTGACATGCATCCTTCACGCTCACCTACACACAGCACTACATAGACATATACCATACATACTTGTAGAAATATTGATGCATATTTTGACAGCGTATAGTAGGCGTAACGCCTATGCGTACGCGCCCACACGCCTCTGGTCGACCGATCATTTTCAATATTTCACTAATCCGTTTATGCCGAAAATGCAGTCGAAACATTTAGAAGGATTAGTACTTGGCAATTTTTGGCAAAAGGTCAAACAAAGCCAAACACCACAGTCAGCCAGCCAGTGAGCCGACTAGCCGTGAGCCACAGGAAAAGGGGTAGGCGCACGCAAAGGATTGAGCGTGTCGAGTAGTAATTGAACCTTTGGTCGCATAGCCGATCAGCTAGCTAGCCAGCCAACTGGTCGAACGAAAGGGTCAAACTGACACAGAAGAAGAAGAATTGGCAGAAAATTGTTTGCAAAGTGTATGAAGCGTGTAAGAAATTCGCACGACTGAACAATGAAATCGATAGGGTTGCTAAATCCGCAGCTACTTGTCGTCGAGGTTCGGTCGCTGCAGCATTGTTCGTGCGTAAGGATGTGGTGATCGCGCTGCCGATTTGAATAGGAAAGGGTGCGGAAAGGGTACAGCAGTGGCAAAGGTCGATGAGAAGATGGAATTTAACTAAAATAGACAAATTATTTGTTTCTCCGAAGCTATTTGTGCGATTATTTAGCGTTTTCGCATTTTGTCGTCTTGATGAAGCGCATTCTCTAATAGCGTGAAGAAATCGGAAATGGTAGAAGGTCGTTGAAGATGACAGTCTATGTAGAAGGGTTGTTACTTATTAGATATCCATATTAGTATTTGCTATATTTATACATAATATTTGAAGTGGTTGTAAAACTTTTGAAAAAACTTCAAGTTTGGAATGTTAATAAAATAGTGTTTGGTTCTTTTATACCGTGAACAGAATATATTATGTTTGCCACGAAATTTGTTAGGCCTAGAAAGAAACGTCAGAGACCCTATAAAGTTAATAAATGTATATAAATGATCAGTGTGACGAGCTTAGTCGATTTAGCCACGTCCGTCTGTTTGTCCACCTTTCTGTATATACGCGAACTAGTGCCTTAGTTTTTGAGTTGTCGATCTGAAAATTTGCACACGTTTTTTTCTCCCCAAGAAACTTCTCATTTGGGGAAAAAGCCGATATCCGACTATTATAGCATATAGCTCCCATACCAACTGGCCGATTAAAATCAAGTCCTTGTAGGGAAAAAGTTTTTCTTTGGCAAATTATCTTCATGAAATTTAAGATAGATTATTGTCCAAAGCAACACTGCAATCTTCGAATATTGTTTAGATCATACCACTATAGCATATAGCTGACCGATCAAAATCGAGATCAAAATATTTGTACACCCTTTTATGCTGTAAAAATTTCACCTGTGAAGGTGAAGCTGAAGCCTCTACAGCCGAAGTTAGCGTTTTTTCTAGTTTTTTGTTAAAGTTTTGAATGTTGCTTTGCCATCTATATCTCTTCCTCTGATCCTGTCCGAACTGTTTGTTTCAACTAATTAATTGTTTCTGTGTTTAACTTTTAAATTTTTTACAGTCATTTCAGGTTTTAAAGTAGGATTTCGTGGTTCTGTTGAATTCATTATCATAAGTTTCATATTTTGTTCATTTATTTGATAATATCGATGTTGCTAAGTGAGTTAAGGGTTGATGTTTATCCAATTTGGAATTTTGGATTATCATAAAATTGAAGCTATTACTGAAATGGTTATAGAAGAACACTTAATACTGCCTGAAATCTTTAGAATTTTACAAGTAATTTCTTCAAATGACCGGTCTTTAAGGTAAATACTTTAAAAACACTAGAGCATTTTGGTTTAAAAAAATATATACTTTAGAAACTTTCAACGCTATCGCAAATAGCACCCTTCCCATTGCGGTATTCATCAACTCATTCACTTTGGATCTAAAAAATATTGGAGGACATCATTCGTGTAATAAGAATCAGTAGTTGTTATGAGTGAACATGTTTTTTATGCCGCATATAAGAGCCAATACCGGAAAGCTAACTGATATAATAAACTAATTTAGTATGCAACAAAGCTATTAAATTTCAGACTTGCAAAGATTTTTGAAGTATTGAGAACTCATATTCTGGGGGGCTTTTAAAAATATCATGAAAAACAAACTTAGCTAAATTCAAAGAAATCATTATCAGTGGTAGTGTGCATACATAGATACATGTAGGTAATTTCTGAAAAAATAGATTCTACTATAATTTTATAAAAAAATGAAATACCCTAAAATTCGTGGCAAGTTTCTGAGAGTTTCAGCAATAAAAAATTAGAAATCATTTTATGTTGCATTGCTGATGGTGCGGTTAACCAAACAGTATCAAAAATAAGATGTACAGTATCTGTATTCCTAAATATTTGCATTATTCAACTCAAAATTGTTTATTTATCTGCATACTAATTGTATATTATTAGTATTACCATATATTATGCTCATAATGAATAAAGTTCTCAACATCGCCGTGAGTTTATTTGCATTTTTCCAAAGTCTCATAGAGGCAAACAAAAAAAAAAAAAACTAACTAATATGTTTACACACATGTGTACATATATATACATATATATGTATGTATGTATTTGAGTGTATGCGTTTAGGTGGCAAAAACCTAGCAGCCGAACAGTCATGTTAAGCTATTTAAGCAATTAACAATCAATGACCATCTGAAGTGGGATTTCTCACAAATTCACAACAAACGCACATAAATAATTCATTATAATGCATAAAAAGAACCAAAACTAAATCTATGCAAAAGTATACAAGCATTTATGCATAGATAGATATACAAGAAAAAAGTCGTTTAGTAGTTTATTGAGGTTTTCCAGCGGCATTCACGTCCCTCAACACAAATACACACATTTAGTGATTTGTGTTGCCAAAAACCGCTCTCAGGCTCATAAACTTGTAAAGACTTCATAATTCCATGTAAATGGCTAACACAATGTTTGCGCTGCAGCAATATACATATGTACATGTATGTGTGTATGTATTGTTGCAACTCGCATATCAAAGTTGCAGTTCGCGGTTGCCAACCACCGTAGCAAATCCTTAACGGGTATTGTTTGCATGCCATTTAGCTTTTGCGACTAGCTGTACCTATATACCTACATATGTATATGCCTGTGTGTGTATATATTTGTATGTTTGACGCAGGCAAATTCTCTTCTCTCTTCAAACGCATTAATTCGTAGTTTTCGTCTTGTTGTTGTTTGCCATTTGGTGAACTTGGTAACTTCATGTGTTTCTAATGAGCTGCATTCACGCGGCTAATATTGCAATATAACAACAACAAAAATCATATAGTAAGCAAAAACAACTACTATGTGTAGGCAGCCATATAGCTAGCCGGTAAACCCACAATAAAAGTAGAAGGTCAATAGGCTGTGTACCAAAGTGATTTTTAACAACACAAAAACACATACAGACATACATACATACATACATACTTACAAGAAGAAGTGAAGAATGAAAATTTAGTTGGTTTTTTTTACAAGAATTTTAGTGTTGTCTGCCATCGGTTCGCACATAACCAAACCAAGTTGTCTGCACGCATACACACATACTTGTATACATACATACATGTATGTCGTTGGCCAAACAGTTTTGACGGCTCACTATGACTAGTATGCTCCCTGTGAACAGCCTGTTGACGGCACTTTTGATGAGCATTTGGCGTGGCCATTTGGTAGCAATGAGCCCATTTACACATTTCTGGTTGTAATGTCGTTAATTCGATGCACACAAATTAATCTCGAATTGCTAGCGGGCGCTTGGATGCCAATGCGCGTCCTTAGAATTCTTACTTATATATATTTGTAGTCACTGTAATTCGCTGGAGTTCGCGTTTTAAAGTAAACTGGGTGAATTGCCTGAAAGCAATTACGAATTAAATGGAAATCATACTGTACTTATAATCGTTAGCGGCACTTGCTTTTTGAAGTTGAGTATGCGGAAAGTGTTATAAACAATTGTCAAATATGTGTCAATTAATTGTTAATTTACTTTTATTATGTGCAGTTTCTGAAAAATCACTAAGTGTTTCTGATCAAATTAGTTGAGCACGTGAGATCTGCATATCAAAGTGACTTTAATTTTATACCTTATCCGAAAAATCGGTTGTCAGCTCTTATATAAAAAATTTAAAATTTATTTCTATATAAAATTATTTTTTTTTTATGCATAGAGGTGTTCCAAAAATAATAAAATAAGAAAAATCGAATATAGATATAGATATATATGTGTCTTTAACTCAACCCTTGCCCTCTTGAGGCTAACATATTGGGTATATCAGAAAAAAGTCAACCTAAGTATCGAAAATTATTATATTAGGGTATGGAGTCTAGACTTAATTTATATTCAGTGCTAAACCACATTACGTTTAAGAAACCAACTTAAGCCGATTTTAAACTATAGTATATAGTATAGTATATTTTAAACTGTAGTATATCCAATTAAACTATAGTATATCTACTATTATACGTTAACTTTATTTTACTTGGATATCTTACTCCGATATAGTAGCAGTAGTAGTAGGGCAGTAGTATTAACAGTCCCACGTTTTTTATTGTCTCTACCAGTTTTAGCGGGAGCCATTACGATACTTTTAACACATCGAAACTTAAATACTTCTTTCCTTGACACAGCTGGTGGAGGTGATCCTATTCTTTACCAACATTTATTTTGATTTTTGGACACCCTGAAGTTTATATTTTAATTCTCCCAGGATTTGGTATAATCTCACATATTATCAACCGGTAGTTCAAATATTATTATATTAGATATACGGTTGCTAGAGAACGCATTGATCCGATTTTAACCATTTGTGACGCAAACGCCCACTATTATCAAATTATTACACTGAATTTCAATAATATGTATATCTCACAGATTGACCAATACTTTTTGGCAAAAAGTCAACCATATGCATTGATGTCTACTTATCGAGTCCATACATTGTGTATGGGAACTTGAAAACTCATATTTTGATGTTGACCATTTTTGGGTAAAAGCGGGCATTCCTCTAGGGTACTAATTGTGCAAAGTTTTGTTCTGCTGTCTTCATTTTTGCTTAATTTATGTAATGTAAAGTGAAACAATCAAATATGGTAGAATTTATGGTCCGATTTCACCCGCTTTACAGTGTAACATAAAAATTTTAAGACACGGTAACCTTTTATTCCCAAATTTATACCTTAAAGCGTTAAATTTTCTTCAAGATTTCAGAAACGATATACCAAATTTTATATTTAAAGTAGTGATCCAGTATAATACAAAATAAATCTGGTGCGTAATGAGATTTAACTTTTTCTATGCGAATTAACTTAATTAAAAGGCATACCTTTAACGTATCGAATCGATAACAAAATTTATATATCATATATGTATATCTGTATTCGTTATATTGTCAATTGAGAGACTTAAAAACCGTTAACTAAACTTCGCAATAACTAATCCAATGTGTTTTTATTGTATATTATATTTTTAGCAACGGTTTCTATAAATTTTCTATTGTTATTCAAACTCAGAATGATTTTGTAAACTGTGAAAACTGTTTTAAGTAAGGAAGGACTTTGTAAAGTTATACTATTTGGGAATTAGGTAATGCAAAATATTTAAAACACCTTTGATTTTAATAAATTTTATTTGAAGATTTTTTATTGACTGAAGGGAAGATTAGCTTAGGCTCTAATCTTAAAAAAAAGGAGAGTCTTCTTAAGAGTAGCATCCATAATTAAACCATATTGTAATGAGCACGAGTAATAGAATTTCAATACAACTCAAACATGCGACATTTAGACATGTCACGTGATACGATCTGAAAGTAATTTATCCTCAAATCGAAATTCGCGATTACTCGCAACAACACAGAGAGATGTTACGATCTTATGCGCTAAAAAATGTTCTACGCTGCTGTTGTGATTCTCAAAAACAAAAATTCTCTACTAGTAGATATTGTCTGTACAATGACCTGCGGTTGGAAAAATTTACAAAATGGCGGCGTATTTTTTTTCAAGTCGAAAATTCCAAACTTCGATTTTTGATCAGATCGAAAAACTGATAGGTAATTGTGTAGAAAACAATATAAACAAAACATGATAAAAAAAAACTTGATAGTGACCGGATAATTTGTCTCCGAGTAAGCACTTAAGCGAATTCGAAAAATGCTGTTTGAAAAAAAATGTGTTTAAAGATAAACTTAATCGGCTGATAGAACACACTTTAGAAGATTGTAACACAAAAACTATTTTAAATATTCATTTAAAATTTTAGTAAGTTATTTTTAAAGACCTCATCTACAAAATTTGCAAAAATAAAATATTTGATTTTTCGAAATTTTACACTGAGTGTGCCCCTTGTGCTGATTCAAAGCGCGTCTAACTAAGAGGAGATTGCAAGTGGTTCATATAAATAAAAAATGTTCTTTTACAAATTAAATATACCTATTAAAATATTTTGACGACATCACAAAAAAAAAATGTATTGAAAAGAGTTTATAGTTTTATTTATATAAAATAAGCTAAATAAACAAACACGTTTGAAAGAAAAATGTCCTTCACCCAACTGAAATGCTCAACCATATAAAAAACGAAAAAAATTAACAAATTCATAAAAAACAAACAAATAAAAAATTCCAGCATTTTCCTTCACCTAGCATCCCAAAGCATTTATAAGAGTCTAAGGCAATTGACCAAGAGCTAATTGTCAATCGCATTTAGCTTAGCGTTTTTTGTGCCGTACTAACAGCAGTCAACTGTGTTTCTTCTACTTGGCGAGGTTAATTGGCAGAACCATTTTTTAAAGCGAACTTCCTAGAAAATGGCAAAAAACAAAACCTCACATTGAAACGAAAGCAGGACAATCAGAAGAACTAGAACTACAGGCAAAGTGCACAGCCTCGTTTCATTTCTGACAGCCTTGTCATTTTTTTATTGTGCTAAAAAACTAGTTGACACAGTGGAGTGACATTTTCATTTCCCAGTAGCGCTATGCACGCATGCAGCCTAGGTGAACCAAGCGAAAGACGCCTATTATTTATTATAAATACTTTGCGTAGGTAGAATTTGAATTGTTGGTGCACATTTTCGCGGAAGTGTGCGAAAAAGAATCGTCGCGGTGTTAAAAAAAATTAGAAGTGTTCATGTCGCGCAAATGCAAACAAAAACGGGGAAGAAAAAGAGATACACAAAACTGATTTCGTTTTTTAGAATTTGGTTTAACCTCAGACACAATGAAGGTGACCAAATGAAGCAACAAAGAAAACGGAAACTAACAACAAAAAATTGCAATATAACCAAAGAGCATTTGGTTGTTTTTCTTTTGCTGTTTTTTTTTTCTTTTTTTTTTTTTTACTACAACCGCGATTAATGCGTTAAATAATGAAGCGAAGAAGGCAAGTATGCTTGTCATTGCAAAAAACGTATCTTTTACCAATTGTAACTGTAAAATTCGCTGTAAAATCTCTTCCTTAAAAATAGAAAAAATAGAGGGCAGAAGGTCAACTCAGCTAATAGCAGATGAAACAACGAGAATATATAAATAAATGAAACTTATATCTGTATAAAAAGATAAATGTGAATTTGATGGATTCGTTGTGTGTATTTGGCTGGCGGTCTGTTGTGGCGCAAAGCGCAGGATGTGGCATGCAGCGGAGGCTTGTCAGTCAAACCGCAATAAAAATCAATATTTGCCATTTTTAATATTTTTTTACCAGTACAGCTCGTCACGCCTTGAGCCCGTCAAACACACGCTGTATATACATACTAGATATGTATGCATGTGTATGTATATGCCGCATTAATTTTCTTGCACAAAAGCGTTTTCTAGTTTTTCAAACTCATTATTGCAAGTTAAACAGTTTACTAAGTCAACGTGAATAAAACACACAATGCAGCATAAAATATATATTGACGTTTTCGCCGTGACTTTTTCGCGTGAAAAGTTTCTGCCATAATAGCTGGTGCGCGGCATGTGAGCGCAAGTACAAGTACATGTAAAAAATTAGTAAAAAAAAATAATTTTTGCGCATCCTTGTGCATGTGTCAATGCGGGTAGTGTAGATGAGTAGTTACATATGTAGATGTGTTAAGATACAGTTGTTCAATTGTGCGTACACCAATTATTCACTTTTTGAAATAAAAATAATAAATAGTTTTTTAAACGAATAAAAATTAGTACACAAAATCTAACAAATAAAATTTTGTAAATTTTTATTTGTAAAATAATTTTAAAAAATTTGTGAGGCAAAAATAAGTTTCAGGTGTTATCCACTTGTGAATGTCAAAGTATCGATATCTTTAAATACGTTTTTCTCGAAACGCTGTTTTCCGAGACGGTGAGAAAAACTTCTCCGGCTGTACCGATCGACTTGAAATTTCACACGATCTTCTAAAATATATTACCATTAATAGAATGATCGATATAAGAAAATTTTGACAATAAATTCGAATTTTTAAGCAATTCTGAGGTGTAAATTTTTTCATAAAAAAGTACATTTTTTGTTTTTGACATTTGCCATGTTGACAAAATCAAAATTCTAGTCATAATTTTCGATCATTAACTGTATTCATTTATAGTATTAATAATATTATTATTTTTTTTTTTTTAATTCATTAATGTCAAATATTCATCGTTTTCTTCGATAACTTGTTGCCATTTAAAGCAAATTTCATAAAACCACTCTCATTGAAACCCTCGTCCCAATTGGCATATACCTGGGACAGTCGATTTTTACAAGCTTTTTTTTACCAACAAAATTATTCGCCATGGGCAGACAACAGGCAGTAATTAATTGGTCCGGACAATGAAAACTATGCCAACTAAGCTCCCGGAGCTTCTGGCGAGTCACTATCGCTGTGTGTGACCTGGGGTTGTCCTGATGCAACCGGATACCTCTTCTATGGGCCAAAGCAAGCCATTTCTTGACGATCGTTTTCTTCACGCGGTCCAGTTGTTGGTAGTAGAGAATTAAGAGTTTGGCCGTAGGGGAGTAGCTCCTAGTAGACCGTTTTCGGTTGACGTCGTAAGTGACCAACTTTTCATCACCGGTAACCATCCTCTTTAAAAAATGGATTGATTTTATTCTGATTCAGCAAATGGAAATTCGATACATGAGGTTTTGTGCGTTAACTCGTGTGAAACGCATACATCGAGTTTCTTTTTGAATTCCGCCCTATTCAAATGTTTTTTGTGCAATGCTTAGCTTTTGAAAAATCGAAAGAATGCTGGCATGAAGATCACACTCGACAATTTCTATTATTTTATTGATTATTTCAATAGAATGGTGCATCTTTGACATCAAAACTTCCGGAACGGAGTCAACGAAGCAAATCAGCACGTAATTGGCTGTTACAGTATCAAGACCATAAGGTTTGCGATTTCGTACTTATCGAAGAGTAACTGTAAATTTCAGAGAGCTCCAAATCACCTAAGTTTCTTCGCCAGCAAAACGAATCGAATAAGAACATATACATTAATATACCATATACGTGGATGTCATTTAACGGCAAGTGTAATTGTAAATTTCCGAAAGGAAATAATGTAACACGAGGGTTGTCTTTTATGTTTCGAGATTAGACAACAAAAACAAATATTAATTATCGTAAATTATTTATGGTATTTCAAAATATTCTCCATTAAGATCTACACAATTTTGCATCCGATTGAACCAATTGTCGAAGCACTTTTGCCACTGTGATTGAAGTGTCTCCAAAACATGCATTTTGAACGCATCAACCGCCTTTTCCGGTGTAGAAAAATGTTGACCTCTTAATTTATTTTTAACGTACGTGAATAAAAAGAAGTCATTCTGTGCCAAGTCCGGACTATACGATGGATGACTCATCAAACTCAGTCAGTCAATGTGTGAAAGCTCGCATTGTCCTGGTGAAGAGTGATCCATCCTCGGCAGTTGGTTTTCCGTTCTTGAAAGCCAACAGGCAAAAACGTATTGGTAATCCACGTCGAAAGTTATACAAAATAATCGTGCGAAAATGTTCGCGATTTAATACCATTTGTTTGTCGAGATGAATATTTTAAGTTACTGTAAACAACACTAATAGCGCACGGATGTCAAAACAGTCTGAGAATGTTGAACATCAAAAATATCAAACTTTACTATGAAGTTGTCAGTTTCCAGATTACCACAATAGGGTTTTCAAATCCCGAAGTATAAAGGGCAACCTACCTATCATATTCAGTCTAATCTATCACCTGTTTTCAAATTAAGGCATTCAGACCAGCTGTAAACTAAGGAAATAAATATTCATTATAGATGATCAAAACTTCATTGATTGCAGTGCTCAAATTCGTTATTGTTGTGAATACAGCTGAGGGTACAGATTTGAATTGGGTCCTTTCCGTATACCGTGCTATCTATAATAAAGCGGCAGTTCGCCTGTTTACTAAAGGTTTTGAAATAAGAAGATTCCAATAATTTTTATGCGCTTTAAGAAAGGACTGTGTTAACTAGAATAACACATGAATAACAATTTAACTAACTTTAGCCACAGTAAGTCCGCACTTACTAGCAGCCAGTTTTCAGCTTTATATACTTTGAAATTCCATATACACATTGAGAGCACATTTGCACATAAGTATTTAAGTATATACAAATTTTATTTAGATGTCTTAGCAAAAGCGCATGCGCTTAAACACGACTCCATTGTTGCGACATAACTTGTAAAAATTCTCCAAATTTGCTCCCATCAAAACTCCACCTCAATGGAGGTGGCTGTTGGAATGTACGAGTTGGTTGACCAGCGCATGACACTGACACAGCGCTCACCACTGCTACTGCGGGCTTTTGGGAAAATTGTTAGCAATCAACGCTTTTACCACACCAGTGATTGCAGCAATCATTTTATTTTCATTAGCTTGCCGCATACCAAACGCTTTTGGCCGAAGCGCCGACTACTCGTAGAAACAATGGGTGAGCATTCAGTAGCCAAAGCGGCAGCAGCAGCATTTTTCTCACTATATTATTCATTGCCTCTGCAGATGTGGGAATAAATATACTGTTACTCGCTGTGCTCATTTTTATGGCATTCGATTTTACGAAATTTAACAACATTTATTTGCCTTCAACCTTTCGGAATTGTCGATCATTCGAAATAGATACGAAAAATTTATCAACTGTCCATTTTTATTATCGTTTCGTTTGCGAAAGTCAAAATGTGTTGCATCCATTCATTATGGGCGGCATTTACATGTGTCCTGACATTTAAATGTCAAAACAACCCTCGAAATACACTTTTCATCGTGTGAGCAAAATGGGCATTCAAATTTGACTAATCGCTCATGGCGAATTAATTGTCGTCGAGCGAGTGCCGGTCGAAAAGTCACCACTGTCCAAATGATGCAGATAAGCCCGTGTACAACTTGTATACACATGTTTATATGAAAATTTGTATGGTAGGATTAGCTCATTGTTTTCCATACATGTAAATATGCCACTCTCCCCCTGTCTCAATTTGGGTAATGTTGTTTTCACGCACTTAATTATACCCTCAACAGGGTATATTAATATTGCTACGAAGTTTATATTATATAACCCAACTCTTAAGACATCAGTCTGAAATTTGGCATACGTCATTTTCTCCCTAAGAAGCTGTTCATTTGTCGGCACCGCCGATATTGGAACACTATAACATATAGCTGCCATACAAACTGATCGTATAAAATCAAGTCCTTGTATGGAAAACTTGTTTATTTGACTAGATATCATCATAAAATTTGGCAAAAACTATTTTCCAAAGAAATGTTGCAATCTTCGAACATATTGTTCAGATAAAATCATTATAACATATAGCTGTCGTACAAACTGACCATTCAAATTAAAGTTTTTGTATGAAAAACTTTTTTATTTTAGAAGATATTAGCACGAAAGTTGGTATGGATAATTTTCCAAAACAATGCTACAATCTCCGAACATATTTTTTACATCAGACCACTATAGCATATAGCTCCCATAAAAACTGGCCGATCAAAATCAAGTACTTGTATGGACAACTTTTTTATTTGACAACATATTTTTACGAAATTTGGCTCAAATTATTATCTAAAGAAACGCTACAATATCCAAATATATTGTTCAGATCGGACCACTATAACATATAGCTGCCATACAAACTGACTGATCAAAATCACGATAAAATCTTTTTTACGATTTAAAGCTAAAAGAAATACACTTATGAAGGGTATATAAGTTCGGTGCAACCGAAACAAACGTTTTTCTTACTTTTGTTGTTGAACGCGACGTCGTCCTTTGTTGATTGTTCTTCGTATTAACTCCGATTGCTTATGCTGCCCCATGTGTTAGTTGGCCTTTTTGTATGCCATGCTTTTGGCGTGCTTCAATTTTCTACGCTAACCATTGTCTTATCACATTTTCACCACACGCCCCTCGCAAGCAAAAATACATACAAACGAATGTACACATAAACGCCGCCTACTCTCGCACGCCACACACGCTCCTTCGCGCACACATTCACGCCAACGCATACACATTTATTTAGCAGTCAATTTATTCGCACAATTTTTGCACAATTTTCATCCAATTTTATTTTGATTATCAGCGATTATCAGCATTTAGCATCAGCCAGTATGCGCAGCAGACATAAAATTTCGTTACACCGGCCGACCAAACGACCAGCCGGCCGACCAGTCGTCGAGCAGCTAACGGGCCCACCAATAGCGCCAACCCTAAATCATGCGTGTGTGTGTGTGTGTATGTGCATGTGTTTGGCCTAATTTGATTTTGCCGACGATGATTCGATAATTCGTTTCGCTCGTCCGTTAAATTTTATCATTGGAAATTATCGCATTGTTATGCGATTTTCTCGTAATTCATACACACACACATTCTAACACATATACGGGCTATGTTATTTATTTCCAATGTTCCACTTAATTTGAATAAAAATCATTTGTTGAGATTTTTTTTCTTTCTACTCTATCTATATTTCATTTGACTTCACAATTAGTTGCTTGTGCGTTCCCACAAAAGCGCTTTCGCCGATTGCTTTTATTGTTGTAGGTGTGAAAATTATATTTGGTTGCCATTCGAAGTCAAGATTTCATCATAAATATTTATCAGGTGAAACAAACGATTTTATTCATTGGCATTAAACATAGTTAATTTTAGAAAGCATTGCTAATAAGAGCAGCAGTAGTTTTTTGAAATATTTTAATTTTATTTAGTCAAACTATTGCTTATGAAATATTATATTATTGCAAAATGAAGAAATAAAGCTAACTAATTTTTATTTTGCTTTTAAAATATAAATCAAAGAATTTAGTTTAGCACCAGGAAATAGTTAAAAAATTGTATATCCACACATTTTCCCAGTCCTTCGCTTCATTAATGTATCAGAGATCACACAAAAATATAACTTGCCGAGATTGATATTATAATAATTTTTCTTATTTAGTTCTTATAAGAGGTCCTGGGTGATCAAAAAGTTAGCATACTAGCTAAATCTGAAATAGTCGATTTTTTAAATAACAATGAACCGAAAATGTTAGTTATTGAAATATCGACGAATAATATAAGTAAAAGAAATTTATTATTTTCCATTAGGTTGCTTTGGTAATCTGTATCTTGCGTTGCTACGTCCATATGGGGTTAAGCTATATGATGTTAGAATGATAATATTACGTATTAAAAAACTACTCAAACAACAAAAAATATGGACTCCAACAAGATAAAATATGTCATATTTTGCTGTTTTTCTTCGCCAAGTGGAAAACGCAATTCCGGTGATTGAAAATAATAATAGTGTATCAGGACCATATACTGTAACAGCCTATTACGCGCAATTTTGGTTTCATCGATTCCGTTCCAGTAATTTTAATGTCAAAGGCGCTCTGGAAGTCTAATTGCACAAAGCATCGATAAAATATTGGAAATCGTCGAGTCCGACCTGTTCAAAAAACCATTTAAATAATGCTGTATGCAAAAAGATGCTCGATGTCTTGCAACCAAATCGATCCATTTCTGAAGCGGATGGTTACTAGTGATGAAAAGTGGGGCACTTACGATAGTCGAATCGTGGTGAGCCTGCAAAAACGAGCTCAAGCCAGAATTGATGATCAGAAAGTGGTGATGGTGAAAAATTCGCCTCAAGAGAAACTGTTAAAAATGGGCTGTCCCATGTTTTTGCCAATAGTGACGAGGACATCTATAAGAGTGGTATTATGAAATTACCTTAAAAATGTCAGAAAGTTATCGAACGAAACTGAGCTTATTCGATCCAAATCAGATCATTCTAAATGTGGTAAAAAAAATCTTCATTTCAATGCAAAAATAATGCATTGGTTGTTACTAGATCTTTCTTTAAGTGAAATGTGTGGAAATATAACAGCAAACCGTTCCAGGTTCAGAAAAAAAACGAGCTACTTTGTCAGTCTCGCACCCTATTTGATCGATTGTTTATCTCTGAAGTTATTCATGTAATCTATAGAAAAATACTATTTCTACCATCTGTCCGGAGACTGTCCATATCCTGTACCTTATCAAATTTATATTTACATTTTTGTTGTTAATGGGAGTTCATAGTTTTAATTCTCTACATAGATAGATGTCTACCTAACTTGATGAAACACTCTATAGATGATCACTTGATAAACTAATCATATATTTTTGGAATTGAAGATTACGCATCCAGAGATTTTGATTTGTTTTAAAACTATCGAATTCTCCTCTTTCAATTTGTCATATAACTAATGCTCTATACCTTTAAATATAAATTTAATCGTGTGATGATCTACCAAATATATTTAGCAATAATATATATATAAATATATTTAGCAATAATAGAAAAGAGAATATTTAAAAAATAATTTTCAAATATGATATATAGCAAATTAAATTATAATTTTCAAATATATATATACATAGCTACAAATATTACATGCCACTTGTATGTAAAAATATATTCTCAACATACTTTTACTCATCAGCATTAAGTACACACATACATATATACATACATCCAAATATACATATGGTATATACAATATACATATATATACTTGTTGCTGTACCATAAAAATAATCTTTTAAAAAATATTTCAATTAGGCGATTTGACACCTTTACAGAATCTTTAAAAATCTTTTTACTGATATATCTGCAATTGTATGCGCATGCGTATTTTACTAGTCTGTCATAATCACTTAATGCCCATTTTATATACAATTCCCCGCACTATTGTGCCGCAATATGTTTGCTGTTGTGTGTGCAATGAGGTATTTCACAAAGTTTATGACATCTAATGAATTGCTTAACATCCAAACAAATTTACTCAACTTAAGCTGGGAACAAGAAACTTCATTTATGAGGCACATTAAGTCAAATAACTCGAAAATGAAACAAAAAAAAAAACATATGTAAACGAAAAAATGCCGCAAACACAATAAATAGCCACAAATGAATTTGTACAAACATTGTTTTGCGCGAAGACTTGCTTGCATATATACACACAAACACACACACTCGGTCTCCCACAAATCGTACACACCAAAGTGCTAATTCACCATTTAAAAAATATGAAAAAGAAGTCGAATGAAAATATAAAAAAAAAAACAAATTTGGTGAAGAAGCGAAAAATCCTTTTTACTCTACCGCAATAACTCACACCTCAACGTATTCATCAGTCCATCAATAAAGTCCATCGTTTGTCCATGTCGAGCCATTAACATCCGACAAAGATGCGCAACGGTAAGGCTTAGCGTGTTGTGACTAAAATGCGGCTCATAATCTCACATCAGGCCCCAATAAAAGTTAATTTTATTTGACTATCACGCAACCATAAAAGAAGCCAACCGGCATTCATTCCACCTAGCAACAACAACTATAGCAGCAACAGCCACTCATCTGCTGGTGTTGAGACTCGTGAGGAGGCCTGAGAAATGAAACGGTAGATCAGAGATCAACCGATGCACAACGTCGGCGAATTCTCATGAATGCGACAGACATTAAAAGCGTAGGTGCGATGGCTACATACATATATACATATAGGAATATAGGTGCGCGTCGAACGCTCATCAACTGCCTTAATAAAAATGCTAAAATTAATAACTAATTGATAATAATGTTCTGATTTTTTTTTTTGATTTGCAGGTTTGTTGTTGTTCAATCTTTTTGTGTGTCTCTTACTTAACTGTTTAAATCGAAGATAATAAAACTGATGATTTACCACACCACGACGCAGCTGCAAAATGGCTATATATGTACGCTCTCGGAATGAGGAAATGCTGATATAAATATTTTCGATATTAATCAGCTTGGTGTTTTCATTCCATATATCATATATATACTTGTACATATATGTACAGTATTGGGCAAAACCTATGCTTTTTCCTATTTAAAGTGTGCAAATATTTTAAGTGCTTCTTCGAATATAAATAAACATGGTTCAATACACTTTTTCCATGGTTCAAGAGATTAAAGGCTTAGGCGAGTCTATGATTTTAAAAAATCTATTACTTGGTTTAAATTACACTTCAGGGGTTTACAAATATTATTCAATTGGTAGAATAGTTTAAAATTATTTGTAAACGCATTTTTAAACTTCAGCGGCGATGGTATTTCGAGACTAATCATTTACACAGCGCCCACTTGCTTATGTTTTTCACATTACTGTGCCCACATATGTTGCTATATACATATACATACATACGTAGACTAGACTGTGATCTGTGAGAGTTTTCATAGTAAGAAACTTATTGATTACGTTTTGCAACTATCCAAAATATGTATGCTATTAGTAACATTTTTGATTCGAAGCTTATTTGAAACTATATCAGCTCTTAAGGGCTTGGCTTAAAAAACGTAGATTTTTGGGAATAAAAATAAACTACTTATCGATTGTTTTGAAATTTTCAGGGTATATTTTAATACGGTATAAAGATCTGCTGCAGTGATTCCAGCCTACCCCGTCGATAAAACCGAAAAATAACATTTTTTTGTCAAACTAGAAGATTTTCTCCTTACAAATCAAACCTGATCAAAAAAATCAAAAACTGACAAAATGGTGGTGGTCATTTTTGGACTGCCAAAATTCGACTTTTGACCAGATCAAATATCCGGTAGGTCATTGTATGTAGAATTATATACAGAACAGCCAGAATTTTACGATTATCGCATTACGCATTATGTCATTTGCCTTCGAGTTATCAAGGCAAATTCGAAAAATGCTGTTTTGAGAAAAACGCGTTTAAAAATAAACTGATGAATTGAGCGTCTGCCTTTTAAATTTCTGTAATTCAAAAGCTTTTTGACATATCAATTTGAAATATTAGTACAAGTATGTTACTTTTTAAAGGTATAGGTAAAATATGCACCGTTAGGTTTGATAACTTGTGGCCATTTTGAAGGTAACTTTATAATGTCACTCTCAAAAATACCTTCCATCCTATTGGCCAAAAACGCTGGACAGTCAATTTTCACAAGTTCCACTCGAGGTTAATTTTTCAACAACTCACTTTAGACATTAACAGGTAGTAATAACTTGGTGCTAGGTCCAGATATAAAGAATATGCAAAAGAATCCACCAACCAAGCTTACTAAGCTTCTGGTAAGCCACTATTGATGTGTGTGGCCCGGCGTTGTCTTAATGGAACACAATGCCTGTCCTTCAAACGGTCAAATTGCTGACCCGACAGGTTCGAATAATTCCCCGTCTTCATCGGTACACGGCGATTTGACCACGACTGTTTTTGCTTCACTTTGTAACCCTCTGCTTCAGAAATGGATAGATTTTGTTGCGACTCGCAGCCAGAAATTCGGTCCATGAGGTCCCATACATCGAGCTTTTTTTTTTTTGTATCCAGACTTGTTTAAATGGTTTCAAACAGTTTTCGTGCAATGTTTAACTCTTCGGTAATCGAAACAGTCGTACTCGAGGATTTCCGCTATTTTATCGATATTTTCGATAATTGGGCTTCCAGAGCATCTTTGCCATCAACATTACCGCAATGGAATGGACCAAACTAAAATTGCACATTATTGGCCTTAATTGTTCAGTACCATAAACACTATTTACATTTTCAACCGTCTGATATACGTTTTCACCCTTTTCGGAGAGAAACTGTAAAATATGGTGTACTCTCTCTTTGCAGCCATCTTTAACGGGGGCTCAAACAATAGATATTGAGTCAAGCAATCAAAATATTGTCTGAAAGGTTTTTTTTAGTATGAAATTTTATCTTTCCAACGCCATGTAGTGGAAAGTCATCTATTAGAAAATATTGAATTTCATTTTAGACCCTATATTAACTATGTACGGATGTCAATAATTAATTCCAGTGAGTTTACACAATTAGTTCTTATAGTTCTATACGGTATACGATGTGATAGCGAGTGAAAATATCAGGTGTTTATGTAAATTCGGGGTAAACTATCAAAATTCTTATCTGAGAGCAGTGCTAGATCATTATAATAAGAACATTTCTTCTACTTTTATTAATAATAGTTATTTTTTTTTTTAAATATGCATATCTATAATTGGCGATGTGTCCTACGCATTATTTGTAGCTTATTGACGCAACCATCTGTTTTATATTAATCCAATAAATAATAAAATCATTTTCGTATTACACTTACTTACACTTGTCAACACTTGCCTGTAAACGCATACTGATTTCAACCACCGTTAACAATAATCGCACAAGTGTATACACCGAATCCACACACCAATCAAATTTCCGCCCATCCTGTCGCTTATCACGCTTGCTTGGTGGCTTACGGGTAAATAAACAAAATATTAAAAACGTAAATGAATAAACGCACATCATTTAGTAATAAACTTATGTTACCTTTTTCCTGTTATGTTGTTGCTGTTGTAGCAATATGTGCATGTGTTGCGCGTGATATTGAGTCGTCGCTTTCCTGTGGTGCATAATCCCACATGATTAATTATCACAACCTGATTTGGTAGCTACATATCAGCAACTTGTCGGTTAGTAATCCCTCCTTAAGCTCGACAAGCTCATCCGAACACATGCTAACAGCTTTTAGCCAAGAACCAGGTTTCGCAGCAGAATGTTTACAAAGCTGTGGACTGCGACGTAACCCGCCAACAAGACAAAGCGGTCAACCAACCACCAGCAACAGCACCAACAGCAACACCAGTCGCGGTGGCTACAGAGTCAACTCAAAGCCAACCAATTTGTACGTGTGTGTGTGTGTGTGCGTGGTGTGTAGCCTGCGCGCCCACCGCCTGTTTATCTTTAAAAATTAATTGTCATAACATTTGTTACGCTGCCAGTGATCCTTTTTTTATTGTTGTGATTTCATATTGTCCTTGTTATAGCTGTAATTGCTGTTGTTGCTTGCTTGCGCTATTGCTCCTTTTGCCCTTTTTTATTTTGTAAATTGTCGACAAGCAATTCAATCTTCACACTTTTCAAGTTACTGCACACGACGCGCTGGGATTGCGGCCGCCAATCCCGCGGGACGCGACACCACCACCGTCACCATCTGAACCCTTCGCCTGCCAACGCGCCTCATCTCTATTATTAAGTAATAAAATTCTGCCACTTGTGTGCCGCAGTGCCGGCGCGCGCCATGAAAAGCAGGGTTGCTAGTTGCCCTGTAACATTTGGGTTTGCGTAAAAAATGTACAGACCATTTTTTACGGTACTCAATCTGTCAAAACAAAATTTGATTGAGCGTATACACAAACAACAACACTCACTGTATCGGTAAGCATAAATATGCACTGAATGCAGTCAATTAGCTGCTTGACTCGACGCTTATGTGTGGGTATAAGTTCTATTATGATATAAGATAGAGCATATTATATAATAATATAGAGATAGAGCATTTGCCTTGCCTTCAAGCTGAAGCACCCACACGCTTTGTCAGTACAAGTATAACTTCCGCAAACTTTGTATTATTATATACTTACAATCTAGTTGGTTCTCTTGCTTAATTCACGTTCTATATACTTGTTTAGTAAATATGTACATCACTAACGGTAAGCGGATTTGTGACGGAAATATTAGGTTATGTTTAGGATGGGTGTTCATTATTTCAAAATGAATGTTTTGTATGATTATTTTTTAATGGGCAGCGCCATGTATTGTACTCAAAATTAACAATTAATTGATTTATTTTAATATGATTTAAAAGCGTAATACTAAAATTTAATGTCTTAAAGTCCAGACCGCTGATAATTAAGGGTGACATGTAAAAAATAATTATGGATAGATCAAATAAGTGAGAGAATAATATATCATCTGAACAAATTTGATTTGGACAGATCCATTTAAACTGCGCGCGAACCGAATGGATAAACATTTTTCCCAGTTTGGTACAACCTCTTTAATGCTAGTGTGTAGTTTCATTTCTAACATACTCGTATATGTCAATTAGTGTGTTTTTGATGCATGCTTGCTTACGACGCGATACATTTGACTGGAGATTTGAAAAAAAATTTAACAACGATTTTCACAAGTGTTTTGAGGAGTCTACTTTAACACAAGTATTTGAGTGGCACAAGGCATTCAGTACAGGTCGTGAAACATCGAGAACTTGCCTCATACGCATCGTCCATCCACCTCTGTTAATCGAAAATACTAAGGAAACATTAATTGGAAGTCGTCGTGTTGACATCAGAGAGAGAGAGAGCAGAGGATTTAAATATCTCTTATGGATCAACTAAAGATCTTCTTGTTAATGTTTTGGGTATTGAACGTGCCAATGCTAGACTCGTACCAAAAGACCTGAAACTTTTGAAAAAATTTTGCTTGACAGCGTAGCTGCGCACGCTACATTCATCAAACCTATCATTACTGGTGACAAGAGGTGCGTTTATGAATATGACATCAGAATCGTGCAATAATCTAACGACTGGCGCTTCAAAATTGAGCCGAAATCAAAAAAAACTAAAAGCCATCTCAGCCGCGGCTTATAACACTGTACGAAATTTGTTCAAAAAGTACAAAAATTTTATAAAAATTCTTTGATCCATTCCATGTCAAAAATTAACTAAACATTCAAAATGACCGGCTTTGTCAGCATATGTAAGGAATATGAGTACCAACATAACGCAACAAAACAATCGAAAATCGCGTTATTTTTTGAACAAACCTCGTATGTAAAATTGGATAAGGAGTTGGCATGCTAGTACCATATTAGCTCAGAAGCCTATTTTGAAGGCGATAATAAAGATTTGAATTATAACACGACAAAATGTATTTTTATTTTAAACCTTGGTCCTTCCGAAAAACTTGATAAAAATTCGTATAGCTTAAGCTTGAACTCTCCCGAACACACAGAATCTAACACTAAAAAGTGAGAAAAAAAAAACAATAGCACATGTTACATAATGTTGCTTTTATGACAATCAAATGTTAATTCTGCCGCAGAGCGTATGAAAGGATGGCGAATAATAAATGTACATACACAAATAGCTTGTTTTGACATCCATTATAGTCCTTGCGATGCCAAAGTGTATACATACTTTTTGGGGGGTGAAGCAATAAAACAATGAAGACATTTTATGGATTATGATATTTCCATTATGACAATTGGCAAAGCCAAAGGATACAAACAGATGCGTAAATGTGGCAGAAAAAAGAAATAAAAATGAAAGAGCGAAAAAGGGCTTTAACATTTACTGGGTGGCAAATCATTCGGGCGAACAATAAAAAAATTGTTTCAAATTAAATTGAAGAATTAATGAGTAGTGGGAATAAGTATGTATTAAGCGTTTTTATCTGATCATTTAAAATTTAAATAAATTTAAATTTTATCTCTGGGATGGTATGAGATGACTTTATGGGAACCGCGTTCAAAATTAGACAGCGGGCGTGGTAATTCGGTACCCATACCACCATTTTAAATTCCATCTGATTCTTTCACTTTCCACTATGCAAATCAAAATATATAAAGAAATCTGAAACGCGAATACCGTTTGACTTTGCGAGAGTATAAAATGTTCGGTTACATCCGAACTTAGCCTTTTCTTACTTGTTTATAGTGTACTTGTTATAAGCCGCGGCAGAAATGTCTTTCAGTCCGAATTTTGGTTTTATCGATTTCGGCTCACTTTGGGGTGCCATTCGCTAGATTGTTGGACAGTTTCGACGTCATATTCAGAACCCCACGTTCAGTTATGTTGTCAATTATCTCTTTTGCGACCTTTACTCGATATCGTTTTTGCAAAAGAATCAGATCTTTTGGCACGAGTACATCATTAGCACGCTTTTTATCCAAAAAATTTACGAAAAAGTGTTGTCAAGCCAAAAGAGATATTGAAATCTTCTGCTGACTCACTGATGTCAACACAACGATTTTCAAGCCTTGTTTCTTTAAAATTTTCGAAGGTGGATAGAAGACTCGCATGAGACATGTTTTCAATGACTTCACAAACTTCAATGAATGCTTTGTGTCAATTAAATACTCGCGATGAAGTAGACTCCGCAAAATACTTCTGCAATATTTTCAATGATTCCGTAGCCCTAATTCCTTTGGAAACAAAAAATTTTATACAAATTCGTTGTTCTCTACAGTGAAAATACATTTGTCAAATTGATTGCTGCTTTAAAGATTAAATCAGAAATGCAGTGTCCCAAAGTTCACTACACGCAAAAAGAAATGTTAGATAAAAATTAATTTGATAATGATCACCATGTTTTTTATACCGTTCATGGATATTGACAAGTTTGGTAAAACGCTTGCAGGTACCACAAGGACTAGATCAATATACCGATCAAATTTTATTCTGAAATGATTGGGGAGATTAATTGCAATACTAATTATCACGGTCTAGTCGTCTTTTTCTATTCGAAATTAGATCATTTCGCTAGGCGACGCTGGGTATATAGTAGCATATTTTAGCAAAACTCGAAATTATTTATTATAGTATTTATTTTATTTTTGTCCTATATGGGTAGAAGATCCGATGAGAAACTTATTCATTATGTAGTTCTTCTGAGGGAGCTATTAAAAAAAGGGTATAATAAATTTGCCTAGAAATGTCTAACACCCAAAAGGATTAAACGGAGACCCTATAAAGTAGATACGTATATAAATGATCAGCGTGATGAGTGGAATCGATTTAACCATGTTCTCATGTAGAACTAGCCACTCAATTTTTGAGATATCTATCTCAAATTTTGTACACATCCATTTCTCCCCAAAAAGCAGCAAATTTGTAGGAATCGTCGCTATCGGACCATTATAGCATATAGTTGCCATAAAAACTGATCAAACAAAATCATTTATTGCTTTTTTATGGAAAACTTTTATATTACTGAACGGTATTATAGCTTCGGCGCAACCGAAGTTCACATTGTTATACTCTCGCAACCTGTTGCTAGTATAATAGTTTTGTTCACCTAACGGTTGTTTGTATCACCTAAAACTAATCGAGTTAGATATAGGGTTATATATATATAAATGATCAGGATGAAGAGACGAGTTGAAATCCGGGCGACTGTCTGTCCGTCCGTCCGTGCAAGCTCTAACTTGAGTAAAAATTGAGATATCTTTATGAAACTTGGTAGACATGTTTCTTGGTACCGTGAGACGGTTGGTATTGCAGATGGGCGTAATCGGACCACTGCCACGCCCACAAAACGCCATTAATCAAAAACAAATAAATTGCCATAACTAAGCTCCGCAATAAGATACAAGACTGTTATTTGGTACACAGGATCACATTAGGGAGGGGCATCTGCAGTTAAAACTTTTTTTTTAAAGTGGGCGTGGTCCCGCCTCTAATAGGTTTAATGTGCATATCTCCTAAACCGCTAATGCTATAATAACAAAATTCACTAGAAGCAAATGCTTTTAGCACTTCTATTGACAGTGTGAAAATAGTTGAAATCGGGTGGCAACTCCGCCCACTCCCCATATAACGGTACTGTTAAAAACTACTAAAAGCGCGATAAATCAAGCACTAAACACGCCAGAGACATTAAATTTTATCTCTGAGATGGTATGAGATGACTATATAGGAACCGCGTTCAAAATTAGACAGTCGGCGTGGCACAGCCCACTTTTAGGTGAAAACCCATATCTTGGGATCTGCTTAACCGATTTCAAATTCGGTGCATAACGTTCTTTTCATATTTTTATGGTATAGTGCGAAAATGGGCTAAATCGGATTACAACCACGCCTATTTCCCATATAACACCATTTTCAATTCCATCTGATTCTTTCACTTTCCACTATGCAAATCAGGTAACAATGATTATATCGGAGTAAAACTTTGCGTGAATAATGCAATTAAAGTATGCCACCTTGTGACCAAAAATTGTCTAAATCGAACCAAAACTGTTCAAGCCCCTAAGTACTAAATATGTGGACCCCAGTGCCTATAGTTGACCTTCTACCGAAAATATCAGCCACAAAGAAATCTCAAACGAGTATACCATTTGACTTTGCGAGAGTATGAAATGTTCGGTTACATCCGAACTTAGCCCTTCCTTACTTGTTTCTTATTTTTTTTTTTAATTCTTTTAACAATTTTCTTTATTTTTTCGTCACACTGTGCACCAAAACATTTCGTTTTTGAAAAAAATACAAAATTGAATGGCAACAAATTAATAGGCAATTATCGATTGACATATGCACAATGTAGGAATTGTTATCTCGAACAATTGGTTGTTTAGATTTCTTAATTATCTTTAATGACTGTGCTCCCTATGATTTAATGACATTTTTATTTCTGCTGACCATTGGACACCAGGAGTCACAAAAACAGCATAAATCAAGCTGTGTGTAGAGACGCGTGGCAAAGAGAGAAATTTCAAATAATTATCCTTGATATTAGGTTTGCCTTGATATTTGTGTATAAAAATCCGAATCATTTATTGCTTTTTCGAAAGATCGGCAAAATTTGTTGCTGCCCACCAATTTTACATCCTTGAATCGCACGCTCGCCAGAGGGAGCCACCCACGGCACGCCGCCGACGCATGCCAAACAGCTAGGCAGCGACGGTGTCCGCTGCCCGCATGCAGTGACTGTCAGCGTGAGCTTCAACCGATGGCAGTGAGTTGTATAAGAAGTTGCTAAAAATTTAACGTAAAGTAAAGGTAGAAATGTTATAGGTATATTTATATGTTTACATAGAGATAGGTCTGTATTGTCAAAATATCCCGTGGATCGTTAAATATATAAATATTAGTAGTATTTATTTCTCATATAAATTTACTTTTGCTCTTTATGTTCTTCATTAAAGGTGGGACCATTCAATTGTTATTATTATTTTCATACTCTTCGAAGGTTGTAGGGGAAGTTATCATCCATTTGTCTGCTATTTAATTGCTTTGAGTGTCGTCTCTGCTCCTGCCGAATATTCTCTTCATTTTTTTTTTTTTTTGTCTTCAATGTGATCCTTCATTTTTTCTATTATACTATGCATATCTTTTAACTCATAAATTTGTATCCGCCTGCAGACGACCAGGTTAAATCACTATTGTAGCAAATTTCCATAAGTGATAATTATGCTTCCTGGTTAATCTCACCTAAGGTTGCACTCGAATGTCCTCATTGTTCGGAAAAATCTCGCTAAATACTTTGCACCTTCACATAAATGCATAAATTAGCGTTTTCTAAGAATTCAGGTGGAAGAGTTTGACCTTGACAAGAAGCTTAGAAATATGCCGTGCATCCCGTTAGCTTAGGTAAAAAGTATTTTTGTTGTTGCTTTTCGGTGTATAAAATGATGGAAGGTATCAAAACCTGCATACCTGCGCAACTGCTGTCAAATTTTATAATATTTTGTTCTGCGGAAGCACGTAACCTCAATTTCGAAAATTAATTTATAAAAATAATTTTTTTAATTAAAAAATTTAATTCAATCATTTGCGCTTTTTATAAAAAAAAATTGTTTTAAATTAAAAAATTATTGATTAAAAAAAAATTTTAATTAAAAAATTTAATTTTAAAATTAATAAAGTAATGTATTTGAAATAAAAGACATTATATATCTTATATATGACAATAAAACGGTTTTAATATTATTCTTCTTCTATTTACACACTCATAACTAAAATATAATTATATTAACATTAAAATTATATAACCATATCATCTAACTATATTAATTACACTTACTTATAAATAATTTTTACACAATTTTTTATATTTTCCTGTATTATTCTGTCATTTATTTGCTCATACCACAGTCCGTGGAACATGTATTTGTTGTTGTTTTCTCCTATTAAATACTTATATTACTGTAATCATTATTATTTAATTACTTTAAATCACTAACTCGTACCGGAAATTAAATAACTAACAACACTTAATGCCAGACTAAGCCCAAATATTAGCACACATACACACAAATAGTGTTAATAATTATTTATCACAGCACTTAATTTGTTTAATTATTATATTTCGCTTCCACACTCCACTAGTTTTTAGCCCGTCGGCTGCCCACCAATCAACTACATTCTTTGTCTCACTTTCTTCTGCACGTACAATGGACAGCGGTGATAGCCACTACCCCCCACCTTCCAAAGCATGAGACTTAAGCACGCTTAAGACTCGGTTTTGTAGGGCTTGAATAGTTTCGGTTTCGGGTCTGAGACAGCTGTTTGTGATGGCGAGTATGCGTGACGTTTGGTGGCGCCGCTTGTAGCGTTATTTTGGCTCATCAATAGGCCCACCGACTGTGTGGCGGTTAGATGATGATTGATTTCATTGATGGTGGCGGGCAGTGGGGAGTTAATATTTTCGCTGCTATACAAAGTGCCGTTTGTATTTGTTGCAATCAATGTGTTGTTGTTGCTTTCATGTGTTACGCTAATAAATTCAGCGCTGCTGTTGCTTCTGCTGCTCGTTACGGTGGCTGTGGGCATTGCAACGGTCACCGGTGTACGTTCGAAAACTTTAGTGTGATCCGAGCCGGTGGGGCTCAACGATAGCGTCGATGAGTGCGACGATGCAGATGATTGCAAATCGAGTGGTGGTGTCTGTTGTTTGGGTGGCAAACTGTTAAATGCACCGTAAGCAGGATGAGGTGGTGCTATGGCGCCCAACATGCTGGGATAACCCGAGGAGGCGGCGGCGGCGGCCAAGGCATGTGCGGAGACGCTATTGTGATGTTGTTGCATTGTTGGTGGTGGCACCGCACGTGCTGTCATCGGTGCATAAGGATTGTAACGGTATGGTGCATAGTGGCCGGGCATTGGCATGGCGGTAGCGGCCAACATGGGATTGGCAGCGGGTGCGGCATACGGTGGATATGGCATGCCCACACTGTTGGCGGCTGCTTGCAGTAAAGAGGCAGCAAAGGCCGGATCGGAGTAGACGGCTGCATAGGGCCAGGCGACCGCAATGCGTTGGCGTTTATCCTTCATGCGTCGGTTCTGGAACCAAACTTTAATCGTCGATTCGGGCAGATTGAGTTGTGAGGCCAATTCGCAACGACGCGGACGCGATACATAGTTCTCCTTGAAGAATTCCTTTTCGAGACGTGTCAATTGATCGCGTGTGAATGCGGTACGATAGCGGCGCACCGATGGATCTGTCGGTATTTCATTGCCACTCATGCGACTGCTGTTTAATGATGTGTCTGGACTGGAGTGAGATCCTGTAAATGGTATGTAAAAGAAGAATTGAATTAGTATTGTTGCTTTAGTCAAGGCATTTGCTAAACTTTGCTGCTAAGTAGCATCAGCATGTTATTGTATTGCAATTTTGTGTTGTTCGCGTACACTTACCGTTTGGTGAAGGCGGCGGTGTCTGTGATTTCACGTACTGTGTGGCAATCAAATCGCCAACTAACGGTTTCTGATCTGGGTTCACGCTATCGTGCACATGTGCTGCATAAGCTCTGTATGTATGCATTTTTGTTTGTGTTAAATATATTTTTTTTTAATATCTCTTGAAATTAAAATCCAAACCGGGAATAAGCGTCGGTATTTTCTTTTTAACACATTCGCTGTCTCAGTATTCACGTATTTAGTTTTTTTTTCACTTTGCTTGTATGAGTATGAGTATGCTACGTTGTTGATTTCTAGAACTCGAATGATTTGCAGAGACTTCGTGCTTCGTCTTTTATAGTTTTCAGCGGAGAGCACACCATCAATGTTTGAAAACCGGGCGGTTTTCTCTCTATTTTCCTTTTGTTACATAAATGTGTTCGTTTTCCATTATAATAGCATTACCACTGTACAACAACAAATTGAGTTAAATCAAACAGCCAATGAGCGGTTCGCAATTAGCTGGCTTACAAAGATTTAACGAAAAGAAGGCAAAACCAAAGTCAGAGAGCAGGAAAAGTCGTCGACGCTCATGCACAGCAGCTGTACGACACTAGAAGCAGGTACATGGGTACTATTATTAAGGCATATGTGCATGTGTATGTGTGTCTCATAAAGACTCGATGAATGGCTCTTGCGGTGACCTGTGGTATTTTTTTGTTCTGCCGAATGGCTGATAATGCGTCGATGACGGCAATTATGATCGTACGGCAAATTTTGTGATGAACAAATTATTGCTTGGGTACGGCAAAAAGTGGAAACTGTAATGAAGACATTGTAATTATAGTTTTAATATTAGCTTAAGATATTTTAACCTAAAAGCAATTTTATCACATAATATACTCTATGCTTTCGTACAACATGAGCGTCACGAGAGCGCAAAGGATTTTCTCCAACTCCATATAACAAAAATTTTGGAGCGATGGGCGCATAAGTCCACTCCCTAACAAAGTTGCCGCTTTGTTTTTTGTTGACAGCTAAAAATCTGGGTGTTTCTACCATTGTATTTGCTACAATAAAGCATTGTTAATTTATAAATGTAAAAATGTAATTGTTCCTTAAAAAGATTATATTGACAAAGCTAAAAACAATTAATTTCGCAACTATTGATTTTTCATTAGGAAAAGTTTTGAAAGAAGAAAGAAAAAATCTTGTTGAGCAAATGAGCAATTAAAACAGCTCATAAATTTCAAAAAAATTCAAGATTTTCTTAGACCGCAGGTAATTGTTTTTTAGGCAGCACGTGCTTTTAATAAATATTGAAATCTTTCAAAGTCATATTAAAAATATTAATAGTGATAATTTTAAATTTCTTTGACGCTTACCATAGTTTTAAATATAATAAAAATTTAAGACAATCATACAAAATTCATTGTTTTATGCTTGGTTATCTTTTTTCTATGCAATGATTCTGATATTTTCTATAGAAAATGGGAGTTGTTGAAAGAACAATGAATGTGGCGATCCCATCAACCTTAATACCTTTATTTCTTCACTTTTAGAACCGTTCTTCTTTGACTTTATATCTATAATTTCCTAAATTTGTCGTTTATTTTTTAAATGATTGCGGACTTGACATTCATATTTGTTTTTAGGATTTGAAATTTTATCAGTAAGCACAATTTTTTCATAATTTTATGTTTTATGGTTTCCCAGAAAATTTTCGGCTGTCAACACAAAATTTTTCACAATTAACGTGCCAAAACAATCATAACTGTGATAAAATCTGTATCTATTAATTGCTGTACTCGTATTATAGTACTATCAATTATTCCAACTTTCAACTATTCCATACTAAGCTTCGAAAATTTCTACATATGTTATTAAAACAATATTCATCGACGTCCAAAGCTTTGAAATTTTTTTTTTCATTGCTAACTCGATCACGTATTAAATCACTGAGTTCATTTTGAGAAAATAACTTTGGCATAGATGTTTCACCCTCCCTGTCCGCAACAAACAAATAGTTTTTTTCTTTTTGTGGAGCTATGGTAAACATCGATATCATGTCTAATTTTTTAAAACGATAGCGTTTAATAAATTCATCTTTATTTTAGTTTGCTCTAAAAAATCAAGGTACTATATCATAATTGCTCAATACACTTTCTGAAATAGAAAATTTGTGTTAATTTAGGCACTTAATAACAAAATATTCCAAGCTTTACTGAAAATACTTTATTGATTACGCGTGACTTAAAAATACAAGAACTTTCTCGAAAAGCACGTTTTGTTATTTTCAGGTAGAAACCAAAGGAACTCGGTAATAGCTAAGCAAGTCTAAATTAAGCATTATAACGCTAACAAAGTGCTTTGAATCTAAAAGTCTATGATTAAACAAAAGCTTGGCAACCTTGACATTTCTCCATTGTATTTCGCTGAGCATGGGTAACGGCCAATACCACAGCTTTTTTGCAGCGCCATTCTCCAGCAGCGTAAAGTGAAACGCCTATACGTATGTACTCTTATGTACATATATATACATATACAAATGTATGTTGTTATATACAAATTTCGTATTCATAGCGATGAACGAATCTTTTGTTTCGCTTATCCACAAATGCTGCGCAAGCCTGGAGCAACTGAGATGGGAGAAACCTTTAATAATTGGATTTTATCTGTTTCATCAAGAATGATATGGCATAATGTGCGTTCAGCAGCGCTAGTGCTGCGTGGAATGGGTGCATACATACATATATTAGTGTATGTGTATATGTTATTAAGGAGGAGAGTGTGAGCACAGGAAATAACACAATTTGTATGGCAGCAGCTTACACTGAGTGGGTGGTTGGCTTGTTTGGTGAGTGAAAGACGGAAATGCTGATGGTGGTTGATGTTAAAATGTTGAGCGGTTAAGTAGTCGTACTTACGTACATATACACGGCGTTGTCTCGGCGCTTATACATGCATACATTCTTACTTAGATAGGTATTTATGTACTTACCGATGTAGTAAGCACTGGCTTCCAGTGTGCTATAAGTAATCCGTTGCTTTAAGCAATATTATCAACGCTAACCTCACTTTCCGCCACTTCTCTGCTGCTCTAGCTGTGTTAGTTTTAATTTGGCGCTCCTTTTTATCTGTAGCTTTTTATATTTTATATACAAGCTCACATATAAATATATATGTATATGTTTGTAAGAATTATATTAACGCTTACCGTTGTCTGCGCTCTTTGCGTTCGCCTTCATTAGCCACATTAGTTGGCTCGTTTTCATTTTATGTCGTTTATGTGCTTATTTTTCAATGCTCAGTAGCGGTTTATTGTGGTATTGGTGTAGCCAGCTGCCCCACTTTATCATATACTATAGAATATATACACCAACGTTAGACTCTTCTGCCAACTTGTGTCCGCACAGCACTAAGTAACGGTGCCATAATAATTTTTGTGTGCTCATATATACAGACGGCCAGCAACACGCCGCACTGCTGCGTCGCCGCTGACGCATTTGGCTTCACGTTAGCAGCATATTATTTGCTCCTTTATAACGTCTTAATATTCGTGTGTTTCAATTTAATGGCCATCCTTACAACCACCAACAGCCAGCATGTCGTCTATTGCATTGGAGTGGGTAAAAAGAGTGTGGTCGTTTTTGTTGTTTGGAGCCATGGAGATTGAGGGTTAGTATACATTGCAAAACTTGGCAACGTCAACATGCAGTCAACTAATAAATGACTTTATCTTGTTGATAAAGTTTTCGGTCCCAAGTTGCTACCGTCGAGCTATAATGTGGCTGATGTTGTTATTTAGTTTGTTGTTTTTGTTGTATACATACATATATCTGCATGTACATACATATATATTTTTGTCTTTGGGTATGAGTTTATTGTTATTTGGCTTTTTATATTTTCATTAACCGCCAAGCGATTTATTGCTGTCATCATGTTGTTGTTATTTGATGGGTTTTGTTTTTTATTATTACGGTAACGCGTAAGAGCTTCTTAATTCGCTTGTAGCATTAAATTATGTGTATGTACATATGTACACTGCAGTTGCAAATAAGATATGTTTGCATGTATGTACATATGTATATTCATAGCAGTACTTACAAAATTGAAATGTGTGTTTCATATTTTGGTTTTAATTTTAATTTCCGCTAGTTTGAACGTTTTTAGCTTTGGAAATTTTTAATTTTATGAATTTCGTTGTTTGATGTATATAAATATTCTAATATATGTATATGAGTGTACCATTCTTAAGACTCAACTTTGTTTTCAGATTCTTCATAGAAATAGAAATATAACTTCATAATTGTTTTGATAAAGTATTGTAATTCTGCTTATACATAAGTAAGTACTAAATTGATCAAGCGTGACGCAAAACTCTTCATTTTATATATTCTGTCATTCCAAAAGAACTGCGCCTGCTTTGCGACCAATAATGATTCAAACTAATTTTTTTTACACTGTTCTAATGTGAACCGTATTCCAGGGAGGGCGTCTAGTCGCAAATTCCGTATTTTTTTCGGCAATCGCTCGCCTCAATTTGATGAGTGGTTTCCGTAGTGTTCCCCATTGTTTGATAGGGTTAGGGTTGTCGTAATGAATCCATTTTTTATCATCAGTTACAATCCTATGCAAAAATTATTGCCTTTTGTAGCGTTCAAGCAGCATTTCTAACAAGCAAAATTGTCTTTCAACGTCTCTTGACTTCAACAAATATGGCACCCAATTGTGGTTGCTTGAGTGACTCAAATGTGTAATTATGGTTCTGAGTATTAACTTATTACGTGAATATTTATATTTGGGTACATTATATACATATATATGTAGACTCTCATATCTTTTATCAATCAATATAAATTATTATTCCTATTACATTATTCTTGCACTAAGCATGTTATTATTACTATTGAATAGTAACGTTTCTTTATGACTATAATTATGATGCATAAGCTACAACGATTTTATTTCTGATTTATGCAAATAATTGGTTCATATAAGCATATCTAAATAAATGCAACAATTTAATGCTCAGAAAGAGTGATAAATATTAATATTAGCAGACAATAGTGGGTTTGCTATAATTGCTATGTATTTAAATCAACTTTCTTAAATAACGATTGCCACCATAATAATTATCGCTTGGAGCTTGCCTACGATGAAAGCAAAATCGAATTATTGCTTATTTCTGCATGACAAGCTTTTAAGGGGTTGGGGGGTTAGGGTTAGTCAGAGGCATACAAAAATTAGAATTTTGAGTAATGTTTTGTCTATTAACTCATGCTATTTTACAAAAGTAGTAATATGGCATTACAATGTCACGAAAATTGCAAAAAACCAAAAATTTGAATTTCCAAAGTTATAGCTGTCTGTGTTGACCCAGTTCCAAAAAAAGGTCCTTGCGGTGACAATCATAAATCCTTGGAGATTCATCTAAAATCAATCGTATAAAAAAAATAGTTTTATAAATTGATAATCCTGGACCTGATGGAAGTTTTTTTTTCTTTTTTAACAATTAACAAAATGGCGGCCTCAGGATATTTTTTTCTAGATTTTTGGGAAAAAACCAACTGGTCTTAAAAAAATCGAAATTAAAAAAAAAATATCCTTCGATCAGTCCCGAGTTTATTATGTATTCTAAAAGCTGTATACATTTCATTATAATCTACTAAGCGGTTTCCGAGTTACAGTTGTCACCAGATCGAAACATAGTTTTGAGTTAAAGTTTCTTGCAGCTGCCGCTAGCTACCTGCTCCCGAGCGCTCTTTGTTATTTGTCGAATAATTCAAAAAGTAATTATCGGATCAACTTAAAATTTTCAGAGAAATTTTTCAAGATATTACACTTAAAGAAAATGCGAAAAAATAAACAAATTAATTTTTTGAAACTTCTGACTAACCCAAAACCCTAAAATTGACAAATTTAAACTCAGAAGGGTTCTTAAGGGACATACCTAGTGTGACCGTGTAAAAATGGTGATTTTTGGAACTTTTTATTTATATCTAAAGAATATACACAAAAAATTTAAAAAAATTTATTTTACTGTATAATAATAAATATAATTAAATAATAAAAAAAATATAATAAAATGTTAACCGAAGCTAACATACTATATAATACCTTTCACAAATACAAAAGATTCCATACAAGAACTAGATTTTCATCGGTCAGTTCGTACGTCAGTTATATGCTATAGTTGTCCGATATCGCAGATTCTGACAAATCAGCTGCTTTAAGGACGTGTGCAAAATTTCAGATCAATATCTCGTACACTGAAATAATTCTACTTAATATGGTATAATGGTACTGAAAAAGATCAAGACGTATGTATGTACATAAGTGTTTGGGTTAAAGTTTTACACTGTCAAATATAGGCTCCATTCCGAATATTGCCTTCAAATGGCAAATATATTTTTCTCAAAGCCTTTGTAAATATATATGTGTACATATATTCATATATTTATATGTACGCGTATATTAAATTTTATTTGCTCTGTCTTATTTATAAAAAAAATAACATCTTTTCCACTATCTATCTATCTATCTAAAAAGCTATTCAAATATATACTTGTAGATACATACATTACATAAATAACTTATAACATTTGCCACATAACAGCGCATTCGAAATGCTTTTGCGCTTAATAATTTAAAACAATTTATTTTGCTGGTTAAACTAAGTAAACATAGGAAAATGTTTTGACTGCCAAGGACACTGCCACAAATAAATGCTCACAAAAGCATAGCTTCATAATACATACATATGTATGTATGCAGTTATAGATAGGTATTCGTAATATTATATACAAGTTATATACTCGCAGACCTTTGTAGATCCAACAATTAGTCAAATGTGAAGGCGGTCTAACATATTAACCCAGTTTGTACGCCTGCTAATAATTTTCCCTTTATAATAAAATAATCAGCGACGTAAACTCATTCTGACGGTCGCGGCTATGGCAACAAATAATAAGTAAATTCTCGCAACCAAAATGAACACATACATATATTTATATATATTTATTTACATACTTATAACATTTGAGCGTCGAGTTAAATGGAAATTGCGGAGGGGGTTCAATTCAAACAACAAAGTAAATAAGTGTTAAATATGTGCCAGTTGAGGGATGGTAAATGAACACAGTGGCGTTGTGAGAAGAATCTATCTTAGTGGTGGTCGGGAAACGCAGCTAGCTATGGAAATTAATTAAATTAATTTGTAAATTAAAAGTAAAAACTATGAAAAATAAAAATTACTTGATTTTTTGCAATTTTAACGTTCTTTCGCCATGCTGTTTGATAAAAATAAGTCTTAAATTAGATTCAAGGAAAAAATATTTTTTATCTTGATTTTGCTCAGTCAGTTTGTATGGCAGCTATATGCTATAGTGATTCGATATCGGCGATTCCGAGAAATTAACAGCTTTCTGGGGCAAAAAAGAGGTGTGCAAAATTTCAGATCGATTTCACGCTCATCACACGCTGATCATTTATATATTATTTATAGCGTCGCCGACGCTCGCTTCTACTTGGTACAAACTTCGTAGCAAACTAAATATACCGTATTCTGGGTATAAAAATATATTATCATCCAACATAATTATTAAAAAATGCAGTTTCTTCTGTTGCAATAACAAAAACATGTAAAAATAAGTTAAAACTCAGTGCTTATCCCTCTTACTAACACTCCACATACGCCCCTGTACCGCGTGCAGTGCATAATTAAAATGACAACAAATTAGCTGCAGGTATGACTAAGTAAAACGTGGTGGCAGCTAATTAAAGGACAAAAGTATATTCAAATTTTACACTTTCCTCAACCAAAACGGTAAATGCAGTTAGCCAACGGGTATTTAGTTGTCATGTACAACGGATGGACGGGTAGAAGCGCTAGTGCTTGATATGTACAAATGCATTTAGAGCGAGAAGAAGGGTGTCCTTTGCCTTGTGTGCGCTGACTATCACTCTATTTGCACCTATAATATAACTAAATGAGTTCTTGAAAGGTGTATTGTTGTAATGCGTTGCACCTCGACGCTATTGCACTACATTGCCTTCAGCACACACGCACACACATGTAAGTATGTGCACATTTTGGGTTAAGTAAAGAGATGCAAATGCACTAATAAACTCCACAACAATAACGCTGAGTGAGTTGTAGGAAATGCAACAACAACAATGTGTACAAAAGTAATGCTGCAGAATTTTCCCTTTTTCACGAAGTTGGGTTAAGTTGCGCCGCTTAGCGGCCAGTCGCGTTCATTTGCCTTGTACTATGAGCGGTGTTGTGTTGTTGCGTTAATCCGTTGCGCGTAAACATTGGCATAATTGGTTAATTTTCTTGTTACGCTTTATTGTGCGTGCTATTTGTTGTGCATGCAACAATTACAACAATTGTAACAATTTCACTTTCTGTATTGAGTTTTATTGCCGCATCTTGAACAATCGTCGCCACCAACCGCCGTCAACAATGTCGCTCCTTTGACAATGTGTGTAACGGTGTTTGTATGTATGCTATATACGAAAGTGTATGTCAAAAGCGACTGCGACACGCTGTGTGCCCGCAAAACCGATTCGCCGATGAGAGTTAAGAGTGAAATGGTTCAACGTCAATTTCTTTAACAATTTCAATAGAATTTTTCAATTTCGTCAATTGTCACAACCTTTTCCGCTATTCAATTGGCTATGTAGAAGAGGTTATGCGCATACTTGGTGCATACAGTTTTCCCATTTCTCCCACCTCATAGACACAATAGGAAAGTAAAGTTCTGTGAAAATGATTTCTTGCATTTATTGTGTCGTAAATATTAGATATTCACCGGTTCACTGATTTCCCTTGAACGTATCAATGTCGTTGGGTAAGTCAAAAGGTTTGCCAATAGCTAAATTTGCATACTTAGTTACTAAATACTTGTAGTTGCCTCAACATGCGGCAAATTTAGGTAACGAACGGGCTGTGATCTATCATCGCGCGGTTCAGGGTTAAGCGGATTAGCGCACAAATCTTGTATAGTATATGCTATGTATGTATGTATTTATTTTCTATGAATCGATAAACTCGACTTTTGCTTTTAACTCATAGTTTGCTCGCACACTCCCACTTTGACCCGTCGTTACAGTTTTGCACCTTTTTTGTACTGAATGACTCTAATTCCGGTAATATGGCTGTAAAGTCAAATGCCGTTAAATTGTTACGTGAGATTATTACGCGCATTATTATGCAACTGCTAAATGTTTTGTCACTTATTACCTAACTATGCGCACTATACAAATGCCATTGTGTAATTTTTATTGTTTGGTCAAAAATTAGAGCAGTAAAATTTCTATGCACATTTGTGTGTTTGTTAGTGGGCTACTGTGCATTGTCGTTTCAATGGTAGGAGATTAACTTATTTTTATGTGTAGTTTTAAGGCAAAACAAATTTATTTTTAATTTAGTGAGACGATTTGAGCAATTCTTTGCCATTCTAAGCCCTTTCTTAAGCTCAACCATTATTCTTATAATAACTGTAAATCAATATTTGTAGCAAATATTGTTTAAGAATATGTTGCTTTGCAAAAAAATTAAATTTTTTATATTCATACGCCAAAAAACATATACATACATTAATATGTAAGCAAGTAATGTTTATCAAGTACAAAAAACTTTGATGTTTCATTATTATGTTTTGGTTTTGTTTTAAATGTCAGACATTATATCATTCAAAGCGATAATATATCACGAAATGTTAATCTCCAACTATGTAAATTTCGATAAATTATAGCTACGAAGTAGTAATTAATAACTCAGAAGTAATAAAAAAATATAAATAATAATTGAAATAATTATTAAATAATATAATAAAATAAATCAAATTAAGTAAAAGAAATTTAATTAATATAACAACTTAATTTTCTGGCACTACGATTTAAAAAAGAGCTGTTCTTCTGCGCTTTTTTAATGTGCTCAATATCGAATTTAAGGTTATTTAACCAGAAGTAGTGTAAACATAGTCCTCCTAGAAGAGACTCATTCCAAGTTTTATGTGCAATGTCAATATTAAAATTTTTATGGTTGGTTGAACTGCTACTGCCTGTTATGTATGTATATGCTATAGTGGTCCAATCCTAATAATATGTTCGGAGATTGTAGCGTTGCTTGGGGCAATAATCTATAATAATAAATGTCGTGAAGTTAATTATTATTTTCCATACAAGAACTTGATTTTGATCGATCAGTTTGTATACAAGTATATGCTATAGTGGCGATTGCAACAAATCAGAAGCTTCTTGAGGAGAAAAGAATGTGTGCAAAATTTCAGATCGATATGTTAAAAACTGAGGGACTAGTTCGCGTATATACAGACAGACTAAATGGCTGCTGATTAAATCGTTTCTGATCATCCGCTGATCATTTATTTACATATGTATGTATACACTTTTTAAAGTATTCGAAAACTTTTAACAAATTAATCGCAGTAGGTATATAAACTCAATTTTGTAAATATTTATTGTTTTAATTATATATATATTAAATTAAATACCTCTTCGAAAAAAAAAATCGCAAAAACGCGTTTTATTTTACTTATAAGTGGATATAACGCCTTAAGAAAACACATACATACATACATACACCATATATGATCCTTACTTGGTAACTATTTGATATAAATGTAATAATTCATATATACTTACATATGTATATATCAATTATAATTGATTGAATAATGACTCATAGCCACAACCCAATTAGTGTGCCCTAATTGTGCTACCGCCATTTTGCCACTACTACCCAATTATACGCTAATTTCTCATTAGCAACCGTTTTTTATTGGTTCACCGAAGCACGCATACACTCAGGCAAACACAAAACACAACAAACAACACACAACGCTTCATCATTGGTCATTATTTCATTGTGCTTCCATTTTTTTCCCGCATGCATACCAATTTTTTCTCTTTGTGCCTTTGGGCGTTTGCTCTCATTTTTTGCTTGCCCACAACATCATAATTTCACTATTGTGTTTGCAACAAAAAAGAGCACAAAAAAACTCATCTAATTTTTAAAAATGTCGTTTATCTTTTTTACGAGCAATGGTCGCGAGCGTCGCACAACAATGGCATAGAGAAAAGCAAAGAGAAAAAAATCGTAACAAAAAATCTCAAGAACAAAACAAAAAATAAAGCAATAGCTCATTATTGGTGCGAACGCGCTGGAAATTGTGTCTAAAAATTGGTGCGTTTTTTGTTCACGCTTTTGTGGCGTTAAAGCGGCTGCGCAGCCGCCAATACGCCAGGTACATAGTCGGTGAGCTATGTGTGTGTGTGTGTGTGTACAGCTCAATGTCAAACTGAGGTGTGCTTCTGCGCGCTGTCTGTCCTATATCTGACAATTTTTCATAAATATGCTTATTTGTATGCATGTGTGCAGGTGTACGTGTGTGTAGCATATTTATTTTTTGTTTTTTTTTCGTTCGCATAGCGTTTGTTATGCTACTTTTGTGTTTTATTAGCGCAATTTTCGTGCTCATAAATTTTTGTGAAAAACCTCCGCCCGAATGAACCTTCGCGGAAAGCGAAACGCTAAAAGAAAAATGCATAAATAAATAAAAAAGAAAATGGAAATTATATTTTTGAGTGTCCGGTAAAAGATAATAAGAACAAGGCGCACAACGGTGCACTCTATGGGTCTCTGTGTCTGTATTTATATGTAAATACTGCATTCAACTTAGTACTCGCATTATCTTCGTATAACGGTTCGACCGATTTTTGCTCTACAAATTGCTTGTACCGTCCAGCAGCATCGTTCCAGTTCGTTGATGAATGTAGAGCAGTTTTTTGTGTGAGCTGACATGGACATTTTTCGCCCGATGTCCTTGTTCTCATTTTTGTCAGCTAAATTGCTCGACTTTTTGTTGTCTGTTCGTTCAGCGTCCTCGTTATTTTGTGCCCGATTCATTTGTTATCATTTTCATGCAGATTTTTTTGTTTGCTTGTTTCGGTGCGTTTTCTGTCCGACCGGCCAATGGCTATTCGCCGAAATTCGCCTGTCGCGCTATGCACCGCGCCGGAACCGAACTAAATCATGAAATTAGAGCAAGTTTTTTGTTGACGCGCTCACAAAAATCATCCTCGCTCTACCAAGTATTTATGCGTATGTGTGTGCAAGCTGAGCACAATTTATTGTATTTTCAGGTGTTTGTATGTTGTTGTTTTGTGTGTGTTTTTCATATTTCTAGCTGATGGCTTTTCGAGGAATCTACAAAATTGCTCTGATTTTTTATGCCGCATAAGCGAAACAATACGCATGTATGTACATGTGTATGGCGTTGTATGTATGTATGCGCATACAAATTTGCACTGCGTGTCGAAAGCTGCGCTCACCTGGCATTATCGTCGCTAATTGAGCGTAAAATATGAAAGATATGTGTCAATGGTTGTCCAGAGGTCATTACGTAATATAAATGCGAAAATTTGCAAAAATCGACATGCAAATAATTTTTTGTCCTAGTTTTGTGATTTTTTTCTATTGCATAAGGAAACTCATTTAAATATGTGATTTTTTGTTGTTGTATATTTGTTACGCTGATTTGCATATTTTAGGGAGAATTCTGTTGGCATGGAACACAACTGACAGCATGTTAATGTCGGTATTGAAAATTCCATTTTTGTCTGGAAATCTATATTTCTAATATATTTATGTACTTATGTTTGTTATTACATAAATATTTGATAAATGTGCCTATATATACATATATTCCTTCAACTATTTACCATAAATTTTTTAAATTGAAAAAGTCTACAACAAACAAATTCTGACATGGAAAACCTGTCATTTGTTACAATTGTTCATTCAAACTCAAAGCTTATAGTGCGATTTCATTTCAAGCTTTTCAGGCTCATACCACTTTATAGAGCTAGCATTATCGAAGCCTTTGATTTTAAGTTTTAATATGTACTAAAACAAAAAGCCCTAAAAACTCGGCAAAGAATATAAGATTTTAATAAAATTTTGTACCTAGTTCTATATTTGCCTCGAAAAATAAGAATATCAACTTTAGTAGAGAGAGAAAATTCTGCACCGCATTTTTGAATACTTAGAAATATGCCAAAAAATTAAAAAAAAATCGTAATAACGAGCATAATTTTTTTTACTAGATTTTCCTAAAATCATAACATTGTGAAAAGTTCCTACATTTAAATATTATATAAAGTCTTTTAATACATTAAAATTACTCTCTGGACGCCAGCATTGAAACTGTGCATTACTTTAAAGAATGCAGGTCAATTCCATCTGGTTTGCTATATACGAGCACTATTATATCATATACTAAAGCAAATTAAAATATAAAAAATTAAACTTTTTCTTTTCATACAAAAATTTACTTTTTGTTTTTTAACCTTATATCCGTGATATAAAGAAGAATTGTAACCAACTTTTACAAATCATTTCATAAAATTATACCTCCAACCGCCTACATCACTAAAATAAAATTTAAAAAAAAATCGATTATTTTCATATTTCGATAGGTTAAAAATGTCATACTAAAATTTTAAACCGATAACTCAAATAATTTTTGAGTTGCAGCCTTCTAAGTTCTAGCCGCTCCGTTCAATTAGCTTAATCACTTTATCTATTATTAACGCTTTTCGCAAAACAGCATTTTTCGAGTTTGCTGTTCGATCAAATGATTCGATCACAATCAAATTTTCCCTTTACAATGACTTAACTTTTTTTATTTAATCATAATCGAATTTTGAATGACCAAAAATTACCAAATTTTGCTAAAATTCAGTTTTTTTTAAACCTCTGCCATTTTTATATTTTTGATTGTTTTCGACCGCCGGTTATTGAGTGACAAAATATTCTAAAGAGATTTGTTTTAGGTTTTATTCACGAAAAAGGCCACGAGGCGGCGCATCGTCTTGTTGAAAATAGAGATCGTCCACGTTGATTTCATAAAATACCGGAAAAAAAGTCTGTCAACATTGTTATTCCTGCATCATTTCGAAAGAAATATGATGCCGCCATACCACGATCCTTTCCATTTTTGGTGATGCAATTGCGTTTCCTGAACCACACGAGGATTTGATTTATATTTATTTATTTATTTCCAATAGCGACAATTTTGTTTGTTGACGAAGCCATTAAGAACTGGGCCTCATCTGAGCAGATGATTTTTCGATGAAAACTCTCCACCAGAGAACGTGATTTTGCGTAGGCGTAGGCGAATCGTGATCATTTTGAACATGAATCCTTATGTTTACAGATCAATGTTAACTTATTTATTTTTAGTAGTTTTCGATCTATAATATAATTAAAAAACGAGTTCATTTAGAGAGACCATATCACTCCATACGAATGGCAAAGTTGCTAAGGCCACAAAATATGCATCATATATATAATACTTAGAAATGTAACGATGGAGAACTTGAGGACTGTATAACTATAATGTTAAGTAGGCAAACGATTGAGGAAGGAAGGGGAACCACTGGTTTGAGTGGAAAGAGCATGCGTTGTTGATGTTCTTTCAAAATAAACAATTTGAAAGTGTTATAAAGGAAAATAAATTAAAATTTGATTTGACAGAAACATACATTGGTTCATGACGTCATGAACGAACTAGGGGAAATTGAAAGTGCTATGAAAATTTGACAATTATGACATAGAATGTCTCGATCTTGTGCACTGTGGTAGTACGAATGAATACTACTTCAAATCGGCACAGCTCCCAACCACCTAAACTCACCTTTTTCGTATGGTTTTTTGATGGCAAATTTCATCTTATATACAACCACCGAATAAACATGGCAGCTCAAAGGTAAACCAAATGAAAATGTCAAATGGCCAAATATATTGCTTCTAAATATTTTCTTCGGTTCATGGACTTGACCGAGCTCGCTGCCGTGTCGGTGGTATAAACGAAAACATGCTGACAGCTTGTAAGCCAACAAGCGCAGTTGGAAATCCGCAAGAAATTGCTTGAAGTAGCCGGTAGTTCACCACATTGACGAATTTGATCAAAGTGGAACTTGGACATTCAAAGAAATTCGACACATACGCACATACATACGAATACAGCCAGCGATAGCACGTCGACACAGGCACAAATTGGCCATGACAACAACAATGGAGCAGGGGCAAAAATGTCATGCCGTTAGTTGGGTCGAAACAACACAGCAGGATGCACCATAATATTTTGGTTTATGACTTCTGTGTGACGCTACACACCACATTGGCTATGAGATATGACTTGGCAACGCAGAGAGTCGAGAGATGTAGAGACGGAGAGAGAGAGAGTGATCGCTAGCTAGTAGAGAAGCAAATCGGAAGCACAAACTCATGCCGAACCTCCAATTGATCGGTCGTAACAGTAAATGAAACGAATTGGAGTATAAAAACTAGCCGAGGAGTGCATGGAGAATTGCGCACCGAAGAGAAATGTATTTACCTACGCGCTGAGAGCGCAGAGCAAATATAAACGTGTTGTTGGCAAGTAATTTGGCACGCACCTTAGGGGGGGAGGCGAACGAGCGAGGGATCATTGAAATGTTGGAAGTTGTCTAGCGTTGGTGGTTTTGGTGGCAGCGGCGGCGGCTAGACGAGCAGCAGGACATGCCGCTGAATTTTTTGTGGTCAAAAGAAAAAAAATATTATGTTTTCTAGATGTGAAGTATATTTTTTGCAACAATTGATTTTTTGACATGCTGCATTTACAACACATACACACGCATGCGAACCAGTGCGTGTTTAGGTAGCCCGTCTGCTATTTGAATCGTGTTTGTGTAAATTAAGTCGTTACGGTCAGCCTTGCCACAACCCGGCTCAACATGCCATTTGAGAGTTGTATGCACATATATGTATGTATGTGTGCATGTGGCCGTCACTGTTGGTAGGCGGTTAGGCGTTACTGCTGGAGCAATCTTATTTGGAACGTTGTAGGTGTTGTATTTGTCAACATTTGTACGCTGCACGTTCGTTTCGCAGGCGCAGGCGTTGAAGTGCAAATAAATGTAGCGTCGCATCACGTCGCAGTTAAGCAAAGTGTAATGTTTCGGTGCGTGTTGGAAGCAACACAAAATTGAGTTACAATTTGCCAGCAGTGTATGTTTGCTGACCAAGCAGCGGTGAAGCGGTAACCAACCGGCAGTTGGCCGCCAGTGGTGGCACCTTTTTACAGCGACCGCAAATGTTTTCAACTCATGTCTAATGCGCCGCTGGAGCCTTGTATGCGCCATACGCATGCGTTTTTCGATATTACCCTCTATATGTATGTGTTTATATGTATTTCCTTTTGGACACTGGTGGTTCGTTGGGCAGCGTCAATGAATACGAATAAGCGCACATAAAAAGGCATGAGCATGTGCTAATTTCGAGAATGTGACGAGTAAATTGAAAGTAACCAATGTGTTGCATGATTGCGGGGATAATAGCGTCGAATTCAATTGTTTATTGGTCGTTATTCTCTAGCATGACAATCAAAGTTGTGCCTATAAACGATGCTGATGTATAACTGTGGTGCGGCATACGCGATGGGTGATCAATAACTTTAAGAGATGCGGCTACTTATGTTTGATATTATTTATTTGTATATAGGATTGTTTGCAGGCGTAACTGATCGAGTAGAACGCTTAACTACAACATGGGGTCCCAGGTCAGAAGTCTATTGGGTTCAGATCAACTTCTGAAATCTGAAGGAATGCAGAAATCATCAGTTATCAACTTTTAGGTTAGAAAGAAACTCATAGTTTTATTTCGAAATAAATTTATTCAAAAACTTATTACACCAATATGCTATTAAAAATCTGCATATAGGCGCTGCTGAGGCTTGCCAGCAACTGTACAGTATACCATATGTCTTGCAGTTAAATTGGGTTCTGGTGGTGCGACGCTATGGCCAGAGCTTAGAAACCGGCACATGAAAGTACGGGTAACTAACCCAAAATAGTTAGATTACAGTCTTGAACCTTTCACAAATCTGCTTGGGAACTTGAATTCTACTTTCGCTATTTCACCTTAATGTTTGAAAGTCTGGCAGTTCTGGTTTTGAACTGATTCCTTCTCATTATCTTCCAAGGATTTTCAGTCTTATCGCATGAATCCCGTTGGGACAGTGTCCAGCTAAAACTCCTATAACTGTTGGTAGGTGACCTTTACTGAGAGCGATTGGCACACTGGACCTTTTACGATTTACCCTGCGCCAGAAGGATCTTGGGATTGCACAGTTGCTTGTATGTGGCCATCGCTTGCTGAGCTTACCGGATGCCCAACCACCCAGTAGTGAACCGCAAAAAGTCAGCGGAGATCCTACACGTTCCCATTTTACAGCTATTGAGACTGAAGTATTTTATCTAGCAAATTCATCAGACTTGCAGTTTCCTGCAATTCCGCTGTGGCCAGGCATCCCATTTAGTCTAATCATGAAGTAACTTGATGCCTTCCACTTCCGCTTGGAAAGTGCTGCAATGATCAGGAAACCTGAATATGAAATTTATAGATAGTTCTTGACTGTATACTCCTCCACCAACATTCCTAGCAAGCTTTGATAGTTCAAGTGTTTTGAAATCAAATCAAAATGTGCGAGGATTCCAGAGTGTTCAGGTTCGCGGTGCAATCCCATTTTCTCTGAGTCTGAGAGCAACTTTTGCAGCCATACACCTTACGACTATGTCTACGGCTTTTATGCGCATCAAGGCGTTGAAGACATAGTTGTGAAAGAACAACTTCCCTGATGACATCCCACATTTTTTGCGGCCACGTCAAACATTCTAAAAAATATAATTTGTAGAATGACCGATACTTGAAAGATGAGTCTGCTCGGCTGAGTGTTTTTTTCGAAAAGATACAGGTTGATAACACCGCCAGCCAAGAGATTCGATTGATGGATTTATTGGCCGCAACACGTTGCCAAAGTTGCGATTAGGAAAGTTAGAAACATTTGAGTTCTCTAGCGAAAGATTCTATCATGAAATAATCGATAACTACTTAGGACGGGCTACAAACAACTGTTTTCAGATTAAAAAATCTAACTTAAATTTTAAAGCATTATGAAAGACGGAACATGGGATTTTTGATCTCAAATCATTGTGTTTTGTTGCAGCGAACATACAAATGGACTTCAGTGCTGTGAAGAGCACACGTCTGCAATAATATTGGTCAAGCAAACGTGGAATGGGATATAAATTTTAAGATTCGACAACAACTTAACTTAAATCTGCCCCTAAGAACAACTTTTCCATCTTTAATCTTCGGAAAAATTGTATGGCGAAGGATACCTTACGATCTTACGTCTTTATATAAAAAAAAAAGAAATGTGCTATTTTAGCTTATAGGATATTCAATCACCTCCACACCTTTTAAAAATCAATTCAAATTTTGCATTAAATAAAAGGTTTTATTTAACATAGATTTCAGTCAAATACACCGTATATTTTTCGATAATTTGTTGCCATTTTGCATCTCTCATAAAAATCTTTCTCTTTATTAGCCAAAACCTAGCCCAAGATTGGTAAAGTTTTCACCAGCAAAATCATTAGCTACAGCCAGAAACAGTTAGTAATCACTTGGTGCCAGGCCTGGACTATAAATGGGATACATAAGAACCACCCTAACAAGCTCCCGGAGCTTCTGACGATTGACTACCGAATTGTATAGCCTGGCGTTGTTGTGATGGAACTCAATACATCTCCTATTGGACAAAGCTTCTAGACGTTTGCTTCCTTCAGACGGTCTAATTGTTGACAGTACAGATCCAGTTTAGAGTTTGTTCGTAGGATAACAGCTCATTTTAGATGATTCTTCGCCAATCCTACCAAACACGTTGCAAAACATTTCTGACCGTCAATTCTGGCTTATCCACCGCTTCAGAAATGGATCTATTTTGTTACGATACATCGAGCTTCTTTTTGTATCCAGTCGCCTTATATAAATTATTTCCAATTGTTTTTTAGGCAATGCTTTAGTTCCTTTTGGTCCTGTGTAGTCAAAGCCATGCTTACATTTGAGTCGGACAGACCGTGGTGCATCTTTGAAATCAAAATTACCGGAACTGAAACGCCGAAACCGAAATTACTTTGGGTAAATGGTTTTACAGTAGTAGTTTGGCTTGCCGTTCCGCCTTTATCGGAGAGAAATTGTAAAATATGGTCATTTTCTCTTTACTGGTGTCCATCTTTAACGAGTGCTCAAACAATACTCAGTCAAGCAAAGTAAAGGTTTTAGTGCAAAATTTAATCTTTCTAACGCCACACAGTGTAACCTGATAACACTTATATAACGCGAGTTATAAATTACTAAAATCGTCTATTAGAAAAATAATGAATTTTGTTTTAACAGACCTTTTATATCATGCTTGCAATATAGCATCGTCTATACCATTTAATTCTTGTTCAAATATAAATCCGAATTTCTTTAAATCTCATGCGGATTGAGTTGCGAAAACAAACATTCCTTTATATGGAATACATATGTATGTATACGAGACCCGTCCCATATGGCTGCACCCTTGTGCTTATACTTAAATAAAATGTCTTTATCATTTTATAACTCTCTCCCAAAACTGTCATTATTTAAACTCTAATTCCGAGCAATAAGAATCTTATAATAATTGCTATTACAATTTAAAAAAGTATTCATCCCATTTATGACGTCATCGATAAGCAATTCTGTAATACTTGGGCTTAAATTACATTGTAAAAAATTACTATAAAAAAAAAATTCTAGACTGATTGTTAGAGAATACATTTTTTTTATTTTCAACAGCGAAAACATGTAATATAAGAAATCAAAGCTATTATACGTAAATACAAACACATACATTTATATGTGTGTAATATTTGCATAACTGTCGAGTACAAAAACGTTGATCGAATCGTGGAATTTGGAATTTAGACAACAGTATACAATACATACATATATCTTAAGGAAAAAAGTAGTTTTTCTACTATAATTCTTAACCTAAGAAAAATATAATCCAAATTTATGCTGGCGTTAACTTTGCTGTCGGCTCCAACAACGCCCATAAACCAGCTGCAGAGGAAATAGCACCTAACAATCCAATTGTACGTGGCGACAGTCTAGTATAGCCTAGTGCAGTTAATGGTATAAATAAGTCACATACATTTTTTACTGTATCTACAGCCACATCTTTGTGGCCCAAAACCAGTGCATAGGAATGTAGAGCTAATCTGTTAAAATCGCGCAATGAATTGACGTGCAAAGGCGATATTTTAGGGCTCGCACGGGTTATACCGCTTTTTGTGCCAGCCTTATGTAAGTCGATCAATTGAAATATTTCATAAACATCTCGGCATAAATTCATTATAATCGATAGCAACCAGTATTTATTAGCAAATTTTCCCCAACGGTTTGTATTTATGCCCTTGAAGAGTCCAGTACGCGCCAACCACATGAAATGGTCGGCCAGTAGGAAAAGAGATTGTGAGAGCTTGCTCAATGTCAGTGTCACGCGTATCGTAAGATCGGGGTAATGTATGGTGCGTAAGGAAGAGTAAAATATATCCACACAGCGACCGAAGCGCAGAACTACATAATAAATAGAAAAAATTAAGTTAGACAATAATTTAAAGTTTTAATCACACGACTTACGTTTTCGGAATGTGCTTAATATATACTCCACAGTTTTGAAGCTATCCGCTAGTGCTGGACTGGCATCAACACTCTCCAGTGAATCCCATAAAGCACGCGAAGCATATTGCACAAGTCTGTGAATAATTAAACATCAAAAATTGTACAATAAAGCTGCAATCACTTTAAAAACTTACCTAGCAATTTTATCACGGCCTGCCGTCTGATTATTTAGCAACACCAAATTATCTAAGCTCATGATTTCTTCGTATTTACGTTTGATTTCGTGTTCTGCTTGCAATTGAGAATCTTATACGCACTGTGTTTTAGTTTATTGGGCAGTTCAAGGTTCAACAGGATAAATAAACAATTTCACTCCCAATTAAAGAGCAACTTATTTGTTTAGCTAATATGCTACCTGTTTTATTTTTGTTGCCTTGACAGTTACGGCTGTCAAATGCCGGTGTGTTGAAAATGCGCTACAGCTGTTGCCGTGTTGAGTGATTGTTTGAAAGGAATTTACAGAAGTTTAATCAATATAATAAAAGTGCTTGCATAAAGGAGTTCGCAGAATAATAACAAAACGATTTTACTACTTTTCGAAGTTTTTAGAGTATTTTGAATAAAAAATATTTAAATTTATACAAAAATGATGTAGAGCGCCATCTGTTTGCCATATTTTTGGCCGCTCATTAAATGGCGCAGTTAAATACAAATTTGCTTGGTGAAAAATCTTGTATGCCGTTGGGAAGATATGTTCCGTGTAGTTTATGAATTAGAACAATTTCTTTATAGCAGAAAATATAGTTTGAAAATATATTCGAAATTCAATGACAATGTTCCGTTCCTGAAATATTTTCGTTATATATTAACCAGTAAGTTTTACAAAGTAATAAGAGCAGTCTACTATAGCGCTTTGCCGAAATAACTGTGAACTGACTTAATGGGACAACTCGATATCGATAATTTCATTGCTGTCAATATTACCAATGTAGACTATCTGTTATCCTAATCATTATCCTGATTATGATGATGAAATACCTTGAGGGCACTATTTGTCCAAAGTTTTATTCTTATAACTTCTTGGATGTTTGATTTGTATACTTAAAATTTGTTATATGGGAAGTAGAGTGGTTGTCATCCGATTTCGTTCATTCTCACAGTGTGTAATGTTTGGGTAGTCTCACACGCCAAATTCGGTTGAAAGCGGGTGAGTCCTTCCCTACCGTCTCCGTTGTAAAATTTAATACTTGTACCGCATTTATTCAGTGAGTTATCGCACTTTTAGTTGTTTTCAACATAATCGTTATATGGGGAGTAAGAGTGGTTATCTGATTTTAATCAATTTCATAGTCATCTTTTGTCGGCGGTAGGAATTTGATTCCGAACGATTCGATTCCATGAACCTGGATGAAAGTAATTATTAGTTTGCTCATTTTAGTGCAGACTCTAAATTCAACAAGTAAAGCATTACCCTCTTCTTTTTATTAAAAAGCAGAGTGAAAATCATAATTTTAGTAATATAAGGACTAAAGGATAGTATGGACTAATATGTAAATAAATGAGATGGATGAATCAAAAGCGTTTGTTAGGGGAATATATGTATCTCCCAAACTATTCAAGCTATATCACCCAAATTTGCACAGGATAAGTAATTTTGACATGTCTTGTGACAGCATGAAAATAGGTGAAATCGGATGATAACCACGCCCACTCCCTATATAACGGTTTTGTTAAAAACTACTTAAGGTGCGAGATATAAATAATTAAATGCGTCAGATACATTCAATTTTACATCCGGGATGGTGCAAAGGGTTTTAATAGTAGCCGATGTCAAAATTAGACGGTGGGCGTGGCACCGCACACATTTATGTTAAATCACATATCTCCGGAACTACTGGACCAACTTCAACCAAATTTGGTATATAGCTTTATTTTATTTTCATGTTCCAGTGTGAAATTAATATATCGGGAGTATTTCTGTTAAGGTAGTCAAAATCGGACCATTACTATTCAAGCCCCCAGATACCGGAAATGTGGAGCCCAGAGCCTATCGCTGACGTTTTGCCGAAAATACGGCCAATCTGTGAGATATTTCATTGAAATTCGGAGAGTGTTTTTTTCATTACACTTGTAATATACCCTTTTGTCAAAAATGGGTTGAATCGGATCAATACTTCCCTTAGCCCCCATATACCTAACATAAAAATTTTCCAAAAAAGCCAATGTGCTAGTTATTTTAATGAAATGTATCTTTGCAATCAGCTCTTCCATTTCTATGCCTCCAATGATTAATTATTCAAAATAAGTTAATATGATACCAAATTGTATTGTAATTCATTCAGCATTTCGTCGAATAATGAAGTTGCACCTTTTTGCTACATTTTCTAATATAAAATTTTGCCAAAACCTGAAGGTATTTCCCCGGCTTTGATCCTTACGAGTTGCAAGAGTATGCAATTTTCGGTTACACCCAAACTTAGTTAGTTTTGTCGTTTTTTGTATATTGTGTTGGTCACTATTTGCAGTTAATCGAAATAAAAACGTATATATTAGTTCGTGACGTCATTAATTAAAGATGATTATGCTCTGTTTACAATTACCATGAAAATTTGACAGTTAGTTTCGTATATGACAGTTACTATGAGCTCGCCTCGTTTATGACTTGTGTTTGGCGATCTTGTACTCGAACAAACATGGACAGGTTTGTCTGGCAATTTTTACCTTTGGAAAAAACTTGATTTCCGATGAAATCACGGGTATGAAAGAGTTCAAAGGTGGTTCCCGAAACCAAGTATTTGAGTGGCACAAAGCATTCAGTGAAGGTCGTGAAGTCATCGAAAACTTTCCTTATGCGAGTGCTTCATCCACCTCTTTTAATGACGATAACATCGAAAAAGTTGAAGAAACAGTGCTTGAAAATCGTCGTGTTGATATAAGAGAGATAGCAGAGGATCTCAACATATCTTATGCATCGACTCCACACATAATACCTTCCTAGTATACTTTTAAACATTTCCTTTGGAGCTTGATTGCCACCTACAACCTATTTCACCACAAATTTCTTTTCCATTAATACACTGCACCTACGATTCATTCATATAACTGCATCAATTGGCACTTTTTTCTCATCTGACCACAAAGCTCTTAATTTACCGTGGTGGCGCTGATGCATCACAAATCAAATGAAATAAAATCGAATTGCCTTTCGATTGCTTATCAGCTTTTTTTAAAACGTCTCGATTGCACTTAATTTTTTTCACTTGCCTGAGCGCTTCGTAAAATACATACATACATATGTACATATATAAAACCACAAAGCACTGCCAATTCGAGTGTAATCGTAAAGCTTTTACTGCAAATTATTTTAGCTACCACGAAGTAACCTAACCATATTTACACCTGCAGCACGCAGCCAATCCGTTCGCCAAAGGATTGCCGCACTCAGTATTGACAAGAGTTGTCGTGACCTACTCCTCACTCATGCAACCATACAATGGTGGACGCATTCGGTTTGATGCTGGCGATGATGGCTTCAATGCTAAAAGCTATTCTGACAAAACGGAGACAACAAAAAGTGTCGCTAATCAAATTAACTCTTTGTGAAGTGCTGTGAGCGACCCGAGCACTTTGTGGATTATAAAAAGCGAAGGTCAGTCGATGTTGGACAAAATTGTGCGCGTTGCGGCAACATCAGCAATCTGTGTGTGTGTGTGTGTAAAAACTTCCAAGGCGCTACTAGTGCCGCGAGCTATAATAATTTTGGCCAACCTAACCGAAATACTGTTACACGAAATTCCGCAGCAGCAACAACAACACCGCAGGTTGCAACAATAGGAGGGTGGTGTTCTGCTGGTTCTTCGGAAATACTTTGATGTATTGTCACCTTTTGACTTGGCTATTTAACACTTTCATCAGCAAATGTTGCACAAAAGCGTCTTCGGTTCGCATGAAAATAATAAGGAAATGAGATTTTTGTGCCCCGAGTAACAAGTTTAAATATTGTATGCATGTTTGTTGATCTACAATTAAAGTATCAACAATATCGACAATTTTCACAAAGTAAACTGAATTAGGCACACATAAGAAATGTAATGCTTTATATTTTGAACTTTTTGAACTTATTCACCTAAAATCTATTTATGATATTCATATACCGTAATCAATTATATGTTATCTGCTATATAAGAATTACGAGGGCATTCCGACTGTGAAAGCTATTGTTACAAAAGGAGATTTTAATGGTGTACTATATTCTCGTAGGCGGCTGCTGTCCGATTTTTATTTTTGGAAGAGAAATCGAGCGTCAAAAATTGGCTTAACGAGTTTCAACGTTGAGAACGGTCCAAGTTTTGATAGATCACGATTAAAAGTCCGCCAGATAGCTGACATAGTAGGCAACTCAAATTACTGGCGGCGATATATTTAGTATGGAATATTGGTCACTAGAAAACTATAGATTAGATTATTTTTGGTAAGGTATAGATTCTGGAGTTTGCATTGTTTCTACGTCGTTTTGTGACCGTCAAGGAAACATGGTTCCACTAGTACAAACCAGAAACTGAGGAATAACCGAAACTGTGAACTATGCTCGGCGAACCTGCTCCGCAGACTGTTCGATCGGACGGAAAGGTAAAAATGCCAGTTTTCTATGTTTTCCAAGGTGGGATTTAGATCAATACTTGGTGAAGGGTAAAACGGTCACAGGGGCTCGATTTATTGGGCCGTTTCGACGCCGCAGTGCAGAAATAGCAGGACTATTTGGCGAAGAAAAAACCGTCGCCAAGAGGGCCTACTTTGAAGACTTTCAAAAAACATTTTTTACAGACGGATTAAGGATGTTGGACGCTAGGTACTTATCGAATCATCCTTGAAATAAGGAAATATTAAGAGGGCGCATTGATAAGTCTATGTTTGTCAAATACAATTGTTGACATCTTTTATCTGTTAAAACAACAAATGTCACGAAATTTCGACTTTCAAGAAAAACAATGAAAGCTTTATGTAAGAAAAAATTAAAGACGACAAAAATCGACAATAAAATGCACAGATGGCCAAACAATGAGAAACCACAAATAGTATCAGCATTTCCAATAAGGATGATATGATTTCTAAGTATCGTTTCTGTATAAAATGGTTTTCACTCAAGAACTGAAGCTATAGGAGCACCGTAAACGTCGTGAATTTTCTGATTTTGCCGTGGAACAACATAAAAACGATAACAATTTTTTTAACTGAGTGGTGTGGCAAATGAACTAAACTGTGGATTCTGGTGCAAAGACAATCCGCAAATTATTCATGATCAATCATTGCATTCACCTAAATTGACAGTTTGGTGTGGTTTTTGGTCTGGTCATCGAATTCGTTCCAGCAAGAGAAGTCGTGGAGGCCATTTGAATGATGTTATATTCAGAACTTAATTGTATCGATTGTACTTCACATTAAATAGAAAACATTTTAATTTCCTTAACAATTAGTGTGTTTTTTTTAATCATATCACTTATTGAAAAACCCTTTATGTAGTCTACAATTAAGATGCGACAAAAGCGAGCAATAAATTTTCGGTATCCAGGCAGTATTACGACTTTTCTTCAAGAACAAAAGACCGAATGATAAATGTTATTCGTATGGTCGATAGCAAATGCCGTTTTCTTGGCTTTTTTGCTAAAAGATTTGATCGGAATTTTTGTTTTGTGAAGCCGCCTTGTGTCCAAAAATCAAAATTTTTACTATTCCTTCGATCATTAATTGTATTCATCTATAGTAATTATATATACCATATATTTTTTGGTTTTGGGTTTGAGCTAATTTTAAGCAGAAACATTTCCTCACCGCCAGACACCTCGTTTCGAAGGTCCTCCTAAAGATCGGCTGCGGGATCAAGGCAATCCAAAATTTTTCAAAATGAATCCCCGATGATTCAAGTACATTCTATTTTGTAAATATACATTTTCTATTTTTTTATCAAATAAAATGCTTCTTCAAAAGAAATTTACAATAAAACGCGTTTTTACTGATTTACAGGAGGATAAACCCCCTTAAAAGGGTTCAAAAGGAGGGAGCCCTAATTTAATATTATATAATATTTCAAATTAAATAGTAAGCACTCACAAATTCTAATTATATCACAAAAGCTTACTTAATATAATATGTTATTTTTAAACATTTTAAGGAACAAGCAACTAAGGCTATGTGTTCATACAGTCTTGTGAAATATGTGAGCAGATGTAATTTTTGGCCCAATTTAACAAAGTTCTCATACGCACATATATTTGCTTACAGCTTTGTATGTACATATGTTTATACATGAGCAGCATTTAAACATCTACACAACTCACTAGGCTGCGCACCAACAACAACAACAACATCATGTGATGACATTAAAACACTTATGGTGTGTTATTCAATTCAAGGAAACATATTTGCATTCAAAAGAATTGCACACTTTACACTTACGACACTTAAGCACATTAATTTCCATAAAGGGGTAATTTCGAATTGATAATGTGTTATTATTATGAACCGCATTTAACTTTGACACCTGAGTAGCTGCCTCCATGGCAATGCACACATGTGCAAACACTCATATATTTGCATGTACGAGCATATAGGTGTGTGTGTGTGTGTATGTGGTAATGATATTGAAGTGAGATATATTTGGAACTAACGGTCACCGGTGACTCGTAATGGACGTGATAAGAGGCGCATAAAATCAAAGAAATTGAATACGCCAACTGGTGCTCACACACACCCACGCACACTCCAGCAGAAGTGCTTTATTCACACACATAACAATGCACACACGAGTACAATGAAATATGTGTTGGATATAACAAATAAAGTTTTGCGTAATGAATTATTGTTCGTGAGAAGTGTTGCACGGCGTTCTGAATTGAGATTCTACTGGTTATGGAAGTTTTGTATAGAAACGCTTCCAAATACATCAGGGTTTTCAGAAACATTTTTACCTGACGAGATGACGATGATGAGTCACAAAAACACAGATAAGATAAGTGACAATCTGAGATTCGAGGCTCTCTAAATTACAAAAAAAAAAAAAAAACAAGAAAAACGTTAATCGAAGCTATTATACCCTTCACAAATAAAAAACTTTCCATGTAAAAAAAAACTTGATTTTAGATGGGTCAGTTTGTATGGCAGCTATATGCTTTAGTGGTCCGACATTAGCGGTTTCAACAAATAAGCAGCTTATTGTAGAGATAGGGATGTGTGGAAATTTTCAGATCGATATCTCAAAATCTGAGGCTCTAATTGTGTATAGTTACAGACTTCGTGGCAAATTTAATATACAAGGTTAAATTCAAAAGTTCCAGGACTTTTTAAACAACGCGGCTTCTAGTAGCGCCATCTGTCTGAAATTGTTATCCCTCAATTGTGTATTCTTCAGTGTTGTCGTATAAAATTTATATAACAGCTGACTTTTATAACAGCTGAGATATCACGCTACATGTGACATTACATTTGTAGTGTCGGTCGGAAAATGAGCATCGAACAAAGAGCCAACATTAAGTTTTGTTTTAAACTTGGTAAAACTTTTACCAAAACTCATCAAATGATGAAACAAGTTTATGGCGATGATTTTCTATCCCGTAGCCGTATTCACGAGTGGTTTAAACGTTTTCAAGAGGGACGGGAGGACTTGGAAGACGACGAACGTTCGGGCCGGCCAAAAAATGTTGTAAACGAAAAAAACACGGAAATTGTGCGTAAATTCATTAAAAAAGAGCCGAAATCATCGCTTAAATATATGGAATCGGAATTATCAATATCCGCAGCGTCGATTTATCGTATTTTGACAGAAAATTTGGGCCTCAGAAAGGTTTGTGCTCGATTTGTCCCGCACACTTTGAAACAACACGAAAAAAAACCCAGAGTTCGACACTCATGACAGATTTTTTGACCAAAAATCGCATTCATATCATCAACCATTCACCCTATTCGCCTGATATGGCACCCTGCGATTTTTATTTGTTCGGAAAACTACATTTGGCCATGAAAGGAAACCGCTATGCTGACGTTGATGCCATCCAAAAGGCGACGACCGCCATTCTCAACGCTGTACCGACAAATGACGTAAAAAAGTCATTTGATAACCTTCTTAAACGTGCAAAACGTTGTATTCAGGCGGAAGAAGACTATTTTAAAGGCGACCAATAAATTTTTCAAAAAAAAAACAAATAATATTCGTTTTTTAATAAAAGTCCTGAAACTTTTGAATTGAACCTTGTATATACGCTGTTCAGAGTATAAATAAAAATGCGTAGAGGTGATTATTGTTTTCCTCATGTGATGTCCACAAAGTTAGGAGTTTAACCGAGAAATTAACCTAAGTTTACATGTCAACCGTAGCTTTTTGTCTGCAATAAGTTTGACTTCGAAATTTAACTTTAATTATATACAGTTGAACAGTAATATAATTAACAGTTAAAAGTTGTACTTTTTGTAAAATATTATATTTTCTTGGACACCTTAAAAAAGTAAAAATACTAACTTTTTGATTAGATTCATAATCTCTGCATACATGGACTCCACTAGATCATAGAATAAACTAATATATAGACGTAATATTATATTTAAATGATACGAGAGAAGTTAACTGCCAAAAGGATATTTCCATATATTTCTACTAAGTCGAAAGTCCAAAACTGGTATTAGGGTACTGTCCAATAATATATGTTTGTTGTATACTTACCAGAGAAAGATAAAATACTTAGAAAATACGCACTACAGTTGGCTTTAGGTAACCGAAATGGATTTGTATCTACAGCGGAACAAGAACTATAGCTTTAGCAGCAGTTTCTATAACTATTCGGGTAAAGTCGTACAAGGTTATTTGCTTCGGGTATTTTGAAGCGGCTGATCGGAAAATTGGGTCCCATGGTCATAATCTCTGCGCGGAATCTCGTTTTACCATTAAAATTTGGACCTTCAAACTTATTTCTGATATAAAAAAGCTTCTAAAAGTAATTCAACAACCTTTTAAATACGCGTGATTACTTGTGGAACCTTTAATTTGTATAAAAATTCATACGTGTAGATATAAGTAGAAAAAAAGATTGAGCTTTGAGCCCATGTTTTCCACTTCACCCGCAAACATATGCCTAATTATTTTCACGACAAACTACCCTACTCGAGTAATGGTAATGTATCTTCAAAGTCGCACACTTAATCGTGTCGCCACACAACAATTGGGAGTTTATGAAAATGCGACGATAAAAACGAAATCCTATGAGCTTCGACACCCATCGACACACGCACACCCGAATAACTAAATGACGAACTAATCAGCGACGGTATCTGTCACAAAAAAAGTCAACGCCACTGGGATATTTCACTACTCCGCACGCCATGGCGTAGCCTTTTATTGTTTGTAAGGCGAAAGTGTCGTGTTGGGCCAAACAAAGTAGAGACAGATAAATTGTCGAAATTGTTCGGGCACCCTTCCATCAAAAGTTCGGTAGTCGCCCACTCGGCAGAAGCGCAACACTTTAGCCAGCCAACAGGTGTGACCCACCTGTGCGGGTATGTGGAAAGGTTCACAGGCACACACACCAACACAAAAGTACGATTACATGCAATCAGCCGGCCCATTAACACGGCAGTGCGCTTGTCTAGTACGTGTTATCTGTCACGATAAGTAACTGTAGTTGTATTCGTTTATGTGTGTGTGTGCGCCGTCAAGTTGCAAGCGCAGCAAGCATGCTGCCGTGTCCGCTGCGTATAAAAGTCGCAACGCTTTGGCTGTCGATTCTCAGTCGTAGTCGACATTTAGGCGTTGAGCATTGTACGCTTAACGGTTAACCGAAGCATTGGTATTCTTGCGGAAGTTCTAACATTTAATTGCAACATTTTGATAAACTTTCAACTTGTTTGTAATAGTCTTTTAAATACTTTAACCTCTTCGTGCGCGGTTTCCATTAAATTTGGTGTGCTTATTGCTGTTGTTGTTTTCGTGAGAAACGCGTAGGTGGAGCGTGCTCCAGCATGTGGCTATTAAAACGGGACATTTAACAACAGCTCGGATTACGTGAAAATTTCGCTTAATTTTTTGTTTTTGTAATGTTGACAACAGTTATTTGTTGTAGTCGCTGGAGAGGCGTAGGCAACAGTTGCAGCCGCGGTATGTTTACATTGTGGCCGTTCAAGTGGACTCTGCTGTTGTTGCTCATGTTTCTCATTAACAAAGGTAAGTACGCGTTGCAGTGTGTGTGTGTGTTGTGTATGTTTTCGTGGTGGTTCGCTTGTCGAGTGTAGTTTGTGGCGGCGTTTAAAAAATTGTACGCAAAACGGCGGAAAAAACGGTGTTGAGAAAAAACGCCCAGAAAAAGTTTCGCAACCTTGAGGTGTTGGTAATATGATAGTAATTGCTCAAACATTTTTAATTATTACTTTCTAATAATTTCTCTAACGTAAAACAAAGTAAAATTTTAGCAGTGTTATTATCCTTTATTTGCTTGTAATTTTGTTGCTACAAAAATTGCAAATTTCATACTTTTTTTATTGCTGATTGTCGAGACATCGTTCAAAATATTTGAAACTTTTAAGATGTCTCAAATAAACATCTGCTGTAGTGAGCTACTTGTCTATATACATAGATATAACATATAGACAATATCTGTGGTTTTTGTAGAGGCATATAACTTTTATTTCAAATAAAATATAGAAAATAATATAATATTATTATTATATATATAATATAATAATAGGTTAGCAAATTTTATGAAATTTAGTGTCTGCTAAATGTAGCGCTCACCACAATGTCTTTGTCTTATGAAAATTGTAATGTAAAGCCTTTCCTAAACTTACATAACGCCATTTGCGTCAAAATATCTCCTTCCTCTCCTAGTGGAGATATGATTTAAATTGCTTCGTTCTTCATATAAATAATGTCGGAGGGACAACTCCTCCTGAAGACTCGATATAAAAATTTTCTGGAACATCCCTTACAAGATACGCTCATAGAACATCGAGTGCATACAATGAAAGACATGGTTCATTAAGTTTACCACCACCAGTTCAGTTTTAAATCAAATTCACGGTTCACTCCAAATAAAATAAGTTTACACGAGAGTGTGAATAAATTACTTCCAACAGAAATGTCAAACAAATACTTTTTTTTTAATAAAAAATTCCATTTGGCGATAAATATAATATGTTTTCATTAGGCTGAATGCCCTGAACAGGGCATAATAAGTCTGTGACGAAGTTTATAACACCCGGAAGGAAACGTCGGAGACCCTATAAAATATATGTATGTATAAATGATCAGCATGACGAGCTGAGTCGATTTAGTCACGTCTGATTGTTTGCATATACGCGAAATAGTTCCTAAGTTTATGAGATATCATTGTGAAAAATTTGCACACTCTTTTTTCCTCAAAGAGCAACTCATTTTTGAAAGCCGATTTTATATCAGACCACTATAGCATATAGCTGTCATACAAACTGAATAATTAAATTCGTGTTCGTGTATGAAAAACTATTTCATTTGACGAGATAACTTTACGAAATTCGCCATGGATTATTGTCCAAGCCAATTATTGTCCATATATATTCTAGTTCTTCTTTATAAGAGAAAAAAAATTCATTCCACTTTGTAAAAAAAGTTTTAATAATATAGCCCATAAAAAATTGGAATCGTTTTGTTGAATAGAATGACGCCAATTATTACTTCTCAACCTTCTCCTGAACTTTTTTTTGAGTACTTGTAAATTATTTTAAAAAACTTTATATATTTAAAGATATACTCTATTTAACTATATCATATGTCACCTGCTTATGTAAGAGTGAATGTCATTAGCTATTGTAAAAATGCAACTTCAGTATACTGTAATTATGCACACGCATTTAGTATGTATGAAAACACTTGAGGGGTTTTTATAACTTCATTGATTTGCGCGGTAATTTGCGATTTGATCTAACTTTGATTTGGCAAATTAAGTTCGCTTTTTTGCCACATCGATTATCACCGGCAAACAACTGGAAAAACGTAAGTGAAGTGAGTGGCTTTTAATCGCACACGTAGTTGGTCGTCATTAAAGGTTTTTATGTGATTCGGTGCAATTTTCGCATATTTTAGTATGCATTACCACAAATAGAAATATATGGATTTCAAATAATCGAAATCCAATTGTAATATGATATATAAAGAAGGCAGATTAGCATCTAACAATACATCCTTTCAAATTTTGTTGTAAGTTTTCTCAATGTTAGCAAGTATTTGAAGCTTACTGTTAGCTATTGTGGTTATTTTATGGAATGATTTTGATTTAATTTGATTAAAAAGTGAAACTGCGTCGAGAATTACTTTGCGCGCTTTAAACTTTTAATTTTTTAGCAGTAGAAAAATGTAGGTTTAAGCGGTTGCTCTACTCTCGAGGCCTGAATTTCGGGGATTTTTTGACGCTGAGTATACAAAAAATCTTGATTTTTTATTACTAATTTATTAATATTTAAAAATTTTACAAAAACAAATTTAAGAAAAACTAATATATACATTTTTCTAGTGTTTTGAAAACAATATAAAAAATTCTTCATTTTTGAAAAAAACAAATTAATTTATTTATATGAAAAAAATACAGAAAGGGAAAATGTGGTGGGGAAGCTATCTGAACGACTAATTAATTAAATACATTTTGTTTTGCCTAGTATACACCCTGATTCCACCCTGATATTGCCCTCTGCTTCTCATTCTCATTCTACGAAAAGTTCACCAGAGCAACTCGTTTGATTTATGCAAGTATCACAAGCTGCTGTTAAGTTGCGCATACGCCCCGTTGGCCATTTATTTAAATTGATACTTATTTATTACTTATCAGTCTATTTATAAATACTCACAAAAAATATAACCGTTATTTGTTAAAAATGGGCATTTAAAGGGCAACAAAATAGTGCTACAACAACACTTGTCGGTCTCTAAGGAAATTGCAACCATAATAAACATTGGTAAACCAAATTAAATTTATGCTTTAATCTTTTTTTGCGTTCTTTGAACACTTTTGTATTGCATATACTTATGTGTGAGTGTTAATGATTGGCTGGCAATTTGTAATTTTAATTGTAGATAAACTCTCGATTTTGAGTGGAAGTTAAATTTGTACGCGCAAAACGTTGTCACATATGTATGTGCACAGTGACGTTGATAAATATTATATATAAAATATTAAGGGGCACACCTAGTAAGACATTCTAAACAATTTATTTGTGAGAATTAAAAATAAAACTACTATATCAATTCTTTCAAAACTAAGAGTGTATATATTTTAAGAATACACATTGAACAAATTTTTGAAAATAAAAATTAATAGTTTTTCGACTTACACGCGATCTCCAACGGCGTTAAAAAGGGTCATTCATTGCTGCAGAGATTCTGGCCTTCTCCGCCGATGAAACCTAAAAAATCCAACGTTCAAAAAAAAAAAATCAAAAATTGACAAAATGGCGGCTTTTAAAAAAAGCTGAATTTTACCCTAAATTTTTGTCGTTTTTTGGCTTGTTAAATTCGATTTCGTATGGAGAACTAGCAAATTTGAAAATTTTAATTTTGAGGTAAAGGCGTTTAAAGATAAACAGTTTGAGCTGCTTAAACTGAGCGGTTATACTTGAGAAGGCTGTAATTTAAAAATATTTGAGATATCGATATTTTAGTATGTTATTTTTAAAGGCATAACCAATTGAAATATGAAAAATTATAAATTTTTTTTAACTTTTAATTTTTTTTACACAAGATGTGCCCCTTTAAAATATAAATTTGCATAGAATGGCTCGCATACATACATACGTATGTAGTTACTTTCGTATTTATTCATTTAAATTGTTTTAATTAAAATTGGCGTGAAGTTATTGGCGAGTAACACATTCACATAAATATTTATTAGGGTGGGGCAAAAAAAAATTATTATTTGTTTTTTCGATTAAGTAAAGCGAATATTTTTTTTACGAGATATTCATCGTAAAACATCAAAGCATATCGTATATATGTATGTACATATCTACTATATATATATCTTTTTATTTTTATTTTAATAATATGTTACCATTTTTGTAAATTTCTTAGAAAACTATGATTATTCCAATTTATAATAATTTTTTTCATTGAGTAATAAAATTCATAAGAAAAAAATGTTGTCTTAAAATAAAATAATCTCTTAAACGTTTAGGTTTACGAAAAAGTCGTAAAAGATCTTTTTGTAGAGCATTCAATTTCCTAAAAAATCTATGAATCGAGTTATTTTTTCAAGTAGTTGAAAGCGAGAAATCAATTTTTCTTCTTATATTAAGAAAAAAATGGAAAACTGTAAGGCCTTTGACCTTCCCGTTACAATTAAGAGCTCATACTTGGAGAGAATTTCTTAGTGTCTCAGGACCTATTGTTTAGATATTTTTTTTAGCCACCCTAATATATGTATGTATATGAGTATATTTTGTTATGCATATTATTATGTATTTATGTATGCGGGTATACTTGTGTATACAGTTCCAAATAAAAATTGTAAAATCATAAAATACATATGTATGCACATACATACATTTATTTTATAATGATAAAAGCGCTCACTAACACACATACACACACATAATATCATTGCCTTTGTTTAAGCAAACAATAAAATTGTATTCGCTGCTACTTAACTACACTTTCACATTAAACACTTATCACAGAAAAATATGCATACATGCACATACAAAATATGTGAAAAATCTCGGTTAAACAATAGATCAAAAACCACAACACCTTATCAGCGAATGTCACACAAAGTCAAACAAAACATTGCTCATTTCTAATTAGCCTTCAAATGCGCACAATTCGGGTGTTACATAATTGAAAGGGAATTCAGCAGTCAATTCAAAGGTATCATTTAAAAAATATGCAATTTAATTCTCACAATAAAAACCAATTACTCATAATATAAACTTATAGTAAAGAGAGTAACATTAAGTCAATATACTACAAAACGGAAGGATGTCAAAATGGTGTAGGTAGGTGTTGTCAAAACAATCTAGTTGTGAGAGCAAAATCGACTTTTTTTATTGGAGGAAATCAATGAGCTTTAATAATATTAACAACGATAGCATGATCAGAAATCGTTCAAGGAGTTTTGAAATAAAACTGTTTTTTCTATTTTCGAAAATCAGACCTATACAGCATCTGTTGAGCAGCATTGAAAATATAGAAAAATTCGGCGGAATTCGGAGACAAATATATCGATTTTAGAGGTCAACTTCAAAAAACGGAGAAATTACTGTTTTACTTTGAACTTAATCTCTCGAAAAAAAATATTTTGATCCAATACGCAGCCGTGTGTTGTATAGTGTGATGTACAAATTATAACAATTAATCGAAAATGAATGACTTCAATGTCTTCTCATATGTCTTTATGAAAATCATTATACCATCGATATGGACCTTGATCACGGCGAAAACAAAACTATTTTCTCGAACTTCCCGAGAGCCATCTCTTCGGACGTTATTGCTGTTTTAGCAGCATATTTGACCGCCAATAAAAGGAACTTTTCAGTCACTGCGACCCATAAAACGTCATGTTACGGTATGTTAAGGCTTCTAGTGTCCGAAGTGTTGTTTATAAAAGACTTTTCACTGTTGAAAGCGTACGCATGTAGTAATGATGGTAGGAACAATACGGATATGGTAGGAATTTAACCTTCTGTACCAGATAGTTTTGGATTATCAAAATATGAAAGCCACTTGTATGGAAAGTCCTACCAATACGATAGTGTAGCTTCGGCTGTCTATTGCAACTGAGATTGCTTCACAATGTACGATTTTAAATTCCGCCATAAATGTTTCAAATGTCAAAATACAATATTTCTTTAGATATTGCTGGATCACTTAACAAGTTGAAATGGTATTGTCACTGATTTAGTTGCTTCAATGTCATAAGAACAAAGTACTGGAAAATAAATAATATATTCTTAAATTATAGTGCGTTGAGGGTTTTATTACTATTTATATAGATCTAGTTATTTATCGCAGACGAATATGGCAGCTGGCATGATTACTTTCAGCGAATTCTTTTATTATATTTTTTTTTGTTGAAAACGAAACCCTACATATGTACAAATCTCAATTTATTTGCATGTATCTTCGAAATTATTTGTGGCATTGTCAAAAATTAGCAAATCCCTAATCCTTCAATTCGTCTCTGTTGGAAAAAAAACTTACGTAAATAATTAATATTCTCTCTTTAGACCTTATCATCTGTGAATCGTGATTTGTTTTAAAGTAAGGGTTAACCTCCCATAAGTTATAAAATTTAAAGGAATAATTTGCTAAAACATAAAATACAGTTACTTTTATTATGCACTTTTCTCCGCAGTGGCAGCCAAGTGGCCACCTGACTCACCGCTGCGCTACTATCCCCAACATTGGCCTCGCCAATACTATGACGACTTTGCAAATTTTGATTCGCGAAATTTCGAAAATGAAAAATCTATAGACGGAAACGGAAATGCCGTATTTGGCAAAACAATCGCAGATGAAATGTCGTTGCAAGATTTATTGCAATCAAATGATATTGAAATTCCTGACGAGGAAAGACGTCAGCGGCAAATGCAATGGCTAGGCAGTTGGTTATTTGAACAAAGACGACAGGAAGCGTTGCGTACGCAACAACAAATAGGTGAGACGGAAACGTCACAACAGCAGCAGCAGTCATTAGAACCGGCGCAAAAGCAACAACAATCGGAGCAACAAAATGATTTTGACATACCCGACGCAGATGTGGTCGTCTACAAGAAGACACCCGAATTTATGCCAGGTGAGAAGAAGAAACTTTTACCTGAAATGGATAAAAGTGAGAACGACGTCACCGTGGCTGACGCGCTGAATGAGGATGGAGAGAAACATGACCGAATATTTGACACATTAACGGATTATGATTATAAATTGGATATGAGTGGGGATAATGGACGATATAAAATTGAACAACCATTACGTTCCAAACGTATTTTATACGCGCGTAATCTTGGTCTGGATTCTGGTTATATACCCTACACAGCATATCAGCACGAACGACAGCAAGCGCTTAACGAGGCAAAGAAATTGGCTTACAAGCGCAACAAAACCGGTAATATGGATCACCGGAATTTTCTGCCCTCTATAAGCGCTGGTGAGTTTGAGCGTGAAATGATTCATGACTAAGCGTTTAATCTTTATATATATTATATATTGTTCCAAAATTATAGGCGCCATGACCCATCTGGGCAACTTCTTTACGGATCTTTCGAAAAATGTGCGCTACAATGAGAAATCACGACCGTTGAATCACGAGGAGGCGAAATTGCTCGAAGGTCATCATCCTTTGCGGCAGCTGCATGAGAGAATGGCCGGTGAACATGAGGCAAATGCGGGTTTGTACACAAAACTTTTATATTATTCTTGTAGATCTAGTTGATTATAGACTCTCTCTATTTTTGTATTCACAGAGTTATTGCATGCGATTCGCACATATCGACCCTCACAGAAGATACGCTCTTTGGTGGCTATGAACCCTCGCGGTTATCATGGTTCACAATTCATCGATCCCAATTACATGTGGGTGGGTTTGGGTAAATAGCGATACGCGCGGCGGCGTTGTGGTAGTTGGCATTGTGCCATTGATCCACCTTGTTGGCATGGAGTAAGAGAATGAGGTTCTCAACTGCCCTGCTCTCCTTCTCATACACTCCACTTCACATCCCACCACACCCCACCACACCGCGTTTGAAGAGTTACAACGAAACACCATGGATGCAAATATGTTAATTAGAATGAAGCAAAAATGTCTGTGAATATGATTGGCTGAAGTCTTTTCCATCCCAGAGTTTTATATATTGAATATGTGCCGATGTGTTGCATTTTTTCTTTTAAATTATTTTCGAAATAATTACGAGTCAAATGTGTGTGTATGCTCCTTCTCCCCACCTAAAATTCAGCTCATTATATATAATATCTTTAAAATGTGTGAATTTATTCGTAAACAAATATTCAAATGATATATACAAAGATATATTAGTAGCTGCAAATCGTAAAAAAATATATAAAACTCACCTAAATTGTTATTTTTGAAGTGTAAACTTGCAATGCAAATAAATGCGTTTAATATTCTAAAAAAAGAGGATAATGATTTATGTCATAGCCTGAAAGTTGAAGGTGAGATTTGCAGGTGAGATGAAACACTGTTTTATGTTGATTAAATTGGAATTTACTCACCACAATTGATTCGATCTCGATTAGTATGAAAGTTAAAGGTGAGATTTGCACGTGAGGTGAATAATTTGTTGATAAATAACTAAAGAGCGAAGTTGAGTGTCATATCATGGTAGCTGAGAACGCCGAAATTCTGAGATGTAATCCTGAAGATGGGGTTAGGCGGCGATGTTATACATACACATACATATGCATATATTTAAATATTATTTACAATTTTACTAAATAGTAAGTATAAATAGTTTTGGAAGACAAGACAAAGAAAGTAAAGTCTTCTGGGATATGTTGTTTTATATATATACGTAGTCGTCCAGTGACACAAGACTCAGGTCTATGCAAACTAAATCGATAAAAACATTAACGCTGTCAAAACCGCCGCTCAATCATCTCGAAGTTAATCTGCTAGCGGGGTTTGTATTTGCTAAAAAAACATAAAAAAACGTCGCTGTAGTACCTTTCACATCGGCATATCTTATAGCAACTGCATATTTATAAATAAATCTGAAAACGTAAAGGAATAACGGTTTACATCCAACGTAAAAAGAGTCTCTAGTTCTTTCTAGCCACGTTGTGTAATATGTGTCAAATTAAGGTTTCTTATCGTTATATTTATTTTGACCGGTCTGTTTGGATGACTATAGCTATATGCTATGGTGGTCCGATCTGAACAACTTATTTGGAAGACAATTTACACTTTGCTTACAATTAATATGCAAGTTTTACAGTTCGTTTCTTTTTTTTGTTTTTGGTAAAGTTTTTCTAGAGGAAAGCTACCGAAATATGAGTGACAGCTACAATTTAAACGTTATCGGAGATAATACCATCTGATCAAATTAATAACTATTATATAATCTAGTATTAGTTTTGCTTTTTTTTCGATAAATTGATCTGCGATAACTTCATTCGTTTTTTATATTACACTTCGATAAGTCTCGGCTATTTTCAAGGTCACTTTTAAGCAGGTAACCGCCACAGTATATTTTCAATATTTGTGTAAAGTTGTTGATCTGAGTAGTGTTCGTGCAAATACATATTTTGGCAATTTGAACAACTTTTAACCATGTATTTCTTTGGTTTATTAAACTAATTGAGTTAAACAACATTAAATAAAGTGTATACGAATATATCAGTGCTTGAAAGATATTCAAATTCAAATAAACGTTTCATAGAAATTGGTCGCGGGTGCTAAATATTTTTTCGTCATCAGCTGTTATTTGGTCGGAGATAAGTTTTCGTTTATAACTTGGCAGCACCTAATTTAGTTGTAGAAAAATTCATATTCCATTTTAAAGTAGCGCGCGAGCTAACTAAAAATGGAAAATAATGGGGAAAGCGCTGATAAAATGATTCCGAATTCTGTAAATGAAGTAAATAATCCGAAAAACGTCGAAACACCAAATGAAATGGTGCACGAAATAATTAATGATATTAGAGACGCCGCCGTGACTGAGGCTACAGAAGGTAATTCTGTGAAAGAAAACTTAAATGCTAATGTAAGTGCATATTCTCCGGAAAACATGGAAGAGGATGATGATAATCCTTTAGCAAGCATATTTTTGGAAGCCCAGGATGAATTACGCAAATACCCATTCAGATTTAAGAAAAGTGAAAAGGGGTGAGTAAATATTTTTGTAGTTTTTTTACAAATATATGTTTGTATGGTATGTATATCTAGCTATAAATATGTTTATCGCTGCAATGTTGTATTACTATATTATTCTATTTTTTTATTAGCAATATTCTGAGCATGCATCATATATCTGAATGGCACAATACGAAATTCAGTCCCAATATAAAGTTGTGCTCTTTTAATGAACAATGCTCTATAATGGTGGTAATTGCTGAAGTGTAAGTAAATTTGTTAGTAAGTTTTGAAACCTAAACCTTTAATATGTTGTTGTTATTCGCTTGCAGTGGTTTCATATTTGCTTTTGACTTGGCGAACAAATGTTTCTGGAAATTGAGTGAAGTCCAACTACATCCCACTGCAATAACATCATGGAGAGAAAGAAATAATCATTTTCTCCTAGGAAGTGAAACGAGCGAGATAACGTTATTGGATTTAGGTATATGCAAATTTGTTATCCTGTATGTAACAATACATAATCTTTCATTTACAGATCAATCAACTATTACACATCGCAATTATTTATGTAAAAATTGTGGTGAAATTTCGGCAATATCATGCCCACCTCAAACCGTAAACCGACAAAATTTAGTGCTTGTGCAATGTGGCTATGAAGTAATACTGTTTGATGTAGAGAAATTCGTGCCAACACATCGTTTTCCGTTTAAAAACAAAAATTTTCAACTGCAGTTTTCCTACTACTTTTCACATTCAGATCATATTTTTAACTGTTTTAATGATGATACCGTACAAATATGGTCCGGCGTCACTTTGAACACTATACGTGTAATACATCCCATAAAAATGCGTGATCGTAAGTTGCGCATGGAAGGCGCCGCAGGTTTAGCAGCAGACTTTGTACTCTGCCAAGATTATAATGGTGGTGGTGGTGTTTTCAACGTTGATTGTATGGTGTCAAATTATTCAAATGGCCTCATTATTGGTTATTGTTTTCATCCGTATATGGGTTTATTTTGCCTTTCCACACGCGACGGTTATTTATTGTTAATTAATACATACACTTTAGACTTACAGCATATATGCCGGCTACAAGATTTTGTCATACGACATTGCGTCTTTCTGCTCCAAGCAAAGGAGATACTACTTTGTGGCATAACCGATAGATCCGGCGAAGTAGTCATATTGAATTGCCTGAAAAAGGATATTAAATTGCGTATACAAGCAAAGAATGCGGCCAGACTTTCAATCTCTAGTGATGGCAAATACTTAGCGATATTTAATAGAACTGGTGAGCTAGACATTTGGTCCACTTGCCAAATCTACAATTCCCTTAAGTCACAAGAGGAATGTCTGCGTTTGATAAAGTTGGCTTTTAGACAAAATAAACCGTTGCTGCTTGGTCCATCACGTCATTGTAAAACCGCACTGGTGGCAACACAGAACGAATGCCTGAATGAGGATATCAGAAACTTGCTTAGTCGTGATCGCCTCTTGAACATATTGCGTGAATTTCGTTGGTTCCCGTGTAAATATCGTGTGCTCATATGGTGTGCACTGCTCCAATTGCCTTATAATCGCAATGAATTTTTTCAACTCTTAAAAATGGGTATACCACCAATCGTAAAGCAACGCGCCAAACAGTTACCAATACGTGATGGTACATTGAAAAATGCGCTAGTACGCATATGGTCATGCCTGGCGCATTGGTGTCCCGTTTTTGCGCATAGTAAATTTCTGCCACAGCTCATATTTCCATTTGTGAAATTGCTGCCGCGCAATTCGCTTGTCGTCTTTGAGATTTGTGTCACGCTGTTGACGAATCACTTTCAAATGTGGTTCGAATTGCATCCATTGGAGCCAAACAATTATTTAGGCTTGTGTGAAAACATATTGCAATCCGAACATACGGAGCTATGCAAATTTTTTGCCAGTATGCATGTAAATCCCGAACACTATGCGTGGCCGTTACTGTCTTCTGCCTTCTCCGAGGTGTTTAGCGAAGCTAATTGGCTTTACCTATGGGATAATATACTGTCGGCGCCACCATATTATCAAATTTTCATAGTTGTGGCATACAATATCGTGCAACGTCGAATAATTATGCGTCTCCCCGATAAGCCAACTATTTTGACTTTCTTTCATGAACAGAATCCGATTGATATGTGTAAGCTGATAAATACAGCAAACTGTATTATGCGGAAATGTCCCAAAACATTACATCCCGAACGGTATATGACGAAGTTTCAGTGTATACCCAAGAAAGTATATCCGAAATTTTTGAATTATCCACGTCAATGGTTGGCCAAACACGAGAGAGATATTGCCGCGGTACAAAGAGAAAAGCAATGTATTGACGCACGCATAAGGAAATTGGAGCTGGAGGAAATGAAATTAATGGAGCGTCTGCAGAGTGGCCTGCGTAGAGAGGAGCATGCAAGACAAGTGAAAAGTGGGTTTTGATATGCGAAAAAATTAAGTTATTAACATTAAACTTGATTTTGTTTGTTTTATAGAAATGGAGAAACTCTATCGTGACTCGCTCAAACGTGAGGAAGAACGTTTAGCTTGTCAACGACAAATGTTGGCTGTGTATCAGAAAGAATTGCGCAATCGCAAAGCCGAAGTTGCAGTCCAAGTGCAGGAGTCAGAGCAACGTCAAAGAGCGCTGAAAATGGAAAAGGATCTCGAGCTATTAATGCAAAGTATAGAGTGCGAAGTGAGTGGTGAACTAATTTTTTACAAAAAGCAAAAGTTGTGCAATTATAATGTATTTCTGTATTTCTGTATATCTTGTGTCTTTAGCGCACGCGTAATGACGCCGATTTACTAATGGCTGAAGAGGAGTTGCGTAATGAAGAGATGGAGCTGTTTATGCAAAAATGTTTGACAACAACTGGATCTAGTTCCCTGCGTACTAAATATCATGTGGATTTACAAAGATTGTGCAATGAGCGCCATGCACTCAAGCAGCAAGTTAAAGAAGTAAAAAGATTTGTGCACGAAATTTGTAGTAAATAATTTTTGTTTATAACTTTCATTTCCTGTTAGCTAACAAATATGCCGAAAGGAGCATTAAGTCCACGCAATTCCAACAATAATTCACATTTAGATACCATTGAAGAGAGAATTGAAGAAATACAAAGAGAATTTAATGAAATACTCAACACTAAAGAATAAGCAAATTTTTAGCGGCCTTAAAGGTTTGAGCATGCTTTTTCTTTTTTTTTAGTAGTTTGTAGTTTCAAATTTGCATTTTTACGCTTAATTTTTGTTTATACTATTATTTTTTATGCGGAAATAATACATTTTTTGGTGTTAGTTTATGCCATTTTCACAATGCCAGATGAGCTGTGATTTTTAGATGAAATAAACAGCGTCCAAACGAAAAGGCTTATAATCTAGCTCCGTCCCAAAAAGACCTACAGTAGAAGAATTGCAGCAAAACATACGCAACTGTTTTGCTTTTAGGCTAACGAACCAAATATTGAGTTGTTTTTTTTTAGAATTCTTAGTTAATATTTAATCATAATTTATATTTAGTTTTATTTCATGTCAACTAATTTACAATTTTAATAATTAATAATTTTTATGTAAAAATTATATAAATTCAAATAATTGATAATATAATATATCATTAATAAATTATTATAATATATATAGATAATTGCTAAATAGCAGATATTTATAACAGAGGCACTTTGTGCTAATACAATTCTATTTGTAAACTAGTTTCACTATTTTCGGAAGACTTGTAAGGCATTTTCCAGTTTCATAAACTTAAAACATTTATTTCTTCTCCACACGATATGTTATGGGTTGCACCAGTGATGGTTGTCCGGCTGACGGCACAACCATTGTTGGTATATTCATTACCAGATGCAATGTTGATGGTGGTATTTGTACTTGCGCCGGCACCGTTTGTAAACCACCTGAAATTTAACATTTTCATTTATTAATTTCACTGAGAAATGAAGACAAAACGTTAACTTTGATTGCACCGTAGTTATCAAAGGTATTATAACTTTCATACTTTTCATACAAGAATCTGATTTTAAGCGGTTTATTTGTACAACTTTTGTGAAGATAATCTTCTCAAATAAAAAAGTTTTCCATATAAGAACGTGATTTCGATCGTTCAGTTTGTATTGCAGTTATATGCTATAGTAGTCCGATAACGGCGGTTCCGACAAATAAGCAGTTTCTTCGATAGAAAAGGATGTGTGCAAAATTTCAGTGCGATATCTCAAAAACTTAGCGACTAGTACGCGTACAGACAGGCGGACATGAGTAAATAGACTCGGCTTGTCACGCTGAGCATTTATAGATATATTTTTAGGGTCTGCGATGTTTTTCTTAGGTTGTTACAAACTTCTTGGCTAACTTAATGCGCCCTATACAGGGTGTAAAATAATAAAACTGCAACTTACCGTTTGTTGCCTGCAATATTTGCTGCTGCTGTTGTTGTTGTTGACTTTTACTCAGCTCCTGCTCCAGTTGTTTGATGCGCGCACGCAACTTATCATTTTCCGCTTGCAGTTCACCGTTGCGTCGCCGCAAATCTTTATGTTCGTTACGCATCTTGTTGCGATAACGCGTTGCTGCCGCACGTCGACGCACCATGCAATCCTCATCATATTTACAAGCGCCGGTTGCCGCACCGCGCGCACGTCGTGTGCTACTACTGGTTTTAGACACTGGCATAGGCGTCGCCGTGTGTGTTTTATTGCCAAGACTTAGTATGGCCTTGAGACGCTCCTTGATGGGCAATTGCGAGGTGGGTGTGAGGCTGGCGCTACTTGGTTCATGTTGTGTCGACGTGGGTTGTGTTGCAACGCTAGCGGCAAGTGTTGCAGTTGTGGTGGTGGCGGAAGTTTTTGTGTTCAACGGTGGCAGTTGCGTTGTTGTTGTTGCTTTCTTTGTGTTGGCAGTTGTTGGCGCAGGTGCTAATTTTGGCATTATGAAGGGCTTAACCGTCTGTATGGGTATTGCATTCGTCGCTAAGGCACCCGCTGGTTTTACTTCTAAATTATTGCTCAGCGTTTTGTTTGCATTGCTCTCGGGGAACGTCAATGTAATCAACTGTGGTTGTATGAACTGTATCGCTGTTGTTGGTAGTTGTATATATGGCATGCGTGTATCGCTTTGTACTTCAGGTGCTGGTTTTTCAGCGATTGTGCGATATTTATAAATTTTGCCATATCCCCCCGAAGATGTGGTCGAATTGTTTGAGTTCTGTCGTGACGTACCGATTTTGTAAGTGTCCGTCGCCGCGTTAAGTATCTCATCCACGACGGGTACGTCCAGCGTAACCGTTGCCGAAGTGGGACTGTCCAGCGGTTTGCTAAGCATTTCACAACTCTGTATCGCTTCCAGATGTGGATACACTTGCGGTGTGTGTAGTGAATCTTCGTCGGCGTGCATCTCCACTGAATCGAGTTGGCGTATCGGTGTCTGTCCATTATGTTGCTCGCAAGCGCGTCGAAAGGTCTCCTCGAAGGGATTGACATGACGTAGATCTTCGAAGAGTCCCACTTCTTCACAATTACGTATCAGGCGTGTTGGTGTCGGCGTCTGGTCGGCTATGTATAAATTTGATTATTTACGTAATTTTAAATTCACAATTCACCATCAACTACTTACAGCCCGCAAAGAGATTCTCGCTTTTTTGGTCGTTTAAACTCAAATTCAACATCATGTCGTGCTTCTTCTCACGTTCACATTCGCTGCCACAGTCAAATACCTTATCGGTAGACAATTCCATGCTCCTGCTGTTCGATGACGTTCCAATCCAGTTGTGTATTTTCGTATTTTTGTGAGGAATTTCCTGCACAATTTCACTTTTGTTATTATTCTTTTTTATTATAATTTCTTTTTCACTTAGCTTTCTTACAACAGTGTTGTGATAATTTGAACACCAGTCATATGTTTTCGATCATATGTTTGTATTCGGTTTTTTTGGTCTTATTAGATTGAGAGTGAGTAATTGTTTACGTTTTTGATGTGAAAAGAGTGTTTTTTTTATTATATGAGTAAATGAAATATGGCATATGCCTTCTTGGAATGTGTGCTGTATATATTAAAAGTGCTGATTTATCGTCTACACGTGCTGCTTTGAAAATCGAACTTTAACATAACCTATAAAACACTTGTATTAAAAATCTTGGTATTCAAAAATGGCGAGAATTGAATAGCGTGCCTCACTGAACTGTCTGGGTTATATCAGATGCATGTAGAGTTGATAAAAATACTGAATATCAGACTTTGATTATTCTGAAATATACCGAACAGCTTAGTCAGATTAAGAATTTTTATAAAATTACTTCTCTGACTATAACCCCATGACACTTTAAACCTTTAAACATGGGTTTCACAGCTTTAAATTAATCTCTATAATGTTATCCTAAATTCTCAAGTTGATGCGAGTAATAGTTTTGGAGCTACAACCTTGAAAACTGCGCGCTCGAGGTCAGCTATATAGTCATTTAAAAGTTGTATTTTTTTTGTATAATCGTCTGCCACAAATAAATTTTTTTCTTTTTATGATTTTATGATTCGTCCAATACTTAGTTTATGGTATTGATTAAAACATTTATTTTTTTGTTTTTACTTTTCCTGTAAGAAGTTTTGCTGTTAACGCGGAGGCACCTGTTTTACCGAATTTTTTTGAATTTTAAAATTTTCCAAAATCTTTGTAAAATACGTATCTTTGGAATAATAAAAAGTTTGAATAAAATATTTAATTTTTTATATGAAAAAAAAGAGTGAAAATGAACCGTTTTTTGCACGAGGAAACCCTTAATGTTCATTTGCAAGTCAGAAAACACACGTTTTCTGTGATATTTTTTCAAGAGTAATTTTATTTAATAAATAAATTGAAATAATATAAATCTACAGACTTTAATATGCTTTAATAATCGGCGCTTAATTTTGAAAAAATTTGGTTTTTCTTGATGCCGCAGTCGATCTCCACAAGAACCACTGAAAAAGGAACCACCAAAAACCAAAAAATATTTATTAGAATAGATGAGTACAGATAATGATCAAAGGACTAGTCAAATGTTGATTTTTGACAATATGGCGGCTTACCAAAAAATAGTAGATTTTTGTAGAAAAGGCACTCTGAAGCCTTAAAAATCGAAATCTTTATCAAAAATCTATTCCATGGACCATTATCTACAAATTTATCTAAGAAGGTCAGTAAACAAGCGATATCATTTGGGTAATGTTTATATTTAACTACTAGCTGTTGATTGATCAGAATTCAATTGATATATTATAGTATATTTCGTAGCTGTTTCGATCAACTTGTCATTAGTGAAATGAATTGATATGCCTGATTTTGATGCTGCAAAACTTGCTTTTTTTTTGGTCTAAAGTATGTTTTGTTTCCATGCTAGTAGTATTAGGACTTTTTTTCCTGCTCTTCAAAACGATTTGTTAAAAAAGAGACCTGATGTGGAAATAAATTTATTTCGAGTTCAAAAAAAAAGGAGAAAAAACTTTTAAATTCGGTTGCATCGAAGCTATAATACAAATACAAAAGATTCCTTACAAGAACTTTGGTTGGTCAGTTTGTATGGCATCATTGCCATAGGCAAAAATCCATGCTCTAGCTATATGCTATAGTGGTATCGGCCATTCCGTCAAATGAGCAGCTTCTTGGTATGACTAGGACTGGTCTAAAATTTCAGATCAATATCTCAAAAATTGAGGGAAAGACGGACGGACAGACGGTAAGACATGGCTAAATCGACTTAGCTGGTCACGCTGATAATTTATATAGTACCTACATACTTACATACATATTTATATACTCTATAGGGACTCTGCCGTTTCCTTTTGGATTTGACAAACATCGTGCCAAACTTAGTATATCCTGTTCAGTGTATTAAAAACCAATTTACCGAAAAACGATTTCAAGTAAATTGAATGTGTTTTTGCTGCTCTTTAAGTTTCTAATTTTTCAAATTCCAATGATGTCATGAATCAAAGTTTATTGTGTCGAGCAAAAAATTTATTTTTGAAAATACATATGTATATGCATTTTCATAATGATACATAAAACAATAAAAATTCGTAAGTCCGTACTCGGTGTTCGTTTTGTTTAGATATGTTTTGGTTTTTATTTTCTTTTTTTGTTTCTGGTTATGTTGTTTGTTTTTCGTGTTTGTGGTTTTTATTTTATTTTTTTATATTTATATACATATATAATTTTTTCTTTTTTGTGTTGTATTGCTAATGTCAACGATGACAGAGCTTGCTGGCCGAAATGCCGTCATCACATTTGTAGTTGTGGCGCGCCCGCATTTTCAAGCTCCCATATATGAACAATTGACCAAAAATCGACAAATTTAAGAAAAACAAACTAGTACTGGTATTTTTCGCTTTTATTTATTTGTTTTAACGCTGAATTAAAAATGTAAAGAATTAGAAAATATAAAGTAGAGAATGGCTGCGACGTAGTCTGCTTAAGCGATGGCGAGGAAATTAACATATTAATTAGGCAATAAATAAGTTTCAGCAGTAATACATACATACCTACATATATAAATATAGATGTACATACGTAAATATCTATTTGTATAAGACTGATTTAAAAAAATAATAATGTTAACAAATTTTTGTAAATACAATTTTAAAAAATATTTTTTGTTTTTATAATATATATTGTATATATAAGTAGACAATTATATATAATCATATGATAATAATTTAAAAATGCATACATAAAATATGCTTACTGCATTAAGGTGGCTACACATTGCCGCCGTAAAATTAAAACAAAAACAAAAAAACTTATTTTGGTGTTTTCGATTTTGTACTCATAATGCATTTATGTATGTATATGCATGTAGCATAGTATATGGCTAAGTACATAGGTATATTATGTATTTACACGACAACGCCATGTGGTGTCGATGACTGACTATTCCGCAATTGATGGAAGTAGGAGTAGACAAGATATGAGCAGTAGCCGAAAATCACTGAAACAAAAAAATAAATTTTTGATAATGATTAATTGAAAATGTGGGGAAGAAAAAAAAAATGGTTTTAGTCAACAATAACTGCATTTGTATTTATTATGCTTGTTATACCAATTTGTAGTACTCAAATTTCTCTCGAAGTCTAACCTTCAGTCTGTTCAATATATATTATATACATATGTATGTATTTCATTATTTATTTACCCAAAGCCAGTATATATTCGAATAGTATGAGAAATACATTATCGAAGTAAGCAGCTGCGCGATAGTCGCCATAATTGAAAATTACACCCAAAACAGCGATGGGCCAATGTATGAAGAACAGCACGGCGACGACAAGCCAAGCCAAGACCAGCCAAGCGTTGCTCTGTAATTAATTTTTGTTCAGAAATTAGGATAGCGTTTTTTACTTATTCTTATACCTAAAAAATGTACACCACTTACCCGTAAAACACCGAATAGCAGCGCCAAATTGGCGAGCAGCTCAATAATGAATTCTACAAGTGAAGAACTTCTTTGCAAATCTGAAATTTAAGCAAAAAAAAAAAACAAATTTTATTAATTAGCATATCTATGTACAGATGTTAGCTGAGCGGTTTATCCTAAAAAAATACTTCTTCTCATTTATTCTATATAAATACATTACTTCTAAACGGTTCTAGTTTCCCATAGCCAAGTAATCGATTATCTCAGAGATAAAGTGAGGTATTTTTAAGATCTTCACTGTTAGATCCTTCCCAAAGTTTAAAGTGTAAAATTTCGACTATTTAAGTATTGGATCTTCTACAATCTTGGATCTTAAACATTTTCTAAACTAAACTAACTGTTAACTATATATTGGCTATACAGCAAATATTAATTAAATATTCCATCGTATGGAGTGTTTTTCTTTTTGTTTTTTGAGAGAATTTTACTAACTCATTGCCTGTGCAATTTAGTCCAGAGAAATAAAATTTGACAATAATAGCATGGAAAGCTATATAAACAACACCATATAAAAATGTCAGACCTCCGTTATTAATATTTTCTGAGCGGTTTTAAATTAGAAATCACAAATAGGGACCATTGTGCCCTCCCCTCACTCACACGTACTCACCAAAAGCCTAGCACTCTGATGTATTCCAGAAACTTTTGAGGAGATGTGTTGCTTATTCGGATATACATATTTATGTATGTATTCAAAGGCCCTAAACCTGCGTCTACAGATTGCTGTGCAATCTAAAATCAGGTGCTCAAGAGTTTTTGGTTTCATGTCGCAAATCCGACAGTTTGCACAAGAGGCTATGCCCATATTGGACAGTTGCTTCTTGAGTCTGGGGTCTCTGGGGAGGCTTATAATCTCCGATGGTTAACAATATCAACCCACACGTCATAAATAAGAAGATAAATTCGACTAAAAATTGTACAGTTATCTAAAACGATTGGTTTCAACACAATTTATAAAAGTGGAAACAGTCTCCATATATTTTGAGGTTAACATTTCTCTAGTAGTACATATATTTTATGAAACCTATTCGAAAACTTTATTTGGAATTAAACCAGTATATTTAAATACCGTTGCATTTAAAAGTAAGATCCAAAATTTGACAAACCTGTTGTGTGTCAGCAAACAAAAAAGTTACGCTACAAAATTAGTCATTAAACAATTTAAACAACAAATGCATAATGAGATCAAGCAAAACCAAAAATAAACAACAATAAGATCTCTGAGCAAAATGATGTCAACAAAACAGACGAAGGCAATAAACAGAAATGCGAAACAATTAATAATACACGATTTTCACAAAGTGTATAAAAATAACGAGAATTTGAAAATGTGCCTCACAGCACCCACGACACATTGATTGCTGTTTGTTTTTGTAGACAAAGTGACTAAAATGCGCCAAAAAGAAAATACAATAAAATATAGTGAAACCGAAAGCAGAACAGAGTCACCGCAGCTCCCTCCAGCGGTTTGTGGTTCGACATTTATTTGATTTTTAGCTATTTTTTGATGTTTATATCATGAAAATTGTATTTTCAGTTTGCCAGGGAACATCGGAAATGTTGTAATGTATATATAAATGATCAGCGTAACTAGTTGAGTCAGTCATGTCCGGCTGACCGTCTGTCTAGTCTAGTCCCTTAGTTTCTGAAATATTCAACTGAAATTTTGCATATGTCTTTTTCTCCCTAAGAGGCTGCTAATTTTTCGAAACCGCCGATATCGGACCACTATAGCATGTAGCTGCCATACAAACTGAACGAACAAAATCATTATCTTGTATGTATGCTTTTGTATTTGTGAAGGGTATTATAAGGGAGTCGAGAATGACGTTTTTGCTTTTTGTTTTACAATTTACTCAAGTAATTAAATTCGAAACCTATCGCTTTTGTTTTCGGGCCCTTTGGAAGCTCAAGCAGCTCAGTAATTTCTGTTTATTTTTTCTACATTTATTTTTATTATTTACTTCTATTATTTTGTGATTTTCGATTTCGTTCGATTCCATTTAATTTTTCACTTACAACTCGGTCGCGCTATGACGCCCAGCACCAGCATGACGAGAAAGAATATCGATATGCTCAAGCAGGCATTACGCAGGCTGACATTGAATAACGCTTTGTCCGTAACGTATTTGGCCATCTTCGCACTTGTATTTACAAAAACTGGTTTTCAATAGAACAACAAAGTTTTCTACAAACAATTTTTTCTAATTTTCACTCAAAAATGTTTGCATGTATGACAATAAAAAAAGGGCACTTCACACTTATATCGGTTAGACGCGCGTTTCTCTAAACGATCCATACACGTTCGCGTTCACAACAGAGACTGATCACTGTGGCGGCTGAGCGTGATCGCCAAGGTGGTTGTCGTGTTTGGAATCAATGCTTGTGAGCACGAATGAGCAATGCCAGTGCTGGTGTTTAACTACATATGTATGTATGGATATGTGCTCAGAACTTGAGCTCTAGAAGCGGCGTAAGCTCTCTATTTTAGATGTGTGATCGTATAACGATGATCATTTCAAAAGATAAAGGGTGACACAAGTTGCATTGCGGTTTGTCATTGTGCGTGTTACCTGATCTGGGTGCTGGGGCATAAAGCGGTAGCCGGCAACGAGTCGCTCGCTCTGCTGGTGTTTCTAAGATGATGGGGCCGGAATCACGCATCGTGGTGCGGTCCCATACAATGAAGGAGCTGCTCCGCATGGATGAGAGAGTGGAAGTCACTGGCAGCAAGCTGCTATTGGGAGTGTACAACCTAGCTAGTTTCAAAGCTATGATGAACCTCCCCGGAGACAAATTCCGGCTCCTAATCGCGCTCTACACTGGAAATTACAGGCTCAAAAAACACCTGTCCAATATGCACATAGCTTCTTGTGGAAACTGCCGATTCTGCAACGGGGAGCCGGAAATATTCGAACACCTGATTCTAGATTGGACAGCAATTTGTAGACACAGGCTCAAGGCTCTCGTTTCCATTTATGTGGACAGCAATCACATTACCTCAATAGCACCTAGCAGGTTTCTGTAGTTCGGCAGGGTGCTAGGCCTTTGGGAATACATGTAATGGAGGAGAGGGCACAATTTACCCTAGGTCGCGGTGCAAGCCTAATTCTAAATTCTTGTCATTGTGCGATGCTCTTACGTGATTGCTATTGTTGTTTTAGTGGTATAAAAATCTCACTGCAATTCCGAGCTCGTTCCGATAATTTTACTCACAGTGATCGAAACATTTAGTCATTATTATTTGGTTTAAGAATTTCTCCAAATTTCGGAAAAATACCCTATATTGTATATGGACGACAATTTATTTTGGTTGTTTGGTAGATTATTAACGGTAGCTTCCTTACTTTTGTCAGAGATCACAAAAATTGAAAGTGTGTTATTTCTTCACTTTCATGTTGCTTCAATTTTTCCTCTCAACTTCATACAGAATCTTCTAACAAAACTTGTTAAACTGATGATTTGCAGAATCCACCCAGGTCTCACGAATAGTAAAGCGGAGAGTCTGAGAGTTCTGAAAAATGATATTCTGCACGCGCTAGGAAGAGTAACTTGAAAGTATGGACTAAACTTCCACAATTTGCACGTCTTTTTGAGTAAGAATGGTTTAGAACAGCTCATGGGAACTCATAAACGTCATTTCGTGGTTAAGCTGCCAAATTTTATAAGGGAGAACCCTATAATCCCCTATTATATTTTATCTTCTTACATTTCTATATTTCCTATTGTATACTCTTTGAGCGCTATTGTGAATTTCAAAACTCGATTTTTGTTTTTGTATATATATACATATCGAAAGTGCATATATTTAAGAATATTTTCCAAACGTTTCGGAGATATGAGCGTATTTATAAGAATTTTTCAACTTAGTGTATCGGCTTCCAAAATTTCAAACGCGTTTTTGTCGAAACGCTGTTTTCAGAGTCGGTGAGAAAAATTTCTCCAAAATAGCTGGATCAATCGAGTTGAAATTTTCGCACGACCTTATTACATATATGTATTTGTCAGGTAATGATTGAATAGATACGATTTTTGATGATTTTCGATTTAATCAAGTCACTCTGAAGTGTAATTTTTTTTGGGAAACCATAATTTTTGTCAAAATTCAAAATGTTGACTACTCCTTCGATCATTACCTGTACTCATATGTAGTAATTATATATACCATATATTTTTTTGGTTTTTGAATTTGAGAGATTTTAAGCATAAAAACCTTCATCGTCGCCAGACAACTTTTTTCGGTGGTCCTCCTGGAGATCGGCTACGGGATCAAGGAAATCCAAATTTCTTCAAAATTAAACGCCGATTATTAAAGCACATTAAAGTCTGTAAATTTACATTTTTTAAATTTAATTTTTAAATAAAATGCCTCTTAAAACCAACGAGTTTTTTCTGACGTACAAGTGAATATAACCCCTTAAGAAGACAACCCCGATTAGACCACTTCGACACACCCTTTAAGATGTAGCTGAAGCTAACGTGGCATTCAAAACAAAACAACATTTGCATCTTATGTACAATTCTATATACATATACGCTCTTTTTCGAAACCAATACTTTTTCTAAAAAAAAAAAAAAAATAAGGGTTACTGTCTCGTTCTTTGCATAATTTACAGTTCGTAAACGATAAGCATATATTTGTTTAATAAAATTGGATTGTGCCCTAACATTAATAGAGTAGCTGTGACTTCCCAAGCAATCCTAAAAAATTCGAGGTAAATAAAAAATTCCAAAAAACCGCAAAACACAAAAACATTTATGCATTATTTCCAATAAAACATTTAAATAATAAATATTTCTGCAGCTTAAACTATTTGCAAACCACTGCTCTCTAGCTTTGCTCAATCGCTTTCGTTTTTGCTGGCTGCTATCAAAGCTTATCTTGGTGTATTGTTCTCGCTTTCCAGATGTTGTACGGTTAAAGCGAAATTCACGCAGTTTCGCAGTCGCCATCGATGCTGACTCACTATGCAAATTCTTTACACTTTTTACAGGGTGTACTCGTTGTGACTTCATCAGCGGTTAACCTTCGCTAGCAACGTCTATGAAATTATTCGCTAAAGCATCTTCTTTTTAATCGCTTTTAAGCGGAAAAGCGAGAAAACATACAAAATAAATGATGCGCTGTGAAGCCTTATTAGTGTACCCGATGTGAAATATTTATATGCATATACATATGTATATGTATGTATGTCTACATAATATATACAAAACACAATCGTATTAATTGCTGAAGCAAGATAAGCCAAAGGCGGTGGTTATTTACCAGATTTTCTATTAAAATATGAATTTTTGGGCGTAGGTTTACAACCAGTATAATTTTAAATATTTAAACCGTTTCCAAACTAGTGGTTTCGTGTCGTAAGCCTAGATTCTGCTTTGTTCTGGATTTCAACTAATTGGGTGATAATCACATACACGCTTTCAGTATGCGCTTTACTTCGTTAATTTGCCTTAAATGTGTAATAATTTGGAAATTCGTCTAAAAACAGATAAACAAGACGTAACGTGGGCGGCGCCAAGCTCTACAATATATTCGAATACAATTTTGAGTTTTCAACTGCCATATGTATTTATTGTTTCGACTTTTTCCAAAGGTATTCAACAGACGAGAAACTTTTTACCGCGAAGCTCATGTACAATTTCCTACTTCTTACCACCTATTTTTCATAATTTGAGAGAATTTCAAATTCGAACCCGCCTTTGTACCCTAAGGGGATTTCACATTGTTATTCTACTCATTTTAGCAACACTGATCGTTGCTTGAGATAGCCGTTGGCGATTCTAACAATATTCGCCCATTTTACTAGGCTTCCTTCCTTTCGGAAGCTGCTGACACAGTAAGATACATGATAGATATTTATTATAGAGAATATCCCGATCTATAAACTGTAGCATATTTTAATCTATACGTACGAATTATGCAAGTCCTCTTGCCTATACTACCTCTCCCCCAGCTACTGGAGAGAAATGTCAAACATTAGTTGAAGATTAATTATAAAAGAACAAAATCTGTTCGCCAATCCAATATCGAGAACATATCTCTCTCCTGCTCTATTAAATATATCTCACTTTGACCGAGTTGTCTTAGCTGCCGTCAGCCGATCACAATTTGATTTAATTTATAAGTGTGCGGCTAGTTTAGGGTCATATTATTTACTACCTTGACTCGCTGAGACGGTCTATAGACTCCTTAGCTCTCGTTTGTAAATCAAAAGCTGTTGTGACCGAGTAGTAGATCACCTAGTTTTCGGATTCGTCTAGGTGTATTTATGTTATATCCAGTTGGGAATTTCAAAAACTCGATTTTTCTTTTGCATATACATTATTGAATGTACATACATATATGTATGTATATTTGAGAATGTGCTCCAAAAATTTGAGGGTAATCCGGCAAAAAGTTTTTTTATGTATGGATTTCGTACGAATTTTTTAACTTAGTGTAATCGGCTCCCACAGCACGAAGTTTTCCTCGAAGTCGGTGAGGAAAACTTCGACCGATCGACTTGAAATTTACATACAACCTTGTTAAATAAATTTGTCAAGTAATGATTGAAGGAATATTTTTTATAATAATTTCGTTGTGTATATATTATAATAAGTGTATATTTTTTCACAAACGGCGACTTTTTTTGTGAAGCTGCAATTTTGTCAAAAATCAAAATTTTGACTAGTTCTTCGATCATTACCTGTATTTATCTATAGTAATATTTTTTTTTTGTTTTTGGATTTGAAATAATTTTAAGAAGAACGGCTACGAGATTAAAGTATTCCAAATTTTTTAAAATTTTTTTTCCCGTTTTTTTTAACTACATGTACATATATAATTCTGTAACTGTACATATTTTTTATTTCAAGCCCCTTAAATAATCTTAGACACGCACATTATAGCATTAATGTAATAATAAAACTAAATGAAATCAAATTAGTTTCGGCTTGCGGACTACTTGGTTGTCAAAATCATAATTTTTTGAAGCTAAAAGAACTTTTCAAACCATATTGGAACACTGAATAAGTCCGAAGAAAATTGAAATCTATTTCGATACCAAAATGTGCATTCGAAATGAAAAAGTTTAATCCAAATAACATAATCCACAAATTAATTACATTATTATGTAATAATCTCATATACCCAACAAGAATGAAATACTCACTCGCGCACACATACATATAATATTTGTTGCATTCATTTCGTTGATACAATACTCTGCAGTAAATAAATTCACGCCTACGCAGCGTATATGTGTTAGTATTGTCTTATTATTGTAGATGGCAAAGGTTAACAGTACCACATTGAGCGGTCAACGATATTCACATGCACTTGCTAGAAACTCCCACAGCCACGGCACCCCTTACAGTCCACATAATAGCGCAGACTAAAGTCAATTGAATACACAAAGTTTTTATTTAACAAACATAATTGCACACAGTGACAATTGATGAGGCAATGGGGTGGTGAGGGGCTGTATTGAATGCATGCTTTGTTTGTTTTTGTTTATATTTGTGATTCATTGCAAACTTCACCGCCAACACCAACACCAACATTGACACCATCCGTCTTTCAGCTACTTTATTGTACACGTTTCATTAACATCATCATTTTCTTCTTTTTCATCGTCTCTTTGTTCTCTATTTTCATCATCCTCATCTTTTTTTTCAATTTTCTTAATCGTCATCATCTTTATTCATATCTTTTTCATCATCATAATCATCTTCTCTACCGTCATTACATTTTTCTGATTTTCTGTTTCATCATTTTCTCTTCGTTTAAAATTCTATCATTCAAATAGTAAGCTGTGGTCTTTGCTTTGCCAACAATTTTACACTGCTGAGCAAAAACTCGAAACAACACTCTATGCATGTATGTGTGTATGTATTATATATATTTTTTTCTTTATATGTATGCAATTAATTAATGTAGGTATGTATAAGGATATCATAATAATGCAGCGCATGCGCAAATACGCCATTTATCGCATCTTTTATAATATTTTTTTCTTTCTTTTTGCATATTAGCTAATAGTAATTAATTATATAAATACAGGGCGTTAATATTGGTAGGTATAATTAGTGTGTGTGTGTGTGTTATTTTCCTTTCTTTCTTTCTTTGTTTCCTTATAGCCATTAAGCTTAAAAGTCATTAAAAGTGTGGTCCGCTTCGCTTGATCTAATACATTTATGCCCTCTCGCACTACTTAACGCAAATTCACCGTTATTCTAGCACTAGGTTCTAGGTTTTCCACTTTTTCACCTGTTGCTGGCCTTTACTTTACTCAAACATAGAATGGGAAATTACTTTTTTTAGTTGTAGTTGTTGTGGTGCTGTGATTAATGCCGAGCGTGTAGCTCGTCTCTGCATGCGTCGACTGTTGGTGCTGCTGTTGTTGTTGCTGGTGATAATGCAATAGTTTGAAGTGACAAGCCGCTGTGACGCGACTGCTGAAAGCGCTACCGCTCGACTCCAGTTCGCCGGCAACTTCACGGATCGCCGTCACTAATTTTCACCTAGGCGTTGTGCTGGTCGGCATCTTCTCAAGAAAATCCTTAGCTAGCACATCCTCAATTTCGGCCAAACAGCTGGCCACCTCCTTGTCGATATCAGCGTGGTTGTGTGGATTGGGACAATTGACGCTCAGTGTTGAGAAGAAACCGTATAGATCTTGCAGCGAATGGATTTGCTGGAAGGTGAGCATTAGATGGCGGCCACGTTTTACATTGTTGGTCTACGTTGCAAGAAAAAATAAATAAATTAAAAGTTATAATCACCAAGTGACTTTTCGATACTTACCGGCGAATGTACTGCATACTTCATGTCCATCAATCGTCCGATGCGTCGTATGTGCGGCACATAGATTGTCGTTGGCAATGTGGCTGTTGTCATCAGCTCATCACTGCTGCCATTCATAATCGGCACCTCCTCGTGCACATCGAATTCGGTGCCCACGAAAGCCCAACGGTACATTTGGAAATGTGGCAAATTGGTCGCCGGCAGCACACAGCCTAATTCAAGCAGCTTCGACGCTTCCAGCTGCACTGAGCGCCAGTGTGTCACCTGATTTTGTGAACTCAAACCATTGCTGGAGGAATTTGATGACCACGAAACGTCCATGCCAGAGAGTAAACGCATTTGTTGACTGTCGGTTGTATCGTGAAACAACAATAATTAAACTGATTCTTTTTATTTTACCGAGAAAAACTCACCTCAAGTCCTCGCCATCGGATTTCAACTCTTGCTCCATAGCCAAGAACACATGCACCATCTCGGCAATTATAATGGGCCACAAGGATGTCACGTGATCAGCTGACATGCGTAGCAGGAGTACACGGAAGCAAAGAAAAACGGCTGCCTGCACGGATGGCACCATGGAAAGTAGGCGTAAGCTGTTCGCCAGTTGTTCTGTGGAAGAGATGAATTTTGTGAAATTGGAAATTCATAATCTAAGGGGTTTGGGGAACAATAAAATCAATGTCACACTAGTCTTCGAATTCGTTTTCATTTTCATATTTGTTTTTAGTCCCTATCAAATACTATTTAATAAAATACATCGCGAATTTGAATGAATATATCTAATATACTTTTACAAATCGCCTAAATGTAGGCAATATTTTAAATATGATCTCAAAAAAATATGCATTGCCTAAATTTAGGTGCTAAATAAACTTTCTCTAAAATTTCCACCCTTCGAAAGCACCCTAAAGGTAGACAATACATTAATGCGACTTTTACTTAATATCAACTGACCTTGTATTTCGGGCATATACTTGTGGTACTGATCGAATTCACTGCAGAATATCACAAATGCCAAACGTTTCAACAACATTGAGCGCTGCTCATACTCCTGCTCGCGCGACGTGAAGATATTTAAACTGCCGGTTTGCGTTAGAGAGACGCGGCTCATCAGTTCGCGGAATGTTGTATTGTCGTAAGTCATGAGACTGTCCATAATTTGCTTCCAGAAACTCAGACAGGAAATATCTAACTGGAAAAAGGTATTATCCAGCAACAGATCGAGCATGTCCTTGCGCCACGCCTTGCGTGTATACTGATAGCCACTGAGGCTTGCCAAAAGACTGGAGCAGGCATAGAAGGAGGGCACATTGCGCGCTGTGTGATTTTTCAGATATGGCGTAATGTTGTACAACAACGTTGTTATTATATTCACTACCTTATCCTTCTCCTGCGAGCCATACGCGACATCCAGCAAATTAGCTAAGGTAGCCGCTAAAACGCTTTGCGCTTGCACGGCATACTGTTGCTGCTGACCACCGATGCTATCGCGTAGACTACCCTCTGAGGTGATTGGCGAGATGTCCTCTTTGACAGCGAGGTTACGGCGCAACCAAGTGGTTTGTTCCAAACAAGAACCGGCCACATTCGACAGCGAGTCGACCAGCCGCGCGGTGACGTCATGCATGTCACGTATGTCTTTTTTGTCGGGAAACGGCATTTGCGGACAACGTTGCACAAATTCATTGAGCAACATCAGCAATACAAATTGTGCTGCTGGCGTGAGGTTGAGACAATCGCGCAGTAGCGCCAATAGAGAGCTCCACGAATCGCCAAGTTGTGGCGCAGGCGCGGACTTCATGTAAAAATAGAATAATTCTAAAGCGCTCACTTCGATGGTGAGGTGCACGGGTGGTCGATGTATGGGCGGCGGATTGCGCACCACTTGATGTAGTGTTTGTACGAATGAGTCCATCGGCATAACGCGTATGCTGGAGACAAGCGTAACGAGACTCAATTGCTCGGCGCATGCCTGTGGCGCCGAATTGCGTAGATACTGTTCGGGTATGCTGAGTGAAGAGAGTGGTTTGGCGCGCTTGGCGTACGCTTCACCGCGCTCTTGCCAGGTAACTGCGACAGCAGCAAGGAAGTTGGCGCCATGATGCAACGACACCGGCGATAGGAATTCCATTAGCTGTTGCTTCACCGGACGCACTTGACCCAATTCACTATCCCAGACGGCCGCAACGCTGGTAACGATACGCGAGAGATGTGAAAGCACGGCATTGCGCGCAGCTAGCAACTGTGGATTGCGTGGCGCCTGCGCCTCCGAGGATTGTGATGTGGCGGCGGCGGCCGCAGCAGCGCTGGACAGGAATGAATGTACAATGCTGTTGAGCAATTGGCCGGTATTGGAGCTCTGCGCTGAGACGCTGGTCTGTGGGTAGGCCTGATTGAAGAGATGTGAGAGCGTGGTCTGTTGTGTGTTGTCGAGCAGACAATAGTGACAGAGTATAGTGATGGCTTCTAGCTGTGAGACTACGTAGTCTGGTGGAAAGCCGCTCTGCTCCTTCAACGACAATTTCGCTATACGATCAATATTGTGACAAAGCTGATGTACGACGCTGATGACGATGTTTGTAAGCGAGCCGCAGCTGAAACAATTCAACGATGCAGTCACCAAATCGGTCCAGTTGCGGTGTAAATGCCGCAACTGATCATTCTGTAGCGCACTTAGCACCGCGGCGAGAAACATCGGCTGCTGACTGATCAAACAACTGGGCAAGTATTTGACATTTGTGACGCTTGCTTCGCCGCCAATGTTGGACAGACGCGTCGGTGATATATTGCCCGAGGTGTCTTCCTTGCTGCTACCAGCGCCGTTTGCGTTAGCGCCATTGCTCTCTTGTTTCAGCAGCTGTACTTCATATTCAAGTTTTATCACAGACATGAGTAGGCGTAGCAGCTGTAATTGCAGCGATTCAGCATGCAATTGATCATCTTGGGGATTGTTGAAATTCAGTATGCGCGCAGGCAGCGTATCTGACGCGCGTGATTTCTGCTGACGCTGTTGGCCGCTAAACATGCTCACCGATGCGTTGAGACAATGTAGTATCACTTTTTGTAGTTTGCAACGCGCCATCAGGTCGGCGATGTAATATGCCAGCCCCTTGCCCATGCCGCGCACGATATCTATTAGCTCAGCGCATATAAGTGAGAGCAGCTCAACGCTCTCCAACTGCACGCGACAGTTGCCCATTACATCTTCGGCGTTGGGAGCGTCGGCGGCGCTATCTGCATAACGCGCTTCATGATGAAAGAAACCGCGCGCATAATAGAGACAGATTGTGACCAACACCTCTAGATGCATGCAGGCGCGATAGCTTTGCGCGTACTCGGTGTTATTGATGCTGCCCGTAAAGCCTTTGCCCTGCATGCATTTGCGATGACGTATCAGCAGCTGTTTCAATGTGCCACTGGCCACGGAGGTGGTGATCGACAGACAGAGAAAAGTGCGCGTGTCACAGGTGATGATGTTGCGTAGCGTTTGGAATGCGTACAACGTTTGTTTTGTGTCGTAAGCGCCACTGGCGTAGATGAGCATATGCTGATAGTAGCTGGGCATTTGGTCGGTGACCAGGCGGGCGGATATATCACCCGCGCTTATGCTTGAATTGCCGCTCTTCATTGATGAACGCTTACTACCACCATCGCCGCCACCGTTGCCATTCTGTTGCTGCTGTTGTGCGGCGGCGGCATTTTGACGTAAAATCTGCAAATTCTGTTTGCTCTTTTCCAGTGTTTCCTGTGTAAGTGCCCATTCGGATTTCGGTTGGCTGGGCTTCTGACTTGTCTCCAAACTGAGCGTGCGCCGTTTATCCTCAACATTTATAGTGGACGCGGTTGTGAGCGAATTGGATTGTGAGCGCGACTCGTACAGCTCCTCATCATCGTCGTCGCTTTGCAGTGAATTGCATGTAATGGGCTCCTCCTGCAGACTGTGCGGTCCGGCCAGTCCAGAGTAACTGTTGTTGCTATCCGTTGAAGTCTTCGAAATGCAGCTCATGCGTTTCTTATCACTGCTGCCGGGTGACTTTTTGCCCGCGCCATGTTTTTTCTTATTCAATTTTGTTGTGCCATGTGCGCGCTTATGCTTGCCGCTGCCCGCGTTACTTTGCTGCTGTGTTTGTGGCGGTGTATCAATTGGCTGCGCGGACATTTGCGCTCCTAAATCTTTGAGTGTTGTCTCTGCAGCTGCGGTATCGTTGGCGCTGCCATTATTGGTGCTGAAATATTCATCAGCTGCATGCGCCGAGTCATCCAGTATACCAGAAATTTGTGTTGGCGCGCCCAATGAAGAATGTTCGTCTGTAGTTGACGTGACCGAAGCTAAGCTCGAATCACCAGGCGTTTTCTCACGCGTTAGCCGATACGTTTTGCGATTCTTCGTGCGTTCGTGTTGTGACAACAACTCAGTTACGCGTTCGCAGTCGCCGACGAAACGTTTGAGATTGCCGCCAACAGTTGTATTGCCATTACCAACGACACCAACACTGGAGCTGATCGTCAGGCTGTCGTCCTTCTCTACGCTTGTTTCGCGATTTTCCGATTCAGAATCGAACATGCTGCTCTCCGAGTCATCCGTGTAGTCGTGTTCGAAGTCATGCGCGTCCAACTCTTCCTTATCATCGTCCTCCTCTTCGGCGGCATCGTCATCCTCAACTGCGCTCTTCACACTTTGTGACTGCTCTGCTGGCTTTGTTATGGAATGTGCATCACTTTTCGAAGTCAACTCGTGCATTTCGCACTCTGTCTCATTGTCTTCAGCATCATCGAAATCCGGCGAATTATCTAGCGGATTGACTATGAGCCCTATGGTGGCGTCTGGTAGTTCTGCAGCAGCTATAGTTTGTGTGGGCGTTTTGTCGCTCAAAAAATTCGATGTTTTATTTTTGCTACTCAAAGCTACACCGAAAATCTTCTTGTGGAAACTACGTATTGGACTGCGTTTCTTGTGGCTCGAGGTGTCCATGTGATACTTGATATTGCCATACTCAGAACTGATGGCATAAATATCACGTTCCAGCGAATTGTCGCTCTGCGCGCCGCCCAACTGTAGCTTGTCGCTCGCCTTTGTTTGCCCGTTACCTTCTTCGCTGCGTTCCTGTTCCAGCACGTGCAAATGCATAATGCCAATACGTTTCGTCTGTGGACCAAGTAGTATTTTGTAGAGCGGCTTAATGAGACGCGGCAAATCACCACGCAGCAAAGCGGACTGTAGCCATTTGGTGACACAAGTGCGCACAGACATATATTGCGGCAGCGCCAGAGTATCCAACACTTTTAACAGCGTTTTTTCGAAACCCTTGGAGGGCTGTTTGTCACGCCCCAAATGCCAGAGGAGCTCAAACTTGCGAAAACTCTTCGATTCACTCTCTTTTAGCTGCTCAATGGCAGCGCGCGCCACTGGACGCGCGGGTGAAGCGCACACCAATTGCACATCACGCGCGCGATCGTAACGGTAATTACGTAGCGCAGTTTGCGGCAACATACTACTGTATTGTTCGCCCCAGCTGGCAGCTGCCAAGGCATCGGCGGCGGCAAATTGTTGATGCATGCTATGCGCATACATACGATTGCCGATGATGGTCTCCACCAGGCCGCTCTCCAAGCAATTATGCAGCTGATAGAGCAACGAGGTGATCTGCGCCGGATCAACGCCCGGTTCACCCAAGTAATTCCACAACACGGAGGTGATCAGCTGAAAAATGCGCGTTTTATGTTCAATATAGCTGACGTGACCGAATTTGAGCAGTGGCAGCATTACCACAAAGGTCACGCCGGGGCTGGTGGTGTGTTCGATTTGAGACTTGAGTAGGCTGGAAAAGTAAAAATTTATATTTTTTTTTTTTTTTTGTATATTATACTTCACATACCTAATTAAATCGAAGAGCGTCGTGATCGCAGCTATCTGCATTTCTTTATCGCTTTGCGTATACGCCGTGACCAGGCAGAGAACCTTCAACCAACTCGGTATCTCTTTGTCATTCTTATCCAACACAATATTCTTATTGCAATTGGGGAATGTGGACATTTCTACGAGCAAATTTGCTGCCAATTTTATAGCGCTACGCAAACTATTCGATACACGTAAATCCATTAGCGTTTGTATGCGTCGTTCGGTTCTGTCATCGCATGTCACTTGCGTCTCATCGCCCTCATCGCTCGCATCGCTGGTGGTTGAATCAGTGCCGGTGCCTGCAGTTGTGGCTTTAGTCTGTCCCAACGAGCGATTTAGTAAGCTATGCAGCTGTTTGGAACGACTCATTACATTAACGCGCAGCGTGTCAAAGAGTCGTTCGATTTCTACGAGCCGTTCAGGGCTTGCGTCTTCATAGATCTGCTCATTTTGAAAAATATGCTCCACACTAAGCGGCTGTTCACGTTCTACTTCGACTTTAATGCGACATTTCTCCTCGTCCACTGCAGTGGCGCGTTTAATTTGCAAAACGTGACGTGTCAAATAGAGTTCGAAGAAAATCTCATATTGTCTAATGCATTTTTCTAGTATTGAGAATTCTTCTTCGTTGTTAGCATTAGCTTCGTTATAGTCGAAAATCAATTCCTCCACACGATCTTTGGCTAACTGCTCGGTGGCTGGTGCGCTCTTTGGCAAATCGTCGGTTTCATCCTGGGTTTTCAGTAAAGCTGGATCGAGTGATTTGGGTCCGGTGAGTGCGATGTCCTTGGGACGTGTCTTCTTGGGACTGGTGCGTATGCGCATATATGGTTTTGTGGCTTTCGATTTTAATTTTTTAATGCTCAATGGCGTATCCAAGTCGGAGGAGGATTGTGGCTCGATAATTTGTCCAGTGTCGGGGCAAATCTGTGTGTGTGAGTGGAAAAAGAAAATTTACTTTAATTTATAAATATTCGTTCATAATTTGGTGCATTTCAAACCTCTTTATCCAGTTCTGATAGCTTTGATGTGGATTTGGCCTTCTTCTTCTTTGGACTTTTACGCTCCATATGCTGATTGGAGTTCGAGCGTCGCATTGGCGGCTCGGTATAAGCATAAACGCCCTTATTTTTGCCATGCTGTGACATGCCATTGCTGTCGTCACCCGAAAAATGGTTTAACTTCGAATCGGATTTGCTCTTCTCTAGCGCATACATAGCGCCAGCAACTTGCGCAATTGATGTATTCTTCAGTACGCTTTTATTGGCATTACTAGCTTTTTCATCGGAGGATGAGTAGTAGCCGTGATTGGTGCGTGGCACGAGCTTTATGGGGCTACTGTATAAAGAGATGTGCATAAAATGTTAAAAATATTTTGAAATATATGCATATTTTTTAGGTTATAGAAATGTAACTTACGTAATCATCGGCTGCACGCGTGAAACAATTTTCATGCATAGCTTCAGTGAAGCATTTACTTCATCACTACTTATATTGTCTAGATGTATGGTGAGCATCTGTGTGATAGCTAGAAATACTTTTGGCAAATAAATGCGCGTCGTTTCATTGTACATTTCCAAGGAGATGGTTTCTAGTAAAAATTCGGTAAGATAGCATATTTCGACCAGACTAGGATCGCCAGAGCCGACTTCACATTGAAATTTCGTTTCATTGCTGCTGCGCGAAATGCTACGTGATAATTTTCCTCTCGATTGTGAGCGAGTCATGAATTTGTTGGTCTAAAAAATAGCGAATATTAAAATATAGGTTAGGTTGAATATAACTTATAAACCGAGCAGGTTTTTTGAACAATCAGTCTCATTTACACCTTCTCACCTTCTTGCACGACTTGTCATACATGCTCGTCATAAAACTCCAAATATAAACTGGGTCGAATGTGGCAAATAGTAGATTGGCCGACTTCACCACCTCCGAATTGCTGCTGCTCGACAACGACATGGTGCGTATAATATCGCAGAGCACATGATCCAGCACAGCGCTACCAATTTCCGCTTTATCCAAGAGTGAAACCATTATACGATATGGCTTCACATCCACTGGGTTGCTCTCCAAACTGAATTTCAGCGTACATATCAAAGATTTTATGACAATATGTTTCGAATGCTTCTCAAAATATGTTTCCGTCTCTGCGGGCGCGCCATCTAGTGAAGTTGTGTCATAAGTAGGTGAATTCTTAGCCACCTCACTGCCAAGCAACCAAGAATATAAGCGGCGATTCAGTGACATATCACGTCGTAAAATTGTATTCAAACCATTCGTAACCAATTTGATGAGATCCGCTTCGGTTAGGTAGATGGTATGCATGGGAAAGCCGAGTAGTAGAAATTCTAATGTATTACGTTGTACTAAAATAACGCTATCATTGAGGCAAGCGCATAGGCCGGACATCATAATATCACGATTGTGTCCCATAATAAATACTTGCTCCTGCATGCTCAAGCGTTTGTTGAAGTGCTCGAGTAGATAGGTGACCGCAGGCAAGCGTATTGAAGCATTTGTCGCCATACATTCCCAGAGCACAGTGTAAAAGTGTGTCGGATTGACAGCAGTGCAAACTTGCGTAAGTAAGGAATTCGTGCGATCGAAATGATCCAAGCCATTCTCATAGCCGGGCAGTACACCGCTGAGGAAACCACTAAGCGCTGGGCGTAACTTATCGCCCAGTGGCACAAAGTAGGTTTCATAAATGCCTAATAGTGCAGGACGCACATTCATTGCCGCATAGCCGAGTAGTGGGAAGAGGCCGGCACTGGTGGAAAGTAAGAAAGAATTGAAATGTAAAAAAATAAAAAGAATAATAATATTTTGTATGATGTAAAGTCAATGCCTCGAACCTGTATATGAAAAGCTCTTGCGCCAAACGCTCTGCGCCCGTTTTGCCGAAGATAACATCGTAGGTCTCCAGTGCTTTTAAATGCACACCAGATGGCAGTGCTGGATGCATGCATTGCGCCAAACGTTTTGAGATTTTTATGCGACGCGGAATTACTTGATATTGTGTATTGCCGGATATTGCCTGCAGGGAAATGTACATAAAAAATATATAGAATATTGTAGTTGAATGTCTGATAAAATTACCAAGTTCAAAAATTATAACACCATACGGGTAATTTATATGCACATATGTATGTCCACATTTGTAATTATAAAACAATTATCGTTGATTTGAAAAAAAAAAAAATAATAATAATAATAATAAGAAACCACAGCAAAGCGCACATACATTTTTATCAGTTTTCAGTATGTGTGTCTATATGTGTTTATTTCAACAGCTCGAATAATGAACCGACGTGTCCATGTATGCTTAGTAACAGCATTTTGCTGACCTTTAACTTGTTTTTCTGATTTTTTCTCACTTATCACCACCCATTTTCGTAAATTACCAAATTTACTTTAAAACAACGAAATTCTTTATCGTCTGCAGTAGCTGTTTGGCAATACAAAGTAACGTTAAACTTGTGAACTGATAAGATGTAGCAGTTTCAGTGACCCGATGTTGTAAGCCATGCAAATTTGAAGAAATGAGTTTTACTCATAATACTATCAGTCAATAATAAATAATACATTTAATTTGTATCAATTAATATTTATTCAGGATTTTTATTTATAGCTCTGATGCGTCAGTGTAGATAAATAATTTCGACTTCTATTTATATGAGTATGTGGTTTAGTAATTAATTTACACTGACCATACTTTATCACAAACAAGAAAAACCGTTAACATCGGCTGCATCGAAGCTTTAATGTTCTGTACATGTGTATTATAGCCCAAAAGGATATAAAAAGATCTTGATTCTGATCAGTCAGTTTACCGTGTCTTGTCAATTAAAAATATCTTAGTAATATACTTGTATTTAATATATAACTAGCAGCATGTATGATATATTTAACCATCAGTTGTTATGCGTTAAAATTTATTACTCATCCAGCAAAATGAGATATAGTTTGAGGCTATTTGTCATTAAAGGGGGAAGTCACAAAAGCAATGTAATATATTTCATGTTTTCGTGAAGCACGTTTTATTATCAATATTGCTACTTATTATCGTTATGTATATAAATAAATAACTGTATATGAGTCAGTTGTAAATTATCAGCACATTTATCTACATTTAATTTGTACAATACCTTCAGCCTACTGTCAAGCAAATAAATATTTGCAACGCATTGCATTGTTTACATATGACTTCCTCTTTAATACATTTGAAATTGACGTTTGACCAAATATTATGACTTATGTAATACAATCAGCGTATGTTCACATTATGTTACCTTGCTAAGCTTGCCAAGCGCCGATATAAGGTCAGCCCATTCGCTTGAATATTCAAAGTTTCGTAACGCTTTATCAATATTTGACATATAATTACGATATTTCCCTTCCGCCAGCAATTTCTTCTCCTCCATCAAAGCATCGGCTGTATCCATTTTTCATTTGCTATTTTTATTATCTTTCCAATTGTTGAATAAAATTTCCAAGGAAATTAAATGTGATGCTTGTTGTTGAGTGATTTATATTTGTGGTAAACCTGTAATAATAAAGTAATTAATTATAAAACATATATGTAATAATGCAAATATAAAATATGCAAATAAGATTTCAAAGTACATAAAATCAGTTGAGTGGATTTTTACTAGTATATTCTAATATGTCTATAGTCGTGGGAGATTTTAAAAATACATATATGACATGACATCTGCTAATTCCCACATTACTTCAAATTCCTGTAAAGGGAACATATACGTAGTATGTAATGCATCAATTGTTGCAACTAAAATAAAAGTTTATAGAAAAATCGATTGACATTGAACTCTGCCATTTGCAGATTTACATTACAGAAGAACACTTGTTGCATTGTGGCGTGTGCAACGTCAATTCAATTATGCCACTCCATTACGTCCATAACAACCACATTGTGAATACATTTATTCCATTTATTCGTATTGTTAATGTTGTGTGCAGTCTTTTGGAATTTCTAAATTTTGATTACTTACAACACATTTTCTTAGTTTACTTTTCAATTACGTGGTTCTTAGTTACTATTCCAGTGGCTGCTGCTTTGTGATAAATGAAATTTACATGTACAAGCAATATATATGTGTTTCCCCGTAGTAGTATCATAGTTTCACTAGATCAGCGATAAATTAGTAGTGTTGTTCACATATGGCACGAATCGCAGCGTCGAGCATTCACTCGAATTCAAACGAACTGTTTTGTGTGTGAGTTTGCTTTCGATTGTTGCGAATTTAATTCTATCGCTCAGTCGATCGAGCGGTTGTTTATTTACTTCATTACGTTTTGTTCTCAACACAACCACTAGATCCATGTAAATATCCGCAATTTCCTTGTGTGGGTAACATTTATGTTTGAATATTTTTGTTTGTTAATTCGTGTTGCATGTATTTTGCTCTGCTTTCGTTTTGAACTCCCCGCCCCCACTTGAAATGTGGTGTTTGCCATTAACTTATATGTCGCAGCAAGTGTGGCTGTGTGTAAAGTGTACAAATTAATGGAAAGTGAGACCAAAAGTTAATGTTGCTTCTAAAGGGGCAAGCCAACCTCCATCACTAACCACCAGATATATGTCTCGTTTGGAACTTAACAACAACAACAACTTCTTTGTTAGAGTCTGCCCATAGCAATGGTTGTTGTTCTATTCAAGTTGTAGGTGCTGTTGTTCCATCGTAAATCTACTTTACCTTTACTGCGTTGTTGCCGATGACACACCAGTCAATGCCAACCCAATTTACAACTTTCAAGTATTATTTTTTAGTTTTACTTCACTTTTTCTTTCTTTCAATTTGCCAAATCCATAAAGTTTTCAACTCATCCTACTTTTACATTAAAATGCTTTTCCACCTGCAAAATATGTTGCAATTCCTAAAGTTTTAACTAAATTGTATTTGTATCACATAATTGTGGCTTTCGATTATCGTTTTTTCGCAAGAAATGTAAAATTTGCAACGATTGCAACAACTTCGAAGTGGAAAACAGTGAAAAAATCTGAATGTATATTCACTGACGTAGAATAATCTGTTTGACAAGTATGAACAGTGCTGCCCAGTTCGAACAACTGTGGTTGACGTTGCCAATGGTGTTGTTTGGTGAAATAATAATTATGATTTGGTGATTTTGAATATATTTATGTGGAGAATTTCAAATTAGTCGTAGAGCCCGTACAGTAGATTAGCAGAGAGCTTCAACGGTCTAAGCTCTCAATCAGGCGACATAACATTCGGAATATTAAAGCTATTTTATGCACCTAAAGCTACAAAACAAAAAACAAAAGAAATAACGACTACCTGCGTATAATGTTCTCTCCGCAAAAGATGTACTGACCATCGTATATTTAACCAGAGAAGAAGTTTGAATTGAGATTGGAAAGGCAAAAGCTTTCTTAGCTTATCTATAGACCAAAGGGAATATTGATTTTAAAAAATTAACAACACAGGAAGATATTAATTTACTGAGGTCCTCAAAAACCCCCGGCAACAAAGAATAATCATATACATTTTGTTTTAAATAGTGAAGGTTACTTCTGACAGTTTTTCATTATCTCAAATAAAAAACTAAAATTGCTCAGATATCTTAGAATTGGATCTTATAGTCGGCCATGCAATGCTACAAGAAGAAGATAGTGCCATCTTCCATATTTACAGTTATACTAGGGGGACTATCTGAGTTATGTGAGTGGTCGATAGTTATCGGTTGTTCCTTCTGTTCAAATATCGGAATCTTAGAAAAATTTTATAGTTTATCCCATTCACCCCTTTCGCCGAAATGTTTGTTGACCTACCCTGGCTTCTATTAGTTTTCATCCCAAGTTTGATGTTCTGGGAGTATATACATTGGCGATGACCGCGAAGAGCTCTAGTTTTTCGGTAGAGTTAAGCTAACCTTAGCAAAATTGCGATATGCATACACTAGTAGCTTTAAAAACGAATTGCCATCTGCGGCTGGTTGAGCCAAACATTGTTTTTGTAAGTTTGTTGTTGATGTTAGAGGTCGGACCTCCATCAGTTGTAGCAGTAATTGCCATTGTCTAACCAAGAGTATCATCACAACTCAAGAAACTCATACCCTTTCACAAATTATTCAACGATTTAATATACAGCCATTGAGGGTATGAAACTGTGTCAAATGCCCACTTAGAAGACATCGCACTAATTATATTATTGCAATTGAAAAAATGTAATGAATGATTTGAAGTACTATCCGCCGCTTGTGAAAAGTATGTATGAATTTCAATTGCTCTTTCTAAATAGACATTAAGCTGTAAAGCTTGGTCAACTACAAATATTCCGAATAGCCTTGAACTGTTTTAATTTCAAACCAATGTGTCCCGTTCGTAAAGAGTTTACTTGAAAATTGTTTTTTTTTTTTTTTTAAATTCATTATCATTACAAAACTACCGAGTCAGCGTCGACTTCGTCCTCTTCTTTCTTACTTTCATTGCAAGCTTGAAAGCGTTAAAGCGCGAGTTCGTGATTTTTTTTTGTGTAAATGAAGTCAAAATAAACCTCAGTTCAGCTGATTTAATGGTCATTCTGTTGTTGTAAAGAGTGCTTTGTTTGTTTGTATTAAGCCAATGGTGGCTACCACACACTCTGGCGCTTTGATTTTGTGCTGTCGTGACTCCTAACGGGTGGCGTGACGTAGTGTCGATTAATCGAATTGGAGCAGAACGTAATGTTTTTGTATTTCTTTATACCTACATATGTATGTATGTGTGTAAATAATGCAGATTTATACGGGAATATTTATCCATTTTATTTTGATTTTATTTCAGATTATGCAATGGCAAGTGCCACTGCGTGCTGCTGATGCAGTTTACGAGTGTTGTGGGGTGCAGCACCTCATATGTTGCGTGATAAATACTAGGTGTCGATACTGTTATTGTACATACATAAGTGATAAACTTATAAAATATCTGTAATAATGGAGGCTGAAATTATGCTGCGTTATGCGACAGGTAGACAGGCAATTGTGCGACTCTATGTGAAAAACAAAAAATAAAATAAAAAAATAGAGTTATTATTACATAAACCTCCCTATAAAAGTGAAATTGACATAAGAATAAAACGTTAACTTCAGCTGCTGCGAAGCTATTTATAATACCCGTCACCAGTGCATATCTTATAGCATAAAGGGGTATAACAAAACATAACCTGGATTTCGATCGGTCAGTTTGATTGGCAGTTATATGCTATAGCGTTTCGATCTGAAAAAAATTGTCCCAGGATTGTGGCGTTGCCTACGATCCTAAACTTCACCTGGTGAATCTGCTCGAAGGAGCATCACTGTATAAGTATTTATCGACCTTTCGTACATAGGGATAGATATTGTAGTCGAAGCTAGGGAGGGAAGCTTGGAGTGGAAATTTTCTGTAAGGAGCAGCAATATTAGCGCTAAGTTCGATAATTTTGCGCTCAAAGCTTGGCGTCTTGCGTTCTAGCACTGGACCAAAGAACCTCGCGTGCGCTTAGCAGGCGCTGGTCGGCGACTTAAAGATTCTTTTGGCTTAGAGTAGAGCGCAGGAGATCTTTTGAATAGTAGGGTTTCCAACTGGACATTGTCCAATAAGCATTCATGCGGTGAGACTAAACATTTTGGCGGTCGTAAGTTGTAAGGAGGTGAGTGCGGTGAAAAAATCCAGGCACTTTCTCCTCCATTGTCCAGACTTTGCAAGGCTGAGGATGAAAAATCTCGGGAGTCTTACTTTCGGCGAACCAGGAGACGTAGCCGAAACAGACCTTAGCCGTCTCAACAAATTTGTGATAGACTCAAACCCCTTTGTCGATTTGTAAGAATCTTATGATCTATTATATAGGAGTTTTAGGTAACACAACGAAATGGCGTTCTAAGCTGCACAAGTGAGATCCCTGTCGACCTCTTAACCTAAACTGAACTCTATATTTTTTTTAAATCCCTGGTCCATACAATGGACATTCACTATTGATAGACATAGCCTCAAAGTTCTATAATATATATAATACTATATTACCTTTCCACGAGCAAAATCCTCACTATGTAATGTACGATATAAAAGTTTTACAGTCAAGTCTGAGTCCATATAGAAAAATATGTACTTATATAGAAGATAGAATGATGACTTTAATAACTCTATAAAGATAATGTTTACCTAGAAAATATTCCCACAAAATAAATGTATTCTTAAGAGCTTCCACTTAGAGGTAAAGCAATATAAGAAGTGATTGGTAAGTACTGATGAGGGTTCCTTGCTTCGAGCACAATCAGCTATCTATCCTTAGTTTCAACAACTTTTGGTGTTCTACTCTCTATATTTCGGAAGGATTTTACATTTTTTAGGGGAAGTCGATTGAATAGCTTCGAGTACTTTTTGTGTACTTTGTTATAAAATAGTTTGTAACATATTCTAGTAATATATTAAATTCAATTTCATTTATTTAAACTTTTGTTCTCTTCCGTTCACATTCTGTGTACTTTTGTTAGCCTCTCATAGCTGTTTGTGCATAAATTACTTACAATAATTTTAATACAAATTGCATATTAATTTGCAAATAACCAAAACAAGGTACTGCTTCTACAATAAATGGTATTTGCTTCCAGATATGTTGTTTGTAGATACATATGCAGATTGGCTCATTAGCATTTTACACCTTCAAATGGTCTGTAGGAATCATGTATAGCTGCAATTATGAAGGTAGTAGTATACATAGTGATAGTGGGTTTTCAATATAAGTATCAGGTGAAAGTAATAAATATTAGCCTCGAGCCAACTAATTAAGAATATTTCAGGGCTGCTGTACACTTGTGGATCTGTTTTGACTTTTTGAGTATATTTATTTTGACGACTTTTAAAAGCTCTATAACAAAGTCTATCTGTCTGTATACTTGAACTAGTCATTTAGTTTTGGAGATATTGATCTGCAATGTTGTGCACGTTGTTTTCTTCCCAAGTAGTTTTGCTAACGTTTAATCTTATTTTTGTCAAGCATCTCTACTTCGAATTTATTCAACTGGTTTCCTACGTGGCAGTTAGTTAATTTGCCTCACGCATCGAACAATTAACGATAATGGTCACATGTCAACGTCAGTTTGAATTATGCGTGACGACAACATAAACGCACAACAGCAACAACAACACAATAAAGTGTACGCATTTCAACTGAGCAATAAAACCCATAATCGCTGACAAAAATACCTAAACTATTTTATTAAACTTTTCGCTTAAAGCTATTGCTTCTGATGAGGTTTTGTTTGTAAACAAAATCTTTGATTTTTGAGCCCGCTTATAAAATTTTTAATTTAATTTTATTTTAACGGTATTTATAAGCTTTAAACATGAAGTTCAATGTCAAAAATTTGAATGTTTTACGGTTATAACGGTGCGTGCAAGTGGGCGCGTAGCAAACCGTTAGCCTGCTTTTTAGATTAGCTGTATTTTGCTATGCGTAAGCGTTTATTTTTTATTACTCGCAATTGACTTTGATTTTCGACAATATGCGCATAACTTATTTACAGTTATTGTATTGATTTGTGCTTCATTATTCGCACCTTCGAACCGCTGGTGCAAAGTACTCATACAAAGTGCGTAGTTTTTAGTACTTATCATTCATTTCAGCTGTCCGTCGTAGGTCAGTAAATAAGCGTCAATAACAGCTATTTAGATACATACTATGTTATATGCATATACATACGCATGTATGTTTGTACCCATTTTTTATGGGACCTACACGCCCTTACAATAACCGTTTAAAATTGGAGCATTGAAGAGAAATTGTATTTGTATTCAACAATGCTTTGAACAATAATGGAACATAAATCAAAGTGGCATTAGAAATAATAAATTTTACTAATTGGTAGTAAACGGATAATTAATGATCATATATATGTATGTATGTGGTTATGGGCTGGATAATAAAAGTTATAAGGTAAATTACCGGGTGGTAGCGAAACTTGTGGAATGTGGGGAATATATGTAGCTATAGAGCTGGTTTCCCATGTCAGCGATGAGGAAATCTGTGAAGAATAGACGGCGGAAGGTGATAGACTGTGCACTTTTTGCCTGCTCCAACCAAAAATATCAATATTCAATAGTAGAAATAGCTATATATGGTATAACCCACTGCAGGCTTGCGTATGGGTATATTCCTTTCTACGACTTCCAGGCGGAAAAGTCCGACTACAGTTTTTTTTGAGTACGTAGCGCTCACTGGGTATATAAATCCGGGCACATGGTCTCTCTTGTCCTAAGCACAATCCCAGAATTTATTACAGTGCTGATACTGGACGTGACACTGTGGAGATGGGAGGGCGGAAAAGACCATAGTTGCCAGTGTAAACCTTACTTCGATATTATTTGATGGTCTCAGGTATTTCACGACTTCATAATCTTATCAGACTGGAAAGATGGTCTCTCTCTGCGATCCTTTTGCGTTATAGCGCTGGATCTATGGACCTCATGTGAGGTTGCTCTTGACAAAATTCATCACGTCGCAACGGTAAGTGTTCTGACTGAACACTGTCCAAAAAGCTCACATGCATTAAGGTTACATATTTTTTTGAATAAAAATTGTTAAAGCTGTATGGAGGAATGCGAAGTGGAGTAACTCTAGACACATACTTCTTAACTTTCAAGCTTTTGCCAGACACGACTTGTAATCTAAAGTTGTAAAGAAATAATATTAAATTCGTTCATCAAATTGAATCATTCAGTACGGAGTACGAAACCTTTTGCTGTCGACGGCTTATTATGCTGGGCATAGTCAGAAAAAGTGGAAGGTAATAAATTACAGCTCAATTATTATGTTTTATAAGGTTAAAAAATGAGAATATATAATCTAAATCTGGCAAAACTCAAATTTTAATAGAGACGAAATACCAAAGAGAATAAATTTTGACTTCGAATTAAGTATATCTTTAGGACAAAAATTATCGTAGAATCAATCACAGATAAAGTAAGAAATAAAACCACACTCACAGGTATGGTATACAGATGGATTCGAGACAGCAGAAGGAATAGTTGTAGGAATTATGAGCCCAAGAACAAAGCTGGCAATCCCCATGGACAAATACTCTATCATCTTCCAAGCAGAAGTACTCAGGAGAATACCAATTAACTAGCATATAGTAATTTGCAGCGACAGCCAACCTGCACTGAAGGCAATGTCATCATGGAAAATTCAATCGCAGATGGTATGGGATGAAGTAGGCGAACGGAATAAAGTTCGCTACTTTGCGACAAACAGGTATTGAAGGAAATCAAATGGCAGACAAGCTTGCAAAAGAAGCGGCCTCAGCCACGCCAACGAGACCAGAGCCCTTCTTCCCAATAGGCGCTCATACAATAAAAAAGAAACTAAGCGAGGTGAAAACGAAAATAAAAGATAGGTACTGGTAGAGTAGTGACAGTATTAGACACTCAAAGTAACTGATAGACGGCTACAACACCGCTATATTTAACAAAAAGAACTTAAGAATATTAACAGCATTTCTAACAGGACACTGCAGACTGCGCAAACATATGCACAGGATAGGAATGAGCTCTGACGAAACGTGTCGCTACTAAAGCCGCAGAGGCCGACGTACATATTGTTGGAATGCGTTGCGGTGACTAGAAGACGGTTGATGTATTTAGGACTTACGCAGCCGAAGCAAAGTCATATTAAATCCATCAATCCCTCAAGCAGCCTCCTAGATTTTCTAAAGGCTTTAGGATTAAACGAAACAATATGTAAAGAATTAGAGGGCACAACAGACATATGAGCGCCGTGCACATCTTCCCTATCTATCTATCTGCATATATCGTATGTTTTAGGGCTACTTAAACATGAATCGAATAACTGCGCTGTCATAAAGTACGCAATATTACGCAAATCTAAAATAGATCGCATAATTTCACCATCATCATTTAAATAAGTCCATAAACTCCCTTGACAAATTTTTATTGAACAAATAATTGACTACACACTAAAGCCACTTGCATACACATAAGAGTATAATGAAAATAAAACAGCTATGCCAAACGGTTTCATGTTTTCAGATAATCACAAAATGTTGCAAACACAAATTGCCGACACTTTGATGAACCAATTCGTCGCAAGGCACTTTAAAGTATTTACATTTACATATAAATAATATAAATAAACAAAGCAATTTAATTTAATTTAATACATTTGCAATAAAAAGCCATTCAAATGCGCGTTGTCAAAGCGCCGTTATCTGCCCGGGTTGGGTGGGGGTGCAACCCGAGTGCAACGTGCTTCGCGCGCAAATTCGCCGCAACAAATATTAATGAACATAAATTTAAAAAATACATACAACAACTAACTAACTGAAGTTTTTTTCAGTTATTTATTTGCCTTTTATTATATTTACTTTTATGTGTTTGTTTTAATTTATTTTATTTTTTAATTTTTTATTGTTTTTCTTTTTTGCACCACACTGTGCATTTTATTTAATTTTTTAATTTTTCATTGTTTGTTTCTGCACCACACTGCGCATTTTACGCTTGTCATGAGCTGCTTTTGGGTTTCGTCAATTGCTATTTAAGCATTTGAATGCGTGCTTTTTGTGTATTTGTTCGCTAACGCTGCCCTACATACGAGCAAATTGAGCCAACGCTACCTGCAAGTCAATGCCTGGCTTCAATGCGAGTCTGTCAAATTACCACCCACTAACAATTGGTGTTTGCCAACTGACAAATTCGCTGACTGATGAATTGGTTGTGGGTGCTTATTTGTTTATATATGTACATGTTTATAAGTGCGAATTTCGCTATTTCCAAACAGAAGAAGGTGTGAAAGTGAGAGATTTATGTAAATGTATGAGGAAGCTGTCAGATTCTTTATCAATGATTTATCTTGTCAAGCTGACTTTGTCTTTTAGTGCAAGGTTAGACATACCAAAAAGCGCGCTAGTGAAGTCATTAACCGCATTAATTTTATTTTTAGTGTTTTTGAATTTAACATTTGAGAAATTTCGCTACCGCCAAGGTCTCAATACTACCTTCCGTACTGATTTTCGAACTTTATTTTTTTTTTTACCATTGTCAATAGCAAATTTCTTGAAGATCTTAAAGAAACCGTCAGTGTTTTGATGACAAAATTTAGGTGTATATGTATTTTTTAAACCAAAATTTTAGGCCTGTAACTAAAAGCTTAATTAAAATGAAATAAAACACTCCAATTTGGTGAAAATCTGTTCTGTTTTTATTTATTTTTTCCGTTCCGGTTACGTAGCCCGACTGTCGTACGAAAAATCATGTTGTCCCTATTGGTAGCCGCTAAATATTCGTGCGGTCTTTTTTCAAATTTTAAACGTTTCAAAGTATTTTGTCAATCTGAAGTTATAACATTTCTCCATCTTTCTGGCAATTTCATGATACCATCCCAAAAGAACTCCGTCGGCTTGGTGGCCAAGAAAGAATCCGGCCAATTTTTGATATCCTGCTTTGATATGACTTGTATTCCTTTCACCGCAATAAATGGTAGTCAGAAAGGACAAGGTCTGGGCTATAAGTCGAGTCGGAGTGAGACAAAACTTTACAGTCGCTGTTTTCCAGATAGTTTTTTAATCGGTTTTTAAAGATGAGGTCGAGCGTTGTCATGATGGAAAATTTGTGCCTAGTGTCCAGTTGCAAATTTCGGGCGTTATTCGACAATTGCTCGCTTCAATTTGCTGCGTTGTTGTCGGCCCATTAATGTGGGTTTTAGATATTTCGATTGCAGTGCCAACTGTCAAATATTTGAAATTTCGCCCTTCTCATCTACTTGGTTGCGATGACGGTCTGAATGCTATAAATGCACTAAATATTGTAATCCTCATCCCAAATGTCTTCTAAATTGTAAGAGCTCTTATATTCTCTTTTACTTCAACCTAATGGTGTGGTTAATCATCGATTTCTTATATTACTTAAAATATTATATATATATGCATGTACATATATTTTTACCAAAAAAAGTATACACCGCCATACACATATATATAAAGATAACTCAAAAGTTTGTTGGTTTATTGTAAAGATGAAGCTAAAGCCCAACCTTGAATCTGCCTCCTCTTATGTAGCGCCCATAAACTTCGGCTATCAACGGTAATTTTTCAAAATAAATACCTACCATCAATAACCACTTAAAATCATAAAACCAGCTCAATCATAAACATAAAGGTACTCATTATTAAACATATCTTTTTGCTGTCTTATTGCAGGTTTTAGCGTTAAATGCAGTTTCTTCTTCTTTTTTTTTGTCTTATTCAGCCTACAAGGTCCAATTAATAAAGCCGCGTAAATGCTAGATCATAAACGATGCACACATGTTATACAGTAAATGCCGTGACCGGCCACAATAAACAACAACAACAGACAATGGATCATAACAAACACGACTCTTCTGCAACAATGCCAGATTAACGGCGCTAGAATGGAATTTCGGCTTAGCCTCCTAATTGAACTGCATTTTCGTACAAATATTCTCAAGTAAGTGATAATTGTCTAAAATATATAAGTCTTCATTAAATCTAATAAGTTAACTGCCTGAGGACAACGTAACCTAAAAATATTTGTAAATCAAGCTGATTAAGTTTAATACAACAGACCCTTCGAAAAACTCATTGATGAGCTTCAAAGACGTAGACAATAACAAATTTCGTTTAATTTACCATTACTTCAAAATTTTGTGGGTTTCAATTGTAATTTCAAAAGTCTATTTTAATTACACCTTCGGTTTTTATACGCTTGCAACATGTTGCTACAGAGTATAATAGTTTTGTTCGCCTAACGGTTGTTTGTAGCATCTAAAACTAATGGAGATAGATTTAGGGTTATATATATACACATATAAATGATCAGGATGATAAGACGAGTTGAAATCCGGGTGACTGCCTGTCCGTCCGGACAAGCGATAACTTGATTGAAAATTGAGATATCTTGATGAAATTTAGTACACATATTCCTTGGCATCCAAGATATGTTGGTGTTGCAAATGGGCGGAATCGTTCTATTGCCACACCCACAAAACGCCATTGAACGAAAATCTTTAAGCCGCAAATTAAGATGCAAAACTGTAATTTAGTACAGGAGATCGCAGTAGCCAGGGACACCTGTAGCCTAAAATATGTTTAAAAGACATGTCCCCTCCCCTTCAATGGTTCAATGTACGTATCTTCCTAACCACTTATAGATATATCAATCTAACTTGCTGAGAAGAAGTGATTCTATCTCCTCTTCAAACACTGTGAAAATGGGTAAAATCGGTTAATAACCACGCCCACTCTTCATATGACAGTTATGTTGTAGTATGAACAAGAGGCGTATCACCGCTCACCTTTAGGAGAAATCATATATCTTATTCAAACATTCCTATCAGACACTCCAAAAACGGGCGAAATCGGATTCCCACGTAACCTAATTCCCTATATAACGAACTTTTAAATTCTTTGCACAAATAGTGCGCTCAAGGTATTTCATCTTACGTTCAAAAATTGACGAATTCGATTTATAACTTGTGCCGAAAATGTAACATAAATATTTTTGAAATTCCAGTTCAGTTTATACCGTATATTATACATTATGTATGAAGTCTTAATAAAATTCAGACAACACCTTTTTCTAATAACAGTGTATCCTCTTTCCATAAATGAATAAAATCACGGCGATACTTTCCTTACTTTTCGTTTTTGTGCCTTGCAAGTTGCATGAGTATGCAATGTTCGGTTACACCCGAACTTAGCCCTTAATTACTTGTTTAATTTAATTTTTTCCAATTTTCTAAGCGCATCCATATATTTTTTTCCAGCTTTGTACACCCTTTTCTATTTCATTGTTGTTGTTTTCAAATTTATTTTAAATATTTTTTGTTGTTTACAAATTTTTCTTAACTTTTTGTAAATTTTAAAAATGTTTGCTTTTGCAATTTTATTACTTTTAAGCCTTCCATATTTCTCTATTTTTTTTAAGGGTTTTTTGTTTAACTTTTGTGGTTGAGTGATTGATGCGCATTGTTTTGAATAGACAAAAACATCAGCGAACATTGAAAAAATTTGACAACAAATTGGTAGAAAAAAAAGACATTTGAAATTTCGTTTATGCAGACATTTTGTGCGGGTGTTGAGCATTCCGTTGATCAATGAACCGCAAGCAAATGAAGTGTTTAGCAATCAATTAAATCAATGTCATGTGTCTGTGTACAGGGTACAGTGGGTTAATTGAGGCCACACATAAATATGAAAATAGAAGTAAAACGAAACAAAAAAAAACAATTTTATGTAAAGAAATGTAAAGTGAAAAAAATGCATGTCTTCTTCAAATTGTTTGTACATTGGTACATTTTTAGTGAATTATTTTCAACTCGAATACTATTTCCTCTTAAACAAACTGTTAAACAGCTTAACTCTAGGGTTAATAAGGGGTTTTATTCACTTGTAAATTAAAAAAAAATCATTTTTTTGTGTATATGTTTGAATGTGCAAGTTTTTGATAATAATCTCCGAAAACTTGAAGTTGATCCGGCAAATCGGGGATAAAAGCGTATTTGTTTACTTAATGTAAGCGTTTCCCAAAACTTTAAACGTGTTTTTCTCTAAACGCTATTTTCAGAGTCGGTAAGTAAAATATTTTCGAAACGGCTGGACCGATCGGCTTAAAATTTTTACATGACCTTCTTAGAAATTATTCTGCGGTAATGATTTTTCATAATAATTTCGATTTTTTAAGCTGCTCTGAAGTGTAAATTTTTTCATAAAAACTACTTCTTTGGAAACGCCGCTATTTTGCTAAAAACTAGACCTTCGATCATTTGTTGCAATTATCTAATATAATAATAAACTGTTTTGGTTTTTAGATTTAAGATAATTTTAAACAGAAACATCTTCCTTGTCCGAGGGCCACCTGAAGTTCGGCTACGGGATCAACGGATTCAAAACTTTTTCATGCATCTAAAAGCATCCACAAAAATACTCGTTTTTTCTGACTGCAAGTGATTATAATCTCTAAAGGGTAAAGAGGTGTTTTCATTTTCACTAAATATCTGGGAAATGTTTTGCTCTTAATTTCAGCAGATTTTCAAGTCTTAGATTTCCAGTTGTTATTTGAGGTAAAATACAGCTGCCTCTAGAAATAATTGGTCAGGATGTTTCAAACGTTTTAACGTCATTGACATAAGTCCACTTAAGCTACTTCAACTTAAACCAAATTGTACCATAATTTTGATATAAAATAGGTGGCAATATCCAAATGAGCAAAACTGCTTAAAACCTCTAACACTTAAATCCAGATTGGCAAAAAAAAGCTACACCTTCACGTTATTTAATACAAATCTTTATTACCGCCTTCAAAATAGGCTCCGGAGAAAATTACCAATCCATTTACTTGTTATAAGCCTCGTCTGGGATGGTCTGCAGTACCTTCGGCGAACTTTGGGTTTCGTTTCATTTTTCGTGCGCCATTCGCTAGATTGTTGGACAGTTTCGATGTTTAATTCATAAAGCCACATCTTCTCATCAGTAGTGATGTATTTGTGATGAATGTAGGGCTCTCAGCTACGTTGTCAATCATCTCTTTTACGAACTCTTTTTTGCCAAAGATTCAGGTCTTTTGGTACGAGCCTAGCATTGACACGCTACTTAAAAACAAACATTAACCAAAATGTGTTGATTCGATTCATAAGAGATGTTGAGATCCCCTGCTATCTCTCTGACGCCAACGAGACGATTTTCAATCAAGGAAACAGTTTTTTCGATTTTATCGTCATTAATGGATGGATACGAGTAACTTGCATGAGACAAGTTTTTGGTGTCTTCACGACCTTCACTGAATATTTTTCTGCCACATATGCCATGTTTGTGTTCATGATAAAAAAGACTCTCCAAAATACTTTTGCAATATTTTCAACGTTTCCGAAGCCGTAAATTCATTGGAAACACAAAATTTCAACAAACTTTTAGGTATAGCAAAATGTGGACGCCATTTCTTTGAAATATGGCTGTTGTCTTTCCACGTCTTGAGTGCGGTTCATCGTGTGCGGTTCACACGTTTGACTATTTGGCTCAGCGGAGAAATGATGTAACCATGTTTCATCTATTGCCAAGTATCGAGAAATTCTGGTTTATTGCGATTGGAGGTTCTCTGCAAACAATATAAACATTTTCAGCATATTATTTACAAGAAAAAGACTTTTCATAAAAAAAATTATCGGCTGTACAGGGTATGTCCCTCTCACTATTAGATAATACATATCTAATCCGCAAATAACAATTTATGTTATAAAGAAATATCACGCATAATCCCTAAACCCCAATTCCAGAAATAAAATTTTTACGGTTTTGAATTTTTCGAAATTTTTAATAAGTTAATAATACTTAGTAAGAAATTTAAACAATGAATACATTCTAATACTATTTCAAGATTTTACAATTTTCTTCATTACTCAAAGTTGAATTTATAGGAAAATTATTTCTTATTCGCACATTAGACAAAGTCCTGTGAGTGCGTTGCCACCTATATGTAATGAGCGTGATAAAGTTAAAAATTTATTAAATATCATGCCGAATATGGACAGTGAATCTATGCTTCGCAGTCACGTACTAACCTACTCGTCTACCATTCTCGAGTGTAAGAAGTGAGATACACAATAAACCTAACCTAAAATAAACATTTCACCTCCAATACTACTCATATCGCCTGCGTTTATACTGTCCTAAGCAGAAGTCTACAGCATCTTCTTCCATGGAAATTGTTGCGTAGCGTCTAAGAAGTCCACGTTCCTGCTTGGTCATCTGTTCAAAACTTTTTGGAGGTATAGTTTTTGATGGTGTTTGGAAATCATCCGCAATACCTACGCGCTTAAAAGACGATTCGAGCTCAGCTGAGCTCTCTTCGTAGTAGCAGTCCATAAAATCACAAAATTCCAAACGTTTTCGAGCTGTACAACGTCTATATGTATCTTGCGACTCATATATCGCCTCTTCTTGCTTTTTAATATCAATCTTCTCTGCGTTGAAAGTACATAAAACGTCTTCTAATTGTCTCAATGTCGTGTCTTCCTGATGGTTGACTGTTTCGTAATGTTTGTTGGCGGCCATAATTAGTTCTAAATTGATCAGTCTGGTTGTAAGACTCATACTTTTGTGAAAATATACTTTTGTTATAAAAATCAGACTACTGGTGCTTTATTTTTGCCGTAACTTCGATCCGATTTGTCGTCCTTAGCGCTATGCTGTTGAACTGTTACTGATATCTCGAGCTCAGTTCTAATCCTTTTATACCAACAGTCCATAATTTAGGTAAGACGGAAACTTTGAGATCGTTACAACTTATGGTTACCTGTCTTTTATTTCTATTTCGATTTGTTCGAAAAAAATTAGCTTTTCAAACAACTACAGACATATTTCTCAAAAGCGCCAACTCTACAGGTCTCTTGTGCGCGTTCCACTCCGGTGCAATTTACCTGTAACAGATCTTTCTTTCTTATAAGTTTGTGTGAATGTGCTATATGTTAGAACGTAACCTTGTGATGTAAATATGTATGTGTAAATGAGTAGAGAAATTTTTTACATAACAATTTAAAAATGCTCACCTTGAGTAGTAGCGTTCACATAAAAGTTTTTCGCCTGAACGAAAGATCGCATCACAAACGAAAAATCTATATTATTCTAGTATATTTTAAACGTTTCCTCATATTTCATCCAATCGTTCGCGATCTGCGACGGTGCTAGAAAAAATTTTCTTCATTGCACTAGTGATTCCGGCCTTCTCCGTGAATAAAATCTAAAAAAAAAAAAAACAGAACAACCCCTTCACAGATGCATTTTTTATGACATTAGAGGTTATCAAAAGATCTTTATATTGATTTCGGTCCGAGCTGTTTTCCAAACAAGCACTTGAGTTTGGTCGGTCAGCTTGTATGGCAGCTATATGCTATAATTGTCTGATATCGGCGGCTCCGACCTATCGAAATATGAAAATCCATATTTCTTTTAAAATCACACTATGTGTGCTTTTTAGCATCAGCGACATCTCAAAAATATATGACAACCTGGCATTAAAAACCTGGGATTAAAAGCAATTAGAACGAGTTTCCGCGATTCCGATTTGTGACAATGAATGAAACATAGATACATATATCGCTGTACAGCTGAGTTCAATTGGCATTCCCGAATGGTTGTTATCAAATTAAGGTCGTCTAAATAGCAGAAAGCTTAGACACCAGTAAATATGTAGTTTGTCAAGTGTGGCAATCACAAACTTAATAAAAAATTCCAAATTTCATTTTATATATTAATATCAAATATGCACCAGGTGATATTATACCGAATATAACTCGTTGAGTGATCCAAAGACCAAGTTGAGATTTGTTCGCGAATTTTCTGTCATTAAGGGAAGTCAGTGTCTTTATACTGGTTCGATCCCTTGTGATCTTTCTGCAAACACGAAACTGAGAACTTACTTCTCACCTACACAATGTTGGCATTTTACAGCAGAAGATTTCTGAAAATTTTCTTAAAGCTATAAATTATATTTCTTCCTATTTGTAAGCGAGTGCTAAAAGTATATAACTGCATACAAGTATATATAAATGATCAGCGTGACGAGCTGAGCTGATTTATGTCCGTCTGTATATATGCGAACTAGTCCCTCAGTTTTTGAGATATCGATTTGAAATTTTTTACACGTTCCTTTTTATCCAAGAAGCTGCTGAATCGGGCCACTATAGGATGTAACTGTCATACAAACTGATCGATCAAAATTAAGTCCTGGTATGGAAAATTACCCTTTCCTAGACTTCTTTGACCTTGAAAAGGATTGTGAAGTTAAGCAGTTCTTAACTAGTTTTGAGTGCAGTACTAACCTTGCGGTCGGAGTGAATACTTGCATTATTAGGGGATCTATCACATATTCTGCATGAAAAACGTTAGAGTGAATAAGGAAGTCTTAAACTAAATTTACTAGAGTTTCTGACAGCAAACAACTTAATCGACATTTTTTCAGGGTATTCCTTTAACTCGAAACATTCAATCTATATACCTTAAACCCAATACCTATAAAGTATTTATGTATATAAATGGTCAGCTTAACGAGCCTTGTCGATTTAGCCATCTTTCTCAATTTTTGAGATATCGCTCTGAAACTTTGCACCCGTTCTTTTCTCCCTGAGAAGCTTGTAATTTGTGAGAACCGCCGACATCGAATCACTATAGCATGTAGCTTTCTTACAAAGAATCTTGAATGATCGGAATAAAGTGCTTGTATGCAAAACTTTTTTATTTGATGAACTATCTTCACGAAATTTGACTGGGTTATTGTCCAAGGCAACGGTGCAATCTCCGAAGAAAATTGTTCGGATCACTACATTATTTATAACTTTGTGATATCACCCTGTATTCTTATTTGCCAATTTGACTCAAACTCCTTAAACTCAAACTACTTCCATAAATTAAGTTTACATATGAATATCAGACATTTCAACTCAGCTCGGTTATTCATGTAAAACCGCCAAAAATAATTTAATTACTGAATGAGCCAGCGATCCATTGAACTGACATGATGAATTAGTAGGCGAGCACTTAAATGACATATACATACGAGCAACATGCTCGCAAAAATGTTTATGAAAAAGTATCGTGAGCCGATGTGGATGCTACGTTTTTTATGTTTTTTAGCAAATTCCGACTTGTTTTGTGTTTTTAATATTTTTTTGGTACAACTTTTTGCATTTTTATTGGTACCTTTATATTTTTGCTAATTTGTCGAGGACAAATGAAATTATTAGCGCGTGTAAAATTGAGAAAAAAACTCGCAAAAATTAAATAATAAATCAAAACAAATTTTAAGTAAAATATTTCGCTAATTAAATTAAACCAAAAATGTGGACGAAACGTAAATAACAAGAACAAGTAGGAAGAAGAAGAAACGCGAAAATATAATAATTTCATACAATTTTGTTAATAATCTTTAATAATAAACCCATTGTATGTATTTTTTTTATATATACAAGACAGCAAAGAATAACTATTATAATATTATATAATATTTTTTAAACATGCCAACAACAATTTACCTATATAAATCGGCGCTATAAATGTTTCATGTCATGGTTAAGGTTTTGCGAGTATTTAACCGCAAATACAAATGCAACAAGCAAAACAAAAAACAAAAAAAAAATGCACATAAAAATCCATAAGAGCTTTAGGCTCACACTCGCCTGGCTCTAGTCGCTCCCACAGCAGTTTACAGCTGCACAGCCATTGAAGCCGCAATCAGCATTAACCGTGTTTGGCTAAAATGCCGCAAAGTAACGATGTTTGTGATAAAGTCAGCTGCACCAGTTGCTTTGCGATCATTACTGTCTGTCTACCGTTCCATCTTATGTAATCCTCTGAATGCCAATGTTTACTAGCAAGCCAGTTGTGTCGTCTCTTATGGATGCGCATCCACCAACCAACCTTCCAACCATCTTCCTATTCATTCCTACGTAATTCATTCATTATTATGTCAATGCACGATTTGTATTGTTGTTTTTGCCAGCACGTTCAAGCATCATTAAAGTCTTCATTGCTCATCTCACATTGCTGTAAATCTGCTGAAGAGCACTTGGATGCGGCTCTTCAAGTTCCAACGGCGAGTCGCGACGAAAATCAACAAGTGTGCAGTATGTCTGTTTTTGCTTGGTTTTTGTTACAATAACAACAACAATTTTCGCAAATTTGGTATTTTTATCCACCGCAGGCAGGAAGCTTGTCCATTTCTTTTTAAAACAGCAACAAACGAACTCACATGGTCGCATCACCCTTGGTGTCTGTCGCGCAGCTGAACTCTGTCGGACTTTTATGAAACCTTGTTTTGCTGTCGCCTTATAAACACATAGTTATTACCTTGACTTTTGCTCTTTTATCCACTTTTATTTGGAGATTTTACTTTAGTTTTTATTTTCCCTTTTTGGCCATCGCTTCACTCTCGCTCTTAATCGCACGAGGCCCATCAATTTTCCGCGTGCAACATTTTTCCCTTTTGTGCTGAATAAATGGACCATAAAAATAAGGGGCACAGTGCTGGTCACGTTTTTGTTTTTGCGCTGCAAGCGTTTAAATTTTTTTTTTTGCGAGGTTTTGCTTACGGTTTTCTGAGCTTCTGCGCTTATCGATTAATTTGATAGTGTTTTTTGTAATGGAGTTTGAGAAATTAGTTCCGGCATTTGCTGTGAAAAACTCAATTGTGCAGCATAAATTAACGAGGAATCCTATGCGCGGTTTCTTTTATGAAGAGATATTTGTGTGCAATTGGCATATGTGTCAAAATCTACCGGAAGATCTAAAGGAAATGTATCTAATAATTGGTATACCATTTATTTTTTACTAAACCATTATTAATTAAGATAAATCATTAATATTAAAATTCAATAATGAGAAAAAGAGAGTAGGCACGAGTTTGCAAAAGTAAAAGTAAGGAGAAGTTAGCAGCTATTAAAATTATTACAAAACTCTAGATCATCGAAAAATCAACTAATTTCATGTTTTTTTCCAGGAAAACAACGACAAAAATGAAAATGATATTAAGGTGCTATCTTATCTATATAATTTACTATATTTTTATTTTCTTTGCTGAGATTTGAAATAAAATGACGCTTGTTCAGCTGGTTGACCGTAGACCTCCCGTCATTTTGGGCTACGCGGATGGAAAAGACTGCTTCTCAACCCGGGAAAAAATTTGCAAATTTTTTATATAACATAATATAATATAAGCAGATCGAACAAGCGTAGGGTGTGTCACCTCTTTAATAAAAATATTCACTAAAAGTTTTCATAATAATTGAAATATACGAGAAAAAATTCATAAACATTTTCTCTCTAAAAAATAGTTTTTAAGTATGCTGTCCAAATTTCCACAATGTTACTAAGCTCCCTTTTGCCTAGAAATAAAAGTATTTTAGTCTGTCCACCATCAACACCAAAGTAACTTTGTGGTATGCCCCGTGTTGCTTGTGTTCCAAGACCAGAGGTGTTCCTCTAGGAGGGTCCATTGCTTCAAACAACCCTTTGAAAAATCTGATTGATTATTAGACATGATATGAAAGTCGTTAGCTTATCGTTTTTAAATAAAAAATATCAACCAAAACTCAAAATTGTAAAATTTGAATTATTACTAGATTTAGAACAAAAATCGTTACAATATTTCTTTTAAGCAAATAATCTACTGAAAATACAAATATAACGTAATTCAAAATTAAAAACGTCATAACACAAAAGTGTAAAGAACTGATTTAGTATAAAAATCGATTGTTTATCAACAAATATACCGTGAACTAAACTAAAAACACCATAAGTCAAAACTGCAAAACACTAATAAACGGAAACAATACTAGGTCTAGTAAAAGATCGTTAGATTATCGCATGTAAACAAAAAGCAACCCCCACGAATTACAGCTATAACGTAAACCTCTTTTAAATAAAAATTCCTTTGAAATTTACAATTATAACGTAAACTAAAATAAAAAATCAAAATTGTAAAAATTTTAATTATTACTAAGTGTATTATTGTTGTTGCAACACAAAATCATCGCATACCTCTCAGTGCCTGTTGGTTTCCCTCAAACTCTTTTGAAAGGATATAAGAAAAAAAATTATATATCAACGAAAATTTCGAAATAAGCAAAGTTAATAAAAAACATCTTTGACTCGTTTTTATAAATGTTGTTTTTATTTATAACTTAAACATTTTTAATATAATAATGTCGAATTTACTGCTATCTGCCAAAATTCAACAACAAATTTCAATCTGTATTTTTTTTTTTTTACTAGTTCTTCCTTTGGTTGTTGCTGTTGTTAAGTGGCAAATAATATTTACAACTATTTCCTAGTTTGTCGACAAGAGTTGTACATGCACGCACAAGTGTTTGTGCATAATGAAATTCAATAAATTACACTAAACTGGAATCACGCGATGCAAACGAAAGACTTAAGACACAAACCTACGTCGGACGCATTTGTCACTCATATTTGTTGTGCCTCGTTTTGCTTTTTGTTTTATTTTTACAGCTGTGCATTTTATACTATTGACATGTTATGCTCACTGCTAATTTTTGTTGTTTTTGAAAAATATTTTCCATGTATGGATTTCCTGCACAGCAATTCCTTAATCCGCTATATACTGAAATCTTGGCGCATGTGAAAAATGCGTCGCCATAATGAAAAGTGCACACAAATTAATACAAACTGTGACATAAATCGGCACACACATCCACACCAACATACAAGTGCTTATAATATATAAATATACTCATTATGTGCAAATTAAATGCAGGCTGCGGCAGCTAACTAACATAGTAGGTAAGTAAGTATTAATTAGTGACGCGCTGAAAGCTTGCGCTGTGAAAAGCGATCCCTAACGACTAATGTGTGTGTGCGTAAGAAAGTGTGACATCGCAACAACGCTAACAAATGCCGTTATTTATGAAAAAATGCCCCGCTACCTGCATTGTTTGCGTCTGCCTTAGTGCCTTAATTGAAATTATAAATAAATTACCTATGTTTTGTCGACAAAACTCCGCGTCGCCCGACTCATTGCCTTTTACATAAATGTGCGCTCATGCTTGTTTTTTCGACTGAGCGCGCAGCACAAAATTTGCTTTTGCCATTTCATTGTGTGCAAAATATTGATGTGTGTCACGGTTTTACTGGCGCTTGTGGCTGCTTCCTGAAAAACACCACTCCATGCATTAATTAACCCACTGTCCATATTGTGCAATAATAATGCTTTTTCTATTGATTTTTCTAATTTTAGAAATATACTGACTCCTTTCTCAATTCGAGATGTATAAAAAGGTTGTCACTTTAATGGCAAAATGAAAAAGTTGCTTCAGTTGCGCTAATTTTAATTAATAATATTAATATTTATTAAGAAATTGATGAAACTTAGTTATATTATATTAAGTATATATGTTATTAGTTCAAAGTACTTACGTTTCTTTTTCGGTGCTAGTTTCGAATATACTAGAGACTTCCTAATAACAATCCAAAATCGAGGTCTGTCTGACGATTTTTACAAAGGAAATATAATTGAACAACGAGTTTGCCTGACGAGTTTGGTTTCTTAAAGATATTTGATAAAGGTATGATTTTAAGAATTCATTTTCAACCTCAGCGTCATCTGTCGGGTATATTTTTATCCGAACATGTAGCATTATCTTGAGAAATTGAATAGGAAAGCTTTGGTCACAGTTTTACCATATCTGTTTCTACTCCTCCCTTGATCATTTGAAGTGTCCCTCAAGTTTGGTCATAGTCGGCAAAGTGGATTTTAGCAGTTCTGGTAAACCTTGTACAATTTCCACATGTTTCCACATTTTTCGCAAATAACTTTCATGTTTAACGAGTCATCCATATTTCTTTGAATTTGAAATTAATTTTTCAACGACTTGATGGTATCTATGTCTATGTTTTGTTTGGCATGTGCTCATCAATATCATTTTAACAGAAAATATCTTCAAATCTTCAACATACTAGCCGCTATATTTGTGGTAGAATTTGCGGATGCTCTTCGTGCCAACATATCAAGATCTTCGCATTTCGTGTCGTGTTCTTTCTCTTTGTTCGGCAAATACTGCATATAATGATTCGAGTCGAAGTTAGGTCCTCAGCAAGTGCGAAAGTATCATATTCGATCCCTCATAGATGTGGTTATACTTACGTCCACTTTATCCGGAAACCAGAAACATTCACATTCAATTTGGTTTATTTGCCTTTGTAGAGTTCGGACACAATTATGCTTCGCCTTCTCATTAATCTCAGTCCGAGGGTTGTAATCGATAGATTTTTCAAACTCGTCCTTCTAAATTTTAACTTTTATTGAGTCACTATTACACGTATTTCAAGCGGCAGCAGCTGCTATTTTCTATTATTAATTTTTTTGTGTGTTTTTTTTTTGAAATTCTATTGGCAGAAACTTTATTTAAAAGGAAGCTATAAAATACTTCAACGGCCAGCAGACAACATCTGCGCCACCTTGAGGACCTCAACTCAGCGTTGAATAAACATGCAGCAGTGGTCGCAAATTACAACCAGCAAACAACAACTACCGGTTCAGGCGAGTTGTTGCCGAATTGACGGCAATATGTGGTGGCATCTTCACAACTTCGTGTTACTTGCCACTTTTGTTTGTCGTTTTAATATTGCACATGGTTGTTGTTGCTGTGGTTACAGTAATGTTGCTTTCTGCTTTCTTCATGTGTTGTAGTTATTGTTGTTGTTGTCATCATTAGCAAGTGGCATATTGTGTAATACTTTCTGTTGCATTCGCTAGCTGCAATTGCTTGCAACTTATTTACATTAATGTTGCAAGTTGCAAATGTTGTTGCTGACGGTAATGCGACTTGTCTGCAAAAGTGGTAAGTAATTGTTGTTGTTTTATGACGACGTCTTGTGATTTTATTTTATTTCTTATTATAATTTTGCTTCTCATTTTCACAATATAAATATACTCATATGCTTAAGCGCTTCTATGTAGTTGTGTGTTATGTGGAGTGTGCCGATGCGGTCGCTTCGTGGAAGACACAAGCGCGCCAATAATGTGCGATGTCTTCTCTGGGCAACAACAAGCGACCGCACGCAGAGCAGCGCATCGCATTTCGAAGTCTTTTAATCGACACGAAGGCTAGGAAGACTGGCGGGGCGTGGCGTTAAATGTGCAACTTGCGGGCGAAAGTGTGTCTATTAAGAGTGGAAGCCGCAAGTGTTGTACATCATTTGGCCATTATGTTGCATATATTATAAGTACAAGTATGAGCACATATACATACATATTTATCGCCATACTTTTTATGGCAAACGCTTTTGAATCCCACGCCAACAATTCGTGCAGGCAACTGTTGCAAGTGTCACAAGTTCTCCTCGTCTGTTATTCAGCGCGCGCACGCTTGCAACAAGTCTTTGGTTTTGGTTTTTGTTTCTATTGTTGCTATTTTTATACCCTGAATAACCCTTCAGTTTTTGAGATACTGATCCGAAATTTTGTAAACGTCCTTTTCTCTACAAGAAGTAGTTCATTTGTCGGAACCGCCGAAATTGGATCACTGTAGCATATAGCTGCCATACAAACTGATCGAAAATCAAATGAAAGTCAAGTTCTTGTATAGGTAACTTTTTTATTTGACGAGATGTCTTCACGAAATTCGGCATAGATTATTGTCCAAAGCAATGCTACAATTTCCGAATATATTGTAAAAATCGGACCACTATAATGTGTAGCTGCCATATAAACTCACCGATTAAAATTCAAATTTTCTATGCAAAATTTTTAATTTGTGAAGGGTATATATAATTTTATTGTTGTTGTTGTCGGCTTATGTTATTGTTGTTGTTTTACGTTATTGTTATTGCTGTTGTTGTTGCGGCTGCGACTTTGCACCTTTTGTGGCATTGTGGGCTGTGCGCATCCAACAAAGTTCCGCTTCCTTGTTCGCATTTTGGCATTTCGGCAATTTGAGCAGCTGCTTGCCACAAAACAAATACACCATGTACAGTTGCAACAAGTTATATGTGCAGACATTTCACTGCTTGGAATTGCGCAAAGGGACTGCGACACTGGCTGTCTTTGATGTCAGTGCTCTGTGAATTGACTTGGTCTAGGTGATAAATTAAACAATAGGAAATAGCTGAGATTATATAATTTTCCTTTTATTCCTGGAAAATGTGCACTTTCATCTTCGATGAGAGGCAGTTTCTTTTTTTTTTTGTTTGCATCCTGTGTTAAAATGTATAACTTGCTGTTTTCTTAATACTGTGGGTAGTTGTGTAATTATACTCGTTCATACAATCTGGTTGTGAATAATGTATGGCATTTTTAGCCAGCAGGCTCTTGGCTAATCTGCTGTAATAATGAATTATTGAATTTCTTAGACGGCAGAATTTTTCAACTTAGTGCAATGGGTTGTTTTTTTTTAGAGTCGGTGAGGAAAAGTTTTCCAAAATGGCTGTACTTGAAATTTTCACACGACCTTCTTAGATATATTTATCAGATAATGACGGCAGAAATAAGACTTTTGCCAAAATATTCGATTTTTTAAGCCACTTTGAAATGTAATTTTTTCACAAAAAACGACTATGTTTAGGAAAGCTGCCATTTTGTCAAAAATCAAATTTTTTACTGGTCACTCATTACGTGTATTCATCTATTGTAATAATATAATTTTTTTTTTGTTTATGGACTTGAAATAATTTTAAGCAGGATTGGGTCCGTTTTTGAAGGACTTCCTGGAGATCGACTACGGGATCAAGGGAAACGAAAATTTTTCAAAATAAAAACCGATTATTAAAGTGCTTTAAATCACGTAAATGTACATCTTTTTTAATTATTTATTTGTTAAATTAAACAAAAACAAAACTTACAACGCGTCTCTTTGACTTACTTCTCACTCAAACCACTTAAATACATCTAACGCCGTAACGTTAATTGATTAATATTAATTTTCGCAAGTGTCGTCAAAGATATTTACATAATTTAGCCGCACACATAATCTAACGGTACATTGACTTTACTGTTCGCACATTTTTTTGACAGGCATAAACTTTTCCCAGCCTTACACAACCATTATGCTTACATAAGTACATTACACAAACATGTGCATGTGTGTGGGCCACAGCAATTATATAATCATAGATATACGCTGGCGTGGTAAATAAATGAAAGCATGCATATTCAATGTAATGGTAAAATGCGTTCCAGGATGCAACACACTCGCCGCCCATCAACTGAACCAGTTTGTGCCAATCACCGGCCGCCAAGTGCCAACAGCTGCCCAACAGCCACCACAAATATACACACATGAGAAAACCACTGAAAGATGCACAGGTGTGTACCTGGCTGCGGTATGGTCGTCGCTTGTTCAACAAGCTTATTCCAACTCTTTGCCTTTTTTCCATTTATATCTTACACTTTCTATTCGTTTTCACAATGCGTCTCATCCTGCTGCTGCGCTCTTTGTTGTTGCTTTTTCTTTAACGCAAAGCCGCTTCCTTGGTCTGTTGAGGCCGAGATTGCTCCACTTGCGCCTGCGCAACATGATTCCTGCTCGCCGCAACATAAATTTCTTTGCTGTTGTTGTTGTACTTTTAGGTTAGTTGTTTGTAATTGTACCACTCGCCTTATTGGTACCAATTCTACAGGTTCGCGTCTTGAGCTGCCCAGAGACTCGATGACTCGTTGGTGGGGGAACGAGGTGGCCTCATTGGCAGATAAGTCGTTAGTAATAAGTGCAAATTTGTGTTTGTGTGTCTGTGTAAAGCTATGTATGGCATTGGTTATTCAATCGAAATAACTAGTGTTTTCAGTTGTTGCATATAATCGGATATATGTCAGGCCGTAATTGTCTGCTTTGCATTTTTTCGGCCTTGATGTGCTACCCTGTAGGAAAACTGGATGTTAAGTGTCAATTTTTTATAGCGATAACTTTCTCATCTCCTAGATTGTTTATGAAAAGTAGTTTTACTTTAGAATCAGTGCAACAATTTCTGTTCCCGATTTTTTTTAGCTCCAATATATGCTTAATAAAGTTCTTTTGTGTTATTGTGAACATGTTTACATATTTTAGAATAACTGTGAACTTTCATTACTTCGATTTTCTTGAGAATAACAGCGTAGCCTCTCATGAGCACATACATTTCTGAAGGCGACCGAATATCATATTGATTGTAGATTTATAAATGGACAGTAATCTTACTAACGGCGCGTTAAAGAATTTATAAATTTGTCACGTGGCTTCTGCTTTCTCTTTTCTTTGAAAATAAAAACAGCATTAAAAAAATATCAGAAAAAGTGGAAGAGCGGCTCAACGCGCTATAGAGTTACATATACAGTTGGAACTGACTGTCGGTAGAATATGCTCTTGCAACTTGCAAGAAATAAATTTGGGGGAATTCCTTCAATTAATTAATTTTATATATAACCTTAGTATCAATTGCCAGATCTTTTAAATTTCCTGGTGGGTATATTACGGATGCTGTAGCCTTTCATATAAAAACATATATCTTTCTTCATAATTTTATGACAGAAAATATGTATGTAGGTTTATAGGTGAATTCGTGTTTCCAGTAATTGATAAATCATAAAACGACTTCGTTAAAAATTATTAAAATATTTTTTCATTAAAATTTTTCGTTTCCTATTTATTATATCAAACTCAACTTATAAAGTTTAATACTTAAAATATGTATGGCCATTTCTACAAAATATTAAAGATAATTTAATATTATGCCGAAAATTAACAAAAGAGATTTATAAATTTTATTAAAAGTCAAAGCAATTCAACTGCAGATCAACCCAAATCTATTTGGTTTTACGAATTTCAACTAATTTCAATCGAAGTTTCACTAGTGTTGCCAAACTATAAAGAGAAAATTTGACAGATAATTAAACAGCTGAAAATTGTTAAATGAAAATTCAAATAAGCTATTGCACACAAAAGAGCTATTATAGTTAAGGTACATGTATCACTTTTTGGTTACAGAAAACACCGTTAGAGCTAAATTATAAGTAAGTTTAAGCGCATTTAGTTTAGGCTGTTCCTGTCGTTTAAAAGAACCACATATTTGCTCTGTGAAGACAGGAATATACAGTTATCGCAACAACAATTCATGAAACATGTTGCTAGAGTAAACAATTTGTGTGTCTTAAGACTTTAAAAACGTCAAGGTCCTTCTCTACCGTTACCTACAACTACTTTTTAAAAGTATTCCACCAAGAAGTGGTTTATAGCACTTTTAAATCTTTAAGATAACATATCTGTGTCGAGTTAACCCAATTAAGGGAAGCAGCGAGACATATGCAAAAATAATTTCGGATATAATTACCTATATGTACATACAAATTTGTATATATTATATTCTCGACTCGTAAATATTTTAGTTGTTATCCTTGCTTCCTAGAAACTGGACGCATACTACTCGGCCGCACACATATATTTGCTTATACATATGTATATATTTAAATTATATGTAAATATTATATATAGTATATATATATATACATGTACGCTTCGTGTATTAAGTTAGCCAATTTTCCACCAGCAAACCATTGCCGACAACAACAAATACACATTAACAACATTGACAACGAACAAGCGGTCATGATATATACTCCAAACACAAAACGAACAAGTAAGGCAGCGTTAAGTTCGGGTGTAACTAAACATTTTATACTCATGCAACTTGCAAGGATCAAATCTGGGGGAATTCCTTCAATTAATTAATTTTATAAATACAACTTATACACTGATCAACATATTCAGCAAAGGGTTGGTTAGAATAACGAAAATCATTATATGAGTGTTTACGCAATTCGTAGACCTTATATTTGCGGCATTAAACTATAATATATTATGTCCAATATTATCTATTCAGTTAATTTTGTTAAGATATCGTACATATTGAACCGCCGGTACTACGCCCATCGTCTAATTTTAAGACTGGCTACTAGAAAGCCCTCACGTACAGTCTAGGATGTAAAATTTAATGTCTCTGATGCATTTCGTTACTGATTTAGCGCGTTTTTAGTAGTTTTTAACAGTACCGTTATATAGGGAGTGCGGGGTTATCATCCGATTTCATCCATATATACAGTGTCAGTAGTAGTAGTGCTTAACCGATTTATTGTGAGCGTATTTGGTTATTATAGCTATAGTGGTTAGGAGATATGCACATTAAACCTTTTAGAGGGCGGGGCCACGCCCATTTTTTCAAAAGTTTTAGCCCACAGATGGCCCTTGTTGCTGCGATCCCCTGCGCCTAATTACAGTTCTATATCTTAATGACGTCTTGTGGGCATGGCAGTGGTCCGATTACGCCCATCTACGAACTCGTCCTTACTTTTTTTTGTCAAAGAACACGTGTATCAGGTCTCATTACGATATGAAAATTTTTACTCTGGTAACAGATTGCACGGACAGACAGACACCCGGATTTCAACTCGCTTCGTCAGCCTGATCATATATATATATATAATATATAGCCCTGTATCTATCTCGGTTAGTTTTATTATTAGGTGATACAGACAACCATTAGGTGAACAAAGCTATTATACTCTGTAGCACGACGTTGCAAGAGTATAAAAATTAACAGACGCAAGTGACAACAATACCAAATCGAGTTTCGTGCCGGCACAGGTGACCTACATTTGGTGTTACTCTCATTATCACTGTTGCTGTTGCATGTTTTGTGCATTGTTGCTGCACTACCTGTTTACGGCTGATTGTTGTTGTTGCTGTTTTTATTTGGTTTCACTCGGTCAAGCGAGCTGGCGGCAGCAGCAACCATTGTAGGCGCTACAACAATCGCGTTGCACTGAAAATGAAAATTAATGACACACATCTTCTACGCCGCCACCAAACTGGCCACTGTGGTAAGCGGCAACAGCAGCAGCATCACTTACTTCAATACAAACAGAAATTTGTTGGACCGAAGCACCTGTTTTTTTGGCGATTTCATGTAGTTTATTTGGATGTAATGTTTCAGCCTCTCCCTTTCGCGCTATCATTAAATTATGCAACAGTTGTGGAAAATCTGTGTTTCTGGTACTTTGATGAATATACGGTAAATTTTAGGTTAAAAATTGGTTTTGGTGATTTATCATCGCATTGAAGTATGAAGGCGTTTGCTTTAGCTTCTTTAGTTCATCGTTTCGTTGCGTTAAATTGTTGATAATATATTTTTTATTAGGCTTAAGGGGCACATCTAGTGTGAAATTTTGAAAAAATTTATTTTTTTTTTCGCATACTTATTTCAATAAAAATACTATACTAAAATCAAATGGATATTTGAAATTCTTTTTGAGTTGCATGTTTCTAAAGTATAGTTGCTTACTTCAATCAGCGTTCTCAGTTCTTCTTCAAACGCTTTTTTTCGAAACTACAATTTTCAGATTTGCTTAAGTGTTTCCTCGGGTACTAATGATCCGATCACTGTCAACTTTAGTCTGCATGTTATGTATGTAGTTCTACAATGGACTTGTTGTTTTTTTATACCGTAGGATGTTTTTTAGGTTTCGTTTAAGGAGAAGGCTGGATTCATTGCAGCTGTAGAGGATCTTTCTTTTTATGGCGTAGTTGGAGATAGGCGTATGTATTCTTAAAATATATATAAATATACCCTTAATATTTTAAAACAATTGCTACAGTAGTTTTTTTTTTAATTCCCAAAAATTACCTGTTTTCGGCTAGCAGAAAATTTCCTATAAGACTATGCGCTTTGCAATTTGAAATGAAAGAAGAAATTTGCCTCAAAATAGTCAAACTTAAATCGTTAATATCTTTTAAATGGTTAGGTTTACGAAAAAATAAGACATAAAGTAAGAGACCAGTTTGTAGAGCATTCGATTACCTACACAATCTATGAAACGAGATATTTTTTCAAGTAGTTGGAAGCGAGATTTTAATTTTTCTATCTGATTAGATACCCATTACAATAAAGAACTCACACATGGAGAGCCTTTCCTAAAAGTGTCTAACAATCAATTTTTCAGAGTACCAAGCGAAAAAAAACATTATTATTTTTTGACCCACCCTAATACAAATACAAATTCAAGCATTAGATACTCTGACATGTGTTGTGGAAAATGAAAATCCGGCAAAAATTAAAAATAAGTCGATGAATGTGCCATTTTTCTTTCAAGACACTTACGTCAAAAATCTTACAAAACTCAAAATTAATTAACTAGAAAAAAAAAGAAAAAATTTAACACAAAATCAAAATAACAATAAAATTTTAATTAAAAAACACTTTATGGTGCAGACATGAAAGGAACTGAAGCCGAAGAAATTATGAAACTTTTAGTAGCTTTTACTTTGTATAAAGGTTTGACGTACATATATTGTACATATGTGTATAGGTAGAAAATGTGTAGGAATATAATGTATACGTATGCCTAGTTACTCGTCAAAAAAGTCTATTAGTTTCATTGTTTAAAAATCGATTAGTTCTTTTTACCTTATACTCTGAAAAACTGGTTGGTAGACACCTAAAACAAAATCTCTCGATATATATATATATATATATATCTCGATATATATATCATAATATGAGATCTTAATACTAATAGCAAGGTTCTACGCTTTTCCGCTTCCTTTTTTTCTTTATTATTGGAAAGAAAAATTCTTACCTCAGTTACTATTATAAGAAACCAAATGTCTCGTCTCTTAAATAATATTTACCTATACGAAATTGAGTTCTCAACAATAATAGTATTTTAAAGCTTTTTCGTAAACTTCAACGTTAAAAAGCTAATGCCAGTTAAAAAATTCGTGAAAAAAACAAAAATACGCCTTGAATGAATTAAACGTTAACATTTCATAACTTTTGAAAAATTTATGAGACCAATTTTGAAGAAAATTAAATTTCCTGCAAATAAAATATATGAGATTTTTTTTTCCAAATAATATACACTGACATATTAATTTTTTTTTTCAATAATTAGGAAAAAAAAAGGAAACTGAAAATGGAAATGGAAATTTGAAAAAAAATTTTTCGTGGTGTCTACAAAAAAATGTTTCAGAGTATAAAGTGAAAATATAATCGATTTTGAAACTATGAAGCTAATACATTTTTTTACCCACGCTATTGTATATATGTATATAATACTTTATTGCTTTGAACACATCTTTTCAATCAGTTTTATTCTTTAAGCTATGTCGCTTTGCTCTACTTGTATAAAGACATTGCTGCTTCGCTACTGGCTACACTACTACTGTGCTTAACCTTAGTCATTACTATCAAAAATTTGGTGACCCATGTTTCTTCAAACAAAGACCTGTGCTAAATTGTATCAATAAATGTTAAGAATTGTTCGATGATCAAAATATACCAGTTATTAATAAAAGATATTCATCATACTCTACATAAATGTGCATACCTCAAAATTAATCAATCAATTATTCTACATAAATATTTGTAATAACTCCACACACGTGTTGATGTTCGTCAATCATATGGCTTGAGTTGATAAGTAGGTCCAACATACCAACAAAAGATAGTCTTGCTTGCCATTTGGAGTCAATATTTATACACATACCCATATACATAAAATATTTCATATCACTTCTTTATGGCTGATTCCATTTAATTGATAGCGTCAACAAATTCAATTTGCTCCAACCGTTTAACCAACGGTTTGCAACAACGGTTTGAAGCAAATAAACGCCACATGCCACAATATGTGGCAAATACCAATGCTGGCATTAAATGCGGTTGCAGCAGAATGCATTTGTTTGATTTAGATAAATATATGCATACACTTATATATACATACTTACGTAGATGTAGGTATATATATATACTTTTATGGCATATAAAATATCTTCATGAGATTAGCGATAAATGTCACAACTAAATATTTATGTACATATATATACAAGTACATACATATGTATGTGCCTATTTCTTTCGTTGTTTACTTAATATTTAATTACAAGCGTATCGGCGCCATCACTAAGTGTCACCAAAAATGAGTAGACAAAATACAAAATAAAAAATACAAGAAAAAGGTGTAATAATATTATTATAAAAATGCGAACGGCAAGGCAATTCCTATTTCAATTTACACTGTAAATAAAGATTACGACACATACGTTGCTAGCCAAATGGACGGTGAGTTGTGCAGTCAGCAGTTTGTCATCCAATCCCACTTACCTCTTCACTTGCTTAGTTAGTTAGCGTAACTAGCATTGTTGGCTAAATTGTTGGTATCAACTACTATCATCTGTGTGTTTCTAGGCAAATTTCTGTACAGACCCTGTGGGAAAAGTACTATAATTTACCAAAAATGTGTAGGGCTCAGCATAGTTACTGATTATCGAATTGTTTTGTTGCTATTTCCAATAATTTTCCTATTTATTTTATCTACTATATATATACATATATATATATATATATACAAGTTGGTTGAAAAGTGAGTAGTGCTCACCAAGAAATAGCACTACTAGATCCAAAATTTTTTTTCTCAAGTTGGTACATCTGTTAGAACACATGCAAGGTTACAAGCGTTCTGTCAATTAATTCTTTGAAGTTGACGTTTTAGAGTCTTTTTTTTTAATATGGAAAAAATTTGCATTTGCGCAGTGATTAGATTATTTGTTTTGAAAGGTTTAAAAGCAAAGGAAATTTATGAACAATCGTTAGAAGCGTATAAGGAGTCCTGACCTTCAAAACGCACTGATGGATTTAGGGCTGGTGAAGACGATCCCCGCAAAGGACGACCAAAAACCGCAACCACACCAGAAATTATTGAGCAAGTTCATAATATTGTTAGTGAAGATCCAAGCTTGACTAAGCGTAAAATTGCTAGACGAAAGAGTACTTCATATTTTACATGGAGAATTACATATGAAAAAGCTGTTTGGAAAGTAAGTGCCGCACACGATAACAGATCAACAAAAACTAGATCGAAAACAAATTTCTCAGCATAATTTGGAGCTTTTTAAGCAGAATGAAACCGATTTCTTGCATCGTTTTATAACTAGGGATAATACTTGAATCTACCACCATGATCCTAAATTGAAACAAGAACGTTTACAGTGAACAGAAGCTGGTTGTTCAGCTCCAAAGCAGTTGGCATGCAAAACGAATTTTGTTGATTAATTATCTGCAGAAAGGTAAAACAATCAACTCGATTATTTCAGCCTTTGGATCAGCTGGTTGAAAACAATCGTGAGAAAAGACCTGGTTTGCAGCACAAAAAATAATTTTTCATCAAGACAATGCACCTGCTCACAAAGTTGCTTTAACAATGTCAAAATTCAACGAGTCAAAGTACGAATTGCTTGAGCAGCCACCGGATTCACCGGACTTGGCTCCCAGCGACTACCACCTCTTCAGAAACCTGAAACAATTCCTTCGTGGAAAGCGTTTTTCGTCGAATGAAGAAGTCATTCTATTACAGCCGTAGTCGGGTATTTTGCAGAGCTTCCGGAAAGTCATTTAGGCATAGCATAAAATTATTGGAGGATCATTGGAATAAGTGTATTGAAGTTAAAGGATAATATTATATATCGCATAAAAAATATATTTCGTACAAAACACAGTATTTTTTCATTTCGAGCACAGAAACTTCTCAACCAACCTGTATATATGTATGTATATATTAAAGCTCATTTATATTTTTTACTGTTATTGTGATATTTTTTTTATCCTCGTATCGATAGTTTGTTCATTTTTTGTCTCCAAAACGATTAAATTTCTGATGGTATTAACTAAAAAAATATTTCATGGCAGACACGAGTTTCAACACGAAGATTTTCCGTACATTTATTTATAATAATATAATCAATAAATTGCCATTATGATCTTATCTGCATAAATACCGATTATTATCGATGAACATTGTACTAATTATTTTTCTATATGTAGTATATTACAAGTATATATCCCGCAATTTTATCGATATAATTAGCATTGTAGTTGTAATCGGTATTGTTTTGAAATTTATGTATAATATTATATGGTATTTTTAATAATAAATGCAATATTTCATCGTTAGCATTATTATTTACCATCCTCAAAACATAATATGTTATTGTGTATATCGATTATTTTACATTTTAAAAAATTGTTTAATAAATATTATACCGAATCCGAGTATGATAAGATGATTTTAGCATACTCTTTTTGTCGGGGTATCAATCATGAAGACAATTTTTTGAATATAGTTGACAAAGTAAATATAAATATCTATTCAAATTTTTTTATAAAAGATTATTTAGAAAATTATCGATACATCGATAAATATTTAGTCATCAATTAATTTAGAAGAGAACCCTGAAAATATATATATGTACGTTAAGGAGCTATAAATTACTCACTGTCATTTTGTGAGTTTTGTAACTTCTATTCATGTTTAGCTATTAGCTTAAACAAAATGGAGTCCTTATTTTTGATATAAACATAAACAGATATATATATATATATATATATATTATTGCATCTATATATATACATGTTAGGATAACGTTTTACACATAACTTATGACCGAGAATACACGATACTAATTCAAGACCTAATATTTGAAAAATATGAATAGAAACAATCGATAAATGAAAACTGAAAAATATCGGCAAGTTTTAATTTTTACTGTTATTTGCGACAAGTTCCTCAAATGTTTGTACATTCCAAAATGTATTCTCAAACAATTGCATTTAAACCCCTGTATATCAGTGTGGCAATAAGCGGCATTGTACGTCCTTCAAGTACGCCGCTAAGCACATCACTTCGCAAAACCAAATTCATTGCAAAAGCACGTGCCTAATATAAATGAATGAATATAATGAAGAAGCCAAAGTAGGCAGTGAAAATGGGGGAAAAGAAATAAATGTTATTTAAAAAAATGTAAGGTATGCAGAAAATTAAAAACGATACAAAATATGAAAACACAAGTAAGTAAAAGTAAGAAAAAATGTCAAATAAAATCAAGAAAAATTCAATATTCATATCAAAAGTATTTCAACTGCAATTGTGGCATAACCGCCGTCACATGCAACACTGGCAAGAGAAAATAATAAAGCGAATAAAACAAGCGACATAAATCGAGACTGCAATTGCATCCGCGAAATAAATATTAAACCAAAAGTTGTCGAAAAATAAAAAGTAAATAATAAAAACAACATTTTCTTGATGATCTCTCGGAAATTGGTCAAATGTGCACGGCAGATGCACAGCGTCACCAATCACACCGGTTTCATTTTTGAGCACATTTTTGTAAATTGTTACTAGTGTTGTCCGAGGTGCGGATGCGAATCAAAAATTGCATATTCATTATATTTCAAGTTTTGTGAGAGTAGTAGCGCAATCTTTCTATAAATGATAGTAAATATATTCAAATATTAAATATGATCGTTCTAAGGATTATGACATTTTGGTTTTTAATTTGATTTTTGGGGCTAATAGGTATATATAGGCAACCATAATTATAATTAAGGCCTTATCGGTTTAAGTAAACAATATTTCAGTTCAAAAGAAAGAAATATATAATATAGAAATAGTAGGCGCAAAGTTCATTCTTAACTAACTTTGTTTTATACTAATCTAGACCGGAATTTCGAGCGGTTTTGGCAATTTATAAAAAAAACTATTAATATTTTTACTTGTTTACCACGATACTAAAATGGCTATAGCTGTGAAAATAATTTATATTTTTGTATATCTAAAAAGTTATTATTGGTCCCACCTTCATAGTATAGACAAGCCAACCTAGTGCTACTGTTAGCTCCTAAAAATCTTCTATGTTGGGGACAACTACTACCTTTTGTCTATTTCTGAGTCTCCCCATACTATCTTTACCAACCCAACATTTGCCATTGATTAACAAAAAATTATAAATTTTCTACAAAATCGAAACTCACAAGCAGACATTGAATTTCGAATTGTTTCTCCACTGAGGATGGCTTAATAAAAAATAATAATTTCTGTCGACTTGTTGCCCTCCGATCTTTCGCGGCAAGCATTACGTTGGCGATGTTGCATGTCCGCATTGCGTGTTGTTGGCATAACCAATAAACGATGTTCATAGCCAACGGCAACATCGCAACTGCCAATGCGACACTTCACTTATCGTCGTCTTCCTGCTGCTTGTAGGCTCCTTTTTAGTCTTCTTTTTTAATTCGCGGCGCATCTTCTTTTTTCCCACATTTGTTTCGGTTGCCTCGTTTGGGTGCTTGTCTTGGCTGCGCGTCTGTGTTAGTAGTGATTGTTGCGCAATACCTTCTCTCATAAGTGACCACAAATTTATATTGAGACAGCAAAACGGTAACTTTTTCTTCTTCTTTGACATGCCGATTCGGTTTGATTGCTGCGCCCACGTGACATTCGCAGACATTAAGGTCAAGAGGCAGTCATTTTGTTGCTCAGGCGATTTCCGTTTTATTTTTAAATTTATAAAAAAAAATCGGCGGCACGGGATGTGCTAGACAGGACTGTTGTTTAAAGTTGAGAGTGTGTGTGTTATTTAAGCTTTTCTGGTATGTATGAAGCTTAGGTTAAAGGGGACCATTTATTGAAAAGTTGAAGAAGTTATTTGAGAGTTTGACAAATATGGAGCTGCACCTTGACGTTCACACAGGAGAAGCTATGTATTTTACTATCCCACCGATATTTTTTAAGGTGGCACAGTGAGTTCAAATTTAGTTTCTAAGAATTTCAACTTACTTCGAATGTTTCGGATGTTCTTATGTGATTAATGGAAAGTGACCACCTCACATACTGGTAAGGGTATTTGTATAAAAACTACACTACATTATTTGAAGAACCCGATTAAGCCGAGTTTGATAACACTTTCATGTTCGAAGAAATTATACCTTTGCACCATTTATCTAATTCTCAAGTAAAGGATTTCAAAGATTCTGTGTAAATATCCAATCCGAAGCTCGATTCGGCTGATAAAGTGTCTTTTCGTAATATGACATTAAAAATAAGTTGGGAATATCGAATATAATGGTCAGATGGTTCATTAAAGTTTCGGACTCCTTTAATAAAAAACAACGACTTAACTAAAACATAAAAAAGAATAAAGAAACTTTTTTTTAATATTTAAGTGCAACTTTTATATAAAGACCCCAATCGGACTTTTGGGATCTGTCTGCAGGTTTTTATACACTGAACAGGGTATATTAAGTTTGGCAAGAAGTTTGTAAATCCCTGAAGCAAAAGTCGGTGATCCAATAAAATATATACATTAGCAATCAGATTGACGAGCTAAATTGATCTAGCCGTGTCCGCCTGTCTGTATATATGCGAACTAGTCCCTTAGTTTTTGAGATACCAATCTGAAATTTTGCACACTTTTTTCTCCCCAAGAATTTGTTCATTTGTCTGAGCCGCCGATAATGGACCACTATAGCATATGTATAGCTACCATACAAACTGAACGATTAGAACAAAGTGCTTGTATGGAAAGCTTTTTAAGTCTAAGCAATGGGGCTATCTCCGAAGAAATTTATCAGATCGAGTCACTATAGCATATAGTTGCCATACAAACTGACCGATCAAAATTAAGTTCTTGAAGGAATCTTTTTCTATTTTAAAATCTTCCTCACTTCGTATTTATACTCTCGCAACATATTGCTCGGAGCCTCTGAATACATTCTATCTATTTCATATCTTAGAAACTGATTTGAGGGGTTATGTATACTTGCAAGTTAGAAAAATATGTAATAAAGAAATAAAAATTATGTATATGTACAGAATTTAATAAAAATTAATAATCGGCAAATAATTTTTAAAAATGTTGGATTCTCTTGATCCTTTTTTATTAGAGAGTTTTTAGAAAAGATTTACACTTTTGATTGACTAAAAAAATCGAAATAATTATCAAAAATATTATTTCTTCGGTCATTACCTGACATTTATATCTAATAAGGTAGTGTGATTTATAACCGATCGGTCCAGCCATTTCGGAGAATACATAAATCAAGCTTAAAGAATGATGTGTGGTAATTCTTATCCAACAAGAATAAAAGCAGTATATATCTTCCCATTGTATCTATATATCGTATATAATAATCGCTGGCTTTTCGGTTGACTTTATACCATGTAAAATCTTCAGTATATTAGATATTACGATAAAAATATTCACTATGTTTCGGCAGATTTCTTGATATTGAACAGGGTATATTAAGTTTGCCACGAAGTTTGTAACACCCAGAAGGAAACGTCGGAGACCCTATAAAATATATATATAAATGATCAGCATGATGAGCTGAGTTGATTTAGCCATGTCCTTCTGTCCGTCCGTCCGTCCGTCTGTATATATGCAAACTAGTCCCTCAGTTTTTAAGCTATCGATCTGAAATTTTGCACCTGCCCTTTTTTCACCACGAAGCTGCTCATTTGTCGGAACGGTCGATATCAGACCACTATAGCATATAGCTGCCATACAAACTGAACGATCGGAGTAAAGTGCTTGCATGAAAAACTTTTTCATTTGACGAGATATCTTGACGAAATTTGGCATGAGTTATTATTTAAGGCAACAATGGAATCTCCGAAGAAATTGTATTGATCGGATGACTATAGCATGTAGCTGCTATACAAACTGAACGATCGGAGTAAAGTGCTTGCATAAAAAACTTTTTCATTTGACGAGATATCTTGACGAAATTTGGCATGAATTATTTTCTAAGGCAAGAATATAATCTCCGAAAAAATTGTTTAGATCGGATCGCTATGTCATACAGCTACCATATAAACTGAACGATCGGAGTAAAGTGCCTGCTTGGAAAAAAATTTTATTTTTTATTGCCGATTCACGAAATTAGATCTGAATCAAGTTATTGTAAGGAACCTTTGTACCTGTGAAGGGTATTATAGCTTCGGTGCAACCGAAGTTAACGTGTTTTTTCGTTTTCATCTCAATTTATCCTGTATTCCTTGACATAGCAGTAGGTAGAGACCTTAATAATTATAATAGAGTTAATTGAGAAAATTTCGCAAATACTTGTCTGACTTTCAATTAAAAACCTCTTACCAGTAGATATATGTATGTACATATAGTGTGTGTGCACTATGATTTATGTGAGTGGTGAATAAAACTTCATAGTCACTACGTATTTGAAATTTCATTTGTAATTGCGACTTGCGACCTAAATCTGCGGCGCAACAACTCATCCGTCACTCGTTCCCTACATTTTGCTCTCCAACTACTTTTAGTATATAAAATAACTGTTTTTGTTGTATTTTGTTTCCCTGTTTCAGGGCTACCGCATTACGCTTGCGCTTATTACGTGCTCACCTAAATTTCCATTAACAACGGTATAAAAAGCAAAAATTTAAATAAATAAAATGCAAGGTATTGGAACGTTACATTCACCTACAAAAAATAAAAAAATTAAATAAAAAGTGAGATGAAAAACACAAAAACATTTAAAAAAGTTGTATTAAAAATCAGTGAAACAAAAATGAATCATAAAAACTAAAAGCCGCATAAACGAAGCAATAAAAGGAGTTAAAAGAAACTGAAACACTAAAAGAACAAAAACAACAACTGAACTATTGCATTAGAGCTTATGGCGATTGCAGAAAAACCCGCTCACATACACTTGTAAACACGCGCATATTTATGTATATTTGCTTTGTTGAGCTGCTTTTGTATAGGTGTAGTAGCGAGCGCTTAACTTTATTGCCACTGTGGCCGTTTCGCCCCGCAAAGGTCGTTTGCAAATGAGAGTGAAATTTACGAGTTGACAAAAACGTCGATAAAAATGCCAAAATAGATAGATACGTTTCCATAAATGACTAAAGTAAACAAGTGAATAAAAGAGAAGTGTAAAAATTATACAAAGAAATTATTATTTGAGAAGAAAAAGATGAATAACTAAGCAAATAACGACAAAACCGGTAGCTGGTAGTCAAACATTCAAAAAAATTAACAAAAAAAGGTAAAGTTAAAAAAAAAATTTGCAACTAGCAAAAAGTACTAGATAAAGTTGACGGAAATGGCGCCACTCAATGAATAACTTGCCACAAAAGCATAATACTAATTAACCATAAAGAAATGGACAAATTGGTGCCACATTTCTCTGGGCCATTTGCAACGTCTTAGCTCTGCTGTTTGTGCTAGTATTTTTATTTTGTTATCTAATTCGTTTCACTTGCCTGCTATTTTTTCGCTCTTACAATATTTATCTCTACACTTGCACTTTTCAAGAGGTCTTTGCCTGAGTAGATTTTTAAATTGTATACCCTACACGACCGTTAAATTAACATTAAACTTTGATACAATTTTTGTAAATGTTGGAAGTAAATTTAAAGCTTAGGCTTATTCTTATAGTACCTTAAGTCGATTTGAACTACATACATATAATATATTAGATTAGATTAGATATTATATATTAGATATTTATATTATTAACTTTTTGCATTCTGCTCTAAGATGTAATTTTAGTTAGCAACAAGTAAGGAAGTGCTGAGTTCAGGTGTAACCGAACATTTTATACTTTTGCAAGCTAAAGCGATGTATGGGATTTTCGTATATATTTTAACTAAAAGTGGAAAGTATGTTATTAGAGATTCTTTCTGAATTTCAATAAGATTTTTTACAAATTGACCGAAGTCAACCGGAAGTTCGAAAATATTTATATTAGATATATGAGGCTAAGGGAGCCCGATGACCCGATTTTAACCATTTTCGGCACCAGGGCATGTTGTTATCACAAAAAGATTTAAAAATTTCAATAACACACAGATTGACTGATATGCTCCGTTAAAAATCAGCCAAATACACTGGACTCCAGATATTTGGTGTTATAGCCTGATTTTGTCTATTTTTGACCTTGAAACTTTAAATACTCTATGGGCACTTGTGCAAAGTTTTATGTTGATATATTTATTGGTGTTTGATTTGTTTACTGGAAAGTGAAAAAATCTAGTGGAATTTAAAATTGGGTTATATGAGAAGTAGGCGTGGTTACTGTCCGATTTCGCCCATTTTTACAGTATATCATAGGATGATAACCTCATACACCAAATTTGTTAAAAAATGGTTCAGTAGTTAAGCTCGTCCCCATCATTTTGGTCGTGAAATTTAATGCTTGTAGCGCATTTATTCAGTGAGTTATCGCAATTTTAGTAGTTTTCAACACAACCATTATATGGGGAGTGGGCGTGGTTAATATCTGATTTTACCCATTTTCACAGAGTTTGAAGAGGTGAGAGAAAGTTTGCCACGAAGTTTGTAACACCCAGAAAAAAATGTCGGAGAAGAAAGTATATACTATATAAATGATCAGCGTGACGTGCTTAGTCATCCGTCTGTGTTGAGATATCGGTCTTAAATTTTGCACACATCCTTTTCCCCGCAAGAAGATCATTTATATGAATCGCCGATATCGGACCGCAATCGGATAAAGCTGCCGTACAAACTGTTCGATCAAAATGGAGATTTTCATAAAAGAGCTTTTTTCCTTATTATCTAACCTGAATTCGACTGGAAGGTTGTTTATACTTGTATGTATTAAACAACGTTGCTGGAAAGAACTTGCCAAACGTTTTCCGTTGGATGCAAACCATTGGCCGGTTATGTTTTCAAATTTAATGAAGGGTATTAAAACTTCGGCACAGCCGACTTTTTTTATGGTTATTTATTTATTGTGCTTTTTTTGCTAAGTTAGACACATATTTAAAAAAATTTTGGTTTATAATACTTCTTTGTGTTTTTTTGGTGTCGATGGCACGCTTTTCGCACATATTTATCGGCATACTTTGATGTGAGCTCAATGATACCACTGCTATAATGCGATTATAAAAGAAATCCGTTGAATGATACTCATTGATTTTGATACTTTCGAATAAGCAGTTTACTTATTGCTTAACCTTTCACAACCTGTGATATTTAGTTGATGAATTTATCAATTTATGTGACAACGTTTATCAACACATTGTAATCTAATTTATCATATATTCTAATTTTGAAATATGACATTTTACCGGAACCTATCGAAATTGCGAAAACCGATACGATGACTTGTATGTTATTATACAATTAATGGAAATTTTTTGAGTTTATTATTTATAATTTTTCTCATTTTTAACTTTCTATAATTACCACTCGCTTGAAATATGGCTAATCGTTTAGACAGGGTTAAGCCTACTGTAAAATGCTACCACATACAGCGCGACTTAGTTTACTTAATTAGATTGATTGATAAAATTATTAATTTCATTGTTGTTAGTCTCTTAAGGCGATGACATTGAATGTCAATAAGTCATTAGTTTGGCACACGTCAATATAAGTTTAAGGCTTGGAAGACATGGTGATGAACGAATAATTATAAAAAGGTTGCGAGTAATGGTTTTGTAAAAAAAAAAGGGTGTTATTTATAAATAAACCGTACCATAATTGATAGCTCTAACTCAGAAGCGCTTAATGAATATTTCTATAAAAATGGTTGGGTTAATTCAGTTATTTGGGTATAGTCTAGTTGGCTATATTTAACTAAAGTATATACTTGATACTTGATGATTTTCTATTTCATTGAAATATTTTTAGCTAATTTTTTTCGTTATAAAATTTATGAGTTTTTCTTATAAAAAAAGAATCACAGTTGATGTTCCATTATCACATTCCTTTCATTTGGTATCGGTTTTGTATTTGTGGATAAGTTGAAAGTGCCTTATAGATCGAAAGCTGTTACCGGCTGCTTAAAGCGTCACTTGTCTGATACCTTTGATATTAGTATACTATTTGCTATTAGATAATAATGCAAAAACCAGCAATCGCTTATTTATATATATTAATTTATGTTATATTTTAGTTTGCCTATCATGTCTATCATAATAATTTCTTGTAAATTATCGTATGTAAGTTATAAGATCTTAGGTTTTAATTTACTCCTACTATTCCATAAATTTGTGTGCTCTTCCTAGTTTTTATTTGTAAGCTTGCGGTTATGAAATGTCAAAAATACCTTAATAAAAGTGAAAAATACCATAAAATCCTTGGAAGATTTAAACTGATTCGATGTGCCTCTTTCAGCTGAAAAGTACACCAAATCTTCCAGTCTAGAGAAATTAACTTCATACAAGTATTTGGGTCAGTCATTAGTCCTTGAACCAACACCTGAATTTGCACATTCTCACTATCTTCTCAAGCTATTTATTACGTTTACTTCAAAGCAACATCATTAAAAATGATAAATAACATTGTTACGTTGACCTCCTTACAACATATACAATATACTCGTACATCATATGCCAAACACAAAAAAAACTTCGCCTCCCCTCCTTCTTCTACATTTCAGCACGCCTAATGCCATCTGCACTTTACTTCACTTAATTTCATTTCAAATTGTGCATGGCACTTCAAGTGGACCATTAGCACTCGTCGAAGGTGCATAGCCGACTGCGGAGTGCTGCGGCGCCTGAGCTGGTGTTAATGCCACCACTTCAAACGGCCACATTAACAGTGCGCGAAGAAGTGCCATCTGCAGCGCAAATCTGAAGCGCAGCACAAATTCAAATTTAACGACTCTCACTTTTGTTCGGACGCTGAGCGAACACTACGATGACGCAGCGCAGTCGAGCGCCCGCCTGTGGATTTCACTCTCACTCTCGATCAGATTGCGAAGGTGTATCAATAGCGCCAGCTCAAAGGTGTGGTGAATTAGTGATGAAGCGAGGCAACCCCTTGCATTTGTGGCTACTATGACGGAGCAGAGCGTGTTGAGTTCTCATTTCGTTCCACAAGTCATGCGCAGAGTTTTATTTGGCCAAATTTTACGCATTTAAACTCCGGTGTTGTTGTTGCTGCCGTAAATGCGTTTCATGCGCGCCGTTGTGGTAGGTTTGGGCTTAGCGCAATTTTCGGCAATTTTTCGATTGCGCTTCAACGTTTAATTCACGAATTGGTGAGGGGGGGTGCTTTTATGTGATGACCAACAACACCGCTGATACTGACCTGACCGCACGACTGCGCGTACTTGAGATCAATGGCTGCAACGATCGTTGGGATCGTTCGTATGAGTTTCAGCCAGAGCTATTAGCAGCGCAGTGAAGTTAAGCTTTTGTTGTTGTATTGCTTTAAGTTTTTTTGTATATTTTGGTTTGGTCTAAAGTTTGCGCTCATTTCATTGTTGCTGGTTGCTCTGATGTTGTTGTTGTTCGGCTTTGGCACAGCGTCGCTGCCACAAAACTTGGCTGCTTTCGGTGTTTATCGGCGATTTTTGTTTTCCAAAATATAAATAGATGTGCAGCAGAGAAATGTGGGTAGTGTTTTTGGAAGACCTCAACAGAGGCATACATTCACTGGTGTTAAACAGTTATCGCCTTTAAACGCGACGCAAGGGGTTCAAGCGATGAGATCCCTAAATTTATTGGTGGGTGTTAATTTAAATTGAAAAAAATTAACTGACATATATAGAATTATATTCTAAAAAATATGAAAGATTACAAACATATATTTATATAAAAAATATTTAAATCTAAAAAAAGAGATAAAATATAAAAAAAATATATTTTTAAAAAATGTATTAATGAGTGTTTGTTAAAAATGAAATAAGTGAAAAAGTATTTAAAGTGCTAAATTAAATGAAAAAAATATTAAATTGATTTTTGAATAAAAGATCTGCGCGGTAATATGATAAAATAATTACATAATACACAATATTAATAAATAAATAAATAAATAAAAAAATATGGTTAAATATAAATTATTATTAACAAAACCAAGAAATGAAATAACAAATAATCTTATTGCTTAAAAAATATAAAATAATTATTTATTTTTATATTTTATAAAATAAAAAATTATATGAAATATATTTTTTTATAAACTTTAACAAAAGTAAGGAATACTCTGTGACTCGAGGAGTAATAAAAAATTTTAAATTTAATATAAATATTTAAAAATTATACTTTATCTCGCAATTTTATGTAACTAAATTCTGGCGATTAGTCACTTTAGTATCGAGTTCGTAAGTTTCAACATTTTTGGTTCTTACTGTTATGAATTGCATCAGCAACTTATTCAAAATTCTAAGGGTCCTTAGAAATAGGCTGATAACCTTATATTTGAAGACATGTTAATCGACGTTGAGCAACCATTTTATCATATGACTGATATTATATAAAAATAAATTCAAGAAAGTTTCGATCTTATCGAAAAATTATATTTAAATTTTTGCTTCAAAATATTTGGAAAATTTTCGAATAAAGCAAAAAACTTCAACTTTTTATAAATATTTATGATTATATATATTATTATAAATAATTTTTATTTTTATTAAATTTTTAATTTCTGAGCACTCTGAAAAAAAATTTTTATGACAAGAAAATCTCAATTTGTAAGCATAAATTTTTAAACTGCTTGTTTCAATATTAGATATTTTATTTAGTTTTATTAATAATTTATTTATTTCTTTACTACACAATTTTTACTTTACTTAAATTTTATGCATTTCATATCAATTAAACCTTTTTTTCTTAATTTTTAATATTTTTTAATATAAAATGTTATACAATAATTTAAATATAATTTTCATGAAAGAGAACAACTTCAAATATCAAGAGATTGAAACTAAGAATTTATAAAAATTAAAACGTAAAAACATATTTAATTTTACATAATATTTATTAATTAAACCATTAATTTCGAAACCTTTTCGATGTATCTAGATATTAATTTTAATTTAAATTCAAAATTATTGTACTGAAAACAAAGTTTTGAAATTGGCTAAATAATAATTACGTTTTTTTAACTGTCTTTTATGATGTTATAAATTTTAATTTAACAGTTTTCGATACTTTATATACATTTTTCATATTTTCGTAATACATTTTTTAAAATTTTTAATTTAAATTTTTATCAACTTGTTTTTAATTTCTTTTAAGTTTAAATAAATCCCAATTCGATAAATTAAATAATAATGTTTTTTTTTTATATTTTTAAATATATTCTTATTTCTATTGACTCCAATATAAAAATTATTTTTCTATATATACAAATACAGTATATAGTGGCAAATAATTCATTAAAATCTTTTTCAACAAAAAATTTTATATTTAAATAATTAAATAAACGAAAAATTATAATCAGCAATAAAAAAAAATCGACACATCTTAAACTTTATCCTTCACTCTCAATTTATTCTTGCAGCTTTTAGGCGCCAGCTGCGCGCTTATCGTAAGCCTCACATTTGCGCACCCGCCCGAGGGTGTGTGGAAAAAGAAACTCACATGGAAGGAGGACTGGGTGCAGGTGTGGAAGACAATCAAAAAGGAGGCCTGGGAAACCAAATGGAAGAAGATACAAGTGCCCATCTGGAAAGAGGTGCAGGTGCCCATTTGGAAGGAGGTGAAAGTGCCCGATTGGAAGATCGTCAAGAAGCCACACATCGAGGAGCGTGAAGTGCCCGCCTGGAAAGAGGAAAAAGTGCCAGAATGGAAGAAGATCACAAAGCCCATTTGGAAAGAAATACAAGTGCCTATCTGGCGCGAGATCCAAGTGCCCGTGTGGAAGGAAATCAAGGTGCCAGTGTGGCGCGAAATAAAAGTGCCCGTCTGGAAGGAAATACAAGTGCCCATCTGGCGTGACATACAAGTGCCGGTGTGGCGCGAAGTGCAAGTGCCCGACTGGAAGCAAATGTTCGTGCCCGAATGGGTTAAGATGGGCATACCCGGCGAAAAGTACTTGGGTAAGGATCACGAAGGTTGGGAGTACACCAGTCACGATTTGTGGCGCAAGAAGCTCATCTGGAAGCCCGTCTGGAAGAAGGTGTGGCGCACCGAGAAAAAGCAGGAATGGAAAACCGAGAAGAAACAAGAATGGAAAACCGAAAAGGTGCAGGAGTGGAAGATCGAAAAGAAACAGGAATGGGAAACAAAGAAGGTGCAAGAATGGAAGACAGAGAAACAGCAAGCCTGGAAGCCGGAAAAGAAATTAGAATGGAAAATCGAATGGGTGCAAATCTGGAAGCCAGTGAAGAAGCAAATCTGGATAAAGGAGAAGCGCGAAACCTGGGTGGAGGAGAAAGTGCAAATCTGGCGTACGGAAAAGAAACAAGCGTGGGCCACCGAAAAGAAGCAGGCGTGGAAGGACGAATGGAAGGCCATACAAGTGCCCGTGTGGAAGGAGGTTAAAGTGCAGGAATGGAAGCGCGTGTGGAAGCCCGTATGGGAGAAGGTGTGGGTACCAGCTAGCCATGGTTGGGACTGAGCGCATTACAACGAGACCTGAGCATTATTAAACTCCCCAATTGTTATTAAGCGTATGCGTATGCATTAAGACACATGCTCAAACAATGAAAGTATGCGAATGTGGGCGTGGCGCGTGCGTACAACAAATACACCCTGACTGACTAGATGATTGTTAAGAAAATGTACGTTTCAGCTGTTCGTAGCTCTCCTGCGTTGTATGTAAATATTCACTTGATCCTCTTCCTCTAACAGCATATGCCTCAGTTGTGGATTAGTCATCCACATAAAGCAGGCGAGCGCCACCTTCGCACATTTTGTATATATTTAGAGGCATGCTCGGCTGCTAAACATCAAATTTCGCGGGTTTATTTTTGCACCACTTTGTTTTGTTTGAGCTTCTTGTTTCGAATTTATATATTATTTCTCTTCTGCTCTCCATCATTGTTATTTTCAACATGTACAAATTAGTCATGATGCTATACATCACTTTATTATCGCTATTTTATATACATACATACATACATATTTACATGCATACATTTTTTTTTAAATTTTGTTTTTTGTAAATTGTGTTATTTTTTATTTTATTTTATTTTGAAATTCAACGATTTTTTCACATGATTTTAGTGCTACGCGATTATATCTATCATCTTTCATTTAAAGGTCTAATTGTGCGTAAGTCTTATGTTATAGTTTTTGTTTTTAGGTTTTAGAAAAAAAATTAAATCTAAAAATTAATTTTTATATAACGATACATAGGTATAAAAATATACGTAACATGTGTACATAAATTAAAAAAGAGAATTAAAAATAAATTACAAACGTTGTATTGTAAAATAACTGATTTTTATTTTATTTTAAGGGCCTTGTGTGAATTTTTGTTTTCCAAATTTCGTTAGGTTTTACTTTTGAAAATAACATACTAAAATTTTATTTTTTTTAACCGATATTTCAAAAAGTTTTTGAGTTACTGCCTTGTAAAGTGTACCCACTTAGTTCAGTCAGTTCCATTAATTTACCATTGAACAAGTTTTTTTCGAAACACTACTATTCATATTTGCTTGACTTATTATTTGGAAAGAAATGATTCGATCTCTATCAATTTTTTCTGCATGGCCTATATAATACACTACCTGTTTTTTTATCTAATCAAAAATCGAATTTTGGTAAACAAAACTAAAATTTTCGGTAATATTAAACTTTTTTTTTCTAAAAACGTCGTATTTTGATCAAGTTTTGTTTTTGCGACCACAGTTCATTGTATGGGAAATATCTTCTAGTAGAGAATTTTTGTTTAATTTCCATCCATGGAGAAGTACGGAATTACTGCAGCTTGAGCGCCGTTGGAGATCTCTTCGATCTCGTTTGTTTTCTACAAAAATTGTATTGTGTGTTCTTAAGATATATATAAATATACCCTCTAAATGTTAAAATTGTTTTTTTTTTTAAATTGATATAGTTTTTTGTAGTTCCCACAGATCGCACTAAAATTTAATATATGAGTATTTAGAAAAATAGAAGAAGGGTAAATCTGTAAGCCAAAACTTTAAATTAACTTTAAAATTTATTAAATGATAATTTCTTTTCATTGGGGTTAGATTTTTGAAAAGCTTTTTGAGTTCCCAGAAAGGTTCAAGTGTATATAGCAGTCTGACTGGTATATACACCTGATGGCTAATACTCGTCAAAATTAGAGAAGTAATCTGTTAAGTGTTTTTGGGTGAATATATACATATTAAAAAGCTTTGTAGGAAAAGCTCTTCGTGCGAGAGATCCAAGAAACAGTTTAATACTCTGAACATGGTATATTAAGTTTGTTACGAAGTTTATAACATCCAGAGGAAAACGTCAGTATATAAAGTATATACATATATTACTGATCAGCTTGACGAGCTGTATCGATTTAGCCATGTTCGCCTATTGATCTGTATATACGCGAACTAGTGCCTCAGTTCTTGAGATATCGATCTGAAATTTTGCACACGTCCTTTCCTCCCTAAGAAGCTGCTTATTTGTCAGAATAGCCGATATTGAATCACTGTAGCATATCGCTGCCAAACAAACTGATCGAAAAAAGTCAAGTTCTTGTATGTATACCTTTCTTATTTGACAAGATATCTTCACAATATGTTGTTATTGATCAAGGCAAGAGTACAATTTCCGTAAAAGTTGCTTAGATCGGACAACTACTGCGTATAGCTGTCATACAAACTGACCGGTCACATTTATCATAAAGTTCTTTGTATACCCTTTTATGCTACCAGAAATGCATCTGTGATAGATATTATAGCTTCGCTGCAACCGAAGTTAACGTTTTTTCTTTTATTGTTTGTTTGTTTGACACAATATCATCTAGATAATCTTAGCTATTTTGGTGGAATTTTTTTAAATAAATTTGTGTTGAAGACATGGTCATCGACATGAATGACTCAAAATTTTAACATCTGTCTTGAAATAAATATAATTTATTTCTTTTTTATGTTAATTAAAATAAATGCATTCCACAACATGTAATCCAATTAATTAATTAAAATCTTACTATGCGGAAATGAAATAAAATTAAAATAAAGCAATTTTAATCAAATTGAAAGCATTCCTCTTGAATTTATGCGCCAAAAAGCAAATAAGCGCAAGTGAAAAAAATCCTCATCAAATTTCATTTCCTCAATTTTATCAGCACCACAATCGAATACAGTTAGCATCTGCTTTGCGGTAACAACGGGACCACACTGTGCAACTCACTTGCCGACAGTCGACAAAATCGAACAACTGCGCGCTTGAATACTGCCATCGGAAGGCAGACGCTGCAAAGTACAAACGAAGCACATATGGACATATACACCTTATACTTAAACACACATACGTACAATAAATGCTTGTGTGGCATTCAATGGCACATAAATCTCAAGGAAGCGACATACACTTTTTCCTTCGCTATCAACTCAATTGCAATTGAAGTTCGCAAAACGAAGATGTTAATGATGACAACAGCAACAACAACAACGGCCACAACACCAACGGCAACAACATTAGTTTGGTAGCAGACAGCTTCCTGTTTGACTACTGCAGATGCGCACAATCGTAATGCAACGCCAAACACACAGGCACACATACATATATACACAAATTCATTGCTTGAGTTCAAAAAAAAAGAATTATTTGCAAAACAAACGACTTAAGACACAAACTTGTTGTAAAACAATAAAAGCAAGAAGTGATTAAATTTGGCGGCTGTGCTATTTTGAAGACCCTAGGCGGAAATTTTTGAATTAGCTGTAGTAGTTTTTGGGTCAAAATGAATTTTTGACATATTCAGTTGATAGGGAAAGTGGAAAACATTTTGATTATTAAATAGTTGAACATACTTTTTTGGCGTTTTTGTAAATGTCCACCACAAAAAACTGTTGCCCTGGGTTTTAAGAAGAACTTCTTAAGGTTGATTTTTGTTAAATTTGTAATAAAAAACTGTTAAATTGCATATATACGTTGAGATCTAGAAAAGCTTACAGCTCTCTGTAGAATTTGATTTTTAGTTTAGGTTACCCGTGGAATTTTTTGAGTTTTGGGATAATAACCTGGTCACATGTAGTTTGTTTTGCAAATAAGGTGATTGAGTCTTGACTTTTGTTTATGTTTGCTTGGGTGATTTTGCTTGCGCAGCCTCTACTATAAGTTCTTTGGTACGAAATTCAGGCATTTTGGTATAAGTCTTTCGATCAAAATGTATTGAGTCGTTTCGTAAGAAAAGATGAGAGCCCACTTATTAGGGTGGGTTAATAATAATTAATTTTTTTTTTCACTCTTAATTTTATAGGCCTAGGTGCGTCATTGGACACCCACTCAACCTACCTAATTGTGAAAAACTGGTTGATAGAAACCTCAAAAAAATTTTCTCCAGGTTTAAGCTTATAATATCCGCTTTTCAGTTTTCGCTTTTTTTCTTATTATTGGAAAGAATCTCGTATATTATATATTTGTAAAAAATTATATATGTTATTTGTAGGAAATTGAATTCTCCACAGAAACTCTGCACCCAAACCGAATCGATACAAACTTTTTCTTTACAATGGAACCACATTTTTTGTTTACGACACCAAAAGCTTGTCTGGCGATTTTCACTATGAAAAAGTTGAAGAAAATTTTGCTTGGAATTTTGTGTGTGACTCAACTTTATCACGAACATAAGTATTTGAGTGGCACAAAGCGTTAAGTGAAACTGATGAAGTCATTAAAAACTTGCCTTATACGAGTTGTCCATCCACCTTTGTGAACGACGATAAAATCGAAAAAGTTAATGAAATAGTGCTATAAACTCATCGTGTTGACATCAGAGAGATAGCCGAAAATCTCAACATCCCTTACAGATCGACGCAGCCATTTTGGTTAATGGTTAGGGTTGGAAGCGTGTAAATTGTATAATCGTACCGAAAAATCTCAACGAAAACCAATAACGAAGTCGAGTAAAGGTCGCAGAAGCGATGCTTGACAATATGACTGAGAACCCTACATTCATAAAACATAGTCAGTCTGTCAGTCGGAAATAATTTTGATCAGACCATGTCAATATTTAAGAAGTTTGTAATTAAGCAGGTTTAACTTAAACTCTAAGTGTCAACATATATAAATGAGGTAGATTAATGACATAGTCACTCATTGATTTGCAAATTGTCTGTTTTATTAACATTCACTGCACTACACCAACCTAAGCTAATACATAAATATATAAATCTTAAGAAATTATAAGATTTTCATATACCCTACTGTCAATGAGGCACAAAAAATATACATATGTAAACAAACTACATATATAAGTAAACAAACTAAACAAAAAGAGGCGAAAAGCGAGACAAGAAGCATACAAATTACAAAAGTGCAAACTCGTTAGAAAATATACAAAAGCAACGAATAGTTAGCAGCATAAGTTCGAGTTCAAGCAAAAACTGCTGGTTGCAACAGCCCAGTGACGGAAAACCGTTGTTGAAAGATGCCAAAAACTAACAAGAATCACCGCGGCGTGATGGCTTAAATCAACACTAGTTGTTGTTGCTTAGCACTTGAGTACCTTGACTGTGCCACCGAGCGTCGCACGCCACACATCACTTGCCACATTGCCACCAACTACCGTCGCGCAACGGCTGCTGTCGTTTTTATTACAGTTGGAATTACGTTTGAAGGCAAAAAACTACCGAGAGTTGTTGTTATTTCAGCAAGGCAGCAGCAGTTGCAAATTTTACCGGCGTGCTGTGTAACACCCGCCCCGCCTGCCACATAGTCCAGTGCACAGCTGTATTTGCTGCCGCACGTTGCCGCCTTGACAGTCGCCTATTTTGCTGCGGAAATCGCCGTTTTTCTGCTTGTTTTTCACTTCGATTTTCATGTATGCCTGCGCTTGTTGTTGTGTGTACATAGTCATTTTGCAATAGTGGTTTCTATGTAAACGCGGTTGTTGTAGTTGTTAGTGTTGTTGCTTTTGCGTCATAGCACTTGCTGTGTGTTGACCGCGTGCTTTATTGCCACGGCATTTACCAGTTTTTGCACTATTGAATTTGCAGCGGCTCGTCATTAGCCAATATATAACTATGTATGCATGTGCGTGAGTTTGTGGGTGTGTGTGTATTTATTGTTCAATAAAGCGGTTGTAAATTTTAGCAAATGTTGTCATTGTCAAATTGCAAATTGTTCACATAAGCTTTAATTTGTACGACGCCTTGGAGCGAATATTGCTTTTGGAAGTGGCGAGCAGTAAATGTGCGTGGCGGTTGTGAAGGTGTCGTGGGCGTTTATTGTACTTAAAAGATGAAAATTAAAAAGATATATGCATCAATGGTTGCTTGCTTGTGTATTGAATTCAGAAGATGGTAAGAGGTGATTTTTGCAATTGGTTGGCGTAATAGTAGTTTCTTTACTGCTGGTCAACGGATTGGGAAATTTGTGCTATATTTTTTGAAACTAGAGTTTTTGAGATTTTGGTCTGTAATTTTCTCTCCACGATGCTGCACGTTTGTCTGAATTATTCTGAATCACTATAGCTTATAGCTGCCATACAAACTAATGGATCAAAATCAAGATTAAGATCGTTTTACAAGATCTGTTTCCTTATAATGTAACCATAATTCGACTTAACGGTTTTTACAACTGAACAGTTTTTGTGTTGAATCGCTTCTGAAACACCTAATTTTCAGTCTTCTTTGCGACAGAATGATGGTGACACACGCACTCGGCGAAATGTGAATAGGGGCACACCACAAGGTGGAGTTCTTTCTCCATTTCTATGGATCATGGGTATCAATGTCCTGCTGGAAAAACTTGAAGATCGCCGCTGCCGGGAAAGTTACAAGAGTACCTCAATGCCGTAAAACATTCGGCGATTAGAAGTTTCCTCGGTATTAACCTGCGAGCTATATGCGGGCTGGAGAAGAGCGCTAGTAGCTTCTTTACGCGTTGCTCAAAACTGCACATGAACTATCTCTACCAGTTTTAGTTGCAGGCTTCATGACTGCTGCTGCGTTTTTCAAGCCGAGGCTGCTGCAGTTAAGGTAGCAGTAGATCTACCGCTTCGATATGCAGCCTCTTTCAGAGAAGTGACTGTCCAATCTGATAGCAGGTCGGCGATACTCTCCGTGAGCACACTGACCGTACATTCAAGGCTTACTAAGGAAAGCCTTACCTCGCCATCAATGGCCAGGCCACAACAATCCGCAGACAATTTAGAATCATTAGTTCTACTACTGGATAGCTGGACTTCGCAGGAGCTTTTCCAGCGCTGGACTACTACTATTAGTTCTTTCGCTGTCGGAAGATTCTTTTGGCCTAAGAATGATCGCAAGAAGTCCATTGAGCTCTTCACCCTCAGTAAGGGTAGCCTTTCCCTAGTGGTAGAGGTTTTAACACATAAAGCCATAAAGCGTAGTTAAAAGTCGCTGTTTAATTGTGTTCTTCAAATATCGTAGAATCTTTACTTGTAGATGTACAAAAGTTAATTGAAGCAGCGCTGAGCCTAAAGAAATTTATATTACACAAATTTCTTATTAATTACTCATTAGTGGGATTACGAATACATGATAGTATTGTGTCCGTAAAAAATAACAATCGAAACGTGTAAAGTTTTTGCCACAAGCCATTGGCCATATTAATTAAATTCGACCTTGAAAATTTCCTGTTTACTTCAATAATCTCGCATGCAAAAGAGGCTTTTTCACCTCTCAAATGTATACAATTCATTTTCTCTTTAAGCTTTATGACTTTAATTTAATTTTAATGACAGCATTTCGAATTTGCGGTTATTGCTTCACTGTAGAAATTCCTCTGCTGCAGGAATGCAAACGATTAACTGGCTTTGGCCGAACGTATTACGCACAATTTCTTGACTTTCGATTTAGCGCCTCTGGTCATTTGCATTGTCAAACCGGTGCTGTTGTTTTTGGTACTGTTTTTTCCAATCTGAAAAAAAAACGAATAAAAACTGCGATAAGCCTGACAACTACGCGTGGCCGATTGTAATGAGGATTATACGAGTATATACTGTATACATACATTCATTCGAGATGAGGGTGTGTCATGGCGTATGAGAGATCTTTTTTTATTGCACTAAAAGTGATGTAAGAAACATATGGTTTACATAAGAGCGTGGTCACTTGCTGGCTCTAACTCTTTTAAGTTGAGTTAGCAACAATCAGTTGACTTCTTCAATATGTTACATATATACAAGTTATATATGTTGTATATATGACACGAAATTTCAAATGCACGATTAAAATAATATTTTTGTATATAGTAAATAGCTAAGCTACTTGTGAATTTACATCTTATCATCTGAATGGGTCCTGAGTATTTGAGATGCATAGCTACTAAGTGGAGCTAAGGGTATGAGTCTAGCTTTTGAAAACAATCAATAAAACTTTAAAGAACCGGTGCCTTTGATCGCTGAGTGGGTTTAGTGTTGTCCAATGTTCTCATTTACCAGGAAAGTTGAATAGTACATATCAGAGATGGTGAAAAAAACGAATAAATAGAAATTTTGGATGAACAATTATACTAAAATTTTTATGTCGAAATGTGATAATGGATAGAATATAGCTCAACTATTTCACTTTGGTATTTAATAGGCAGGCACAATTTCATGTGTCATGGGTCTCTTTCCACTTCCAAGCGCTTCCACATCAATTATCGGATTTGGTTTCTACCGATTTTTTCTTATCAGACCTTATGAGAATGCCAACTACAAAAAAATTTAGCAATAATGCGATAATAATCGCCGAATCTGAGGCTTTTTTTGGAGAAAAAAACGAATCGTCGTAGAAACAGTATCGAAAATGTAATTTAGCCAAAAGGGACGAACCTTTCAAGGGTCAAAGTTGAGGATTTGGAGGATTTGAACTTGATTTAAGACCATTGGCCACATAATAAAATAAAAAAAGAAATAAAATAATGAAAGCAATAGAGAGTAATTCGGGAATGAATGAATGGGAACAGAACGATCTCTTAAGTCAATTCAAGTCTTTGTAATGCATTGTATCTTCTTTTCTGTTTTTTTTCCAAATATTCCGTCTGCATAATAATAATATAATTTTTTTTTATGTAATTCCTTATAAAAAGTAATGAGGTACTTTAACTCATGCAATTCACTTGAGAGCTTCATCAAATATCTTCGATTGCGGCTGCAAATATTACTTTATGTAACAAATGGAAAACCATTTACCGAATCGAGTAATTTCTTCAATTACTGTGTGAAAATACCAATCAAAAATAAGCAGGTAAATAAAATTAACTAAAATAACAATAACAAAAAAATAAGAGCATTGATAATAATTATATTCATTAACGAGCAAAACCAATATACACAAACAATAAAAACATCTCATGTGTGTGTTTATAAACGTAAGAAGCTTAACCTTAATATGCTAAGTATGCAAGTGTAAGTAATGGTATTTAAATAGAAGCACTTAAATGTAACATAAAAAGTAACAGTGGTTACATATAATATTAAAGCTTGTATGTGTGTAAATGCTGTGAAATTGGCTCGAAATTTTTCGTTAGTATATTTTTTTTTAATTTTATTTTTATAATTTTTTTAATTTTTTTTTTTTAAGGTATAAGAAGATGTTATATTAAGTTTTCCACGAATTCTTTTACACCCAGAAGGAATGGTCGGAGACCCTATAAAATATATATATGTATGTATATGTGATCAGCGTTCTTGAGATATCGTTCTGAAATTTTACACACGTCCTTTTCTCCCTAGGAAGCTGCTCAAAGTGCTTGTATGGAAAGCTTTTTAATTTGACGAGATATCTTCGCGAAATTTGGCATGGATTATAGCCCAAGACAACAGTGCAATCTCCGATGAAATTGTTCAGATCGTGTCACTGTAGCATATAGCTGCCATACAAACTGGCCGATCCGAGTTCTTTTAGGGAATCTTTTGTATTTGTGAAGGGTATTATAGCTTCTATGCAGCCGAAGTTAAAAGTTTTTTTTTGTTTTTTATTGTAAATCTATTTACATTTATATTAATTTTTTTTAAATTTTTTAAGTACTTTAAAAAGTTGAATGTCTTCATAATCACAGCTTATACGTATCTTTGTTGTAATTAATATATATTACTTTTTGTTGTAGTTTTTCTTGTATTGAACCTGAACTTGTTTGGCGCTAAGCCATTACAACGCGTTGCGCTCATTTTATTATGCTTCAGTTAACAATTAAAGTTTTGCGTTTAAAATCAAAAGCAGAAAAGAAGAAGAAGCAGCAGAGCAGATACTATTGTATACATATTGCGGACAAAAATTAAAAATTATTTTTTACAAACGCAATGTTTACATTTCGACTTATTAAAAGTATGCTTGCTGGCGTTGTAAGGGCCGCACATATATATATATATATATATACAAACACTGAAACATTTCTTAAGCCACTCTTTATTTTTCATTTCTGCTGCACTTTTGCAATGTATTTCTTTAATTGCTCGCATCCCAAAAATACGCACACATATTACCTACCTACACGACTGGTGTTTACATTGTCATTACATTACATTGATTACAGTTGCCAGCTACGCGCATGCGCAATATTACACGCAGAGATGCCTGCCAGTATGCACGCTTATGCGCATGCGTAAACCTTATTCAGCGTCAAAAGTGCGCATCTGCAACTGTTGCTCGTTGCTCATCGACCAGCACGTCGTCAGGTGTGTCTGCAATCGTTGGCAACTTTCGCAGCAGAGTCTGCAGTTATTAAAATCGTTTCGCATTGCAGGTGTTTTTATTGTTGGCGTGACTTTTATCACACTCATCGCTTACGTAGCTGCATTACAGTTGTCTTTCATTGCGAATCTTATGCAATTTTGTGCTGCGTTGTGCCATGTAAGGTTGTATTGTGCTGTGCTAAGTGCTTCAATGTGTTGAATTTAACTCATTGCTGCTAGTTTTTCTGTCAGAAATGCTTATTTACGGTTGAACGACACAGCGACATCAAGCGCTTGACACAAACATGTGTTTGTGACATATACAAACACACACATATGCGCATATTAAGCCCAGTTGCTTTGTTGTAATAATTGTTTCATATTGTGTTTTTTATTATTTCTTTTCATGAGCACTTTTCTTTATGCAATTATGAGCATTTATTGCATTCAATTAAAATAACAAAATTTATTACTTATTCTTTTAATATTTATTTTAATTTTTTGTAAATAGCTTTAGGAAGGTCATCCAGCTACTTAAGAAACTGTGTCATTTACACTTTTGCTTGAATGCTGGTACTGGTTCGCTGCCGATCAGTTGTTGGCCTCCTGCCCATCTCGTTCGTGCAGAAAATTGCTCACATACACACAGACACATAGGCATACACCTGCATGGACGTGTCCATCCTTTGCTGCCAAAAATGCTGTGAAATTGTTATGTAGGAAGCAATGAATAACTTAAACGCCTGCCAAGCTATTAAAACTGACTAGTCGGTAGCATTTAATTGCGTTTTAAAATAAAACAATTATGTGTAATAAAATTCCGATACGAGCAGCGAGGTCTTCTTTAAATGCCGGCACTCAATAAAAACCGCATAAGTCGATTATTTAAAATGTTTTTGAAAGTTATTGTATACTACTGTCATACACGTCAGTGATTCTCTTACTTAGACTTAGTCATATGTACTTATTTAATGAATCGCACATTAAAAAAAGTAAAAACATGATGTGGTATCCTTTTCCTCACAGAATTAAAAATTCTTGAAAATTTAAGCACACAAGTTTTGTTATTTATATTCTTTGTTGCTTACAGTAACGCTATTTGTGTTGTTTACAGTAACTAAAAAAAATTCATCTCGGCAAAAAAATTAAATTAAATCGCGAGCATTTTAGCACGATTGTTTTACAACTTCGACATGGATTAACTCAGAAACAGTGCATCGATTAAATCAATCTTTGGCTATGAAGCTCCATCACAGACCAGTGTTTATCGATGGTATGGTGAATTCAATCGAGATCGTAGATCACTCTAAGACGAATTTCGTGAAGGTCGTCCAAAATCAGTTGTTGTTCCGGAAACCACTGATGATGTGCGCAAATTGATATTGTCATGTGACCTATCGTGAGATTGAGACAACTACTTGTATAGGCATTAGTGGGACCAGCACATATTCAATATTGCATGAACATTTGAATGTAAAAAACGTTTGTACACGTTGCATTCCATACAACTTGTTAGTCGCTCAAAACAAGGTTAGTGGCGTTTGGGCGAGAGAAATGTTAAAAAAATACGATAACGACGCATTGAAACACAACTATGACGTCATAACAGGTCTAGCGTATTACCTATATTAAAAAGATTTTTTTAATCTCAATAACAGTTAAAGTCACTGCTGTTACCAGATATTGAATGAGAATCTCAACTAACTATCTGAATGAGTGGTGAGGACCAGATTATTATTTTTAATATTATATATCCAGTTGCAAAGTCAAATATTTAGAAAGCAAACGAAATGAACCAAAAGTCAAAAGTCAAGTAAAATGTTAAACATTTTATAGATAATAAAGTAAAATAATTAAAATATTCCGCAGTAAAAGTATCTATAACGTTGACAAAAATTGTCTACGCTTTTACCAGGAACTAAATAAATTTGCAATTCATAATTAGTTGTGTAATTGAAATACAGTAAAAAGTATAATAAAACTAAATTTATATCTGCAACATATATACGTACATATATTTTGAAATAAACAGGTCAAAGTGGCGTCAGTCTAAGTTATAAACAAAAAAGGAAAAAGAAGAAGAAACTTGCTGACTAAGGCAACTCTAGGTAATATAACCACGAAGATTAAACATTTCACAATATCGAAAAAATTCCATGCAATTTGCAAACATATTTTTTGCAAATAAATATAACCATTTTATATTTTTATATATCTATATGTCGCCTGATACCGTACAATCATCACATTCTTGGCTCTTGTTTGTTTTAATTTACATTAATTATCGTGAAATCGTCGTCTGGTCCATTGTTTTTGGTCACTAAACGCTAAGCGTGAAGAAGACAAGAAGATGAGGGGTTTCTGCTTTCAAATTGATTGCGAATTTAACACAAATACCATCGAGTTGCCAAGGGTTATATATAACACATTAAAACTATTTAATTATTTGCACATTTGTGAAATTTATAATATTATAAATTTATCCTCGTATTGCCACTCATAGTATTATAAGTTAGCAAAGATTATTATTAGGGTGAGCAATTGGATAATGAGAAACAATTTTTAGTTTAAATTATTATTAATGAGTTTATCATGAATCAATTATTGTAGTGCGAAGGAGAATATAAAGGGAGACTCATATTAAAAGGCTTATTCATGGACATTTTGAAGAATGGTCTGCAACCACAACATCTAAAGCATGTACCATAATATGATATACGTAAGATATACTTAAGCTATTTGAGCTACTTAAGAGCTTTAAAAATAGGATAGAACATCATGATCTTTCTTAAAACTTTATTAGACATTATTTGCACACAAAATTATCTAGAAAAACACGCACATATTTTTGGTTTTGCATTATAAAAAAAATGTTTGCAACTGTCAACCAATTTTTTTTTAATTTGTGTTATTTTTCAAAGAAAATATCTTGAAATTGGCTGATCTATTGATTAGAAGCTATATAAAATATTATATATTATCATATATAATTTATATTTTTTAATCTATAATCTATTATCGATAATCTATAATATATAATCTTTAATATTTAATCTTTAATCTATAATCGATAATCTATAGTCTTTAATAATCTATATATATATATATATTATTCTTTAATCTTTTATCTTTAATCTATAATATATAACCTTTAATCTACAATCTATAATGTGTAATATATGATCTATAACCTATAGCACTGGTTAAGAAAATAAATGAAGTATCTAAACTGCTTCTTACTAATTTGACAGCACTGATTTCAAATCTACCCTCAGTTTCTTTTTAGCATCTCTTGTTTTATTCATACAGCTAATTCTTGAAATATCGTTACTCGGCTTACTTAAAATAATTTTTGGCCGCAAAATTTCTAAATTTCATTAATAAACCGTTATGTCTACATTAAGAAGAACTTGTTTAAATAATCCGAATTGTTTTTGTGCTGTTTGTGTTTACTATATATTTAGAGAATGCCGTTTAAATGTGTCTGATTCTATAAAAAAGGCCTATTTGGAACACTTTAGGAAAATAAAATACAAAAAACATACAACTGGCTGATATGCGTCGACCTTAAAATCATAAATTTTCTTTTGGGTCAACAAGGAGGATAATCGAAATCCCCCTGTTTCATATGCTTTTGGGCTCAGCCGAGCAAAGACAGAACACTAGACTAAAAAAGTTTGGCCTTTTGAGAGTGAATTTAGTACCGGGTAGTAGTAGCTAAAGAATGCATTATATTACCGCCTCTTCATATAAAGTTAGGTCTAATAAAACAATTTGTAAAAGCTCTAAATAAGGATGGGGAATGTTTTAAATATATCTGTAAAATATTTTAAATTGAAATTGAGCACAGAAAAAATTAAAGCTGGTATTTTTAACGGTCCTCAAATCAGGGAACTAATAAAGGTTCAATATTTTACTGATTGTACATTTGATATATATATTGATTACAGAAAAAGAGAAATCTGCATGGATCCAATTTATTTGGATTGTGCGAAATTTCTGCGGAAATAAAAAGTCGCCAGACTGCAGTTCATGCTGCACTTTCAGAGACTAGGATGCAACACCAGCCACAAGATGTACTTCCTCTTCACCCATTTAGACTGCTTCCCAGTAAATTTAGGCGACTTAAGCGAAGAACAAAGAGAACGCTTTCATCAGGATATTCGCACTATGGAAGAGAGATACCATGGTCGTTGGAATACCTAATTCGATGGACAATTACTGCTGGAGTATTGAAAACAATACTGATGTTTCTCTTTATGCAAAAAATACACATAAGAGAAGGCTTTTTACATGTTAAGTAAGAGCAATATATTTGTATGCCCTGAACAGGGTATACAAGTATAAGTTTGCCACGAAGTTTGTAACCCCAGAAGCAAACGTCGGAGACCCTATAAAATACATAGATAAATGATCGGCATGATGAGCTGAGTTGATTTAGCTATGTCCGTCTGTCCGTTTGTTTACATGCGAACTAGTTTCCCAGTTTTTGAGATATCGATCTTAAATTTAGCATAAACCTTATCTTACCAAGAAGCTGCCATTTGACGGAATGGTCGATATCGGACCACTATAGCATATAACTGAACGATCGGAATCAAGTGCTTGCATGGAAAGCTTTAAAATGTAATCTAAAAATGTGTCACCCTAATGCCTATTCTCTTGCTTACATACATACTTAAATCAGTAGTTTGTCCCCTTATTGGCGAAAAATTTGCATTTGTATAAACAACAACAACACCAGCAAGCGAATATGCTACGTCATTTTATGCAAATTTTTTGCCGCCAATTGTGCGGGCGATTCGCCGCCGCTGCGGTTGCTGTAGCTTTGCTTTTATCTGCTTCCAAACCTAGCGCAAGTGTGAGTGAGTGTGTAATTGTTGTCTTCGCTTTGTCATCGTTGCCTTGGTTCGGCATGTTTTTTGTGTGCAAAATTTATTACAACATGTTGTTATGCCCTAAACAACATGAAACAACAATGACAAGCCAACCAATAAATAGCTAAACGACAATGTCATAAATGGCAGCAACAACTACTAGACAATAACAGAAACAACAAGAGCAGTCGACACGACAGCTGAGCGGTGCGCATTTTTATGACTTCCTTAGCTTGGCGATTTACGCGCCCTTTTTTTTTTGGAAACAACGCTGCAATTGCCATTGTTCCTCACTTGCTGTTGTTAGTGTTGTTGTTGCTATTTATTACATTACCTGCTTTTACAGCACACCGATTGTGGCAATTACTGCGTAATGAGAATATAATAAGAGTGAAACAAATGAAAAGCATCACTCCTCACCACTGTCATTGCCACCTACACCCACTACCTCAGAGACAGAGAAACACTGCCGAAGCGATCGTTCATTGCGTGTGAGAAATGTTTGTGGTGGGAAATCCGTGTGTGTGTTTGTTGTTGTTTGGTGTGGAAATTATATATATAGGTTTAGTCACGGCATCTCCGTGATTTGCTTTTAGGAGATGAAAACCCTCTCGTGCTAATTCTTCTCACAAGCGTATCACATAATAATTCGTAACACTTACCTTTGGTTTTTACACGCATCATAAAATAAGATAACGAAAAGTGTAATATCTGAGAAAAGCGTAACACGTTTAGACTAAATTTAAATTTTCTTGTTTTTTTATACGCTGCCAACATGTTGCTACAGATTATAATAGTTTTGTTCGCCTAATGGTTGTTTGTGACACCTCAAAATAATCGAAACATGTATAAAGTTATAGATCTAACTGATCAGGATGACGAGATGAGTTGAATTCCGGGAGACTTGCATGGATAAGTGATAACTTAAGCAAAAATTTAAATTTGTTACAGACCATCGAAGTATGGATGAGCATATGTGGTTTATAACTTTAAATATTGAACAATGAGTTTAAAAAATTTTAAAATTGGGAGTGACACCGCCTACTTTTAGGTTAAATTTAGTATCACAAGAACCGATTTACCAATAGCAACGAAATTCGGTAGGTAACATTATCTCGACATTATTAGGTTGGAAATGCGTGAAATCGGATGTCAACCACGCCTATTTCACATATAATTTTTTTATTACCTCTGATTCATTCACTATACAGTGTACAAATCAAGCACCAAAATTGTTAAAATCCGATTATTACTTTTTAAGCTCTCAGACACTGTATATTTGAACCTCAGTGCCTATGTATGTTCTTTACCGAAAATATCGGTCAATCTGTGTTATTTATAATTAAAATCCAGATATTTTACCACTAACAATGTGCCCTTGTGTTCAAAATCGGGTTAATAGTTCCCTTTGCCCCCATATACCTAATATAAAAATTGTTGAGCTGCCAGTTGACTTTATACCGTATATAACGGTCAATATGTGAGTTATCTTAATGAAATTCAGAGAAAGTCTTTCTATGATAACTTTTTGTCTTTGTGCAGAAAATGGTTGCAATCAGATCTACACTTCTTCTAGCCTACAAATACCTATATAGTGGTTTCCGAGTTTCTTGACTTTACACAGTTTATTTAGGTCAATACATGCGATGTTTTAATAATATAAAGGGTTTTGATTAACCACTTGCTATGAATGAAATCGGTCTATACCCCAACTCATAATATAACGGCTTTGATCTGTAATTAAATTACGAGAGTATAAAAGGTTCGGTTATACCTGACTTAGCTCTTTCTTACTTGTTAGCTTTTACTTCTGTTTCTACGCGTGTCGGAAGTTAGATAGCTATAATTTGTATCAAATGCTTTAATTTACAAGTAGCTATTGTCTCTGATATAATTACCACAACTCATTAACCCAAATTATTTTAATATTTGAAGATAATATCAGATAAAGTATGATATTTAATAAGAGCCCTAAAAGGAATAACTTCATAGCTAAATCAAATACAAAACAATTTATCTTGTGCTAAAGGTAGCTCTATATTCTAGACATCAAAGCTTTCCAGAAGAAAGTAATCAAGTTACGGGGAGACTATGAAACATATTTTTTCGATAATTTGAAATTTTTTCTAGCCCACTATTTCAGATCAAACATTCTGACGTAAGTTTATGAAGATAATTCGCACACTAAAGGCATAGAGTCTGTCAGAATATAGAAAGTCATTAGCTATACTACATGGGAGCTGGTGTAATTTGATAACCAATTTCACACATTTTCGACATTGAGTATATTTTACAAGTACATAATAACCGATATATGTATATGGCATGAAGTCAACCGGAAGTTAGAAAATTATTATATTAGCTATATGGAGATTATGGGAATTATTGACTCGCTTTTACCCATTTATGACACGAAAGCACATAACTATTGGGAAATGATTTTAATAATATTATATATTCCTCAGAGTGAACAAGATTCTTGGTAAAGAGTCAGCCATAGCAAGTGGTATCATCATATTGGGTATGGGCCTGCTTGAATAGTTATGGTGCGATGGTCCCGTAGCCGATCAAGTGTCTCCGAAAAATGTGTCTGGCGGTGAGGAAGCTTATATCTCTGAAACTATTTGCCGGATCAACTTAAACATTTTGGAGAATATTTTCAAATATATGTAAATTTGATTTTTTGCAATTCGCAGGTGAATGAGTAGAGAAGGCGCAAATGTTAAAAATACGAAAAATACAACTTCAACTCTTTTGAAATACACCACGCAATGATCGAAACGGAGAAAATGCTATAAATAGACACAAATAATGTTCTTAAATGAATTATGCGCATGCTGATTTGCATTTGCATATTACCAAAAAATCATAATTTTTGTAATTTAAATAATCCTTCAAATTATATAATATATATTCTTTATTCATTAACATTCTCTGCTTCTACTGAACTTCATTAACAGCGCCCTCTGTTTGTGGATTTCGAAAATTTTTGAGATTCAGTCAAGTTTCTCACTAAGAAACATAAATCTAAAACGACTAATCGACTATACAACTTTATTTTGTCACACAACATTGCTTACGCGCCACGCTTCACATAAACCAAATCTTCGCCTAATTGTAGGCTAAAAGACATTTTTGATATCACAATATTCATTTCAATATTTTGCCTTGATAAATTAAGTAAATATGGCAACGATTTGCTGGCAAACTGTGTGTAGAGCGTGTGTTTTTTATTATAGTATTTGTTTATTATTATATTGTTGTAAATTAATTTCATGTAGAGAAAACAAGTAGACAATGCAGAAATTAATAATACTGAGCCGTAGAAAATTCGTACTTTTCCCTTTAGCTCGCAAAAAATATACGCATATGCATATATAAATCCCCACAAACTTAAGTGAAACACTACTGTTGTTACTTTTTATAATTCTTTGACACATTTTGATTTGATTCTTGAGAGATTATTATTTTAAGTCTAGTGATGGTCTGGAAACCTGGGAGACCAAGCCATAACCACTTTTCCATTTACAGAAAAATTAATGCGACTTTTTTGATACTAAATATATTTTATTTTCCATTCAAAATGTTTACATTGTCTTTGTAAATTATGCTTACACTATTTATGGGTACATAAAATACAAAATGTTTATATATTTTAATATATTCATATACCTTACTCACATACATACATACAATTTTTATATATATGTGTAACGTATGTATCTATGTGTTGTTTATAGATTTGATAGTCATACGCAAAAAAAAAAATTTAAGACATTTTGAGCATTGAAAGGATCAACTAATACTATGATAAAACTAATATATATATAAATATATATATATATATATATATATTTATATATAATTATATATTTATATATAAGGGATCAAATATACAAGTTTTAATATTTATTATTCATTTATATTTACATAAGTTTATATTTCTTATTAAATTTGTTTAATTAAATTGTAATTTGTCCCATAACCTTCAATGTACACTTTTATTTAGCTATGAAAGGTGTAATTTTAGTTGCTAATAACAAAAAATTTAATTATGTAGGTAGTTTCAGGCTGCCTAAATATTTTGCAGAATTTTTAAAATATTATATATCGTTTAATTAAAGATAGTGGAAAAAAATATATAAAGCCAAAATAAAAATTATAATAAATATAAGTAAATGTTGATTTTAAACAGTTATTAATAAAAAATAATGAAAAAAGTGTATTGCCATACTTTCTCACTTATGCATTAATTGGTTTCGTTACAAAACTTTTTTCTCGCATGACATTTTTTTGTAAACCATGCATTTGCTTAAATTGCATTGAAGGTATTCATTGCAACTTTAAATTACAGATTCAATTAAACTATTACTTTCTTATCTACTTCTGAATATTAACAATGGCATTTAACTTACTTTAATTTACTTTTTACTTTCTGTGCAATTTCTTTTTTAATTCTAAGCATTATTTTTCTATTTACTGCAAAACGAAAAATATATAAAATATAATAATTATTTAAAATTAAAATTCAATGTTTAAATTTGTCAAATTTTACTAAGCTAATTAATTTTATTATGTAAACAATAATCTCGTAAATATTTAGCGATGTAAAGGATTCATAAAAGTGTCTTGTATGGATGTTATTTTGCGCTTAAGTGCGATTAAGTGATTTTCCTTTAAATAATAAAAATGTATGCAGTGTAATTGAAAAAACTTCCTTGCTGTTCGAAAGTATAATGCTCAAAAATAAAATAAAATTAAGAGGTTAAAAAAGTCGTAACAGATATAAAATATAAAATAAAAGTTAAATAAAATACTTTATTTCAAATATTCTAAAAACATTTAATTTTTAATTTAAATATTCAAAAATTTCAGATATTTTAGAATTTCTTCAGAAACTCAGAAAATTATAATAAAATTAAGAAATTAAAAAACGATATTGCAGCTAAAATTTAATTATTTCTCTTATAAAAAATTATAATTTGTATAAAGTATTCAATTCTCGCAATTTTAGAATTTCTCTAAAAAATCTAAAACAAATAACTGAAACTATTTTAAAAGAAATTAAATAAAAAAATGTTATATTCGGCATAAAATTCTCTAAAAGTAACTGAAAGAAATCCATACAAAAAAAATTTGCTTTATTAACGGCACTTAATTTTTTGTACAGCGTTATGCAACATTCCACTTTTCTACATTGTTTAAAAACTTTCTCAAAGTAAAATTGAATATAAATAAACAAACTATAGCGCATTAAGATGGATCAAATATGCATAGTTCTCGAACGGATTAAGTAAGCAACTTAATTCTAGCAATTTGTTAAATTAGCGTAAGTCGACTTGAGTTAATAAGTCCCTCTGCACCACTTATCCGATATACGACACTGTGTTTTTATCATAAAGAACACCTTAGAGTTGGCAGTTGTAATTTATGTCGAAACAAAAATTAGAGATTTGTAAAGATTTTTGAAAGGAACCATAATGCTAAATTAATTTATGTTTTTTTGACGCATTGCTATAGATACTTTGTTATTGAAATAGTAAACTAAGCTCTAACCGATTCTGATATACCGAATTTATTTATTTACGAGGGTGATTTTATGCGGCAGCGAATTTCTATATTATATAAAATCACTTAATCGCACATGTGTTATATACATATGTAATGTTTCCCTGCTACCAAAATTTAGAAATAAAATAAATTCTTCAATCAATTATTTTACGTTCATCAAAAAAAAAAAATAAGAAATCATAAAAGTACTATTTAATGTAATTAAGTGCTTCAGTTTCACAGGGCGTATACGTAACATTTATGTTTAGAGGAAATTTTTTTGTCGGTATTGAGCGGTTTTGGCTGTATCTTTGCACTAAAATTCATCGACTTTCTATACATATCTATGGTATATCGGTTTCTGTGAACTTTTTACGCCAAAATTTTGACTCTAAATAGCGTATTTTTATTTTGATAGCTACATATGCACATATAAGTATATATTTCTGAGTGAATTTTTAAAACTGAAATTAAAGTAGAATTATAAGCAGAAAAGTAATGAACCGTTACTCTTAATTAACTGTACTTATATAACTGACTTAAGAAGATTTTGCTTTAAGTACATTTAAATAGATATTTTATAAGAAAATTAAATGCTTTTTACAAAATTAAGTAATTGAAGACATTTTTGAGTAAAAGGTTCGCAGTACAAAAGATTAGCTTGGTTAAATATTTGAAAATTTTCGAAAAAAATATTTCCATTTTCAGCTTGTTTTATATTTTTGCATATCTTGAAAATAATAATAATAAGATAATTATTTTTCTATAAAATAGAAGAAGAGCAAGCAAGCGCTTTAAGAACGTAAATATGTTTTAGAAATCTTGTTATTGCTATTTCTTTATATGCTTACCATATTTACGTCTGTATATGTATACGTGATCATAGTAAATACTAATTATTTTGCTGCTAAATTTTTACATTTTTAGCTCAATATTAACGTTATGCATGTTTTACAATAATCTACAATAACATTGTTTCGATATGTATGGGTTTTGTATATATACTCTTATACATTGCCACTCAGTTTCAAACATAAGCTTACAATTAGTTAATAAATGTTGCATACAAGTTATGCATATATTATTTCTTATATTCTCTGTGTTGCATAATAAACGTGAGCATAAACATATAAACACACATGGAATGCTATATATATGAAGTACTTATGTCAGTATGTAGAGCAAAGTCATATATATACATATGTATATGGCTATGTGTACGATATTTATTTTTTATTGTTGTGCTTCAGATTCCTCCCTATTTGCTTATCAATCCCATTCGCCAATGTACATAGTGCGCGGTGTGGGCACATAGCCACGTGTTGGCAACGGCAAGCGTCCATAGATGTGATTGTATGGTGATTCAACCAAGTCGGCATCTGCAAAGGAAAATTTTGTTAGTAAAACTCAACTGAATGTAGCTCTAAAAAATAATAAAAAATATATATTTGTATAAAAACAACAGCAGTAATTGGGAATGTGTAGGTGAAAGCATAAATGCTTTATTGTTTTACTTGTGTGGGGCTTTTTCTTTTATAAAGGAAGGGATAACTACAAGTGTCTAAGTCCCAGTCCCGGTCCAGGTTCGCCAAATTATTGTTTATGCATTTATAAAGTTATTCTTTAGTAAATATAAATAAAGTTTGTAAACATATTGTAATTTCTAAAAAAAATCACTTTAATCAAACTAAATATATCAATATATTTAAAAAAATTGTGCTCAGAGCATCATTTTTTTTTATAATTTTTCATTATATTTACAATATTTTATACATACACATATTTCTGAACTTTCTATTCTGTCCATTATTATTAAAGACGGTTTGATCTATCTTTATTGCCCTAATTGAGGCAATTAGCAAAATTTTCTGTTACGCAGAAGGTAGACAATTTGTGAATTGACTTTTAATTGAGTCAATTAGCACTTTTTCGTATATGCAAATCCTAAAATTTACTGTTAATTGCGTCACCTTTTAATTCTTCTCATAAGTTGAATTAGTATTTTCTTTCCATATGAAGAAGGACTATTTGTTTGACTTATTATTGAGGTTGGCAGTTTTATCTAAATATAGAAGGAGAATAGATTTTTAATTGAGTGAATGTTCTTCCAGACAATTTGTTTATTGACTCTTAATCTAGTTAATTAGTATTTTCATTATTGGAGTCAATTACAATAGTAAATTTTTTTCTATAAGTTGAAGGTGCAAAATTTGTTTATTGAATCTTGATTGAGTCAATTAATAGTTTCATCGTATAAACTGAAGGTTGACGGTTTGTTTATTGACTTTTAATAAAGTCAATAATTAAATTATGACTATAAGCTGAAGGTAGAAATTTTGTTCATTGAATCTTAATTGAAGGTGAAAGATTTTTATTAATTTACTCTTAATTGAGTCAATTTGTAATTTCTTATTATATGTATTTTCAAATAGTTATATTTTGGAGTCAAATTTTTATAAGCAAAACAATTTCTTTTTATCTCATAATGTTTTTCTGAACTGCTGCCAACTGTAAATGAATCTGCAACTATAAATATATAAAAAAGATTCAAACACTACCAAAACCAAAAAACAATACCAAAACCTAAATAAATAGTACGAGAACAGTAGACGGATGGAGTCAAACCTATTTTATAATTGGTATTTTCTTGCTTAAACTCAATTTTCGTTCATTTCGTTCAGTTTTCAGCGATACTGGGTGGTTCGGTTGTTGTTACTGTTGTGGTTGTTCGATTGAGGGCAGTCAGGTCTCGGTGCAATGGACTTGTCAAGACGTTCAACTAGCAGCAGTTTTTGCGGTCCCGCACAAGCACTTTATATAATATAAGTTAATATTATTTTTGTAGCATTTAATGCTGCTCAGTAGTCGAGTATTTGAATTCGTTTTAGACTCAAACTGCGCGGTTTGCGCGGCTTTAGATAGCCATAAATGGATTCCATATCGCTGGCGTCCACGCGACTATCCGATCGACTGAGACGGTTTTGCTGTCCGTGTTTTTGGGATTGTTGTTGTTGTAGCGTTTCAAAATTAGGCCTTTTAAACATTTGCTGTTCCCTGCCTGTATTGACATTAGTTGTTGTTACATTAGTGTTCTTAACGCCATTGTTGTTGTTGCATTTGCTATTGTTAAACATGAAATTCCTATTCTCCTTGCTGTTATTGTTGTTGTTATCTAGTTTATTAATTTGAGCCAGCGCCACATCGTTTGGTACTTTCGCCACTTGCTCATAGTTATTCAAGTATTGTTGTTGCTTTTGTTTTTGTTTGAGTTCAGCCTGGAGCTTCAGCTTCTGCTGTTGCTGCTGACGCTTTTGATTGTGCGCTTTCATTTCGAACGCTGCTGTGGTATCGGCAACAATGCTGCCGCCCAGCTGTTTAATGGCTGAGGACATTGTTGGCGTTGTTGCATTTGATTTTGCTGCTGTTGTTGGCATTTTTGTATTTTCTGACGCTAATTCATTGTCTACAACAAGTTGATCACTACTGCCATTGCTGTTTTTCCTACCGCGCCAGCATGGCGGCGGCAACATTGGCTTCTCTGGCGACGCCGCGTCATCTACTCTGTGCTTATGTGGCATTTGCATACCCAGTTTGTCGCGCTGAGAGTGTAGCAACTTCGGTTGTTGCAATTCGTCTATGTCTTTTCCATGACCTCTCCTGTTCTCATGCTCAATGCGTCCGCGTCTCATATTATGCGCGTTTAGTTGCGCATGAGCTTCCCTGCTGCGTAGGCGATCGTAGAGCATGGTGGTAGATGGCGCTTTCACGATGCGCTTGCGCCCACCGTACATATAAAGTGAACCCTCCTCATTCGGTTGCTCGAAGAAACTTTCGATTGAGAGAGATTTGTGCCGCAACAACGCGGGAGAATGCACAAAACCCGATCTGTTATCGGCGCTGACGCGTTCTCCATCAACCTGCATTTCATCGACGTCTGTTCGCTCAAAGGGTGATTGTGGCGGTGATGGTGAACCCAATTGCCGTTGTCTGTTTGTGTAGCGGTCAAACTGTGTAGTATCCCAGTCTGTCTCGTCGGCGGTGTACAAGCAGTCACCGTAGCGTCGCGTTTGCATAGCGTATTCGTTATATGTTTTCTTTTTGCCAGCAATATGGTCATGCGATTCTTTTCTGTCTTGCGCTTTCTGTTTGCGTTCATTATAATATGGCGCGGCGTCTTTGCGTCGGTAGTCGCAATTATTTACATAATGCGGCGAATCTACGTTCTCGTGTGTGTTAAAATTTTCTGCGTTGCGCGCGCCTCCAATGCCATAACAGCTTTCCACTACATCCGCTTCCCCGAAACCCTCGTCGTAGGTGCAGGTATCACTGGGCGCTAAATAACGATTGCGCCGAGGATTTAAAAATGACACATCGCTTTCGCTACACCATTTCACCAAATTTACACCGCTTTGTCCAAGCGCTTTGTTACGCGCTACAGCAAGAGCTTCGCGTTTTTCATCATTAGCGCCATCAAGGTCAGCGCTGTTGTTCAGACGCGACGCACGCATTTGTGCTGCAAGCAACGGTGGTAGTGGTGGTGGTGGCGGCGGCCGCGGTATTTCCGCCAAACTGCCGCTTAACCGCTGGTGCAAACGCAATTGCTGCTGACTGAGGCTGCGCGGTGGCCGCGCCGGCTGCTCTACGCCGAACAATGGCGCGAGTGTATAGCAGCTCACGCAATTGCAATTGCTGCCAACTGAATTACTTGCATCTCGTCGCGTACGACTCGTACGGAAACGGTGCGGCGAAAGCGTTTGCTGCAATTCGCGTGTAAGGCGCCGAAAGCGCGAGCGACTTGAGCGCGCGTTGGAAGTCAGTGCAGTTGGCTGCGCATCTGCATAGAGTTGGTCGGGGTCGGGGTAGTCTGTATCAGTGTGCAGTGGCGCATAACAGTCTCGCATATTCGGCGGTAATTGGCGACGCGCACAATTGCGGTTGTGATGACGATGGTTGTGGTGATGTTTGTTGTTGCGCTCTAGCGACTCTTCCTGCTCGTGATGGTGGTGGTGATGGCGCTGTCGCGTTTGTTCTAAATTCTGAAAGTGATGTTGGCGCTGTCTCTCCTGCTGTTGTTGCTGTACGCTAAAGTATATGTTATTGTTATGGTTTTTGTTTTTGTTATTGTTGCTGTTGCTGTTGTTAAGTACGTGTTCGTGTTCATGTCCGTCCACGCCATGTGCTGTGTCCGCTGGCAGGCGCATGGCCGCCGCGGCAGACAACATCTGTGGCAGTGCATTGTGCAGTTGTTGTTGTTGTAGTTGTTGTGCTTGTGCCTGTACTTGTGATTGTGATAGTGCTTGTGCTTGTAAGGTTATTTGTTGTGCCTGTGCTTGATTCATTTGATTCTTGTTTTTGTTTTTGTTCTTGTTCTTTTTATTGTTCTTGTTGTTGTTGTTCTGATGGTCCATGAGAAAATTCGCAGTCACGGCATTGAACTGCTGCTGCTGCTGACAACCAATACTACTACTATCATAAATACCTATGCCGCTTTCGAAGCTGCGCGCCTGCCACACTGGATGCTGCGGCACGTGATGCTGTTGATGGTGCGCAGCCGCTGCTGGGTGATGATGATGCACGGCGTGTGCCGCAGCGGCGGCCATCAACTGTTGCTGCTGAATGTGGTGTGGATGCATGTGCGGTGGCGGCTGTGGTGCTGCCACATGCATCGCATGCAAATTGGGCGCGGTCATCGACATGTGGATCATGGAGTTCTTCTTCTGGCTGAGTGTGTTCATGCTGCTGCCGTTGCTGTTGCCATTCGTGTTGCCAGTGTTGCCATTAACCAGAGTGCCGTTGGTGGCATGCTCCTTGTGTTCCTTGCTAGATTTTGAGGTCTTCACGAAGTTTGGTACTCGTGCGCGTAAACCGCAATAGTAAGGATCATCTGGAATGAAATTCGAGAGCGAGTTGCAATTGCAGACTTGAGTATTGTTCAGGGATATCATATTTACAGTCTTTTGCGTACAACATACCATATTTCTTGTTGTCTTTGCCTTTGTCAGATTTGCCACGTGACAATTTGATTCTAGTATCCACCTCGATGTCATCGTAATCAGGCTAAAAAAGTAAGAATTATAAAAATTAAAATATGGAATATGGAATTTAGATATTAATTACATCAACGGAAATATAATTATATGATAGTAGTAAATATTGGGGAGCTAAACAATCAATTTCGATTAAATCAGTGCGGTTTTAAGTTTACACCAACAAGCGTAGTGGATTTTTAGTTACTTAAATAAATATAAGCTCCTATAACTAATTATAGCGAAACTTGTGTAGCATAAACAATTTTTTTGCAGAATCGCCACATTAATATTTTTATACCCTGAATAGGGTATATTAAGTTTGCCACGATGGAGACCCTAAAAAATATATATCTGGAAGCCGAAGAAATGCTGAGTAAGAGTCGATAAAAAATGGAACTGTTCTGGAAAGTTATGGAATTATATATGGAATATATATGTACGACTGTTTTTTGGATAGAGAAATTTGCACTTCAAGTTTATTTTTATCTCAAACGTGCGCTAGGTGGCGCTGTAAGCCAATTTTTTTTGCTAGCTTTCATGATTTCTCAGCAAAAAAGTAGGATAATCGCCTCATGGCAGCTTATTTCACAATTAGAGTGTATCAACAGGTGAAGCACAAATGCGTTAACAATTTATTAGTTTCATAACATAATTACTTTATCAGCATAACATGCTATTAACAACAAAAATAGCAACAATGCTGCAGCATTTACATAAACTCTTCTATATATTTATATACCGATTTGCACATATATGCTCTAAATATTTGCATTACCTTGCGATATCAATATTGTATGTGTGTAAGTACTTGTCAGTGTGCGCCTGCGCAATAAATGCAACATTCTTCGCATATTAATTACACGCGATATCGAGCGATAAATGCAGTTATTTTGACACACTATCAACCAATAACACTTACATATGTATGTGTGTGTATGAATTGTAATTACATATGCACATAAATTTAATTATATGTGTGTGTGCGAGAGTATGTACTCAAAGAACGGGTTTTGTATTTCGAAATTATTCCACTGATTATTGTATGTAACTGGCGTTGTAATGAAAATGGTGGCAATTGTTTTTGTTGCTCTTATTGTGTTTTTAAGGTTTATAGCTTAGCGCTGCCCTTCTTCGGCTGAAACGCTTTAGTGATTTGTTGAAATGCAAAAAATGTGTATTTGTAGTAATAATATCTAAAATCAGATGCCTTCAAGCTCTACATTGGATCGCATTGTTGCATGTTAGAAGGTACAGTCAAAGTCTGAAAAGGTGTTATATATCAAAGAGAATTTTTTTTGTAGATATCTGATAATATTTTTATTGGGAATTTTTGCCAGTGCTGTAAATGTAAAATTAAAAAGCTTCAGACACTTCATTAACCTCATCAACTTTGTTCATACCGCAGGAGCTCTATCCTAGTCAGCAGAAATCTAATTCGCTTCATTAGTTGTATTCGATTCACCAGACCTTATAGAGTGTCGAATCGAACAAACAACTGGTATAAATACAAAATATAGTAGTTACACCACTGTCTTGAGCTATTTAATTGGATCACTTATTTGTTGCTTTCACTTTTGTGTTTTTGAACAAGAGCGCAGCTGTCGAACATATTGAACAGAGAAGTAGCGAGTCTATAGTTATAATTTTTAAAGGAAATTACTTGCAGATAATGTTACAGATTGCCTATAACATATATTTTTGAACTTATTTAGTCGACTTTGTATAAGAGAGCAAACAGCAATTAATTGAGAGTTAAAGTGAGCGATCTCTCTGGAGAAACGAAAATAGTCTGAATTAGAAATCTGTCTCCTAAATAATAGCTAACTAAAGCCCGTCGGCGGCTGTTGAAACTGCCATCTATCTATGTTTCCAGTTATACTGAAGAAATTAGGATATCGATTCAATCCTGTTGATGCTGCATATAACCATTATATGATAACTGTGTGCACGATAAAGCTCTACCTTCACAATTTCTCCGACAGTAGAATACACGTAGTTGGAACGGACTTGCCTTTTCTATTGGTCAAGGAGTATTATTTTCTCAACGTTTCTCAAAATTTTTTTAAAGAAATTATTTGGTACTACAATAATCAAATTTTCTATCCTCAAATATCTGGCTTCGTAATATTGATTAATCACGATTTTCTAGAAGAAAAAATTTGATACCACTCTTTAGTGGATTTTGTTAAAATTACAAAAATATTTATATATAATTAGTAAACAGGTTGGGTCCTTGAAATTTGTTATAAAAGCCTTCCCATTGGAAATTGTGCTGTTATAGAAAGGTATTCTTAGATATATTTATCAGATTCTGAAGCTTACTAAGTTCTTCTTATTAAAAGGTACCTACGTATGTAAAATAGTCTTGAAACTCGCTACCCAAAATTGAGAATGTGGTATGACTATAGGAAAATAAACCAGGGTCTATTTTATATACCTTATCCCTACTAGGATTGATTTTTATAGCCCATTTTTTAATTTCACTTTTAACTAGAAATAAAAATCAATAAAATTAATTTTCAGCTAAAAAGGTAGGCAATGACTATTAATTTTATAAAAAGGGTCTTTAAACTTCTGCCTTTTAGATTTGGTTGTTATCTTTTAGGCATTGGAAACTAAGTACTTGTATGAAAAAATGCAATTGTAATTATGAATCTATAATTTATTGGTTTTTGTATTAAAACAAACATTTTCTTGTTTTTGTTTTTGTTGAATTTTTAAAAAACAAAATGTTTAGCCCATTTCCAATTAAAAAATAATTATTATAACATTCATTTTCTGAGACACTCACCTTCGGTATGATATCGTGTGCGTAAATATTATCGCGTGGCGGCAATTTCGGCGGCTTTTCACTGCGTTTATGAGCCAATTGTTGTGTCTGCAATAGCAGCTGTTCACGTGTGGCGGCCACATGTCCGGCGACAGCGGTGCCACCGTTCATACCAGCGCCGTTCATAGTATGCATACCCATACCAGCGGCGGTCTGCTGTTGCTGTTGTGAATGATGGCTGCTGCCAGCACCAAAACCAGAGCTGCCCGAACTGCCGCCGCTGCCATTGCCGGCCACGCTGTACGGATCCTCGTCGGGTATGGGGATTCTAGGGCGATTCTTAATGTCCACAATGGGGCGTTGCACTGTCGGAGGAGAGAAAGAGAGAGAGAGTTAAAATTAGCATAAGCTGTCGTATGAAAAATAAAAATTAAGAAATGTGTAATGTTAGAATGCATAAATCAATTATTGCTGTCAATTGTTTGCATAGGCATAATTTAACTATTTTTTTTGTTTGTTTTTGCATGGAGAAAAATATGCAAATTTTGGCTTTGTGACTAGCAGTGTATTGTCTATGCTAAAATGCGTTGACATGCGTTCTATGCGTAGATATTGCAGCGATACACACACACAAACATCTATATATAGATGCATATATATATATATATATATATGTATATAGAAGTATATATATTTTTGATTTATGCGCCAAACGCTTTGAGACAATAGCACCGCGGTGCGTACGGCTGCTGTGCATGCGCACTTTTATTGCCGCCCTTTATCGCGGCACGAACCGAACACAGAGCAAAACGCTGACACTTTGACATTTAAAAAGCGAAATGAAAATGTTGCCGGTTGGCATTTGAAATTTACCGCAAAATTTACCTATGCATTCCTGCATATGCTCATATATATTCACAGATGTGTGTGTGTGTGTATGTGTGCGCAAAAGCGAAAGGCCACCAACAACAGTGGCTGCAGCTGCAACAACAACAAGCGCCACTAAGCTCATGTGAGCGCTGGTTGGTGTCAACCTTGAACTGCTTGTCGAGCGAATGGGGAGTGCGGCGCCAGCGAAGTTCAAAATAGAAGAATGAAAACTAAAAAAATCACATACAAAGTTGCATAAAGTTGTTTGTTTGTATGTATTTACATTCATATGTGTTTGTATGTATCTCTCAGTTATTACTGCATCTGTGCAGTTTCGTTGTGGCAGCGCAAAAATGAGATCTTCGTGCGGATGCCTGAGATCCATGCCTGCACTTTCAACCTCAGCTTAATGCAATTACAACAACCACGTAGAACAAGTATTAAAATAAAGTCGCTCTAATGCTAAAGCGCAAGCGCCCAACCTAATAAATTACTAATGCAGCAGCAACAAATGAATTCGCTTGGCTTAATCCACTGCGCCAATGGTTGGCCATCATAGCCAAGCTGGCAAAATGCATGTGTGTATGTTGATATATGCACGTTAAAGTGTGAATGTGTAGCCGATTATTAGTTATATTAGCATATATTAATAAAAGAATTCCCATTTATTTTTAGTATTATTATTTGTAATTTAATTTTTTTGTCTTTGCTCTCCTCCTCGTCTCTGAGCACTTACCTGGTGGCAATTTGCTCTTTAGCATATCCATTGCGACCACGTTGACAATGAGCACCCAAACGGGACAATCCAATATATCGTTTTCCGATTTGACAAAAGCCACAACGGACAGGCATTGTGTCTCGAGGCGTCGTCGATCGGGATAAGCACGACGAAGTTCACGATTTACATTCGATTGGAATTTTTTCATATCGAATAACTGCAAGAGTGGAAAATTGTAGAATGAATTATTACAAATTTGTATATAAATAAAACAAAAGGCAAATAAAATAATCAAAGAATAAAAATAAATAAATGAAAAATAAAAACTAATTATAATTAAACTTAATAGTTAATAAAATCCTAAACCAAAACTGCAAGTGCAACTCTCACAAGTACGTTTTTCCAAAATTTCCCTAAAAACAATTAAAATATATATAAAATAAATAAAAAACAATTAAATTTGTTTAATAAATTACTCGTTAAAAATGTTACCAGAATTGATACCCAATCAAATATTATGTTTTTATTGTAATAAACAAATAGCGTAAAAATTGTAATTTTCAATTGGTTTTCATTAAAATTATGCATTTTCATAATTTCTATGTAATTTTTATACTTTTTGTTAAAAATATTTCTTTAAAATTTCCTTATATTTTTAGTACAACTACCTTTTCCTTTTAAAAATTCTGAGTAAAAAACTTTCTTCTTATTTTTTGTTGCATAAATTATTTTATATAAATATTTTTTCGTATAGTCTTAAATTTGTGGTATAAATACAAAACGCATCTAATTAATGACAACTAGAGTTTTTTGTAACAATTTATTTGATAAAAGTTCTTCTTTTGTAAAAATATGTGTTTCATTAAAATTTTTATTCTTATAATTTTTTTTCAAAAGTTTGGTTCATTAAAATAAAATTTTTAAAGTGATGTTTATTAATAGGAACTAATTTGTGTATATATATTTTATAATTATTTCGTAGAAAAATTTTAGAAAAATTACCTTCTCACTTTGCTACAACTACTTATTTTATTAATAGAAAATAACTTATTTCTTATGATAGTTTTATTAAAAGTAGTTTTTATTTTTTCAATAAATCTTAATATTGTGATAAAAATTCTTCCAATAAAAACTAAATTTTTTTCCTAAAACAACTATTTGGTAAAAATTTGTCTTTAATAAAAAATTTTAATAAATATATTATTTTTTTTTATAAATGTGTTTCTTTCATAAAAAATGTTCATTAAAATTTTATTTTTTGATAAAAATTTTTCTTTTGTAAAATATGTTCAATAAATTTTATTTTTTTAATAAAACTGTTGTTTCTTTAAACATTTTTCGATATTTTAAAAAATCTTCTTTCGTAAAAAATGTTCATTAAATTTGGTTTTGTAAAAATGTAGGTTATCAAAAAATTTGTTAGAAATCGTTCAGACTCAATTTTGTAAACGTATATTCTTTAATTGTAAAAAATAAATTCTTACAAGAGGATATTCAAAGAAAATCGGTTTTAATTAAGTAAAGTGTTGCCACCTGTCAAAATAAATTCCAGAGAGCTTATATTTGAAACTGTTTTTAGGGAGGTTTTCAACATGAGATTTCAAATAAATTATATAAAACAAATGATTTCTTAAAATATGTGCACTATATTAAACATGACTAATAAAAAAGGAGCTATGTTTCACTTAGGCACTCTGGGAATACATTTAGGTACTTTATAATAAGAAACGTAACAAGTTGTTTAGTGTTCCATTATATTTTCTATTAAAAAAAATCACTAAAATTAAAAACAAAATTTTTTAAAACATTTTTTTTAATTTTACCTCCAAATTTGTGGCATAAAAATTTTGATTTGAATTTATTTGAAAATTTTTTGAATTTTTCTATGAAAATTTTTTTATATATATTTAAATCTTATATAAATTTGCACTTGGACTACTTTTGTCTAGTCGGCAAAGCGCCTTGTGACCAAAACAAATTTGCTAGGCATTTAATTTCTGTTCCCATCAGCTCGGTGGGATATCTGAAAGTCTGAGCTCCCCTTATTAAAAGAAAATAAATTTTTATTTACTTTAATATATATTATCAGCTTTACTTGAGTCAGTTGTTTTATTGCAGCAATAATTATCTTAGCATAACACGAAAATACTCACTTTGACTATTTTTTCACTTTCCAATGCTTGGTTTGGCAATTTGAGTATGTCGGCACCAATGGATGTCTCTTCGTTGGGAGCGCTCGCTGTGCTCTTGACGTAAACATTACTTTTGGCATAGCGGCGAACGAGAATATTGCCAGCGTCGTCCATTTTGATTTTGACGCCCTGTGAATTTCAAGAAGGAAAATTTGTAAAAAGAATGAAACCAAAATGTATTTATGTACATTAATTTTTTTTTCCAATTTTCGAAAATTGAGAATGAAAATTGAAATTTACTTATAAGAAAAGAATCGAAAATGTTTCTGATCAATCAAATTTAGATTAGTCAAACAACTTAAAACTATTTTGTTTCTATAAACCTAAGGACCAATGTATAGTTTTTGATCTCTCCAACTTAAATTAACGAGCAAATACTTATCGCAACACCCTCTCCAATTCTTGAGCCCTAAATTGTAAGAAGTCACAATTAATAAATCGTAAATGAGCGCGAACGCACGCAAAGCCTAAACAGAATTGGCGCAACCGCAGGCCATGTCCACAACAATAGTGCGTTAATTCTAATATCCTATTGCTGGCCATTCATTTTTTCAGCGCTCTCCCAAATACATACCAAGATTATGTAAACAAATAGCGTTTTGTAACGAAATTACCGAAAATCATTTAGCCCATGGCCAGTCTACAAAAATATCTCTGTTCTTTGCTATTTTTTATCGACAGACATTGTTCGCGTTTATTATCTGGTTAAGTATGGCCTGCGCATTATGTGGACACAAATGGTTGAATAAATATCAAAGTCAGCGCAGAGATTTGCCTTAATGGACATAACTTGTTCGCTAGTGTGCATATTTGCGACCAAATGTAATCGATTAATCTCACTCGAGATGTTTTTTGTTTTGATTTTGTAAATTTATTTATATTTATTTTCTATTTATTCTCTTACATGTACAAGCATAAGTACGACTTTCGTGAGTCACGCGCACTTTTTTCAAGCAAATTCAAAAAAAATATTTTTATTTTCTCAATTTATTTTCTAACTACCCATTGATTAATGTTCTTTTGTGGTAGCACAATTGTGCTCATTAATTTCTGCCAACTACTTTGACCTAAAGACATTTTTTATGCTACAATTGCTGATTGGATGTCATTTTTGTTTTTATTACGTTAGAGTGAAATCATAATGCGCGAATTAAGGGGCGTGTTGTGATATGAGTCTTTTGAGCACTTCGATACATTAACTACTATACATCCAGCAGATGGTTTCCTGAGTTTATTAGAGGCATATTAGTAAAATTGTTCGACTAAAATGTTATTATGTTGCCACCTGTTTGTAAACTTTGAATAAAAAACTAAAATATATGAATTGAACTAAATAGGTTTAAGAAATCTGGCAGTTGAAAGTAATTTTGCAGTGTTGCCAAATTTTTTACAATTTCAATTCAGTGAAATTGTTGAGATAAACGAATCACTAAAATTTAGTAATCAAAGAAAAGAGGTTTAAGTATTCTTGCTAATGGAAATATATATGTGAGAAAGGTTGCCACTTGTTTGTAAACTTTGAATAGAAAAATATATAAAATAAACAAACACTAAAATATAATTATTATACTTAAGAGGTTTAAGAAAGCTTGCAGTTGAAAATATTTTTGAGCAGTGTTGCCAGCTTTTACAAATTTTAATTCAATGAAATAGTTAAGAAAAGCGAGTTATTGCAAAATGGCTTACTGACTTACTGATCGGAAAATATACGCGAGAAAGGTTGTCATCTCTTTCATTTTAGTAAAACTTATATGAAGTTACTACAACAAAAGTATCAAACCAAAGAGTTTTAAGAATATTTTTAGCTAAGGAAATATTTGTTTAAACATTTTTATTACAAAAAGTTAATCCACTTTATAATTCCTTAAGCAAGATTGCCATTTTTTCAAATTTTTTTAAGAAATTAATTACAAAAATTTAATTTTAAAATATGGTCAACAATCAAATTCTTATTGTAGTAAAGGGTTCCCACCCGTTTGAGTTTTTTTAAACAAATTTATTACCTAAATTCGATGTCGGTTATTTTTATATTATTATAAGTAGTATATTTTTCATTAACATTTTAAATTCTTCGGTTTTTTTGTTTGCAATGTTTTTGGTTGCAAATGTGTAAATTGGTTAGATAAATTAACTAAAAATCTACTCTCCTTAAAATCATAGCTATATGATCAAAAATTTCTTTAATAAAATTTTGATCATACATTCAATATAATGAAATCGGAGTCATTGTTTCGAAAATGTAATTCGAGGTATGGAATTTTGAAGCAAAGGAAAAATAAAAAATAATAATTATTATAATCATTCAAAGTGTTACTCACCTGCCCGATGTGCCGTTTATATTCGTCGGTCTTCTGATCGCGCATTGGATTATCAAAACCACATAAGCCGATGCTGCAAATATAAGAAAAGAATATGTACAAATTAGTAATGATCAACAAATAATGATTACGTGCAAGTATATATGTATGTATAAAAACATTTTAATTTAATTTTATATGTACTGAGCCTTGCGCTGTACAAGTATATTTACAATACAAAAATTTTATTATCATATTTTTTTTCATCATTTTAATTTTCAAAAAATTATTTTCTTAAAAATAAAAGATATTTATAGTTTATTTATTATAATTTTTTAGCCACACAACTTGTGAAAACAAAAAAAAAGTGTTGGTTAAAGTTAGCTCACAAAAAAAATTAATAAAATAAAAGTTTAAAAATTATTACTCTTAAAGTAAAATATTTGTTGCAGCAATAGCTTTTAATTAAATTAATTTCTCAAAGCTTATTACCATGCAATTCACACGATTTACATTTTTTTTTAATATTATTTTATTCTAATTAATTCTTTTTGTTGATAATTGTAATTTTTAAAAACAATTTTCGTAAAATTTTATATAATTAAAATTTATTATAAATTTTTCAAGTCACACTACTTTCAAAAAATAATATTTCTTTTAAATAAAAAAAATTTCCAACACTCTTGCATATAAATATGCAAAAAATTACTCATACGCCCTGTCGCCCAATTTATATTTGACACCGAAACTTATGACTTATGCGCCCGCAACGTTGGCTGTCAAATATGTCTGCGCGCAATTATCAAGTATTTATAGCTTATAAGCATATGTACATTCACCATGACTCATGGTATACGCAGAAGGAAAACCTTTTTGAGACACCCCCAAAAACCTGCCAACATTTCTACATCTTGAATTGGCTGCCAAAAGGAGCAGTGTACTAAATTTTTGCCAACCTGCTAACGCTAGAGCAATACTGTAAAGTGTTATAGTTTTAATATACACCTCCACAAGTATAATAACAACAACAAACAAGATAATTAATATAAAACATATATGCAATAAATTAGAGAAACACGCCCACTGTGCCACAAGTGAAGGCGAACGTGCTGCGTTTTTGACTTTTTATTGTTGGTTTTTGGTATATTTTGGGCTGATTTGCACGTGCAAACCTTTGACCATGCAGGAAATGGTAAGATAATAAAACACACGCCACATATTGGTGCAATTATTCATATGTGCATTTGCTGTAAATTCCAAAAAAAAATTTGAAAATTTTAGTGTCACGTCAGTTAGCCGTTTTAACGCCGACGCCACATTAATCATTAGAGCCGCGTTTGCGCACCCCCAGCTATCGGCAGCGGTGACGGTGGCGGTGGCACTCAATCAACGCTTATATGCAAATTTCGTGCAGCTTATCAGCGTCAAAAAGCTTGATTTTTATTTTTTTTGTTACTTTTTAATTATTTTTCATTTGTACAGCAACCATTTTGTCGCGTTTAGTGTTGTCGAAACAAAACACAAAAAAAAAGAAAACCGAATAACTAAGCATAGCAATCCAATTTGTTGCTTTGAACAAACGCCGCAATGTGTTGCAACACATGCAACGGCAACGCGCGACATGCCATGTGGTAAATGCACAAGTGTTGTCGCTCTATCAAAATATATATACAAATAACATAATATATATGTATGTATGTGTGCATGCACATGTTGTTTTACTTCGTGGCAGCTGCATTGCGGTGCTCGCCTCGTTCGCCGCTGTCAATTTTGAAAGTCTCCTTAATGGACTATTTTATTATTTGATTGTAAACAGCAATTTTGTATGCCATTTTTTGTTTTAATATAATTTATGTTTATTAATATTGCATGTGTGGTACAAAGTGCCCCGCTTACAGACCGTAATGCAATATGAGTCATTGAGAATTTTTAGCACGAAAAAAAAAATGGAGTTCGTTTTTTTGAGATTTTTGTTGTTATTTTATATCATACAATAAATCTTTTTAAATCGTAATTATCTTTAATTACTGAAAAATTTTTGTAGATATATAAATAAATATTAAAAATAGTTTCACTTATGAAAAAAAAAATATTTAATCAAAACCAGGAAAATCGTTAGCTTCCACGAAGTTGAGAGAGTATAAAAGAACAAAAGCTTCTAAGAAAGCTTTCAAGACACATTAAGCAAAGTAACTGTTAGTATGACTTTGAAGTAGAGGAAAATTCGTATAGCCGCTCACTTCACTCAGCTACAATAGTTTATTATTAAATTAACATTTTTTTAAATTTGCTTGAAGGATTACTCGGAGATAAATGATCGGCTCATTATCACCAAAATTTTGGGTAAAATTCAACCTTTTAAACGCTATGCAATTTAATTATTTTCGACACTAGGTCATTGTATGTTCCAGAAGAGAATTTCTTTTATCATGCAAAACTTATTTCTTTCTTCAAGTATTTGACAGAGATTTTTTAAAATATTTATAAAATTAATTTATTTTAACTCCTAAAAAATCGCCTGTTTTAGGCTATCACCTAGTGTATTTAAATACTGAAGTTCCTAACGATGAAGACGCAAATTAGACTTTCTCAGTGAAATTAATAAAAATATACTCCACGATTTTTTAATAAAATCTCAACAAATATATATAAAAGATAACAGATATTTTTAAGCTAGCACCTCCTTGCGAATATACTTGCAGTTTTCATGATAATTAAAAAAAATCAAACCAAAAAGTTGTCCTATTCCTTTAAAATTCACTGACTTCAGCGTACAAATTTTAATTTGTTATATAATGTTGATCATTTATTTATTTTATTTCCGACATATTTTTGTAAATGTAGCTTTTTAGGAAGCTTTTTTGAGCTTTCGTACCAATATATCATATAGTATTAAAGTAAAGAGCACAATCCTTACTTCAATAATATTTTATTAAAATATTACTTTTAGACAAAAAAATGTAAAAATATGTTCTTCTAGTTTTTTTTTTAGATCATATTACTCGTAACTCTACTACTTTCAAACTAAAATGTTGGCAACAGATTTCGAAGAAATTATTGTAATTGAATATTTTTAGCGGTAATGATTTTGATTTATATAAACTATATATAATTAGATACATGTATATCGGACATTTTTATTGGAACCCCATTTTGCCTTAAGGCTGAATTCTACGCAACCATTTATGTAATTAAAATATTAGTAGCGCATACTTTAAGGCGCATATAAATTATTATCGAATATGTTTTTTCCTATAAATTCTTAAATTATGCTTTTTTCAAATTTTTTTGTAATCTGTGATGGATTGTTATTGTATATTTTTAAGTGTGCCACTTTTTTGTGCCTTTTAAAAATCAGCTTTTAAGTTACAAAACAGCACATACTTAAACATTTCTCAAAAATATAGCTATGATCTGAGTTTTGTAATTTTTTGATGTTTGACGATATTAAAAAAATACTTCAAACAAAAAATAAAACGGTATACAAAAACAAAAACACAAATTTCAATTGTAACTTCTTGATCTCGTCTGCTTCATCGCATGCATACAAAGGGATAAATATGAGTATACTTCTTTATACTCCTCGTATACACATATGCCACATTTTATTATACAACTTTATTCGAATGATTACCAACATATTTTAAGATTTCGTAATCTCTTCGTAAAATGAGACCTGCTACCCAACAGTGCAAATATTTTATGCGAAGATATGCTTGTTAATTAACGCCTTAATCGTTGTACCGGTACAAGTTAATTAAAATTCCAAATAAAGATTTTTAATCTTGAACGCCCATAAACGAAAATGACACAAAATTTTTAAAAAATATTAACAAAAAAAAACAAAATATTTCATGCTTTGCACGCAAGTATTCAGAACTTTTATAACGCCATTTTATTAGCGTATTAATTAAAAGACACACCGTTAAAGGTAACTGCAACAATTTGTAAGCAAATAAAATGTGTTCTTTAAGTTTTTGTTAACCATTAATTCTTAAGTATCTGCTCTTCACAGCATTGCTGGATTGAGTTTAATGCTCAAACTGACCATACTTGAGGCGAATGATTTCGTATAACTGATAATTCTGCGTTTAACGATTAAAGCATTTGGAAGATAATGAGATAATGACGTGAACGTAGTGGAGGAAGAAACTGCTGAAGATGTTTTAAAAGACTTCAAAAAAAAAAAATTAAAAATTTTAATTATGAGATTTTGTTTTTCAAGCAGTGATAATTTTGCCTTTTGATATACAATAGTATACCACCCACAAATCGAATATCTGGTTTGCTAAATGTTCAGCGAAGATCAAAACAGATATTAGCTGCTATTTAAACTGATCAATCCAAATCAAGTTCTTGTATCGAATACTTTTGGTTTTTATTTGGCAAGATATCTTAACAAATTATTATCCAAGACAACGCTACAATCTCTGAACATATTATTAAGATCGGATTACTGTAAAATTCAGCTGCTAGTCAAACTGGCCGATCAAAGTCAAGGTAAAGATCTTGTTATCCCCTTTTATATAATGCTATAAAAAATGCGCATGTCAAGGGTATTATAGCTACGGTGGGATGCCGATGTTAAATTTTTTGAACTACTTGAAAAATGTATTTTATTTCTATATGAAAGCGATAGGTACCAAATGAAAGACATTTAAAAAATATAATAAAAAGGAGTAGCCTTAGAAAATATCAATCCTAATTTTTATTGTAGCGGGATTGGCTTTAAAAAATTCATGATTTCAGTAACGGGTAGAACTAGTCGATTTCGCAACCCATTACTTCGTATTAGCTTAGTTAATCTTCCTACAAACAATTTTCACAAAGTATAAAAGATAACTCAAAGTTCGGCTCTAATCTTCCAGTACAGACTTACCATATACATATATAGAAGCAAAAGCTGTTAATTTTCTTGTAATCTATTTGAAGGTTTGTATCTTTGCTATGCTTCACTTACCGCTCCGAACAGAACCTTGAACGTAAACTGCAGAAACCAAAAGAATCAAAAAGCATTTTAACAAATCTAAAAGCATTTACCATTAAACAACAAAAAGAGGTACACTTAAAAACTACCTACAACAAAAATGTAAAATCGAAAATATAAGTACAACTACATAATAGTTGAATTAGCAACATCTTTGACACAGTTTCGAGCGCACCTCTTCTTCTCTTAACGTTTTCTGTTGCTGTTGCTGTTGTTGTGCTGTTGATGTTGCCACTTGCCACTCGACACTTGCCACCCGGATCAACAATGGTAATTGCCAGCCAAATAGCAGGGCAGCTACAACAACATCGCCACAGTCGCAGATGCAGCAACAACAATGACAGCACGACTAGAACAAGAGCCATGTAATCATAGCAACAACAACGATAAGAATAATAACAGTTCATTATAGCGATGACGCGCACTGTGGCCGCGCTAGAATTGTATTTAGCCAATAAATCAAGCGGCTTTCAGACGTCAGCCGCACACAAAAAGGAAAATAAATGCAAATACAGCCAACAATAACAATTGTTATAAACAGTTAAAAGCGCTGCTCAAGAATTGAAGAAGACAAAAACTGTAAAACTGAAAGACGAAGCAGAAATCGGCAGCAAGAGCATTAGAAAGATGCAAACAGCAATGCCAAAGTGGTTAACTATAATCGCAGCAACAACAACAATAAATACATACAAACATGCAGTAGCTGCTTTTATGAATCCGAAGTGGCATTGCTAGTGGCAATAAGAAGAACGCCGGTGGCAGCAAAGGCACATTCAAATTAAGAAAATAAACAGAAACAAGCAACAAAGTCGTAAACGTTTAATTAACAAAATTAGCATAACGCGCAGAAGGACAATTCCATTAAAGAAGTAAAAAAAATTTAAACAGAAAGCCAATTTGTATGAATTCTCTGCGATTGAAGTGATGGAATATAAAACATATATAAACAGTGTACTCTAAGGTAAAGTGAATTCTAAAGATCGATATAAGGTAATAAAACTTACTTTAATAATAGCTATAATACCCTACACAGTTGCATTTCATATAGGATTAAAGGGTATAAAAAGATCTTTATCTTGATTTTCCTCGAACTATTTGTATGACAGCTATATGATATAGTGATCCGAACTAAACAATTTATTCAAAAATTATAGCTTTACCTTGGGCAATAATCCCTATCAAAGTTCGTGAAAATACAATATCTCATCAAAAAAATATTTTCCATACAAGGACTTGAATTTGATCGTTTAATTTGTATGACAGTTATATATTATATATATGCTATATAGATTTGAATAATATGTTGGGTGATTATGGCGCTTCTAGGAGCATACTCTATGCCAAATTTCGTGAATGTATACTTTTAAACAAAAAATTTTCCATATAAGGACGTTATTTTTATCGATTAATTTGGATTGCCGCAATATCCTATAGTGGCCCATTTTGGCGGTTCCAAAAATTAGAAGCTTATAGATGAGAAAAGGCTTCAGAAATATATTTTTATACAAGCAGTTGTTGTTGTTTTTGCACAATCACATACCCATATACATCATATATAATAGAAGTCTAGATATCTTTTACCAAAAAAGATGAGTTTCTCTACTATAAATTCTAACCCCATTGACATCGAAACACCTTCAATTCTTTAGCCACTAAGACATTGAGAGAGAGACATAGAGAAAGAAAGAGAGAGTGTATGAGAGATCTTTGTGCAGCGTGCTTGTGAGAGAATTTCGTAAAATATTGATTAATTTAACTCAATGTCAGGTCGCAGCCTACGTGAATCATATTTTTTGAAAATTACAAAGAGCTTTCACGAGATCTAAACCCTTGATCTTCTTGTTAAAGAAAGAGCAAAGTAAAAAAAACCTTACACATCGTTTCGTATTTAATTCCCTGTTGTTCGGGATCTTCTCACCGTTCAACCATTGTAGCCAAGTGTATTTTGTACAATAATTTCATGTTTACTCGTAGTAATCAGAGCTAGAAAAATTAACTAACTCGATTATAAGGATATGTTTGAGGCACTTTTCTTGAAGCAAACTGCGGATTTAAAAAAAAATACACATTTTGGCTAAAATAACATGTTTGTAAGCCCTTTCGGCCTTCAAAGCAACTCTTCCTTTCAAAATTACAATAAATTGACAACAACAACAGCGAAAATTGAATTGACGCACTTGAGTTGAAGTAACAAAATTGTCGAGGTAATTGCACGAAACCTGCCAAATGCAATGCAAATCTAATGGCAAAGAAGAAGAAGAAGCCCAAGAAGAGGCAGAACAAGCAAACGAAGAGTACACTGAAGAACTAAGAAAAAAGTCAAAACAAAATGTAAATGAGAACATTAGCGAAGCGTAAACATGACCCAAAACTAAAACACCACAAGCAACTGGCGATGGTGTTGATGTTGGTGCTGGTGTTGCGGCGCTGTCGGCTAGCGGTGGATTGCTGGTGGTTAGTGACTTTAGGCCACAGGCATCAAGCGTTTTTGCTGTTGACTGATGCTTGACGTCTTGCACCAGCCGCTTACAAAAACAAAATGCAATAACAGCTTATAGTTACAACAACAGTCGAAGCACACACTAGCTTAATAGCTGGCTGTAAATTTATGTTTACATGTGTGTTAGTATTGTATATATGTTTATGTTAGTATGTATGTGAACTACAGTCAAGCCGAGTGACTGGCTTCGCTCTAGCAAGCGACCAGTCAGCAGCAAAGCGATATTACTAAGTGAACTATCTTTGCCGTTCGGACCGGACCGGACAGACCGGTGAATTGCAGTTGTGCTGTAAAGCATCATGGATTCGTTGCAAGGTCGTCCGGTGTCGAATGGGCGCGAGTGAGCACGCGTGCAAGTTACATGTGCACTTATGTATATAGTAGGTAGTACCAACAACCTACATGTGAGCTCCGCTATAATCATACAAAAAAATGAGTGTATGTGTGAGCTTTTGCTGGTGGGTACATTTACACAGCTTGGGTTGGCAAGCATGCGCAGTTAGTGGAACGGGCAATGGCTGGCGCTGTGAAGCACCGATAAAGCTGTTGCTTGACCAGCTTGCAACCCGAGCGCTGCCGTGGTAATAAAATGCCAATCGCTGGAGTGTGTAGCGGGAGATATCTATGCAACTACATATATATAGAAAGACATATAAACATATATATATAATTTACTTAATATGGTAGTATTCACATATTTACATCGCTTATAGTTTTACTGTGCCTGATTTTTTTTTTTAATAATACTAAAAAAATAAATAAAATAGCGAAAACTTGTTTTGGCGCGCCTAAATGAGTTATTTGCAGTATTTTTGCTTTAAATTGCAATTCTTGAAAATTTTAATTTTTTTTGCGTTTTTGTATTAAATGACAATATTATTTTTATAAAGAATATTTTTTTTCTCTAAATGAAAAATAATAACTTTTGCAACCTCTTCGCAAAAAGTCTATATTTTTTTCGATTTTCAAACAATGTTAAATATTTTTGGTTGTTTTTCATGTACTTATGAATTAGTTGCCACATATTTTTAAAATTTTTTTAATGATATGTAATTGTAAAAGGAAATGCCATGTTTGACCACAAGAAAAGATCAAGTAACTTTATCGCCAACTAATTGGATGATCATACATGTGTGTGTGTACATATGCTTAACAATAAAGCTAATACATATTATATAATTACCAAAGTTTTTTAACACACATACATATGTACGTTACGGATTATTAATTATGCCTTTAAATTTCCCGAAATATCTGACAGAACCTAAAAAGACCTTGGAGTCAGAAGAAATTTTAATTAATTAGGAGTGGTATTGCCCTAGTCAAATAAGATTTCTTACATATTGACCGATAGATGCGGTATAAAGTCCACCGGATGTTCGAAAATATATGGTATATATATATATGGGGCCTACAGGAACCATTGATCCGATTTTACCCATTTTTGGCATAAGCGCGTGCTGTTATCACAATAATATTCTTCCCGAATTTCTATACTAGACCTCAGAGATTGACCGATACGTGCAGACAAAAAATTAGTCATATACACTGGGGTCCACATATTTGGTGTCTGGGTCCTTGAATTGTTAAAGTTCGATTTCGACAATTTTTGGAGGTAAAATGAATCATCTTGAGGACTATCACTCTGAGGATGTCCTGGTTTGAATCATGCAGGTTTTGAGATTCTCAAATGTGAAAGTCTTGATAGTATCATTCTCACCGATTTAGCTAGATTTATTATATTTTTAAAGTATCTCAGTATGATATCAAATAATAATGAAAAACTGTATGCAAAAAAAGCCTTGAAGGGTGCGCTATTTATTTTTAAAATATCATGACTATCGAGTCTTATGTTCGTCTTTAGTGCAAAAGTCTTTGCATAAATATAACTGGTCTAGAATACGTTCATCAAAAATTTAATATATTAAATCCCGAATATAAATTTTCGGAATCAAATCATTATAGAAAAAGGAACAAAATTAAAAAAATAGTTATAGGTCTCTCTAGAGGGAGTTTTCTCCACGTCTTTTATGAACTGACTCAATACAAATTGGTTAATATTTTGGGTATAAAGCGTATCACTGCTAGATTCGTGTCAAAAAACTGAATTTTTCGCAAAAATTACAACGAGTAGAGGTCACAAAAGAGATGCTTGACAACGTATAGAGCAAAGATATTCTTGAGAACTCTACATTCATTAAACGCATCATTGCTGATGACGATTTTCAACTAAATTGTTGGACAGTTTCGACGTCATATTCATAAATCCATAGCTTGAAGCGCTGAGTCGGAACCGAAAAAAATTCGCTGAAGGCACTAACGACCATTCCAGCCGAGGCGAATAAGTATAAGAAAAATTTAATTAAACGTTTGACAGTTCGACAAAGTTTATATATTATTATATAACAAAAAGATATAATCATACTAAACTGCTTAAACTCTAATAAGCGCGCTTCTTAAATATTTTTTGCCGTTGGCAAATTAGAAATACGAGTATATTCAATTATTATATATTTCGAAACTCTATATTTTTACACATACATTTTGTTTTTAAATCATATAAGTACATTTAAAAAAATATTATTTATTGTCTTCAGTCGCCGTTCTCACTTCCTATTTTCCCATGAACGAGCACATCAGCATTATTGCATAGCTGATCGATTGCCTCATTTCAAGGCGACTACGCAGCTGGTTTCGAATATTTGCGGCTTTGATGTGCCGCGGCGGCGCGGTGGGAAGACAGTCAGTCAGCTGTTGTGGCAAGTTGTCGAATTTGATTTATTTCATTGCGAATGAACGAATGTAGAACATGCAATGCCTTAATGCCGTAATGCCGCGAGTGATGGCACACCGGAAGTGCGACGCGCTGAAGCAGCAAAGAGCTGAAGTGATGTGCGCGAATGAGCGAACGTGCAAGCGAGCGACGTGTGCGAAAGATAGTTTATATGAAAAGCTCTGGGCAAAATGGGAGTGTGGTGTTGATGATGATGATCATCATGTGATGACTTTGTAATGATACATTAATTGTTAAAAAAAAAAATAATAGACTGTAAAAATGAACTTGAAGTGTTAAAGGCGTGTAAAGGGATGGGTGAATATTGCGGTACTTAATTGCTTTATTTGGCATTCGATTTAACGGTGAGAGGAATGGAATAAAAGTAATTGCCCAGTTAAGTGGCTTGAAAGGTTTTACATACACATATTTTTATAAATCTTTACAATGCAAAATGTGCCTCTATGATCGAAGGCATTATCTAATTATTTACTTGGCATGTAATTATAGTCCATGAATACTCAAATGATATTTATCGCATGAGAAATAGGTTTAAAATTCTGCTGTTGTGTAATTGTTATTTCCGATGACCGCATAATCGATGTAAGGCCTTCAATCGCATATGCCATACAATTTTAAGTTTTCGTAAAAATATTTCGGGTTATGCCTTTTTGTAATTTGCATGCCATTGAGTTTCAGATTATTTTTTTTAAAGTTTTGCAAATGTAATGACTTTTTTTTAAGATCATCCCTATTTGGGATGGTTAAACATTAACAAGAATATAGGAATAAGAAGTCACGAAAAGCTCTAATATTCAGATTTCTGATTTTAAGGTTTTAATATATTAAATTTTTTTTAACAATATTATTATGCTAAACATTTTACTATATATTAATTTTAACAATTCTTTTTTAATTTGACAAGTTTCACGTAATTTTTTTAATTTCGGCACACAACAGTTTTGGAATCCCGAAAATTTCGGGACGGAAATTATTATGCAGCAATATTAGTTACATTTGCACCAATTTTACTTTAAGACTTGCCATTTTTTTTAGTAACTAAATTTTTTTTTATTCCCGCAAGTTTTATTTTGAAAATGAATTACATTAATATATACATACATATGTATGTATGGTTTATTTTATGCTATTTGTAGTAAATGTGTTGTATGATTCTGCGATTTAATTAAAAATTATAGTTTTTGTGTTTCTTGCAATTTTGCCGTAATCCTGAATTTGAAAACTATATTTTTGGGATACCAGTTATTTTCAAATACTTTCAATTTGCATTTACTAAAAATTATTTTATTATGAATTGCTTGAATTTGTTTTAATAATTAAAAAAATTTTATTACGGGATTTACTATAATTTTTTATTTTTTTTTTTGTAATTTCTGAAATATGTGCTTTATTTTTGATATTCCAAAAATCATCAGGACAACAATTATTCAAAATGTCGTGAATAACAGGGATTTTTCTAAATAAGATGTTTAATAGTAATGTATCTTAAAGATACAATTTTGGAATTATTAAAATTTTTTAATAAATACTAAATTTTTTCATATTCAGGATTTTGATATTACATTTTCGGGATCCCGAAACTCTTCAGTATTATTATTATTTTTAAATTATTTCAAAACTTGCTATATTTTTTGCAGTTCTAAATTTTTTCAACATTCGAGACTTTTAAATAACATTCTCGGGATCCTGAAAATTATATATTTTTTCTATTGAAATAGCAAATAGTCTACACAGAAATTCGGGCAATAATATCATTATGGTTACCACGTTGAATAAAAAATAGCTTACCGTTGCGTGCTGCTCGGCAATAAATTCTGTAAACCTAACCCTAAAAGTGGCTAACCTATCCTTAAAATTTGCATAAATGCATTATATAAGGTATATAGTACAAGATTATTTTGATATTATCTATATATTTGCATTTATAAAAATAAAACTTCACCTAACAAGCTTGCGGCACAAAAGGCGCCTGCTTTGAATGCCCGCTCACTCCGCTTCCCCCAATTGCATTTTATCGTATTATGCATTTTGTGACAATTTTAGTTACATTACAGTTATCTGCGGCAGCCGGATAAGGTATTGTCGCCGCCACAGTTAAAATGCACATATTTGAAACTACAATTTGACCGCGAGCGACAGCAGTTAGCGGCTGTCTTAACTGAACTGTGTTGCAGGCAAAGCTACGAAAACTAAACTAAAGTAAATGCATTGATATTTATGTTTTCTTATAGCTATAGTATAATAGTTTACATATATATATCTGTAGATGTGTGCCTGTGTAAATATATAATTAATTGCCATTTGAGGAGCGCGCTTTGATTTATGCCTTAGCAGTTAGCAGCCGCGCAACGCCTACGGCAGAGCTAGTGAGATCCGGACTAGCTGCTTGGAAGTGGTATGGTTGAGGGACTATTTTTGTGTGCCAATATTTACAGGAAACTTTGCAAATTGCGTAAATATTGATTTTTTGCAAAGTAAATAAGGTAGCACTGCTGCAGCTGTCACCCCCTCTATTTTTGGCGTGTGCAAGCGTATATTGATTTTTGCTCGTTGTGTTGTACTCGTATGTGTTTGCCTCATGTTGCTTTTAATTTTGTTTTTTTTTTTTAATTTTTTTTTGTTGTTGCGAAAAATATCAGTTTGCTGCACCAAACAATAATTTAGACAGGCGCCAGTGGCATTTAAAGCGGTTTGATTGATTGGCAGAATTTTAATATTGCAATAACAAAAAAAATGAAAATTTTACAAACAAAATACTTATAAGCAAATATATTTGAAAGTATACAGGGACATGTAGTAAACAACATTTACATGCGCACGAATCTGAATTTTTCACAATTTTGCAAACATAACAGAAGACTTAAGCAACGAACTCGGTGCCATAGCTATTAATTGTTTGGCAGACTCTGTGTGCCATGTGCAATTGCAAAACACACTAAGACAAATCGCCCGGCTGAAAAAGCAGCAGTTAACAAGCAGAACAACAACAACAAATAAAACCAAAAATAATATTATAGAAAATATTGAAATAAAAAAAAAAATACAAAAATAAACAATAATAGAAACTATAAAAATATAATATTTCCAGGCAATCTATCAATTATCAGCGTCGATTTGTTGCCGCTGCTTGCTGCTACAGCTAAAGAGTAGCGTGTGGCAGCGGTCAGCACAGGGCAATGGTGAATGAAAATTGGACAAGACATGACATGTGTGTGCTGTTTGTAGACGACAGTGTTAAATTTTATTTGTTGTTATTGCCATTAGCGTTATTTATTGTTGTTTTTGTTTATAGTTTTTGCAATTACATATTGTTTTGCGTTTTATCTCTAAGCTACTATCGTGTGTGTCTACGACTTTTGTTGTTATTGTTGTCTTGTTGTTGTTTATTTGACACTCTTGTTTGCTGTTGTTATTGCAGTTGACAACTGTCGTTGTTGTGTGGTCTGCGCATGAATTAAAAGCAACACCTTTGCCTCTTTTCGTTCCCGTTGCTGTTCGTTTCGTTTCATTTGATTTGTGTGCCCGAAGGCGTTTAATGTGCTCGCTTACACAAAATGGCAGCAGCGTGCACGAAACATGCAAATTTGCGGTTTTATAATAAAGTTTATTAAGCACGCGATGGCAGGATGTGTTACAGTAATGGCGAATACAAAGTGGGTGTGGGCAATCGCTGTTAATATTGTGCAATATTTCATTCGAATTTAAAAACGAGTGTTGTTGGAATATTTTACTGCAATACCAGTATGTTGTTTTAGAAAATAATAATGAAAAGATGTTTTTAATTGAAAACCTAGCAGTTCACAGTCTTTATATCAGTATATGAAAAAATATTTTATTCTTAAAAATTAATAATATTCTTAATGAAAAAAAATCACTATGCTTAAGATAAAATATTTATAAAATTATTAACAATTTTTATTTAGTCAACGGAAAATATATTTTTAAATTAAATTAAAATTTTTTTTGTAAAACTCCACTTTAACACAATGATGCAATGTTTTTAAGATATACAAACTTGCTTTTACCAAAATTCGTGCAATAAAAAAATTCAAAACACATGTAAGTGAATAAAAATAAGATACAATTTTTAATTACTACTTTTAAACTGATGGAATCGAAAATTTTCCAAAATTTGTTTAAATTTTCGGCAATAAAAGAAAAAACAAATTATGAACAACATTTTTTTTTAAATATTTTAGGATGAATTCTACCATTTAAAATTTGAAAAAACGTATAATAAAATTCTAAATTCATATATTCCAATTATATAATATTATTTTAGTAGAAAAATTTTTACTTTTTTTTATCAAATTTTTTATTGTATTTTTAATATTTATTTTTTATATAATAAATTATAATATATAACGTACGGTTTACCAAAAGATGGCAAACTCGATTATTATTCCATTTTTCCAATATTCAGAACATATGCTGGAAAGCTAGGATATGCACCAAACCCCTAAAATATGTCGAACTTTGAGACTTAAAACGTATTTTTGCGGGGAGTTCTTCTTCATAACTTTGATATGAAAAAAAACCTCAGCCGAAAGACATGGAATTTGGGGGAAATTTATGGTGAAATGCTCTAGCAGAGCGAACGTGGTGGTTTTGGCTTGGAAGACGTAGAACATCCTAGGCGGCCAGAGAAGTTTGCAAAAGGTATAGAAATGTTGCCAAACACAAGCAGAATCTTTGGGAGTCCCTCACGTAGCCATTTAAAAACGTTTAAGAGCAGACGGATAGATTCAAAAGCAAAAAAATTGGGTGGCATATAAATTGAAGCCAGGGGACGTTAAAACACGATTTTGCATCACATAACTGGTGATAAAAAATAGATTCTTACGACAACACTTTACGCAACAAATCATATGTGAAACCTAACCAACCACCAAAATCAGCGGCAAAGCCAAATATCAGTGACGTGTAGGCAATGTTCTGTAAGTATATTATAGTAGATCCACATAGGGATCAATTTAAAGACCACTCTAAAAATTTTACGTAAATATTCATTATTATTATGTTTCATCAATTCATATCCGCTAAATCACTTGTTACTTGTTTGGCGATTATCTGTATAAAAGTGACTAATCGCTTAGCAACCAATGATTTTTTTTGTAAATTTACTTCTTCAGACATGAAAATATTTTGAGCATTGCTTAATTTGCATGACAAAAGCTCTTCGACACGCTTTTTGTTAGTTTGTATTATTTTATGTCTACGCAAATTGTTCTTTCTTATGTAATTTGTTGTGTTTCTTATTTTTTATTCACTTATTTTTATTTAACTACAAGGGCTACTAATTAAATTACACGGCTTATGTGCGCACTAACTATGTGTGGTTAATCGGTGGATGAGCTGAGCTACGCAATCAGAATGACATCAGACTAAACGACTACGACGACATAACAAGATGACCACTGATTAGTGTTGCGAGGCAAATATTTAAGGGCTTGGCTGCTGGGAAATTTTTTTTAAATCATTGAGTCACGAGGTGTGAAAGCTAAGGTGAAGTCAATGTGAACATTACAAAACAACAATAAAATTGAAAAATAGCTATTCAAAATTTGTTACTATTTAAGACAAGTATTGTTAACATCGAGAAGCAAATCCCGAAAAATTTCGGGTTTCCGAAAGTGACATTTTGTAATTCCGAAATTTCGGCGTACACACAGTAATTTTTTTTTTGAAATAAACTTATTTGTAAAATTAAATTTTTTGCAGATGCCATGAAAATTTTCGGAATCCCGAAATTGACATTTTGTGATTCCGACATACACAAACAGTTACTTATTGCGATTAAACTTATTACTAAAATTAAATATCTTGCTGATGTCAAGAAAACTTTCGGGATCCCGCAATCTTTGTATACACAAATAATTGTTTCTTTCAATTAAATTCATTAGTAAAATTAATATCTCGCAAGTCCCACAACAATAAACTGCAAATAAATGGGAAGCCACAAAAGCTCGTAAGCTGAATTTGTCTTCACTTTCGAATCCATTCTATTATTACTATCCTCTTCAATGACTCTGCGCACGGAAGTCGTTGTCATAAGCGCAATTAATAATAATTTTGCACACCACATCATCAGACGCGTGTTGCATTTGACCTGCTTGTTGTGTCGGGTTAACATGTCTGCGCTTGGCTCCCATAAAACAAAAGAAAGAAATTGGAAGAAACCACAAGCAATAACAACAATGATATTTGCTTAAGTCACACAATTTCCAAATTTATCTAACGTACGCCAATCAATACTTTTTATTTACCCAAATCAAACATAATCTAAGTCGTGATGGCACTTACTCAGCGCTGCTGTTGTGGTCTTTCGCTCAGTCTTATATGCATGTCTTGAATTGGCAGGAAATTACGAAATTTTATTGCCCCTTCGAGTATATTTATTGCAGCATTTAAGACGAGCGAAGAGGAGCTGAGATTTAAAATAAAAAGTGCAAAAAAAAGCAAAATGTTTTTGACTGACGTTCACATATAACGAAAAGGCGCGAGATTTTATGACTTTTTATTGCTGGCGTAAATTTAAATAATTTTTTGATTTTCATAAGCGATTTTTTTTTATTTGAAAATATTTTTATTTTAGTGTTTTCAATAATACTTTTATAATCGCTATTATTATTTCGTATCAAGAGTTGGCTGCACCTCGGACCTTTTGTAGGAAAGTAGCGCTTGCTGTTTATAGAAATTAATTAAATGCAAGCAAGTTAAATTACTGTTATTAAATGCATCATTTTCGAATTAAAAACCAAATGGTTTTCAATATTTCCCATATTGTTATTTAAATCATACAACATGCACCGTTATCTATTGATAATTTTCAACATTAAAATATACATGGACCGCTTTCAAACGCATCAAACTTCATGTAAATGTAAAATGTTATGTTAAATTTGAAAAAAAAAAATTTCGCTGAGACATACGAATTGATAAAAAAAAGTGCCAGAATGTCCAGTAGCTAGTAACGGTGCTGAATTGGTGTAAAAGGCCTTGAAATTATTGGTGTCGATATAAATTTCCCTATGTTCACTATGAATGTTGGCTCAGGGAGTAGTAATACTAGTAAAAACAATTTTTGGAGAATTTTAACTGGAGATTTGGGTGAAAGACAGGTGAGCGCGCGTTTTGCTTCATTTCATTTTTGCTGAAATAAGACCATGAAGACCAAAAAAGTGAACGTGTCTTTGACGAAAATTTGTATTTCTCTCTTCAATCACCCTTCGTGTACACCTGCTCTAACATCATGTATATTATATATACTATATTTTCCATTGACAGAACTGAATACCAGCATGAAAGAACGATTTTATGATAATATCCAGCCATTCAAGCAGCCGCAACCGAGATGCTGAAGATTCCTATAAATTATTGCATAAAAAGTATAAGCATGCGCTGGTTGCTTGTTCCAAACATTATATTAAGTCTAATACAACCTTTTTTGTATAAATAATAACTTTCAACGTTAATATACTCGTAATGTGCATTTTATTCTATATCCAAACATTTCTATATTAAAAAAAAAAGTATATTATTTTTCATTTCTTCTCAATATCTCTGTGGAAAACTGCGTACAATATTTCATAATTTTCTTTAAATTAAAGCCATAAAATACCGTCTAGCGAGTTTGTCGCTTAAGCCTTTCGAATTACTTGGCTTTCATTATGTGTTTGGTCAAGCTTGTATTATTAGTATAAACATAGAACAAAGCATATCTTCGCACTAATTGCATATTTATATTTGCAAAATTGCCGCTTTTCACTGAACCTAGAAAACTTTTCAGCCAATTATGCATACGAATTGTATATAAATGGCTAGTTAGTCTACACCATAAGCTACTGCGCACTTTAATAGGGCAAAATGTGCCAGAATTGTCATTCGCTTATGCATATTTAAATAAGCTAATAAAATGGAACTTTTCTAAAATTCTAAGAAGTGCCACGTTTCCCACTTATCAGATTTTATGTGTTGCCCTTTTGCGTATTTGCATATGCAGCGTCTCTGCAGTGGGCGGTGAGCTATGAGCTGGTGCATTTGAACAAGGCAATTGTTATTTGCCTACGCTATTTGCTATTGGATTTGCCGATTAGCATTTGTGGGCATGAACACGCAATTACGAACATAAAAAAAAGGACCATTTTTAGGTTAGGTTGTCTGCCGCTTATGTCTCTTTAGTTTTTAAATTATTTGCGGCTATGATAAGTGAAGATGATTAGCAACTGAAAGTGAATTTTTTTTATGACAAAACCTTTGTTTATATTTTAGTAGTAGTTTGATACAATTCATTACATACTTCTTATTTTAAAATGTAATGTTATAATATAAATGATTAAGAATTATAAAAAAATGTTTGTTAACTTATTTCTAATTTTTCTTTATTTGGACAGTAGTCTTAAACAATACAAGTAGAGTAGTATATTCTTTATTTAAAAATTTATAAATTATCAATGTGACGAGCTGAGCCGATTTAGCTTGGCTTTTGTTTTTGAGATACCGCTATTTTTTCACATGTTCTTTTCACCCGAAGAAGCTGCTCAGTGTTGTCGGAACTACCGATATCAGACTGCTATAGTATATGGCTGTCATACAAACTGAACGATCCAAATCAAGTTTTTGTATGGAACACTTTTTTATTTGACAAGATATCTTCACAAAGTTTGGCATGAATTGTTATTCAAAACTGTGGTACAATGTCCGAAGAAATTGGTTAGATCGGACCACTATAACATATAGCTGCCACACAAGCCGATCGATTATGGAAATCCTTGTATGGAAAACTGTTGTATTTGATGAGCTATTTTCACGATATTTGGCTTGAATTATTGCCTAAAGCAGTGATGCAATCTAATTTTTTTACCAAACATGTTGAAATCCATGAACTTTCCTGTTGAAATACTTTAACAAATTCTATGGTCTTAGATATTCAAAAGTATTTCAAAATTTACTTAAATATGTTTTGAAATAAATATATATTAACATCCAGAGTGCTGCATCTTTTAATGATGCCGTCTGCATTCGCATTCGAAAATCAGACAATTCGACTCTTCTGCAGTTACTTTTATGCAATTTGCTGTTGTGCATTGTTGTGGCGCGAGCGCACCTTAAGGCCAAGCCTTGGCGCATAAATAATTTTCAATTAAGAACAACATGCCTGTGCACATTTGAGCAGCTCATTTGCTGTTTTCTGCTACCTTTTTTGTTTTTCTTTGCCACTACTGTCGGTAATCGCAAAAATGCAATCGGAACAGTCGGGCGCTTGGCGCAGTGCTGCATTTTTTGCACCGTTTTACATAGCGGCGCACGGTAGCGCACAGAAGAACCGCAGCGGCGACCACAAATGCCAAGTTGGTCATGTAATGCTGACACAAACGTCTTGCAACAACATATTGGTTGTATGTACGTGTGTGTGTGTGTTGGCATGGGCGCATGCCACATTGGAGCGCATCAACGAGTGTCGAAATGTCAATGCAGTCAAGCTGACAATGTGCCATTATGATTTCAAGCAAATGATGCTTGTACTAAACGCAGGCATGTGTATATGTATATGTGCGTGTGTGTGTGTGTGTGACATGTGTACAACTGATAAGTACATAAATATTTGTAGTTAAAGCTAACGAGCTTGCTTGGCTGCTTGGGAGCTGTCTGCGGCCTGCCTTGACTGACTGCCTTACCTACCTATTTTCTATAAGAAATCTCTTCTTTTTTTTTTGTATTCTTTGCGGTTCACTTAGCTGATTTTGGGTTTCAATTGTGTCACCAGGATGCAAAGTACACGGACAAGTGTGTGTTTGCGCTTGCTAGCTGCCACTTGCTTGCTGCCTGTGTTGAAACTTAGCCACCGAATGCACGAATTATTTTGCATATTCCGCAGCAGACGCGTGGTGGCCCATCTTCACTTCACTACCTCCCTGCGCTTCTTCTTTGCCTAGTTTTCCTCTTCATTTGTGCTGCTTTTGTGTTTGCACTAACAAGCGGTAGAACTAGAAATAATAATCGAAAGTCACGCGGACGTTGACGAGGTCAGGCTGCCAGAGCAGCACTTTTTGCTTAGTTGTTGTTGTTGTATTTGCTTTGAGTATGTTGCCAATGTCTTTGCATCGCATTTTGTGGAAAATGATGATTTGTGTACTTTTTCATTGTTTTTGTCATTTGCGATATGTTGTTGTTGTTGTTTTTATTTCATTAAATTCATTTTTCTATTGTTTTATGCAACGTTTGTTAGGCAGACCGCTCGCCAGTGCTGGCTGTCACTGCTACTTGTGGCACGTTTGCTCTGTGGCAGACGGAAGTCTTTGAAGTTTCTAAAGTCTTAAATTTTTGTGTCAGCAGAGGTTAGTTGTTTGTTTAATTTCAAATTCGTGTAACAGGTGATTTTTGCGGGTCTACCGGTTTTCAAAGATTTAGTGTGGGAAAATTAAACATATATGTATATTTATTATTAATATAAATTATATTTGTTGTTAATATAATATTTATTATATTATTAAATCATATAGCTTTTGCTTCAGAAAAGTGTTTTACAGAAAGGAATGATAAAGTCTTGGTCTTTAGCTACAAGGTAGTTATACACTATCGGTTAAATTAGGAATGCTGAATTTTTATTGATTAGTGAGGGTATAAAAAAAACTTTTAAAATTATCGTTTTTTCTCTTTTTGCTCTCTCAATTGAGTTCTTAGTTATGGGCCATAGTTGCCAACTATTAAATTTCAAGAAGCAAGCACTCAGAAAAAAAGTTGAAAAAAAAAATTACTTTCTTAGCAGTTTGCACCATCTTATCAAATTTGATCCCGACTGACAAAGAAATCACATTTGCTCATATTTCAGTACAAATCTTTATAAATAAACTCCTGAGCCAGTGCTTAATTCAATTTTGCATACATCTATTATAAACCTCGGTTGGTATAACCTTCAGAAAGTTCAGTGAATTTTAATTTTTTTAGGTTTCGGCTCATTTTTGGGACACCATTCGCTATATTGTTGGACAGTTTCGTCTTCATATTCATAAGCCCACGACTCGTCACCATTAATGATACGTTTGGTGAATGTAGGTTGTAGCATCTCTATTTCAATCTCTACTTGACGCCGTTTTCCCAAAAGGTTCAGGACTTTTGATACGAGTTTAGCCTTGACACGCTTCAAACCCAAAATGTTAACCGAAATGTGTTGGGTCGATTCATGAAAGATGTTAAGATCCTCTGCTATCTCTCTGATGCCAACATGCGTCCAATTTCTGTATTTGAGTATGGTAATGATAAGAGCCGAATGGCAAAAATTGCTGTATTTTAAAATGATTTAGACCAACTGAGACTTGATACATATAAACTTTAATCTAGAATGCTGAAGGTTATTGAGTGTGATGTCGCAGATTTAAATTTGTGGCACATTATTTTTTTTGACAAGCTCGCATATCCTTTTACTACTTTTTAATTGGGTTCATACGTAATGTAAATATTTTCATTTTGTCTAATATTTTAAAATTATAAGAGAGTCTTCATAGCTCTTTATAAAATACAGTAATATCTAAGAGTTCAAAAAATTAGCACTTAAAAGGGCACTAGGCACTTAACCACTTTTTGTGGCGTTTGAGTGTTAAAAAAGCACTAAACCTAGTGCTTGAAGCACTAAGGGGGTTTATATTATGGTTGGTAAGGGTTCCTGCCTCTCTCTCCCTCTCTTACCTATGAAGGCTTTTCCAGATTTTTTTGTTTTCGTAAAAAAGACATATAAGAATTATTCATCCATGAATGTTCACTCTATATTCTCGATTCCTTTGTGAACCGGAAAAGTAAGTCTATCACTAAGACAACAAGCTATAATACTCGTTAGATAAATGTTTTATTAATACTTGCATTAGCTACTAAGTGATTAATGCTTAACTCGAAAACTAACTAAAAATAGTTGCTATAAAACATGAATATATATTTAGTATACACAATTACTAATTGACTGAGTGGAAGGGCATACATTTCATGTATTTCTTAATAAAACTATAGTAATCATCGTATTTGTGTAATTCGCAAGAAGCAAAACTACATGCTTAGATTCCCAAAGTCGATAAATAATAATTTAGTCTCTGACCGCACCTATTAAGTGGTGGAGAAGTGCGTAATGGCTTCATTAAAAGCTTGTTAAAAATTTGCGTTAAATTCAACATAATAATTACTAATAGTATCTCTTCAAACTGATAAGGTTTTCAAAATAAAACCAACACTGCTAAAAATCTCAAATAATTACTATAAATGATTACAAAAACACAAAGCCCTATAACCAATTATATAATTAAATGTGAATTACACTATTTAACTCTAGTTTGAAGTAGTCACAGCAGCCACTTCAATAAGTTGGACCCATCAAATTGTGATCACCGCCGACTAGAGGTTCAAAAAAAATATATATCTCAAGTAATTATGGGCGCGTATGTACCGCTTTAAATGTCAGTAATTACAATATTCGTAACTGTGTGGCTGTTTGTTGTGGCATTTCAAGGAAAGCTAATCTCATCTCTCACTTTATTTAATGTAATTTGTTAATCTCATGAAGGTTTTTCGAGACTTGTTGTATGTTGTTATCGCACAGCAATTTGTAAACAATATAAATGTAATACTGTTAAGAAGGGAAATAAAAAGGAAACAAAAGTGGAGAATAATGTCAGAGATTTTGATTACAAGCTATTATTGAAGGTATTCTGAGTATAAACTATTGCGATAATTTTTGTACATATGTGTGTATATGATTATATTGGTGACCTTAGTAAACATTTTTCGCCGAGTTTAAACACATGAGATTTGTTCACCAGCTCTTTGGTCTCTTTAAAAATAACGAGGCATATGAACAGTATTGGAATGACGGCTGACGCCACTCAGTGAAAGAACCTGTTTCCTAACCAACTGGAGAGAAATTTCTAAAACTATTCCTTCACTTTCCCAATATACCTATAATTCAAATATGAATCAAATAAAAACGTATTAGTAATAAATTGACTATGGCGCCACCTGTTGGGATTTTGTTACAACTCTTTTGCACTGTGAGAGGCACTGGAGCTGCTGTACTTGAGGTTAATTACATTAGTGAAGTTGTAGAGTCTTACTATTCTTTTGATATAATCATTAAAACTTTATTTATAATAAGTGTAATTGTTAAAAAACTTTTCAACAATTCGAAAGCACTAAATTCAACAAATTTCCTAATAATTCTCAAAAATCAACTGTTTTCGGTTTTCAAACTTGAAGTAGTCAAATCCCTTAAAGCTTAATTGTTTTGTAATGTTGTAAATTTTATTTTTTTAATATTTTCCAAATTTTGGTTAAAATGTTAATACTTGTTTATTTTTAATAAAATATTACGCCTATTAATTGTTGTAAACAATTTTTAAAACATCAAAAAATTGCATGTCTTTAAATAATCATCAATATATATCTTCCACGCTACTGTCAACACCAATATTATAAAAAAAGGGTTAAATATTAAAAAAAAAAATAAAAAAATCTAGCAGTAGCCACAGAATACCAAACCAATTATAAAAACAAAAAACCTAAAAAAGCAGAGACCAACAATGACCACAGCCATCCTTGACCTAGTCAATAAAAGTAACTAAAAAGAAATAAATTGAATGAAAAAGACATGAAGATAAACAGAATTAAACATCAAATTTCAAATTAAAGACACAAAAAAAAAGAGGTCTCCCTTATTTGTCATAATTAATAGCTACTTGTATTTTTTCGGAATCATCATGATTTGATTTTACGGCTATGGTTAAGGCGTCAACTGCGCCGTCATCAAACATGCAATTTTAAAAGTTAGGTATTTGTTTTTGTACTCGTTCTCGCTGATATCTAATTGCACATATGTGAATATGTATATGTGTGTAGCTGCGTATGTGTTTGTGTTAGCTAAATAATATCAGCTTTTAAATAGCCATCATTAGCCATAAACTCTAACCGACAACTCATCACATACACACACATATTATAATATATACTCTTACATACATATATATAAATTATATACAACTACAGCGATTACAACATGCCTTATCACCGATCGCAAAGCGCCGGTCGAGCGGACTCCGGCAACACTACTGGGCGGCCCAATGAAGCTGCATTGCCACTAATTCATCACTTTTTATTCGATTGAAGTGACCGTCCATCAGATGGGCGCGTGTATAGAAATAAACCGCAGCTGAGCAACAACAAAAAAGCTGCAACAACAGGTAGTCATTGAGCACGAGCAGCTCAGTGACAAATTGTAGCCTCGGTTAAGGGTTTTATTTTACATTTGTAATTTTTGTTTGATTTTTATTATTTTTTTTTTTTGCTTTTTTTTTTGTTGTTGTTCAGCATGCATTGTAAGTGTTTTAAATATATTATTAATATTTCTGCTCACTTTGCATAGCCAACTGGTCATTGCAGTTGGTGCAAAGTCCATTAAGATATACGAAATTCTGCTATATTACCTACCTATTCGAGGCCCCTTGACAATAAAAGTAGAATAGTGTATAAGTGTTTTGTTATGTAAAAGAAGCATTAAGTTCCATTAAAATTTATTTGACAAACGCCTTAGAGGCCTTGTATATAAATTACTTTATTTTATGGAGATTAAACAAGTCATAGAAATTTTTAATAGAATTATAAAAATATTTTACTAACAGCGACACATATTTTTAAAATCGTCTTAAAATTTTGTTCTCATTTTGTAATATAATAATATTTTTCCAGTATTTATTACCAAAATAATTTTTTAACGCCCTAAAGGTATATGAAATAGACTATTAATGGGAGATGAGATCGGACTATGGATGAGATATTTGATATTATAGATGAGAGAATATCAATTTTAAGTATTTAGAACTCTAAGGGCTGGTAGTTATATTTAAACTTTATTAAAAACGTTACGGGACTAAATTGTGGACTTTTTGAGATTACCAAAAACCTAATTGAAGTTAGCCAAAAAATACATTCTTGTGATTATGCTTTTATAATATAAAACATGCTTAAATTAACAGTTCTTGGCTAAATATTAAAAAAAAAATGTATTTATCAAAGCTTTGGCGCATAAATTTAAAATACAATTTTGAATAAGAATATGACTTTTTCAACGTTGTAAATTTCTTTGCTTCGGATATAAAGAATTTGTTGCAAAATATTTAGAAATCCAATGCTAAATACATGAGAAAAGTGGAAAGATTTAGGCACGGTTTAAAGAGAATATAAGCTCTACATATAATCTATATAAGTTGAATATTTTTTTTAGAGTAAAACTGAAAGTTAAGGAGGCGTTTGCAAAAAAATTTAACTTGGCAAAAATCTAACAGCCTAGTTTATCCGAGTATGTGTACATTTAAGTATATTTGGTTTACCTTTTTCATTTAAATTGTTTTTTTTTATTAACTCTTCATTTCTGTTATTTTGCACTTTTTGTGTTGTTTGCTTTTCTTCGCGTGGAAATTTTTATTAATTATATGAATTAAATTCCATTTTCGAAAACATCTTCTTGATAATTAAATACTTCAATGAAGTAGATCTTGTACCTATTTGGAGGAGCATCAAAAATCCAGTAAAAATATAAAAAAAAAACATGAAATTATAGCGTAACTACATTTGATTACTCAAAACATGTAATGATGCAAATAATCAAGTAATCTAAGTAGAGTATTAAAATAAATTCATTGCTTAATGGCAAGTATGAAATGTAAATTAAATATTTCCGCTGTATAAACACGAAGAGAAGCAATTCATATGCCTACCGGAATCACACAAAGTATACAAAAATCTAAGGTATATAATATATGTACCTATATAAATAAGATTAGGGAAATATACACCCAAAAATATGTTTTTAACATATACAACGCTGACTTGACACCTTAAATGTTAATGTAAAAATTATGTTGTCTGAGCTTCAACATAACCAAATTTTTTTTTTTTTTTTAGAAAAATGCCACACCTTATCTGGTACAATCTCTACTAAATAAGTCGAATGAGTTTTGAAATTTTTAATTTAACGAATTTATCACACTCTTGATCATTTAAGAGTACATTTTTCTTTTGACAAATAGGTATGTGTTAGAAAGACTAAGCATGTATCATAAATATTTTTAGACTAAAAGTACGTATATAAATATTTCTGTTTTTATGGAATTGTGCCAAATATATGCACATGTGTATAATTGCCCACATGTTTATATATATGTGTATATTTTTAAAAATGAATACATATGTACACACACAAGCATAAGTGCCTGTGTATTTACGTGTTCAAGTTATTTGCATTGACGTCAACTTATGTCAAGTCTGCCATGACTCGTTTAGTTGGTATTATGAAATTGAAACCTAAAACCAGTTCAGTTACTAATGTTATTTCAGTTTCTGTTTTTTGTTTCAAATTAAAGTACATATTTGTTTAATGTTAGTAAAACATAAAAACGAAACAAATACAAATATGAAATAGAAATTAGTTGTTGTTGGCACAAAAGCAATGGAAATGAGTTATGTAAGCAGTATATAAATAAACATGTGTATATACATATATATGCAAGTGAATTAAAGACATTACAAAACCAACAACAACAACAAACAAACTAGCTTGTTACATATAAATTAGTTGTAGTTTTTTTAATATAAACATTATGTATGATAGTTACATATATACTATTATACTATCTATGGTATATGCATACAGTTATATATGAGGTATCAAGTTACAGTATTTTATACATATATAGTACAAAAATAAACACAAAACGTGTATTATACACTTTCGTTAGGCACACATATCACTTCACACATATTTATATAATACACATCATATTACCTTATAATGAGCTCGAATGCTCAGCACTCATAGATTGGCTTTCAAACTTCTTGTACTGAAGTAAGGAATTGTTTTCTACGAACTTGTACTTGTAAATTTGTACCAATATTACTGACCACTAGTAATACATTTTAACTTAATTTTATATACTTGTGTTGCACTATATTTTCTAAATTACCCAGCAAGAATTTTTCATATTTAGAAATCATAGCCAATTCACAAAAAGCTTTTAGCTGTGTGTTTTCGCTTATTTTTATGATTTGTGTGTTGTTTTTATACCCTGAACGGGGTATATTAAGTTTGCTAATCGGGCGTAATCGGACCGCTGCCACGCCCACAAAACGCCATTAATCAAAAACAAATAAATTGCCATAACTAAGCTCCGCAATATGATACAAGACTGTTATTTGGTACACAGGATCACAATAGGGAGGGGCATCTGCAGTTAATTTTTTTTTAAGTGGGCGTGGTCCCGCCCCTAATAGGTTTAATGTGCATATCTCTTAAACCGCTAATGCTATAATAACAAAATTCACTGGAAGCAAATGTTTTTAGAACCTCTACCTACAGTGTTAAAATAGTTGAAATCGGGTGGCAACTCCGCCCACTCTAAATTTTATCTCTGAGATGATATGAGATGACTTTATAGGAACCGCGTTCAAAAGTAGACAGTGGGCGTGGCACCGCCCACTTTTAGGTGAAACCCCTTATCTTGAGATCTGCTTAACCGATTTCAACCAAATTTGGTACATAACATTCTTCTTATATCTCTATGTTATAGTGCGAAAATGGGCGAAATCGGATTACAACCACGCCTATTTCCCATATAACACCATTTTAAATTCTATTTGATTTTTCAATCCACAAAGTTATCAGTCAATCCACAAAGAAATGTGAAACGAGTATACCATTTGATTTTGCGAGAGTATAAAATGTTCGGTTACATCCGAACTTAGCCCTTCCTTACTTGTTATACTCCATTATGGTATCAAAAATGCACCTGTTAAGGGTATATAGTTTTGGTGCAGCCGAAGTTAACGTTTTTTTGTTTTGTTTGGTTTTTTTTTTCTTTTCCGCGATCTTGTATTCTGTTTAAGTTAGTGAAATCCGGTCACATTAGCATAACATTCAAGTTTGCTTATGAGTTATTATTGTAATTATCTAAATATATATTGTGACGCTCATTTGTTAAAATTGAAAAATTTCTGGTAGATTAAAAGCTTTTGTGATATTTTTGGTAATAAAAGTTTCGCTTGAAAAAATTAAAAATTTCTAGTAAAATATTGATGTTGTTGAGCACTTTTGGTTATCCTTAAAAATCACTTTCGAAAGAACATGCAATACTTATCATTTCGCTAAGCGGGCAAAGCTTTAAGTGTTCAAAGTAACAATACATTTTTTTTTAAGATTTACATATTTATTAATGATTTTGATAAAGATAAAGTCAGGCTTAAAGATAGTGAAACCGGTAGAGATTGATTTCGACAGCGATAATGATAATGAGAAAGTTAGACGTAGTAAAAGAAGATAGGGATGGAGTTAGTAAGATAGTGAGGGTCTATCCGTATATGAAAATAGATAAAGTTAAAAATAAAAAAAAGTACAAATTAATAATTATAATGACAGGAAAAGGTACAGCTGAAGATAATGTTTCAAATATAGTTAAAGATAGTGATCGGGATCGGGATTGGAATTGAGAAAAATAAGAAATAATGTTAATGAGAACGATACAGTTGGAGATATCGGTAATGATGGAGATCGATAAAAATAAAAATGTAGTTAAAAATAGTGGGATAAAGATAAAGATAATAAGTAGTAGCAGTAGCACTAGTTATTATTATTCTGAGTATACTGTATTTATATGATATATTTCTCAATACCATAAAGCGCATTTTTGTTCCTTTTCTATTTCATTAAATAACAAAATATTTTATATATTAAATATTCATTCTTTTGAACATATTTGCACTTTGGAATATTTTATATCTTTCTAATAATGCGACGCCCATATAAATCAGATTTTCAGTACTGTTTTCAATTATATATACTTGTGTAAATTAAAAAACTTGAATAAATATAGCAACCAAATATTATTCTTCACTTATCACTTACCGCATGCCATCGAAACCATCATCGGAACCATTTATGGTGAGCACTGGCGCACGTGCATATGCTTTCGCTACGCGTCGATTGCGTTCGAAAACAATCACTTTGGCCCAAATCTCATCATCGATTTGTGTCCATTTGTCCAAAACTTCTTGTATGTGCTCCTAGAATAGAGTAGATGTGAGGTGAAATTAACAAGAGATTAAATTTGCAGCTATACAAGTATTAATATATTAAAGTTATAAGACGCTTAACAAAAGACTTAAGCAACGAACTCGCTGCTGATTAATGAAGCTTTTTACAAAACAAAGAAAACTATTTAATATTTTACCACCACAACCACTTGCTGTTTTATCTATTGCTTTCAATCTTATTACAAAATTCGCACTTTCATTTTCCAGTGCTCGCTTTTGTCAACAAAAAATGCAGACAAATTGAAAAAAATGTTAAATTGCAACAGCCGAGTGCAGCTGGTTTGCATAAATGCACGTATACACATGCATAGCAACATACACATACATGAGGTACACACACACATGAAGCACACGCATGCAATGAAATATACATGCATAAGCAAAGCCGCTCCTAATGCTGGCAGATTGTGCTTGCATTGCTTTACCATCACTATTGCTGTTTTTGTTGTTGCTATTGTTGCAGTGAACGACCTTGCATGCAATTTAACTTTTACTCTTAGCGCAACAACAACTACAGCAACATTTTTCTAATCTAAAATATATCACAGCACCGTAGCAACATGCTCAATCACAGCAGTAAAGTGCCGCAGCCGCCTGCTGTCGTCGACCATCGTGGCGTTGCAGTGCTTTTCGATACCGAATGCACTCGTTTGCCATTTTAGATATTATATTTTTCATATTTTTTACTTGAATGTTTTTGTGTATTTTCGCTGGTTTTCTCGCTGTTATTGCCAGCTAATAAATGTCTTGGCGCACATTTGCATGGCTGAGCTCGAAAGCGCCTACAGCTGTTCGCAATGTTATTGTTGTTATGGTTATTGCAGTTGTGGTTTCTGAGCACTTTGTACACGTTTCTGTGTCAGAAAATATTTTTCCCCTTTTTTGTTGGAAAATCAAACGGTTTTGGCTTCAATAAGGCATGTTATCAATATACAAGTATTTATAACAGTATATTTATATATTCCAATATTTTGTTTTTGTACTTTCGTTTACTTCATGCTCGGCTGCACTGATTTCATTGCATTTTTCTCTACTTGCCATTATTTGCTGAGCTTAAGGGTCCTTCGAGAAATTTTGAATTGGCTTATGGCACACCGATTGTGTGGCAATTTATCTACTTGCGTTTTAAAGGCGTTTTCACCTTTTGCGGCAAAAAATATTATGTTTCCAACCGAATTCGATTTTTTCTTTTGTTGTTACTGTGATTTTTCTTTATTTGTGCTGTGTAAATATTGTACTTAAGCAACGAACTCGAATGCACTTCTTAGCTAAACATACGCTAGGTGGCGCTGTGGTGCAATTATTGCAAATTTTTCGTGATTTTTCATCTGAAAATAATATTTTTACTTAAAAGAGTTTTCTTATATTTTTTTGGTTTTAAAAAAAAAATTTGGGATTTTAATAGAAGACACCATTTTTCAGCTTTAGTATCGGAGAAATATGGCTCATAGTGTAATACATCAACAGAAACGATCACAATAAGAGACAATAGTTCAGTGCTTTTTGATCAACCATAAACATGTAAAATGAGTCATGCGTCCGTCTTTTATAAACTCTTAAGTGTTAGGAAAGATTTGTATTCATTTGTGTTTCAAACTCCATTCAAATTTCGACCTTCTTGAAAAGCTTAGTGAACTAGTGCAATCAATTTCATTGCAAAAAATGCGGCAAAAAAGTACTGCTCCCACAGATGATTTACCAAAATAAAGAAGAAAAATTTTGAAACACAAAATTTAACCTTATTTCAGATATCTAATAAAAAAAAGTTCAGTAACTTGTGCTGGCGAGGACTGGTTTCACAGCTTCACACACACTTTAGTAACCTCTGCTTGGTTTTTGTTCTGCATTTTTGCAAGATGCTGAAGAGCGCATATCTAAGCAAGCGATTTCTTGGGTGCAGCAAGTGCTCTTTTTGACAAGCGCACCCAGAAAGCGAACTCTATCGGCGCATTTGGTGGCCTAACAGAAAAAAATGTGTGAAATTATAATATAAATCTTGAATCTATATATATGAAAATGTTACTTTAACCGAAGAATTGCAAAATGCTTATTATGTGTTCTACATTTCCAGAGATAAATGTATTAATATGAAATATTCTTTTTTGTTTCTTTTTTAATAAATTTTTCTTTAATAACCATTGTTAGTAGTGTTAATGTCAACAGTTTTACCGGTCAACCAAAAAAAAATTTGTTTTACGTTTCTTTTTTCTAGCTCAAATTCTGATTCTAGACATTGAAATACACTGGAATTTTTATTTTTAGTTCTTAACGTTTAAATTTGCCTGATATGAGTGGGCCTGATTTGCACATACTAACATAACAGAAATATGAAAAAAATGTATTGTAAAAGCAATTTTTAATAAAAAAATTTCCTTATTTTAGGTGTAGGTGAAACTGATATTTAACATGTAGAAGTCAGACCCAAAAATCGTGTCGCCCCGTGAAATTGTTATCATTTTAAGAAATTCATTAAAAAAGGAGAAAAAAATAGCTCTCTATCAAATTAAACAAAAAAAAGTTTATGGGTCGATCTTTAGTATATTTAAGCCTACTCAAATAACCCTTTCATTTTATGCCTTAATTTTATACTAAATTTATTAGTTAAATTGTTTTTTGGCTTAAAAACAAAAAAATATATATATATTTAAAAGCAACATTTTAATACTCATATTGTTATATTGCACTGTATTAATCACTTTATTTTGTTGAAAGACAGGTGGCAACCCTTCTCACAAATATTATTTATATATAATAGTCCTTTAATTTGCTATCCATATTCTAATAGTTTAATTACTTATCACTTTATTGAAGCACATTATAAACAGGTGGCAACTCTCGTCAAAAAATTTTAAACTCTAAACTTAGTGATAAATGTACAGTCCTCTCAATTTGATCGGTTATTTATACAATAAAAATTTTGATTAAAATTTTTCTAACAGGTGGTAACTATCCTCCAATATTTTTTTAATTTTAAGCGTTCTCAATCTATAACTGTTCAATCCTCTTCAGTTTCAAATGTAATTTATGCAACCCTAATTATAATTAAAAATTTTCAAAGCTTCTCACTTTTGTATTAGCATTTTATAAAAAGACAAAAATGTAAAAAAATAATTTTTAAGAAATTGTTTTTTTATCAAAGCTCAATTTTTTATATTGTTGTTTGATATTTTCTCAACATTACAAAATTCAGTTTCAGCTTTCAAAGGGTGTCAAAATTTAATTTTCTAGCGATAAATAAGTCGAGTTAGAATTTGTTTAATGAGGCACTATATTTCATCTAAGCACGATGAGAAAACAATATATATACATTGGAAATCTAAGCATGTCCCATTTATATATATATATTATATCCAATCAACGAATAAAGTCCTAATACATGAATTCACCTTATATGGTTTTGTCAAATTTGAACCCAACGTTAGAATTTTACATTAGTTGCTCACCATAAATTGACTCTGATGCTTTCAGTCTACCATGGTCTCTGCTTGAAAGCCATAAATAAATTCTTAGTGGCCTCGCAACCTTTAGTAGTTATATACAAACTAAGTATAATACACAGTGTACTATATATGGTATATTACTAACTACAATATGCATATACTAATATGTGTGTATAGAAATAGATAAAAATGCAAATAAATCTAGTGACTAAACTGGTTAACCTTTTCTTGTATCAAATTGTATAAATATTCATTATTTATATGCAAATGTATATGTACAAGTAGTTATGTCTGTTTGAGTATTTATGCACATGTTTGCATACATTAAACATTCTTGTCAGCTTGGTAATGTGATTTTCACATATTTATACCCTGAACATTAAGTTTGCCACGAAGTTTATAAAACCCCAAAAGATACATTGCAGTCCCTAGAAAATACACATATGTATGTATATATAAATAATCAGCGTTACGAGCTGAGTCTATTTAGCCATGTTCGTCTGTATGTTTGGATATCTGTAATTAAGCAAACTAGTACTTCCGTTTTTGAGATATTGATTTGAAATTTTACACAAGTGCTTTTCACCGCAAGAAGCTGCTCATTTGTTGGAATCGCTTATATTGGACAACTATAAGATATAGCTGCCATACAAACTGACCGCTCCAAATCAAAATTAAGATCTTTTCATACTATTTTATGCTATAAAACATGCACGTGTGTAGGGTATTAAAGCTTCGGTGCTACCGAAGTTGACCTTTTTTTCAATGTTTTTTAATTCTTACTATTTTTAGTTGTTTTATTTTTTATATAATTATTTTTTTAGTATTTTTAAATATTATTTTACTATTTGCTTACAAGACAAAAGACATAAAGATAACAAGACATGGCTTTAATTTCATTTTCATTTGAATAAGACCAAGAAGAAGTAATAACAACTCAACGCAAATGAACAAGTGTTGTTGCGCGTGTTGTTTGTTAGTGTTTGTGTGTGCGTGCATACGAGACACCAATACAAGAGCAACATCAATAGCATTAAAATAATAATCTTGCTATCTGCCGCTATTATTGTTGCTATTATTTTCGTTGTTGTTGTTATGTTTGTATAATTTTTTTTTGCTGCACGCTCAGCTATTTGCTAGCGAAACTTGAAATCGAAAACAAAACCACTTTTGATTTTTATGAACTGAAGATGAGCCATCCAGCCACAGCAGTGCGCTGCCGAGACGCGCTGCCAAGCTGAGCTTATTGCCGTTGCGCTACAGGCTGCAGCCGCCTTCCAAGCGCCTTCTATGGAAATATGCCGTTTTTCTTGTTATGACCGCTTTTGATTATTTCACAGTTGTTGCTGTTATTGTAGTTGTTTGTAATATTTACTTGTTTCTGCATGTGGCGACGCTCTAGACCACTGTTGTTCTTATTATTTTGTTGTTCGCTGTGTAGTAGAAGCAACGGCAGGTTTCTGCTCGTTTTCATTTTCATTTGGCATCTCTGCTGCTGCTGTTTTTGTTGTTGTCGTTGATCTTTTCGGCTTGTCGCTTTACAACAGTAAAACTTGTACTATAAAACTGCCAGCGTGTGTGTGTGCGTGTGTTCATGCTGGCGCTCCTACTGAACACTTTGGTGTTGTTGTTGTGGCAGCACTTTAGCTGTTGTTGCTGTCGCTTCTGCTGTTTCGGCTCTGCCTTCACCGGCTGTGCTTTAGGCTCGTTTAGTGCTCGCATTAAAAATTTTCGATTTCGTTTTTTCATTTTTTTCTGCTTGAACGCTTGAACCTGTTGACCTTCTTTTCCAGCGTAAAGTTTTTTTCCATATGTTTTTTCCTTTAGTATTTTTTCAGTTTGTAATTTTTAGCGTTTACTTGCCCTCTCGAACGCCTTAACCGCACTTCCGTTACCCTCAACAACGGTGTCTACTCGTTGACGTGTGTGTATGAGTCCGTTTCTTTTTTAGTAACTACGTGTTTATTAAGTATTTATAATTGCTGTTGTTGTTGTTGTTGTGGCGCTTTTTATGCGCTCTTTGTCTGGCGGCGCATTTGCTTTTAATGCAAAAATTAAGTTGGTGTCTGTCGAGCGGCTCCATCAATGACATTTGCCATAATGTTGCATTGATGTTGTTATTAACACCGTTTTGGTTTTTTCTTTCATTTTTTCGTTTTCAAATAAAGTTTTTCTTTGTCGATTCTAATTTTTTAGCTGAAGCTAATTTTATGCTATTTTGACTGTGGCTCATCACTCAAGGTGCTTTGTCAGCAATTGTTGCTTGCAGTTTCGAATGTTTTTTCTGTTATTGTTGTAGTAATTCGCATTTTAATTTCAATTCTTCTGAACTTTTATGTGTCTAAGACTTTTATATGCCAAATGGTTGTATTCAAGAATTTACATATGGAATTGGAATGAAGAATACCAAAGCAGTTATTACTATATACAATGAGTACAAAGAAATCGATTTAAACGAAAACAAGAAACAAATTGAAGAGTTACAATTATATAATATTAAAACCAAAAGCGTTCGTGAAAACCTCAGGATGAAGTATTGTCCCCTTTCACCCTCTTTCTCTTTCTATCTCAAACTCTAACTCGATCTTTTTCTTCTTTTAAAAATAGAAAGTACGAAAATACTAGTTTCTCAAAGATCTAATCGATGCGATACTATTTAGATAAGCTCATATAACCCAAATAACTTATCCATTCATACTCAAGATAATATAGGGATACAGGATATATGCCAAATTATCGATAAATTTAATGTTAAAAATCTCATTGTGTCTTATTCTTACCTTCCACTTAATTTTTATTAAAGTCTGATAAATTCTCTTTTTATACTCTCGCAACCTGTTGCTACAGAGTATAATAGTTTTGTTCACCTAACGGTTGTTTGTATCACCTAAAACTAATCGAGTTAGATATAGGGTTATATATATATAAATGATCAGGATGAAGAGACGAGTTGAAATCCGGGTGACTGTCTGTCCGTCCGTCCGTCTGTCCGTCTGTTAAAAACTACTAAAAGCGCGATAAATCAAGCACTAAACACGCCAGAGTCATTAAATTTTATCTCTGGGATGGTGTGAGATGACTTTATAGGAACCGCGTTCAAAATTAGACAGTGGGCGTGGCACAGCCCACTTTTAGGTGAAAACCCATATCTTGAGATCTGATCAACCAAATTCGGTGCATAACGTTCTTTTCATGTTTCTATGTCACAGTGCAAAAATGGGCGAAATCGGATAACAACCACGCCTACTTTCCATATAACACCATTTTCAATTCCATCTGATTCTTTCACTTTCCACTATGCATATCAAGAAACAATGATTATATCGAAGTAAAACTTTGCGTGAATAATACGTTTAAAGTATGCCACCTTATGACCAAACAATGTCTAAATCGAACCAAAACTGTTTAAGCCCCTAAGTACTAAATATGTGGACCCCAGTGCCTATAGTTGACCTTCTACCGAAAATATCAGCCAATCCACAAAGAAATCTCAAACGAGTATACTATTTGACTTTGCGAGAGTATAAAATGTTCGGTTACATCCGAACTTAGCCCTTCCTTACTTGTTCTAATTGTATATTAAGTTTTCCAATAAAGTTCTGAAAGCTTTCTTAGAAAATTGAAAAGCTTTCTAAGTGCCTATAAAACTTGATTTCCTATTTTATAGTGCTTAGTGTATAACGTATTTTCACTCTTTATTAATATCATGCTAAGTTTATTAATTCCTGCAAGCTTTATGAAAAGTTTTTGAAGCTTCATTGGAAAACCGAAAAGCTCTCTAGTTTGCCAAAAAACGTGATTTATTTTTTTAATACTTATATACACATGATATGTTAAATATCAAATTTATGGATGCGTCCCTGCAAGCTTTGTAAAAAATGTTTCAAAGCTTCATTAGAAAACTTAAGACCTATCATGTGTATGTTTAGTTAATTAATATGTTTAAAAAATTGCTTCTCATATTACTAAACTAATTCAGCAAATCTATTTTAGTTTAGTTTTAAAAAATCTTTTTAAAACTTCTGCTAAAAAAAGTTACTCTTTAATATACTCTTTTATAGTTCTTTAGTTATAACTTACACACATTTCTTATTAACAACGTGACAAAATTTTGGATGCATCATGCAAGTTTTAAAAAAGCTTTAAAGGCGTAAGGCTTAATTATCCTTTCTTAGTTATTACCAGTAAAAAAATTTAAAATTTATAGATGTATCATGCTAGCTTTATAAGAGCGTTAAAAGTTATTTGGCCAAGAAGCTTTTCTACGCATCTTTCCCTACTTATTATGCTTAAAGCTTGAAATGGGCATAAGTATATACATATATTAAGAAGAAATATCCTTCTTAATAATTTAGTGATTTAAGAGGTTTTTAAAAGCTTTGGTAAAATAGAATGCTTTGGTAATAATAAAATAATTGCTATCTCTATTTGCTATGCTTGAAATCCGATTTATGACTTATATGCTTATACTCATATAACTATTATTTACGTACTTGGCCCTACAACTTTTCGGAAAGCTTTAACAGCTTCGTTAGAAAGCTGAAAAGTTTGTAACCCAATAATAAAATTTCTTATATGTTATACAAATTTAATTTTCTTAGTATTCCTAATTGTAATTTTTAAATAATCTAAAGACACTTATGCTCTTGTAACTTTGTGTGCTTTGTCCAGCAAGCGAACGCAACTGCTGGTGGGTATGTAAATATATTTGGTTTTGTATGCATATTCACTCTCACACAGCTACTAACCCGACTCTGGCTTAACTGCATGCTAAATTTAGTATAAGTAGATGCATAACGGTAAAATCTGGGTAATTATATTTAACCAAATGTTTGTCTGTATTAGGTATGTGGCGTACAAATAAGTGCCAGTTACCAACACAACAAGTTTTACAAACAAGTTCCTTCTACGGACCAAGTTACGGGGAGCGAAGTGGTGGCAACTGGCTGTCTAGCTTGACGACGAAATAAAAGGAGCATTTAGTAAAGCAGAGACCGAAGCTTGGTGGCTAAAAATGCAGCAAGAATGTCACTCATTAGAAGCGTGAAACGGTGAAAACGTGTTTAAATTTATATTTTTTTTTGGGTATTTCTAAAACCGAAAAAACGAACTAAGAAATGAGCTTAGGGGTTTAGAGTGTAAAAAATGCACACAGATTACAAAAAAAGTAAAAGTATTAATTTGGGGTTATAAAAGGGGAGAGTTTTGTTGAGATTCTTATAAATGGCAGTTAAGCTTATTAAATTTTATTGGTTTTTGTCTCGATGTACACTTCTATATATACATATATATGTATATATATAAATATATATATATTACATCAGTATGCACTTAGTAACTGCATATATACATATACCAAATATTATATACATATAATATATGGTTCAACGACTTCTATGTTCATCCAATTTTTTTTTACGCTGATAACATCGAATGAATAAAAAAATTGTTTTTCGAAAACAACCTCTGTGTGTGGAGGTAATAGGCAATCATATGAGAAACCATAGAGAATATCTAAGTGTCAGTGCCTCCCAAAACTTAAATATTTTCTTCTAAAAAGAAGATTAAATAAATTTAACTACAAAAGGCGCAGAACGGGAACTAAAACGAGGTACAAGTATATTGAGCTTATAAAAAATGTATCAAACATTGTTATGACAAAAGCAGCCATCATGAAAAAGTCTCCCAGGTACATTTGCATTAAAATACTTAAAAAAAGTTATATTTTTAACGAAGTAATTAAATCGATATCACGAAAAGCTTTTGAGTGACAACCTTCTAAAATGGAGCCGTTCTGTTCAATCAGCAATATCAGTTTATATAATATTTAAATGTGTTTTTCTCGAAACTACATTTTTCAAATTTGTTGCAGTGATTACTCGGAAACAGTGATCGTTATCAAACTTTCTGCGTGTTTTTTATATAGTTCTCCATACAATGACCTACCAGTTTTTTGATCTGATCAAAAATCGCATTTTGGCAGGCCAGAAACTATCAAAATTTTGTGTAAAATTCAATTTTTTTTAACGCCAACATTTTGTGAATTATTATTATTTTTTCTACCATTGGTCATTGTACAAACAATATCTCCTTTTATATCTTTTTTTTTAAGTTTTGTTAAGGGCCGAAATCACTGCAGCAGTGAATAACCTTCTTCTTTAGCGCTGTCGAAGATCAGGTGTAGGCCGAAAAGTATTAAATTTTTTTCTTTAAAAATTGTACTGTGTGTTCTTAAAATATGTTTGAATAAACCCCTTTATCCCCCTTTAAAAGTCGAAAAGTCTAATTTTTCATGCAGATGTGTCCCTTAAAATTTTTACTGAACTCGAGTTTGTATCATGCATAATCTGATAGATTTGCTTTTTAAAATTAATCATATTTCATTAAAAAAGATTTTTGATGATTTAACTTTACAAGAAATGGAGTAATGTGGGTTCATGGCAGTCTAAAGATAAATTTTAGTGTGAATGCAATCCGAAAGTGAAAATCTTATGTATGAATGCATTGCCTCGGCAAGCATAAGTAAACTTTTGGGTATATTTCTCTCTTGAAATAACATTCTCAAGAAGTCCTTCAGCTCTTCAGAGGCGGATGGACCGCTGTTGAATTTCCGATTTGTGTAATAACCTCAAAAAGTACAGCACGATTAAGATAATAACTTCAGCCGAATAACAATTAAGAGTCGATCATTAGCAAGCATATACCTATGTAACAAATACGAATCAAATAACAGTAATTGTATTGGCTGGAAGAAAAATGCTCATATTGAGCGCAATAAAATGAAATATTTGTGAGATTTTCTCCCATAATCTCACGTTTGCTGTATAATATAGAATTATAGCAATTTTCAAGCATCATCATTAGAGTACAATGTGTAACACATACAACATTTTTTTCAAATAACTCAAATAAAAAAAAAACAATGTTGTTTTGTTGCATAGTGTATAAATATTCTATATGTGTATTAACAGTATACACAATAAAAACAATTTTTTAGACATAAAATATGATGATTAATTGAACATTCATCACTCGCATCCAAATAATTTATGATCAATTAGCCAAAAATATTTAATGTGCAATTAATATATTCGTGCTAACGGTGAAGCAATCGAAATTCTTTTTTTTTTTCTGTTCAGATTGAACCGGCATTCTTTAAAACCTGATGCGGCACCTGTTAGCCACTACAATGCATACAAACAATCTGATTGCAAAAGCTTGAAAGCTATTCAATAATATATATATTAGTGATGTTAGTGTGTATGTGTATTCAGTTAGGTATGTATGCTGGTGTGACTGTGTATTTGTGCAGCAGCACCGAAATCTTAAAATTAAGCAGCCGAATTTTAATGGAATGCTGTAACTGAGCTGCCGCAGGCATTAACGTCAAATTAAATGCGATTAATTACAAATATTTATTAAACTGTTAAATTTTTGATTTTTATATTTTTGATTTTTTTTTTTTTTTGTTTTTGCAATTTTAATAATGAAGCTGGAGACGATGCCACTTAAAGCAGCGCACAGGCCGCCAGTATATACTCATATGTGAATATATGTTGTGTGTGTGACTGCAGTACTGTACCATTATACATGCACGTTTGCATAAATTAACTGAATTTAGCTTTTATGATTGCCACACGAGTCTTCAATCACATTGCAACTGTCGACAATCAGCATCCGATGCCTGGCACTTTGTACCGTACCGTTAGTTGCATGCATATGTGTGGCACGCGCATTGTACGTGTGTATATGAAAGTAAATAGCACTGCACTCAACTGCCAGATTTTCTCACAATTAACACATCAATTTTTTATAGCCGTTTTTATTGCTGCAACAAAGCTTACAATTGCCGCTCGTGTCGGCTGCGCATGCGCGAATGTTGAAATGTGAAGTGCAACAACCGCTCAGCAATTCGCTGTGGCATGTGCAACTAACTCAAATGCGTTGTATTTTATGTGTGTTTGTGTGCACGCACTTTCAAGTGAGATGGGGCAGAGGTTGTTGTGACGATTATAATTTCAAATCTCAACGCAGTTAATTTACAGTTCAATGATACTCAATAATTCGCGGCAGTATGTTATAGATATTATACTGCATACTTATATACAATATCATACAAAGATATTTGTATAGGTATGCATGTGCCTTTTCAGACATTTATCAAATTTGTATAAATAATTTCAAAACAATTAAAAAGTTCATGTAATGCTAAAACCAAAAGTTTTATGTTGACCCACAGCTAGGTTTTTTTTTATCTATTGAAGCCTTCAAAAATAAAAGATTTTTCCTTCGAATCTAGAAATAAAAGTACAAGAGATGAAAAAGCAGTGTTGAATATTGTGAGAGGAGAGAGAGAGCGCAAATATTTACTTTTTACTCGCTTTCATTTTGATTAATTTATTTTTTTTTAGCAAAAAATATTTTCTAAAGGATTAGAGAGTTACAGATGTAAACCGATAATGGTAACTATACGAATTTTTTTGGATTCGGAAAGGAAACATAACAAAAGGGGCCACTAATGGTATCGTAAACCAACAATCATCAAAGTTTAAGTTTCTTAGTTTAACACGATAGTTGCTATAAAATTTACAAGACTGTCTTGGTCTTTTCAGTAGACTCAGAGAAAGACAGAAAGAGTGTGATACAGAAAGTAACTGAGTTATAGATAGAGACAGATATATAGATGGAGCAAATGACAAAGATATAGACAGAGAAAGAGAAAACGGTAGATAGATAAAGAGAGTTAGATAGGGGGGAGAAAGAAAGTGTGAGAAAGTGTCCGATATATAAGTAGATTGAGATCGATAAAGTTCAACGCACTTAAAAGGCCGCTTACCGACGTGGTTTAAAAAAATCGCTTTTGTTTTTGAGGTATAACTAAAAACATGGATAAAAGTATTTGATCGAAAAGAATGCTGGTTTACAAGAATCCGGTCATGCTAAATATTTAGGATGCGTTTTCCCAAAAGAATCCAGAATTTTTGGATTTTTTATTCGATTATTACAGCTGCACTTTTACTAAATCAATGTCATTTTATATACATTAAGAAGTTTTTTTTCGTTTCAAGGTTCTTAAGCGGAAATCAGAGCAGAGCTTTGAAAAAAAGTATTGCTATTTTTTCTATACGTAAATTTTAGAGATATTTTCTGATAGAAAAAAATGTTGTACAAATATCATCTGTAGTTTTTTTCGTGTCAAAAATAGCGCGAAGGTTGACAATCCCCTAATAGAGCTTTTTGAAAATAAAAATTTTAATTTCTTAAATTTTAAACTGCTTGAGTTCGTGTGACATAGTAGTGAAAATTTTCTAAAGGAGATTGTGATGGAAGAAATATGAAGAGAAAAATAAAAACTTGAGTAATTTTTCTAATTGACGAAATAAAATTGTTAGGTTTAGTGCCAAAGAGCAATGCTAAATTTATGATAAGTGTTTCTAAGTTGGCTTTCATTCATGTACTATGACCTCCATTACATATAGTTTAATATTATTATTCGTACTATTTTTAATATCATTATTATTATTTTTTTAATTATATTTTTTTGTGGTCACGAATTTACGTGATGAATTTGCTATGTAATCCTGCCTTTCCTTCTAAGTAATAACTTGGTTAAAGTAACACGGTAAAGTAACGGTGTTATACGAAATTAGCGCAAAAGGGAACAAAAAAAATTGCCAGATGTGCTAGGCACGCATTGGTGCTGCCACGAATTTTTTCGGATTTTCAAATTTCGACTTTCGTGCCACAGAAATCGGTACTTTTTGATTATGGCAAATGATTTGACATTTTCTGCGATTTTAAGGGAGTGGCGTTAGCACAAAGAAGTCGCATGTAGCACATTTTCAGTTTATATATTTGTTGTTTTAATTTTTGTTTTTGTACGAAAATGCAGTAAGAGTCAAATAAAGACGGTCTTGTTGAATACAAAATTAACTGCAGTTGAAATCTATTAGCTTATAGTAAAGGAATCGCAAACCGAAAATAAACTTTCCGTAGTTTTATGTTTAGATTTTTTTTTTTTGGTTTTTTTTTTGTACTTTTCCTAACACGATTTCCTATATTTTTAACAATCTTGTGGTGCCAGCAACGCGTTTTCATTTGTTTTCAGAATCGCTTACTCGCACGTTTGCACAAAACCACAACTAATATGGCAATTAGCGGCATAACGGCAATTATGTTACACACTAGTATATTATTTATATATAAAATATATATATACAATCTGTTGTGGCAAGTGTTGCAACTTTCGCTGACTGGTGCTTGCAACACTTTTGCTCTCACAACAGCGGCAGTTATTGCCGTGTGTGTATGTGTGAATGACTGACTGCAGGAGCTTTTAGTTTGACGGCTACAAATCGGAAAATAGCATTAACAACAACAACAGCTGTAACTATTAAAACCATTTACGCCACATTAGTTTCTAATTCCACACGCTAAATCAGCTGCTGCCGTCACTAAACTACGCGTCCACTTGTTTTTCATCGTTTTTCAACGCTGCCGCTATTGCTGCTGTTGCAGTTGTTGTTAGTCTTGCGGCTTCCGTGTTTTTCATAGCGTTTGCGTTTCTATATCTAAGTGGCTTGCAGACAGTGTAGCAAATTGCATTTAATCTTGTCAAACAGCACGCTGAATGGTTGATGTAGAATTACATAAATACATTTATACATATAAACCCAAAGTACACACAATCGTATCTTGGTTTAATAAGTTGTTTCTGAATTACTGACAATTTTAATTTTGCTCAGCAATTTTATCTTTAACTGGTTCCAATAATGAAGAACCTAATTTTTTTTTAAAGAAATTTGTTTTTGTGTTAATATAATAAGCTTTAAAATATTATTGTCAGCTAGTTTTTTTATATATATTATTTAATAAATATTTAGAGTTAACAAGCCTCAAAACCAATGAAAATAATTTTTTTGTGCTTATTTAAATAATGATTGAAAACCAAAACTTCTTTTTTTTGCAAAAAGCAGATACTAGTACTAATTATTTTCTTATCAGTAATTATTTTAGTTTTATTGCAAAAATTTGTATAAATATATTCGTTTTAAGCAATTATTTGATAAATTTTATTTATTTTACTAAACTTTATTTTAAGATTTTTTTTTTTTTGTGTTTTCTAAAATAATAAAATATTAACCATTACATCGTATATAAATTTTATTGCAATTGATAAAATGTTGCATTTATTAAATTTTATTAATAAAATATATAAAATCATAAGTAAATTATAAAAAATTGCGAAAAAAAATTTAAAAACTTATGAACAAACCATGTTTCAGAAAAATAAAATATATTATATATTATATATATATATTACTAAAACAAATTATCTTTAAAAATATATTTCTTATTAAATTTTAATTTTGAAATTTTATATTCCACTATGGAATATGTATATACATTTTAAGCTAAGAAATAAATCGTAACTAGTACATTTTGTAAATTTTTATACATCGATAAATTAACGGGAAATAATTTTAATTAGCCGATTAACGTAAAATTGTAACTCATACATTTGTAGTGTAAATTTAAAAATTTATTTGATAAAAATAAATCCATAAAATCTTTGCAATAAATCTTAACAAAATCAGTAATAGCAAAATAAATATACAAATCTTCAATATTTACCCTAAATATTTTCCATATTTAATTAAGAGGTTTTTATTGTATATTGTTATATTCTTTTTTATATATTTGAATTTTTTTATTTAAAATAATAAAATAGGAAATTTAAAAATAATCAAATCAAGCTAAAGTTATTTTCCAATATGTTCTTCAAATTTTTTTGACAAATAAATTTTATAATTTTGAGTTAAACTTAAATGTACTATCTACCATTAAGGTCCAAAACGAAATATCTACCGATTCCTATTTTCACAAGAAAATTTATTTAGCGATTAAGCTCACTTTTGGTGAAATGAGTACGTTAATAAACAAAATTGCCGCATTTGGAGTGATGAAAATCTACAAGTCATTGTAGAGACGCCTTTACATGTTCAAAAAGTCACGGTTTGGTTTGATCTATGAGCAGATGGAATCATTGGACCATATTTCTTCAAAAATGAAGCCGGCCATAATGTTACAACCAATGGGAAATGTATAAATCTATAACTATTGCTAACATACGGCTGCAAAAGCTGGTCGAAAATTGGGCCTCTAAACTAGAATTTATTAGCGAGAGCCATACCCGAAGTCATCTTTAAAACATAATAGCAAATCCTTATCTATATAATACAGCTAAATTCTTGGATATAAAATTAAATTATATGCATTTTATTTCTTCTAAAAAATATATTAATTAAATATAAATTAATTTTTCTAGCAATGGTTCTTTCTTTCAACTGGGTCTAATCTAACCACGTACAACATACAGAACTTCAAGATTTATGAAATACTATACAACTACTTGTTTTTAGTTCTATATATTTTCTGTGACCCAAAATATTTATATTTATTCCCATAAAATCAACAAATCGTATGCCATTAGCTCCAATCTTACTACTACTTTATAAAATCACATCCACAAAACGTGCTAAATGTATTTGTAGTTGCATGAAGTCACCTATAACTTCAGCTTCCCATCAGCACATATCAACAATTCGCTTTTCAGCGCGTCGGCTCTAATTTGATATACTAAACGTTGCAAAGATATTATGTCACCCGATTTGCATTTGTGACACACGAAGCACAAGCACGAGCGCCCGATTTGTTTTTCTCCAGCACTTTTATTTTTCCATCATTTTCATTTCTATTGTGTTCGTGGTAGTCTCGCTTACAAATTTTCCACTCTTTCTCAGCGCTGTCCTGCCCCACCGACACAGTATGTGCATACGAGTATATGCAGACGTAGGTTTATAAACCGGCCTGGCTTTGTTTGATTTTTGCTGCTTCTTTCTTTCTTTGTTGGTGACTTCGTTGAATTCCTTTATTATTGTCGCGATTTTCCACAGCCATTGCGGCACCAAATGTAGGTATAACTTTATGTTGCATATATAGTATATACCTACATATTATATTTATATACAACAGTTGAAGCTTTTTTAACCGTTATTTCTAGTATTTTATTTAAATACAAGTATATGGCTGTGTGTGTATATTATCCAGCTGTCTTCTTAGTTTTTTATCCGCTTTTTGCCGTTGCAATAGTTTCAGTTACTTTTGTTTTTTCATTTTGTTGTTGTTACTTTATCTTTTCCCTTTGTTTTGCTAACCCTTTTTGTTCCCATCGTAAACTGTTGCGCCTGAGAACTGTGCCTTAGTTTGTCTGGAAAATCTGCAGCCCTCCAGCTGTTGTCTGCCGCGAATATTTCACTTACAAATACCTCTATTGTTGTTCTTGTTGTTGTTTGGTTTAATGCTCGCTGTTTGATGGAAAGCGCTGCCATTTAGCGTCAGCCGAGCGACTGTTGATTGAGTAATTTCTCGGTGCTTCGGCCGTTGACGTTGTTTTCAAGCTTCAATTTGTTATTGTTGTTGATTTTTTTTCTTTTGTTTTGCTCTTGTTTTCTATCATTATTGTTCCTAACACTAAGCATTGGTTTCGGTTTCATTTTTCCCGTCGCGATTTTTAGGCTTCACTTTTGTGTATTTTCCTAAACTTTTTCCCACTTAAATCACCGAAATGTTTTTTTTTTGTTGGTTTTCTATTATTTCTTTAAAACTTTTGGTGTATTATGTTAGCGTAGAAACTAGAAAAATTTGTTTTGTATAAAATATCTTGAATTAGTTGTGTGTGAAAACATAAATTTATCAAGCTTTTATGGCAACGTACGCCACAAACACACACACATATATATATAGGCGAATGAACTCAAACGTTAGAAATTAGGTTAACAGCTCATATTGCAACATTCACATAAAAATAAGCACAACAACAGCTGTTGAAAGAACAGTTGAGGTAATATGGACTATAAATACATATATGTATGTATATACGTAAGCTCATGTAACATACGATAGTATGTGTGTGTGTGCGTTTAATATTTATGAGCGCACACCCACCCGCTGCTACCATTTTCGGCATAGCTGCCATATGCAAGCGCGCACACGCTGCCCGCTCTAATTCTGCGCTAGTCAAAGCTCACACCTTCAACAACAGAAGACTTAAGCGCGAAACTTTTTTCATATTTTTCGTTTTTCTTAATTTTTGTCTTCTTATTTTTTTCTTTTTCCCATAATTTTTTGTTTTTTTTTGCCATTCTCGCTCCCATTCGTGCATGTTTTTATTCTTTGCTTTGTTGTTGTAAATGTCACTTGCACTGCAACATTTAAAATTTATGACTTATGTCATAAAGTTTTGCAAATTTATGAGACAATTGTCGCTCGCTGCCGCCACCGTTGTTACTCACAGCTGTACTATTACACTGATATGTGCTGCTGTATTGTAACTATTAAGTTGATTGAATATTTCATAGTTTGTTGTTGCTATCGCCATCGAAATGAAAGTTGTTTTTGTCAGTGCAGTGAAGCAAATTTAAAGCAGAACTGTTGGCGATTATATATTGCAATTGGTTTCAACGAAACAGTGGTGGCTAATTTCAGTAAATTTTCTATGATTTTTTGTGTTATTTTCTATGAGAGCCGGAAACTCTAAAAAGTTTGCCTTCTTTTCCTTTTGGCGATTTTTGCAGCCTTAAATTCCTGTATAATAAATCCCTATTTGTTTAAACCAAAATTTATCAAAATATTATACAATTTAATTTATTAAATACTCATTTAGCTTCGAGATGAATCCCTTCCAATTTTTCCCACTTTTTTTGTCTGTGAGCTATGTTTTTGAAATAAAAAAACTAAAAAATATATCTAACCAAAAAATATGAAAGAATCGATATTATCGATATATCAATGCAAAACTGTGTTATCGATAAATATCGATAATAAACTATCGAAATTTCTCTCTCTATTCCCTTAACCTCTACGAGTTTTATCTAAGTCAATAAAATTTCAGAATTGTATAAAAAAATCCTGGGTACTGATATTGGTAAACAACTACCAATATTTTTCAAACTCTATAACTTCTTTCGTGGAGAAATTCTTCCTCTCACGACCACATACTTTTCAGTAACCCCTTACTTTCGAGACATACGTTTTCTATAATATTTAAAATTCATTTCATTTCTTCATTTTTCAAAACCAGTAAAGAAAAGTTTTTTGTATAGCATTAAAGAAAGCGGTTATACTACTTAAATGAGGTATCAGCATACTCTCTTGTGTAATTGAACTCGATAATTCTGTTATTATTTTCGCATTAAAGCAGTGAGCAAAGAGATGGCGAATCAAATGACAGAAATTTTATTTGCCACCACTGTATTGACTTGACTGCACATATCTATATATAAATAATATCTTAAACCAATAACCTCAATAGAGTATTAACTCAGATACTTATTCACTTTTTTCAGAAATGAAACATGACTGACAGGTTTAATTAGTTGGCGACAGCCTGTCAAATTTTGAAAATAAATTATATTGGAAATAACAAATCCGCAATGTGCACAGAGACGAAATTTTTAGATTGATGAATTTTATTAATTTAATGCGGCTGACTACTAAGCTACTAACTAAATACCAGCATGTCTTGTGATAATAGTGCAAAACCAAACGTACACTTAAGAGAGAAGTAGTCGTCAAAACACATTTTATTTTTAGTCAAATTTCCCTCACACTCTCAGAGCATATTTATACCATATTTCAGAACTACTCAGAAATCTCAACAGAAATTGGCTCACGGGTTCCTGTCCCTTCAAACATAAAATATCGAATTTATGCCATCCAGAAAGTGGGCCGTAAAGTTTTTAGGCAATAGATAGTCAAGATGTTTGATTTCTTTCTGTTTAGTTCTCTCTCAAATATGGATTTTGAGATTGTCATCCAAGCTATCTTAGAGAGTTTGAGATTTGATCATCTTTCCGCATACTTCTGCCTATAGGATTTCTATACCAAATTGTTCTATGAGAATTTTTTACTATTTAAAAGATACTGATTCTGTTAAAAATAATGGTGGGGATTCAAAATAGAGGTTTACAAAAATTGCCTGCAGTAATGTACTGTCCTTTATATTTGTATTAACATTTTGTTGTTTTTGTCAGAGCGGCTTAAAGCGGTTATATCCAATTTTGAATTTAAAAACATCGATTGTTTTTGCATATATATCTAATGTATATATATTTTATAATATTGTATTTTACGAAAATTAGAATTTGATCCGGCATATAGTTTTATATATTGTATTTACTTGAGTGTATTTATAAGAACTTTTTAACTTAGCGTAATCGGCTTTCAAAACTTTAAACGCGTTTTCCTCGAAAGTCTATTTCCATAGTCGGGGAGAAAGAATTCTCCGAACGACTAAATCGATCAACTTGAAATTTTCACAGGACCTTAACAGATTTATTTTACAGGTAATAATCGAAGGAATAAGATTTTATATTAATAATTTCGATATCTTAAGTAAATTTTTTCATCAAGAACGACTTTTTTTGGGCAGCTACCATTTTGTCGAAAATGAAAATTTTGACTAGTCCTTCAATCTGTGCTCTATTTATAATAATAATATTTTTTTTTGTGTATTTGAGAAAATTTCAAATAAAAAAATCGTCTTCACCGCCAAACACCTTTTTTCGAAGGTTCTTCTGGCGATCGGCTTCGCGATCAAGGGCATAAAAATTATTTACAAAATGAATCGTTAATTATTAACCTACACGAAATTGTACAAATGCACATTTTTTTTTTATTTATTAAATAAAATACATAAAACAAAATTTCCAAAAAATGCAGTTTTTTTGACTTACCAGTGAATATAGTGACCGAAACTACGGTAATTAACCAAATATAAAAATGTGTGATCACATCACATGGACCCCCAATTTATTAGTGCTTATTATTGGCTTTTTCACTTTTAAGTGCTCTTCATTAAGTTTTTCTACAACCTTTTTTTGTTTACCTCTCATCAATGAATGAAAGTGAAAATATAAGTGAATCTAATCAATGCACACAACACAACAATAAAAAATACACACTCACATGCAAACACAAATAAAACACATAAACAAACATAAATGCGAACAAAAGCCGCATAGCATCAGCACTTTTCACACAATTAATATAATCAGCAGCTGTTCACACACATACATACATATGTCAAACATTTATTTTTTTATTTCCACTTCAACGCAGCTTCATCACTTGCATTTTCGTTAGGAGCATCATGAGCATTTCATCATCGGCGAATCATTCATTCACTCAAATTGAAATCGAATTCAGATTCAAAAGCGCTTCGGCAGCGCCTGCTCAGCGCAATGTGGGTAATCTAGCTTTTAACTTCCGCTCTTGCCACCCCGTATGACACGTTGATTTTGATTTATGTAAAATTGCAGTCATCGCCGTTGTAGCGCACAGCTTTTGTGAGTATATGCGTTTTTAATTTTCCTTCATTTCATTTTCTAATAATAAATAAATGAGCATTTTTCGCCAGCATGCCAACATGCCACAAATGCAACAATAACAACACAATCGGTGTATAATGAAAATTGTAAAGTTGCTTTGATGATGCGCCGTTATTTAAGCTGCAGCGCGCTGAGTGGCAATTAATTGCAGTTGTTGCGCCTCTAAAATTGTGATTTACTTGTGTGTATGCGTGTGTGTGTATGTGTGGGTGGAAAGAGGCAAAGTTCAGTTAATAATAATTTGCATAATATATGCCTGCATATATGTATGTATGTATGTATGTGTGTATTTCCATATGACTGTGTTTGTTTGACATTTTGAACTTTTAACGCTATCATTTGCTTTGAGTCCAAAGACACCAAATCGACGCCTCAAATTGCATAACAACATTTGTTGTTGTTGTTGGGTCAAAATATCAACAAGTAACGGTTTATTTATATGGTGGCGAGATAAAAACTGCCTTTAAATGTTGTAATGGACGTATATAATTTCCATTGTTAGCATATGTCTTTTGCTTTATTGAGTTTATCTCTTGCTTACGAAGAGCATCGTTGCATCGAAATTACTTACGCTTACATAAGTGATGAAAAATAGGCACTATGTATTGATTGTAATTTTTACCAATTACGAACGTTAAAAAGTCCTATCGATTGTAAGCTAGTAACAAAAATATACTCGCTAAATTATGAAAATAAATGCACAGCAACAATGCGGATTCGATTATTATGATATATTGTGTGAGATTGAATGAAAAATAATAGCACATCTTAGGTGCAACAATCTACAACAATTGTTTTAAACGTTATATTTTGAGAAAAAAAAATATTATATATTCGCAAAGTACGGTGACGCCAAAAAAAATACCTTCACAGCTGCAATTATTCCGGCCATCTCCGCGAATGAAACTTATTAAAAACTTCTTTCTAGAAGATATTGTCCGTACAATGACCTACGGTCGTAAAAAACTAAAAACTGACAAAATGACGGCATTTTTTAAAAAAAGTTGAAATTTACCCTGCTGCCAAAATTCGATACAGAACATGCTGAAAAAATTTGATAGTGACCGGAACATTTGTCTCCGAGTAATCACCCACGTAAATTTGACAAATGTGGTTGCGAGAAAAACTTGTTTGGAGGTAAACTGTTTGAACTAAGCGGCTACAATTCAGAAGGATGTAACTCAAGAACTAGTTGAGATTTCAAATTAAAAAAAAATTACTTCTAAAAAAATTAATAGCAAAAATATGTGATGTAGAAGAAGAAGAAATTGTCAAACTCTTAACTGAGGCTAACTGAAATCGCCAAGATATATTTATAATGAGCTTTCGCCGGTTCATAGCAACAATGATGAATTATCACCTGCTTCAAGTGCGTTGAGGTGATAGGCAAATTTGAACTTAAATAAAAGCAGCGAACAGTGGTTGCCCTACTAAGTTTTACTTTGTGCTTATTAATATTTGTAAAATAGTTTCCAGTATCGCTATTCTAGATTTCTCTTCTTATCCTAACTTTACTGCTAGGAATATTGATGAAAATAGATAAGCTTTTCCGGGCTTCTTTACTGTTGAATAATCTGTCAGAGTTGAAACCAAGGGCATGTAGGACAATGGATAAAATTATATATATATAATATACATATATATATATATATATCCATTAAAACTGTGCGCGTAAATCGAATTGATCAAAAGACAGAAATTCGCTGAGGGCACTGAAGGCCATCGTAACCGAGGCTTATAACAAGTGCATGCAAAATCGAATTAAGCCTTGACATGCTTGTATTGGCTCAGGAGCCAATTTTGAAAGGAATAATAAAGCTTTGTGTTAAAATACATGAATACATTTTTTCCTCCGGGTCAAATTTAAACAAATTGTATGCCTATATTTTTTTGTTTATATCGAAAGCTATATTTTTTGGTTTTAACAATACACAGAGAATTTAATATATATTCAAAGTAAATAATAACAATTGAAAATTCTATGATTTGCATTAAACTGAAGCAAAAATGTAATTTACTTCAGGAGAACAACTTTGGCAAGCTGCTTTGAGAACCAGTTTTAAATTGAGAACACGAGTATACCAAAATGGACTTATGTGATATTAAAAACGTGAAATTTATCAGAATAGGAACCTTGTAAAAGCAGTCGGAAGTATTCTCCACCATAGCTCCTCTAACGATCTCTTCATAATCACGCAAAACTACAAACCTATATTTCCAATTTCGGCAAGGCTTGCAGATTAAACTATAATATCATCTTTAAATACAATACACTAAGCTACCAAAAGATGAGTTAACTTCACTCTCACCAAACCGCTGAGTCATACGTTGGTTAAAAATTACTAACCAACCCAAATGAAATTTCACTCCGCTGATTAGTAAGCGGTGCGCATTTTTATTTTTATGCGAATATATATTTATTTTGTTTCTATGTTATTAAATCTGCGCTTCGCATCGCTGATCCAAACCATTTAAGTGAGATTAATTGTATCGGCTTAACGTTTTACTACACGCAATTAAAGAGAATAGCAATGAACAGAGAATAAAGTTGGCAGCAGAAAATAATAAGAAAGCAAAGTTGTGAAAAGTAAAAAAAAAATAGAAAAAAAAAATAAAAAAATCAAAAAAAAAAAATTAAACAAACAAAATAAAACTTAAAAACTAAAAATAATCACAAAACAATGGAAAACATTAAAAGTCATCATCATATCGCATTGGCTGGTTAGCAATTGTAGCCACAGTTGGCATAAAGCGTGAATCGCAAAAAGAAAGTTGTCACAAAAGCCATAAATACAATGCTACAACAACAACTATAGTAAACTTGATTTTTTGTGATATAAATTTTATTGAAAAAAAGTAATAAAAAGAGAAAGAAACAATTTAAACTAATAGCTAGTTAGGCGGTGACGCTAAGAAACTAGCCAAACGTCAGTAACTCCGCATAGTAGCTGCAGCCTTTGTGGCAAATCTATAATTGAGAGGACGCAGAATGACTGAAATGAGTGCAGTGAATGCATGATTAGCTATTGAGTAAGTGGTTGAGTAAAAGCTGAGTGAAGAGTTTCTAATTGAGTGACTGAGCACTTTGGACAGCCGGAGAAAATAACACGTAAATCGGCGAAATGAGTGAATGTCCACCCAAAGCGCCGGCAACGTTTGATGACCAAAGTGAAATTACGTAAGAAATGCTTGTTAGCGCGGCGCATTGCGTTCACCGTCTTTCAGCAGCGTCACACGACGCGTAAAGAGTCACACGATAAATATACAGACGATTAACTTCCACAGCAGTAATTTAGCATTTCGCTCGAGGCAAGGCACGTACGCTAATGAAATACTTGCATACCACTACAGTAAACATAATAATATGTATGTGTGTGTGCTTGCACAAGAGCAGCAGCAGCAACAACAAGCTTTCGACTATGATGATGGTTGATGATGATTATGGTGATAATATATATTTAAGACAATATTTATTGGCAGGTGAAATGACGACATGCGTTGTGTACATAAATTCGCACACAAAGAGACACACACGCTTACATATATATATTGACACACACATAATATGCTCTTAGCGAGCACTTATACGCCAGTCATACCAACTCTGCGCTTTTCAAGATGCCAATGCTTCACTGTTTTTTTTTACTTTTGCCCATTTTTTCTATCGCTATTTCTTTGTGCGTTTTCCGCCTTACCTGCGCGTGTGTAAAATCTTCGCCAGCCAGTTGGCTTGCTTGCTCGCTGGCTCGTACGCTAATAAACGCCAAATTAAAGCGTGATTATGTTGGTTTGACAACGCGAAATGCACACGAAATAGTCATAACGATAAAAATAAGCGCATACACATACACAAACGCGCAAATTTTCGATTGAAATACTTGAAGCTGTTGAAAATAGTTTGCAAATACCTTTTAAATATACTATAAACAAATAAATTGCATTTTTTAAGCGATTGTTTAAAAATTTATGCGCATCACATTTTATTTGTTGCGGAAGTGAAGTTTTGTTCAGCTCTTAATAGGCTCTGAAATTTTTATTGTTGTTAAAATGAAGTTGATGATTTTTAGAAATTTAAAAAATGAAATACTTTTAATTGCAAATGCTTATTTTTAGATATTTTAAAATTAGTTAAAAATTATACATCTAAAAAAATAAATGTATTGTTATGAGTTTCCTTAATGAAAAAAAATTTAAAATATTGTTATACTCTGATCGAAGTTGGTACAGAGTAATCTTCTTTCAAACAAGCTGTTCAATAAAATTTTATATTGTTGCTTAAATTGAGTGATCACCTAGCTTTAGCAACTCTACTAGAGAGAAAACTGCGATTTTCTTTCACTCTCCAGTAATCGTACTACTAATTTATTTCACTAATATTTATTTTATTACCATGTCTTGCGCATTTGGTATAGTAGAAGCTAAAGAACGTCAATGAAAAGTATTCATTGGCTTTTTTTCGTTACGACAAATAAACGGAAATGATTTTTTTTTTTTTTTTTGTAGATCAACATACTCTCCGAATGGTCAGTATCTCGTAAATATAGTTGTGAGTCTATAAATAATATATTTTACAATCGCTAGTTGATCAAGTATGATCTAATTTCAACTACCAAATTCATCTGATTGCCTTTGCTGGCCATTTACATGTTTACTTATACTTTAAAATAAAACTGTTTAAAATATTTTTAAAAAATTTCAACGCTTTTAGATCAACAAATATGTTCTTTGAATAAAAATTATAAATAACACAATTCGTTGTGCTTTCACGTTCATATTATCTGTTTTATAAATAACTATTTTGTGTTAGTCTTGAGACTAAGTGCTGTTACTAATCATTATATGCGATACACTTTGGGTGCCCTATTTATTAGCTTTGAGCTTAAGCAAGCTTCAAACAATACTTCTCCTCACATATGCTCGCAACCTAATTCGCCACGCATACACATATTTTCCACACTTAAACTTACCCGATATCGCTTCAACTGTATAATTTTAGCATAAGCTAATCGTTGTAAGTATTTTTTGATTATATCCCCTATTAAATTTGATATGCATAGTTAACCCAAATTGTTAAATTAAAATATTTATGACACACGTTAAATACAATATGACAACATAAACTTACTTTCCGCCAAACAAATTGAGAAAGGAACAAGAAGAAGTAAATAAATATGAGTACGGACAAAAGAATGCTCGTACGAGTACAAACAGGTGTATTTTTGTTTTAACTACTACTACATGAAGAATGGGTGAGTAAAAGAATAAGTAGATAAAATCCAAAATATTATAAAATCAAGTTGGAAAAATATTATTGCAACATAAATGGTATATGTATATATCTGTGCATATAAATAGGCATTTGTCAATACTTCTGAAACATTTCTTGTTTTTGTATATTTTGTGCACATTATTTTTGGATGGAACGTGACGTTTTGTTAATGGGGTCAAGACTATGAACGCCCGCGTCAATAGGGCCACAGTAATTGGTAAACAGGCACCGAAATATTGCGTATGTTTGCCAACGTGCTAACAACCACACATATTTTAATGCGGTATATAGGCAAATCTACATGAGCCAAAAACTAAAAATGAAACTTCGCTGCTTCTTATTTAACTTAAGCATTTCTGCCTTTACTAATACATTAGTATGTATTTGATATATATAAAAACTAATCATATATGTAGTCCTTGAATATTCTTATAGGCACACATGGCGTATGAGCAATTGAAGTGTACATAATCTCTACTCCGAAATTACAAGAAATATGATATTAGAAAAAAATTTTCAAATTTAATTATGTTTAATTTAATTATATAAATTATACAGATTTTACACAAAACGTTTCCTATAGAAGCTGTTATCTGATACAATATGTTATAGTATCACAGCGAAGGAATTTCTTCAATGTTCTTGATTACTTGCACTATGTATTATTTCGCTATTTAAAAAGTAAATTTCTAACTGTCTCTATTTTGACAAAAAAATCACTTTAGTTAATAAAGATAGTTTTTAGAAGTTAAAAAACTTTTTCAATTCAAAAAATTAGAAAACTATAAATATATTTAAGCGTTCACTTACCTTATATAGTTTCTCTTTTTGATACCACACATCCTCCTCCTCTTCCTGTGGACTAAAAGTCTGATCCAAATTCAGATCATCTCTAGAACGTGAAAGAATCTTGCGGCGTGACACCATGATGCTGCAAATGAGAGAAAGCGAACAAAAAATTCAAATTAAAAAATATTTTTAAAAAAATGTGGAACACACAACAACAAATTAAAAAATATCGTTGTTAATAACAATAACCTCGATTTCCGAGAAAGCGTCAATGTGTATAATTTAAGTTAAATTACAGCTGTGCCAAATTGCTTAAATTGCAATGTACACTAATAAAAACAACAATTTATGAATGGCAATGATGCGCGAAATTGGCGCAACAAACGCAATGACTCGACAGTTTTCTTGCAGCGTCACATTTAGAATGAGAATAAGATTTTTTGGGTGGATAAATAAATTAAGTAACACACAAAGAACGACAAGAGCTTGAGAAACCAAGTGCAAAACGAACACAAAAAAATAATTGCAAATTAAGAATTATAAATATTGCATTTGACGTTCCTTGGAGTGTAGCCTCGTAGTTGTTTTTGCTTTTTGTCTGCAATTCAAACAGTCAACCGTAAAGTAAAGGATTTGCGCAGAAACTAAAATTAATGAAGCTCTGCTAACTTTTGTTTGTTCGCCATATTTCGTACGCTTGCACTTGTTGTTGTATTATTTGATTTTGTTCTTTGTGCTCCCGCACATTTGCTTGAGTTGTGTCCAAAAAATAATAACAATAAGCAATATTTATTCATTGAAGTGTGTGAGGTGTTGAGTGTTTGTCCCCTTGAGCTGTGAGGAACTGTTGGCGGTACACATACACACGCGCTTAGCGCTAAAGGTGAAAGACCTTTTTTAGCCGTTGCTTGGGACACCAGGAAGTGCACCGCAAGGCGACACTGTCCAGCTGGATGTTTTGTTGTTTTTGTGGCATTCATCAAAGCAAACGCCGCCAACATTTGGTGATTGACTGTCGACATGCCTTGACTATGGGCATTTCAATGACAACTCGGTTTTCTGTGAAAGAATATGAGTGTTTCTTGGCGCTTTGTTGGTTGGAATGCCGATTGTATATGTGCGTATAAAAAACATTATGAAAGCAACTATTGAGTTGTTGTTGTTATGTATTAATATTTGGTAGATATGTTTTAGCAAAGATAAACACTTTTTTATGATGTGCTTTCTTTGAAAATGCTAAAACTTCTTAATGTAAATTCTGCCGTTGGCACATAGCAATTTTTATTTGACGATATTTTCTAATCGACCTTCAGGGCATATTATTAACATTAAAAATTAATTCCATAAAATGTTCGTCGTCGAAATAAATCCCTTTGTTGTTATATCATGAATACTTAAGCGGTAGTAGGTATATCTTAAAATATTAGCATATTATGTCCTTAAAAATTTTATTAATGATATATTTACAAACTGCTCCAAATATTCCAGGAAGTCTGTTGAAACCAAAATTGTATTGCTCAATTTTCCAATTTGAAATTGAAAAGTTATACACAGCCATATTGTAATCACTGTCAGATAACTATTTTTAACGATCACATTATTTTAAGTTAACTTTATGTTAGTCATTTTCTTGAGTTTAAAATTCAGAACAGTAGCAGTTAGTTATTGCAGTAACTTTACAGACAAATGCTTGACTTAAAAAAAAAGAAGATATTTGGGTATATATGTAATAGACATCACTTCATACCTCACTGAGGGTTAATCGATTTGGATTTTTTCAAGAGTTTTACATTTTTTAAATCTTCCTATTTAATTGTATGTCTCAAAGATTGTTACTGAATAGCTAAACAAAACTATAAGTCTTAGAAAGAAAAAGAATCTCTGCAGTTTAAGATATGCTAGTCAATGATTTAAACACATGAAGGGTCTAGTCTGGTAATTGTTTGAGCGATGCGTTTCAAACTTACCAGTACCCTGAATTTATATTGTATTTCTTAAGCATACGTGCACTCAAACAATAAATACTTCTATGTAATAATATAATCTATGACGAATACGAACTTCTCTTAAGGATTCATAGATTTTTGAGACTATATCTGACGTTGTAACTACTCCTGTTCAACTGAAGTAGTTTTTTTACTTTTTATAAAATTTTTAAAACTATTGCGGATTTATGACTTTTTCTCAGTAAAATGGAGATCTAACGAGCTTTCTTATTTACAATTTTTATTTGAAAGTTGTCATTATTCATTGGGTACTCAATACATATTGTATATTTGTTAGCAGGCTGCTTACTAATAGTCAGCATTGTGGTATTTATAGTTTCAAGCAGACGGTTTTCGTAGTTAATAGAAAAGAGTGCCGTTTTCTCAAAAATGCTAAGAGCAAAATCTCCGGTTGCTTTGAAAATATATAAAAGAAATTTTAAGAAAAAGTAGCATAAGTAACTACTGAGCTTATTTATAAATGCTCAAGAGGTACATATATTTTGAAAACTAGTTTTAAAGTACAATTGAAAACAACGAAAAGGTTAAAGAAGTTCGAAATAATATATTTTTTGTCCAGGGTTCAAACTTGATTGACAATTTTGTTAGTGGCGAATCAAAAAAAAACTTGGTATAACATTAAAAAACTTGCATAAATAAAATAGAGATAGAATAAATATAAAAAATTCTCTCCCCTAATATCTTATAATTAATTGATCTTCATAACATTGTTGTAGATTTCTCAAGTAAATGGTTAGATAATAAAGTCGGGCTATATTCTGCTATTACAACCTTTGCCAACAGCACTTAGATTGTTATCATTTGTACGAATTTTCAAAACTAAGGGATTTTGTTTTTGCTTTTTTCATCAACTAAATTTTATTGTAGATAAACGAAATTCCGTCTTTACTTTTGCAAATAAATTATAGGGTTTCCAAAAAAAATATATATGTTATTTTGAAAATAATTCTTAAATTATGTTTCACAAAGTAATTGCGTAAAAGACTTATAATATTTGTATACTATACAAGTATAGGTATTCCAAGCAATGTAAATAAGAGAGGTTATATTCTGATTATATTTGTATTTTAGTGTGGTTTTTATATTATATATTATAACTTTTGTGAATATGGAATAAAGTAAATTTTTTTTCGAGTTGAAAACTTAAAGTTTTTCCTAAAAAACGGAGTTTTTTTAATCTCAAATAATATTTTCGGAAGAAAAACATAGCTGCAAATTCGCAAGAGTATGTGTCACTCTCAGCGCTGATTTTCATTATTCTCAAAATATTAAATATGCCAACGCTATTGACGTAAAATACTAGAATGACGCGTCCTCAATATACTGAATACAGAAATAAATGTGATACAAATTCTTTTTAAATAAAATCCCGTCTTCCAGGTCATGCACCGAATCACTTAACAATAAAAAGCGCAATTTCCAAAGATAAAAAATCACTTAAGAAATACCAAAATGAAACGTGAAACACCTGTGAATGCGGAGAAAGTTGGACGAATGTCAAAAGCACAACAACAATTCAAAGCGAAATATGTCGTTAAAAACACAAGCGTAATTGCTTACAATGTGCGCTGTATGTATGTGTATGAGTACTCATGTGTATAAATGGATACGTGTATCTGAACCACCCACCTGCGCGAGCCAAGTGCTGTGCGGATGTAGAACACGCATAAAGAATGTTTGTAGAACACATAAAACGGACGGACAGACAACTTAAAAGTGTAAAGAAGAAGCAATAAATACTTTGTACGCATATAATTTTTATATTACCGAGCACATGGCAGGTACTTTGTAATGAGCCACAACACGCCCATTCTGTGTTGCGTTGCTGATAAGGCGAAGACGCGTCGAAGGCAATGTAAAGAGCGGAACGGAGTCAAACGGCAAAAAGCAATAAATCACGAGATACACAAAAACTGCCGGCTGTTGATTGAGTGTTGTGACGAATTGTATACAAATTGCCGAAATATGTACGTGTGTAGAGCGCGTACTGTTAAACAATTAGTAGGCGAATCAAAAGCCTCAAGCGACGAACTCGCGCACGTAGAATTCTTAAATGCGTGACGGGTAGGAAATGTTTAAGAATTTTCAAAACATTTGAGACAAGCGTAAATAAAAAATAACAGGAAAAATCACACACACGGCAAGTGGAAAGTAAAACAATAAAAACAACAGAAAACTAATATTTTTATGTAAACGAGCAAAAAATCACTGGCTGGCCCTTGTTATTTTTAATGTCTCTTAAGCCACACACAGCCACGTATATGCGTAAGGGAAAGCACAAAACCAACAAAAAACGCACAGCATTGTCACATTTAATTTAAAATTTATGCACTTGTAATATTTTCTTCAAACGTAATATATGCAAATTAAGAATTCCAAACGGCAACGAGAATGACCACGACGACGTCGGCGACAAAATGCACTTTTTACGGTGAAAAGTTTAACTTTTCAATTTATTATTTTTTCCACAAATGTTTGTGTGTATGTGTAACTTTATTAAAATGAATTTCCGATGCGAGTCTGCAATTAACGCGTATCGTTTAGCGCATTGCTGCTTCACCAACTGACAGCGAATGAGTTGTGTGTGGCTTTTGTGCCATAAAGACGGTGAAAAATTGAGCGACGTTTTGGCGACTGGCCCATAATTGCGCGCCCAAAAAGCAGAAGGCGGCCAAGTTAAGCCAAGGCGTAGTGGCGGTGACAGCAGCAGCTGGAAAGCGGCTCGGCGCGCTGCCTGTGTGAGTGAGTGAATGAAGACCAACCTTTGATTAATTTGTTAAACGCAACGCCACGCAAAAATATGCGCCAAACACAAACACACACGCATTCACTATAAATACATACATACATACACATTTGCCTACTGCATTGCCCACCCGCGCGTTTTTCATTATAACGACGCCTGCGCGCTACAGCGAGCGGACGACAGGCGCAGCCGCAGCGCCGGCATAGGGAAAAAGTCTGACGGGCATAAGCGCTTCATAAGAATTATTTCCAATTATACGTGTGTGTCATATATGTGTGGTGAAGCGTCGATCAGGTGAGTAACGTTACTTGGCGTCGTTAGACCCGCAACACCTGTGCGCTTCGCATTCTTGAGCAGTGCTCAAATAAATTCAATATTTTTACATACATACATTTTGCATATATTTATATGTAGATAATTTACAAACCACTGCGCGCTACGTACTTCCTCACTTCTCCCTTTTACTATTACAAACTTTGATTTTTGTTATTGTTGTTGTCATGTTGTACAGTTTTTGTCGTCGCTGAGTTCGTCGTTTTTGTCAAGCAACAACAGCAAAGCAAATACATGCATTGCATAATAATCAGCCGTCATTGACTTTATATAAACACGCCTTCAAACTGAGTTTGTCACATATGAACTTGGTTGAGGCATTCAAAAATATATAAATTTGAATAAATTTCATATTTGAAATAAAGTATCTTAGAATTCATTTAAAACAAGAAGAAAACTTCAGCTGTGCGGCGCATCTCGTTCAGCTAAAAAGATCTTTATCATGATTTTGAGCGGTCTTTTTATATGGCAGCTATATGCTATAGTGGTCCGATAGGAAAAGTCCCAGATTGTTGTCTTGCCTTAAACAATAATTTATGGCATCTTGAAGATATATTGCCAAATAAAAAAGTTTTTCATACAAGGACTTGATTATGATCGATCAGTTTGTATGGCAGAATATGCTAAAATTGTCCGATCTTGAAAATTTATTCGGATATTATAGCGCTGTCATGTACAATATACTATGTCAAATTTCGTGAAAATATCTGGTGAAATAAAAAAGTTTTTCATACAAGAGCATGACTATGATCGGTCAGTTTATATGCCATAGAGATACGATCTGAAAAATGTTACAATGGGATTGTAGCATTATCGTAGACAATATTCTATGTCAGATTTCGTATTATTATATTTTCTTGTCAAACAAAAAAGGTTTCCATCCAAAAATTTTATTTTGATCGATCCGTTTGTATGCCAGTTCCGACAAATGTGCAGCTTCTTGGGGAGTCTCAAAATCTGAGGGACTAATTGGCGTATACACTGATGGACAGACAATCATGAGGGTATAAATATTCGAGTATACTTGTAGAGTAAGGTCAAGTAAAACAAAATTGAACAGAGAAGAGCAGTCAACAGCTACAATAGGATACTATTAAGCTCTAGCTCTCTAGAGTAGAGTGCCTATGTTAAGATAAAGTAGAGACGAATCGAGTAGATTTAGTAGAGTAGGACAGCGTAAGGTAGAGCAAAGTAGGATAGAGTATAAAAAGGTTGAGTATTTTTATCAGAATAGAATAAAATAGGTTAGAGTAGACCGTTTACATTGCTGAGCTTAATAGTGGCTATTCCACGCATCAAATATCAGACATACAACTTCAATTAAAAACTAATTTCACATACAATTTTTTTCAAACAATTAAAACCACTATTTTTTCCTTTATATATTCTCCTTGCTTTATATAATATAGGTATTATTTCCACTTGTAATAGTGTTGTACTCAGTTATATCCAGAATACTTATGAATCGGTGTGTCTGCCTCAAAATAAAGTCTTCTTCAATGCAAATTTGCTCACATGCCAAACACTTTAGACCCACTTGTGTTGTTTTTATTAATTTTTTAGCTATATTTTCAGCTTCCTGTAGTCCAAACGCAACCCAAAGACATTTTTCCATTTTTCTTATAGAATTGACTGGCAAATTTAAGCATTCACTCAAGTTGTTATTGAAAAAGTCAAGTGCGCCGACGCGCATTTTTTCTTTCCTGCTTACACGGGTGGGCATCTATATTATAAATTATACTCTTCTTTGCCACTCAAATTTGATTTTGATTTTATTTATGCGCCTGTGGTAGTCGACTACTGTTTGTTTGCATTATCAGTTGTTTGTGCTTTGTGGAAAGTTTTTTTTTTATGTTTGATAAACTGAAACAAAAATTTAATTCTGAAATCATTTGTAATAGTTTAAATTTTAAAAATTTCTTAAATGCTTAGAAAAATCTCAACTTAAAAAAGTCATCAGATAAGCATCTGAGTCATCTTTTTACCATTAAGAAGATCTCACCTGCTGTGAAGCTTATTATGACTAACTGTGAGTATATTCATACATATGTACATTCGTATACACAAGTATGTATTACGTATATTTCCCCATATGAGATAAGCCTAAGAACCGTTACTTACATTAACGGGAAACGTTTAATCAAAATATGCTTGAGAATATTTACATTTCAATTAAGCGCTGGGAAGCACTTTTTGCAACTCAAATATGCAATATTTGCAAAAACAAAACAAATAAGATATAAATATTAAATTCAAAAGTCAAAACAAAACTCCGAAAGAGTTCCTTGAATTAATTTAAACTGGCAGACAGCAGACCAATGCTGAAATTCTTGAAGAACCTACATACATACTCGTATCTACACGTGAAAAAGTACATATACCTATACATACAACCATATTCGTGGCAGCGTTGAGTGATTTGTCTTATTTATATAGCCCACTTTAAGACAAAAGAACACTCATTCAAAAAATGCAACGCACAACAACAACAACATAAGTATATGTATGACTTTAAGTGCCAAAAACAATAAATGGATGCAAAAAACTCTTAAAAAATGAAGTTATCAAAAGTGCTCATTTATGCATTTCTGCACCTAAAAGTATATATACGCAGAGATACACCTAAATAGTTGCATATTCTGGGCACTACAATCTACTGGCGACAGACAAAGAGCACTCGAGCTTGGCATGCATTAAAGCAGTTGCCATTTTAATTATGCATTTGCGGCGAAAAATTATTCTTTTACTTAAATTTTATTATTTTTCTTTATACTCACCCACCACAATGCAGTTTTTGTCATCTCAAAGAAGTGGCAATTTTTATGATTAAATGTGTGCTGTTGCTTCAGTATGTGTCTGCAGTCAACACTTAGCTGTGTCCAGCAGTTTGCATTAATCCATAAAAAATCGCTTGAGGTTTTGTTTAATTTTTGTCAAATACTCATAAAATAATTTTTGTTGTTTGTTGAAAAATTTCAGACTGTGGCATTTAAACCGATAATGCTATTATATACAACAAAACAACTCTGACCACTCATTCTATAGAGATTTCGCACAAATCATGAGCTCCGCATGCGCAGACCTCTTCTTTGTTGATAATTAATGAAATGCCATTTGTGCGGTACAAATTTGTCAAATTTTATTGCAATACACTTTAAGTAGAAGGAAGTTATTGGAACAATAACAAGCAGATGTTGTTAAGTCCTTTCTTCAGAAAAGTTGCCTCGTAAATTTTGCACTCAAAGACAAATGGCTGAGAATTTATGGTATTATTATGCCTCTAGTGGATTTTTGGAGTAAATATTTAAATTTTGAGGAAAGATTTAAGTGTTTGAAGATGGAAGCGATTCGTCTTTCATTATTTATGTGTGAGCTTACGAGAGTAAGCTGAGCAGCGGCATGTTATTAATTTTGGCATTAAATCATTCAGCAAGTATTTTTATTAACTGCAAGTAACTGCAAGGTTATTAAGGAATTGGTAGAGTCAAATATGCATTAATACATGGTCCAAGTGTGAAAATATATAATTTGACACGAAATACCCAGAAGTAAATATTGGAGAATATACAATGTATTTATATCCAGCGTGACGAGCGGACCGACTGTCTATCCAATTGTTCGTCTGTATATATGCAATAAAGGCCTACAGTTTTTGAGTTTTTGATCTGAAATTTTGCGCACGTCCTTTTGTCTCAAAGTAGCTGCTCCTGTGTCGGAAACACCGATATCGGACCACTATAAAATATGGCTGGCACACAAACTGACTAATGAAAATAAAATCCTTGTGTGCAAAACTTTTTTATTTGCTGAGATATACTTTCGAAAATTAACATGAATTATTGTTTAAGACAGTGATATAATCTGCGAACTAATTGTTTAGATCGAATCACTATAGCATATAGCTGCCATACAAATTGATCGATCATAATCAAGTTTTTGTATGGAAACTTTTAAATTTGTCCAAATATAGTCACGAAATTCGGCACACGTTATTTTCCAAGGCAACGCTGCGATCTCTAAAAATATTATTCAGATCAGACCACTATAGCATATAACTGCCATACAAACTGACCGATATAGATCAATATAAAAATCTGTTTAAACTTGTTTATGCTATAAGAAATGCGCCTGTGAAGGATATTATAGCTTCAGTGCGGCCGAAAATAACGATTTTTCTTTTTTTTACTAATTCATTTGCTCTCTTTACCTATGAAAGCCATACAAAAATGTGTATTTAGCAAAGCTCAACATCTTCAACAAATTTCCCCAAACACTTCATTCTCCCCACCTACACTATAAAGCTACAAGCAATAATAAAAACGACTAAAGTACTGCTGACATAATTAAATCAAAACATGCCTTAACATTGTCACTAATTCTAGTGTAAAGCAATGCCAACAAACAAAAGACTTAAGGCACGAACTTGACGACACAGTATCATGAGCGAGTATATGTAACACTTGCATTTAAATGCACAGCACATATTAAAATAAATTCCAAAAAACAAAAACAACAACTTAAATCAAGAATAAGCACCGTATATATACATATAGGTATATGATTATCTCTATAAATTTTTTAGTGCGAAGGCGAATCCGAACAGAAGGCTAAAACCGCTATCGCAGCCAATCAGCAGCATGGCAACTAGTCAAGCAGAGCAGAGCTGAACGCTCGTATAAGCAAACTAGAATGCAATGCAACGCCTACGCGAGCTAAACGCTCACAAATGCATTTACATTGCAAAACTGTTACCCACTTCAAGTTGATAGGCGACAAAAGCAAAAACAAAAACAAAGAAGCGCAATGAAACAGAATTTAATGCATACAATGTCAACAAATTTCAAGGCATTCGAGCATACAAATGAGCTAAAATGTTGCCAGCTACGGGTGAGTGAGTTACAAATGTATATTATTATATATGTATATATACTACTTTTCTTAAGATTCGCATGCATGTGCATGCCTTATTCATGATCTAGAACAGCAGTGCTCAACAGCACATTTACATATCTGCATGTAGCGGTTGCGATCAACCGTTGCAATGCCTGAAATCTGAATGTATAAAAAAAATACAATGATAATATGTAAGAAGTTGTTGTTAAATTGTGGAGGATACTGAAGGAAGTACTTAAGTGTCAAGTGATTATAGAGTACTCAGAACTTTTAGTTAGGTACCCCTTGGCATAAGGAAATAAATTGAATATTTGCAAGAAAATTATATGATGAAAATATTGAGCAACAGTAGTTTCACATACATACATACTTATAATTTGAATATATTAATTAATGATACTTCATGCTACTGACTTACTTTAATTAAAATTTGCAAAGGCGAAATCAAGAGTATACATTAAATCTACAGTGGACTAAGCTATTGCAGCGAAAATGTTGAAAAAAATGTACTATAAACCTCCCGAAATGTTAGGAATAAAAAAAATCGCTAAGATCATACTTTTATTTGTTTACTTATAATATTAAAATAAAATAAATGCCCATTATTTCAACTGAAAGACGGCATATATGTATATGCTGTTAGACATATTCCATAATTTTCTACATAAAGAGAAAATCTACAGAAATATCTGCTATTAGTCTAAAATATGCAAAAAATTTATCATGTAAATAGTAATTAATATTCTAAAGAATGACCAAAGTATGAAAAGAGGTGCTGAAATTTTATTATGCAGCTTTTCAACTTGATTATAACTACAGAAGGTTATATAAAGCTTAATACCACACCTACAAAAATGCAATTGAGATCTCTTCATAGGCACTTTAACTTAGTGAATTGTATATTTAATATCGAAAAATACTAGCTTTTCGGGTGTTAGTCGCAATTGACTATAACAAATGTTTAGGTCAACAGTTTTGTATGTGTGAGATCTCATAATTCTCAACAGTACAAAATGGAGGCGTAAGTAAATAGTCACGTCATCATCATCATCACTGTCTTTATCTCCCACTGAAACATAGTCTCACGGCATAATCATAAAATATTTTTGAATTTTGTAAGTAACCCGAAATTTGTAATTCTCTGTTAAAAACTAGGCAATATTTTATATCGCGAACTTTTTTTGTGCCATAGAAGCCATGCTGAATTGATTTTAAGCATTCAGGATGAAATTTTGCATCGTTTTATTAATCTATATCTGAAATATAAAAACGAAGATTATAGATGACTCAAAGCTCGTAACGAAAAAAATCCGCAAACCTTTCCATACACATAAGTCCATTAAAGAAATATCAGTAGCGTCCTAATTTTCGGACACCAATTCAGAATCAGTATCACTATATTTGAGTGGTTTTAACCACTTGTGAATACCAAACAATCATTTTTTCTTTTTTGCATGCGAGTAAATATCGAATTTACATATACTTGTGAATATTCTCGGAAAATTTTTATTTGATTTGGCAAATAGTTTCGGAGATATAAGCGTATTTCTAAGAATTTTTTAACTTGGTGTAATTGGCCCTCAAAACAATAAACGCACTTTTTTCGAAACGTTGCTTCCTGAATCGGTGAGGAAAATTTCCCAGAAATGGTTGCAGCGATCTTCTTGGTGTATTTACCATATAATAATTGAAGCGACTATTTTATGAAGCCGTCATTTTGTCAGATATCTAAATTTTGACTAGTTTATTATCTGTACTCATCTACAGTAATAATATTTTTTTTTTTTGGTTTTTGGATTAAATAAAACATTTTAAATCTTTTTCATAAAAATCGGGAGTACATTGAAAAATAAAGGAGAAGTTAATTTCGGCAGTACCCAAATAATTTTCTGTTAGAAAAAAATTGAGGTGAGTTCTGAAGCGAAAAGGTAACTTTAGTGTCCGTAGTACATATAAGGAGTTTCTATTTTCCTAATTAAATTACCACCTTTGCTGAGGCTTATGCAAATTTCACCAATACCAACACATTTCCAAATCTCTCTTTTTTACATAAAATCTTTTTACTAGTCTCGGAAAGGTTAATGGAAATTTTATTAGTTAGTCTCACATTTTTAATCCGAAATTCTGATTGCGGTTTTTACTTTACAAATTAAAACGATTATACATACACATACATATATCTAAGAACTCGAAAAACATCAACAATATCGAAATCAATATTCTCACCGTTTTCCACAGAATAATCAAACCCAATCAAAAGGCGTCTCATTATTCAAAACAAAAAACAGAAAGAACTTGAGGTTTTGCTTCTTGTGAGAAATTCACACTTCAATAAAAGAATATTTCATAACACTTAAATTAATATTATTTACGCCATTACCATCGCTTATTGTTTTGCTAACTGCAATGGACACCGAAAAGTGCGAACCACAACAATAGCAAGAACAATCCAAATATAAAGTGCAAAAGAAGGCGAAGAAGCGCTCACCATTCGTGTCAATAATTTGACACTTGCGGTCACTACACCTAACGGTAACGATATCGCTTACCTAAAACCAAAAGACAAGCAACAATAAATACGTAATGCAAATAGCAGATAACAAATAAACAAATATTAAATAATGAATGACAAAAGGCTCGTCACACGCACTTCACATTCGCTTACGAGTATCTGTCGGCATTCTCGCAAATACGCAGCGAACTGAGCTTACGCACACGAGTGTTTATTTACATTTACATATTTGCAGGTAGTTGTTGTTTTTGTGTGAAAAATTAAAGACTTTAGCATTATTTCTTTTGTTTAAATATAAATATTGTTTATTGTGAATATTTGCATTTGACGCTTTGCGAAGTTGCTTGTGAAATTCGCACTTCACGCACCTATATATACACACATGTACACAAAAATACTGTGTGTTTAGCAGTGGGAATTGGCAGTTGGTCGGACCTGTGCGAATGTACGCTCGAGTGTTGACAGTTTAAGGCCGCTGACGCTGACAGTGACGTGAAGCGGTGAAGTTGACACTGATGTGTGATGTGTGATATGCATTGCTAACGGTTTCTGGGATAGAGATCTGCTGTGTGTGGGCGTTGCAGATGCTTGTTTGTTAGTGTGGATATTCTCAACGCTGTTTAGTGGTGGCATGAAAGTAGATATGAGTGTTTGTGTTTACTCTTGCAACAACAACAGAATTTAGAAGTATGATTGAGAAATATGAGGACTTGAAAGGTTTATGTGAAATTTTACTTGTTTATATTAAATAACTTCAGAGAAATGCTATTTTTTAGGTTTTGCTGGAATAACAATATTGTAGAAATATATTTTGAATACATTACATTATGTAAAAAATTATATATTAAATAATTTCTAAAGATTAAAGTTAAAACTTAACACCCTGCTGTTGAAAAATTTAATATCAAAGGTTGCCAGGTGAAATATTAGTATTTTAAGAAATTTTTAATAAAATAATTTTTAAGATTGCCTCCTAAAAACTGTTGAGTTATCCAAATTACTCAATTTTCATGCTTTCAAAGCTTGTTTCTATTCAAAATAATTGAACAGTATTTTGTAGGGTTGCCATAAAAGATTTAAAGAAAAAAAAATATATGCTAAATAGACATTTTAATTCTTCGTAACAAAAAATTTAAATAATACAAACAATTTTAATTTTTTTTTTAAGAAATTTGCCATTGAAACAATAACTAGTTGCTGATTATGTTATATAACTATATTCGTGCGGTTAACAAAGAGATGACATAACTTGTTTATTATTTCTATATGCGGAACATGCGCTAGAAAGCTACTTTCCTTTTGCGTCATTTCCCTTATATGTATGTCATTCATTTGATGCTTATGCTTCAATAGCTTTTTTTCACACTCATACGAATATATCGGGCTGAAAAAAAGTGATTTTGCGCGGAGTTCTTCTTCATTACTTTAATATTGAGAAAACCTCGCCGATTGTCATTTTAATGAAAGTTTATGGTGAATACCTAGCAAAAATGGCTTACATATGTAGAGCGAGGTGCTGATGTTGGCTTGGAAGGCGAAGAACGTCCTGGGCAGCCAAAAAAGTTTAAAAATAAAGAACTGGAAAAGTATGCAATGAAAATTTTGTCCAAGCACAAAAAGAGCTCGCAAAATCTTCGGATGGCCCTAAAAGCAGCCATTTCAAAACGTTTAAAAACAGCCGGATACATTGAAAAGCATGAAAATTATGTGTTATTTGAATTGAAGCCAAGTGACGTTGAAAGACGATTCTAAACGTCAAAAATGCTGCTTGAACGTTACAAAAAAAGCCATCGTTGCATCGGATTGTGACTGGGAACTTTTGCCTCACCCGTCATTAAGCCCAGACTTTGCCCCTTGTGACTACCATTTGTTCCAGTGTCCATGCAGAATGTCCTCACTTGAATACGGTTCACATAAAAACAGTGTAACAAAAATTGGCAATAATCATTTTTGACCGCCAAGCTGCAGTTCTCTGGGAATGTAATCCTCATATTGCCAAAAAGATGGGAAAATGTAATAGATGTTAAATTTTTGAATAATACGATTGTGCATGTTTTTCTTAAGTAAACGTTCAATTTAAAAAAAATTTACGACTATTATTGTAGACTCAATAAGTATCCTTCCTGTTTTTTTTATAATAATAAATAAATTATGCTTCTTGGTAAGTTTTCTACCACGGAAACATAATCTTATTAAATGAATTGGCAAATATATTTATTAAATTGATATCTTTGATTCATCACTTTCCGCTTGCTGAGTCTGAGCTCTGCCCAATTGTCACATAACCGACATGTACAACAAAGTTGCGAATAGCAGTTTCTTTTTGCTAATTTTGGTAATTAAAAGGCTAAGTATCGAATTCAAATATTTATTTTCAAATAAATGAACAAACCAACTTTTAAAATACTGCTGGCTATAAGCTTAACCAAATAAATTACAAATTTATAATTCAAAATTACGATATTTGGTATAAAAATTTATTCATTAAATTAGTACATTAAAAAATTTAACTCCAATATCATACAATTTCACGTCGCTTTTAATTGTTTGAGAGATTTTCTTTAGTTTTTGATTTATATGCATTTAATTACATTCACACGAACACAAAATAATCCTTGTAAATTAATTAATCGGAGAAAAATAGCTAGCAGATTGAATAAATATTGGTTTTTCGTTTTTCCACCTTTACTTTCTCTCATTGTTTGGGTGCAGTAATTGTAAATTTTTTGATTGATTCCATAATGTAGCCTGGGAAACAATTTAAGTGAAAAATGGCAAAGTAGAAGTAATTTTCAGTGACGTAGATAGCTGTATAACAGCTTGTGACATTTGCTTTGTGCAGTGCTGTAAAATTGCAAACATTACATAACTGATTTATAGTTACATAAGGAATGTGTGCATACAGTTTAGTAATACAAAAATATAAACTAATTATAATATACGAAAATATACAAAATAAAAATATTTTCATGACTTTGAAAAGCTTTAAGTTAGATATCCTAAATGCAAGCAGCTTTAAGTATGACCAGAACTAACTCACCGAATATAATATTAAACAATTATTCAATGATTTTTAGCCAAAAAGCCACAAGGATCTCACCTGCAACAAAAAAAAAAAATTTAATTTAGTATATTATATACAGGAAAAAATATATATACGATACATACATCTAGTCTTAAATAAAATTAATTTAAAAAAATTTTATTTTTAAATGTCATTTTTACATTAATAAAAAAGTATATTTTTTTTTCATTTGATCGTATTATCGTATAAATTACATTAAGCTTTCTAGTTTTTTGGTCACAATTTTGACTAAATACTACGACATCTATTGACATTTTAAGCAAAAATTACAGAAAAAGTCCCAGAACTATTTCAAATTTCCTATAAATTATATACAAAAATTTACTATCAAAATTCCTAATTCCCTTTAAAATACTATGGCATTCCCATTAAAATTCATCAAAAACTTTCTATAAAAATTTTAAATGTCCTATAAAATATTGTGGAAACTATTACCGATTGCTTAGAAAATTGCTATAAAAATTCTAAAACTACTGCAGTTGCTATTGACATTCCCATAAAAATATTTCTAAAACTTCCTATAAAATTTTTAAAAGTTCCATAAAATACTACAGTATATATTGACGTTTCTTATAAAAATTTCTTTAAAAATTAATAAAGTAATTTATAATTTCCAATGAAATACATCTGTTGTTATCGACATTCTCATAAAAATATCTCTAAAACTGTAATAGTCTCATAAAATACTACGGTAAATATTGACATCTCCTATAAATATCCCTATAATAAGTCCAAAAATAACCCTTATTTTCTATAAAATACTACCGTTGCTATTGACATTCCTATAAAAACTTTTGATCTATTATAAACACCAGCTAAAAGAATTCCTATAAAATTTTAAAATTCCTATAGAACACTCTAAACGTGAGATTATTAAAAAAAACGATTATTTAAAAGTTATACATATATATATGTTTATATATTTTAAACATTTACACAATGTAGCATAACTGTTTTAGTTTAGGGGTTTTCGGGAAAAATATTTTCTATTGAGATTTGCTTATATAGCTTAAAAAGTTCTTAAAATTATTTATAGCAATTAAAGCTCTAAAAGTATTTTAGGAAAATATTTTTATATATTATAAATTTTTCTTCAGCTTCACAACTCCGAAATTTTTTTTAAAATTTCGATTTCAGCTTCAACTCATTTAACACCAAAAACACATTTTCCTTACAACCACACCACTGTGCTCATATCTCTAAGAGCCTTCACCCACAACTCGCTTACTAACACTCAGACACACGCACACACTCATACACAGTTGCAGACGCGCATCAGCCTGCCTCTTTATGCCAATTACAGCAGCTAATCGCAATGTTGACATTTTGTCAACAAACACTAAATAACAAACAACAACAATAACAACTATTGTAAAAACCCACAACACTCTCGACAAATAAACCAACAAACGATAACAGTGTAATCGTAATAACGCTGCGACGATTACAAGGCAACAAAGCACGATTTGCAAGCAGCCGGCAAATGTGGGCGCCACACTGCTGTTGCTATTGTTTTTGCTAAATATTGCCAAAATCAACTGCCTCGCGTGTATTTGTCAATCCAACGGCTGTCAGCTTGCGTGAATCGCGCATTTGTCGCGTAACAATATTATAGCGCTTCTCGCTTAAATTTCAAATTTTATCGATTTTTATCTGCCGCAAGCCCATACTTCTAAAACTCAAGCATTTTTCTACTTTTTATGTATGTTGCATTGCTCGGCTTTGACTGGAGTAGCGACAAGGTACTGGCGGCTCAACTGAAATAGAAAGTGATTGTTGTTTTGCAATATGTGTTGTTAGCCGCGTGCAATGAGAGTAAAGATGCGCTTATCGGACGCACCGATCGCAGTCATCTGTCGCTGTCAATCGGCATTCGATTGCCACAAAAATCGTGACGTATGACTTTTTTGTACCGTTGTATATTTTGCTGTTACTGGTTTTCTTTATTGAATGTTTGTTTTTGGCAAAAGGTGCGACAACTCTAAATGTCAGCAAATTTTAGTGAGGTAATACTAAAAAATGCTAGTAATATATGTCTGTAAAAATATGTAAAATATGGAATGTAAGTCTTAGACAACACACTTGCATAGAACTTATGTAAGACGTGTTTGAAAGTGAACGGTTATTCAAGAAATGGCATCTTTTAAACGCTCTGAATCTATTTTATTCTCTAAATCCCAAACACCTTCACCGTGTGTAATTAATATTTATATCAAATCAATACCTTTTAGCTTAGGTTATTCAAAATTATTATCAGTTTGGTAATGCTCTACGTGAAGAGTTTTAATTAGAAATTGGTTTCAGTTAAATTGCGAAAATTATCTTAGACGAGCCTCGTTAGTTTCGAATAAAATATACATACATAGGTTACATCAGGTCAGTATAAGTAAAGCTACGTTTCCGTGTTGACCTTCTATATTGCTTAGGTATGACTACCTTAAAATAAGTTAAAATAATTTTTGTGTTATTAGAAAATTTAATGTATAGAAAACTGAATTATTGTAATTAGAAAAAAAATTTGTTTTTGATTGTAAGGTTCGGTATCAATAGTTTTGGTACTATAAGAATAGATTAGAATAATATATGAATAGGTATATATCTTTAAAAAAAATTTGTTACAATGAGCTGAGACTAATCGAAAGAATTTTCTGGCTATGAACACTTTTGCTATATGTAGGAAAGACATGGTAAAGTATACTTAGTTTAGATGATGGAAAAACCACATCAAAGTCAGTCAAAAATCAAAGTGATGCTCATCATTTTCTTTGAATACCATGGTGAGGTTCGTTTCGTTTCACAAAGTTAAGCGGTCAATAAGGAATAGTACTTGGCTATTTTGAGGCGCCTATATGAAGAAATTCGTCGTAAATGTTCGGATTTGTCATGAATTGTTCATCATTTTTCACCATGATAACGCGGCGTTACATTCTAGCATGTTTGTGAGTACACTTTTTAGCCAAACACGAAACGAAAGTTACCGCTCAGTTACCGTAATCGCCAGATTGGGCTTTCTGTGAATTTTTGCTGAAGGCTATCTCAACCGTTGTGTTCTGACAGTCTGGGTCAATTTTCATCAGTTCATATTTAGTTGCAAGGGTTTTCTGTAAGTCTTTTTGAAGTTTAGGCAAAATATAGAAAGTCTGTGTCATGATAACAAAACCGATGAATTGATAGTTGTCAATGAGACTTTCTCGGAACCGCCATATAAATAATTCGCCATTACTTCTGATATTCTGCTAGAAATTAAAACATTTTATGAATGAATGCGAGTATTAGCCGTAAGCAATTAATAAATTATTTGTATGGTAGGCATGCGTACGAAAATGTATGCTTTATTTAATTGTGCAGTCGCCAGAGTGAAGAACACTACGTACTAATAGTCAGCGTCGTTTAAGACCGTAGAAAAACTTGAAGTGGGCCAACGTTCGATTGTCCATAGCAGCCATTCTTGGCTTGGATTTTATATCCATTACTTTTTATCACTTATATAAGCAACATATGTTTAGTTAGCTATTTATGCGCGTTGAATATATAATTGATTGCTCATTCTTGCAGGCGAGTCGCTTTCTACATATCAAAAATTACTGTCCGACTGTCAAAGTCTGTGCATGAAAGAGCTGCAAATGAAGTGAAAACTTTTTATTGGTTTTTTATACTTTTCTTTTACCGACGACATATTTGAGCAGTCAATTGCTGACAATATGCATTTTTTTTATGGATTGCTTTCAGTGCATAGTAAGTGTGTGTGTGTGTTTGCATTGAAGTTATTATCATAAGCATAATTTGTTTTTGCTACTTCAACAAGTTGTTTCAAAATTTGTGTATATGTATTGCAATAGCTTTGCCATTCATTAGATGCGCTGTTGTTGCAGCTGTGATTGTTATTGTTGTTGCTTTACTAAGCTGTAAACACTCGAGTGAAGCGGGTCAATCACCTGTGCGCAGGTGTCTTTAAGCTTTAGGCCGTCTTGCCGCTCATATATTATATATATATATTTTTTTTTTGTATTGTTGAGGATATGAGACATCACGTCAATCTTTACATACAGCATATATGTATGTGACAATGTATTTGTGTATATGTTTTTAGTAGTTGTCTATAGTAACTACCGCGCGGCGTGTAGTATGCGTCATTGCACGCTTAAATTGTTGCTTTTATTACAATTGTTTTATGGCTGCTACTTACTTACTTTCCTCTATGCCACTTTTTATGACTTGCACGTGCTTTTCTTCGCACGAGCGATAGGCATCTGCGACGCGCATCTCCTGTGCATTTGCCTATATATATATGTACATATGTATGTGTTTATGTCTTCTCATTTGTATTTTTAAGTGCTGAGAAGTGTTGTGGTTAACTAGTATGAAAAAAGGCTCTTTATGTTCCCGCTGCAATGTGCTTGGTATATGGTTATTGTCATATTATTTCAAGTCTTTGCATATTTACTCGTCTGTCATATCTTATCACTGCGGTCGAAGTTTTTAATGCCGTTAATCATAGAGTTTGTAAGAGCAGGTACATATTTGCATGAAGATAAGATAAATATAAGACATATAGCAATTTATTCGAGTATAGCTGTGTATTATTTTTTAAAATATTTAAGTATACTGTAGCATGTCGCAGTATAACATGCGAAATTAGCATTAATTTCCATAACTCGATTGAATGCCATTTTATCAAGTAAGTAATGTTAAGTATTTGGTTGCGAAAACTAAATATGGTAACTAATTTTGTTAGACTAAGAGCAACAAACAGTTAGATTAAGAGTAAAAACAAAAGAAGTCCCATATTAACCTAAACTATGGCAAATTTATATATTAAGATATTTTTTAGAAATAAAAAAATCAAAAGTCACATATTTGAAGCAAAGTTCAAGTATTTAAAATAATACAATTTTTTTTATTTACATATACAGTACATTTTTTTGTACACCCACTTCCCATGTAACACAATATTAAATTACATCAAATTCTTTCACTTTCCAGTAATCTAATAACAATGAAGATACTAGAATGAAACTTTGCCGAAATAGTGGTACCAAAATGTGACACCTCTCATCTAAAAGTTATCAAAATTGCACTAAAGTTTTTCAAGGCCCCTACATATTGAATGTGAAGACTTCAGTGCCATAGTTGAATATATACAGTCAATGTGTAAGATATTCGTATTAAAATTTTGAGGGAATCTTTTCCTGTTGTAAATAGGTATTGACACTAAAAATATATATCATCGGTTCTCTCTGCATATACTGGTTCACATTTGTGATATTTTAATAAAATTAGGTACATATATTTTATTAGTAACAATGTGGCTTAGCGACAAAAATTAGTTAAAATGGTTCAGATCTTGGCCTAACCCACATTCTACCTTTCTGGTTTAACCAAGAAGTCAGTAGTGCATCTTACGACCCACCGTAATTAATTATTTTAAAGTGTAAATAATAACTTGGTCAGATTCTAAGTAGTAAAATAGAAAGTCATCAATTGTTAACATGACTTATATTATACAGAATATTTTCTATAAGGAATTTCCTGTGCGAAAATCATAAGCCAGTAAAAATTAATTTATAAAAGTTATCTTTTAAAGGCAATATCTTCCCAAAGCTTTATTTAAGGGTCGCTACTCCTAAGAATAGTCTCTTAGTGCCCAATTTATCAACTTATTGGTTATGTTCTTTTTTAGGCAAACAATTTTCCAATTTTACCTAGATATGAGCATTGAAACTTAGTATAATATAAGAACTAAGATTTCTTACTTAAAATACCCTTTTATGGCATTATGTATAGGATATACATATTTCATTGCAACTTATCTTACTTATTCATCTTTATAAAAATTATTCTCACTTAAGCCAGAGATAATCTATAACCGCCATATTGCACATAGGCTACTGAAAGCCCTTCTATTTTATGAGCATATAGCACTTATGGAGTTAAGAAAAACACTTTTTAACAAAATAAAATTTAAATTTGTATTTCCAAAGAGTGCAATGCATATTTTCAAACAACAAAGCTTAGCTAGCGCATAAAAAAGATAAAGCCGCGCATGCGCCTACAATTATCATAGCAAATTATGTCGCATGTCGCACATGGCATGTGGGCGTTACACATTTCAAATATGTTGTTCAACATTTTAAATATTAGCCACAGACAACTGTCACTTATGCGCTTGCAGTTATTACCCGCCACAGATGATAAGCCAAACAATACGCTCACAAATCTCACAGAAATTTATCTTTATAGCCGTTGCTATTACTGCTACTACTGTTGCTGTTGCCAATATTGTTGACATATGTGTGTCAATTTTTATGACAGACAAATTAAACTCAATGCCTTTGAGGTGCAGCAGCCATAGAAATGCAGGCGCGCACCGAATTAATTCGGGCAAAAAGCAACGCCCACATATGAGCGCTAAAAATGCACATAACTGTTGTTCGAAAACTATTTTCATGTAATCACATGTCTAAGTAGATATGTACAGTCTACACAAAATATCTGAAAAACACTTATAGCAAATTCTCTATGACATAAACTTATCTCTCGAAGCTTTTGTTAGTACGTTTTGCTGGCTTTTGACTTGCGATGAATGCTACCTTTATGGATTTGGAAATTTACTGTTGCATTTCGACATGCAAATGCCTCTTTTTCGATTTGTATTATTCCTTATTTGAACGCTTGTCCCAGCGTTTTACACGCTTTGTCACCAGCGCACAATAAGCCTCGTCTTTTTGTCGTGATACACGCATGCGCGCCGTCAATTGCCATGTGGGTGGAAAAACTGCTTATATAAGTGAGTACTTAGGGAAATTAATATGCGCAGCAGGAATAGTTTGGATTGTCAACGAAATTGTAGGAAATTACAACGCAAATGCCATATGAAGTCAAATCATGCAACACATGCCACAAAGTACAAGCTGTCTAACGATTAGGCATTTTAAGCGTTTTGCTGCCTACTCAATCACTTAAGACAAGTTTGCGTTGAGAGGGGCGCCAATGAATAGAAGTATGCGTATAATACCACAAAAGCAGTTGAAATGTGTGGAACTTCATTTGTGATGATGTAATTGCACATAAATTTGGGTTTTTGTTTGTGGTTTGCCTCTATGTAAATCTCTAGTAATGGTATAACTTTTCATGCGGGTTACTATATAATAAGTGACATTCTTTAAAATATTCAGAATATATATTATATTTATTATTATGTGTAAGAGAGTAAAGCAATGTGCACACAAATGTGAAAGCAGTGTATTGGAACCATTCCAATTGGTAACACGTGACAGATTGCTTCAAGGCAAAGGTATGAAATCTACCCTTTTAAAAAAATAGTCGTTGAAAGCTTTTAATTTTTGCAAGGGTATCCCTTGTCAAAACGTTTTCAACCTACCAAAAAAGTCTAAATTAAGGATCATGGTTTGCTTTAGATTTTACTTTAAAAAAAAATTTTATGTCGGATCTCTGTACTACCATCTGACTGAATTGGCAGCTATTATCTGAGATATGTCTAATGAATTTAGTGTGGCCATATATGAAGGATAATCTTCTTTTGATAAGAAGTCATAGGGAAACTCAATGGAAATATATTCGTGCAATGCCTTATAACGAATCATTTCATCGAGAATTACTTTCCATCAGAAAAGGAGTCTGCAAATGTAAGCAGATAGTCCGGAATTTCACAGCTTCCACCTGACATTTCAATGTGAAGTTTTCGACAAATAATAAAGAGTAAAGTTCACAATGATCGTTTTTGTAAGTGGGCTTACTCATCTCTATTTTATTTACAGCCACACCTTAAATGCTCTATGATGGTCTTTATCAAATTAAGTACTTATTTCTCCAAAACAATGAAGAATATTTTCTACAAGCCAACACTTTTGTTATAAAGTTATACATATATACTTATAACAATAACAAATTAATTTATATTATTTAGTTATATTCTATGATTTATTTTTTAAATAATTAAAATTTTTATAAAAAACTCTAATTTTTTTAATTTTTCTTTTCTAAAAAATTTAAACAGCACGCGCATGCGTAGATATATCTTCCAACTAGAAAGCCAAAAGTATCAAAGAAAGTATTATAAGTGCTGCCATGCCTGCGTCTTCTCCACTTAATGACCGAAAACTTAACGCGTGCGCAGTTGTGTCGACAATTGCATGTTTTAAATAATTATTTGTGGCATGCCATATATCATTTTAGTCAAGCAGACACGAATTTCGCGTTTATTTTTTATTTTTTATTTTTTTTTTTCTTATTTACAAAGACATATTTCTACTACCTTTAAAGTAATATAATTTACATTTGATTTATACACATTTTCTCAGCGAAATAGTTTTCTGTTAACTACCACAAGTTTCGTTTACATTTTTTGCACCTTTTTACCATATTTTATCTAGAAAGTAGGCTTGGTGTGAATAACGCTGCAATTCGCATAAAAATCTACACATATTGTGGATTGTGGGCGTTAATTTGCCTACGCATGCGCACAAACAAGGAATTAATAGATATAAATATAGATATAGATATAGATATAGATATAGATATAGATATAGATATAGATATAGATATAGATATAGATATAGATATAGATATAGATATAGATATAGATATAGATATAGATATATATATAGATATAGATATAGATATAGATACAGATATAGATATAGATATAGATATAGATATAGATATAGATATAGATATAGATATAGATATAGATATAGATATAGATATAGATATAGATATAGATATAGATATAGATATAGATATAGATATAGATATAGATATAGATATAGATATAGATATAGATATAGATACAGATATAGATATAGATAAAAATATAGATATATAGATAAAAATATAAATATAGATATAGATATAGATATAGATATAGATATAGATATAGATATAGATATAGATATAGATATAGATATATATATAGATATAGATATAGATACAGATATAGATATAGATATAGATATAGATATAGATACAGATACAGATATAGATATAGATATAGATATAGATATAGATATAGATATAGATATAGATATAGATATAGATATAGATATAGATATAGATATAGATATAGATATAGATATAGATATAGATATAGATATATATATAGATATAGATATAGATATAGATATAGATATAGATATAGATATAGATATAGATATAGATATAGATATAGATATAGATATAGATATAGATATAGATATAGATTTTAAAACTTCTAACAAAACAATAAAAAACGTTAAATTCGGTTGCAGCTATCTCTGTCAAAGAGTCAGTTTGTATGGCAGCTATATATTATAGTGGTCCGATATCGGCCATTCTGACAAATGAGCAGCTTCTTGGTGATCGATATCTCAAAAACTGCCTATATCGCGTATATACAGACAGACAGACGGACGTGGCTAAATCAACTTAGCTCATCATGTTGATCATTTTTGTATATATTTTATAGGGCCTCGGACGTTTCTTTTTTGGTGTTACAAACTTCGTGGCAAACTTAATTTATGCTGTTCAGGATATAAAAATACAATTATCTTACATGGTACTCACATTTACTTCTGTTGGATGCTGTTCCAAGTGTGGTAGGAGGTATTGCTACTAGATATATGATATATGAGACCTGTCTGGATTACAAAAGCGCTAAAACAATAGCATCAACAACAAATTGTTATAAAAACAAACATGTTAACACATGATGCTGCAATTAAAAAACAGAAGCGAACAAATACTGTCAGTGGTCATCGACCACTGCCACTGCTGCACCGCGGAGCGCCAAAGTGCTTACACTGCCGCTTTCATATGCTCTCTGTTTTCTGTGGTATAGCTTTTACAGAGCCGGCGTTTCATTTTTAATTTTTTCACAATAATTTTTAGACGTTTGCTACGGTTATTGACTGGCGGTGTGATAATTTATTGCTGCAACCAATTATTGCGATACTTAGTACCACATTGCATAATTATATGGAGTACATATGTGCATAGAAAGCTGGGAAATTAATGGTTAGCCGTAAAGAATGTAAGAAAACTTGCAATGAAGGTGTTTGAAAAAGTTGTAAGAGTAAATAATGTAGTTTCCTTATTTAGCTTTTGAATCATATATCTCAGTCAGTTCAAATAAAATGCGCCAAAAAGTGGACATTCATTTGTCAAAAAGTCTTATTTCCCACTAGTAAAAGTCTATGTAAAAACGCTGATGCGATAATCTATTGCACTTATTTTCAAATAATTTCAAATATATCGCCATATATGTGCATAAATATGCTAGTCAATAGTCAATCAGACTAGACATGCTTGACGTCTAACGCTAGCGCTAGCTGGTCGCCATACAAACCATCGCCCAACTGGTCAGTCTGCTTGTTAATAATGCAATTCACAGTTTTACTAGCTCGGCAGCTGCGCTTTACTCGCAATATAATCGGCGCTATTTCTGGTTTTAATATAAATTGCAAATTTTTTTTTAATATTTCAATACGTTTTTTTAAATCTGCTTTACTTTTTTTATTATTATTTTATATATTAATGTCATTATTATTTTTAATCAGTTATTTTTAACTTTTTTACGGTATATTTAGTTCACAGTGTGTACCATATTTGTTGCAACATTTATATATTGCCACTATTCAGTTCATTAATGTATACTTTTTGCTTATATCTTAAAGACAAATATCGTTACGTGTAAAATGTGCAACATCGAAATCGAAAAGGCGCGCACAATTGCTTATACAGCCATTGGAGCTTTTCTGTTGTTTATGTGTGTGTTTATATTTATGCTTGTGTTGGTATGAGCGCTCATGTGTTCATATATGGCAACAACATGTGGCAGTTATGCGGAAACTAGGCGTGCGCGAATTCATACAAGTATATATACATATAAAACTTGTATATTATGTGGTCTAGCGATAGTCAAGTGCAATCTGTTAAGTGGTATTAAAAGCAGTTTTAATTAATCAAACGGAAAGTCGCATATGGCGTGTTTGATTTGGGACTGCATGCTTCTAAAATGTACGAAATGATATTTAAGTAAATTTAAAGTGTAGCTAAAGAACAGGCGACTCAGCTCGTCACGCCGATCTTGTTCAGGGTATATAATAATAATTAGATTTTTTGTTCGGCAAGACAAGAATAGGTCAAATAGAATTGCAATGGGAAAAGTGTGTTTTTTAGACTTCAGATTTAAATTTTTTTTTTGATGTTGCCACAAAGTTTTATTTATTTTCATTTAAAAACCAAGCATAATGATAATTCAAGAATCCGCCTAACTTTGGAATCAAATAAATAATCATTGAGTGGTGAAATGAAACGACTTCTTCAGTGTGTCTTTGCTTCGATGATATTAGGCAGAAAGTCTGATTATTTTGCATAATTTTGTCATAAGAAAACCAGATATATCCTGCAAGAGCTGGAATTTACATTTATGAATAAATATTTTAATATCTATCAGTTTACAACATATTAAAAGTTTCAAAAAAATTGACAAAGTTTAATTCAATCAGTATTTTAAAAAGTCATCACCAAAAATGATATCGATATACATACATTTATTTGAATTATTTCGGAAACTTAAAAAAAAAATTTTTTGTTCTAAATTTACAACGATGTCCCTGAAGTTGGGGGTCATAAAATATTTAACGGCTGAACCAAGTCGATGTTGAGATTTTTACATGACCTTCTCAGATATATTTGCAGGTAACAATCGAAGGAAAGCTCTGAAGTGTAAGCTTTTTCAATAAAAACCATAATGACGAAACCGCCATTTTGTCAAAACTAAAATCATGACTAGCCCTGTGATCATTACATGTAATCAACTACAGTGATAATATCTTTTTTTGGTTTTTAGATTTAAGATACTTTTAAACAGAAATATCTGGCTTACTATCAGACACCATTTTACGGAGGTCGTCCTGGAGATCGCCTAAGGAATATAGGAAATCCAAAATTTTTGAAAACTGTTCGACGCTTATTTAAGTATATTAAGTTCTGTAAACATCTGTATATTTTAATTAATATTTTTATTAATTACAATGCCTCGGAAAAAAAATCTCAACATAACGCTTTGTTTCTGATTTGCAAGTGAACATATATTTTGTTATTGACCTAACAAAAACAACAATATATCAGCAAAAGAACCTCTCTGCATAAATAAACTACCGTGAACATAAAAGCATAAAAGGTTTAACTTGTATGACTTTCTATTGAATTAAAAATATTTTTCCCCAAAACAAAATCGAAATTTAAAAACTATATTTCGAAAATTCCTTTGCTAAAATTTTTCATTTCGATTTCCGAAAAAAGTTTTAAATTCGACTTCAAAATATAAGCGTTATTTGGATCTTCATTGAGAAACTTTTGCAATATTTACCTTTTGTAAATATTTACAATATAAAATAAAATATGTAAAGAGATTCATGTTCATGTAACCAGTATCATACATAAGAATGTCTACTAATAAAAGTATGAGGTTAGTATATGAAACATATGCAGCAGTAATACTGATATTTTGTTGCAATATTACAAAGCAATTAGAGAAAAGATTAAAAAGTTCACAAATTTGGTGTGACACCATTAATATTGCATGATGACCACAAAATATACGGGAAATATTTATGTATATACAAGTATAAATACAAAAGACTTAAGCGCAAAACTCGGTCGATAGAAATCGAAAGACTCAAGAGCCAAAAGCCTTTTGCCGCGATTAACTGCAGCTCGACTGAAAAAAATGTCTAAGCATAGGGCTGAAATTTCCTGATTAAGTATAGCGGTATAGTAAGCAACACGCATATAAATAGCTGGCCAATAACAGTTGATAAATGCCTACGAAACACAACTCAGCTATTTTCGATGGCCTTTAACATGGAAATATTTTACTAATACGAAGTTATGAAAAAATAAAAAAAATATATGTATATTTGGTGATATACTAGTATTATGTAAAAAGATTTATGTTGTATTTATTGAAAGACATTTTGACAGCAAAATTAATAAGCTTCCCGTTTGTTATTAATTTTGTTTGCTACAATAAATTGAAATTATGCAACGCACAATGGACGGTAGGCAGGCAAAATTTATATTGCGTTAGTTGATTTTTTTTTTTTGTAATTCTTACTTTTTTTCTTGCTTGTGTAAATTTTTTTTTTAATTTTTTTAATTTTTTTGTTTATGTTATATTTTTACTTGGGCAAAATAAATACGAAATCTAACGACTATACAGTAAATCTTGCAATGCATTAACATATGTAATAACACTTATATATATGTACAACGGGAGATCTCTGTGTTATGCTTGAGTATTACATTTTTATACGTAAAACACTTTCACATATCTTTATGCAAATTTAAACATGAAACTATCGGCTAAACGCTGCTCAACAAAGGTTTAGTAAGATGGCAAACAACAAGAGAAAGGGTGTGTGTGTGTTTGTGTAAACACTGGAAGCTGTCATATGGAGGCATAAATTTGTGCAAGCCAACGGCAGCACAGCTGAATGTTAACTAGACGCAAACGGCAATGACCGTCGCGGAGCAATAAACCATTTTTACTTCTTTCTCCTGGTAAACAACAAAGTGTTTTCCCAAAATTTTCAAACACCATAATTTTGCAAGCCCGAGGGTGTGTGTATATGTGGCTTGTAAAGCAAACAGTTTTTCGTTTGCAATCGCAGATAAGAAGAAGACTAAAAATACCAAAAAAAAGCGTCTCACACTGTGGCCGGCGCTCATCCATGAAATTTCCTTCAAAGTCAAAATGGAGAAATGCTTAGATTTATTGCAGGCACAGATATATCTACATTCATATATAAATATATATATAGTCATATTTACAATTGTACATATATATTATTTCAAGACAAGGTGCGCAGTTTTTTCTGCATTTTTCCTCAAATCTTCCATTTTTTCACTTTTGCTAATTTCGAAAACGAAAGCACTTGGGAAATTATGGCATAGACAAGTGTAAAGTGTTAATTATTGTGTGTGGCAAAAATGCAGCAAAGCATAACTTTGTAAACGAAACGGAATTTTCGTAAATTATGCCCACGGAAATATTTAATACGATCAATCATGGGCTCATGCAAACAAACAAACAAAAAACGGAAAGTGTTTGCAGCTTAATTTTAAGTGTAAATTTTATTTTGTTGCAATTCTTAGTAGATAAATTAATTAATTTTTTATTATTCTTTTATATTAAAAAAATGTTTATTACATTTTTTAACTATTGCATGTATACTATATAACATAAAAAATATTTTTTTATATTTTATTTCGCACAACATCTGCGGTTCCTGCCATATTCGCTGCTTGTTGCACTTATTTCGGCTTGCCGTAACTAAAGTCAGCATAAAGGCGCCGCAACAGGTAACTGACACCGATTTTGCGCAATAGACTGTAACCTAACTTTTCTTCTCCAATTTCTTGCAGCGCTAATATATTAGTTGCAAAGGTTCAAAGCCATAACACACATTGTATTTAATTACATATATTCTACAGTTTTAGTGGAAAAAAAGATTAATTAAATACTAATAAACGTATGAAATGTCAATGGTCACAAAAATGTTTACCTAAATAAAAAATGTCATAAAAAATTAATAAAAAAAAGATAGAAAAAAGCGATACTGTTGTCTTCTGACACATTTCTAATTTACATTATTGAAACTCACAGTTGCAGCGGTAAATGGATTAAAATGTATAGACTAAAAAATATACGTAAAAAATAAAAAGTGATGCTAATCAAATTTGAAAATTTAAAAATATAAAAAAAGTTTTACATTTTTATATTTATAACACCTAATTTTCTTCCAAAACTTTTTAATTTTTCGAAGAGTGGCAACCTCTCTTAAAGTTCTTAGTAAGTGAATCATACAAATACTAATATGAATAAAAAAAGCTTTACAAAAATTTAAGAAATACTATGTTTCCGAAAAGTGGCAACCCTTTTTGCAAACTATTTTTTTATAAACGTTTAGATAATTTGATAAACGATATGCGTACACTCTCAAAAATCCAAAAAATTTTAGTCTTCGTTATATATACAACACATTTTTAATTATGTGGCAACACTGTCTTTTTTATAAGTGAAAAATCTGAAGGATATTAAATTATATATATTTGATCAAAATCTTACATATGCATCACCCTAAAAGATTCATTCAAGGAATGTTATAGTTAAAAAAAGACTTAAGCGACAAACTTGCTTTCTTATTTAGAAGTTAATGGTATTTAAAGGCCAATTGTTAACAGCAGCATACATGTCTATATTCAAAGTCTTTCAGGGCAGTATATAAACTTGTTTATCAGTTCGAGCAATTTAATGGCAAAAAGCTCATAAGCATTCCGCCTGCCACACATTCTATTTGCACAATTTGTGTTGTGTTCATTCATATCGAATAGCACAAAACAATAACACGCACTCACAAATATATGTACACATATACATTACAGAACTCAAATTGTCCCCTTTAGTTCCGAGAAATGCTCAAAGGTTTGGTGGTCCCCGTCCATCAAATGACAAGCGCTCTAAGACAACACTGTTGTGGCGCGACTACAAGTAAAATGTAGTGCCACTCTACATTGATTGTGATCAAAGAATATTTGATAAACAAGCAAAATGGAGTTTTGCGGGCAGAATATATTTCTTACGTGATTCTTTGCATATATACTATTTTTTCTTATCTAATTTTTTTTTTTTTTTTTGTAATTTTACATATTTTTGTTTTTAAGTTAGATTTTTAATACTTTTTGCGGGTTTCTTATATATTTTTTGAAATTTTTTGTTACTTTTAACATTTAATTTAAAATTTTTGGTTTATTTCTTTCTTGTTGTTTGTTTTTGTATGTTCGAAGAAAATCAGCTTAACTGTCATTAGGCTGTACAATGACTGGTATGATTAGTAATAATTTGCTACAATTTGTAGAAATGTCTATACTTACTATAAATTAGAAGACACTAAGAAGTGAAAGACCTTCAAAGCAGTGTTGATGAAGTTGAGGAGGTTGGAAAGCAAAAGTGTAATGACTTTTCAAATTAATAGTTTAACAATAATGTTTTTGTTGTGTTTAGAAATTATATGACTTGGAGTTCAATAGACTAATAGGCGATCAAGGCAAAGGGAAGTGATGTAATGTGTGTTTGAAGTTGGTATGGAGTTTCCAAAAGCTCTGACCTTATGGAAAAACAAGCAAAAGTAAAGAGAGTGGGAGAGTTGTATGGCGTAAGAAGCTTTTAGAAGAAACTAAAATTAGTTTAAAAATTATACATAGACAAGCAATGAAAAAAGTTTCTGAAAGTCTATTATAATTTTTAATCATAATTTGAAAACGAAATCTAATTTTCTAGAATCAACTTTTTATCTATGTATTTGAAAATATAAAAGAGACGTTAAGATAAAACTTAATACACTAAAGAAAGCAAATTTTTAGGCTAGTTTATCTTCTCCGCTCCTTTCTTTTATTTCTATCTCAGCTAATGCAAAATAAAACAGACCCACTTAGCATTGTCTACCCAAATAAAAAATATCTGATTCCAAACAAATATTTTCACCGTTGAATCTTATTTGCGCAGAAATTAATTGTTGTCGAATAAAGTCATTAATAAGAAAAGATTATGCAATAAAAGCTTGAAGCATATTATTTCGCACTCATCCAAGCTCCAAAGCAGATACCAAAATCAGTGTTGCATAATTATAGTTAGTGTTTTGTTTTTGATTTTTGTTGTTCAGCGACGAAACTTTCTAATTCCTTAAAAAAGACAATAAAAATTTCCATAGCAATTAAAAACACAACAAACAAAAACGATTTAGATAAATTCCAAAACAGCTGGGAAATATTTGCGCACAACAACAAATGCAAACACAATCAAAACAGTTGATGACCTTTGCCGTTGGTGCGTAAGTGTGCTTGTTGTTGCTGTTGTCGGCAATATATTTTAACAACTTTTGCATTTTACTTTAATAGCGTTTGCCGAAACAAAATGCGAATATTTGCAATTTTTTAAAGTTGTAATTATTATTTCTTTGGTTTTTGTTTTTTCTGTTAATTATCGTTTTTAATTTTTTGGTTTTTTTTAAGTTTGCTATTTTTTTGGTACTATAATGAGTAACGGCAGTATTCAGTTGTATCATGTACAATATTACTTACAGTTGTTTTGCGAATTTTGATTATTTTATTAGTCCCGAAAATTCGGTATCAGAAATTCGTAATCCCGAAATTTAATTTATGTACAATTTTTATTATGAGTTCCGAAAATTCGGTATCGAAAAATTGCAGCCCCGAAATTTTTAGAACAGCAAAAGTCTCTTTCAATAATTGTTTTGTTTTTTTTTTTTGACAAAGAAGAAAGAAATTTGTCACTTACTAATTCGACTGTCCCGAAAATTTAGTTTCTGAAAATTATAATCCCGAAAAAATCAGTATTTGCATCAGTTTAATATAACTTTTTATCAGAAAGAAATAGAATACAATGATTATCTGTAAAGAAATGTTTTGTTGGTTCCACAAGTTTGTGTTCTCAAAATTGTAATCCCGAAAACTTGTTACTAGCAAAATTTGAGTTTGAAGCCTTTTTTTGGCAAAAATATCTTATATTTATTAATTTAAAAAAATTAAGTGTAATTTGGTTAAATGAAGTATTAACTTTAGATATTTGCAGGAAAAATGAAGTTCGCAGTACCGAAAGATATTGTCAGCTGCTCTAGCTACAAAAGACACGAAAATAGACTTCTGTTGCGCCTGCCATTAATGATGCGAACAGTGCAGGAACTATAACAGCAACAACAACAATAATGACTTGCTCATTCACACACACAAAACAAACTTGAACCGAACTTGATTACAACTCAACCAACATTTTCATAGGCTATATATTACGCCAGTGCCCCAGCTACCTGCCCCACACCACACACACACACATAAATTTTTGCAAAAATTTACCATTTTTAGGTTTTTTTACGCTTTTAAATGCCCACTTTGCTTTTTATGCCGCGGACTGCATTCGGTTTATGTGCCATTTGCTATTAAAAAAACAACAAGAAAAAATTAAAGCCGACAAAACACAAAACAAAGCGAATTTTTTCGGACATTTCGCATTAATGACAACGGAAATTCCCAACATAAATTGCAAAGATGTTGCCTAACATGGCGGCAGTTAGAAATGCAAATGATTTCAAAACGCAAAAGGCGCGCTGAAAATAAAATAAATGGAGACAGCAAATATATTTATAAAAAAAAAAAAAAAATTAAATCAAATTAAAAGTCCAATTTAAAATTGACACCAAAATGTCACCCGCTTAACTGGCAAACGCGTATAAATATACAAAAATCATGACAAAAACAAAGCTCAAGCCATTTGTACGTGAATAAGTGTGTATTTTCTAACCACAACTTCTGTAAAAATTTGTGTAAAACGAGGCATCGAGCAAAAATAAAAATGCTTTGGCTGTCATGCAGCAATAAATTCCAAGTCTTGCATTTAATTGACCCAATTCCGGGCGCGCACACGCACTCCACACCTTCATTTCAGTATAAAATCATATGCATAGACAACTAACTATACATATGCGTACTTGTATGTGAAGCATATGTATGTGTTTGTGTGTTAAAATATTCTATTGGCTTTGTTGTAATACAAGCGTATAAGAATTCAATACTCACCAACGCTTAACTGATTTTCAATCGCAGCAATTCACGCTAAAAATACTGTGCAGACAAAGAAAATACAGCCGTAAAATGTATAAGTATATACATACATAAACAGACATGTGTGTATGTTTATACTTGTACAGCAGAACGCTAGCACATTAGCTAATCAATAATGCTAAGCACACACTCACTCAACACACCACGACCACTCGACGGGTTATGGCGCGGCCAGTCAGTCTATCGGTCAGTCAGTCAATTCAGCTGACGCGTTAAACACTCAACTAGATAGCTAGCTAGCATAGCTGGCTGGCTGGCTGGCTAGCCAACAAATCGCCAACAGATTATTAGCACAACCCAAGTCAAGTTAAATCAATTTGTTTCGAGTTAAAATGAACGCTTCCCTGCCAACGGCGACAAATACCAAAACGGCACGAAGCAGCGGTGAAATAGAATAATGAATACCGGTGGCAGCGCAAATTATATACATTTATTTTTATATATTGTATATTTTATATACTAAATATGTATGTACACATATCTATCTAGTATATATGTTAAAAGCAGACAACAAAGCAGCAATCTGCGTTGGTTAGCCAATAATTGCCAGTGACATAAAATTTCCGCAAGCAAATTGGCCAGAATTTCGGTGGCAACAACAAAAAATGAAAATAATTTATATTCGAAACACGCATACATCTAGATTGAAGCTATAGATTTACATCATCACATTTGTAGTCAAGCTGCGTGCGCTTGGCTGTTATTTGATGTGATAAAAATGTCGTACGAAAGAAAAAATTTTAATTATGGCATGTTATAACAACTTAACTAGATTATAGGTAGCTCTTTAAGGACATTTATTATAGTCACTTTAATACCTTAAATTTGGTTAAGGTAACTAATATATTTTTTCAAAAAGATTAAAGTCCGGTGGACTGTGTCGCATTTTTTAGTAGTATCTCTCCCAGAAAAATTAACTTAACACCACTGATTATAGCAGAATATATTTGTATTGAGCACATGTGAGATATACCATTAACCCTAAGCAAGAAACTGATTATTTTGCTAGCCGATATTAGTGATTCAAGAATTTTCTACTCAACAGTACGATGAAGACCTACACTGATTACAAGTAGTAGTGAAGAGTTAACAGATTATTATAAAAAGTAAAACTGTTGGCCGAGAGTCTAAATGCAAATTCTCAAAGTTATTAGAAGGAAGGCGAGGTGGAAATACTTATACACCTATCCAATCACTGTCACTTCATATTGCAGGTGACCAAGGCAATTCTTACTTAGAATCAAATATTTTATGACAGAAAGGAATTTTCTTCAACTTTCTTTCTCATATTTAAATAAATATATCTTGTGTTATCCCTAATTTGAAATTTCAACACTATGGTAGCACTTCTCATCACATCTCTAAAAGCATAACTTAATGTTAATAGATGAGTTATCAAGCCATATGTTAATCAATGTAGAGATATGTTTGGAGTATACTTAACGATGTACATATATGGAGTATATGACTTATGTAAGCAATATTAAAGCGGTTAGCTCTTTGTAAACCAGTAAAGACAATCGTCTATTTTAAAAAGAAAAAAACGGAATTAAAGATATAGCCAGAGAGAGAAATAAAATGAAAGGGAAGAAAATAGATAATAAAACTCAAAATATTAGGGCAATACGTTCTTCTTTCAGTGTTTTATAACTGAAATATCCTTAATTATACCCTGAACAAGGTTAATCAGTCACGAAGTTTATAACACCCAGAACCAAGTATACATATGTATATATTGGCCAGCGTGTCAAGCTGAGTCGAGCCATGTCAAGCTGACTGTATTTACGCGAACTGGTCGCTCAGTCTTTAAGATATATTTCTGAAATTTTGCACACATCCTTTTCTTCCCAAGGAGCTGCTCATTTGTCAGTACCACCTATATGGAGCGACAATAGGATATAGCTGTCATACAAACTGATCGTTGAAAATCTAGTTCTTGTATAGAAAAATATTTTATTGGACAAGATATCTTCACGAAATTTTGAATAGATTATTTTTCTCAGCAACAATCTTTGAACAAATTGTTCAGATCGCGCTACTACAAGTATAACTTATAGCTGCCATACAAACTGACCGATCAAAATCAAGATAAAGATATCCATAAAATATTTTTTTCTTATTAATTAACCTTAATTCGACTTGAATATTGTTTAGATCAAACAACGTGACAAGAAAGCAGCAGCAAAACGTTTTCTGTTGGATGCAAACCGTTGACCAAAAGATTTATCTTTAATACTTAATAATCTTACACAAAAAATATCGGGTGTGAAAACCGCATGAAATGAGATATATTTCTCCTTTCTCTTGGAAGTATTGATGTTTTAATTGATATTACAATGAACTGGGAAATTTTTTTAAAAGTTTCGCTAAGCTAAGCTACTAAATTTTATCCATGTTTTTACTGATAAATTAGAAAAAGGTTGAATCTACTTATAATCAGTACTTCCAACCAACGTAAAGCTTTTATTAGTACTTTTTGAGTATTCGTCATAACCCATCATATAGAGAAGAAGGAATATAATGTATTCAAGTTAAGATAACTTTAATGAAAAAACTTAAAAGAATAAAAAAGTTTTAAGGGTTGTGCTAAATTGGAATATTTATATAATAGTTATGAAACACTAAACCACTTTCCTAATGCCCATTAAAGAAGTCAGCAATTCGAATTTAGTGTTATACACATGACATGCTATTGATTCCATTGAAAAACTGTAATATCAAGTTAAAATAGCTCCAAGTCGCACTAAGAAAAATGTATAGCAAGCATGTTTCTCTTCCCCTACACACATTTACGTATCAGTAGGTGAGTGTTTTACTATCAGCTGAATCTCCGTAACGTCTCTCATTACTTGCGGTTTATGCACCTAGCCGGAGGCAAGTGCGAAAAACCGCTGTGAGCATAATAATAACTGCGTGTATTTGCATATAGTTTACTATTTTCCAGCTAATTTTACAACTTTGGCTGCTGTAAGTGCAAATTTATTGCAAACGGTGGCAACGCACTGTCCGCTTGTGTGTGCGTGTTTGTTTTTCACGCGTTGCAGCTGCCACAAGCGTTGGTGGAAACATGTATGTGTGTGTTTGTGTGCCTTAAGCGTTTTCGCACATTTCCTCTTCGCATATCTTTCTTCTGCAGATTTTTTACTTTGTTATCTTCAGATTTTGCATATGCCTTTGCTTCGGCAAATTATTGCATAACTTTTAACGCACTCGCTTGCTGCCCAGTCGGCACGCCGGCAGTTAAAGTGCGAGATGTTTTTTTATACTTTGCAATTTTGTGCAAAAAAAATTTTCCAGCGTTTTGTGTGTCTTCTTTCTACATTCAATTCGCATGTTTTTTATGTTGTTGTTAACTGTGTTAGTGAGCAATTCGCAAGTAATTAAGTAATGCGCACACACTTGTTGAGTGTATTTGGAGTGTGGAGAGTTTTGTTTGTGCAAAAATTTCAAGTAGAATTCGGTAAATAAATTATGAAATTGCATTTTCTAATAAATTAAGAAAATTATCACCAACTGCTGAGTTGTGCAAAAATGATTTATATACAAATATGTTTATTGATTTGACAAGCATTTGATAATATTTACTCACAACTAATAAAAAACCCACATCTGATGTGTTCGTCTGCGTCTATTTCTGTCTTCTAATGAGGTTTGTGGGCGCATTGCTACAACAACAACAACCGCATAGGGTTGGGCAGACAAACTTAATGATATTTTACATAACAGAAATGCAGTCAAGTCAGTTGGTTGACATTGAAAATTATTGAGGTTTTTGAGTCATCACACAGATGTGCGGTGATTGGCGTCGGAAATCTTCAAAATAATTTATTTTTTATTTTTTATTTTAAATAACAATTATTAAAGGCTGTTAAATCTTCTTCGCTTTTTAGTGAATCACTTTAGTCAGAGTAGAGGATTACTTGGAATCGTAACAAAGAGTATACATAGGATCATAAATATCGCATGCGACGCCTATTTTACGAAGTGGGATATACTTGTAGTCCTAGAATTTCTCTACATTTTATGTGAAGATTCGACATTTATAAAGTTAGATGTGCGCTCAAGCATAGAACAAGGAACTTCAGTGGTTAGACTTAACTACAATAAACATTATATAATACTGGTACCTTAACGTTTCCAAACATTTGAGTCTACGTAAGCGAAATGGTTCTAAATTTTTGTCTGGTCCATGACTATCAAATTTACAATACTCCTCAAAATAATTTGAATAAAATCCTCGCTACCCAAATTAATGCAAAACAAAGTTTACGATAACCATGTGGTTTTTTCCGAAGTTTCTAGTAATATTCGAGACTACCATTTTCTGCTCATTTTGACTTTGATAACAGTTTGCCATAACTTCCATATTGCAGCAAAAATCGTCCAAAATTGCAATTGAACTTGAATTTTAAGATAATTCCTTGGTTAAATTACTTAATACAGCCTAATCTAAGCCAAGTTTTTTAAATTAATTTTTCTGTGGTTTATAATGGATTGTGGCTCTTGCATTGAAAAACATAACCTAACTTTTTTCAAACATATCCAGTATAACTGTTTGCGATATAACCTCACTTTTTGGTTAATGTATAATAGGAACTTTTTCTTAAGGCTATAGTGGATCCAGAATTTATCCGCTTCTTCTCACAGATTTTGGGTATAGGGAAAATATTATCCAATATATTTACTTTCGGCTGAATATTTTTTCTAATTTTGGGGTTTAATGCCTTAAATGAGGAATTTCTTTTTAATCCATCTTCATCCATTAGCAGTGTTGTGCAATGTGGTAAATATTAACCACAATAATATTAATTTTGTATCATAAATTCTTTCCACTACAACTGAAATCGAAGTGTTGCATTAAATATAATTTTAAAGTCTTCAAAACCCTCTTAATTTTTACTCCCTTAGAAATATTTGGTCCACGTATTAAAAAAAAGTATACAACTTTGGCAATTATGAGCTTAAAACTCAAAAACATACATATGTATTACACAACAGCTTGTTTCCATTTTTTTTTTTTTGCCTCACACGCTTGCAAAAGCATTTCAAGTGACAATTGCCCGCCAATTATCACTGTCTGCACAAGCTAGTTTACAGAGCATAACTATATATGCTCACGTCTCATAAATTATTTTCGACTTTTGTTCTTTTCATATTCCACATTAAGTTCTTCACGCTTAACATGCCTCGTTTATGCTCAAATTTGCAAGTTAATTGCTGCCCACGCACAACAAAGTGTTGGCAGCAGCACAGGATGATGAGCAGCAGATGAGTGCTTGTGGCAGCTAAAGTGGCAATAAAATGTAATCAACTGCAAAAAGCGTGCAACGAGAACCTCACCATAATGGCATAAAAAACTGTAGTTTTGCTAAACCTTTACATACTTGTATATTAAAAACAGCGCGGCAGTAAGCTTTCGTGCGACGCTTCTGCTTTGAGGTGTAGCAGCCACGCAGAGTGACAACTCGGCATACCCAGTTATTAGCGGATTTCATTTTCGTTACTGTTTCGTGGTTGCAGTTATGTGTACACATACATAAATATATAAATATATATTATATGCATAAATGTATTTACCGAAAGGCGCAGTGCTTACGAAGTGTACAGTTAGTGCTGTTGCTAAGCGAACCAGCATACTCGTAGTATCGATATCTTAATAATTATTTGGTAGTACTGGTTTTTTTTATGTCACATCAAAAGCCTGTTTCATATTAAGTATTCACGAATGGCTCATAATTGTTTGAGAAATTAATTTTATATGTTCCTTTAAGATCTGTCAAAAATATCAGCAAATAATAAACTTGGATTTCAAATATAGCCTAAGCACAGTATTTAGACTAACTTTCAAAATCCGTAGGCAACATTTTTGACATAATGATACATCTTAATGGAAATCGGAGTGGAGTTTGCTATCAAGAAGAAATTGTAGTAATTAAGCTAGTGAAACGTAGAATAACGTCATTCTTTTTCAACGTTATTATATAATTTTATTTATTTTGTGCATGTTCCTTTTCCTAACTTAATTTTTTATAAATTCATTTTTCGCTTTTAAAATATTTTATTTCATTTTATTTTCCTACTACTTTTTTTTATTATTATTTTTATTTTATTTAATATAATTCGATTAGATTTTATTTTATTTTATAATTGGTTTTAATTAAATTGGTTTATTTTGATTTCATTTTATTGTTATTTTTATATTTTTATTTATTTTTTATTTTATTTTATTTAGTTTATTGTTATTTTTTTTTATTCTATTTTTTATTCAATTTTTGAGTTTTTATTTTATTTTATTTGATATTATTTAATTTAATTTTTTTTTTTTTTTTTTTTTTTTACTATTTAATATAAATTTATTTATTTTAATTTCTTTACTTATTCATTTTATATATTCATTTATAGTTTTTCATTGACATCTTTGGCATATCATTTTCGATCTTCATATTTCTTTGCTTTACACATTAATTAACCTTTATATTCATCAACACAATTTATTACAACATTAATTGTTATTCTATTTATTTTTCTTTAATTATATTTCCGCCTAACACTACCAGACACGCCTCTACCCAGCCACATAACACACCGTTCTCTATTCCCAAATTTAATTTAATTTAATTTAATTAAAACACTTGGTTAGACAATAAAGTTCAAATTAATTCAACTTAATATGAAATCATTTCCTAAAAAACAACAATAACAACAATTTTTCTAAAAATACACACTACACCGCTTATGACATATACTTATACATATATGATTATTGGCTCACAGCGATGCAATCAGATTTTGTATGAGAATTGTATTCAAATCCGGCAGTTATTATTTAATTCCTAATGAAATATGCCAACAAAAACAATAAAAACACCACACCACAGCAGTAATAGTGGCAGCAGCAATGAATGCCACACAACAGGCCAATGACATGGCGTATGAAATAATATATATGTAAATGTGTATGAATGGCTTTTGGAAAACCAAAGACTTGAGCGCCAAACTTCATGCATATGCAAACAATGTGCGACCGAATATCTGACAATCACTGCGCCAATGTATGCTAATATGGGGTTTTAAGGCAGGCAACACGCGCACCACCAAGTCGCGCAATAATGAGAGCAGCAGAGGAAATACGAGGCAACTACATAGTTGTTGTCGTTGTACTTGAGGCAAATGCAAACAAACAAATAATGAAGGGGCGTTTGAATATGCTATTGCTGTTAGAAATACAAAGATTTCGAAGAAAAATAGACACAGCAAACGATGGTGCATGCCCCCCTATATGGATATGGATGTGTTGTATGTGGCTGCAGCATCTGAAATATGCCTACAACAGCTCAGCGCAGAGTTATGTACATATTTGAAATAAAGATGGGCGAGTCGAAAATACACGGGCGGACAGACAAACAGCTACACAGCTATGAATTGTATTGTTCACTTGTAACAGCAGCACCAGTAATTGGTGACAACGACCTTGAGTCGCAGCCTCAACCACTTGTTGCTCACATGACGGCTGAGAGTTGAAACCGCAGCTCATTGTATTGTTTCTACCCATATGAATTTCAGCTATTTTATTTTTGTTTTACTGAACGTAACTATAAAGTTTTTCCTCGCAATATGCGGAAAATGATAGCGTCAGAGAGATACGCATAATACAAACGACAAACAATCAAAACCGTATCACGTCATACGCAAACCGGAAACGAAATACAACAGCAGCCCGTATAACTCAGATTTTTCTCAAGCACTTTGTTAACTAATTTGATACATGTGTTTCAAAATTACAAGTATAGCGATATTTTGGCAATAATTGTTATGCCTACAGCTAGAGGATAGACGGCAAATTATTCATAGAATTCGTGCATGAAAAAACGATGAATAATTGCGTATACGCCTTGATGACCCGTCGGTTTTTTTTATGAGAATGAAAAAAAAAATTATATAAAATAATTGTTGTTAAACCACTATTGTATTGTAAAAGCTGGTTTTTGGTTTTTGGTAAAAATAACAATTATGAAAGCATATTATACTTAAATTAAAATCCGCAGAAGGGAGAAACTATTTTACTAATCATTTAGAATTTTTGAAATAAATAGTTTTTTATATTAGAAATTTCAGCAATTATGAATGTGTTTAATCAATGAAAACTTAAACTTTGGCTACCTCGAAGCTATAATATGCCACACATGTGCATTTCTTCTAGCATAGAAGGGTAAAAACAGATCTCAGTTTATATGGCATTATATGCTACAGTGGTTCGATTTGAACAATACGTTCGCAGATTATAAGGTGGCTTTGGCCAATAAGCTGTGCAGGTTTTGGAAAAGATAACTTGTCAAATAAAAAAGTTTTCCATATAATAAATTGATTTTGATCGGTCAATTTACATGGCAGCTATATGCTATAGTCGTCCGATATCGGCGGTTCTGACAAATGAGCAGTTTCTTGCGGAGAAAAAAACGTTACAAAAATTTCAGATTGATAACTCAACACCGGAGTAATTAGTTTAGTTTCTGTATATACAGATAGACTGTCATGGCGAAATCAACTCAGCTCGTCTTATGTATATATATTTTATAGGGTCTTCGACGTTTCCTTTTGAGTGTGAATAAATTTGATGAACAGTTTTATGGTTGACGTGTGTTCCAAAATTCGATTAAAAGTCGAATCAGTCGCTTTTTCAAGCAGTAAATTGTATACCAATTAAAAAAATGTCTAAGGAATAAAGCTGAATTTATTATAAAATAAGAGAAAAAGTTCTGTAAGACAACTGCCTAAATTCTCTACTCGCAAACGACTTGTTGTATTAGAAGCGCGCAGAACTTTTTTTTTTTAAATATATTTCGGGTTTACTAAATCGGAATTAAAATTAAAACCTGAACACCAGATTTATATGCTATAATTGCTGACGCAATGCTAAATATATTATTTTCCAATAGTTTATTCCATATAGTTCGTATTCTAGTAGCCTAAACCTATTCCCTATGGACTGTATGGTTTGGGTATGCCAAAAAATTAAGTTTTCTGCAAACATTCAAAATCTCTTTAGGCTTTAAATATATATAAAAGTAAAAAATTCAATTAAAATGGTAAAAAACTTTTTCAAGATTCAGAAGACGCTGAAAATAGAATCTTTCGCGTAAATCTGTGACATAATTTTTGAAAAATTTAGCTACAGTCCGCAGAAATTTCAAAATAATTAAGACTCTTATATGGAGAAATTGTTTAAAAACTATATATAGTTCAGAGTGAAAGCTCGATTTTCATAAAAAATAAAAATGTAAAGAAATTAAGTAATTTTTCATTAAAAATTCAAAATATAAACAGAAACGGTCTTGAGTATTTATTCTGCTGCTTCTATATTTTCGTGCACTACTGTTTGCTTACGTCAAAGTTGAAAACGAAACTTGAATTGAAATCGAAATTATTACACTTGCAAACACAAATGCACAGTTATATATTTGTAAATATATATATAGGTATATACATTGTTTATTTGCAATTATTTTTAGCATGCGAAACTTACCTTTTGTGTATATTCTTCTGTTCACTTACGACTTGGAATTGCTGCTTCCGTTATTTTTGTTTTTGTTGCTGTTGATTTTGTGATTTTTATTACGTTTTTTTATTGTGGTATATATTTTTAATGTTTAATTTTCTTATCTTTTAATATTGTTACGCGAAATTATCGAAATTAACGAGTTTAGCAAATACTGTTCTTGGCACTTATAAACAAACACACGGACACTGTAGTGGCAGGTTACTCATACGCCAGGTGGGCGAATTCTAAAAACAGAATAACTGTGAAAAATAAATTACATTTGCTGAGAATAAGTGTATTTAAGTTGTGTTTTAATTATTTTTAAACAAAAATTGGTTTAAAAAGTTTTATACTAAATAAATTAATTAGAATTAACTTATATTAAAAAAATATTTGAAAATATTCTGTTATATAAGTCTTTGTTACTTAAAAATAAAAAAAAAATTATAAAAGTTAAAAATCATTAAAAAATATCGAAAAACGATTTTAAAGCTGCTCCATAAAAACCAAATAACGGATAATGGCTTTAAAGCTACTCTGGCCTTTCGAAGATCATGTTGAGCTCTTTTTCAAAACCCAGGACCAATAAAGTTTTAAATATTTTATTAAAATATTTCAAAAATAATAAAATTATTTATTTGCCTTTTTAGCAAACGCTTCGTTTCTTTTGCCCTTAACCGTTATAGTTTCCAGTAATATTTGCAACTACGCTTATTTTTTCTACAAAATCACCAGCTGTTTCACTGAATTTCAACAATATTTTTCATGAATAAAAGCAAAAAATGTGCTTATGGCTGCAGAAATTCGCTTGTCTATTGCGAATTTAATAAAAATGTTATTTTGTACTAATACTAATGTTGTTGCTGCTGCTTGTGTTCACAATTAATTTCACTTTTTTCCTTGAAAGCAAAACTACACACAATTTGCGCGTGCTGTTTATTGTTGTAGTCATTTGTTGCTGTTTTCAGTTGCTGTTGTTATTACTTGAGTTTATTATTATTATTTCGACTTGTTGTTCTGTGTTACTTGCTCGCGTTTGCCTGTTTTGTTGTAATTATATGTTGGTTGTTAAACATTATCTTTTTTCCAATTGCTGCATTTTTGCTCGTTTTCTTGCGGTTGCTGAAGTTTTTCTGGTTTATAGTTTTAGTTTCTTTTGTTTTTTGTATTTCTTTTGTTTTGTGTAATATTAACTGGTTTCTTGACTGCAAATTTTTACATACAGTTCACTTTGCGCGATTTTGCCGAGGTGTTGCACAAACACACTTTGTCTTAACCCAAAAATTACCAAACGGAAAAAATATTTTATATAACCTCAAACTTTAGTTGTTGTAATTTATAGACATAAAGTGTATTATTATTTTTTTCTTTTTGTAAAATATTAATTTCAATTTCAAATTTTATTTTATGCAAAAGAGGTGTTGCGATGTTGCGTATCAGTATATGAGCTGATTAAGAAAATTTTAAGTTGAATTTACTAATTTTTATGCTCTATTTGATCTCTTTCAATCCTTTTTGGTTTTCGAAAAGAACTTGTTCAGCCATATTGATACATAAAGCAAGTAAGCTTTGAAAATATTGGAAAAATTAATATTATTGAATCCTAAATGTAGTTAAATGTGTTCATATGATTTAGTTAGAAGACAAAGGGACAATATCAAATCTGAAAGACATACTTATGACAGGACAATGATTATGTTGGAAGATATCCTCAATTATAAATATGTTTTGAGATGGTTTATCAACATTATTGAAGTTACATGGAATAAAAAAAAATAATTTTATTTTATTTATAAATGTGATAACGTTGTTTTATAATTATTATTACGTAGTTTTTAAATTTTTTTTATATATTTTTTAAATATATTTTGCACGCTCATATTATTTTTTTTTATAAATATATTAATCCAATGTTATTATTTTATTTATTAAATTAATTTTTTTTTGTATATCATTATTTTTTTACTATTACTATTATTAATTACATTATATAATATATACTTGTATTTTTTTTTTTTTTTTTAAGATCACATAGGCCAGTGCTGAAGCTTTTAAAACAGCTAAAAAGTGAAAAAATCATAATTGGTTAAATCCATTGAAAAAAAGAAGATCAGACATCAAAACTGCGATGAAAAATAATTTACAGACGATCTGTGGTCGCGTAGAGAAAAAAGAAGAAGCCGGTGTTGAATTTTAAGGTGTTAAAAATTGTTTATTTCGACTTCCGGCAAAGCTACGAGCTCTATGGAAGGCAGTTTAATAGCAAAGTTGTAAAGATAATAAAAAAAAATTACAACTTTTGTGTTATTTTTTCAAATAACCTCAAAATGTATGTAAAAAATTTATATAGCGAAGTTTTTGGTTTTTTATTTTAATAGTTTTTTGCTTTCACGAAATTTAATTTCAGCTTATTTTGACTTCATACTGAAAAATCATTTTAATTTTCAATCGAAAATTCTCACATCAAGCTATCAGCTTTTTTAAAAAAGTTGGCAGGCCTTGTTGAAATCTCTACTTTCTGATGGTATACTTCAAAGGCTTTACATTATGCGAAAATAGAACTTATATAATTTATTAATATAACTATAATAATTTATTAATATATATTATATAATGCTTTGTTGGCTTTTTATAAATTTATTTTAGTGTTTTTCGTTTACGTAATAATATATTAATGTATGTATATTAAATACATATAGGTATTTCCTATTTAAATATTTTTGATATTATTAAATTATTATAATAATATATTAATTCTTTATCTTTTACATAATTTTTTTAATTCTTCGTATTTTCCTTTTTTATTTATAATTTATATTAAACTTTATTTTATTAATTTGTATTTTTTTTTCTCTGCACTAATAAGTCAATTCTTTTCAGTTTGCATATTTTTCGTAACTTCTTCATATTTATCATAATTATCTGTTTTCAAATGAGTTATATAAAATGACTTATATGCCGTATGTTACATAAAACTCTACCGATTTCATAAATTTTTAATTTTTTATGGTATTTTATTTATTATTTTATCACTTTTTTGTTTGCTTTTTATTTTTATGCACCACTTTTTTATTACATTTGTCTCTTTGCTATTTTTTGAAGCATCATCATAAACATTGATGTTCGTTTAATTAGTTGCTATTTTCTTTACAAAAAAATATTTCCACACTTCAATTAATCTTTTCTCTTGTTAGCAGTTTATTGCACGCTATTCATTTCTAAATCATTTCACTTTTCTTTTATCATCGTTATTATTGTTTTTTGTTATTTGCTTATTTGCTTGTTTTTGTTGTTGCCATTTTCTTGCTTTTATTGTTGTTTTTTTTATTGTATTTATTTTCTTATTTGCTGTGTTTATTTTGTTGGTTTTTTTTAATTTGTTGCATTTATTGTTGTTATTTTCTCATTTGTTGTTTCTATTGCTGTTATTTTTACATTTAGTTGTTGCTGGCATCAATGACACTGAGCACATGCAACTTTCACAGCAATACCAACAACCGGAATGGTCACTCTGAAGTCAATTGGGCATTACCGAATTATTTAAAGCTACAAAAACATAAATTTAGCAACCGCAGGAAAAGGCAAAATTTTTACAAGAAAAAGCACAGCATAAGTAAACGGAAAGCGCTTGTAGAAATCAATCAAATTTTTTTAGTGTTGAAGTTGAAACAAGGGAACACAGTTTACATGATTTTATTTCTTTTTTGTTTATAAATAAATGAATAAAATATTTAAATTAAATAATATGTATTTGTTGTTTTTTCTGTAATTTTTTTAATTTGCTTTTCCATCTTTTGAAAATTTTTCACGATTCCCATTCACAATCCAAAAGACACGACAAAGGTGTTTTTTTATATTTTCTAATACACTTGTTTTCTAATACCAACACACACCCAAAAAAAGCACTACAATGATTAGTTTTACTTTAAATACACACTTTGATGTTGTTGCTGTTGTGGTTGTTTACTTATTGCAATGATTGCATATTGCACACACGCACATGCACCGCTTCAACGCCCCAACGATGAGAAGCCGCAGCTGAAGAAGCCACTAAGTGTAGGTGAATAACTAATAATACAAATAATAATAGTTAGAAATTCGACGTTAACGGTAACGGCAGCCGAAAACCTCACTCAGCAAACGCACTCGACGACTTTCGCGACTCAACTGTTGGCCAGGCGCTGCAGCAAGTAGCCACTCACCAGCTAGCAGCCACCAACCACCAGCCAACAAACAATCACTTGAACCGTCGACGAACAAAAAGAAACATAAACAAAAACAAAAACAGCAGCAACAATAAGGCACAAATAATGAGCAAAGGCAGCAAGCGGCTATGGTAGTATAACAACGTACAACAACAACAGCGTTGACTAGCAAGCAATAGCACAAGCGTTCAGCTACTAGCATTGCTGTTACCGTTGGCGAACGATTGCGTATGTATATGTGGGTGTATATATGTAGGTATATGTAGGTATGTATGTGTGTGTGACTGTTTCTTTAGCTTACATACTAGGCCACGTTCGTTGCTTAAGTAGTTCGTTTGCTTGGCCGTCGGCCACGGAGAGCTTTTGGCTTTTAGCTGCGCCTGTCCCCTCCTTGCCTTCGTAGCATTTCTGCGCATTGTTGTTGCTCCTTTTTAATTTCTTTCTTATGCTTTTGGTCCGCTAACAGCTGTGCTGCACTAAGTCTTACTGTATTTCTCTCTTCGTCTTCGCCGTCACACTATAGCCGCTATGGATTACACACGCTGCTACGCTTCGCTTCGTTTGTAGATTGTAGCCGAGCGGGTAATCGTATAGCGTAACTTACTCACATTTAAACCGAACCTCACGCAACTTCCCTCATTCACACACTTCTTGTGCGCTTTGATTTTGTTTACATTGATTCTCTTTCAGCAGTGGCGCCGAGCTTTTGCCACAGTTTATGCAAAGAAGGTGCAAAAGAAGGCGAATATCGTGTTAAAGTGAAGCGAAGGTGGTTAAAGAAGTAGCTGCACTTGTATGCATGTTCCGAAGCTTTTGCTGCTAAGGCTTTACTCTTAGCAAGTGAGAGTTTATTCAAGTGGTTGAGATATTGAATTTATTTAGGCAGCTTAAGAGCATAAAATTGTATTCAGGTCTCTCTTAGCTGACTCTGAAATCTAATTTTGTTTAAAATTAGTTGAAAAATTAATTTTTCAAATAAATGTGTTCATTGTGTTTAGTATTTAATTTTCTTTAGAATTAATTTTAATTTCCTAAATAAAAATGCCTTTTTTCTACACTTCAATTAAGAATTTTACAGGTATTCCTGTCTTTAGGGGCTACAAAACACATAAAAACAGGTGGGAAGGGATAGGATTTAGGTATTATATCGAGAGTTCTTGAATTAATTGGTCCCAAATCCAACCTGGTTTGCTCCTAAGAGATACTTCTCCGTACGAAACGCAAAAATAAAAATTTGGACTCTCACCTCGGAATGTAAAGTATACAGCATTCAAGACGAACCTAGTGTGAAGTTTAAAACAAAATTAATTCGTTTTCATATTTTGATAGCTCATAGCTTTAGAAGTAATATATTAAAATATTAAATCGATATCTTAAGAAGTTGTTGAGTTACGGCTTTCCGAAGTGTAGCCGCTCAGTTCAATCAGCTCCATCAGTTTATCTTTAAACGCGTTTTTCTCAAATCCATATTCGGTTGAGTGATTACTCAGGGCAAAAGTTCTGATCACTGTCCATTTTTTTTCTCCATGTTCTCCATACAGTAACCTGCAAGTTTTTTGATCAAATCAAAAATTGAATTTTGGCAGGACAACAAGTACAGGTTAGATTTAACTTTCGAGACCGATTCCGACTACGAAGATCACGTAAAACCCTCTTCGATAGTTGAAACACACCCAACGATACAATTCTTAAACAATATGAAAAGGAGGTCTAGAAAACAGTTTAAATTTTAAGGTATAATTTAGCGTGAGTCTTTAGGTCTTTTGAACCTCTTGCGATAAAATAAATAAAATAATTTTTTTTTAAATATAATATTTTTTTGAGTATAATAGTAACTAATTCGCAAACTAAATCAGAAACTCTAAACAATAACCTAACCCCAGAATATGCCAACATCTGTTCACCTATTAATATTACCGCACTAAATATTATACAACCCATAATAGCACACACACACTTATATACATACATGTAGAGCATAGAGCGCGGTATTGCAAAAATGTTTGCATATGCCACTTAGTTAATTTCGCTAAAAAAGCTGTTCATTATGTCTATCATTAACACTAAGTGCCGATAATTATGTTGTTTATTATTATTGCTGTTGTTATTTTGGTTTTTGTTCGTTTTTTTTTCTGTGCTTGGTTAATTTTATTATGCTTGGTGTTTAAAATTTTTGTTATCTTTAATTTAATATGTATTTCCTTTTAATTTTTTTTAAACGAATTTTCAAGCTTCGCTCTAGCTTTTATATAAATTAAGTTTGGGAAAAAATATTTATTATTTAACACACGAGTGCGCTTAAATGCAATTAACACTTCTTGTTGGGCGAAGTCTGGCATTTAATCATAAAAATTAAAAACATTAGAAATTAAAAGTATTTTTTATAGCTATTATGTTTCTTGGACATAAAATATTAGATATTATCTCAGTGCAGCTATTAGTACATCGATTTTAAATGTACTTACTTTGATTCTTGGCATGGGAATCATTTCATTTCTGGGCTTATATCCACTTGCATGCCAGAAAACACGCGTTCTCTTTGTTAAGTTTTTTAAAGAGGCATTTTATTTAAAAATAAATATATAAAAAATTTACAGTTACAGACTTTAATGTACTTTAATAATCCGCGATTAATTTTGAAAATTTTTGGATTCCCTTGATCCTGTAACCGATCTTCAGGAGGATCTCCGAAAAAAGTTGTCTGGCGGTGATAAACAGGTAATGATTAAGAGAGTAGTCAAAATTGTGATTTTTGAAAATATGCCGGCTTTCCAAAAATACCACCTTTTTTTGTGAAAAAAAATTACACTTCAGAGTGACTTAAAAAATCGAAATTTTTATGAAAAATTACTCCTCCAATTCTTACCTGACATCTAAGAAGATTATGCGAAAATTGTAAGGCAGCGTTTCAATAAAAATGCGTTTAAACTTTTGGGAACCGATTGCACTACGTTAAAGAATTAGTACAAATTCGTTCATATCTCCGAAACTATTTGCCGACTCAACTTAACATTTTTGTAGAATATTCTCAAATCTATATACATTCGATAAATGTGTATAAAAAAAGTTATTTTTTTATTCACAAATGGATATGATCTCTTAAATAAAATTATTTAAGTATTCAACTAAATAACATTTCAACTTATATCTTTTAACAAATCTCGAATAACATAAAACGTTCTCGAAAATGCTGAAATAAATCAAAAAAAGAGAAGAAAACAAAAAAGATAACAAAAAATACACATAATATTTAATAAGCTCAAAACAAGCTAAAAACCCAACCATAACTCCTCGACAAAGATTGGCAATCAGAAAAAAAGCTCAGTATTGAACAAACAAAATTTAATAGGGGAGTATAATTTAATTAAAAATAATATGATCGATAAGCAAACAAACCACACAAGTTCGTTAAGGCGTTATGTGCAACAAAGTAGTTAAAATTTTTATTTAATTAATTAAGAATAAATAAAAGTAATGTGGAAACCAGAAGCATATCTACAAGCAATTAAATATTTATACACAATATATATAAATATGTGTAAATCATGTATTTATATATATAAATCAATTGTGGACTGTATAAAAGGGAAAGGTTTATTTAATAATTTTACCACCAATTCTATAAGAAAAACTGTCAAAATTCAGCGGAACATTGTTTTAAAGCAACATTAAAGTTTAAGTGTCTAGACAGCCATTTAGTCAAATCACTTGGTTCCAGATCCTGTCAATAAGGGGCTGTATAGGAATCTCCCAACCACTGGGAGCTTAGCTTCTGGTAAGTCACAATCAGTATGTCTGGAGTAGCGTTGTTCTGATACAACACAAATCCTCTCTAATTGCCAAAAGTTGTCTGCTTCTTGGTGCATTTTACGTGATTGGCTTTTACAGTATTGCACATATATAACGGGAGTTTCAGATTACTAAAACCGTCTATGGCTAAAATAATGTATTTCTTTTTATTTAGTAGTCGGTGTTCGATTCTGTTCAAATGTTGTTGAGTTCCCATTAAGTAAGTACTCTGAACGCATTTTAATTATTTATTGCAAACCTTCGAAATTAAAAACAAGGAAAAGTTGAAACAGCTACCACACGAAATAAAAATATTTGGTATTGTACGAACTCTGATCTGGTTGAAATGATGTAATTTACCTCTAAATCTATATACTTCTAGACATTTTTCCGCGATTTCGACCTTTAAAAGTTCCTATAACGTCATTGTCGCTTTTTGCCATTTCCAAGACAGTTATGAAAGTGCAATCTAAAATACAATCGACATAACTTTGTCAGGTGGCGGTTACGTATTTCTAAGCTTTGAATAGATTCAAAAATATGCCTCCCATTCAGATGAAACATATATATTTAAAAGGTTCATAATATATTACATATGGACTAAAGTTGTAGCGGCGACTTCCCATAAAGATACTAAGCTCCTATCTAGTTATAATATTAAAGCGTTACTGTTGTTCATCGAGAGAAAAATTCACTTCTCTAAGCTTGTTTATTTCGGCTCATTTTTACGCAAACCGTTTTTAGAGTACGCGACAGAGCTAGATGATAACCTAAACTATTATTGTTAGACTCTAATGGGACAAATACTCGATAGATAAGGGTCCAATCAGTTAAAATTAAGTAAATTCAAATTTTTATACTCTCGCAACCTGTTGCTACAGAGTATAATAGTTTTGTTCACCTAACGGTTGTTTGTATCACCTAAAACTAATCGAGTTAGATATAGGATTATGTATATATAAATGATCAGGATGAAGAGACGAGTTGAAATCCGGGTGACTGTCTGTCCGTCCGTCCGTCCGTGCAAGCTGTTACTTGAGTAAAAATTGAGATATCTTTATGAAACTTGGTAGGCATGTTTCTTGGTACCGTGAGATAGTTGGTATTGCAGATGAGCGTAATCGGACCACTGCCACGCCCACAAAACGCTATTAATCAAAAACAAATAAATTGCCATAACTAAGCTCCGCAATAAGATACAAGACTGTTATTTGGTACACAGGATTACATTAGGGAGCGGCATCTGCATTTAAATTTTTTTTTTTAAAGGGGCGTGGTCCCGCCTCTAATTGGTTTAATGTACATAACTCCTAAACCGCTAATGCTATAATAACAAAATTCACTGGAAGCAAATGTTTTTACCACTTCTACTGACAGCGTGAAAATAGTTAAAATCGGGTGGCAACTCTGCCCACTCTCCATATAACGGCACTGTTAAAAACTACTAAAAGCGCGATAAATCAAGCACTAAACACGCCAGAGACATTAAATTTTATCTCTGGGATGGTATGAGATGACTTTATAGGAACCGTGTTCAAAATTAGACAGTGGGCGTGGCACAGCCCACTTTTAGTTGAAAACCCATATCTTGAGATCTGCTTAACCAATTTCATCAAAATTTGGTACATAATGTTATTTTCATATTTCTATGTTATAGTGCGAAAATGGGCGAAATTGGATCACAACCGCGCCTATTTTCCATATAACACCATTTTCAATTCCATCTGATTCTTTCACTTTCCACTATGCATATCAAGAAACAATGATTATATCGGGGTAAAACTTTGCGTGAATAATACGTTTAAAGTATGCCACCTTGTGACCAAAAATTGTCTAAATCGAACCAAAGCTGTTCAAGCCCCTAAGTACTAAATATGTGGACCCCAGTGCCTATAGTTGACCTTCTACCGAAAATATATGCCAATTCACAAAGAAATCTCAAACGAGTATACCATTTGACTTTGCGAGAGTATAAAATGTTCGGTTACATCCGAACTTAGCCCTTCCTTACTTGTTTCTTCATAGCTTTTACCAATTTAAAAGCTTTCAAGAAATATCAGCATTCGCCGCCAATAAATCGACTATTTTTTGCCAATTTGTTGGTCCATTCTCACTGCTGCTTTCGTTGTTTACTTTCCTGCCCTCTTTTTCTAAAGTCGCTTGTTGCTATTTTTATTATTAATTATGCGCGCCAACGTATTTTGACAGCTTTCTAACTCGTTACTGTCATCAGAGGTTACGTGTTTTGCCGCCTCTGCCGGCCATACCAGATTGCGGACCAAAGACTTTGACCTTCAAAAAATGCGCTTAGAACACAAAATGTTTAAATTACCGTTATTTGAGATGAATTAACAAGTTGAAAGATAAATAAAAAGTTTTAGCTAACGTATGAATAGAAAATATTGTGTTGTCAACAGCAGGAAGCTAATGGTTTTTGGGATTTTTAATCATTTCAAGCAAGTCTGCATAAGTTTGTTTGCTTTGTTATTGTTTTTGTTGCGCATAATTTTGTTATAAACCAGAAATGATGGAAATATTAAGTCGGCCAACACGTTTCATACAAACACGCTAGACAATTTATTGACAAGCAACACTTGTGCTACATATGTGTATTTGAGTGTATGTGTGTGTGCATATGTAAATATAAATTGGTCTTTGTAGACCAGCGTTAACACGCATGCGTCAATGTCAGTTACTGTTATTAAGCTGAAAGAATTGTGATTTCTTAGTTTTTTTAATATCTTATTTTTTGATAATTCAATTGTGTATCTGTTTCATGCGTGATGCGATTTGATTTAATGATCAATCTGCTGCTGTTTTGATTGAGTTGCAATGAAGATGTCATTGAATTTTGGAGACTAATTCAAAAAAGGCAAACAAAAACTCAAGAAAAGCAGCATTGAATGAGATTATACGCGTATAAATATTTGATAAGCATTGATATGCCTGATTATGCACGCACATAAAAATTCGAACATTTATTTAAGAAAAATATGTACAATACTTGTAGTATCACTCAAAGTATTGTCCATCTGAAGCTGTGATATTTTTCCATCTTTCTGGCAATTTGTGGATTCCATCCCAAAAGAATTTGCCGGCTTTGCGGCCAAGAAAAAATTAAGCGAATTTTTCATACCCGAACCGCATTCCAGTGAGACCGTTCTGCATCGACCGGTCAAAATGGTAGTCAAATAGGGCAAGATCTGGGCTATAAAGCAGGTGAGGATTAATTTACCTGCTGCAGAAGTTTCACATATGATTTTTTAGCAATTAAGGTTGGATCCATTTTCATCACGAATCACAATTGGATGGAAAAATTACTTTTTCGTAGCGTTAAATCAACGGCAATTGGCTTCAATTCGTATGACACTTAATTTCCTTAATTTTAAATGTATACGACTGCTTTTAGCCGTTTTGAATTGGTTGTTGTTGTGACTTACTGCTGTTTACGCTTCAAATAAATCACATGTGATGAAAAGGACGCGCACAAACAGTAGCTTTCCAACGCATGTTCGGAATATTTTAAAAATGGAATAATAATCAAGTTATGCCGCACAAATATAGTTTTATAACCGATATATTATATATAAATATTTATACATTAACAACCAACAACTTATGAACATCGCCTCCAAAAGAAAGACATCTTCTCAAATTTTGCTGCAAAGAACGCATGTTTGTTTTTAGCAGAAATAATTAATTATGCTTTATTTTAAATTTTATTATGTTTCTACGCCAATTCCATGTAAACAAAATGCAAATCAGTAGAAATTTTCTTTGCTAAGAACACAACGAAACTATTTGAATTATCACTAGTCAATTAGCAAGCACGTTTATTTGGCTGCTCATCAAGCCCTACCCCCTTTTATAAAGCGTCGCACGTTCTCTCGTCAACCTTTCGAAATAACTGTAGTTTGCTTTTTTTTGCTCATAATTTCTTAATTTCTCTGTGTGCTTAATTATTATTTTTATAATAAAATTTCATAACAGCGTAGATGAAATTTATCAACATTTTAAATTAATGCGCTAACTTTTATTAGGTTGAAAAGAGTTCAATGCTTCGGCTATCGGCTATTTTCATTTAGTTTTTGTTTTGATTGGCGCCTTTTAATGAATTTCACGTTTGTTTACGGTAAATTTTGGGCCTACGCTTTTTTGGTTACAATATTTTACTTTTATGCTTATTAATAATAAAGTGCTCTTGGGCTGGCGAAGTTCAATGAACGGTGTTTAATTACGAAGAAAATGTACTGAAAAAGACATTTAAAAAAAATATAAAAATTATTTCTAAATAAATACTATATTTTTATCAAGCAATGGTGAAAATTTAATAAAACAAGAAAAAACGTAACCTTCGGCTTCGTCGAAGCTATAATACCGTAAGTAACTCGCCAAAGATTTGCTCTCAAAGGAAAACGTTTTGCTAGTTCTTTCTAGCCACGTTGTTTGATATAAACCACTTTCAAGTCGAATTAAGGTCACTTAATAAGAAACAAATAGCCTTTATAAAGTTCTATATCTTGGTTTTTATCGGTCACTTTGAATTGCAGCTATATGCTATAGAGGTCCGATATTGACAGTTCGATCAAATGAGCAGCTTTTTGGTGAGAAAATATCGTGTGCAAAATTTCAGATCGATCTCTCAAGAACTGACAGGCGGACGGATAGATCAACGGACATGTCTACATCGACTCAGCTCGTCATGCTGATTATTTATGTACCATATATATTTTATAGAGTCACTGGCGTTTCCTTCTGGGTGTTACAAATTTCGTGGCAAACCTGCCCTGTTCAGGTAATTATACACCATATATATCGAACAAAATAGAATATAAAACTCAATGCTTAAATCTGGAAGCCACCATTATAATTGTTTTCCATTATAATATTCTCGAAACTTTTTTTTTTCTAAAATATTTAAAATCAGTTTGATAAGTTCAGAAAAATCGTATACTTCAAATCTCGAGCAATGCTTCTCAACAATAGCAAATATCCGAGCTCCAGCTATTTTTCTTGTAAAAACTTTTCTGAGTATACCCGCAATCGTCATTTGTTTGACCGCAAACTTAAAAAGTAACTTTGATCGATTGTTTTGAATTGAATCTTAGAGAGAATGTTCTGAATTGCCATTGGCCACCACTCTCATTCCAATTTAGCCTAGAATTATATACCATCTGATCAAAAATGACTCGGACTGGTGCATTTAAAATGGCGCACGCAAACTGAATTGATGTATTTTTTCATATTTGTACAACTTTTTTTTATGATATAGCAGAATTTTTACTTATTATTATATAACGCAATATCTCATATGACTTTCTTAGTGATATACTGACAGCCTTTGTACCTAACAAGAAACTTTTCTTTCCTAATCATACCACTGTGCCGCCCCAAAAAAATCGAGTAGGCGTTTCTACAAGTATTGTACTAAAAATTACATCAAATAAATCACCATTTATTAACTACATACGTCTGTTAGGTCTCTTTGAAGACACTGACAAATCTTTATGACAAGTGCGGCGCTAGGCATTAGTAATGTGTGGGAATATTTCGGAGAGTGTTCAGGCAACAATTAATTACTCAGTACATTTGAACAAGGAATGGTAATGGATAGTTTCGTATTAAATATAATTTATGAAATATGAATATATAGTTGCCAAATCAAATATTTTGTTTTATTATTATTATAACATTAAAAACTGGTGCTTTACCGGTTCTCCAGGCTTAGAGGTACGCATACTCAATAAAGTACATATATTGTACATCACAATGAGAGACGGCAATTCCAAGTACTATTTGCTTATAAAATTTGTATTAAAAGAGAGAAACACGAAAGCCTTGTCTTTTCCAATAACCCAGAAGTATGTTTTTTCATTCTTCATGGTGCAGTTGGCAAAATCTTAAAAGCACATATTTTCTACAATTGGCAACTCTATTCTAAATTATATGTAAATTGAACACGTAACGAATATTTTGCCATTTTTCGATATACGGCAACTTTAATTCTTAATAACTTTTTTTAAATACTGTTCAAATATTTTTCGAAATGTATTTCTCAAAGCCATTTATATAGCACAAATTTGTAAATTTTTTCAAAAATAATTTTTCAAAGGGGAACTCCATTCCAGAATATGACCAGCTTAGAGATTCCAATTAATTTCAGCGAATTTAGAGAATAGAGACGTAGTCAATGTTAATTGACAGAATGCAGCAAGAGTATTCTTGAAATTTTCTATTAGTAATATGTCTGTTTGAAATTAATTGAAGTAACATCAACCAGAAAATTATTCTTTTCACTGAATAAAATGTGTCTTAAAATTAAAACTAATTTCAAAGAATTGGCAGTAGAGTTAACAGATGTTTCTTAATGCGCGTATGTAAATTATTATATGATGTTTGTCTGTATATGTGTATATACTCGTATTTATGAATAACGCACAGCTGAACTGCTCAGAATTAGAAACTGTGAGACATTTCAGCCATTTGGCCAGTCATAAAAATGCGACATTATTGACAGTAAGTGCTAAAAGCCATAAAAAATATAATAACTGTTAATTAGAACAACTTTTAGCTGCTATAATCTTCGAAATTAATTTGCATTTAGCACAGACTTCATAAACACAATTTTTTTTATTTTGCTTATAAACCCATTTAAACATTAATAAAAGCATAATTATAGATATAAAAGTAAATATATGTATACATTAGGGTGGAGCGAAAAAAAATGTTTTGCTTAGCCTAAGGGTAAAATTTGTAGATTATATAAAAAAAAATTTGGATAAAAATTTGGAAAAAAATTTTTTTTTTTAACATCTAGAGGTGTCACTTTTAAAGTAAATTTCGAGTTAAAATTTTTTTTGGGTTCAACTTTTTACATTTATATAAAAATTACCGAATTTGATGATTTTTGATTCAAAATTTTTTTTAACGTTTAAGGAAAGCATGTTGTCGTTTAAGACTTTTTTTTAAACTCCAATAATGACCACAAAATTTTTTTTAAGTTGATAACTTTTAATTGTCCAGAAATAGGACTCTCCACAGTTTCTAGAACACTTATCAAAACTTTTTACGAAATAAAAATGTTAACTCGAAACTTTACTTTAAAAGTTAGTGGGCCGTCTCTAGATGTTAAAAAAAATTATTTATTTATAATCTACAAATTTGACCCTTAGGCTAAACAAAAAAAAATATTTCGCTCCACCCTAGTATATATATAAACATATATATAAATATGCATATCTTTGTGTAAAGAATAATACTAGTTTTTTTAGTAATAATGAATTTGAAGACGTTTTTATAAATTTACGTGTATCTTGTAAAAACACAACAAGTAAAACAAACGAGATATGAGATTCAGCTCTCTTTAAATCTGCATTAAGGCTTTCAATAAATATAGTAAATAGAGAAATTTTTGGTTTAACTTGATTTTGCTAAAAAAAAATTGTCTAAGTTTATGCGAATATATATTCCACACAAAATCATGCCCTTCGTCATGTGCTCATCCTCCCGTTTCCTTCAAGGCTACACTTTTCTTTGACTTCTTGGAGCTGTTAAGGACTTTAATATCAATTGCATTGCAGACATTTTATATAGAATTTTATAATTTTTATGGAAGTTTTTGCTTTGCAATATTTTCAGAATTTGACTATTTTTTAACAGGGTTTTGTGTTTATATCTGTTCAAGTATTCTAGTAACAAAACTGTATTTTTATATAAATCCAAGATTTTTTAAAATTTTGAAATTATTTAATTCATTAAGAACATAATGCCATTTAGGATATGCTCAAATGTAACTCCTTTTCTAGCAGATTTGTTACAAAGTTTAAATCTAAATCCTTTACAAATTAATGTGTGAATGTGTTTTAGTTTAAAATATTTTTTTTTTGGTCTTGAAATATTTTCTAAATCGCAGTAATTAAAATTTATTTAATAAAGAGTTTGGTAAAAACTATTTGACGAAATTTTACGTTTTTTCAAATAGTTTATATACCAAACGTATGTCCTATATATAGTTATTTACTTTAAAAATCTTACTTTATTATCCTTAAGAAGTAGAATATTGAATCAGAGTTGCCACATTTTCTCTTTGTTTTTCAAAAAATTGTTTCGATAGTTTGTAAATTAAATACTATAAATAGTTATGTATCTAATCACAAAAAACTTTTTAAACTCACTCCAGAATGTCTTTTTTAACCCTACTGGATAAAATTTTTTAGTAAACTTTTATAATTTTATTTTTTATTTTCCATATTCACTATCTTATAATGAACTAAATGCATTTTAATTTTTATTATATATTTTTATTTTATTAAATCGTGTTCATTTTTGTAAAAAAACTCGCCATAGATTTTAATTATGCCTCACACTCATGTCTATGCATTTACTATTTTGTTTATTTGTAGGTATAATTGTTTAGTTTACACGCGTTAATGGCATTTGCACGGTGACGTTTCTATTTGCGCTGCGCGTGCATAAATAAACGGCTTGAGCAACGAACGTGCAGGGCGTGTGAACGGCAGACACCAGTGGCAGCCACGCTGACACAGCACACGGGCATACAAACATACAGACATGTGCCATGTTGACGCAATATGTATGAGCAGTACTGATAATGTTGTCGTTGTTGTTTTTTTTCATGTACATTTGCATTTGCTTCCTTTCAAACAAATGTTCAGGTTTGCATTACTTTTGTTACTTGCTTTTAATTTTTATTTTTTACTATTACATTTGTTTATACCCTGAACAGGATAAATTACATTTGCCATGAAGTACCTCTCAAAAGAAAGACTCCATAAAATATATATATATATATAAATATATATATCTAGGATATGCTAATATATCTAAATGATCAGCGCGACGAGCTGAGTCGATTTAGTCTAGTCCGTCTATATATATGCGAATGAGTCCCTGAGTTTTTGAGATAACAATCTGAAATTTCGCACCTGTTCTTTTCTCCTCAAAAAGCTGTTCATTTAACGGAACCGCCAATATCGACCCCTATAGCATATAGCTGCCATATAAGCTGGTCGATCAAATTCAAGTTCTTGTCTGGAAAACTTTTTTATTTGACGTAATATCTTCACGAAATTTGTCAAAAATTACTACATAAGACTACGCTACAATCTCTCAGCATATTGTACAGCTAAAAGTACTATATATGCCAGCTATATGCATACAAATTGATCCATCAAGATCAAGATAAAGATCTTTTTATACCCTTTTATTATCATATTGTGAAGGGTATTCTATTTTCAGTTTACATGTACCTTTGTTTTTGTTTTTAATAATTTTTTTTTTTGTTTTCGTTTCCGAAGTGCGCAATGTCTGACGAATTCTTGCTGATTTGCTAAATTTGAAATGTTAATTTTCTGCTCTTTTGATTTTCATTACGAAGTGCACATATTCTCAAGCCATTGTGGCGGTGCAAATGAATATTTTCGCTTCAAATTTTTATTTTTCAAATATGTTGTTATTATTTTTGTTATTTGACTATGCCGTTTGTGTGTTGCGGAAATCTCAATTTCGTTTGCATTTCCATTTTGATTTCCATCATTACGCAGTCGCGCGTATTTATTCTCAGTCGTCAGCCGTCAGCTGAGTTACCAACTAAATAACAACTAACTAACAGGCCCACCCGAGGTCCAAATGTATGTGTAAACGTGTGCGTGTTTGTATGATTTTCATTTTCGTTTGCCATGCGATCGTTTTCATTTTCATTGCAAAATTCATTTCCACATCGTCGGCATTGTGAGGCGGCTGCTGTGAATTTGCCACAGTTTATTTTGTTTTTGCAATTTTTTCGCGATTTTGATATTATTATTTCTTTTGTTTTTGTTACTACTTCTTGCATTAGTTGGCATTACATTTTTTTTCTAATCATCGTATATGGCAAGCAGCTGCTCCACTGACAAAAACCTCATGTTGGCTTATGGTTATAATTGTTGTTGTTATTGTTGGTGATGGTGGCGTTTGTACCCGCAACAGTTTGCCACATGTTGCGAGTTTAACAGCGTAGCAGTCAGGCAATGTGACGGCATGACAGACGGTTGCCACAGCGGCACACCAACCACCTTTCTACCCACCATTGCCAAGTTGAATGGTGGCAGGGCGGCTGTCAAAGCCAGCTGCGTCTGTTTGACTGACTGACTAACCGTATGGATGCGTAAAAGACTACTGTCTGCCGCTGCTACTGCCACTCGATAATATGTTCATCAGTTCACATTTATTTGGTCGCTTTGCTTGTGCGACTTCAATTACTTGCATTCTATTTTTAAACACGTCCGAGCAGTAAATAGAAAAATCTTTATACTTTTATTTATTGTTTTTATCGCCATACAAGAACTTTATTTTGACCGTTCCGTTTATGTGACAGCTATATCATATAGTAGTCTGTTTTGAACAATTTGTTCGGATATTACACCGTTATATGGGACAATACTCCATACCAAATTTCGTGAAAATGTCTTGTCATATAAAAAAGTTTTTCATACAAGACCTTAATTTTGATTATTCAGTATGTATGCAGCTATATCCTATAGTAGTCCGATAGCGGTGGTTCCGACAAATTAACAACTTGCAAAGAAAACAATGTTTGGAAATTTTCAGAGCGCTATCTGAAGGACTAGTTCAAATCAACTCAACTCATCACGCTGATCATTTATATATTTATATTTTTTTTTATAGGGTCTCCGACGTTTCCTTCTGGGTGTTACAAACTTCGTGGCAAACTTAATATACCTTGTTCAAGGTATAAAAATAATTATAAAATCAAAAATTTGTATACAAATACAGCTTACAAAGCTAAATACAGAGAAAATGAAATCGGTTTTTTTTTCTTATTACTAACAGAAATTGTCATATGTTGACAGTTCTGGACTAGACTAAATGAAAAGAAGACTTAAGAAACGAATACAACAGACGAAATACAAAAACCATAAACACTCGACAAACCTGAATACGAATTTTTAGCGCACATAAAAGGTTGAAGTCATGACATAGGAAGAAGCTGGTAGTGTAAAAGGTGAGGAGACTTGTACAATGCTTCACCTAAGGTTTGTATTTCCGAATAACTCCAAGAATGCATTGGTAGATTTCTGCCTTATTTCCACCCTCTTGTTCTCTGTGAAAAAGAAGAAACTTTTAAACATAACAGACAGTTTAGAGAAGACCTCAAGAATACACCGTTACTCCTAAGTGGAATACTAAAGCATTTTTATAGCCTTTCATAGAATAAATAAAACAAAATCGAAATGCCCTATATTAAGAAAATTTACTCTGAAATATAAATGAAATGTCTGTGAATGCTTGATCGGTGGTTGTGGATTTCATACACAATCTCACCAACTAAAAACAAACCTATTATAAGTCAATTGCAATTCATTGCGAGCTCATCACAATAGAAAAGCCCATAAGGTGTCCAGTGCGCAGGTGTGGAGGTACTTGAAATTCCACGCATGCTATGTAATTCTGCGCTTATAGCATTCGCTCGTTCCACCGCTCAGCAATGGTGCATTGATTCATTGCTACATATGCACGCGCACACATATACACAGACTCGTGTACATCGTATATGTACCAGTCGAGCCGTGGTTATGTGGCTACGAACATCAAAAATTTTCCACATAAATATGCAATCGAAGCGGTGGTTAAAAATGCGTTAAGTTGCGGTCTTCTGGCATGCTAAAACTTACTTAAATGTGCAAAAATGTTGTTGCGGCGCGCTGAGCCCATGCGAGTCGAATGGCGCATGCGCAAAGCGATATTTTAGTTCATTTGGTAATCAATGAGCGAGCAATGCATGTAATGTGCACACATGTATTTGTGTGTGTCTGTATGAGCTAATGTATTAGTTAATTTTTGGAAATTGCATGCAAGTGATTATATAACAAAGAGAAAAGTGTTGGATGCTCACGATTGGCAAATTATAGTGATTTGCGATTATTTCTTGGTAGTAAAATAAATTAATAATTTTTAACAAATTTCACAATGCGCATGCTGTAATGTTTTTTGAACTGAAAATTTTGTTTAACTCAACTTTTATTTTTTGCATATTTTTTATTTTATTTTGTAATTTTTATCCAAATATTGTATATCTTTAAAATATATTAAAACTCACTTTATCACTACATTTGCATGCATAAATAATTTTTCAAACCAAAGTGGTAAAGATATACAACAGCAACAACACCCACACAATTAGCAGAACTCCACTTAAGCCGCCTGAAGCCATTGTCCACACGACAAAGCTGTTGTCACCAAATATTAATGACTATGGCACCGCCAACATCGAATTAAATCATTTATCAGCGCTAAAATTCATTCGTAAAAATACATATCTCACTAGCTTGTTTCAATAAAATAAAAACAAAATGCAAAAAAATACACATTTCCCCAAACTAACATATATAACCGTGTTAAAGACAAGACTATGCACAATCTGTGAATAATGAAACAACAATGGACAAATGTCGTCATTTAGCCGCTCCACATCGGTGCAAAAAAACTCACACAAACACTCACACATAAATAAATAAATACAGTTCTAGTGAAACATATCAGACAATTATGCTGTAAAAATGTGTTCCAATGGATTTTTCGCCTATTCAAAAGCATTTTGTACATTTAATTCACACTTCTAATTTAACAGATTTGTAGTTTTTATTGTATTTCAGTTGACCTTCTGCATATTAAATAAGTTGGTTAAAATGTTTATGTGTGTTGGCGAGCTCAGCAAAGTAGACCAAAACGGGTAAGTCATTAAGTGGAAATGAAAATTATATGCTTTGCTGAGGTATTTGTCGCTCTAATACGCTTATTTTTGCTGGAATTGACCCAAAACTAATTTCGGTTTATAATTGCTTATTAAGACTCATTTATGATGAATTGGTAGAGGTTAAATTTCAGAAATATTTTATAACCGGAAGACAGGAAAATATGCATTTATAAATACAAAGCGTATAATTTGCCAGAAGACTTAAAAAACAAACCTAAAATGGCATTTAAAATACCCCTAACAAAAAGAGTTGTGTGTATGCAATGAACCTGAACCCAAATATGTATCATATATGAAGGAAAACTGTTTGTAACAAACTTCAAACTGAGTTGAAAATAGTGGTTATATAGGACATGAGAAAAAAGTAAGCAAACAAATAGAATCCAAATTTATAAAGTACATGGAGAAAATACCGAAAGTACCGAACCATACAGAATATAACCAACCTCTATTAGAATTTATAGAATCCATGAAGAAAAAACTTAGGCAACGAACTTGAACACAAATCGCCATAATGCAGTACATTGAGAAGATACTAACTTGAAAATATTGTAGATGCACAGAACAGAGGACTTAAGATGCGAACCTGAATACGAATTATAGAATAGATGCACTAAAGATTTAAGCAATGAACCTGGTTCAAAAAAACTTTAATAAATAAAAATAATTTAATAATCTGGTGCTGAGAAAAATTTTTCTGCTTAAAATTATCTCAATTCCAAAAGCTACAATCATGTATCAATCACATCTCCCCAATGATAGTCGCCTTATCATTCACGCGGTTAGGCAAAATATTTTGGAGGCTGCAACTTGTCAAAGTTGCCAATAAGGAAGATGAGATGAAAACATCTAGACACTTTCTTCTCCATTGTCCAACTTTCGCCAGACAAAAGTGGACACATGTCGGTTGCCTTACTTTCCACAAACCCGGCTGATACTGATAATTCACTAAAATATGTAAAGAATATGTAAACAGATGCAAGAAACTAACCTGAATATAAATGTGAAGAGTATATGAACTAAAGACTTAAGCAACGAACCTGATTCCAACATACGTTAAGCAACAAATAAAAATGTAAAATATCAAAACATTTATAAAACGGATTAAATAAATATTTGCAAAGTAAAATTATTTTCGTATTGAAACTATAATTAATATATTTACTGTAAATACAGTAATTATATTTTGTTGTTCAGATATTCTTATGAGAAATATTTCACTATGAGTAACTGACTAATTTAAAGTGACTTAAAGCAGGTAGATAAAAACATCTAAAAAATTTTTTTAATAAAAGAAATTGTCTTCAGGTTGTACTCGCCATTTATAGCGAATGCCTTACCTTAAAGATATCGCTTTCTAGTCACCAGTAGATACCATGCTAGACTAATATTAACTTATATACAAATATTAGTTGCTAACGTTATAAAAGTTAGTCTCATCAATAATTTTGATAGCTCTTTTCCAAGCCTCTGAAATCCAATTTACGAGTTACATATCTTATTTGTGCTGGCCTTGGCGTTGGAAGACCATGTCTAGTTTTAGTATACGTTCTATTTTTATGATTAATAATTTCAGCCTTGATATCATAATAATAGATAAGTTTTAATCAAGCTATATATTTTTGGTTTTATAAGAAGTTTTCTAAAAATTCGACCAAATTTCTCCTCCTTATATTAACATAAATGAAGGGACGCACAAAACTTTAGCTGCCTACCAACGATTTATTGATGAGATGAAAAGTTTTTCTGTGAAAGATAAATATTTAAAAAGTGCCCCATTGTCTGTCACGGTTTCACTGATTGTTAATATTGCTTTACATAAAGAAAATAGTCTCCAAATATTTTTGGTGAATTCTGTCGATTTCACAGTTCTTGGATAAAAATTCGAGTCCGTTCCAGTTACGAATAATTTTCAACATTTTCTTTTAGGGATACATAAAATATTTAATCAAATTAATATAATATATTTTTTTGGCTTACTTTTTATCTTAAGCGTTAAAATTAAATTTAATGTAACGCTGGAAAAACAAAGTTGGCTATAAAAAATTTCTTTACATTGCATGTTTGATTGCAATGATATTTCACAAAATATTACCATATTTCAAGCTTGCTTGTATCCACAAAAAGTGAATTCTCCTAAATTTGTGCTACTTATAATTGTTCTGAACAGTAAACTTGCTTGTATGCAAAAAAAAGGAATTTCTTTAAAATTATGATATGAAAATATATTGCAAAAATTAAATCTGAAATCTGCCCAAAAAATGTTAAATCGTGCTAAATGGAATGAATAGTGAAAAAATTTAAAAGTTTTTTTATTTTCAAACCGTGTAAAAACAAAATTAGGTGTATATCAATTTTTTTATGTAATTGTGAAATTTGTATTTATTTTCTAAATATTTGTATTTTGTGGCACATTATTGTCTTTATAAATGAAATATATAGGGCAATGTAGTGTGTTGAAAACATTTTCAACATATCAAATCACTGCGGGTAACTAAATTTAACACTATTTATGAACATTTAGTGCCAATACATGTAATAGACGTGCTTACAAATATACACACATTTATATACAGCTGACATCTTGCTGTAGGTCAAAATGCAGCATTTTTGATTTTTCTTTTTTTTTAATTTTGAACGAAGATAAAAATCAACAAACTCAAAAAATGGTAATATCTTTCAAACATCGAGCGAAAATGGCTTATGTTCACATGCCGAACAAACCTGCTGCGTTTCTATTGCGTGCACGCGCTATTCTTGTTTTTGTTTTTGACAAACATCATCAATTATGTGATTGTTGTTGTTTTCACATTTTATTGATGTTAATATATTTACGAGTGCATATTAGCTTATGATTATTGAATGTTTAGGCTGCGCGTTCGAATGAGGAGTGCCCTCAGCTGCGCTTCGCGTGATTGTGTTTGTATGTGTTTGTGTGCAAACATTCATATGCAACAAACCTGTCTATTACTGTGTTTTTGTTTTTCGTTAAGACAGTTTTTGTGTCAGCAAAATTGTCTTCTCTTTAAGGTCAATGATGCGCATAACTTTTGCTTTTTGCCGAAATCAATTGAAAGACTTTTGTTTTTATTTTCTTTGAAATTTAACTCAACTTGTTGAAATCATGCTTGCTCTATGGGTGAGTGAACGCCTCAAGCATGTTTGTCACTTATCATGAACTTGCTAATTACAGAGGAGCTAACATACAGCTAATTAAGTTTGATTTTGTGAGTGGAAGGCTGGGAGGCTGGAATTAGGTGGCAACTGAAGTGTATGTCTATCGGCACAAATGCATACATATTTATATTATAATATATATGGTATATAAATAATCATGTTTGGAAATTAAGGAAAAACAAAATTATTAATATGTTTTCTTTCGGTGTGAAGCAAATCTAACTTAATTGGGATTGGGTTTAAGGCTAAGCAATACCAACAATTTTACTCGCTATAAAGACGAGTTGCTTAAAATGTGCTGAAGTCTTAATTAAACTCTCACATAAATCAAAAGACAATACAAAGACTTCTTTTGAAATCCACTCTTCTTTATGTGATGAAATAAGTCGATTAATTTTAATAAATTTTAATTCTTATAATTTAGTTTTGACAGTCAGGAAGTCAAGTGCACGTGTTGCTTTGTCCACATATTTTATATTAAAAATTAGTGATCAGGATAGATCATAATAAATCAACAATTGACGTGAAAAAAAGTCTGCATTATCGAAATTTTATTCTCCCGGTATTAAAAGTTTTTAAAAGCAACCTAAGATGCTGGCTATATATGAAGAAACGGGAGATTTGGCATTCCAACTTAGACTATTGGATAAATAATGAGGGTATTCGTCTTATAATACTTAAATTCATGCAATACCACTACGACTAGTATTACAAAATTTGTTTTTAATAATGTTGGTCGACCTCTCGAAAAGACCCCTTCAAAAGCTTTTTTTTTGTTATAACAAGGGTTTTCTAAAATCCATCAGCAGTCAGGTGGGTTGCAACAATATCAACAATTATTCCGTGAATGATCGAAAACGTAAAGACACAGAGATATTATTATAATAAAATATAGTAATTTTTATACCTTCTTCATATAACTATTTCAATTAGCCATCCATTTAACCCCCAATCTCTGTGAGGATTAATGATACCGATTACTCAAATCAATCCTCATCGAATAGTCTTGTAAGATGGTCTCGATTTCCATCAATACTAGCAGAATAGTTGTTCACATTGGCTTCAATTACAGATAACTCTTTAATACAGAAAGTGGTTGCATCTGCCAACGATTACATCAAAAAAAAAAAAAACATAGAAAATATCTTAAACCAAATAACATTTAATAGCAGATGTTCTCAACATCTCTTATGGATCGATCGACTCAACACATTTTGGTTAATGTGTTTGCTGTGAAGCCTGTCAATGCTACACACATACCAAAAAACTTGGATTTGCGCCGAGTAGAAGTTGCAAAATAAATGCTTGACAATGTATCTGAAACCCTACATATAATAAAAGCAACATTACCGTTGACGAGATGTGGGTTTAAGAAGCTGACGTCGAAACTTTCCAACAATCTAGCAAATGGATTCTAAAAATGAGCAAAAACTGAAAAAAACTAAATTCGTTGAAGGCAGTGAAAGTCATCCCTGATGAGCGTATAACAAGTGTATAGAGAAATAGGATTAAGCGATAGCATGCTTGTTGCAAGAAGCTTTTTCAAAGACAATAATAAAGAATTGTATTAAATTTGTATTATTTTTTTTTTGTCAGACCGGGTCAAATTTGATCGCATGGTATATAGTATGTATAGAAATTCTGGTGGGTACATACCTTTATCTAAGCTATAGGCTATGTAAACCTTTTCTCATGGAACAAAGTACTCTAATAATTACTTATTGAAATCTCCTACTATTCACGAAACACATTCTGAATCATATATTGGTATACCAGCTAATATAGTAAGTTTATTTCGAAATCTTGACTGTCCGTAACCAATTTGTGCTACACTTGCAACACCCAACATCAACAATCAAAAGCAACACCCGCAAGCGAATCGTATAAAACTCGAGCATTCACGGCATTTCGAAAGCCTCCAAGTAAACAATCACTTAAAATAATACACTAGCCAGTTGCACAACCAGTGAATAATCAACAATCGCGGTTCAGTGGTCAGAGGGTGGCGGTTCAGGGCAGCAATGGCGGTGGCGTTCGTCCAACATTATTACCGCTACACTAATTCGGTTAATAAATTCATAAATCTGCGGCAGATTAAAGCCATTCGATACAACGCGCGCAGATAAGCCCCATGAATGAAAAGGAAGTGAGCGCGCACAAAGCTCGTATCACATACATAAACAAACATACCATGCGTATTAGACAATTTGATTAAGTCATATCGAATGTATATGTGTGTGTGTTTATTTTTATAAACAAAAAACGCGCTCAATAAACCCACAATTAATGCAAAGTAATCATTTTCGAACGCTACTAACTTCAAAACTTCATATGTGTATATGTGTGTATGTGTACACACCGAGCAATGGTATATGTGGATTGGCTTCGATTTTTCTTCAACGTCATTGCGCGCCCAGTGATTTAGTTTGTGTAGGTTTTCCTTGCCCGACCTTATGAACTTTCGTTTTGGCCCTTTTGTAAGCTGAACATTCTTTTTTATTATTATTTAATACTGTCTGCTGCTATTTTCGTTGTTTTATTGGGTAAGCCTCTGCGCGTGCTCGTGCGCATGCTCAACGTGAAGCGTTTCCATTACTTAAATTTAACAAATGTTTGGCCTTTGACCAAAATTGCTGGCGCATGCAATTATCTACTGAAGCTAATTTTTTGATACTGTTTATGTTATGTGGAAATATATAAGTATATATATATATATCTAGTAAATATTGTATTGGAACTGCTGCCACATTAAGTGCGTGGCCACCACCGGGATTGTGGGCTCAAATGTCCGGCTTAGGCAAGATGCAAGTTTAGGCAAGGATTTCTTACAATAGCGGTTAACTTTCGGTAGACTTATACGCATTTCTCTTATATATCTAAGAGAAACTCCACGGCGGCTCCTTCTAAAGCTTCTATTCCATCCAAATATGCAAGTTTTTATATACTCTTAAGAACCATTATTGATATCGTTAGCATTCTCGGCGGATTATGAATCGAATCAGATCAAAAATTATTAAAAATACCCTACTAGTTCATCTAGAGAGAGGGAATCTATCGCGTAGCCTATAAATATCTGTGCACTGTTTATTGGTAAATAAAGAGTATCACAATTGCCATATAACACCAAACAAAAAAAAGCATGACACAAAAAATTTATCTGGCGATTTTTAATATTAGCTCAATAACTATATGCGTGCGGTTTGCTAAAAGATGGCATAGCTTGATTATTATTCTATTGTTCCTATATTCGTAAAATCATGTGTTCTTCTTCATTATTTTAATATGGAGAAAACCTTAGCCGAAAGTCATCGTATTTTGGTGGAAATTTATGATGAACAGCTTCTAGCTAATCGAACGTACCTAAAGTGGCTTACAGGATTTAAAAGTGATGATTTTGTCTTGAAAGACAAAGAACTTCCAGGGCAGCCAAAAAAAGTTTGAAGATGAGGAACTGGAAGCATTGCTCACTGACGATTGTTGTCAAATACAAAAAGACTTTGCAGAATCTTTGGGAACCACTCAAACAGCCAATCCGTTTAAAAGCAGCCGGATACATTTAAAAGCAATGAAAATTGTGTGCCAAATGAATTGAAGCCAAGTGACGCAGAAAGGCGTGTTTTCTTGTCAGAAGTGCTGCTTTAAAAAGAAATTGTTTTTGCATCGGATTGTGACTGGTGATGATAACGGATCCATTAAGGCAACCCTAAACACAAAGAATGTGAAACATGGGCAACTAGTCAAATCAACGGCAAATTCGAATATCCATGACGTCAAGCTCTGTGCTGCTTTATATTTTGTAAACTAAGAAGGGCGTGCTGTATTATAAGCTTCTCAAATCGCGCGAACAGACTATGTGATGGGCGGTGATGGGCGGTGATCAAGCCAGCTATTCGGTATACGAAATTAAAGCTTTACCGAAGTTGGTCTTCCACTGATTCGATGAAGTAGTGCTGAGGTTGTGATATACAGATACCGACCTGACTGTGGGTTACACACTTAAGCTTAATAGAGATGTTATGATCCAACGATGTTACTACTAAGATAGAACAATAACTCAACTAGTTTGCATACTTTCTCTTTCTGGCAGTACTTAATGACATAATATGACTCGCTTACAGAGCGAAACTGGGAATCAAATGCACTGAGATTACAAAAATAGACACACATAAACAAAATATTTTTAATATTTATCAAGCTTTAGACACATTAATAACATACCACTGGAATCACATGTTTATAATCAAGAAGTAAGTTTTTTCATATCTTTCTTATTTTTCTATAACACTAACTACATAACTCTACTCTACTTGAACATATCATGACGCAATTTGTCACATAAATTCCTTACATATTTTAGCTTGAAGCGCATTAGTTCTACATTGATCGCTTTACACAAATCATTTTCAGGCTTAACGGTCAGCTATTTGCTGCTGTTTTGCATTGCCATTGGTCCACTCGATAGGGCAGCTGTCAGCTTGGCGGCAGTTGTCAACAAGTACTACTATGGTATGTGTGTATATGTCAAACGGAATTGTAACAAAGTCAAGTGGGTGACATATGACAAAGAAAAATCTTAGTTGGTTTGTTACTGGATGACAAAGAATGAAGTACAAGCACAATTAAGAGCTTGAAGCATAAGCTTATTTATAATTTATATCAAGCAGCAACTATAGAGGCTTATTCTATTATTTGCTGTTAAATTATATATTGTACAATTAAAAAATGCATCAAAGTGATAAAAAAACATTCGTAAATTTCTTATCTGTCACAGCAAAGAATAAGCAACTTTTTCTCGAATTCTGAATACATGATCCCGAAATTCCGGAATACAAAAAGTGATTTCGGGGTTGAGTGTTTAAATGTAGATTATCAATGACTTTTCTAATTAAAGCTGCTACAATATTTTATTCCATTTTTACTTTTCAGCAGAAATCTAACAAACTTTCCAATCGTATAATAAATTCAGTTGTAATTAAGCCATAAATCAAAATTTGAAAATTCACCACAGCAGCCTTGTCCCGAATTGTCATTTTGGGATTCAAAAATTATTTTGGTATTCTAAATGTTACGCTTATATCGGCATTACGTGTTTAAATCCAAACTATCAAATTTCAAATCCCGAAATTTCGAGATTAAAAAAAAAGAAGTTATTTCAGGATTGAGTGTCTAAATGCAAACTGTCAATGATTATTCTAATTAAAATTACTACAGGAAATTTTTTTTTTTTCAATTTTGCTTTTCGAACATATTTACCGCATACCTTTTAGCTTATAATACTCGTATGCTACTTAATATGTACTATATTTAAAGGTAGTACGACTGCATAGTAAATAGCTTAATTTAAAACCTGCTACTTGCATACCTTGGCTTCTTTTCATATTACCAGCGCTTCTACTCACGAATCAAGCTTTTTCCATCGTCAGTTTTTAATGTGCTCATGCTGCTCAGTGATGTCGTATGCAATTTATGCCAATATTACATGCAATAAATTATCGTAATAAATTAATAAGCATTGAGGGTAGCTATTTTAATTGCTATGTTGCATTTTCGAAAGTGGAGCAACCATAACTGAACAACTGGTTTTGCATAATTTTGCTATAATGGAAATTATACGGTTTTGCTTTGTAGTAATTGTTGTTGTTGCTAGTTGCAATTGTTTTCGAAGCATAACTGGCAAGAATAAGTTCAATTTGATCGGTTTGCGGGCGCAGCGCAAGGGTGTGTGATGTTTATCCACCCACAAAAGCGTCAATCACTTGCACTTGTAAGTGTGTGAACAATTGCTAGAAGGAATACGATTTATGTTTGTTGTTGGTGCAGCTTTTTGTGGCGCAATAGAATTTCAAGGTTGTGCTTGCAAATTTAATATTGCACAAACATATATTCCATTATGGCATAAAACTGCCGCAACTTAAAACTAGTGTAACCTTCACTCGTGTTGTTGTAAAATTTACCTACAAAAACTATCAAAATAATTTCCAAATAAAATCAAAGGAAACGGTCGCTCAGGTTTATGTCTTAAGTCTTTCGTATCAATGCAGTTAATCAATAAAAAAGTTTGAGCGCTTTTAAATAACCGTTAGCCAGCGAGTAATCATAAAAAAGTAATAGGAAACTGTGTAAAATAACATAAACGCAATTAAATCGTTGAGCAAATAATTTTTATTAGCCGAACATGCAAAGGCGCCGCCTTCACAGCCACCACCAGTACACCGCCATCACCGCCACCAATCATTTAGGCACGTTGTGCTGCATATATGCCTCGGCACAACTCAGTAACAACTTAACAGTTCGGCGTGGCGCATTTAGCGCATATTCCGAACGACCTTTGCAGGTGTGGTCGTCGCATTAACAACAACAACAGCATGCTGTTATGTCATTAATCAGCACAACTAATTCAAAACAAAATCTTGTAGGACATGAAAGTGGTGCAGTTGGCAAAGTGAGAGCTGCGAGATAGATTTTTAACACGTGTAATGTTACGCAATATGTTACTAACGAGTGATGGTGTTCATGTAATATAAAGTCAGCAAAACGTTTTACTCTCAACCAATTATTTAATAATAGATCACATTAAAAAAACTCAATAATGAAATTGCAAATATACTGGAACATCGCATAAAGCTTTGTAATTATTTTATTTTAAACGAGTGTCAAACGAATGCTCAACTCAAATGCACTTAATTTAGCGAGTTTGGCTAAGAAAAAAGTATTTTGAATGTAAATAAAATCTAAATATGAAAAAATAAACACTATAGAATTATCAAAGAAAATAAGTAAGGAAAGGCCAAGTTTGGATGTAACCGAACATATACTCTCAAAATTTTCAAAGATCAAAGCCGGGTGCATATTTTCAGGTGGTAAGAAAATTTTATATTAAAAGATATTGCAAATCAAATCAATATTGATTATTCGACGAAATCGGGAATGACATACAATCATATTTGGTATCTAATAACTGAAGTCCGATATACAATATTTATGTTAATATTATATTAAGGGTTGGGATTTACACCGATTTCACCATATTCAGCCAGTGGTTAAGAACACATTTAACATTGTGCCACGCACATTATCTAATTTTGACACCAACCCCTAAATAGGCCATATAGCCCGTACAAATAGGATGTGATATTTAATGCTTCTGGCGTGTTTATTTAGTGAATTATCACCCTCCCTATTCACACTGTCGGAGGAGATGCCGCAGGGTGCTTACTAAATAACTTGAGCTTTTCCCTTCAATTTAGACATTTTTTTGTCAAATCTCATTTATGTTACAATACTTTGATTTTATCATGTCTAATAATTTTTTATATACTTCTGTTGCATAAAACGAAATTTCATAATTGACCTTAGATTCCGAATTAATAAAAAAAAAAATTTTTTAATATAAAAATTCAAACTACATATGTTTCTTAAAAATACCTTGACAACCTCAAGCTCTTATGCAAAGATAAAAATACAGTGCTAAATTCAGTTCAGTGCAGAGTTAAAATACCGAACGCTCTGCCAATAAATAAAAATTACTCTCTTCAAGGTTATACACAGCATTAAATGGAAACATGAGTGATATAATTCAGTGAAAACAAACTGCTAATGGTTACTATCTGATGTACTAAAAATATAGTACAGTTTTTGAAGTATTAATGAAAAACACAAACCCAATAAGATTAGCGGATAACTTTTGCAATTTTAAACCGAAAACTAATCACGTTTTTGGCCTCGAACTAAACCAAACGATTGTAGTACTACGAAAAATGATTTTTAACACCTTTAAATTTTTTTGTTTATCTTACATATCACTCACAAGCGTATGTTTTTTGCTTCTTAAATATTTCTTAAGATTTACTTACCTTCCTCCGTGTTATATATTTACTCTTGTAATAACATATTTTTCTAATTTTCACACCCAAACCGACAAATCCCATACCACAACAACAACAACTACATTAAAAACGCAACCGTAGGCGTTGAAAAGCTACGCACCATATGACTCAATAAAAGTGTTGCAGGCCAAATGGTTAAGCGTGAACTCTGCTCAGGTTACCACAGCTTATAAGCCAGCACGCATGAAATAAATAGTCGTACAAAGGTAAAAAAGAAATTTAAAGATACAACGGATGAATTGTGACGCGGGCTCAGCAGGTGGCAACTGGAGAACTGACCCATTGATTGCCACTTCAGCGGCGCACAAAATCAAAGATCAGCTGAACCTTTGTGCGCGGGTAATTGAACCGCGAGAGTGAGTAGTAACTGTAATTGAGTACACGCCGGAAAGCTAGCTATTATAACAGATTATTTGGTTTACCTATTGATAGCTGTGCTTCAGAGACACTGTAATAGATAGGGGTATGACTATTTGATAGATATTGCTTAAATAGTTTTAATTTTTTTAATGAACTTTTATAATCTCTAAATAGTTTATTTTTGTCGAGAAATAACAACTATTAACGAACTATTGAAAGATTAGAAATTTACATTTTTATATGGAGAATTTATCGATTATACTTATTTAAGTTTATTTTTGTAGGTATTTGTATTATAAAAATGTTAGTTGGAGTAAAATGTGTTAAAGCATCAAGGAAACCTTTTTGGATGGTAGACAATACCTAAAGAGACATTTCAACAGAAATAAAAGAAATTGTAAAAAAAAATCCCAGAAATTACAATGGCTTCTTTATTTAAAAAGAACGTTGCAAAATATTTGCTTAGTTTGTAAGAAACAATTATCGATAAAAAAAATTTCGATAAATATTGATAAATGACAATATCCGTAATATTAAGCAAATAATAATTGTGGGTGAATATGGTGTAAAGTGTGTTATATAAAAATTTATAGACTGTTAAAAATTATATTTCTTTACCATCACACAAAAAGTTGTACACTGAAAAAAATATGCATAATTTTGTCAGTAAGTCAGTAAAGATTATCTTCTGAAAAGTATCGATTAAAACTAGAGCGATAATCGAAAAAAATGTTACCGTTAATTACCGTAAATACTAGATAAAAACATCGATGGGACTTATTGATAAACTTTGAAAAATCGATAGTTTTAAGAGCTTAATTTTGTGTAATCTTTGTTTACGATGTATTAAAAAAAAGCTTTGAAAAAGCTTAACAACTAACTGCTGATAATTATCGATAAACATATTTATATTATATAACGATAAACATTAAAAAGTAATCGCTTCATATATCTAGCTAAGTTTTCTATAAAATTTTGTATGGGTTGTTAAATTTAAATAATAATATATTATCATATAATTTTAAATTAAAATATCGATAAGATTAACTGATAAGCTTTGAAGAAATTTTTGAAGTTAAATATTGTTAAAACTTTGTTTATGATGAAATAAAATATACAACTTTTTAAACAATTAATTACTAAAAATTATCAGTTATTCTATATCGATAAACTTTAAAAAAATAATCGGTTCACATTTTCAGCTTACGTTTGTATAGTATTTCGACACGAAATTCCGCTACATTAAACACACATACATACATACACACTTTTTCGGATCTGTTCAATCAAAATTTCTCTTCTTATATTTATTACATTTGCATTACATTACACTCGTTTTCGGTATTTTTCTTAGTCAATCATTGTAAATGCTCTGATTAGCAATTGATTGTGAGCGCATGCGCAACGGAATTTCAAGTAATTTCAATACAACACGAAATATGGCAAAGTTTGCAAACCGCAAACTTATCTAATGATTTGGAAAAGGTAGCACTACCACCAAAGAAAAACAGCAAAAAAATCCTTAAAAACTCACTACGGTTTGGTCAACGCTTTTTATGGTGTGGAATGATTATATTGGAAATTCGCTCAAGGTTAAGCGTAAAATTCATAAAATCCGAAATGCATTAGATCGCAGCGGCGCTGACGCTGGTGCTACCATAACCGCTCATATTCTTCGCGCGCGGAAGGCGCTGCCATACTGACTATACGTATGTATATACACCAGTCATTGTTACAACAACACTTATAGTTGCCCAACAGCAATGGGTTTGGCTGCGCATGCGCAAATGATATTTTCCGTCAAGGAACGAATGTGTAGTCTATGGAACAAATCAATGAGTGAATTACTCACATAGCGCGATCAAAACAAAACAACGCTGACAATTACATTAGTACGTACCATTGCTTTTAGCAAACACAGTGCTCTTATTTTTATCACCCGATCACTATTTGTTATTGCTTTTGTTGCTGTGATTATTGGCCAGATTTTTTGGCGATAATATGCTGTGACGTTGGCTAATGCGAAAAGGCCACTGGTGGCGCAAAGCAACCGTTGTTGTTGCCGCTTAAGTAGTGACTATGCCGATGACGTTGATCACCCTGTCGAAGGTGGTGTCAACTCTACGCTTATTTATTTGTGTTACTTGTGCAGTTAAGTATTGTAGAAGGGTGTGTGTGTGTGCGTATTTCTGTCGCTTTTGCAAGTGTCAATACGCTAAGTGCGCTGGTGCTGTGTTCGCTGATTGACACGCGGCAAGAGTTGGGAATTTATTGCTTTTGCAACTGATTGCAGGTCAAAATGTACAGTTTTGATTGTTACTTCGAATTAAAAAGTGAAGGGAAATATTGTCGGTACAAAGTCAGACCTCATGCCAAGCAAATTGACGAATTCTTAAATGTGGGTGAATAATTTTTAAGTGACGGTTGTAATGAAATATTAAAGCTTAAATAAGATATTAAATTTAAGCAATGCAAAAAAATTTAAAAATCATTTTTTTTTTTTGAAAATCTTAAAATCTTTAAATTTTTTGCTTAAATCTTCTATACTCTTTATGAATTTATTTTCATATCAAATAATTAGTATTATAAGGATTAAAAATTATAGTAAATACATTTCCTTGACTTTAAATTGAAATTTTGCACACGGCCTTTTCTTCCCAAGAAGCTGCTCATCATGAACAATAAAATTTAAGTTCCGGTATGAAAACTTTTTCATTGAACAAGATATCTTCACAAATTCTGACATTAATTGCTACAATATTTAAATAAATTTCCCTGTCATACAAACTCAGCGATTCAATGCTAAAAAATTATCTAAGAGTTACATTTTCATTAAATTTAATTATAAAATAGGTGTAAACCCGGTTTTTAAATAATAAAAAATATTTTTGTGCAACTTTTTACAATAATAGCAATATTTAAACAGATCGCAATCTCTTTTAAAAATAAGAAAAAAAAACACTTCAAAAAAATATTTTATTTGATTTTCATTTTCAAGATTTAAATATAGAATCGTATTGTATTTTTGGTCAGCTAAAGTAATATATTTTTGTTTTTTAAATGGCTTCAACACTTTGTCTATTTTCAATGTTGTTCTTAAAAGTTAGGTGACAACACTCTTCAGTGAAAGTAGGAAAGATATTTCCTTTTTATATACTTTTATATGCAAATACGTGGCAATATTATTTAAAGGTATGAAATATATCATAAGACTTACCTAAATCATTTCTTGCGCCCAAATGAATAGTAATATCTTATAGCTCTAAGCTATCAAATATTTCCTTGTAATTTTATAAATACAGAAATTCAGGTTGCCACCAGTGTAAAACAAATATGAAAATTTATTTTCGGCACCTCATTTACCAAATGCAGTGTCAAAATTATTTTTTCAATACACCCTTTGTTGTTTTTACAAACAAATAACTAGATGTGTGGCAACTCCACTGCGAAACAATTCGTATCTATTCATAGTTTATATGAAAATAATTTGATTTTCTTTAACGTTTTTTAAATTTAATAATTGGCAACCCTACTTCATAGTTTTATTTATACCCTCTTTAAAAACTCTTTCAATTTATTTGAGAACTTAAGTTTTTAGTCCATTATGAATCTTTCTTATCTATAAGCTTTATTAAAAAAATAACTTAACTGAACTTTAAACTATGATATTTAAATAAAAACTATTATTGAAAAAATTTTAATAAAAGTTGCTCTAGTGAAACTCGGATTTTATTTGATTTCTTTGAGATTGCGGCACATACATATGTATATAGCTAAAAGTTGTCTTAAAGTATTTTATATCATGCAATTAAAATATCAATTGTGACAATTAAAAGACTTAAGCGACGAACTCGGTCACTATCAATTAACGCGTCTGCCTACACACGCAGCCACTTTCACAGCATTGCCTCCAATATAAAATATTTACAACTAACAAATATACGCACATACAAATATATACACATGCAAATAAACACTCATACATATATACATATATGAGCAGCAATTACAGAATCATATGTTGAGGCCCAAATGTTCGTTAATGTATTATGCACAACAAAACAATTTGCATTAGTTGATCGCAAACGAACCGCAAAATGGGTTATTCAACACAAGTGAAAGGTCTACAATTATTGCATAATAATAACAATAAAAAGTCACTAGCAAAAATCGCCAACAGCTGCGGTGGTGGTAGCAGCCTGCAGCCTTCTTACACATTAAGTTATACATCACAATTATTTGACGGAAAATGTGTGGAAGCATACAAACAGACAAATACAAAAACAAAATGTATAGCAAAAACCGCAAAAAATCGCAACTGAATTAGAGTGCGGCACTTTCTGCCATCGAAATATGGGTAAGCTGTGCTACCATGTTAGCCACCGGCCACATTTAATTGCTTAACGCCCTTTGTGGCAACTTGTGCACATATGTGCTGTTATATACATATATATGTACATATATGTATGGCTTAGATAGTCAGTATAAATTTGAAAATTTACTGCCGAAATTTGACGTTGTCCGTTCGAAACGGTACATTGTGGGTGGGCAACTGTTCGCTCAGCGTGTGGCAAAGCAAATAAATTCGCGCATACACATTTATAACGATTTATTGTTATAACTGTGTGTTTGCGCGCTTTCAGTGCAGCTCCTGTAATATCCGCCTTTGAATTATATATGTATTATTATGATAAGTATACGCTTACATAAACTGTTATAAAATAGTTGAAACTTTGATTGCAAAAATTTTTTGGGCTGTATTTCAAATACGAATAAATACTAAATCGATATCATTCTTAACACAGCAAGAAATCTTTTGACCTATAATTATGTCATTTAGCAAACGTGCCACAGTCGTTAATTTAAATTGTTGATCTTTGCTCCAATTTCGATTTCATATCTGATATTTGGTATGTTTTTATGTGCATAGCTACATAACCATATACATAGATACATATATATTACAAATATATCGATGGCCTAATTGTATTATGCAGTATATATTATCTTATTCTACTCCTGAGCATGCCAAACAACGAAGCACGAAACTATTAAATTATCTATTAATATAGGTATGTAGACATGTATGTATAAGTATAGGTAACTATATATGTATACGTACATATATCTGATTTTTCAATCGAAAAATATTTAGATTTGAAATTGCATGTTAGTTAAAATTAGTTTGGAAGGGTTAATTCTAAAGGTGATCTAAAAATAAAAACAAATTATTTTTACAAAAGTTTTACTCTCTGCTACTAATGTACAACTTAAAATTTTTTTTTTTTGTATAATATATGTCAACCGGCTCTATACTAACGAATTCGATCAACACATACTAAATATCCAAACAAAGACTGTCACCTCAGCGGCATTCCTTAATATATTGTGAATAAATTCTTATACTTCAATACAACAACAACCAACTAAAATTTAAAATTATGTACTACAGCATACCCATTTTTTGTTTTAATAAAAACACACAGAAAAATGTTAACTTCAGTTGCACCAAAAATATCATACCCTGCACAATGGCAGCTATACAAGTATGCTATAGTGATCCGATCTGAAAAATTTGTGAGAAGATTGTTGCGTTTCTTGGCCCATACTTAATTATGTGAATATATCTAGTAAAATATATTAGCTTTTTTTGTTCATTCAGTTAGTATGACAACTATGTGTTATAGTAGTCCGATATGAACAATTTGTAAATGGGTAAAAAGGTACACACAAAAAGGTTTTTGACTTGGCTAAATGTAAAGAAAAGGCTCATTGACTCCGGCAAAGGAAACTAAGAGGTCATTGACCTTATATTGGAAACAAGGGGGTCATTGACACCATAAAATGTAAGCAAAAGGGTCATTGACCCCACATGTAAACAAATAATTGGCTAAATGTAAAAAAAGGTTGTGGAATTGGCTAAATGTAAACAAAAGGCGCATTGAGATCATAAAATGTTAAAATAAAAGGTTGTTGACTTGACTAAATGTAAACAAAAGGGTCATTGACTTCGGCAAAAGTAAACAAAGACGTCATTGACCTTATACCGGAAAAAAAGGGTCATTGACCATAAAATGTAAACAAAAGGGTCATCGACCCCACATGTAAACAAAGACTTGGTTAAATGTAAGCAAAGATTGTTGACTTGACTAAAGGTAAACGAAAGAGACATTGACCCCATAAAATGCAAACAAAAGTAAAGTCTAAACAAAGTGGTGCATGTTCTTTTTTTTCAAGAAACTTCTCATAACTCGAAATCGCCAATATCGGACCACTATAAGACATAGCTGCAATACAAAGGGATCGAACTTAGCCCTTCCTTACCTGTTTTTGTATATTTTTACTTTAATTACCGCACAATTAAGCGGCCCATCAACCGCATTTGGCAATTTCAAAATAAACTATTAAAGAAAAAAAATTTGCTTAGGGCTGCCACTTATGAAAAAAGGTAAATGTGTATTAAAACCTTTTTTTACGTGATAATATTTTTAATAGTTCAAAATATATTTTTATTCTTTATTTCGCCTACCAATTCGGCCGCACGACTGTCCATTTTGGAAAACAACACATTACATTACATCTATACAATCATAAATATAATAAGCGCCCGCTACCAAATAAACCCGCCTTCGGAGCAAACGTCAAGAATTACTCCCCAGCTTTGTGTTATTGCATTGCATTGTACATGCAATTACAATTGTTGCAATTAATTGGCTGCCAATTTTCATTTTACCAAAAGACTTTCTGTTTGAAAACTGCAATTGTTTTTTTATTAAAGAAATCCTTTTGCAACCTGGCTTTTATAACCACCTTTATTGCCATAAATTTTTATATATATGTATGTGTGTTTGTGTGTATACTGCTTCATTAGACGTCACCCAAAACATGATATAATTCTTTTAATTGTTACTGCTACTTTTGTGTATTATACATATGTTTGCAGATATATATGTATTCATAAGTGTATGCATATGTGCGAGTTGCATGTTAGCAAATCGCTATTGCCAACAAACTAATTTGAATTTTATTGAACTCTTGTGGAAAAGTAAGCATTTAAGCGGACTCAAAATGTTACTTAATTGTTGGTGAATAGCAGTAGAGCTTTGACTGGACTATTGTTAAATGCAGAGATTTTTATTTTGGTAAAGTAGTGCAATGCGATTTGTAATAAGTATAAGTGACCACTTTTTTTTGTTTTTACACTTGTTACACCTGTTACACTTTAAAAGTCATAAAGCTGAAGTTTCCAAATATTTTGCTACAACAGGTGTCTCTAAGGTAAAAATATTTTTGAAATAAAAAGTTATATATTTTCGTGATATTTACGTCGATACTAACCTACAAGCAAACATATTTTCTATAAAACTCTAAAACGCTAACTTCAAGATATCTACTGAAAAAGGCATGAGAACTCCTATAAAATACTAAATTTTATATAAATACTTTTTTTCTTTTCGAAAACACTGCTTCAAATTATGATTTGTCATCTAATTAAAAACTGTTGTTATCAAAATCCTGTAGACTATAGAAATTAATTTTTAAATACCTTTTTTTTTTAATTTTGTCAATTTGCAATCAACGATCGATCACTTTACTGGTCGTTCGTAATTACTTTTGTGAGCCAAAAAATTTGCAATACGAGTGTATAATTAGGTTAGATTGTCACAACAACTACAAATGTGTAATAAAGGCGAAAATGTAACGGCAACGAAAATTTGGGCAATAAATGGATTGCGATAAAATCGAATGCAGCAAGAGTTGCCTAAGCTCATATTGCTTTAGATTATACAACCAATCAATGTACATGCATTTGTGCATACATATATTTTAATACTTGGCAATACTGACACCAAAATCCTTTACGAGTATTAATTGTAACTAAAATGATACACGAAAAACTGGGAAACACAAGCCCAATACATCAATGAAAGAGCATACATCAGATTCACTATTCATAGAACTTCACAGAGCCTGAATGGCTGCCTTGTTCAGATTTTGAAGCTATGCTACGTTTTCTTTGTTTGTTTGAGCATACGATTAGATCTCCGAAATCCCATATATACAATACTAAGTGAGGTTAGGTTAATTTCAATAGCTGATCCTCAAGATAAGGATCGCACTTTGAGTGCTATATGAATTCCTGTGCGAAGCCATAAAAATATTACTCCTTTAACCGATCTTTTAAGTAGACAAAGCACCTTAAAGCCAATACATATCTGCTTAGGCGTTTAATTTCTATTCAAATGAGCTCAGTTCGATATTGGCAGCTCTCAAGTGTTCAAACCTTGTGCTGAGATGTTTCTACTCCGTTTTATTCCTTACTGAAAGCAAAGAACTGACTGGATCTCTTGCGATTGATCTTGGGCCAAAAAAATATTTGGACCGGGAAATCCAGCCATCCAGTAGTAAAACGCACGAGGAGAAAGGAACACCTGCCAACTTTGCAGTTATCAACTTAAAATGGCCAATGACTTTGGGCTTTGATCATCTGCAATCTGTCGGAAAAGAGTTTGAAGATATAGAGTCATTTATAGTAAAATGCAGGTTTTTATACTATACTACAGAATGATACTTGTTGAAAAGATTTATACTGGAAACTATAAAAAAACAAGAACGCCATGAATTCAAATTACCAGCCAGTTGATTCAAATTACTCGTATATGTACTTCTTGTCATTATAGTTACAAATACATAATAATAGAAAACTTCCAAGATATGTGCAACCATTCTCTCTCGTCATGAAATAACAACTACGCTGTTGCAACAGCTGCTTCCTTTCCAATAACTTGCCACTAGCACTGACTCACGTTATACCACGGTATGTACATATATACTATGCACTACACTACACACACCATTTTGTCGCTTCCTTTATGCTTCATTCTGACTTTTATTCACGGGAGCTTAGCGCTTGCCGCCACAACGCTGCTGTAGCTTTGTCATTGCTCTTAGCGCAACAATTTTTTTCCTGTCACTGTTGCGTGGCACTTGGCTGACGCACACACAAGCACATGTGGTGCCAGTATTGCGTCAGTTTCCTCCTGCCAGCGACACTCGACGACCGACGACTGCTTGCCTTCGTGGCGCTTTATTTACTCCGTGTGATATCGCAGAGTTTATTATGTTTCGCTTGCAACAGCTTCCTGCCTCATTGCTGCTGCGCAGACTAATGTTGCTATCTTGTTGTTATCTGCTGCTCCCGTTGGCAGCAATGAACAGGCGCTCGTAAATCAAATCGCTTTAGGGCGTTCACTATTTAACGGCATTAGTGATGTGCAATCACTTGGTATGTCCGTCCGTCTGTCTATGCATCTCCTGAGTCGGGTATTTTCCAAGCGATGGCTGCTCATCGACTGGTCTGCTCACTGCAAAGGAAGAGTAAAAGAAAAATCAATGACAAAAGTTGACCTACTTTAATGAGTTTGCGTGCAAAAAACTTACTTTTAAGTCAGCAATAAAAGTGGTGAATGCACTTAAGAAGGGTCATCACATGTTGTTTGGCTCTACCAAAGCACCATATGCCATCTGCAATTTGCCAGTTATATAATATGCAAGCGAAGAGATTGAAAGCGAAAAGACGAAATACTGGTAGGGAGCCAGTGGCAGCAACTTGGTCGCGTTTTTAGGTCAGAGAACAGGATTTTGTATGTCTTCACTGGTGTCTTTCGACTACAGTTTCACTTTCGTTTGGGTTTTTCGTTCAATGAAAGTGAAACCGAAATGAGCGCGCGGTAGGAAATTATATACTTGAAAATGTGCAAAAAAGGGAAAAAGAGTTTATTGGAAAAATGAAATTTTATAGGTAAATTTAATGAATAAAGTAAAGAATTAAACACGAAATCGCTACATTACTCCATTTAAACACATATCCCAAATAATCCTAACTTAAATGAACTTTAAATAAAGTGAACACTAAAAGTCTAAATTTTTGGACACAAGACTGAATAATACCGGACTAAAAAGAAAGAGATTAGTGACAAAAAAAATTATAATTGTATATAATTAATAAATTAATTTTGTAATCGAAATCAGATAATGAGATGATAATAACTTTCATAGAAACTTATTCTGCTTTAAAAGCTCCAAAAAAGCTCACTATAAAAAAAATCATCAAACGACAAATTTGTGTCCAAATAAACAATTTTAAAATGGTATACCAGAAAATGAGCATCACAAAAATCACAAAACTCATAGAAACCTGTTCTTCTTTAAAAGCTCTAAAAAAGCACGCTCATACAAATTTTAAAGCTGTAAAAGTTCTACAAAAGCTCATCGTAAAACAAAGCTCATCAAACAACATAATTGTATAAATGTATATAATTTCACAATGGAATACAGAAAATAAACATTATCTAAGAAACTTATTGTAACTTCCATGAAACCTTAAAGCTGTAAAAGCTCATCTCAAAGAAAAGGTTAATCATTAATGAAATTTTAAATTAAAAGACTGTCTAAAATCTGCAACAAACAATAAATTTACGTTTAAAGTCGCAAATAACGTACTTTAGTTCAGAAAAGAGAAGAAGAGTGGACACTTTTTAATATTTGCATGGCTGGAAGGCACAGAATGGCTAAGAGAACTGAGAATATATTTATTTATTTTTAAACAATTTTGAATTTAATTACTTTTGTCCTTCTATTTTCATTTAGTATGCCACATGTAGCTGACCGTCATATCATATTTTTCATATCAGTAATAGACTCACAGGTAGGCACTTTTTTAAACACTAACACATTTTCCAGTCAAAAATATATTTGCTTCCCATAATTAAAAATACATGGTGTAATCGTTTTAATGCTTAGTGTGATCTTTAATACAACCGTTAAAGATTATTTAAAAAAAAAATCAATCGGTTTAGAATTAAGTTAGAAAAAATAATTTATATACAGAAAATTTAATTTTTATGATAAGTTTTTACAAAAATTAGTTATTGCATTTTGATTTTATAATATGAAACAAAAAAATGTTCGGATCACTATCGAATATTTCACACTCGCAAAATCGCATACCATAGCTTTTCGCTTACGTACACATGTTGGCATGACTCAATTACTTTTTTGGCTTACCGTTCAGCTGACAAGGAATGATTTTCAATTTCGAAAATTCAATTAAACCGAATTTCAGCTTATTGTTGCAATGAAATATGAATGCGCCAAACAGAAAGTAATAAGTTTATACAATTCGGCGCAGCTGGTTCACCCCGACTCGCACATCTGCATGTCTACACATATGCATATGCTATTTATTAATTTATTTTTTATTTGATTAATAAAAAAATGTACATGAAATATTTCTTGTGTATAAATAGGTATACATATGATGGCAAACAATCGCATTTCTAGTATGTAAGGCAGTCTGCACTACAATTACCAAAATATATTTATTTTCATATGCGCGGTGTTATATTGTTATATACAGTCTGTATATAAACTTACTTGTACATAGCTCAGCTCATACAAAATTTTAGTTGAACTTATGCAGTAAATGTATAACTGTGTCACAGTATTAAGCAACCCTGTTGGAATCTTCTTGAATTGGATTATATAAGCCAACAACATAAACAACTTTTTTAAAACCTAATCTAGGTATCAATACAAGTATATATATATGTATAATAACTATCAACAAGTTTTAGGTATAAGCCATTATAATTTTTCCCGCTCCATCCAATTAAACATGCTAATTTGCTGCATTTTAATAATCATAGTGCATGCTTTAATGAGGTGGAACTTTATTTATTTCAACTAGTCTTAAATAGTATGCATTTGGCTAAAATTTAAACGATTTATAACTTGTTAAATTAGTGATTATCATTTGATTATCATATTAGTTATGACACATGAATTTTGTTCTTTTTAGTTTGAGTTGTTCATATATCTAATGGAAGTTGGTGGAACTTGTGTGGTGCTTGTGCGGTAATCAAAAATGGCATACTCAGCTGTTGCGTGTATGCGGAAGTACAATCCGTTTTACTCAATTCTAGTGGCTAACTCATATAGTTAACTGTGAAAGGAGGAGATATATTAAAATTCTAAAAAACTAAGAGGTAAATCTAGTAGAAAAATTAAAAAAAAAAATAGATTTTTTTCATATTTCGAAAGGATATACCTCGAAAAATAATACACATAAGTATTATATCGATATCTCAAATGAGTTTTGTTGTTACATAAATATCAGTTCAATCAGCTCGATCAGTTTATCTTTAAACACGTTTTTCTCAAAACCACTTTTTTCACAAATGAGGACTTTTAGCGCCTTCGGAGATTGCGGGTAACTCAAAATTTTTTAATTTTTTCTTCAAAAATTTTACTGTCTATTCTTAAAATATGCAAAAATATACCGTTAAAACTTTAAAACGACTTACGTAGTATTTGTTTTTTTTGAATTCTCAAAAATCGGCTGTCACACTAGGTGTGGCCCTTAAGTTATTCCTGGGATAAGATGATGCCCCAATTGCTTGCTGCTAAATATTTATTCTATCCTAGAAAAAAATAATAATTATCTGAAAATCAAAAATCGAGAAGAGAGTTAAAAAGACATAGATTAGACATTTCGACAGAATTCCTAGTTATTTAGATCAATGCCTCAAAAAGCCAACTTATAATGCGCTCATACCTAGATGAGACTAGTAGACGGGACGAAGTAAGCGTTTTCGCGTATAGTTCGAAGTGCGGAAAATCTATAAATACTTCCGTAAACTTGGGTGCGATCGATTCGATTTTCAGGCATTCTGTACGAGAACTTATTATTAACGAACTGAGATGGGGGAGTTTCGTAGTCTTCTTGCAGTTCACCCATGGAAAGTTGGCCGTCACCTGTGCTCAACAAATGCTTCCATTAATCTACTTCTAGCCTGTTGCCGTGAGTGCTTTTTGTGAACTCAGCATCGTTCAAAATAGGAGTTCTCACTGGTTACACTCTGATTGACCCTCATCTCGAAAGCTAAAAATCTTGCCAAATATAAATTAACGAATTTGTTTGAATTGCGGCGAGATAGAATAACCTAAACACTTTCTTCTTAAATAATTCCTGCATTTGCAAGATTGAGCTTGAAGCACATTTACTTTCAAATCTTTAGACATCTAAGAAAATGGTCCGATATTGAAATCTATCATCATAGTAGATTTGTGATGTCAACTTTCATAATTTTTAGTACAATTAGTTTAATTTTCTACAGGGTAAAATTGAAATTTTTACCATTCTTCTCACGCATTTAGTCATACACTGTTCACTGTTTGAGTGCGTTATGGTTTAATTATTTTAATTACCGAAACTGTGCAATTTATTATTATTTTACTTAAAATAGTTTTATTGTTTTTGGACTACACATTTACCTACATACGTATGTATATGTATAACCACTATGCTTTTCATTTGTATTTAGGTATATTGTATCTACCATTTACAGATTACAATTAAAATAGCCGCGGGCACGATTTGAGCGAAAATATTATTCATAAATCAATCCAAACACCACGCCGAAAGTCTTTTATAATGGTTTTCGTAAACACAATTGTATCAGCGCCGATTTCATTCACATATTTTCATTGAAAAATCAGAAAGAAAAAAATTAAGAAAAACGTTAATAAAGTTTTTAATTATAGCACAAAGGGATATACATATGTACAATTACCAAGTTTTTGCAAAAACACTTAATACCTAAAAATATTATAAAAATAACATTGAGCTTGTCGGGGATTGGCGAAATGACTTCAATTGGCAGCATGAAAGATTAGCTACTTATTATAATTAGAGATTATATTTTTGCGTTTTCTGATTTTTTTTATTCAATTCAACTTATTACTCAAAAATTATTATCATTGTTGGATTTGTTGTTACCTTTTTGTAATTTTGAGCATTAAATCGCAATTTAATTGAGTGTGCAAATTCTGCACTGAAAGATGCTCAGCGGGAACACTATTACAGAAAATGTGAGTGATCGACATAAAAATTACAAAACTAGATTTTTATAATATAAAAATTGTTTATTTTTACTCACGGTTGTTTGTTCGGAAGTTAATATATTTTATGAATGTATTTCTAAGTCCTTAGAAACTATGATTAAGCCAGTAGGAGGTAAGCTAGAATATTATTGATAGGTTATTTGTTCCTGTATGGGCTGGAGAGGCGTCCGAGCAAAAATCTAACTTAACAAAAATATCTCTATCCAAATACTTTTGTTGTTGTTGTATATACTTGACTATAATTTTTATATCATATTAAGTTTGATAAGAAGCTTGTAACACGCAGAAGAACTCGTCTCAGGCCATATAAGAAATAAGTAATCGAGCGAAATCGATTAGCCATGTCTTGTCAGTTTGTCTATCTGTATATATCCAATTCAATGTCTCAGTTTTTGCAATATCGATCTGAAATTTTGCACATGTTCTTTTTTCCCCAAAAGCTGCTTATTCTTCGGAACCGCCGATATCAGATCACTATTTTAAATAAAAATTTTATCTATTATTTTTTTTTTAATAAAATTTTTATATATTTTTTGTTATTTTGCATTTTTTTTCCTGTTAAAAGCACATATTTAAATTTACAAAATATTTAAAAAAAAAGCAACAAATTTTAGACTTGTAGATGAAATACATATATTCAAATTGTAAACACTTTTCTAAAAACATAACAAATTTAAAAAAATATTTTTTTTTTATTTTAAATTTATTTCCAAAAAATTCTAGTATAAAAAACTTAAAAATAGATATTTCCATAGATATCCTTTTTTGCAAGTTTTTTGTTTAATTTTAAAAAATTTAATTGATTTTATTATTTTTTTCTTATTCATATGTAGCCGAGTTCTATTCAAACAGCTTACGAACACTTTTTCATGTACATACATATGTATGTATACATTTCAGGGCATTTTTTTGCGCTAAACATCATTAACAGTTTTTTTCGGTTCATTAACTTAATTTATTTCGATCTACTTAAGTTGCAAATCGCTTTTTGCGCCGCGCCAGCTGCCACTCACACGCACACGTACATCCGATCAGAACAAAAGACTTTGGCGACAAACTAGATTTGCCTAATTTCGAATCTGCACCGCAATCAATTAACCAGCGCCATTGTCAACATTACGTTCTCGAACAGTTGTCGCATAAAGCTAATCTCTGGTGGTGACTTTATACACGAAACGGAACTGAAGTGCGAGTTCAATGAATTCTGAGCGCAGTTAGCAAATAAAATTCAACACAAACACACACACACATTTGTATACGTACAGGCGAGGGGAAAATGTGAGCAATAAAATGCGGTTTGATCGCATAGCGTTAATGCGAAGCATAGAATTAGCTCAGTATATTTGTATAGTTGATTGTTATCTAACACTAGCGTATAAAATAGCACGTGTGCTGCCTCATTAAAGCAAGCTAATCACCGATAGTGTACATTTGTTTAGAAAAATATTTGCGTGTGTGTGTTTGTATACATTTAGCGTTGAAAATAATTAATAAATCAAATAAAGTGATCGAATGTATTGAACAAACAAATAAATTCAAAGTAAACGGCGCATGCTAAATGTATGTGCATGGATGTGTGTGTATATATACAAGTAAATATTGTCAACTATCGCTTAATCTGTCGCACAACGGCATCAATCAAATAGCGGTACAGGCTTCTGTGTTCAAATGGCATTGACGCTATGTACAAGTGTGTATGTATGATACCTACATACATACATATGTACATGCTTGCATACATGCTACTTTTGAATTTGTTCGAGCTTATGGCTAATTTTTATTTTTATTTTTTCCAAATATATAGGTATGTACCTATATTTCAATTATTTTGCCTGTATTCGCCTGAGGTGTGAACTTGATACCCGTATGTCACAGATTTTTGATTAGCAAACTTGAGTTGAAACATTTACAGTTATTAGTAAATGATTTAAATAGGAAAATACTTAAAGATGGTAAAAAAAGTACTTATAGATTTATTTTATACAAGCAAAATACTTTCTTTTTTTCTTCTAAACCATATTAGAAATTATTAAATATATTCGAAAAATTGTATATATTTAAAAAATTACAAATTAACAATATAAATAAATATACTCAAAATAAAGAAAAACAAAAACTAAATTTTAATTTAGAAAATTTTATTTAAAAGAAAAATAAATTCTAGATATTCCAAAAATGTAAAAAGAATAAACTAAATCATAAATTTCAAAAAAGACACAAAAAAATAAAAAACTTTAACAAAAAATTAAAACAAAATTAAAAAAGGACTTATAAAAATTAAATAAATTGAACAAAAACTTTTTCAATTTTTCTTTACAAAAAGTTTAACATAACCACTAGCATTAAAAAAGAATTTTTGTTTGCGTTAAATGGATTAAAAGATTAAAAAAATAATTTATAAAAATATTTAAAAAATCAAAAATAATATTAAATTTTGAAAAAATATATAATATATACAAATATAGAAAATAACACAAAATGTAAACAAAAATTTCGAAAATAATTTTCAAAATAAACTGATATTGAGTATAATAACTGAAAAAGGTTTAAATATGAAATAATTTAAAAATTGTAGAAAAAGCTCAGTACTTATAAATTTATAAAAACTAAAAACTAAATTTCATAAAAGCAAAAGTATTTAACGATTATAAAGAAATTAAACTAAAAAAACTCAAAAGAAATTTAAATGAGAGTAAAAACAACAAAAACTATTTGTTTTTCTTTAATAAAATTAATAAAAATAATAAAATATTAGAAAATAAAATTTCAAAATTTCAAAAAAATCCTAATGCTTTAAACTAAATTTTAAAATTGATAAAACCAATTCAAAATCAAAAAAAAATGTTAAACCAAAAATGTTTAAACAAATTTTAGAAATAAAAAATTTGTATTTCAACAAACTTAAATTTTGTTTCACAAAAAAATTTTGGATAACCACTAAATCAATAAAAAATATATTTTTTTGCCCAAATTCAATTAAAATAATTATTGCATTTCTATGTGGATTTATGCGCCGAAGTTCAAATGCGTTCAAAGTCACAGCACCAAAAACTGAATAAAAAGTCTTACAAAAATTTTCAAAGCGTCAATATGACATTTTAATACATGCAAATGTGTTTGCTAAAAATAATAAAGCAACAAGCAAAAAATGAGCAATGGATACGCAGAAATTTGCCTTCATATATAATTAGATAAAAGGCAATAATTCAAGGTTAACGCTTTGCGACATAATACCTGCCACTTCTATGGTAGCACCAAAAAAGAAAAAAGCGCAAAAAATGTCGGCAAAAGTTACCACAAAAATATTTCGGCAGCCAGCACACGCACCTGTAAAAAGTTTTATACATGTAAACATATGTGTATTTTTCAGCTCACCAAAGTCAAAAATTGTAAAACAAAAATAAAAAGTGTTGACATAAGCAGCACATTGCTATTCAGCTTGCCGAAAATTGCCACATGCACATGCACATATACATGTAAACAAACATATTTATTGGTGTTTGCAAAATATGCTATTACTTACCGACTTTGCTTATATTCACATGCTTCAAACGCTTTTATTTACCCATGTAGCCATGTCTGAGCGTCATATTAAACAATGCATGAACGGCACTTGTCGTATCAACATATGCATGTGTGTGTGTTTTTTTTTGTTGTCAAAAAGGAAATTATTTTGCCAATAAACTGAAAATACGCTTACGGCGTCTCTTGAGCGGTTCAACTACAAGCGAGGGAATTCAGTCACAGTGGCCGTGATTAGATTTTTTGATACTTAAACGCACTGACTCGATTATACACACACACACACATACGTACAGTAACTTTGTTTTGCTTTTGCGCGATAAATGAAACACTTAACCGTTAAATGATAGCGTTTTAATGCGAGCGATAACATTTGCCGTGCTCGGTTTAACTAAAAGCGTCGCTTGCCGAGCGCCAAACAGAAGACTTAAGCAACGAACGTTGGAAGGTTATGCCGCAATTATAAATGTTGCCTTCTTTTTTCCACTTTTCGTTGGTTACTTCTTTGTAGGATTTCTGCCAGCCTTGCGCAGCGGTAAAGTATAAATATTTTGATTGTGTTGAATGGGCTCGTGTTGGCCAAACATTTTGATTAATGCATAACAATCAACGTTTCCATTAAGTAATTTCCTCAATTTTTTCGAAAGTGCTATTGTTACAATATATTGATGTTTGTATAGATTTTCATTGATATTTGGTTAGTCACGGCAACGATAATAGCAATTACACATACGCAGCGTGTGAACGATAAATTATGAAAGGAATTTTTTTATTTTAATAAGACCAAAATGTTGTTGTATTTATGTGCTATATCTAATAAAATATTATGTTTTTGTTTTTGTTCTTTTGTTTAAGATCAATTCTCCAAAAAGTAGAAAAATTTATATGCTGAGAATATTCATAAGAGACTCCGCTCCAATCAGGTTATATTAGGCTCCTAGACACTAAAAATTTGGACATAAAATTAATTCCATTTCCATTTGAAAGACCATGAACCTTTTTAAATCACCGAAATAGCAATTGAAAGTCGAAAAAACGAATCAATAACGGTAATATAGAACCTAGCATTATGGGAACCGTTACTAATCGGCATCTGTCCTTTCACCAAATGAAGACACTTGAAGCCTCCTTAACGCCGCTATCAAATAGAGTTTATTTGAACATTAAGGATATAACAACAGCTTTTGCAATTCCCTCTACATGTGTATAACTTACAGTGTGTGCAAAAAAAACGAGTGCTCAGTATAAGAAACGTTTTGAAGCAGCCTTTCTAATGAAGCATCCAAAAGATCCCAAATGGACTTTTAAAAAACTGCAAAGTATTCAAGTACGAATTGTACATTTGGGAACAAGTGATCTAACCATTATGAAGAAACTGGATACGTAGATGACAAGCCAGAAAGAGAGAGCAATCACCTGACATCTAAAAGCTATTATTATTCTTTTTATGAAGAAATCACTGCTCATTCTAAAGGAAGCTAAACAAATTTTGTTAAAAAAGAGATTGTATATATATATAAATACATTACGGGTCAAACTGCAGAGATCTTGCATCAAATGCAGCAGTACTGTAATCAAACCCCTACTTTAAAAAAAGCACATTGAATAAAAATTGTATTGAGCACAGGACAACCGGGTTTGGAGCAATGTAATATTTACAGATGAGTCAACTATTATATTCTTTAACCCCAAGAAAGGAACAAACATTTATTCAAAGGGGTGTTAAGCACCTCTAAAACGTGATTGTTTATGGATTTGTGGTTTTGAAGTGCTTCACAGAAAACCTAAACGCCATTAGAATTATGAAATTGTATAAAAAGGGTTTACTGAAGTCAGCTGAAAGCTTAATGGCAAAAATATTCACTGCAAGAAGACAATAATGCGAAGAATACAAGCAAACTCTATACTCAATGGAGATAAGAATACCATACAGTTACTTTAGATTGATAGTCAGGAAGCCCCAACAATTGTGTTCCATCAGGATAGCACCAGACTACACATATCGATAGTGACTCGCTATGAGCTTCGAAAGCTTGGTTTCGGAACCTGCCACCAAGTGATGCTATCTGTTCCTGTGTATAGCAAATGATGTTTTTGGTGAAACGTATCCGATTTTTATTCGGACAAGAACTGTTAACTCAACAGCATTCCTTACAATGATTTGGAAAGGAGATTTACAACTTTTTCGAACACACATATGCTCTTTATAAAGCTTATTATACAATATTATTCCATATTTATATACTGATTGGGGGCATGACGAGCTGAGTCGATTTAGCGATGTCCGTATGCCTATCTGTCCGTCTGTATATACACGTACTAATCACTAAGTTTTTGAGATATTGAGGTAAAATTTTGCACACGTTCATTTCTGCGCAAGAAACTGCTTATTTGTCGGAACCGCCGTCATCGAACCAACATAGCTGCCATACAAACTTATCGATCAAAATCAATTCGTTAAATAGAAAACTCTTTTATTTGATAAGATAATTTCACAAAATACGGCATAAACTTTTATACAAGGCAACGTTACAATCTCCGGAAATATTGATCGGATCGGAACATTATAGCATATAGCTGCAATACAAACTGATCGATCAAAATCTAGATAAAGATCTTTTTATACCCTTATATGTTATAAAAAATACACCTGTGAAAGTTATTATAATTTTTTTGTTTTTTTTTTTTTTGTTTTACCGATTTATACATAAGAAAAAAATAAACACCTCCAATTCAGCAAAAATAAAATTACTTTAATCTGTAACGCATGAAATCCAAATTAAAATAAACCTTCCACTCCCCAAAAAGTGACATTGCGCACATAAATCTTGACTGTGCCTAATTAACTTAAAAAAGTAAATAATAAAAACAAAACACGAAATGATAATAAACATAAACAAAATCAAAACATTTTGCATAAAATCAACGAACAAATCTAATCGATAGCAATCAGCGACCGCTCGTGCGCACTCGGCCAACTCACTCGGCTCATTAGCGTAAATATCGGTTAAAATATTGGTGTAGCGTTTTGCGCAAGGCGTTGCTGCGCCTAAAAATTATCCACTTTCAAATGAAAATACATCAAAGTGTTGTAACCGCAAAAATTTTACCTTTTTTGGGGGTTTTCGCGGTTTGCAAGGGCGGCTAATGTAAGTACTTCACGTAACTTAGATGAATAAATGATAATTTGATAATAAAAAAAAAACAAGAATAATTGCAGAAATCCGGAGCAATTAAATACAATTTCTCTGATTCATGCAAACTTGACACGCCCTTTTGACCTCCACCGCGCTGAATTCAACAACAAAGGAAATTTACAAATAAAATTAATTGGCAATAAACAACGGTTAGTACGTGTGTGTGTGTAAATATAAACATAAATTATATGGAGCTTGTTTGCGAATTTCGAATATTGCGATTGATTTACTTTTGCTTTCCAATACACAGACAAACACATGCGCATGCGCTTGCAAATGCAGAAGGATAGCGTTGTAATTGCTGTTGTTGTTATTTTTGGCGCATTTACGCAACAAAGCGCGCACAAAAATTAACCGGTTAAAGCCAACTCGCTCCACCATTCGATTACAGCGCTTATGCGAGCATATAGACCATGTAAGTATATATATATACATGTGTGTGTGTGTGTGTGTTTATATTGTATATAACTTTGTTTTTTGTTTGTTCCCCATGTTGCATACATTGCACTGTCAGTAAGGCAAAGTGAAAAGCAAAAACTTCGCCAAATACTTAAGAAACTCAACGAAATCGCTTCAAAATCGCCAGCCACTTTAGCTCCATGCTGCTTGAAAATCGGGCCATCGGGCGTTCGGCTGTTTGGGCGGCTTGTTTGTCTACTTTTGCATTTGAACGGCATTCAACATGTGTGTATAACGGCCGCCTTAATCAAGCGTAGTAAATTGGAGCAGCCCGAGTGTTTGTGTGTGTGTATGTGTGTGAGCATATGTGTAATAATGGCTAATAATGCCACAACACGAAGCATAAAGACAATAGACAAAGGAAAAAAATATTGGGTTAAGTAGCTACTAGCTGCCAAATGGTTTCGATAAAAAATGTTAGCAAAAATTCCAGGTTGCAATTTAAAGTAATATTTAGCAGTAAAAAGAAGTAAGGTGGGGCTACTTTCGAGCGATACTTTATTTTATGTCCTTATCTTCAATCTTATTATTGGAAAGCAATTGGTTCTAGAAAATTAAATTATGAATATCATACCCATTCTGCCAGCAATATTACATAAATACTCCAATGGATTGACGAAAAATTTTTCTCAACGAATATTTGGCAATATAGCAAGATATATATAGCAAGATTTATATTTTTGACTGTAACCAGTAAATAGTTATAGTCTATGAATCCGTCATATTCCGAAAAATCTTCCACGTTAAATATCATATGACATCGTAGTTTGATCCCTTAAGAATTTGAACATTCACAGTGAAAGTGAGATATATATGTACTTGTATATGTATGTATATATAAATATATATGTATATATTTTTCTCCACAAGATCCTCCTTACCCTGAATTGTGGTTTTAAGTTCGCGCATACGTATTTATTTCGCAAGTCCACTTTTTTTCTTCATATTTCGATCAAAATGTTTAGTTGGTCGTCCATACACTTATAACACCTGTTTCAAAGGAAAATTACTCAGATACTTCAAGGAATGTTCATGTTAACATAAACCAATGCTTGGGAAATTTCAGAGCGCTGCTTGGCTGCTTAAGATTATAATAGTTTTGCCGTCAGTGTTCAGTGCTTACAGACCCTTTACCGGTGCTTTACAGACCCTTTCCTATTATTTCCACTTAAAAAATATTACTATCATTCCACTTTTGATCAAAAATACTCTAAATAAATCGTTATCGCATCTGATCAAATATAACCCGGACTGACAAAAAAATACGTTTTCACGTCCTTTAATACAAATATTATCGCATTTATGCTTCTGAGCATGCCAACGTTTAATCCAATTTTCCATAGGCTTGCTATAAGCGTCGACTAGGTGGCCTTCAGTGGCTTCAGCGAGTTTTGGTTTTTTCGGTTTCGCCTCAGTTTTAGAGTGCTAGATTGTATTCATAAACCCACATCTCGTCACCGGTAATGATACGTTTGATGTAGGGATGAATGTAGCGTACTCAGCTACGTTGTTATGAGGCAAGGTTTTGAAGAATTCACGACCTTCACTTAATGCTTTTTGCCTCTCAAATACTTGTGTTCGTGATAAAGTAGTCTCCCCTAAATACTTGAGCAATATTTTCAACGTTGCCATAACAGTTGAGCTATTCTATTTGAATTATATTCAAACTCAAAACCTCAAGTAAACTCGTTTTTCAATTTTTTTCCATTGTAAAAATCGTCAGAAAAACTTTTCCCGTCGTAAACAAACAGCTGCCAAATATATGGAAATCAAACATTGAAATTTACTGTATGATTAAATCTCTCATTTTTAACTTTGGTTGATCTAAACGGGTCTACAAAATACAGCAGTATGTATGTCCTTTTTTCTTAACTTAATGCAAATTCGAACAGAAGAGATAATTCAATCTCGGCCAGCAGTTATCATATCCAAACTCTGTGGAGCTACAGCTCGTATAAAGGTTTTGAATGTACAATAGAACCCATTAAACGTCGTAGAAAAACTGGACTAAGTACCTTTTACAATTTGACAAACAAATTTCATTGCTTATTTTTATTGGCTGGGTTAAACAGTAATCAAAAAGTGCCTCAGACACCAGCAACACCGATTGGCAAATATACTCATATATGGTATTTCTATAATTTTATTTACTTGAATACTTATTTTATTGTTCACTCTTGGTTTTCGGTATAAATTCACAGCCTTCCATTCTACTCGCCCTCAAATAATTATTGACTATTGTGACTAGAAAATGCTGCACGCCAGCCGACCAACACTACCTATTGATTGCTAAATGAAAAAACAAACCAACAAGTAACTATGCATGATTTTAAAGTAATATAGACATATACATACATATGGTACATATTGTTTATTGAAAAGGCATGCTTAGTTGTTTTTGTACACTTGTGTATTAAAGCATGCGATTTTATGCAACAAAATTTGCAGGAAATCAAATTAATAGAAGCAAGACCAGCCAGCATAAGTGCACACGTACATACATACATACATTTATGTATAAAAATTACACACACACTCAAACATATTGTTGACTTTTTATTTAATATTCGCCCCACTCTTTTGCATTCACATAATTCCACTCACACTGGACTTCGGATGTATGCTGGCGATAAGACCGTCAGTAGACTAACAGTAATTTAGAGCAATAACAATTTATGACAAACAGGAAAATATTTACATATAAATATCGAATAAATATAAACATGCAACCGTATAACGGTGTGAATGTGACATTTATTGGGTATGAATGAGCGATATGTTTGGTGCGAATAAGTTACTACTACTTTTCTAACAAAAATTTATAAAAAGACAATACTTTCAGAACAAAAAAAAAAATAAAACCAACAACTAAAATATTAGATATGCATTTCATTTATTGTTTTTACCACAGTTTTCTGGTATAAATTCTATTTGTAAAAAAACTTTGATTTGAAAATATGATTAACGAATTTTCAGTTTTTTTTACTGAAGAAATAAAACTTAATTTCTTAATTACCAATTATATAAGACTACTGAGAATATTGTTCACAATACTACCACCACACTACCAACACATGTGCTTGATAAAATCAGCTGTTTTGCTGACGTCATAGTAGCAATTGAAATGTAATCTGTGTGCTTAAGGTAGAGAAACAGACTATCAACTCTACTTAACTACACTCTCCATAACTTATTGGTGTATGTTTATGCTGTTATGACCATATTAACAACAACAACGAATATTTCGTATAAAGACACTACAGCATCACCTAGTTGAGTACATTAGCATTAAGACTTCGAATTGAAGCCACTGGAAATGAACTATATCATATGATCAAATTTGACCCGAACTGACAAAAAAAAATAGTTTTCACGTATTTTAATACAATCTTTATTATCACCTTTAAGATATACTCCTGAGCCAATATAAACATGCCAACACTTAATCCAATTTTGGTACACTTTTCTGGGATGGCTTGCAGAGCCATCAATGAATTTTGACTTTTTCGGTTTCTGCTCATTTTTGGAATGCATTCTCAAGATTGTTGAACAGTTTCGACGTCATATTCAAAACCACGTTACCAGTAATCATGCGTTTGATGAATGTAGAGTCCTACGACCTCTATTCGACGTCACTTTAGCAAACGATTTAAGTTTTTTTTGATACGAGTCTAGCATAAACACGCTTCATACCCAAATCATTTACCAAAATGTAATGAGTCAATCCATAAGGGATATTGAGATTTTCTACTATCTCTCTGATGCCAACACAACAATTTTCAACCACTTTTGCTTTCACTTTTGCGATGATATCCTCATTAACAGAGATAGATGGATGACTCGCATGAGACAAGTTTTTGATGACTTCACTATATTCACTGACTGCTTTGTGCCACTCCAATACTTGTGTTCGTAATAAAGTAGACTCCCCAAAACACTTCTGCAACAACGATTCTGTAGCCGTGATACCATTGGAAACAAAAAATTTCAAGCAAACTCATTGGACAAATCCGGGTCAAATCTTTGATTAGGTGTCATCTTCTAAATGTAGCCACAAATATAGCAAAAGCGCTGGTCCACCTCACTTTGGAACGTTTTCGTTTAGCAAATCTTTCCTTTCCACCAATGATTCCTACTTATGCCATTTTTTTATATTTATTTTTTTCTTCACTTTCAATATCATTCTGCATCAGCAAAGAGATAATTCTAACCAATTTTGTTGTGTACAATTTTTCTCTGAAATTTTGCATTCTAAATCGAATGCAAAGTCATAAAACTGCTTCCGAGTAATTAATCTCGGATTTACTGCCCACTTCATTCGCTCGCTTTAAAAGTTTTGTCAATACACGAAAACAAGTTACCAAAAATCGGTAAGCAACGCTCAAATATTTGAACACTCAAGCTTATGGTCATATAACATTGATGCTTGAAATGTTCGCATATTTTTTATTTTATTATGAGTTTATTTTTTAGTTAGAACGTAACTGTCTTTTCATTTTTGGGCGTGCAGCTTAGTCTCCACTTTTGGCGGTATTAATTGCGTATAACTGTACCGATCAGCGCGAGAATCGGAATTTTCAAATTAATTCATTACCAAAGTTGAGCAATTGTATTAGAAGCATATTACAACACTAGTGGCTAAATAAAATGAATAAGTGATTTTATCATTTTTTTTTTTAACAAAAATATTAAATTGAAATTAAAGAAGGGTTAATATCAAACTAAGGAAAGTAGCGCCGTGATTTCATCCATTTAAGGAAAGACTATTATTAGAAAGAGATTACTTCTGATTCTTACATACTGATCGATGAATGCGCTATAAAATGAACCGGAATCTCAAAAAAATTTATGTTACGTATTTGGGGGCTAAGGGAAGTGTTGACCTGATTTTACCCATTTTTGGCACAAGTTATAAATCGAATTCGACAATTTTTGGACGTAAGATGAAATACCTTGAGCGCGCTATTTGTGCAAAATTTTATTCTGATAACTTTATTGATGTTTGATTTGAAAACTGTAAAGTGAAAAATTCAAGCGGAATTTAAACTATCTCTATATGGGAAGTAGGCGTGGTTGTCATTCGATGCCACGCCCATTGTCCAATTTTTCTAGATCCAAAAAAGCTCTTCTCTACCATCCTGGTTGTAAAATTTAATGCTTGGGGCTCATTTATTCAGTGAGTTATAGAACTTTTAGTAGTTTTCAACATAACCGTTATATGGGGAGTAGGCGTGGTTAATATACGATTTTAGAAATTTTAGTAGACTTGAAAGGGTCGAGTCTGATTTCGACAATTTTTAGATGTGAGTTGACATGCATATATTAGAAGCCCTAACATATTTGAGCTAAATTTTACTCCGATGTTCATGTCCTCTTCATTGTTACTTGAGTTATCTGATATAAAGAGAAATAATCCGGCATATGGAAAGTAGACGGGGTTGTAGTTCTATTTATATATGCATATATATTTTCACAATGTTTTATCTACTGCAACAATAAATAAATAAAAAATAAATATGTGTTATATGCATTTATTTTATTTTGTTTACGGATGAATAATTTATTTTATTAAAATAAAGAAAAATGTTCCTTAAATGTGCATAAACCAGAAATATTCTTGCTAATGTCGGAGTCAGATCTATCTCTTGTTTTTTTTCCCAGTATTTTTGTTTCCTTTGTGCTTTTGCTGCTGTAATTTATTTCTTTCTCTTTTGTCAATTAAATATTAAAATTTATTTAGCTGTTGACCATAATTTGGCATTATTTAATTTATGTATTTTCTATATTTTTATAATACTAAATATAAATTAAAGCAAAAGATGGTGCTGATTAATCCAGATAAGCCATACAGAGCGATGCAAATGAAAAATAATAATAAAGCTAATAAATGTTTCTAGAAATTTTTTTTTAAATTAAATTTTTTTCCCATTTATTCTCTCTTCAATTTTACTCTCAATTTTTGCCTTGTTATTTTCTCAAAATATTTTCCATTTCATACTTCTGCCAGCATGCGTCCAGTGGGTGTTTTTTGTGTCAGTAAGTTTCAGTAAGCCAGCACGTATTGATTTCGTAACCCAATAAAGTCTGATAGAGCGCATTGATTTTCAAAAATTCACACATAAATACTTTTTCATGCACAAAGATTTGTTCTAATTTTTTTGCTAATTATACTTAATGATTTCAATTCACTTTAATGAATTGCTTGAAATATGTTCAAATTATGCGTTTTTTCTGGTGAACTATGAAGAAAGTTAGGGGTTACACGCGCAAAAGTAGATGCCTCCAGCTAGTCGCGGGCCGGCATGTGTGCTTTGTGGCGCATCAATTGTATTTTTTTTTTATTTATTTGTTTTTCTCTTTCCAATTGCCTGTGTTACCAATTGCAGTTCTCACATTTGTTGATTTGCGCATCATAAATCATTCTTTTGCTGCCATAATACCATATTCCAAAAACAGTACTGCTTTCGTGTTTTTTTTTTCTTCAGCTTAAGCGCTTGTTCACCGCTGCTGTCCGTCCGCTTACTTGCGGGGACCTTGAAAGCTTCGAAAGATTTCGTTTTTTCTCATCTTTCGCTTTTAGTTATTTTGTTGATCTTTCGCTAAAAGATCAAAAGCAGCAAAAATGCTTTATGCAGAATTAATCAAAGTTCTAGTTTTGCGTTGCATAAAGCAACATTTTGAATAAATTGACACTCATTGGCTGTTGCTACTGCTTGATTCATGAATAGATACTCTATTGTATGGCTGCCGATGCAGGTTCGTCACTTGAGTCTTTTGTTTGCGCTCACCTTTGACTTGCAGCCGTCGCAAAGAGTGTCAGGCATGCCGTGAACCCATCGTAAGATTAGTTGCCTTTCGATTTCTATAAGCCGATATGGTATATATGTATGGCCGTGATTTAAGTGTACATTTAATTTAAATTTAATTTCGCGATTTCAATTATAGTTCTTTAGCTTTGTAGCAAATAAATTAAAACACTTATCTTGAATAATAATACAGTGTGGCAAGAAATCAATGTACGTAAGCTTTGTTATTAAATATGATGAGTATTATAAAAGTATAGCAAGGTTTGACTAGCTTCGAAGAGTAGTCATGTTCTCAAGGTATATCTAACTTATGCTGGCATAAACGGTTGCCCAGGCAAAAATGAAAGTCGGAAGGTTTGGTTATGTGTTTGGTGGGATTGGCAGTGCATAATGTACTATGAGCTGCTAACCTATGGCCGAACTCTTAATGCGTACCTGCACTTTCAACAACTGGACCGTCTGAAGAAACCAATCGCCTAAAAGGGGCATGCTTTGGCCAATAGTAGAGGAATTTTGTTCCATCAGGTAAACGCCAGGACACACACATCTATAGTGACTCACTAGAAGCTCCTGGAGTTTGGTTGGGAAGTTCTTATGCTTCACGCATATAGTTCATATACCACCTGTTCCTGTCTATAGCGAATGATTTATGTGTTGAATAATTTGTCTCAAGAGATGTTTGTGTAAATCTACTGTCCCATTTTTTTACAAATACGGGTTTCAATGAAAGTAACATTGTGAAAATCTTTTATTATCATATCGATTATAAGTAAGGAAGACGTAACCTAAGGGCGTGACTATCACGGCTGTCAAAATTTAAACTTCATCGACAAAAGAGTAATACGGGTCGGATATTCGACTCTTATTTTTGGAAGTAACATAAAAGATTTCTTGGATGTTGTCTTCTCCTTCAATGGATAGCGTAAAAAATTGGTTTAAGAAGTTTCAACATATTCGTAGGACGGTTTTTGATGTGCCCCTGATGGGGTGCTCTGAAAACGGCTACCATGGAGAATAACGTTGGAAAAGTTTACGATACGCATTGATACGTGATGAGATAGCTGACTCAATAGGCAACTCAAAAGACTGCGTGGGTTATATTCTGCATGAAATAGTGGATATGAGAAAGTTAGCGACGGAATAAGTGACGTGTTTTCTAGAATTCACAAAGTGTAATCTGCATCAACCACCTGAAGAAGAGTAAAATAATCACAGGGAACATGAAAAAGTTACTCGCCGGGCAGAAATTTGAGACTTTGCAGACCGCCAGAAAACGTATTCTCAGATGATTTGAATCAGTTGAAGTTTATGCCTCTTAAAAGGACTAGCACTCGAAATGAATATATAATAATTTGGGTAGTGATATCAAAAGCTGGGCCAATGCGACAGTTCGACTCTCAGATTCCTTCGAAGCTGTGAAAACACCTAAATTGAGCCAAAGTAAAATTGCTTATTAATGATCACCCTGTAAAGCGATATTAAAAACTGCGTACTACAATCAAATCGAATTATATATATGTTGTTGTTGTTTTATATATGCATAATCCATTTTTGCAAATGCGTATTCGCGTTGCACTGCATGAAGGTCAATATTATTGGTATTTAATTTGCCGCTGCATCAAGCTGCTCGGATGCTCCGCTGTCTTCGAAAACCTTTCAATTATTCGTACCACTGCTGCCAATCTACTTGCAAGACTGCTGCAACTAAATATTAATATATCAGCTATCAGCTACACTTACATAAGTATACTCACTCACACACACAAGTGCATTTTTGGCCATGCACGTCAGTGCGCACAGGTCGTCAATATGCAACCTGTGGCAGGTGATAAATCAAGTGCCTGACAGTTGCCGCTGCATTCCGTCGAAGCTACCTTCAGAGAGCGAGCTTTGTAAGTGTAACCACTTCTTATACAAGCCGACAGACGCGTTATGGGACTGTTGTAAGCATATACACATACTCGTACATACTTGGATGTGCTGAATCGCCGCAGTGACCGTTTACATGAGCACGAAGTACCGTATTTTAACACGTTTTTAGAGGATCATGCATCATGTCTATAACAGGAAATACCCAAGGTCATCTACGATGCGAGGAGGCTTCTTCACTGGCTTTGCATTACATATTATATATAAAAAGGAGAATCTTGTTTATGGCCGCTGGCAATTTGTCGAATTTCTGGTTTTCTTTTTTGGAGAATTAATTTTTTACTCGGCATTTCAGTTTCATATCAAACTAGTTTTCGATAAAGCGGCTAAACGATATAAGAGAGCTATTTTTTATTTTTACTTCTGCTTATATTTTATCTTCTTCTTCTTTTTTAATTATACTTAGTATACTCAGCCAAGCCCACATGTATGCAAACATCTTCTCCTTCCTTTGCTATAAATATCCTTCCACTTGTGGTGTGAGTTTTGTTTCTAAATAAACGGTGTCAGAAGCTTGCCAACAGATTTTTGACAACGTTTGATTTTACTATTCAAAATAGCCATTAAAGGTGGCCCATCGATTGTAGTAGTTTTTTGTAATGAATGATTTCTTTTTTCAAAATATTGTAGTTCTCAGTCTTAAAGTTAATAATGGCTATGGAACCAAATTATACCCCGGGCTGACAAAACACCAAAATTTTCACGTATTGTGATAGACATTTTTAATATTGCCTTCACAGCCAATACAAGTATGTCAACGTTTAATCAAATTTACCATACAACCAGTGTAAGCCTCCGCTGTGCCTTCCAATGCCTTCAGCGAATTTCTTTTTTTGTTTTTTTTTGGTTTCTCATTTTTGAAGCGTCTTTGGCTAGATAACAGTCTATCAATGATACATTTGACGCCAAATTCATAAACCCACGTCTCATCAGCAATAATAATGCGTTAATGAATGTTGGGTCACCAGCTACCTTGTCAAGCATCTTCTTTGCAACCTCTACTCGACGTCGCTTTTGCAAACGATTTAAGTTTTTTTGATACGAGTCTAGCATTGACGTGCTTCATTCCCAAAGGATTAACCAAAATATTATATATTGAGTCGGTCTATAAGAGATGTTGAGATAATCTGCTATATCTCTGATGCCAACACCACCATTTTCAAGCACAGTTTCTTTAATGTTTTCGATGTTATCGTCATTAACAGAGGTTGATGGACGACTCGCATGAGGCAAGTTTTCGATGACTTAACGACCTTTACTAATTCCTAATTCCGTTGCTGTGATTCCATTGGAACACAAAATTTTGAGTAAACTTGTTGTTCAAATTTGTTTCCATGGTAAAAAGCGCCAGACAAAATTTTCGTGTCGGAAACAAACAGCTGCCAAACACACACTTGGCATATGGAGATCAAACTCATTCACAAACATTAAAAAATAGAATATATTGTAACTAAGATAAAGGTTTTTATCGATTCGGTTTGTGCAGCTTATGGTATATGGACCAGTCCGAGTCAAATTTGATCAGATGGCATAGACGTCAGTGGTTTATCGCTTCCATTTCACTCAGATAGCTGCCGATTGAGCTTTTTTCATTATCGAACATGTGAGTTTAAAAACATTCAAAATAATTTTGTAAATCTTTAAGACATTTTCGTTCGTAATATTTTATTTCTAAGTCTTCCATTCTCGAGTTCATGTTGTGCTTCGGACTGTACGGAATTTAGCAACACACCGCATGATGATCAGTTCGAATCATCTTTTCGAAACAGTAACATTTGTTTTATCAAACCTTTGATAAATTTTTTAAAAGTGTCGCAGAGCGAACTGTAGGCGATCCCGAACAGCGCCTACAAGGCATGTTTCGATGAAATTGAAATTGAGGTGGCTTATGTGTATCGCTTCAGTAGGATCATATTTAGAAGGTGACAAAATAAATATTGATGAAGATTAAAAATTGTTCGTTTTATTAACAATTTCCGGAAACTTTCTGGTCTTAATGTAATTACGTGCCATTTAAAAGTTATGTGCATATGTTTAACCACAAAAAAAGTTGAAACAATGCAAACTCTTCTTTGTAAAATGTGCTGTTAAAACCAACAACCAACGTTTTCCCCTATCGTGGTTTCTTGCTTCTAATACCATAATCTTAGAGAGTGGTATATCGAACAAACAACTGTCATAAATCAAATAGAATTTTCGACTAGAGAGCAGAGCTCAAACATAGTAGTAAGTCGATTCGAAGATAGCTAATACTACTTTTTTTACTAGCTAATTTACTTAGCCGTATATTAAATTAAACCTTTTATTAAATTCAAATTAAAACAGTTAGTCGAGTTTCAAAAACAAATGAAACTTGTTTAAAAGTAATATTATATGAATAAGTTGTGAATACTATAATTCACTAATTAATCTTCATTTTGTACACAAAATTTAAATAAGTCTTTGAAGTCACATGACAAAATATTTATACAATACTTAAGCAGATTTAAAACCAACTTTTCGTTGCTTCCATCACATGGCAATGCATACTAATCATATCTTTATTTTACTTTTATCATTTTTTGTTTTCATTTTTACTTTTAATGAATTATGCACATTGCTAACCAGTTCCTCCTCTAAGATTTGGTATTCTTTGCATTTAAATTTCGATTTCATTTCAATAGTGTTGCTTTTGTTTGTTAAAGCTGCCTTAAGTTATAAAGTAAACAATCATTTTTTATCAAAGCTTCCAACAAAAGCACAATTCGTCTTAGTGGTGTTTATTTATGCCGACATTAAGAGGTCATTCCTGTAAATAGCTGAAAACATAAAAAATGTAACCAACCAAGCTAGAATGTAATCAACTTAAGACAGGCACTGAACGCCATTTCCATGAAGTCATTAATGCTTGAAGCAATCACCCACGCAAAACCGTGGACCAAATCAGCTGATACGAACTATCTTATGAGAGCGCAATGGAAATGAACATTTACCACCGTTGGATTGCCAGTCTCGATATTTTATAGTGTTTAAAATATAAACTGGAATATATTTGAAATATTTTTAAAATAACTCAAAATCACAGTCGAATACACTTATTTATAAATAGCTAGACTATTTTTAATAGATGTATTTTAGTTTTGAGCTTTTACATTATCAAAAATTATAACTTAAAAACCAAATGTGTGAAAAATCGTGTATACAAATAGAACAATAGCAACATTGAATGAAATGAAAACAAAAGAGAACAACTGATTTCTGCGTTCCAACTACGGGCAAAACTTTTAACAAATTTGGTTTGATACGGGCGGTAAGTACGGAAGGAAGAAATGTCGGTGACTGTTTGAAGCATAACATCTTCTTCGAATCCCTCTCGCTTAACGGGTTCAATTTAGTTAAACCGTTACCGACCGCAGGAGCGATGTTGCAGAGAGTTCGATGCAACAGTTTGTTCGAGCTCCAACATTGATTTATGTACATATATGTATATGTATCACGTACTATTGACAACCCTTTCTTGTATTTCACATTAAGTTTTTTATTGCAAAAGATTTTTGAAATGATTGAAACAATTTATTAAATTATTATTTCGTATATTCATCATAACTATTAATGATTTATCAAATATATGAATAAAAACAGTACCTCTCTTGATAACCAAGGGTTAAGTATATTTAGAGCAAAAATTTTAACAGCTGGTAACATCTATACAATATTTGGCGTCTGGCAACACTATAAATTGGCTATTCCGCTCAGACGCAGTGTATTGTTTTTCGGGTGCAAAAAAGTAGTTTAACTATTAGAAAAATATAATAATTTGGACACAAATCTCTTTAACAAAACCTAAACTTCAACCAAAATACAATAAACAATGTCTTTGGTCTGCGCAAGTATGTAGAAAAATTAAATCAAGCATCAATGCATTTTTAGGTTATGTTTGAAGGCGCTAATGCTGCCGCTGTCAGTAATCTCAAATAGCATTTTTGTTTTAAACATATTTGATATTTTAATATTTAACTAATTCTTTAATTTCTTAGTTACAAATGAAGTGCCAGACACACCTGTCATCTCGCCACACTCGGGCGCAATATTTGAAAAGCGAATCATAGAAAAGTACATACTCGAGAATGGTTGCGACCCAATCACCGGCAAAGAAATGAAAGTTGAGGAGTTGATTGATATAAAAACACCACCAATAGTGAAACCGAAACCGCCGAGTGCTACTAGTATACCAGCCACATTGAAGACTATGCAAGATGAATGGGACGCACTTATGTTGCATTCGTTCACACAACGACAACAATTACAGACGGCGCGACAGGAACTCTCGCATGCGTTGTATCAGCACGATGCTGCATGTCGTGTTATTTCTCGTTTAAATAAGGAGGTGGCAGCTGCACGGGAAGCTTTAGCCACACTCAAACCACAAGCTGGTATTGGCACCTCAACTGCGCCAACCTCGATACCACAACCAGCTATTGCTGCCGAAGCGGCAGGTAATGCAACGCAACCTATTGAGCAGGCTGGCATGAGTGCCGAAGTTATACAAAAGTTGCAAGACAAAGCTACTGTTTTGACACAGGAACGCAAGAAGCGTGGACGCACTGTGCCGGAAGAGCTGATTACCCAAGAACAAATTAAAACATTTATGACTGTTGCTTCACATCCTGGTCTACATTCGGCTTCGATACCTGGCATTTTAGCTTTGGACATTAATAGTGCGGATCATAGTAAAATTTTGACGGGTGGTAATGATAAAAATGCAACGGTATTCAATAAGGATACCGAACAGGTCGTAGCTATACTTAAGGGGCATACAAAAAAGATTACCAAAGTCATCTATCATCCGGATGAGGATACTGTTATTACGGGTTCACCCGATATGTCTATACGCATTTGGCATGTGCCCACTTCACAGACACAGTTGCTGCTACGTTGCCATGATGGACCTGTTACCGGTTTGTCATTGCATCCAACAGGCGATTATATACTGTCAACATCTTCGGACAAGCATTGGGCATTTTCGGATATTCGTACAGGGCGTTTGCTAACAAAGGTTAGAATTTAATACGCATAATTGCAACACTTCACATATGAAAATACGTTCGTACTTCTCCCTTCTACAGGTAATTGATACTGCTGAGGTGGGTTTGACAACCGCGCAATTCCATCCTGACGGTTTGATTTTCGGCACTGGTACTGATGATTCACAGGTGAAGATTTGGGATTTAAAAGAACAAAGTAATGTAGCTAATTTCCCTGGACACACTGGACCGATATCAGCGATTAGTTTTTCGGAAAACGGTTATTATTTGGCTACTGCAGCAGATGATGCCTGCGTCAAATTATGGGATTTGCGTAAATTGAAAAATTTCAAGACAATACAATTGGAGGATGGTTATGAAGTTAAGGATCTTTGCTTTGACCAGAGTGGTACATATTTGGCTATAGCGGGCACGGATGTCAGGTAAGCAGAAATAGTAACAACATATCTTTTAAAATTGTAAATTTTTGAGTTTATTATTTCAATTCGTGTACTATTTTTCGGCGCACACAAATAGCTGTGTCCCTTTGACGTTGCAATTCATGCTTTTTAAAATGTGTCAGCCAATTCTGCAAACGTGTTTGCTCAACCAAAGCTCGGCGTGACTTTTCTTTCGCCAATTTAAAGCGCCATCGCACACGTTTCTCAACTTCCTTGCAAAGTTCTGGTGGCATGTCATCCAATTCGTTAAGTAGCCACTACAAGTAATGTGTAAAAATATGTGGTTAAAAAATCGATTGTTAAGCAACAAATACTTCCCACCAAGAGATGTGCTTGGATTAGCGCAATTTTAGCTAGCGTAGTATCTGGTTCATCGCGGCACGAGCTTAAAGCCGACTCTTGTCGCGATTGAAAAGATTTTATACTTTGGTTCTCATCTCCCACTGCGTTTTCGATGTCACTCAACTGGGCTGGTGCCTTTTCTGGTTGCGTAGTTTTCATTGCAGATCTTTGTAAGGTCTTCAAAATTATTGGTACTATGGCGTTGAGTTTTAATGACAATTTGCTGAGAAATTTTATATTAATTTAAATGTTTCATGTACAAGTAATTAATCAACTTACTCTCGACTTTGTTTATGCTCGTATTTCACCAAAGTCTTCTCTGCCTGCAATTTTAATGCTGCAACACGTTCCTTCATGAAGTTGGGATCTTTAAGCATTGGTGGGATTTTGCAACGTGCCTGTGTCTTTTGCTGCAAAGGTTGGCGTTGTAAAATATATAGTCGGCTTTATTTTAATTACACTTACGAATTTTTCATATACCAATGCAACAATGTGGTTTAACAGCGCCAAGTTTGTGTAACGTTTATAATAATTTGTAAGTTTGCTTCTAGTCAGATCAAACCCCTAGAAACAAATACTGTATTAGTTATAAATTATTAATCATATTTCCCAGTGCTGACCTTCAACCAAACATCCGCATTCAAGTGATTCCTTTTAGCCAAATATGGACGCACAACCACATCCATATATTTTCTAACAACTTCTATTTGCTTCATGCCGCTTTCGCTTTCGTTTTGTGGTTTGAGTTCAGCAATCTCCTTAGGTAAAATTAGTCTGTCACCTTCAGCGCCAACCGCTTCATCGTCAATTTCATCAAAATAACCCTATAAAATTAAAAAAAAAATTAAACTTTTATAGTTATACACAATTTGCTGTTAGTAAATAGATTACAATTAATTTAAGTAGATATAAAAATCGTTGATAAACTTCATGCGCTTCGACTAAAGCGCGCCTGTGTTCTTCTATCGCCGCTTTTAGCTCATCTGCTAATGTGCACTTTTGTAAATCGTGCCATTTCTCAAGTGAAGCTGTCATATCCTTAAAAGCGTTCGCTTCAACTGTTTCCAATGCATTTTCTGTGGACTAAATTTACTTCGTTTATTCATATATCTGTGTAATATATTATATTTGTTTGTTATCATACTTCATAAAAATTCAGCAGCCCCTGATATTCGTCATCCTGTTGTTTTTTCTCGCGTTCTTTATCCAAATACATTTGTTGTGTTGAGTAGATCATAAATTTTTTACGTGTTATCTCACGTAACAATAATATATCGCTGTATAGATTTAAAAATATGTATCGTATATAAATTTTGTTTCAATTTCATTTAAATTTTAATATATAGATTATACGGTACGTTTTCATTCGAAATTTCCTAGCCAAGCGTTGCGTACGTGCATCCTTCACGTAGCTTGGATCGATAGTAGTTACGAGACAGGGTGCACGGGGATTCACCACACCGCCACGCTAGAAGCGGAAAATCCAAACAATTTAAATTTTTAATACCAACTCACGAATAATAATTTTTGAAAAGTAAAAATTTAAAAATGATTATGTTTGCCTAATAATAATGTTAAAATTTTCATATTTTCCCAACTTACCGCATCAAAATCATTGATAGTTAAGTTTATGTTTGGAAAAGTGTCTGGATCGCGTAAATCTTTCGCATCGTAAAAATCTAATAAGCAAAATTTCAAAAATTTCCTTAAAGCTTATAACAAAATGCTCTAATATATTTTGTTGTAATAATTCACCTTCATATTTTCGGTAGATTTTCTTTTTAAATTTTTTCATCTTTGCAAAGCTCTTGAATTCACCAAAATTTCTATCTACAAAACAATTATTTAATACGTTGTCAAGTTAGTTGCCAGTTAATATTTGCTACTCACGCTTAAAAAAAATTAATATAAATAAAATAATCGTTTCTATGGTATTTTAAAAAATCAACACCTGACTAAAATCGTACATAGAGTAGCTAAATAAACGTAGCATATTCATAGTTAGAGGTTATGTCCTAATTAATATTTTGATACCAATTACCAACTTCCTTGTTTATAATAATTTTCTCTTTACTTTACAGGATTCACCTTTGCAAGCAATGGCAGGATTTAAAAGTCTTTAATGATCATACAGCATTGGCCACAGGTGTGCGTTTCGGCAAACATGCACAATATCTAGCTTCAACAAGCATGGATCGTACATTAAAACTTTATGCCATTGAATAAAATAAAATTAATGTATAATATGTGGCGTCGAAAGAGAAAGATACAATTTCAATTATTTACCATACAAAGTTTTAAATTCAATAGTATCAATAAAAACCAACCACTCAGTTAAATGAATTCGTAGAAAGCTGTATGCATAATGGCTAACATACTATAAATAAGTGTAATTTAAACTGTATTTATCGTTTGTAATCTTAAACGGCTTACAAAAATGTATGTAATTAATTTGAAATACGCCAATTCCACTTCATCTAATTATATCTACGTACATACAAATAATACATAATCATTTCTAGATTTTTCATTACTAATTTACTTTTATTTAAAGGCTTAATATATTTTTAGTCCACTATTTTGGCTTGATCAAGTCACACATATATTGTAGATACACGATGATGGCTGTTTTATGTAGCTGCAATCTGTTTTAATGGCCCTTCTAGATAATTTGCCAATGCCATCGCCTTCTGTTTAAGTAAACCCAAACCGACCATTTCCTTTGCATACAAACAAAGCAATATGCTGGCCACCTGAAATTTTATCATTATTACTATTAATGAGCTGATTAAATACAATACGATAACCCACTTGTGTTATAGCCACATGCCCACATTCACAGTCTAATAACACAAACGTTAGTCGATCTTCACGGAATGCATTGCGCCCATGTTTTTCGTACGCCGCCCAGATACTACTTGCGATTGCCGCAGTTACACGAGCATCCTTATCTCCATAACCGGCGTAGGCAAGCAAAGCGCCTTCCTGACTAAGTAATCTAAAATTGTACATATTTATGTTGGAATTTGTAATAGTCCTGTGTCAAACCCAAAAAGTATGGCGATTAGGGGCATATCAACGTACAGTGTATTCTCCACACCACCAGTGTTTGCCTGTGCTAGCACTTGTGTTAGGGCTTTTGGTTTTAACATGCTTTTCAATATTTGCACTTATAAGTATAAAAATGTTAATAAAAACTTGTGAAAATATCTGCAATAAATAATATGAAACATAAATCACAACTAAAAACAAAACGGCCGATAACAGCAATACCATCCACATTGGAACAGTGTTGCATTTCCAATTGAAATTTTGTAAATATTTTATTTTATTTTCAAATAAATTATTATTACATGATTTGGTTTTAAATTGAATAACTAAAATACCGTGCAAATGAATAAAAAGCAAAATATGCATTACACCAATTCTGATCAACTTAAAATTATAAAAACTAGATGCAGTTTACAATTAGAAATGCTCATAAACATTCATACTTATATACTTGTTTAAATACATACTTACATATGATATATACAATACCATACCTTTTGTTTGGTGATGACGTCATTCCCCATATGGGCTTGTTTATTAAATGCATAATGCGTATTCTTAAAATAGATCATTTGAAATACAAGCAAACATATTTTGATACGTCGCATATTAAGTCGCAGTGCACAAACGACTCTTTTGGTTGCAAAATCAGTTTTTTGTTGGCGAGGGGACGACGAGGCACGACGAAGGGACTTTGAAAATATTAAAAGCGGGTATTCTAAATATTCTTCTACCACTTGGTTGTTGTTGTTGTAGCGGCAGAATTCTGCCGAGTTGACAGTCCTTGGCCGGAATAAACCCGGGTCCGTTCCGGTTACGTAGACCCGACTGTCGTCTACCACTTTCATAGTATGTCCTTACAAGCAAAATGTGAGACCACCATACCAGCATACAAATGAACTATGGCAACACGCTCTAAGAGTCGCGTAACCGAACCGTACAGACATTTTCGAAAATTGTATGAAAACGAATGACAAAAATATTCGACTCGTGTTGCTGGACTCTTTACGCTCGTGTGAACGCACAGAGTGACACCAAACGAGAATTTTCCGATATTCGGCGACAAAGGAGTCCCCATGTGACCGCCATCTAAATCAACAACACAAGCAACATAAGCAATCCAACAATGTGCCACCACCAAAAATCAGCTGCTTCGAATATGCTTACTGCTTATCACGTTATTGTTTACGACTGCATATGAAGCGCATAACCTTCCGTTCTGGCTTTTGAAAAGCAAACAAATACGCAGTTCTTGCTACAGACATAAATTACGCATTTGTTTTTTTTTTTGCTTTGAACACCAGCTTGTTTGTGTTCTAAAAGCGATCATTGCAGCTCATCAACTGCATTTACATCCAGTGAAGAGGTTAATGAACTCAGAGAAAGGTCAATTTCAACTTGGACTACTCAAATGATAGTACAAATGCAACAGGCACTAGATTTTGTAATATGATTTTGTTACATGAATAACAAATGTAATGCAAATACATACAAACGATCTCCCACGATGACAATTGGCTTACATAGAAGGTACATAAATGCAAGCCGTATATTTCTATATCACTTTCATATAGACCCATCTCCTACTATAAATAAACTCAGTATATTTAGCAGCCAAAAACGTAAAACAATAAACATTGTTCTGAAAGTGTTTTTTTATTGCAATCGCATATTTACAATTAAAAATTAACTTTAGCTAAATATGTTTCATACATACTAAGACTAAATTTCTAGCATAGCCATGGCAATAAACACGTATGTACATACACACATATGTACGTAGCACATAATTTATGTATGCATATGCGGGTCATTACTTTTTTCGTACATATATATTTAAGTATGTACAATTGTAACTGCTCGGTGTACATTATTTTTCAATTCTTAATCATTGATATCATTATTCATAATTATTTGCAATGCATTGTTGGCTCGAATTATTTGGCTGAAGTACTCGTAAAAATCACATAAATATTAGAGTAATTTTGAGTTCAAAAGCCAATCTTGCGAAACAATAGTTAGTAATCTGCAGCTCAAAAAAGTAAATTTTTTGCAATTAAACTTCTGTTATTATAATTATAAATTACATTACTTATTATTTGGAAAATCTAATTGCATACATACGCACATACACATACATAAGTACGTATATGTTCATTATTAGCACAAAGCTATTAGACTCTAGACTCGATCACTTATGAAACTGGATGTTACTAACTTATTTTAATTCACACTTATGTAGGTATATAAATACATATGTATGCTGGTTTATGTATGTAAATGGAGCTGTGGCCCAAGCTAAACGTGAGTATTGATGTTAAAGTTCTGAAGTTCTCTGTTATCCGATTTATGTATGACTAGCTTTGAAAGCGTGTTTCTTACTTTTCGAAAAAAGAAAAATTTAACATATATACTGAAGTTGTTGTATTTTTAGCCAAATTCAAAATAGATCGCATTGGAGCACCGGAAATTTATTAAATTTTATAAGAAATTGTTGTTTGCATTAAAAACCAAACTTGAAAAATGGTGCACAGTAAGTGAAATTCATTGTTATTTTCGATGTATTTTCTTAAACGAACATATTTCAAATAATTTTTGTTATCACGCGGTACATAAGTATAAGATTTTCCATTTATAAATGTAATTATTTTATTTATATATTATTTTCTTTGTTTGCTTCACCACTACCGTTAATTGTTTATTCAATACTAATGCGTTAATGGCCAAATGTTCCTATGGAGTAAAAAATAATAGTTATTATCACTGTTAATTAAACGTCGCGTTTTATTAGTTCCATTCAATTTTTAAATAATCATTTGGTTTTAGTAGAATACCACAAACGATGAGCAAAGCATATTGGTATACCCATTTTAAGTAGCTGTGTGTGACCATACGATTTAAGATTGGGCTTATAATGCAACACAGCCTCCCAGCAGATTTCGCTTAACTTTGGTATGGTCATCCACATTTTGTAGAGATCATTGCAACGACGTATGCGTTTAATATCATATTCAATACCGCCGAATATATACATACAACCGTTCTGACTATGTGCTGCTGCATGGAAGTACAATGGTTTTGGTAGCGACGCTGTTTGTATTAATGTCCATTGTTTAGTTGTAAAATTTAATTTCCATATATCAGCAAAATATACTTGATCAGACTGCAATAATTTAAAATAATCATACATATGTATAAACTAATTTTTTACTATAGCTTCTTACCTGTAAGCCACCTGTTATGAATGCTTCGACATCACCATTAGATTTTGTATGTTGCACGCAGGAAAAGCACTTTCTTGGTTTTGGGTACACAGAACTTGGTCGCGAGCTTTGTTGATTTGGTTGTGATGATCTATCGGGTAGAGTGTCAAAATATTCCCAACGATTCGTTTTCAAATTAAATGCCGGAATACGTTCCAAATCGTAGACCAAATTTGAGGTGCCACCGCCGAGCACATAGATATACTGACCATCGTAGACCACTTCATGTCTGTAGCGACCCTCCGGATCTTCGCGAATATATGGTCGACATATATAAACGCATTCCCACACGCGTGTGCGCAAATTTAGACGATGCACATCACAAGAGTAATCATAGCCAGTTGTTCCACCGATTGTATATAAATAATGTTCATGTAAGACAATACCCGGACCATACTGTGGAGTGGGCGCATCACCAGTAGCCTCAATACGCATAACACTGGGTTTATCAACTTGTGTTTGATAAATATAGCAGTCATTTGAGCAAGATTCACCGAAGGGATATCCAGTCCCACCGTAAGACTAAAGGAAAATAAAATTTTTGTTATATAAATATTTGTAAATATATAAAATAATATGAATGTTTTACATGTATGCAAACAATTTTATGTGCGTAAGTGTGTATATATTTCAAACACGTTCATATGTACATATAAAGGCGATATCAGATAGAGATAAATTGAGCTTTTAACCTTGTCTAAATTTTACTTACAATTAATAAATTATTACTAATGATAAGCGCATTTGATGCCAACTCTCCTGGCATATTTCGATTCGTTGATGGATTGTGTAATAGCACCCAACGTTTAGTTGCTAAGTTAAAACGCCATAGCTCTTGAAAAAGCATACCACTGCCATGTATAGCTGCATTACTATTGCTTGGATTGTAACCACCTAATGTATAAAGATGCGATTCGGAAGCGACTACGCGATGACCACTTCGCGCGAAGGGATAGTCTCTTGGCGCACAATTCTTTTTATAATTACATTTCATTAAACGTTGAGGTTTAAAAGTATATATTGGTTTATTAGGCATGCGAATTCTTTGATTAGAAAATGTACTGCTGCCAATTTCACTTTCGCTTTCCGAATTGGTTGAAGAATCACCACCATAACCAGGTATATAATTATCAGAAGCGTCGTCACTATCCATTTCAACAAAATAATCGGAATCAGTCTCGCTAGACATGTCCGAAGCATCATCATTCTCTTCATCAACATCTTCGTCGTCTTCGTCATCAACATCATATCCCAAACCCATCACGGGTGCCTCATCATCTTCATCCATAGGCTCTCCTGGTACGTGTTCCATATGATCACGTTGTTCTCCACCTTCGCCATCCATTGCAACGAAAAAGAGTGTTGAAAAATGTATGCTTCGCAAAATAGAAGTAAAATTCCTTTCAAGGACAGCTATCAAATTCCAGGCGTGTAGCAAATTATTCAATATATTTAACAAAGCTAGCGCAGCAAATCTTCTTATTTTCATTACAGTTCCGAAGTTTGATTTTTTTAAATTTTTTTATTACTTTAATTTCACATATACACGTTTTCCATCACAATTACAATATTATAGTTTAGAAGTGCACTTGAACAATTGATGGCGAAACCACATTGAATTTTCAACAATTGGATTTTGGTTTGTTGCCGCGCACAGCTGGTGGTGAAGGTCGAAACAATGTTGCTATCAAAACACAATTTCTATCGGAGGATACTATATTTAATTTGTCAAATTTACAGTGTTTAATCCACTAAAATTTCCAATTGTCTGTATTGACTTTGATAGGCACTTGATTTTTCTTAATTATATGTTAATTTTTACACGTTTGATTATACGTTCAATATTTTTTGGGATTTATGCAAGAGTGCAACAACATTGCTACCTCCCCAATCAGCTGACAATTAGCGTTCACTATTTCTCATACAATCATTCGCAACAGCTGTCAAATGAAATTCAAACGAAACTTTGTATACACTCCGTATCATTTTGATTACGTAGTTTGAAATCTACACTGTTTTTATTACTCATGCACTGTATTTTTGCTTGCTCTAGATAATATTTTATAACATACATAGAGTTTCATCTTTTTATTTTCGCAAATGTGTTTACACGTCATACACTTTCCAATTCCTCACACCAAATGATAATTTCGAACAATTGCAAATAACTTTCCTAATGATAATCGTAAATAATTTAGTAATGAAACAAAGGGTGACACATAAATTAGTTGTGCACTCTTTATCGCATATTTATTCATGCTCCTATTATATTCAAACGTTAGTAATTTTACATATAAGTAAGTAATTAAAAACAAAAATTTATAAGATAGCATATAATCGCAAAAAATATTGTAAAACTACTTTTTTTACTTAAAAATTTTATATTGATCCGACAACACAGTGTTCTGTTTCGCATAATTTTGCCACATTCTTGATATTCTATTGTTAATAATTTGATAAATATAATTTAAAAGAAGTAAAATTTGTGTTACATTAATAGAATTATAATATAAAGTTAAATTCATAATTTATTTCCTTGACGTTGATTTTTTGGCACAATTATTTTTCCGTAGTCTTGACAATTACGCAGTTGTTATCATCTGGCACCTTTGCATCGAATTACATAAAAAGGGGAGCTCTCCAACCATGTTCTCTCAGTCATTTTAGTGATTTGGCTCCAAGCAAATTTACATTTCGTGTTTAACCGTGAATAAATCTTTCGGTCTTTCCCATGTGTCTGCGAATGTGAAATTAAACAATTTTTTTATTACGCAAATACCGTGCAAACTTTCCGAAGATGTTCAAACACAAACAGGATAAACGTAAACTCTGATATTCGGCCCATATCTGGTCGTTGCTTCATTGTTGATTGAAGGCGAACGTAACCCGCGTGCTAAACTGATATTTCAGTTTTTCACTTTGGCGGAAGCGGAATAATCCCCACTGCACACAGTTCAATGTTAGAATTCATCAAGTTCAACTCAGAATTGGAAAAAACAACACCTTGCCAAAGTAAACGGTTTCGATTATAAATATAAAAAATCTTTTGACAGCAAAAAAATCCAGTTTAAGAAAATTGACAAACCATAATATACGCCAAAGGAAAAATCGTATCAAGAACACCAACATAGCTCGGAATTCATAAGCGTCAATCAACAAATCTATATCTGCGCTCGCATATACGCGCATTACATATAACTGACGGGGTGAATTAATCAGCTGTGAAAAACAAGTAAAAGTGCAACAAGATTTATTGAGTGAGTCAATCTTCTGTAAGTTGGTCAAAATGGAGTGCAAGGACGAAACAACAGAAAATGTCAATGGCAAACTAACGAAGGAACAGTCCAAACAAGAGGACATTGAAAAGAAAATGGATGAACAAAAACAACCCGAAAAGACATCGCCAAAGTTAAATCCACGAGCTGGGTTGAAGCTGGCCAAAACAAATGGTGCCTCTAAAAAGCGTGTTTATAAAGTAGTGCTAACAGGCGGTAAGTACGTTCAATATACCTAATTAAATTTTATTGAAATAATTCGGTATTCGCAGTATGAATATTGGAGTCAGTGTATAAAGAAATTTGTTACATACCAAACTTTAGTAGAATTGTCGATATAATTTATCATTTGTTATGTTTCTCTTGATTATCCTCGCTTTTGTGGCTAGAATGTGCGGTATAACTTTATGTCAACCGGCGTTGCTGCATTTTTTAATACAAACAATATATTTATGTACACGTGTTCATAATCCAATACATATACTACGTACATACCTGCTATTTGTTTAATTCAATTAAACCAGTTTTATGAAATTTCGGGGAGGTATCAGTTTTCAGTTACATATTCGCATATAATAGGTAACACACTTAACATATAATTTTTTTTTTTAATTTCATGGCTGAGATAATATACTTGAAATTTTGTAGAAATCTCAGAGTTTGTACATATGTACATGCTCTAGTTGTATGCACGAAAGAACAACGGACTATATACAACTGTTGCCAAAAGTCAATTCGGTGATATGTATAAGTGCTCCCGCTAACACATTCATTGTTCAACAAGCTGCTCGCTTCTGCGTCAAATCTATTTAAAAATCGTCTTCTACGATCAGCTATAGACTTATATATTAACATACATGTGTACGTATAGACAGTGATATAAAAGAATCTAAGAAATTAGTTAAAATACCGGCAAATGCTCCAATATGCTTGTGCATAACATATGCAGAATTAAAAATGCAAACGTTTCAAATCTTTATTTAGGTTTTTTGTATTGAGTGCAGATAATTTGTAAAAATAATAAATAAACTATGTAAATAAATACATATTATATATACCAACATCTATGCATTTTCAAATTGATAACCGTCATGAAGGTGTATTTTGTAGCTCATACAACTAATTAATTTAATTATTGGAAAACATTTTGTAACATTAACGCCGGTTTAAAAACGACACGCCCAGCTCTTATTTTGTTATTGTTGCAGTGGTTCAGCTCTTATCACTGAAAGCTTCTATCTCCATACGAAAACCATAGTGTAGTAGCCGGCTAACTTTGCCCTATATGAATGATGGAAATCTCGCTAAGCTAAATTTAAAAAAAGTAATAATCAAAGTAAAAAAATACAAAAAGTGAAATTAACAAATGCATTGATTAAAATTAAGTTCAGTGACGCTTTAACAATTACAATTTGTTTCGAACAAACGACTTGTTTTATTACACGAAAAAATATTAACTAAACTGCCACTATTTTGACAGGTGGTCGGTCAAGCCACCTGCGTTTTATGAAGATTGGTTTTAGGATTCTCTTGGTTAAAGCTTTCACTAATTTTTCAATATAACTGACGTTTTATATTGCGTTTTTTTAATATCTTTCATTTATTTTTTTATTTCAATTTATGAATAATTTTGAATTACATTGAGTTTACTTACACATTTTATGAACGACATTAGTTAATGTAAAATTCGTAGATTTATTTTGTATATTATCTTATCAAACCACGAATGCAATCTATGGTTTGTACCAATACGTTCACGTTTTTTTATGTTATTACCAAACAATCACATGTAAACACTTTTGTCCAAATAATAAAACAAATAAATGTTTATTTAACGCCAATGATATAGGTAATTTTCTGGGTTTGCATTGCGTTCATAACTTACATACAAGTATTACTTCGTTTATTTTGCCCTGTGTGCTTTTTGTCTTTATTCTAAAATAAAATATATTTAATTTAGTTGTAACTAGCTCACTATTACACATTCATATGCATTGAAGTCTTGAAAGCAATTATCATTGAATAAAAAATGCATGTGTTTACACTTAACCACTTTATATAATATTTATATGTCATTATCTGATTTACGGCACTTGGCCAGTTGTTGTAAGTGATTATGTCGAAAGCCATTAACTGCTTAACAATTGTTATTGACCGTCAGTTATGCTTCTTTGCAAATATGCCCATTGACCGTTATGTAGTTCATTCAATTGAAAAACAATTGCATAGTTTGTTTGCTACATATTCTATCTACTAGACACTATCATATAGATAAACATGCGTTCTTGCAATCACATTTACAAATGCATATTTATTGTGCATATGAGAGCAATTTCCATTTCAATCATATTCAATTTAAAGCCAATCGCTTAGTCACAATCACGACAGTTCCCAAGCGTATAGGTGGAAAAGTTTACTCCATAAATGTATAAACATACGTACATACATTAAAATGTATGTATGTGCATATGCACATTCGACTTCCTACTGCGATGTTTTGCGAATTTTCAATCAATTTCTATTTTTATTGATTAATATTTTATTTATTTGTTTTTTGCATTATAAATAAAGCAACCCTTAGCGTCATTTTACTTAGTTTTTATTTTTCATATTTATAGAGTAATACTGAGAATTTACATGTACAAGTGCATACGTTTTTTATGCTCCAGTGGGCCTGTCCGTATCGATAACTGTCGAAGTCATAGTCATATAATGGGCGTGTAAGCAAGTAGGAGGTGTCTGTTCTTTCTGATCTGTTGTTGTTTTGGTTATTTTCTCAAGGTCAGCATGGTGATGTGTGTTCTGTTATGTATCTGTATGTATGGCAAGTATACATAGCATCTGAATTTTTGTACTTCTACGTAGATAGGTGAGAGTATTGTGGTGCTGATGTTGCATGGACCTTCATTTGCTCGAAAATTCTCTCATTGCACATTTGAACTTGAATATTAAAGTTAGGGTAGTATTTTTAACGGTTAGCGTATAAGCCAAACATTTACATTTTGTTTACCACTTATTCACCTGCCATACATCAGTCGGTCATTTGTGTGAGCATCACTGAGTAGTAGGGGGTGTTGCGATGTATAATTGCGTTTAAACGGCAGGAGATTTATATTTTTAAATCCGCATTGCATACAACCATACATTTATAATATATAGATATTGTTTATATATTTCTCTAAATCACATGCTATAAATATTTAAGATGCAGTTATATATTTCTTTTTCTTTCTTTGCAGGTCCATGTGGTGGGAAAACAACTGGCCAGTCACGTCTGTGCACGTTCTTTGAAAATTTAGGCTGGAAGGTATGTTGAATATTAGATGCATTTAAATGAATTATTACAAGGTGTATTCGTTTCTTTTTTGTTTCTCACAAAGTCCCCACTACTTACCAATTGAAATTGATTCTACTTTCTGTAAATATTCTAATGTCTAATGTATACTAAACAATATAGTCCTTACTTACTAAAGTTATTATTGGAGGAAGTTTCATACGAATTAAAGCAAATAGCAGTATTTTATTTAATTTCGTTTGTGGAAATATGATATTTCATTTGTTAGTTTGCGCATATTCATAGCTGCATAAAGTCGTATTTATGTGCATATATTAATAGTATAAATACTAGCATTCTTCATCACGAAGATTACGTACATACATACATCGTTCTGATTAGTTCACATTTGCTTTTTACTTCATTGAGACTTTCAGTCGAATCTCAACAAGTACATTTCCTACTTGAGAAAAGTGCTCTTAAATACAAAAGCACTATTCACAGCTTAAAAATGTCAGCGTTTTTTGTAAATATCTATGAATATGCGCCAATAAAACAATAGACAAAAATATACAATGTAATATTTTCCATATCTTTCGCATAAAATGACGTTTTGCAATGATGTAACTATGACATATATTTCAATTGGAATATAAAATAAACTAAATATTTTAAATAAAGAAATTAAATTTTAAAATTAAAAACGTTTTGGTAATTAATTTTGGAAGTAAATTATGAGTCGCTTAAAATTATATTTATACTTGAGGTTTAAATTTCAAAAATATGTCCTACAACTTTTTGTGCAAGTGAATTAAAGCATAATAAACATTTTATTTATTTTTTAATAATAAAAGCAACTAAGAATTCAATTCTTTGGTTGACAATCAGAGTTGCAAATAATACAATAAAAAAATTATTGAATTAACATTTGTATTAAATTTTGTTATTTTGTAACTCCGAAAATCTTAATTAAAAATTTTTTTAATTCTTTAATCCCTAAAACGGGATTGAAAAAACATTTTTTGATCCCAAATACGTGATTGAAAATAAAAATTGTAATCTCAAAAACCGGATTTAAATCTGAAATAAACTAAACTGCCGAATACCGAATTAAAAAATAAACAAAATGTTGAACCCTAAGTTTGTAATTAAAAAAAAAAATGTTTAGAACTAAAATTCTTCAAAGACTTCACACTTTACATCATTTTAATAGTTGATATGTAATATAATAATACGTAATATAATATTTATTAAAATGTGTATATTTCCATCATTGTAAAATATCATAGTTTCGACGACTAACGGGTTATAGAAATTCATGTTATTATTTTATTGCAACTAGCTAAATCTAGTAGTGGTTTTTAGACGCAGGGGGCTATTAGGGATATTGGTGAATTTTAAAATCTTGCACAGTTAAACAAACAACTAACTAACAAAATACAAGTACCTTACTACTTTAGGTAAACAGTTTTAATCAGGAAATATTATAATATGTTAATTGTAAAAATGTGAATATAAATATTTTAATACATAACCGTGAACCAAAGTGAGAAAAACTTGTTGATTTAAAAACGTCAAATATCGTTAAGATAGATTAGAATAAGAAACAGCTCTTGTGATCATTTAGATTTTCATTCAGCCATAATTGTATGTGGGTATATACAGCATAACCAGCTTAAAACATCCATTTCTGAAAATAAAATTCAGAATTCAATTCAGAAAAATAAAATAATAACCAAATACAGTTCAAATTACTCTTCAATTCAGCACGTTTTATACGCAAAACCCGTTAGTAGAATTTTTTTAAAATTATTAGTGAATAATTTTTTAGGAAATTAAAAAGAAAAACAATACAATCTACTAGTTGTTACACGACCATGACAAACGAAATGAGCTTTTAATAATTTTTTCAGGTATTCCGTGTGCCTGAAACGGCTACCGTGCTCCTCAGGTAAATGCCTAAAAATTCAAATTAATTGAATGCAAAATAAAGAAAATAATTTAAAACAAAAAATTTCATTTCATAAAAATATATTGAAGATTTGTTGGCATTAAAATAAATCTTTAAATAGTTAAACTGTAAACAACCTTTTAGCAATACTAACATTGAAAACAACAACAAATTAATGTTTACAAAATATATTCTTTACTTTTACTTAAGTCAAATACTGCCAGCAAATATACAAATTATACATTTTGTGCTTTATATATATAATCTGTTCAAGCTGTGAGACATAAAGTACAGTAGTATTGACACATACAATAATCTAGTATACCAATAACTTTTTTAAACATTTTTTGCACTAATTAAATTTAAAAAAAGTAAATTTTTCAAATTTGCGCATTTCCGCAATTGAGAATAGTTCACAATTTTTTTTTCGAGTTCTATTAATGTAAATGTTGACTGATTTAATTCTTAATCTCTTCTTCTTTTGTGAAAAAAATATAGTGGTGGCGTTAAATTCTCGGATCTCACAGATAAAGAAGGTAATTATTTGCATTGATTATAAGTATATTTATTTATTTAAAAATATCACTAGATGTGCTACTATATAAAAAGATAGAAAAATTCTAATGCAGACAAGAGAAAAATATTTGCAAGCAATAAAAATGCAAAAAACATGAATATTCCCAAAAAATTAGAAAAATTAATTAAAAAGTGAAGCGTGCGGTTTTATTGAATAATTAAATCGAAAGTAATTTTAAAATGCTCAAAATGCAACCATATGTACACACATATATTATATATTTGCCTTAATTTTTTATTAATAATTATATGTTGCTGATGACACTCCCCCACTCATTTTATTGTTGAAAAATTTTAAAAGTGAAAAACACTTGGTAGATTTAGTTTACTTGATTAATAATGTAATTTATATGAAATTCACAAAATGCCACAAATTAAGTTAAATTTATAAATAGAAGAAAAGTAACTACACTTTTTTTTGTCTACTGTGATCCAAGGCAACGGTACAATCTCCGAATAAATCTTTCAGTTCTGCCCACTATAGCATTTAGCAGCCATATAAACTGAACGATGAAAATGAAGTTTGTGTATGAAATTTTTTTTATTTATTTGATAACATATAATCCCGAAGTTTAACAGGGATTATGGGCTAAGATAACGCTATACAATTTCCGAGCAAATTGTTCAGTTCCAATAACTATATCATATACCTAGCTGCCGTACCAGCCGATCAAAATCAAGCTCATATACATAATTTTTTTTAAGTGTAATATTAAGTTTTGTTCAGAATCTGTCTTCTTAATAAAATAAAAATAACTAAAAACAATGATGTTGAAGTACAATGAAAAATATTTTACAAAAATGAAGGTGAAATCAATTGAATCGAAAGGGGAGATCTAACGGATGATATCTTTTTAGTCTCCTACATTGTTCACTATTATCCAGCAGCTGGATCGCAAGTACTTTTTCATGATTTTCCAAACGAGAGAGGTAACGAGTACTTTTTAATTCGTCTATAGTTTCTTTTACACTGAGCATTTTTATGTCTCAATGGAGAAATGGAAAAATTTTTATTCGTGAAGGGTATTATTCGGTACAGCCGAAGTTACCGTTTTTTTGTTTTTTTCATTAAACTGAGTTGCTTAAACGCGTTATAAAGTCATTGTAATAACGCATGCAATCGCTTAAAAGATGGTTGTCTTTCTACCAGCAAAGAAATAACCCTGATTCACTCAATGTGAAGGCATCTGCAGAGTATAGTATTTCGTTTGCCTTCTCAAAGGTCATGTTCGCGGTTTTCCGTCACTCGAAAGTATTTGCCAAATATTTTTTACTAGCGGTTTTCATTCTACTTGAATCATGCTCAATGTGCAAATAGTTGTACTATGTCGTACCAACGAATTAAAAACAACTGCACAAATACATATACATACATACATAAATATATATATATAGTTGTAAGTACATATTTCATTGTAGAAATGCATTCTTGCGTAGGTGCATCCACTACTGCACTTGGCTAGGTACGCTTTCTTGCACTTAGCTGTGTCAATTCGGGTGGCACAAAGTCCCATCGTCGTCAGTTGGACATTTGTCAGTTGTCCAACAAATGGCTCATTGACATACATACATGCGCATATATAAGCAAATGTTTTGTACTACATATGTATATGTACTTTAGTTTGCAGTTTATTTTGATTCGCGTTTAAAGAAAATAATAGTGTTTGTTATTGCAGCTGATTATTGTAATCGTGCCAAAGCGCCTGCTATGCTTTTCTCGAAAATTCACGTTGCCAGGCGTCACATTTCTTTCATGCTCACGTTCACGTTATTCGGTTTTAGTCTCGCATAACAGCAGACCTCCCCCTATTTCTGGTCATCTTAGCGCCTAATAATGACCGCATTGGTCAATTTATCACCAACCCCCAAAGCTGCAAAAACAAAATACAAATAAAAGTATCTTTGTGTCTTTGCACTCTACCTCCTTTATTCTGAGCTCTTTTTTACTTATTACACTTCGTTTTTTTTTGTTTTTTTTTTTTACTTTGTACTCATCACTTTCAAATGTTTATTATACAATAAATAATGCCATTGCATGTTCATGTCTAATTAGATTTAATTGTTCTTGTGCGTTTTTTTATTTTTTGTGTTTTTTTGTTTGTTTATACAACAATAATAATAACAATCAGAAAGGCATAGGCACGCAAAAGACAATTTCCATACAAATATGTCAACTCGTGCCGTAAGCTAATTTGGGGTATTGTCATACAAGTTGTTTACCCTAATTTGGAGCACTTCATTTTTACAACCTCAAAGTAAAAAGATTTCCATAACTCCTATGCAATAATTTCGCGTATCATCCTGTATTTAGTTGATTGTTTAATAGCTTGAGAATTATATGTTAATTTGTTTGAGTTAAAATAAAATTGCATCGAAACGCACACACATGCATGTGCAAATATTGTACCAAACAAACTGTCGCGTGACTTTTTTTAATTCAAAAAAATATAGGTGCACATACTTACATTTCGTAAAGTTCTTTCCAACAATTACAAAATTTCCAAAAATATTCCTTAATGTTAAGGTCGAGGTTATTCTGAAGAAACTTGTGCAATTCCGACAAAAAGGGAGATGCCCATAATTAACTGATAACATATGTACAAAATTGCTGTGTAATCAATATTCAGTATGTATTTACATTTATATGTACCTATATGTACTCATTTCAATTATTAAATATAAGACCAAAGTCCAAAAGTTAGCTTTGCGATGTGTAAACGAATTTTTTGTAAGAAATAATTTTTTCATGATTTATGTTATGGTTTATTCATCTTTTTTATTTTTATTTTTTATTTTTATACCCTAAAAACGGTATATATATCAATTTTGCCACGAAGTTGGTAGCACCCAGAAGTAAATGTAGGAGGCCCAATAAAATATATATATAAGAGACCAGATCGATTTAGTTTTTGCAATATCAAAATTTTGCAAAAGTTCTTTTCTTCTCAAGTAGCTGATCACTTGTCGGAATCGCCATTGTCGAACCACTTTAGCATGTAACTGACATACAAACTAATTGATCGAAATTAAGTAGCTGTATTGAAACTTTTTTATTACACGAGATATCTTTACAAAATTTGGTAAAGATTATTGTCCAAGGCAACGCTGCAATCTCTGAACACATTGTACAGATCGGACCACTATAGCATAAATGTAGCTGTCTTTTTAAAACTGAGCGATCAAAAGCAAGTTCTTGTATGAAAAACTTTTTCATTTGACAAGATATCCCTACGAAATTTGGCTAACTAGACTTGGCAAGGCAATGCTGCAATCTCTGCACATAAAGTTCGATCGGAGCACTATCGCATCTAGCTGCCATACGAACTGACCAATCAAAGTCAAAATGAAGTTTTTTTTTTTTATACCCTTTTATGCCATAAAAAATGTACCTGTAAAGGTTATTATAGCTTCGGTATAGCCGACAATTACGTTTTTTCTTGTTTTCTTGATTGTTGTTTATTATCGATTATTTATTAAATTTTTTGTGTATTAATTTTTTTTTTTAATTTCATAATTATTACTTTTGTTTTTAATTTTTTTATGAATTTTCTTTTTATGTAAATTTAGTATTTGTTATACTTTTTTATTAAATTTTTTTAATTAGTAAACCATAAGTTCTAACAAACAAACCTGTTTAAGCTATACGCTCCGTTGAAAAATTTTTGCTCATACTTCGCTTATAAAAATTACCACATTTTTCGTTTTTGAAGTGCTCAACAATTAGAAAGCCATACACAACAGTTAACTTGAAATATCTGTAAGCCGAAACCGCATGACTCTATCCAACTATGTAAACTCTCCCTTTGTCTTTGAAACTTACATATTGACTATTTTAATCCATTGTAATCGATCGCATTCGTCTTATTCGACTAGAATTATCTACTCACCGTTTCCGCACACGTCTAAACCACTTGGGCTTTAAAAGAAATTAGCACACAAATGCCTATACATACCTACACATTTAAACCGTTTTGTCTCAAGTGTAATTGGCAGACGGACATATTTTCATAATGATAAAATTGATTGATACAATCGTCAATAATAAACGTTGAGCGAATGTTTGCTGATTATTAATTGTGCACGCAAAGGGGATTGAACGCAGAGTGCGGCCAATAATACTCCCTCCCGCGCTCTTTAATTACTGGGCATTAAAAATTTATATTCCAGCGTTGTGGTAGTGCTTTTGATTTATTTGTTTAGGTTTTTGGTTTTTATTGAACCAAAAAAGTTGTAAATTAATTAACGAAATGTCACATGCGCGCTTCACTTTTTAAAAATAAACTATGTACATATATAAGATAGATATACATATTTTTTTAATATGTTTTTTTCTGGAAAACTTTAAATGTTTATAGCTGTAAAATGCATTAAAATAGTAGAAAAAATTGCATCTTAAAACATTTTTACTTAAAGTTTAGTCTCGCCTTAAATGTGCCAAAAGATTACATTTTTTCTCGTTTTTATTTAGTTAAGTATTCTCTACTTTATATACCTATGTACAATACATACATATATGCTAAGAAATGTAAATACATGTATATGTACCTCTAAGTACATACATACATATCTTTACTTAGGTTGAGTTTTTTATTTTACGATTACAAACTGCATACATATATATTACTTATATATTATATATACATATACGAGTATATAAACATATTAGATATACTTATAAATATGTACATGCGAAATGTATTATTGTATGTATGTAAAATATATACTGTATTATGTATGTATGTATGTACATTTGATAGCGCCACCAACGCCAAGCACATTCAAATACAAAAATCTACCATTCGCTGCACCGGAACACAGTCTCATTGACTTGACCGCATCCTGTCCACGCTGCTTGGCCGATGCTGCCTCCAAACCCAATGGCAGCGAAGGTGAGTTCACACCACGCGTTTTTCATATGACTGTGGTGTTGTGTGTGTGGTTGTGTGTGTGTGTGCCTGTGTCTGTGTGTCGTCAATGTGCGCGTGTGCTCGTTTTTATATTTTGGTATGAAAAAAAAACAAAAGAAAAAGAACAAAATTTAAATATTAATTGAAAATGTGTTAAACATTCTTTGTTACAAATATGTATGTAAGTATGTGTGTATTTATGTACACGACAAGAATATTGTTGACTTCGTCAATTTAAAATAATTTACATTTGCCAAAAAGTAATGTTATTTAAAGTTAACAATATTTGCCCCCTAATGTACACATAAATTCAAAAATAAATTTTTTTAATTTTTAATGCTAAATACCGGATTGAAAAAAAATATGTATTGATCTCAAATACGGAATTGAAAAGTAAAAAAAATTGTAATCCCAAAGTCAGAATCAAAAATTGAATATTAAATTTTTAATCCAGTTTTTGGGTTTAAAAATTGAAAATATTAATTTTTTTAATTTAATACTGAAAACTGAAAATCTAATTCGGATACTTATACATGCATATGTGTGTCAATGTTTCAAAAATTACATGTAATTTGTTTAGTTATACAGTAAATTAATTTGGTGACTGAATAGGTATTTCGCAATTGAAAAACTGAAACGAGTACACCACACTTGCACTTGCTCAGCAGCGTAAAGCAACAGTTGTTTTAACATAAAAATCTCAGCACCTGCTACTTACGTATCTTTTCAGTGAATTCGCTTGGCAAAAATTACTTTTTTTTTTGCCTTTTTTTTGCTACTTACAATTTTCGTTTTCACATGGCCAATTGTTTTTTTAATATCTACTTAAATTTGAATCCTTCTTCTGTTTAGGTTTGCTGATTTTGTTTAATATATAATGCATGTTTGTGTTGTTTTTTATTGAATTTCCTTCTTTAATTTTCTTATTTGCAACTTTTTTTTTTGTTTTTTGTTTCGTTTATTTTCCTTCTTTTTTGTTTATACTATGTATATTTAAATTTTGTTTTGTCTTTTATTTTATTTTATTTTGCGATTATAGTAAATTTTGTGTTGTTGTTTTGTACTAAAAAATTTCATCTATGTATATATCTTTTAAACATGCATATACACCAAAACACTTACACATACAACAATACCTACGCATAACCTAAATATGTCGACGCTAAAGCGATTTAGTTAAAATATGTATTGTATATCCATATGCACATTCTTATGTACGAGTATGTCTGTAGATCCTAACTCGTGGTTTTCTGACGTTGTCATTGTGGGAGTACTGTGTAGTTTATTTTTACGCTAGAAAAGCTTATTTGCTGTACTTTTGGACTAGTGCTATGCAGCTATCTCTCTGCTTACTTATATTGTACTTATTATTATTTTGCAAATGTTACTACGTGCTAGTTGACGCAGCTCACTTTCTGCCAGGCCCCTTTGCTACAATGTTTAATATCTGGTTTGTTTTGACAAGTTGTTTTAGATTTTAAGCATTTTTTGAATGTATGCGTTTCTTTTTAATAATATATTGTATAATATCTTGGCATAGGTGTGTGTTGTCCTTTCCTGTCTTTGTCGTAGTTTTTTAAAAACACGTGCAAAAAGGCACACACACACACACACACATTCACACCGCTTTCGTCTTTGTTCGTAAAGTCTCTAAATAATATATATGTATGTATGGTAAATAATAGCATTCTAGAAAGAATATACTTCTAGTGTTTCACAAATATAATTTGATTTCAGCTTTCAAATGATAAGATGTTCATTAAGAGCTGGATTAAACTGGTATATGTTTTAAAAAACGTTATCAGTGGGTCATTTATCATAATTACCTACTGATTTCTTCAAAAATTTTTTTATATGAAGCTAATATTGAAATGTGGATGTTTAATTTACATGGCATAAGTTCCTTTCAATACAAAAATTAGTAATTCAATAGTGGCTATCAAGGCTGCAGAGTGTAAATTTTTATACTCTCGCAACCTGTTGCTACAGAGTATAATAGTTTTGTTCACCTAACGATTGTTTGTATCACCTAAAACTAATCGAGTTAGATATAGGGTTATATATATATATATATATATATTATAAGGATGAAGAGATGAGTTGAAAACCGAGTGACTGACTTCCGTCCGTCCGTCTGTGCAAGCTGTAACTTGAGTAAAAATTGCGATATCTTCATGAAACTTAGTACACATGTTTCTTGGTACCGTAAGACGGTTGGTATTGCAGATGGGCGTAATCGGACCTCTGCCACGCCCACAAAACGCCATTAATCAACACAAATAAATTGCCATAGCTAAGATCCACAATAAGATACAAGACTGTTATTTGGTACACAGGATCACATTAGGGAGGGGCATCTACAGTTTAAAATTTTTTTAAAAAGTGGGCATAGTCCCGCCCCCTAATAGGTTTTAAACCGCTTAAGCTACAATAACAAAATTCACTGAGAACAAATGTTTTAGCACCTTATCGACAGTGTGAAAATGGGTGAAATCGGGAGACACCCCCCCACTCCCCATATAACGGTACTGTTAAAAACTACTAAAAGCGCGATAAACCAAGCACTAAATACATCAGAGACATTAAATTTTTCTCTCTAGGATGGTATGAGATAACTTTATAAGAATCGCGTTCAAAATTAAATAGTGGGCTGACGCCGCCCACTTTTAAGTGCAAACCCATATCTTTGGATCTGCTGAACCGATTTCTACCAAATTCAGTACATACCATTCTTCTCATATCTCTATGTTATAGTGCGAAAATGGGCGAAACCGGATTACAACCACGCCTATTTCCCATAGAACACCATTTTCAATTCCATCTGATTCTTTCACTTCCCACTATGCATATCAAGCAACAATGATTATATCGGGGTAACACTTTGCGTGAATAATACGTTTAAAGTATGCCGCCATGTACAATGCATTGTCACGATTTTCGAACATACCATTTGATCAAGTTTGAACTAGGCTGACAAAAAACCTACATTTTCATATATTTTAATGCAATTATTTATTATCGCCTTCGAAACGGTCTCCCACAACTGTGCCTTTGTCCAATGTTCCATACACTTGTTATAGGCCTCGGCTAGGATGGCTTTCAGGTTCAGACTATGGTTTTTTTGGTTTCTGGTCATTCGCTAGATTGCTAGAAAATTCGAAGTCATACTCGTATTCGTAAACTCACATCTCGTCACCAATAATAATGCGTTGTTAAGCATCTCTTTAGCGACCACTACTTTATTCAAAATGTGTTAAGGCGATCCATAAGACATGTTGAGGTCCTCTGCTATCTCTCTAATGCCAACAAAACCATTTTCAAGCGCTCTTTCTTTAACTTTTTCGATGTTATCGTCATTTACAGAGATGACATAAAAATGATTATACCAATCTAGGAAAAAAGTATCGAGTCCGGGTCAATTTTGATCAGATGTTAATTTCCTTTTATTTGAGATAGGTTGAATACGCTCTCTATAAAGTATACTTTCCTAAACACTTTTAGAAATTTTTCACCAGTAATTTAAGCAAACAATTCTATAATAAAAATCAACAGATAAAGTTTTGGCGTCTTAAACAAATTGGCTTTCAAAACATTTTAATCGTCATACCATAATCTCAAACTTTGCATAAATGCCCAAAAAGCTTTAAAATTATTATGAATAATGAATCCAACAATTTCTAAAAAAATAAAAATTGGAAAATCACGACTTTTGCTTTTAATTATATACCCTGAATAGAGTATATTTAGTTTTCCACGAAGTTTGGAACACATAGAAGAAACTGTCAGAGGCCCTATTAGGTATACATACATATATATGTAAATGATCAACGTGTCGAGTTGAAGTTACAAAATAATAAAAATAAATAAAGTGTGAGTGAAGTCATCATGACAGTATCAGCTGTTTGGCTGACGTGAAGTCAGCGCATGTCTATAAAAATTGCTTTTCTGCGGAGAACGATTCTCTCACTGGCTAGAAACTTTTTTGAAAATATACATATGTAAATAAGTTTAATCTTCTCCCTATCCTTGTAACCTATCATATAGACAGCAATGAGAGAAAAAATTAAAACAAAAAACTATCTTATCAGAAAGTGGGTAGGTAGAGTGGCTGTCTTTCGACACCCGAATCATCAGAAAGTAAAACGGCCAAAATTTTCGTGATCTTGGACACATATGGTTAATACGAGTATGCTCTAGCTCAAATGTTGCTGTTTAATAAACAACATTTAATTCCTTAAAACCGAAAGTATAACAGAGATTATTCACATATTTGTAGGCAAAGGTTGTGTACATATGTATGTATAAATATACTATATTTAGAGACATTTCATACCTCTGCATGTCGTGAAGCCCAATTACCTTCGAATATTGAAAAATTTTACCTAATATTATTTGAAATTCTTTCTATATTTTAATTTGGTATAATTTATAAATTTCTATATGTACATATATACTCGTGTGTTTACATATGTATGTATATGTAGTTGCTGCTTTCACCCCCGCAAATATTTCTGTACCATAAGTGTGTAGTAGAAATTCGCGTCATCTGCTGACCTCAGAACTGGGCTAAATGATTGCAAAAAAAAAAAAAAACTTTCTCACACATTTCAGTCAAAAGAAATTAAAAATGATTAAATGTATACAGAAAATATTCAATATTAATTCACTTGATACTAGTGTGAACCAAATTCAATTTGCCAACCAGGAGATAGAAACAAGTGACCAAAGATAGGCGCTGTTGTGCGGAGAGCGATAAAATACGTCTCGAGGTTGTTGGTTTTTAAAATATATTGCTTATAGTATACACATATGAATATAGTCATATAATATGTGCAGTTAAATAAATGTCTCACTGTTTACCGCGCGAATAGTTTACGTAGAAGAATATCCTATATATGTATGGTATACATATAAGCTGCATGTGCCATGGAAAAGGGTATGTTTTATATTTTGAACACTCGTAGTAACAACAACAGCTGCGCTATTTCTGAAACGACAATGCCAAAAACGCAATTGTTTGCGGCATTGCCGGGAATTACTCGATGGCTTTCACGTGCCTAAAAGAGGTCAGAAATGTTATTGACTCCACTGAGGTGACCACTAGTAAATATTATGTGTATAAAAATGTACTTTTTGCATATATGTATGTATGTATATGTAGCTGTAATATATTTATACCACAAAAGAGTAAATCATGTTTTAGAAGTAAGTGCCTATAAAACTAATGAAAAGGAAGAAAGTAATGTAGAATTGTCTGGAACTCGTGTATTTGCTATGGTGAAATTCGAGAAAAATCTTCCTTTGTAGATTATAGATAAAATTTAATGACAATAGGTGAAATGTCAAAAAAATTTAATAAACACTTCTGCCAGAACTCTTTATATGTACGTACATATGTATTTGTGTGTGTTTATGGCAAAAGCACGCGTTATCGCGTTCATAACATTACCGTCATATCTGTTTATGTTTATATTTGTTATTGTGTTTATTTATTATTTCTTCTCAAAACAGACATGTCCATATATGTATATACATACATACATGTACCATAAATGAAGCATCACGTGCTGACCGCATCATTCAGTCAAAATAAGTTCTGTGACACACCGCTGGCACTAACATATTTGTACATACTCGTATGTATGCACACATTTACATGTCATGTGCAAGAGAATCACAATAATAAAGCCTTTGCACATGAGCAATTTTTCACAATTAATTGTATGCACACGAGTATAAGTAATATAATAATAATATAAATTCACTTATAGACACACACACACACACAAGTACATGCGTATATATGTATGTTAACTAAATTTTTGCTAACAATTCGCTAACAAGCAGGCAAAATAGTACCTATTACTTATTCATTAACATACATATGTATGACATCTTATCGCTTATAAATTTCCAATACCGGAAAGTGAACTACTTAGCCATTTTTCTATCTATGTACATATGCCAATCATACATATGTACATAAATATGTATTGAGGTAAATTAATATTAAAGTAGTTACAGTTTGAAATTCTAAAAATAATTTATTATTGTCCATATTTTAGTCATAACTATTAGAAGTGTATTTACACTATCCATATACATACATACATATGTATACCAACTTATGGTTGTACATTTATACATATGTGTAGGTAATAGTAAAAAACGTTAATGGTTACTCGATATTGATTGAACAGGTTTTGTGTGATTTGTATACCCTTTATATTTTTAAGGCTTCCAAAAAGTTTTCCCCTCAAGTCCCTTATCTGCAGCGGTCATTAAATTAAGACTGTCTTATGATAATGTGCTAAGCACATTTTTTGTAATTTTCCACGTTTTAGCGCTAATTTTTGTAGTCCCCTGTTCCCGTTAGATTTTTGAAAACCGTGTTTTCCTGCTTTTTTACATTTTTAAACGTTCGGTAGCTTTTTTCGCATAATTTTTTTTTGGCTTATCTATTTCTCACAATTTATTTGTATTTGGCTGTGTTGGTGCGCACTAAATGACTATCAAACTGGAAAATATTTTTTTTCGGTAAAGAGCGAAAAATTGCGTTTTAACAGAGAATGAATATCTTACATAAAGCGAAAAACTATGTCAATAACAATTTTACTTATTGAAGTTAAAATGCTTTCCAATTAAAAAAGAAAACTAGAATAATTTAAAGCTAAATAATTTATGTTCAAGTTACAGACTAAAAGGAATTTTTTGACAAAGAGCTGTTAGTATGACGTCAGTGTGACAGCTGATATTGTCAAAATCACATAAAATCAATTAACGTTACAATAATGTGCGCAATTGCCGAAAATTAAGAAACTACATACTTGCTCTCAACGAGACAAATCTCTCCAAAAGTACATACATTTGTATCTCTAACTTTATATTTTCTATTATTAGCTTCTTAGGTTGCCAAAACTGAGAATAAAATTTCCAATTCAATTAGGTAGCCAATACATAATTATGTTTATGTAAGTATGTATGTAGGTCAGTACTAATGATATCACTATCTTTAATCTATGCTATTAAAAACGTTAAGGACATGCGTCGTTCATTCACAAAAAAATAATTTCAGATAACAATTTTTTATATTGATACCTAAATTGATAAAATAGATTGTAGTTAAGATTAACTAACGCATAATTTGATGCGAATTTCAATAGTTTCAAAAAAGATCTCGCGCCTTTTTCATTAGTTTGCCATAATCAATTGATAAAATTTGACTTTTTGACAGTACACTCTCTGAATACCAAACTTTCCGTTTATTCTGACTTGACTGAAATAAACAAAGCATATACAGAGACTTCACTTTGTTCGTTCTCTTTGTATGGCACGCTATAGTGGTGCAATTTGAACAATTTGTTCGAAAATTTTTTCGTTACTTTGGGCAATAATCCATGCCAAATTTCTTGAAGATATGTTTTGAAATAAAAAAGTTTTCCAAACAGTGACTTTGGTTCGATGGACCCAGTTCCGTCAAATGAGCAACTTCTTGGGGAAGAAAGAGCATGTACAAAATTTCAGATCGATATCTCAAATACCAAGGAACTATGACTTAATCGACTCAGCTCGTCACGCTGATCACTTATACACATACATACATACATATGTATGTATGTACTTTAGACGGTCTTCGACGTTTTCTTCTATGTTTCACAAACTTCGTGGCAATCTTGATACAGGGTATAGAAAGTTTCGAAATTTCTCGAAATCAAGTAGAGCTGTTTTTTCTTGAAACCACAAAATTTTTATATGCGAACATTGATTTCCCAAAATATATTTCAATGTATTGTACATATGTATGTATGTATGTAGTTTCGGATGGTCGCAACTTGTGAAGAGAACCCATGTAACCTCGATTTGATTTCAATTTTTTATTTTAGTTATTAAAACCAATATATACATACATACATAAAACGCGAAACGGCTTTAAATGTATTTGATTTATACATATGTACATACATAAATAAGAAAGAAAGCTAAACAAAATGGAAATACTAAAAATTGGATTCCAATTCTTATAATATTGAATTGTTTATTTCAATATGTCTGGAATAATCGCCGAACGGTAATTGAATAGAAACACAAATGCGCCGCAAATATAAACGAATTTGTAGTTGCGCAATTGTTTACATCAGCGATGACCAAACCTCAAGCTTTTTTCTTGCTTTTTTTTAATTTTTGCAAATTTTGTTATTTTGCACTAATTAAATTATTGCAGTGGAAAACAAATCGCACATGCATTTAGCTGTGGGTGGCTTGTTGGTCGGGTTCACATATCTAAGTCCATATGTAACACATATGTACATATATGTGGGTAGTGTGCGCAGTGTAAGGGAAGGCGGCTAAAGCTTCACAACAGCTGACTGTTTTTGCGGCAAATTAGTTTTGAGAATGTTCTACAACAAATGGCGGCATTTGTGAAATGTCAATACTACAAAAAACGATAATGAAAGCCTATCTTGTTGCTAATATAAAATCGAATTGTCATGACATTCAAAAAACCACATAACTGTGCTTTTGTAACACATTCCTATTTGTGTACATACACATGTCTTTATTGTCTGCTTTCAGCGTTGAAAACAAAAATATTTCTATGTTTATTTATTTGCTATTGCATTGATCACTTGTCGCGTAAACAAAGTGAAGAACCCGAGAAGTGTCGCGCTATCGTTTGCCGAATGGCTTTTGGCACAAACAGTCACCGACGCAAAACCGCTGATACGACGACCTATTTTATGAGATCGCAATGTAACTGAACCAGGGATAATGGGATGCCCAACTCGTCTCTCACTGGAAATGAGAGCGCAATTGATAAACGTCAAAACCTACTGAACTCAAGCAACTGTCAAAGTGCAGTAGGTCTGACGTTTAGCAATTGGAAAAAGAGGGACGGCCGGATTAAAATCCTACAGAAAAATATGTAAACAGAGAGATTTGTGCTGCTGTTGAAGATCACTAACAAAAATTGGAAAACAATGAAAATGAAAAAAAACGCGAAATTGAAATGTAAGTGATGATATCTTTTGTGATGTCATGCTAGTGGTATTGATTTTCAATTGAAAATTTTTAAAAACATTTATTAATTGAGAGCTAATACATTTATTCTTTTGATTACGTATTGAAAGTTCAAAAATCAATTGTTTAATAAATCAGAAAATCACAAAAAAAGAGTATAAAAAGTTTCTGCATATGTTTAACGGATACATGTATAATAATATTTAATCTTAATAAATGATGGGTATTTTAATTTAAATTCCCAAAAATTATTATTTTGTACCATCTGGCTACAATGGAAAATGTTATAAAAAACGCTAATTTTGAGGCGCTCTCACACTGGAAAGAGTTGGGCATCCCATTATCCCTGAAATGAACAGTCACCACCGCTTCAACAGACCGTAGGGTAGGATATCCGCGAAAATTGGATTTTTTCCGTAGAAACGAGTGAGCTGAGAATGAGAGAGCAATCTCTTGCAACGCAGGGTTGCCAATCTCAATATTTTGTAGTAATAAAAAAATGAACTTGAACATATTTGAAATATTCTTAAAATAACTCAAAATCGCAGTCGAATACACTTATTTATAAATAGGTAAAATATTTTTTAGTTAGATTTCAGCTTTGAGCTTTTACATTATGAAAAATTATAACTAAAAAACTAAATGTGTAAAAAATCGTGTATACAAATACAACAATGGCAACATTGGTGAAATGAAAACAAAATAGAACAACTGATTTCTGCGTTGCAACTACGGGCATAACTTTTGACTAATTTGGTTTGATACGGGCGGTAAGTACGGAAGGGAATAATGTCGGTGACTGTTTGTGCTATTTTACGGGTTTGGTTCTTATAAAAACCACAGCAACAATCAAAACTTATTTACTGTTTGTAGTAATGAATATCACTGGTCGACAAATGAGTAATGCATTCCAATCAAGCACAGATCTTATAAATTGACCTGAAATCATGAAATTAAATACCCAATAAATATGTTATATTATATATACATACATATGTACATATGTTTTCAACTTATCTCTACTATTGCTACTACAACCGTGTTGACTTCCGCATTACCAATTTTCGCTAGCGCCACCAAAAGCCAAACAAATTATCAATCGGCTGTAATCATAAGACCTTTAGAGGTCAACTGATAGATACTTACGATCGCAAAAGAATTTGTCGCATAATGTTATTAGCTTAACCTATATTTTTTTTATTTTTACAGATTGTTAATAATCGAACCGAATCTAAGTATGTCTATGATACATACAACAATGTATTGTATATAAGTACTAATGTATGTATGTAGGTTCGTTTCGTGTTTACCTCTCTTCTCCCATCTTTAGGTGCTATTTAAACTTTGCTTGCCGAGCGACGGCGATATTAAGCAAATTTTGATCAATAATTTTCGATTTTGAGTCCTGCCCACGCCAGCTATTGATATCATCTACATATTTTAATGCAAATTTTAATTATTGCCTTCAAAACGGTCTCCTGAGCCAACACAACCATGCTAACACTATTTGGTACAAGTCTAGCATTGGCGCGCTTCATTCCCAAAACATTATTAAAAATGTATTGAGTCGATCCATAAGAGATGTTGAGATCCCTTGCTATATCTCTGAAGCCAACACGACGATTTTCAAGCGCTCTTTCTTTAACAAGTTTTCTATGACTTCATGACTTTTTTCACTACTTGTGTTCGTGAACAAGTAGGCTCACCAAAACACAACCGGGCCGTAATTCCATTGGAAACACGAAATTTCAAGCAAACTCGTTGATCTATTTTTTCAATGGTAAAATCGACAGACAAATATTTCGCGTCGTAAACAAACAGCTGCTAAACACACACTAATTGACATAGGGAAGTCAAACCACACACAAACATGGAAAAAGATTGTACAAATCTAGAATTAATTTTATCTATTAAATTTTGGCGTTCCGTATCAAATTTAATCTGATGGTAAAAAATTGTATATTTCGTTTTTGTCTGGTATTCGCAATATTTTTATGAATTATTCGTGACATTAGTCTCACATGCGCGAAATAAAAAATAATCAAATTCGACAATTAACATTTAATTGCTGTTCACTTGAGCTTGTCATTTCATATTAAATTCCAATTGCATTATCGTCGAATTACTTACGAACTTACTGCAGCCCCCCTACGACCGAAAGTATTTGTTGTGGATACGTAATTCCAAATAAATGGCATAATTTGATCATAAAAATAAATAATGTGAAATAGAATTACACAACATATATATTTGTAGCTTTGTTGATATTCAAAGTAATATATTAATTTCAATGTTTATTGTTATTATAAATAATAAAACTCCCATGAATGACACGCGCTACCTTCTTGACTACATTTATGTATGTATGTATAAAGGTCCTACGGGTTCAGAGGTGCATAAATGAGAGATTCATAATATATCATTTATTATATTAATTCATTGGGCCCTTATTATTAATAGTAAATATAATTTATTATTATTAAAATATTCGCCATATTATATAAATATATTTGAATGTAGTTTTAAATATTTTTAAGCAATGAGAAAATTTAGTCGGTTCCATTCAATCAAAAGATTCGATTGATTCGCAAAAATGTTTTTTCGTCTTTGAACTAGAGTTTCGTTCTGATAGTTTAACGGTTGGAAATAAAAATAAGAAAAAACGTTAGCTTCGGTTGCACCGATATGTTTCAGTGGTCCGATCTAAACAATATGTTCGGAGATTGTAGTGTTCTCTTAGACAATATTCCATGTCGAATGTTGTGAAGATTTCTTGTAGAATAAAAAAGTTTTCCATGCAAGGACTTGATTTTGATCGTTCAGTTTGAGTGACTGAGTTTGCGTATACACAGACAAACAGACGGACATGGCTAAATCGACTTAGCTCGTAACGCTGATGATATAAATAATTTGTAGGGTCTCTGACGTTCTGGGTGACTTTTTGGCAAATTTAATAAAAATGTCTTTGTTGGATAATAATAAAATATACTATGTACATAGTGAACATCTTTATAAAATAAAATGTATGTAGTAATTAATATCTAACAGATATTCGTGGACTGATTTTTATGTAAATATATATATTGTTTAGGATTTATTATTAAATCATGTACTAAAAAATCAAAATATGCAGTTTCTGCTCAATATCAGATTTTTAGCTTTCAAAATATAAACAATAATACCGTTAGAAATAAGCATATACGTATTTATATATATTATAATAATAAAAATCGCATGTTAAGTACTATCTGGATGTATGTTAATATAAGAAAATATAATTTGGGTATAAGACCGGTGTAGGATAAATATTCTGTATAATCACAAATATAATTGCAGCACTATTACATAAATACATTTCAGCATTATAACTTAAATACTCCATCAGAATGTAATTAAAATGCGTAACAACCACATCATGGTCGCCGAATATGCAGCAATCATCACACAGCTGTTTGCGCAATCGAGCAATCAATCATTATTCATTGTTTAGCACAATTTTTATGTTTTTTGTACGTTTTTGCTTGCAAGTTTTTTCTTCTAAAATGCAAATTTATATTTTCAAAAAAAATATTGGTTAACTATTTTATTAAGCTGTAAAGATTTTACACATTAAAAACTTAAATACATAATCAATTATTTAATTTCACTGTTACATTGCAGCTTTCAAGTTTCAAGAGAATCTTATACGTACAATGATACAAATCGAGAACACCTACTTTGAGTTGGGACAATCGAGTCTGCGTGATTGTTTGATTATCTGTGATCGTGGCGTCATGGATGCCAGTGCTTGTAAGTATTATCAGCTGTTAACAAATTTAGTTTATTTAACAAGTGCTCGACATTACGTATACTCACGTATATATATATATATATGCATATATTACATACGTTTGCATTCGTTTAACGCAGATATCTCGAAAGAAAAATGGGAGAAAATGATGTCAGCGAATAACTGGAATCCTATAGAATTGCGTGATAATCGTTATCATCAGATTTTGCATTTGGTTTCCGCAGCAAATGGCGCTGAAGACTTCTACACAACTGAGGTAATGTAAATATCCTTTTTTTACATGGAATAGATATTAATAGGTAATAGAGTGTGTAATTAAGTAAAATTTGCCGTGTCATGTAGTTTTCATAATATCGTGTAGTTATATAATACAATGTCATGTGGTTTTGACATAAATTATTTAAGAAAACCCTCTATATAACATATTGTGAAATCATGATGAGGCAAGAAAATTAAAATTATTGTATATTACATCTAAATAAATTTTGGTTCATTACACTGCGCGCTCAAACCGAATTGATAAAGATTTTTTTCCTAAATTGATCAAATTTGTCTCAGACAGGTCCATTTTAGTGCAGCCATTTTTATGTTCGTTTGAAGTGTTCTCCATATGATATTTAGTGTGTTTGGCAGCTGTGTTGTTTACGACGCGAACAATTTGTTCGGCAATTTGGAAAAAAATTTAACAATAAGTTTATTTGATATTTTTTGTTTCGAGCTGAGGATTCTACATTCCACGTTAAAATCGGTAAAAAATCAAGGTGATGCCTATCGTTTTCTTTGATTACCGCGGTGTAGTTCACTCGGAATTCGTACCACTGATCATTCTAGCCGAAGCTTTTAACAAGTGTATGAAAATTTTGATTAAACTTATTGCCATGTTTGTATAGGCTGTAAAGAAGACATAAAGAAAATCTGCAGTAAATTTATTCTAGTAATTTTAAAATAAATCTTCTTTCTTTTTTCAAATCTTTCCTGTCAAAGAAATACTCTTTTTATGATTTACAACTATTCATCAAACTCGTTTTTTAAATTGGCTAATGTTTGCTAGTTATTACACACATAAATATATAATATACATACTTTATATATATGTAAAACTTTGCCTAAGAACTCATAGCTAATTCTAATTTATACAAAATTCTAAAAAAAAATAACTTCGCCACTTACTAAAAATATTTTTTATTACACAATTTTTATTTAAAAGATTTTAAAGAAGCCTTCTCAGGTAAAGTTTTTCAACATTTTCAAGCTTTAAAACGGTTGAAAAGCTATTGTAACATAAAAAATGCTAGGAGACGTATTGAAAATATGTAACTGCAATATTACAGTTAGAAATTCGCACAAATTAATAAATATAAATTAATTTAGGTAAAATAAAAATATGTTTTATATTTTAGGATCATGCCTGCCGCTCTGAAGGTGTTGATATGGCACGTGATTTAGATTACAAATCTGCAGCCGCCTGGGTCGGTCATCCATATTTCGATGTCATTGATAATTCAACAAATTTTGAAACCAAAATGAATCGCCTAATCGAGGCAGTGTGTCAAAAAGTCGGCATCGATATTGGTGATCGTCTGCTTGCCACCTCAAGAAAACTCAAATTTCTCGGTATGTTATGCAGTTTTAATTATATACTTTATATTTCATTTTATTAAATTTTATATACAACTATTTTGTTTGCCTTCAACTCACAGTCGCCACACTACCACCCGACTCCGAATTTCCACCGTTTCAAGACTTCGATGTTGTACATCACTACTTGCAATCCTCAGGACCAAAAGTACAAGCGCGTTTGCGCAAACGTGGCCAAAAGAATCACTGGAGCTACATACACACAATACGCCGTCCCAATGTGCACGGACAGTCGCGCATCGAGGTGAAAACACAGCTAACGCATCGCGACTACATGAACCTGTTGGCGCAACGCGACGATGCACATTTCACCATCTACAAGCGACGTCGTTGTTTCCTCATCAACAACCAATATTTCCAATTGGACATCTACAGAGAACCCAGCCATCCACGGTATGCAATATAAAATTGATTTCATCCATTTAAGTGTATTATTAAACATATTTTTTAATTTTTATTATCAGTTGCAAGGGTCTGATCCTTTTGGAGACCTACTCATCACACTCGGGCGATGCGCTGAAAAATTATATGCCCAAATTTTTGAATATCGTCAAAGAGGTCACTGGTGATCCAGCATATTCGATGTTCAATTTGTCATTGCGCGAAGACTGGAGCACGACAAAGAAATTTTGGCACCCAATGCCCGGTAAGGATGGCAGCAAATCTAATGAAACCAAAACTGAAGACATTGTCGTCCATAGTGATTAATACACTAGAAGATGACGATGCCTGCTTACTTGCTTGTTTACCCGCCTAAACTACTTAAATATTAGTATAGTATAAATAAATTAGCAGTAATCATAATACGTTTCATATTTCACACCGCTGTAGTATACCTCTCGCTAATTGCTTGCCAATTATATTTTTAGGTATATAAAGGCATATGTGCGTATGTGTGCATAGAAATATGCTTATATAAATTTCATTTAGAATGTTGTATAAATATTGGAGTAAAAAAAAATTCTACTAACAACAACAATTAGTAATGAGGTTTCGTAAACCCTAACCTAAAACTAAAAAGATCTATACCAGAGTTTTAAAAATTTTATTTATATACTGCTAGTCAATAACAATAACACAATATAGAATAACACTATTTATTTGTATTAGTTGCCATATTTAGTGTGTATTTATTACTTATTGTTCAATACAATTATTAGCAAATTTAAAAATAAAATTCAGTAGTATATTTAAAAAGTTTAGCAAAATACTTTGCTATTAAAATGGTGACAGAATGTACTTACTTACATATTTATGTTGCAGCAATATATTTTCGAAATTGTTATTCAAACATATAACGAGGTTTTTAGTCAAAACTATCTAATATAAGTACCAAAGCCAAAGTTGATGGATTTTCTGTAAAATCCGAAATAATTTTTTTTTTAAAATAAATTTCCAATGTTTTGCTATTCAAGGGGTTGCAAATAATGCATTGAAAATAATTGGACAAACATTTTAATTAATTTTTTTATTTTGTAATCTCGAAAATCCGGCAAAATAGAGCAAACTTACAGTTTCAAACGATTTATATTATATAAATTTTTATTTCTGATTTTGGTATTAAAAAGTAAATTTAAATTTTTACTTTTAAATTTCAATCTAATCGGAATTCCCAATGTTTTTGGAAATTTTTGCAATTTTTATTCTATTTCTGGGATTTAAAGTTGAAAATTTAATTACAATTTTTAATTCAAGATACATGCGAAAACTTGGAATTAAAATTGAAAATCAAATTTTTTATACAATTTTTTTTAATAAAAAAAGGCAACCCTAGTTAGCTACAACTTTATAAGTAACTAACTACATACTTTATAATTTTTTTATATTAAAATGCTAACTTTATAAAATTTCTTAATTACGCAAATTTCATAATTCGACGTATATTAGTTTATGTTTGTAAAGTTCGAAAACTATGAAGAATTTTTTTGTCTAGTAACATTTTTGTGTGTTTTTAAAGTTAGCATCTACTTGAAAGTTAGAAAAAGAAAATTTGCAAATTTAGAACAAAATTTTGATTAATAATTATAATTTGTAATATTTTTGTTTGTTTTATACCTAATTTTTATCAATACCGTTAGTTAGTATTTGCCCCTTAACTTCTCGCTCTCTCTGTCGTATATTCTTAACAATTTATATTTCAAACGAATTTCAACCAAACCGCTTCTTATAAATTTGCTTACTACATTAATGCAATTTTTTCTTTAATTTCGCAGTTTTTGCATGTAATTTTATGCTTCATAATTTTGATCAAAACTCTATACTCAATACATACCTATATGCACATACTTTTGTATGCCAGCAAGAACACGCACAATTGCACATAATTTACATGTCTCTATTTTTCTGTTTATTTATTTAATTATAGAAGAAGCCACAACAGCTAATGGCAGTAAAATAAAGCAATCGAACGGAGTATCGAATATGCAATTGGTACTTAATGGTCATGCCAAGGGTTAATTAATTAAATAGACAATATACTTTAAGAGTCATTATGAACGCCTTCAAATGATTTTTTAAGCAAAACAGATACATATATACTTACTTAAATTTATACAAACAAAATTTTAATATCATCACCCAGCTCACTCATATAGATTATGTAGTAGATGTGTTTTAAAGATATTCTCATAATGTTTTTCCCTACTTTTTTGGAAATTTTTAATAACAACGCTTTAATGATATATTATATAACTGTTTTACGCAGAACTTAATTGTTAAAGTAATTACGTGTAATGCGAAACTTTTTTTTTTTACTTAAAAGCGCTTTACTTAAAGTATATACATATATACGCTATACACTCATTTATAATTATGTAATACACACGAGTATATTGAAGGCTATGCAAAGTGATTAATACTTGATCATTTTATAATAGTTATGGAGAATACGCAGCTAGTTGCTTGCAGTTGTCCTACTATTTTTGATGATTTATTGTGACTTTGAAACCATGCACGGACTGTGAATGAAATAAAAATAAAAAAAAGCAAGTTAACCTATGCAAACTATATTTAAAATATTTAAAAAATAATTATACATATGACATTTCGTTTTATTTGTCGACCATACTAATATTAATTTATATTCTCATGTAATTGTTGCACATTTACTCTTTTACCATAAACAAAAAACCAAAAGCAAAAATGTAGAACTGCAAAGCAATAAAAAGCTTAAATTGTTAAAACAGCAAGTGAAATATCGGCAAAATATTTATTATGTATGCTTTAGCTTAAACAAATTTGTAAGAAAAATTATAAAATTGTGAACAACATGAATGCATGTAAAATTTGTTAGCTTGCCAATTTGTGATTTTCAACCCAATGAAACACAAGTGTGGTTAGACATAAAGTCTTTGTAATTTTGATTTTTAGTAAAGTTTTCAATTTGATAATTTATAGATTGAGCGCTGACCATCATAAAAAAAACAACCTTTTAAACTAATTTTTAAAATAAGCAAAAACAAAATTATTAAATTTAAAATGTGCTCTTGTATTTGTAAATTATAAAAAAAAATTGTTATTAGTAAGTAAACAAAAAATATTAGGAAAAGAGAAAAAACAAATATTAAGAGAATCTATTTAAAATTCATCAAGACCAACAAAAAAAGTAAATAAAGTCACTAGAACACCAAACAAAAAGAATTTTTTCTGTGTTTTTAATTGCAAAAGAAGTATACGAGTATAGGCCAGTGCCTGTGAAAATGGTAAAAAGTGAAAAAAAATCGTAGTAGGTTCAAACCCATTGGAAAAGGGAAGATAAAATAACAAAAAATGAAAGGAAGTATAATTTACGGGTGATTTGTAGTCGTAAATAGTATTGAGAGGAGTGGTTTAAGGATCGATTTCCGGCACAATACGAGTCATATGGATAAAAGTTATAGGTAATAAAAAGAAATTTTGTATTTTCACCTGATTCACATAACCACAAAATTTATGTGAAAAAATAAATATACCCAGTCTTCGCTTTTTTATTTCTATCTTAACTATTTTGGTTTTTTTTTCATTTTAGGCAAAAACTCTTATAAGTGAGATATAATATATGGTAGGAGGTTAAATCAGCACACTTACAGTTGGGGTTGTTTGTATACACACTTCCAAAAAAAAGCAAGCATAATGAATTTTGTCAAACATCCCACGATAATCGGTTCAACATAACCGGAATGCTCCCAATTTGTTTCCGGTTAATGGTGATCAACTCAGCATCACTTATCAAAATTATTTGAATATTGGTTTCTACACTATAACAACAATACTTGTAACTAAATTTAATCAACTAAAGAAGCCTCCAATTAAGCTACATACCTCGTTCATTTGTATAAAAGCACCACCAGTGTCATTCTATTACCCGGCGCGATTCTGAGTGCCTGGGTTTTGCCAAACTAACTTTTCTTTATTTTTTACCTAAAGTTACCGATCGACATTTTTGATGATTTTATTGCAGCGCAGTACTCTTGACAAAATCGTTAACTGGAGGGAATAAAGTAGTCTTAGCTGTCAACTAACATTTATCGACAGAAGTGATTTTGAATGTCAAGGTTAATCGATAACGTAAAAAGAGTCCGTATAAGTTTTGCGAGACTACCAATTAGATGGTAGTCTTCTAAGACGGCTTTATTGGTATTTCAAAATCTGGTTAACTAAGTAGTCTGTACTTTATACCGATTATACGAGTGTGGAATAACGGTCAGCGAAAATTAACCGACTAATGCGTTAAAGTAAAATATATAACTGAAATGTTTATGAGACTCATTATAACCTAAACAGTTTGCCATGAAATTTATAAAACCCATAAGAAACGTCGGCGATCCTATAAAGTAGATACATACATGATCGGCGTGACAGGCTGACGCGATTTAGACATGACCACCTATTTGTGTGTATATACGTTTTTATATATATACGTATATACTCAGTTTTCGAGTTGTAGATAGAAAATGTTTTTATTTAAAAAGATATCCTCACGAAATTTGGCATCAAATATTGCTCAAGGCAACGCTACAATCGCCGCATAAATTGTTTAGTTACTTCAACATATTTCCATTTTGCATTCCACTTAGCGCAATTTGATTTCTACTTAAATAAAGAAACGTACAAAATATTTTTTATTTTTTTTTCAAATGTATCATTTATTATATGTATTTTTCAATAAATCCGTTTATCATTACAAAATAATTGTATTCACACGATAACTCTTAATTGAAAGTTAATATAACTAGGAAAAAATGCTTATTTGTTAGAATTTCACATTTTATATTATATACTCCATTATTATTACGATATTTTATTTCCTTTCTAACCTGTGTTATTCTGCTCTACACAATTCTTGCTATTTACAAGCAACAAAAAAAAACATACTTACAGACTTAAAGATTAATCTACGCATATCTCTGATATTAACCGCATCTAAAGCAAATGAAATTAACTCCGTTTCACGCACTAAAATAAATAGCTTAATGCACTGATTTGTAGACTACGATTATTACCTTACATACTCATCGTACAACTATATACTATATTTACATATTCTCAAGCTTAAGCAAATTTTGTTTTTGTTTTTATACAGTATTTAGTGATACATCTAGACTGCTATAAATTAAATTAAATTTATAGTTGCATAACAAACTAGTACGTGTACACGTTTACTGAGCTGCTCTTCCATTGTTTTTTTTGTTTTTGTTTTTTTTTTGTCTACATCTAATGCAGTGTTAGGCCTGCAAACGGAAGTTGTTATTAAGAAGCACAACTTAAAACAATTCAGATGTTATGTATGTATGTTTATATTTATATATTATGCTCAGTTGAACCGAGTAGAGTAAGTTTGAAAATGAGTTACAGCTATTCACGAACCTAACAACTACTTTCTTCTTTTCAAAATAAATTAGTAAACACAAATAAAAAAAAAATAAACGTAATTTTATAGTTAAATATGGAAAATATGTATTTCTTAATGCCTAAAATTTGTGTTAAATTGCAAATATTCAAAACTTATAACAAATGATCTTAAGAACAAAGGAAAAAAATATTATACACATAACTGGGCATCAAATCAAATAGCCTTGCATTATGAAAGCTATTTAGCTGCTATCATTACATAATTGTTTTTTTTTTCTTTTATTGTTGTGTTGTTGTTGTCAGTATTACTTGCTGTAAATCAAACCTGTGCGCGTTCGCTTAAACGTCGACGTTTACCGCTCACCGCATTTTTCGGTCAAATTCAGCTTTCCAATTGTCGATTGTTGTTATTGCTGGTGCTATTATTACTACTACCTGTTGCCAATTTATACGCTTCTGTTGTGGATGTTAATGTTGACGGTGTCGTCACCGTCACTACACTTGCAGTCGCCGGCACACCAACACCACCAACATTGCTTGGACCGACATTTGCTAGTGCTGCAGCATTCGAGGATGTCTGCGACTGTGCCGTGCTATTGCAATGCGTCGTATTCGTTGCTGTTGTTGTGGCATGAGTATCCGCTACCGGCGCATTACCACCACCACTACTACTACTACTACCACCTGGCACACGACTACCGCTAGCGACGCCACTACTGTTGCCACTAGCAACATCTGCACAACTGTTCGGGTTCCCGCTGTATGTCACTTTATAACGATTGTAAATACGGTATGGCGTACGTTTCACATCATTTTGCGGTATCACCTTGGTTTTCAGCGCCCAGTTGACACTACTACCACCACTGCTGCTGCTGTTAGGCACCGTCTTGCCGAGCAGCCAGTCCGTGCATTGCTGTTGCGCCAGTTCGCTAACGTGCTCCGCCAGCCACTTTTGTGTAAAACGTTGAAATTGTTTGTGTTTCCGTTGCGTTACGTTAGTGTGTGACTATAATATAGAAGTGAAAAATAAATACGTAAATAAATTGCACACAAAAGCATGGTATTTGAAATGTGCTCGTGTAGGTTTTACTTTTAAGCAGCACTCACCAATTTCGCACGCCGCACCGAGTCCCATTTGAACAACTGTAGATTCTTGTTGATTGCAATTACTTGGCGGCCGAATGCGTTGAATTTAATTTCGTCGCGATCGTTGACGAAGTACTTCTCCGCACCGCTGCCCACCACAATGCTGCCCACGCGTTCTGGCGGTCGCTTATTCCAACTCCAATGGGCTTCGCTGCCAGCTGTCGCCGGGTTATTGCTGCTGCTGCTGCTATTCATATTGCTGTCTGTAGTGGCACTGGCGCTGCCAGCGTCTGCTGCTACATTCGCTACTGCTGCAGCGGATGCTTTATTTAATGCATTTGTAGCGCCGGTGTTCGTTGTGGCGTTCGCCGATTTTAATTGCTGCAAACGTGTCTGCTGATCTGCGCGCAGGCAAGCCAGCCGCTTGTTGCGTTTGAGGAAGCGAGCTTTACATGTCACATGTGCACCCTGTGAATAAAAAGATGGAGTTAAAGAAAATTAATTTATTTATCATGTTTCTTGTAATTGGTGTAGTTGTAAAATTTAGCTTTCATAATATAATATGCGTGCAAATAACTCAAATTGAAACGATAATGCTTAAAATATATCAAAGGCAAATTGAAAATAAACGAACGCGACAACAAGAAGTAATATATATAAATGTAGAAATGTATTATTTCGCAAAGTTATAAGAAATATGAATGAACGAAATAATGTTCGCGTCGTACAGTGCCCAAAAATGGAAATATGTAATAAGTACCAGGTCAAACGAGCTTCTTTGTAGCGATATTTTTTCAACTATAACACTCGCATACGAAGGGTTCAAGAAATTACAGCTATTCACGTATAAATTATTATATATTGCAAAAAATATAACTGACCCACAAACAAATATATGTACATAAAGATATAATAAAATTGCCTGCCGAAATAGCTAAAACTAAAGAATCATTAAACACAGCAATAAATTCAGCTAAAAAGAGCGATCGTACAAAATTTGTAAAAAAAAAAAAAAAAAAAAAATATTGAGCATTTCGTAATCCAACTACAAACCACACTCTCCAATTAGCGCCCATATAGACGGTGCATTTTAAAGTAAGCTTTAAAACAAAATATGGAAACATGGAAATTTAATGGAAAAAACCCAAAAAACAGGGATGCATTTTGAGAAATCCACACAAGTGCAAACAACTTTATAACAAAAAATAAAGAAAATAAAAATAAAAAACGGAAAATTGCAACAACAAATCATCAACAAAAGGAACACACATACACACACTGTATAAAAGAGAAACGGGCATAAAAAACATTACAAAAAAAAAAAAAAAATGTTTTATTCGCAGCAGCTCCCTTCACTTTAAATTAGCACAACATAGAATAAAGTATTTGTCAGCTGATTTGACATAGCTGCCACACATTTCGAACTTACCTTATAGTTTGTGGGAGTTTTACAGCCATTGGGTATAAGAGTTAGCAGAGCAATTGTATAATTTGATTTTCTCAGCCAAAAACAAAATTTTTAAGTTGAAATTTTATGCGCTACAAATAACCGCCCAGCAAAACTGTAGTAGGGAACAAGTGAATATATATATATATATGTGTGTAAGCGCGCCCTTGAATTGTAGTACAGACCAATTTTTCGATTGATTGAAATTTATAGTACCATCACTTTGCGCCACAAATTTTAGGTTCATTGGACATTTTTGGTGTTTGACATTAAATAAACTACTGGCATACACCAGTTTACCATAATAAGGACTCACTCACATTAAGTTAAACTCGAGTTTGTGGCGCAACGTAAATGTACTAGTAGAGCATTTTTCTTATAAAAAAAACAATCGCATATATTTAATATTTATTTGCCAAAAGTTATTGGTGTTTGGCCTTAGCCACTCATTAACTTTAAAATTACCTACATTTCAAAGCTATTCAACTAGTTACCGATTGCTTTTGCGTAGTAAATTTATAATTTATACATTTACAGTTATATTTAGTGTGACTTTACAATTAACTTAACTTAGCATTTATTTATTTATTGATGTATTGATTTATTTCGTAGTTAGATTGTATGCAAAACCGAAATTAAAATTTGTATTTAAAAAGAATAACAAGTGACTATTAAAGAAACGCTTGTGGTTCCGTTATTTCTTTATTAGTAAGTGATCTAAGATTAAATTTTATATACAATAGTATGAATCTATTTACAATAATTTTTTCGCCATGTCAACAAGATGAGCACGCACAATTAAATATATAATGCAGAGGGAATAATTAAATCTTACTGAAATGAAAGCTTGTACAAAAAAACAAAATCACAACCAAGTGTAAGTTGCTCAACAAACACGCATTAAAAAAAAAAAATAAAATAAGGGAAAAACTTTTGGTTGCTTCGCGGTTTCGAAAATTGCAAAAAGATTAATTGCATTCACACAAAACATAAAACCAGCAATGTGGGCATTTTTTATAGCATAAAAGTGTATGAAGAGGTCTTGATTTTGATTCATCGATCGAACTCTTTATATGACAGCTATATGCTAAAGTGGTCCCATCTCAACAATTTGTTAGAAGATTGTACCGTTGCCTTGGACAATAATCCATGCCAAATTTCGTGAAGATATTTCGTCAAATAAAAAAGTTTTCCACACCAGGACATGATTTTGATCGTTCAGTTTGTAAGGCAGCTATATGCTTTAATGGTCCGATATAAGCAGCTTCTTGTGGAAAGAAGAACGTGTGCAAAATTTGAGATCGATATCTCAAACACTGAAGTTGGCGTATATACAAAAAGACGGACTGACAGACATGGCTAAATTGACTCAGCTTGTCACACTAATCATTTACATATATATACATTTTATAGGGCTACCTATAAAAATAAATATATTGGATTTAAAAGTTTAGTATAAAAACTAAGTTTAGAAAAGTATGTGTCTACATAGAAGTCAATAAAAGTAGTTTCACGACTGCCAGAGCAAGATAACTTAACTTGATGGGGAGTGTATAAATTAAATTTGAAGATGGTTCAAAAGCTAGGGTGTGTGCGATATAAATAAAAAAAATTAAAGTCGAGAAAATAAAAACATTTCTTGTTTTCGTTATAGGCAGCGTTTGTGTTGCCTTTTTTTTTTTTTGGTAAATTTACTGCAAAATTTACAAATGTGCATTTATGTTCCATATGTTTTGTGAAAAATGTGTAGGATTATAAATTAATGCTCATATCTAGGTATGCATCACTTCGTTGCCATTTTTTTATTGCAGTGAATTTTCTTTCTTTGGTTTTTTTTTTGTTTATGCTTTCTCTGCGATAGTTAAGAAAATGTTAAAATCGTTTAATTTACATTATTTATTAGTATTTGCTCATTTTTTTTTTTTTTTTGATTTTTTAAGCCTTGTTGGGGGGTTTGACCTGGTACGAAAAATTGAAAAAAATGAGAAGAAATGCAAAAAAGCATTAATTAGTGATTTGAGGTGACTTATTCATTCGTTTTCATAAGTGAAGAGTGGTGAGTGAAAATTGTACTTTTAAGGACGAACCATTGCTGAACTAAATTATACCACAAAAGAAACTAAAGCAGCAAAAAGAACAAACACACAACAGAAGGTTTTACATCAAAACATTCAAACAACGCAGCAAAGAAATTAAATCAAATCAATAATATATAGCATTTATTTACATTTATACAACTGAACTAATACTTAAATAAAATTGTTGCATCGGTGTCAATATTCGATCGTAACGTGATTTCGGTGAGGTGAGGTAAAGTCAAGCTTTTTGTTAAAATCGGACTTGGGAATCGGAAAAGGCCGATATCATGCTAATAATATCCCTTTATTGTGCTAATGAGTTAATATCTTGTTATATGTATTAGTTCGTTTTACAAGTACATGTGCCGCTTAAGATTTAAACTTTATTCGTAAATAATTGAGAAAATATATGTCTTTTCATAATTTTCTTTGTGCTTGTTATTTAAAACAATTAGTTTGTGTACTTTAGAGAGTTTATAACGGAAGGACAATAGGATTGTAAATCAAAACAAACATAATTGCCAATATGAATCTGAAACACGATAATATAAAAATAATGCGAATAATTTTTTATATAACCATTATGGCACCAAAAAGCGGACGTTACTATGACAGTTGGGTCCGCGGAATCGAAAAGATCTGTATTTTTGTACGACACGGACAGCTCGCTCTCTAACATAGTTTTTATTATAGAACATTTGAGAATACAAACAAATTGTTACGGTACAATAAGTGACAATTAGAATTATTGATATATTCTAGTTATAAGCGCGTTTCTAGCGATGTTATGCTGTATAACGAAATTTTTAAATATCATAACACATATGTACATTCTTGTAAAACGCACAGAGTTTTGTAAATCAGTAATTTAAAATTTTTAATACCGATTTTATCTCTTTCTCTCTCTCTCTCTCTCTTACGTTCATTCACTGCTCTCCTACTCGCCTCTTTTCAATTATTTCTTACACACAACAAAAATTGCAAGTTTACAGATATGCATGTCCGATAGAAAAAATACATAAATTTATATTAAGAATTTGCTTTTTTCAAATAATTTCTACTAGCTTTTATAGGCGCTGTGTAAATTTTAATGATATTCGCATGCTTTACCCTTAGCAACAATTGTTCGCCTACAATAATGCAACCAAATATTTATCAAGAAAAATAAGTCAGTTGAAGAAATTAAACTAAAAAAACATTATAATAAAATTTAAATAATAAACGAAATTGCTATCTAAAAATATAAGAGCTTAAAACACGAATAGTTAACTACTCACCAGTGCGTCATCATCCATCCGCTCAAGCTTAATTTCGCCGCCGTTTGCACCTGCTAGACTGCCTGACATAGTCGGCATGCCCAGCGCATTAGAATTACTTGTGTTGCTAACGGCACTAGTATTACTCGCTGTACCGCCCATACTTGTGTTGGACAAATTTACAGCATTTTGACTGCTAATGCTGTTCGCGACGGGGTTAGCTAGACGATCTACATATTTACTCCAAGATTTCACTTTATTTAAAGGTTTTTCCGCCTCTTCAACTTCAGTGTCGAGCAGTTCGATCGTTACACGGCAGTCAATTTTATACTAAAGCAAAAATATATTTAAAAAAACAGGCTTTAATATGTATCAATTACGCACAAAAAATAAAATTGAGCAATTAATAATAAGAAAAACTTACAATATATACTTTGAAGCAGTTCTCCTCATGTAAACTAGCTTCAGCTTTGCGCTGGTATGCCAATTCGTTGGCGTAATTCTTCTGCGCATCGCGGCAATAACTGCCTGCACCACCACGTCGTTGCTCATGATGGAACAATTCAACACACTCAAGTGCACCGCGTTCAGTAACACAGTTTTGCAGCTGGCGGACAGCATTCGAAACAACCTTAAAAAAACCAGAAATTAAAAGAAATTAGCAATCCATTAAATATTTCATAGAGAACGTAAAACTAGATATTACAAACCTTGTCGAGCGTAAAGGAGATGTAGGCATGTATGCCAAACATTTCACGCATAGAATCCTCGAATGAATTCGAATCCATATTACCATCAAGCACATTCTTGAGCATTTCCAGAAAAACTGGATAATACTCATCCACATGCGGTTCAGGTTTCGGTTTCAGTCTTAATGCTGTCGCTGTGCTTTCACGACGATTTGAACGATGACGTTCTTCTTCGATGGCCAACATTTGCGCTCGTTCATACATTGTGCACAACCGCTCACATAAAATGGCATGTAGTCGCAAAAATAAATACCAATTGTTGTTGGCAAAGAAAAGTGTGTACGCCTCCTCCTATTATAATATATTATTTTTAATTGAATTATTAGATTATTATCAAAATCCAAATATTAAAAAAAAAACAATAATTTAAATTGAGGTTGAGAACAAATTTCTAAAGAATAACCAGAGAATGTATAGCATCAAAATGATTTTTACCGCCAAACATTTGTTATAGTCAAGAATAAATATTATTATGAAATAGAACTGCACGAAAAAAGTACGTATTGAATTCGTACTTCATTATTCATGTGTATTTGCAAAATTACACAAAAGTACTTCTTTTTTTTTTAGGTTGGCAATACCAACAAACAACGAGTCGAAAAAATCGCCAACTTGTTACTAGTTGCCAGTATTAATTTTTCATACTTACTTTATTTCATTGATATTTTGTTTAAATTTTTATGTTGCTCAAAATTGAAGGTATTAGACACTTACCAAATGTTTACTGACAGCATGAGGTGGCAGCTGTATGTCAACATCCATATCTGGTGATTCCTCCTTAATTTCCACCTTGATTGCATCAACAGAATTACAATCGCTGGCATTAGTTGAGGCTGCCGTCGCTGCATTTGTGCCAGCACTATTGTCGGCAGCATTGCTATTATTTTTCTCATTTGCATCTTTTATTCCGCCAGCTTTTAACACAGTTGGTGTTATTGTGCTAGATGATGACGCCATGCCGGCAATATCCTTGTGTCCAGATGTATTTTCGCCCGTAGCAGCGCCAGTCACATTACTATTTCCTTGTGTCTTATTTTCTGACAACACCGTTACTGTTGTGGATATTGTAGAAGATACTACATTGGTGTTGGGTTTAGTTAGTGCTTCAGCTGCCGAACGACCAGCGTTATTCGCATCGTCGACAGCGGTAATATTATTGACTTGGCCCTTAGCCAGCGACGACGAGTTGGAATCTTTATTGGAGGTGGCTTTTTCGCCCACACTTAATGAACTGGACGCAGATGTATTACCAGTGTTGCGATCCGCAACGGCAATTTGCCCAGCGCTGTTATTACTATTTACAGCTGATGCACTTGATTCACCATTTTTGTGATTTTCCAACAAAATGCTATTTTCTGTCGATGAATTTAAAGAATTTTTATCATGTGAACCAGTGCTATCGGACTTGGAATTTACTGTTGCACCACAATTTGTATCGGTGTTCGATGTACTACCACTTGATGTTCTACTACCTTTGCCACCGCTGCTGGCATGTAACTCACGTTCGCTCCGGTTGCCTGTTGTCGTGCAATCGACATCCATCTTTTCGTTGTCATCTATTAAAAATGGGAATACTTTACAGATAAAAATATGAAGTATGGCAAAGCGTGAAACGAAATTGTTCGAGTCGAGGAACAGTTTAGAGTAAGAGGTTTATTAATAGATGCAGATAGCGAACAAATAATTAATTTTGTGTTATGTATAAAAAAAAGCGATAGGAAGAATAGTTGGTAGTAAGTAAATAAATTCAAAGATTCAATAACAAAGAAAGTGCAAAAATATAATTATATATTTAATGTAATTATTAGTGTATGAGAATGTAGGGGTGTAGATGATAATGAATTGATTGTTAAGAAAAAAAAGAAAAGAAGAAAAAAACATTGACTAAATTATTTATGGCGGGCACAGAAACAACAAATTCAAACTAATTAATAAAAATTTTAATTAAATACTAAGTGTAACATATGCAAATAACTATATTGTTAATTAAAAAGTTCAATGGTCATGTATATAGAAATTTAATGCAGAAATAAAATCAATTTGTAATTAAATAATTTCTAACATATAAATGGATTTATGTAAAATACATAGATACTAATTAGCATTTGCTAAGCAACTGACTCACCGTCCTCACGTTCATCGTCACTTAACGGTTGACGGGACGAGAAAAACAGATCGGGCACGAATTGCCGCAATATATGTTTGATTTTAGTCTTTTCCTGCTTTTGTATACCAGTCTGACGCTTTACATGGTGAATTAATAAATTCGCCGCATCATCAAGTATTGTCTTATCTTTATATGGCAGCACGAGATGTGGTCCAGTAATAGGTTCACCATTTTCATCATCTTGATCGTGGCGCTAAGCGAAACCAGAGACAACAATTATTATTTTACTTGAACAATTATTAACATTAATTGTCGCTACATACCTCATCGTATAATGTTTCAATTTCATTGAAGAGATTTTTGGAACGTAACGCTTTCATGTCGTTCGGTTTAAAATTGATTGCCTGATGGTCGAGTGATTTTAAGTAATACTTCTCGTTTTGTTCACGCCACAGCTTATTGAAGCCCTAATAAAACGTAAATGATTAAAATATATTAATAATTTGAAATTTTTAAATGGAAATGTGTTCAATACAAGATTTAATAAGTAGGCAAGCTTACTTTTTGTGCGTCGCGCCACTCCTCCTCTTTCACTTTCAAACGTTTGAGCACTATTGGCACTGCAACCGAGGGATTCTTCTTTAGACCTTGTATTATTTCGCCTGCCTTATCACCATATATGCGGTGTATAGCCCTTTGGTGTATCGTCTGTGAGGTGCCACCCAAGTAGTCGTCCAAATAAAATCGGCTCAAATCTTCCGGTGACATGCGTGACATTTTCTTCTGCACACCCTCGAGTACACGTATTGTTGCACTATTAGTCTCAATTACCACATCCAATTCGAAACGTTCATCCTCCGTCCTGTGAATATTCCTTTGATTAGAATTTTTGTGGTTTAGATATTTATTTAGTGTTTTTTTGTATACAAAAAGTGAAATTTGCCAAAATATATAATTTATGTGTTAATGTGTTTTGTACGAGGATGTAATGCAAAAATGATAAAATGCTTCAAAAAAAAATTTAACCGCACCTGTAAATGGTTTCCTCGAATTGTGTTTTGCGTGAAGTTACAAACGTCGAATCCTCACTGGCCCATGTTGGAAATGACACCCATTTATCATTTAGCACTTCGCGACATAACGCTGTACGGCCAGAACATTTTTTCGGGACGATAGACTGTGGCAAGGCGCAATAGGATGCACCAAGTCGTTTGCACGAGGTTAAATCGATATCCTGTGCCAATTCGCCGCCTTGATGATTGCCTTGACGATCGTTTATTGCACCTGCATTACTTAGGCTGCCGCTTTGTCGATGCGCCGATTGCATAGGTATTTCTTCCAAACCGAATATGCCGGTGCCAGTACCGCCGCTACCGCCCGAAGGCATTTGCGACACAGGTTGTCCCAAAAATTTAGTAAATCCGCTTAGTAAATCTGGGAATTTACTTAAGAATGGCGTTACTAAATTCAACAATTCAGTCTTTGACACAATCTCCTGGTTGAATAGTGTTAGACAACGCAAAAAGTTGTCGTATACATCAGGATTTCGTAATGCTTTGCGCACTTTATCGAAGAATGCCGCGTCGGATATGGTGCACTTTCGCGATGCCTCTGAAAATGTGACGTCCTTACAAATCGGCTTGTGTTTTTTAGGCGGCGGTGGTCCACCACCTACGCCGCCACCGCCACTACCACTACCGCCATCATCAATTGCTGGACGACGCGTTGCCGATAAATGACCGAGTACATGGTGCGAATAATTCATATTAATCGACGTTCGATCAATTCCGCTACTACTACTCATTGCTGCATTGCCACTACTACTTATCGCACCAAATCCGGAATTGTAGCTTGGCGACTTCTTGGAAGAGTGGCTGGTAACTCCGGTAACATTAGACCCTGCTCCGTGTGAATATTTTATACCAGTTATAGCGTGATGATTGCTACGATGCGTGTCTTTCTCATAGTTGCGCATATTTGAGCCGACATTTAAATCGTGGTGAACACCATCATGTATCACCTTCAAATGAACTCCGCTACTGGAATGAAGCGTTACGTGGTGTGCATAATCTACGTCTCCACCACGGCCCCCTACTGCGTTCGCACTGATCACATGATTTTGAGGCTGCGGTTGGGTGTTGTTGTACGATTTGATGCTTACACTTGTATTCACAGCAGATAAGTTTCCTAATACCGTTGCATGTGTACCACCACCAATTTGTGATAATGTCGCGCCACTATTGAGATGTAGCGGGGAACTAGATGCTGCTGGCATGGCCATATGATGGCCACTACCGCCTCCAACGCTTATTGCGCCACTAACGCTGTTAGCCATTGGGCCCACAGCTATGTTAGTGCTGCAACGTTTGTGATCGTTATGCGATTTGGACATATATTGTGCGCCTTGATGATTCGTGGCGTCCGGAAGAAATTGACCAAATTCGCGCAAAAGGTCTTCATCCTGACCGAATAACTTTGCAACCTGTGTATACACCTCTTGTTCGGTCAATGTTTTCCCTTGATTGGGACTACCTTCTTTAATCACTTTCTGCTCTTTCTGATAAGTGTGAAGAATTTCGAGGAATTTTTTATATTTTTCCGGCTTGTTCTGGAAACGATTCTGAAAAGTTAAGAAAAAAACATTGAATTTTTTCGGCTTAAATTCATATTGTCGTTAATAACTTACTTTTATTTTATTGACATACGATATCGCATGATTGAACTCGACCGGCTGATTTTGTTGGCCTACAGTTTCACCCATGAGTAATGACTGATGGGCCTGTTGAATGTGATGGAGATTATGGTGGGCATTGCCTCCACTATTACCGATATTGCCACTACTGACAGTGTTGTTTATTTGTGGGTTCAATTCGCCAAGCGCATTAAGTGTGGGCGGGCCGCCGCCCATGCTACTAGTGACTATGGCCGGCGCTATAGGAGGACGCTCGCGATCTCGTGAAAAATTTTGTGGTAAATGCGCCGCTGAAACTGGTGCCACTGTCACACTCTGAATTTGGGCAACGGACGATGGCGCAGGCGATACAGCAACTTGAGCATGTTGTTGTGCCATTCCCGGTCCACTTGGCGAAGATTGTGAAGCCGGTGACTGTAGTGCATGTATTGTTGTTTGGGACAACGATGCGCCACCGTGTGTCATCAGATTGACAGCCACACTTGCGTTACTGCTGCTGCTACCATGTATTTGTTGAAGTTCTATAGTACTCGAAGTATTACTTGAATTACTTTGATTTGATTTATGTAGTAGTGGTGTTTGGATATTGCCAACATTTCCGGGTAAATTAGACATACTACTGTGCAAGCTGTTAGGCGACGCTGATGGCATTGACACAACGGGTACTGAAACGCCTAATTCATCTGAATGTATTTCGATTTTGTAACCGGCTGGCAGGAACATATTAAAGCCGTAAATCAGTTCTGTGTGCCCTTTAAAAAGAGTTGACACCCGTTGAATTACACCAGGCGTATCAATGCAGTGCGATTTGAATTCTTTCATTATATCCAGAAAGTTGTTATAAATCTGTGGCTGATCAGCATATTGGAACTTAACTTGATCCAAATAACTAAGTGCGTCCTCCACTTTAAGCCGTGGAGGACCACCTTGTGGCTGACCAGCTTGTGGAGGGCCTTGTTGTTGGCCCGATGTTGTTGGTAACGGTGGTACCACTGCCAGAGGTTGTGCTGCATTCAGTGCAGTTCCACTGCCGACAACAATGTTTTGAGAAGAGCTGATTGTACGTGTCCGCATAGAATTTGGCTGCGATGCAGAGTTTTGTACATTACTGCCAGCACCACCACCGGTTACATGAATTTGCACGGGTCCATCTGTACTTGTTTTAATATTACCACCAACACTGGAAGATACTGATGAAACATTGTAGGCTAAATAAATGAAATAAATAAAACATTTTTTCATAATTTTTTCTTTTTCTTATACCTAACCAAAGGTTTTACTAAGTTATATTTAAATAATTTTAATTTACTTACAAGTTGAAGAATACTGCACAGCTTGAGTGTGGACTGTTCCTGCATTGACAGTCCCCGCGGCACCGCCGCCTGAAGTAACAACTGTTCCTCCAGGTAACTGCGCAGTATTGCCACTGGATCCTCCACTATTATCGTGACTCGAGGAATTGCCGCTACCAGTACTACTATCCACCATTCCACCAGAACCCTTCATGTTTGTCGCTGCTGGTGTAGTTGATGGCAAATAAGCAATTGTCTGCGCTCCACCATGTTGCGGTATTAAAATGCGATGATGTGGGATTGAACCAGTTGCATTACTTCCTGACAAACCGACACTTAAACTGGTATTACCATGGCTACCGGGAACAACAGTGCCAATATTAACTGTGTTACCGGGATTAGAGGTCCCCACTATGGTCGCGCCAGTGCCTCCACCGCCACTGCCACCCACACCACCAGGGCCAGGTCGCGTGCCGTATTGGACTTCATCCACACGCGTACGTTTCATCATTTTGGTTGCAATTGCTGCAATTATTTTTTATTGTAGTCTATACGCACTTAATGTATTTCAATTTCAATTGTTTTCAACTTTAGAGATATCACTTTAAAGATGATGATTTTTATCGAAAGCTGCCGACGTTTTTTTTTTAATTATTAATTTCACTTAGTAATTTTTTCAATAATACTTGGCTTTCTCATCAACTCCAATGGAAATAAATACGGTTTATTATTATTTACACGATATTTGTATTTATATATTTGCTGCGGCTTTGTTTCTATTGGCATACGATGACTGTGTTGCCTTTTCATTGCGCTGTGAGTCGCCGTCAACTCACAGAAGGCAATTTTGAAAGCTCTGTGTGACAAAACAAACAGCTTTCTAAATCCTAAATCTGTAAAAGAAGAAACATTATTTTTCATTAGTTTTACCAAAAATATATAATTAAAATAAGTTAAAAATTGTATATAGTACATGGCAATGTAGAAGAGTTTTAATATACTTGAAATGAAGAAAATTTGTAATTTTCATAGAAGGGGCTTTACCCTATAAAAAAAATTATTTTTTTTAACTTTAAATTACATTTACTCATATTTATTGGGTATGTAGAATATTAAAAAGCTTGTTGCGTGTTGTTGTTGTTTTACCGACAGAAAATATTCCCCGAATACTTTTGAAAAATGTTGCCGAGTTTACATTACTTGGCCGTACAAAAATCCTAGTCCGCCAGTAAATTTGGATGTAATAGTTTCTAGGAAAACATTCATATACAATTTTTTAACATTTCAAAAGTTGCAATTTATTTTCACGTTTTTAGTTATGAAAAATATTCCACAAACTCTAATAAAATCTTTTTAGTTTGGATAATATTTTTCATATTTATAGGTAGTATACATTGCAGTTCTATATAAAAGAAAAGCTCTCCAAGTTGGCACAAAATAGTTCAAAATGCACACCACACTACATACATACATACATATGTATAATACAATATGTACTCGTAAAGAGCGCCACTATGGAGGGAGTAGAACAAAAAGGTAGGCAAAATAGCAAACCATTGGAACTCAACGAGAAAATACCAAGCCCCATTCCCCACACATACAAACTTCACCTTGTTCACCAATAATATCGTTCGCCCAAATCCATCGTCATCAGTCTGACCTGCTTGTATGCGTGCACTTGCTTGCGATTAATATAGGTATGTAACAAAAAATAATCCAATATACCTACATATATGAACATATGTATGTATATAAATATACGAACTTGTGTGACGTGCAATATATGAGATAGTAAACGTATTTATGCGTATTTAGTAAATATTTATGCACTTTTACAATATATAGTTTGAAAAATCCAGAATTAAAATGTATATAAATGATTGTAGAGTTCAGTCAGCCACAATATTGACAGGTGAATCCAATTTCCATATAACATGGTGCATAACCAATACTCTTTTGGCTGATAATTTTAAAATTATATACAAACAAAAAAGCATGTCAAATTTTATTCCTCGCATCTCTTTAGAAAAATCTAAGGCAACCAGACACAAATTTTCCATTATATTTATATGTATATACATATTACACTTACAGAACAAAGTTTTTCTCTATAGATTCTTGTATCAAAATTGTATCCTCCCAGTTGCATATTATAAAAAACAATTAGGTATTAAACATTCGTAATATTTACCAATTTTTTTTTTAATTCTACCACAGATCACGATTTCACTATAAGCATATTTGTTTTTTTGATTTTTTGATCAGCTTGGTTAATTATTAAAATTAAAATATTTGCGACCCGGTAATATTTTTACTATATAGAGGCATGTGAATTTTTATTTACATTGATGCATGTATCAATTTTTTGCATCGCTGGCGAAACTTTTCTTTTATGCAATTGGTGAGAAAGATGGGCCCAAATATCATAAACAGTAAACACATTATATTTTATTCATATATTTGCAACTCAGGAAAAACTATCAAAAGTGCATTACAAATTTAAAATAAAAATATCACACTTTTAATCGATTAAACATTGTCTGAGTATTCGAACATATTATTATTGTAAACTGTACTAGCAGAGATAAGGAAAATACAAACACTTCGTCGCTTTTGCTGATTATGCGCTCGTATATAACAAGAGAAAGCGACGAACCGAGCCATACAAACGCAACAAACGCGTGTGTTAAAGTGAAACAACTTCAGTGAGTGATACTAGTTTTGACATCATCATACGAATGAGTGTAAAAGAGAAATAAAATGACACAATCCTTGAAAATGAGTTTGCTTGTGTGCTAGTAGTTTGAGTACCTTGTTTTTGTTATTGTTTTGAATGGGTCAGCAGCAGTGACGACGACGACAACGACAATGGTGGCTGTCTGACTGGCTGACTACCCACGGTAGTCAAAGTGGAATATTTGAATGCGATTTCAAGACTTGCTTGGAGAAGAGAGGAAATTGGTGGCGAATGGGGTGGTGAAGCTGCATACAAATATGAGGTATGCGCCCGCGAATACAACGCGTCATTGTACTATACTGGGTGAAAAATACTATATACACTGCACATCCAAACAAGAGCTCCTCATAGCAGTACCTAAACGAACTGAAAATGGCCACTAGTATCTCTTGAGGCGGGATACGGTGGGCATGCATAGGGTTTCCCTCCATTTTTGAGGGTATCTTATCTTCATATATGTATGTAAGTAGGTATAATATAATTTGCATTCATAGCTACAAATAATAACAAAGTTACTTGGTATACCTATAATAAGTTGTAAAAAAGCTATGCTGGGTGAATATATAATACTGGATATGCACCTTAATATGTAATTTTATTTTGAAACTTTAAGGTGTTGGGAGGTTTATGGCAATAAAGATTCTTTGTCGTTTTCGTATTTTTATTAAATATTTACATCGATTCAATCTGTCGTCTCTATTAATAAATTTGCAAATAACCATAAATAAACAACACTCGAAAACGGAATTACAATAAAAGCAAAGGAGTAAAATAAAAGTAAAATTTCAAGTCGTTCTCGGCATTCGTTGTCTATATTTTATTTCAATTTTTAATTTTTTTTTTTTAATTTAGACTAAAAGGCGTACGACTACTGATCACCCGAATATGACCGAATACAACAAACGATTTGCTATTGTTGCCACTTAGTTTTTCGTTTAACCCAACATTATTTTAAATCTACAAATATTGTTCAAACCATTTGCAATATCACATCTCATTTTAATGTGCATATTAACTTTCCATGTAAAATAAATTATAATTAATTTATATTTATTTATAATAACACGAAACTTAACTTTCAAAATTCTTCCTAGTTCTGTGATATGGCAACGGCCCGTCCTGTTTATATACTTTTGAGTGTATATGTATATACACGAAAAAAATTCAGCCCCAACACAGCAACGCCGTTGACTTTATCGTCGTTGCCAGTCATACGTTTTTGTCAGAAAGGCAAATTTTCGTATATATATATATATCTATATATATATATATAACCACTCACTGTATACATATTTATGTATGAATTTGAACTCTATACACATATGTCGTAAAATGTGTATGTGTATGCTAAATGTTCACGAGCGCGCGTGTATACATATATGCACGACGACAGCGGAGGTGAAATAGAGGAACAAAACGACGTATATAAACCAATTGAATTGACCTAACCTAAAAATTTATGCATTTTTTCTTTTAATTTTGCAGCTAATAAACTTTGGAAAATATTACTTCTCTTAGTTTATTTCAACACAATTTATATTTTTTACTTCTTAATATGCATTAAAGTACCAAAAACTAAAACAAAATGTCGTTTATATGAAAAATTGCACTTACATCAGCACCGTCACCAAACCCAAAGCAACCAATTTTATGTTGGCCTTTGTTTTATATCTCCGTTCAATTATTGAATACAGATTTTTTCTTACAAAATTCAATTTCTTCACAGTTTTACATTTCACTTGTTTTCTTTGTAATGTAAATTACTCGCGCCCAGTTTTACCCAGCAATTTTATTTAATGTTTCACTTGGCAAATAAATTACTTTCTACACTGTTTCGTTAGTTCGCACATATTATTAATGTTTTCACCACTATTATTCACTAATTTTTAATTTTAGATATTTTTCACAATTGAATTCCCTTTTAATTAATTTCTTTCTCAATGAATTTCTACAGATATTCACAAAAATTTGATGAGTAAATGTTTTGTTACATCTTACCGCCGCCGCAAACATTTTCGATTAAATACCACGACAAATACAAAGTGTTCGAAAGACTGCCTGCGAAGAAAGACGAGGATCGTCGTTTTCTGCCGAACGGGCTGTCAGTGTTACCACACGAAAATATTAATAACGTAAATTAATATATATATAAATTGTTAGCATTGCGCAGTAAGATTATTACTGTTGCAATAAATACATATTTTTTTAAATAAAATTAAAACTATTTAAACCGCTCACATTACAGCCGGGTTTACGTAACCGGAGTTTTAACCGGTCAAGAACTGTCAACTCGGCAGAGTTCAGAGAATTTAAAAAGTTAGGGGAAACATATTACGTCAAATTTATTATTTAATACATAGTTATACCAAAAAATACATTAAAAAAATTCTGATTGTGTGCAAATATATTTTAAACAAATTAAAATCTGGTAACACTGGTTATGTTCCCTGAACATAGCATATTTGTGCACAAATTTTGTAACATTCAATTGTGTTAACCAGGTGCTGGAGGAAATACATCGTTCAGGTAAAAAAGTGCAAACTTCACATATTTTAATATTATTAATAACCAAAAATTGTACTGAAATTGACAAATTTCGGTATATGTAGTCACGTGTGGAAGAGACATGCGAGGAAATTGAGCATAACTCATGGCCTCTGTGCGCTGTATAAAATCAACAGACTCCACCATTTACAAAACCGTATAATATCATAGACGAATATTCGGCATCGGAAGTCATGAGCCATCACCAAACCAAACCAATAACCACCATAGGCATTAAGTTCTCTTCCCTTTTATTTTACTCATACATCATATAAATGATTTGGTGGAGTCACACACCTAGCAAAGTTTTGAATGCACAAAATGTGACTAGTATGATTACAATTAGATTTGGTGTTGCTGGTGTTGAATAGGATGACCACAAATCGACGCGTGAAATTAATCGCAATAAGAATTGCCTCCTCAAAGGTTTTCATTGCCCTGGCGGATGTGCCGACTTTTTAACGCTCGCTCTGACAGTCTTCAACAATTTTCTACAAGTTGCCGCTGTACTAATAAACCGCCCGCCAGCGATCTCTCCTCAGTCATAAACTCAACAATTTTACTAAATTCTCATATTCACGTGAATATATTGGTGTGAGTTTCACCGAGAGTATCTGTGTGTATTTCTGGATTTTGTTTGCTAGTCGCTCAATTTATGCTGTTCGTGCTCATCTGTTAGGTGAGCGCACTAACATATCACTTACGTAAGGTGAAAGATACCGATACAATGTGCAGTACGTTTGAAAGAGTTAACACGATTTTACAAACGAAAACAAGTAAATGTGAAATATAAATACCACTAAAAATGTATCTTTTAGATAAAAAAAAAATTGCGGTCGTTGCAAATTTAGTGCTTCAATCAACGGAAAAAGAGCACTGGAGAAGTAACACAGTTGTGAAGACAGCTGAAATCATATGAATCGTGTATTAGAAACTTTTGAAAGTTAGAACAATTTATTTTGTACGCACTCAAGGTTTGTATTACGTTAATATTTGTGATATATTTTTACAACTAATACAAAATACATTTTCAGCTTGCAATTGTATCATAATATTTCAAAAAAACGTAAAATACATCTGGGAGAATATATTAAAATTTCTGTTCATATCGTTGGAAAATATATATACACAGCATGTTTCATTGATTCGTAGTTTTAAAACGGGTTAATATTTGTATTTAGTGAGACTATCTACTGCAAGCTGCAGCCATACAGATTCTACAAGAAGATTGTAGTTATTCGAAGACTATGTTATTTGATTACTACAGTAGTTCTGCATAGAATTACACAACCCAAAATTACACTGAATTGGTTCATAACATCAAGTGAAACTAATTAAGTATTGAATCTGAAATTAACTGCAAATTAATGGCATATTTAAAGCTCTTCTACTTCTCGGTAGACCCTATAGTGATCATTGAGAATTTATATATAATATAATAGAGTTATAAATAAAACTTTTTATGATAATAAACATTTGAAATTGTAGAATATTAATATCTATATCAAAAACTAGGATAGACATATAAACGTTTAGTAACGACAAATTCAAACCATACATGGCTATATATATTAGTTTTCTTTATAAAACCCGTTGTATGAAATTTTAGGTAGGGGTTACCAGATAATTGTATACCATGTTAAAAGTTGCCGAGTATCTAGCTAAATGTGAAATGCCTAAACTGTAAATTAAGGAGAAAATGGTGTAATTGAAATCATGTTCTCGAAAGCTGTAGCTATAGAATCAAATATAATCAAATCTTTTTCTAAAAATAAGCTTTTTTGTAGGCACCATATGGTCAAAAAAAAATCACTGTAACTATAATATTATTTAAAACCCTTATAATATATTCGTTTAATTCGTATATAACTTATTGTACTTTTTATCGTATGTTTAAAAAAACGTCTTTATTAAGGTAAAATGAAAAAATACCGGTGATAAGACTGAATAATGTAATCCCACATGTGTGCCCTGACTTCATAGCCAACAACAAATGTGCAAAAACAAAGCAACAAGCAAGAAGGCCATGATGAATTTTTGGTTAGAATTTATTTAGTTGTATTTGTAAAAGCAAAACAAAAATATTAACTTAACCTTAAAACCTGTCAAACTAGTTAATTGGTAGGATATTCTACCTACGAGTTGAATATTGAAGCGCCAATGCCTGAACCGATTTCAACTATGAACTAAATATGCATCAGTTCACGTAAGTATATGTACATACATTTTATTCTAAATAATTACTTATTTATATTAAAAAATCCTTTGAAATGTATGTATGTGCATACAAATTGTTCAAATGGTATCTAAATTTTTTTTTTTTTAATTTTGTGTAAAGTCCGAAATGTAATGTCAAACTTGCATTTCGCTTGCACCACCATAAGAGTATCAACTTTTGATATTAAATTTTACAAATATTTAATAAATACCACTTACCCACTAATTAAATTCGCCGTATTTGTAGACTAAACTTTATATTAGTTAGATTTTAAACACTTTTTCGTTGCACCTACGTGCCTTTCGTAATTAAAATTTTCTTTTGTAGGATCGATAATGTTTTCCTGTGCCGCGTATTCAATTTGTTTTTTGCAAGCCATCTCATCACTGTTTTCTTGCAGACTTAAATATACGCACAAAGATACAAGACGTTTTAAATTCGTTATATATTAATTTCCCTTAAATAATTTCTTTAGTTATAATGAAGTCGCCTTTCTTCATCACTTTTGCTTATTCACTTTTACAATTAGTAGTTGAGTAAAAAAAAAAACTAAAAAAAAAAAAAATACATATATATAAATTACTTTCTAGCGCTCCTTCAATTTGGATTTCTTCTTCTACAAACTTTGCTTAAATTTCTATGAGTTTTTATCTTCGATATTTAGGATTTATAAATTTCATCTCCTATAAAAATTGTAAAAACCGTCTAGGGAACCCTCAAACTGTTTCTACTACTTACGTATAGCTCTACTTTTACATATAAGCAAATTTTTTAATGTTTGGCTAATAATTTTTTTTCTGCACCTCTTATAGCTTTTTCATTATTTAAATGAAATAACTTTGGAATTTTTTTCACTATTTCACAAACGGGCACAAATAAATTTTTAGCACGGACCGTTCGTGTACGTACGGTTTGCAGCTGAAGAACTTTACAATATGGCGCGCACAGTGTTGTGCGAATGCATGGCCGCCGAGCAATTCGCTGAAAAGTAGCGTGTTAGCCAGGGTTGCAATTATAGAATATTCCTCAATCGATGTATTTACCTCGAAATATAAAATTTCAAACAATTACCATATATATTTTAGAATTTAAATTCAAATTTTTATTACATAAAATTCCTCCAAATATTAACATTCTATACGAATTTTGTATAGAACATAAATTAGCACAACATATACATAAGTTATTTTTGTAATCTGTTTGGCTAGTTAATGTGTAATACATATCGATTTCCAATTGTTTTAAAAAAATTTTTATAATCACTTACCCGTTTAATATATCACCTCTGTTAGAAATATTGCTATAGTTCATCCAAATATATATTCCCACGATTTGTCTTAAATTTGCATTTGATTTTAAATTGCTTCACAATTTTCGCCTTGTTCTTTTCAAACACAACACCAATAAACCGAAAACACATATTATGAATTTCCATTTGACACTAACTGCAAGACAACTGGTGATTTTTATAATTAATCAAATTTGGAATAAACCTTTTTGAATGACTTCGTGATTTGACAATTCATTGAAACTTTAATACTTTAATGTCCCAGCCCTCTTTATTAATAAATATATCCACCGGAAACAAGGTAGTATTTCAAGTACTTTGAAAATATTGAGAGTTTTAAATCAGAAAAGAATCTTCCAGAGCTTATAACGTGAAGAATTGGCTTACGACTTTGATGCTTTTCAACTTTTTCAATGTCGTCTTATCAGTATTTCACTGAACGCACCGAGTAGACATGCTATGAGAAAGCGATAACTGGCCAATAAAACGGGGAGACGTGGAATATTTTAAACCTGTTGTTGATATGCGGCTATTTGAGATAATTTAATAATACTTTACGCTGATTTTCTTGGTATTGGCGTATTATTTGTGTGAATCCTCGGAAAGGACGGGGAAGATTTCACTTTGATAATAGCGAGTGTGCTTAAATTTTAACAAAATGATTGGTAGGGCGCTAATAAAAGTGCTATGTTTGTTGGTACTATGGTCAGTGGCAGAAGGATTCACTTCGCAGGAGGTGAAATGTCATGGTATTTTTATTACTGTCTAAGAATTAAATTTCAAATTAATGGCTATAATTTTTATTTAAAAGTTTGCAAGGCGACGGTACAAGAATTGGAGAATGCAATTTCTAAGGAAGATCCAAATAAAACAGTTGACGTCAGTGGATTTCGACTTGATGCCAAGGGAAATTCTATAAGTAAATCCGTTAAACTTGTTAAATCAGAGATGTATCTAACCGAGTTAATGGAAAAGATTTGTAAGTGATGTTGCGTTTGATTTAGATATTAATAAACTCGTTTAAAGAAATGAAAAGTTAACAAGACATCAAATATGCTGCTTGCTTTTTGCAGGTGATAAAATGGAGGATTATGTTAAAGCTACATATAAAAGCAATGGCAAGTTCACACTTCTTAAGATGATTGTCGATGGAAAGATGAATCCGGAATCATCGCTTGTGGACTTTGTCCAAGACGGTGATTTAAATAAAAGTCTTGGCCACTATGTAAGTTTTGTTGTTCAATTAATAGTAGAATATTTAATGTTTCCATTTTTATTTAGTGTTTAGAGATACTCGACGATCACGAAGAAATCATCATAAAAGCCTTACAAGCTCCAAAACTTAGCGACGATCTGGACTCTCAAATTTGCGGAGCTCAGGCGAAATACTGCCCTTTCAGTCCCATTCAAGAGGAGTACGACTTTGATGAAAGGGATGAATTATGATAACGATGAATTAAGTTGAATTTAAATACTAGTTAAATTTTTGTTTTTTAATACAGCATTATATTTATTTTGTACAAACACGTTGTGTTCTTCAATCAAAAACTATAATTGACATTGTTTTGTTAATTTAATTTTACCATTATTTGCCTTTTACCATTGACCACATGACTACGAGCCAAGGAGCGCCCAAGCCGACTCCAAAGAATAGTGTCATAATCATGGTTATTTTGAATTTTCCAGCATTCAAGTTTATTGGAAGATTCTTTGAAAAAATATAAAGAAATATTTTTTTACTTTTCAGTCAAAGTTATTATTGTACATACATACTTCACCCGGACAACCGGGTCTGCCATGTCCGCCTTGTCGTACCATTGTGGTTGAAAATTGACGTATTCTATGGGCAAGCATACCTAATCGACCAGTCATTTTAGTGTATTTGTATATTTCCAATCAAAAGTTCAGCCAATTCACTCTGAAATGTTTGTAATATTTATATATGTAGGATTCAGTTCTTGAAAGTATTTTTTTGTGGATGACGGTTTTTTAACAGATATGTCAAAGTATACTTTTTTTAACTTAAAAAGTTTTCTTTCGAAGCTAGGTGACACTAGGTGTATTTAAAAATCTACAGTATTTACATTTTAATAATTCCCCACAGTTTTGGGAATCCTACAAATGCTTGATATGGAATAAAATAGACGATTCGGACAATATTTAAAAGTTATATGATTTTTTTTATATATAAAAAAGATGTATCGCCCTAAGGAATCATTTACATTCCTATCAAGTATTGTTTTATTTTCTGCCAAAATTATTCTTATCCACCATGTCCGCTCATTATATTTTCACAAATTCAAAATTCGCTTGCCAAATATTAATTAAAAAATTCAAGACCTTTTAGTATGACATACTTTTTATTGGTGAAAATAGTTTCACTTTTATCTTAATCATACATAACACACTTTTAAATAGTTGGTCATAGCCTTCAAAAGTTTTCCAGCCAAAATTCCATCATTTATGCTTACAAAGTTAAGCCTAAAAGGAAAAAATAAAAACACTATTAAAATCAGCACTATGTTTAAAAAAAAATATGGCAAATGTAATTATATCGTAAAAGAGCTCAGTATGCACTCACTAACCTTAAATTTTACTTCTTCAGCAGTTGATGTCTGACGACCAAGAACGGAGCAGCCAATCCAGAACCGAAGAAAAGTATAAAGTAAGCGGTCAACTTGTAGCGGTTATTCAGACCGAAAGGCAAGTTCTTTGAAGCAAAATTTCAATAATACAAATTTTTAAATAATGTTAACTTATGTAACAATGTGGCTATTGAAAGGGTTGTTATATCCCCAAAGAATTAACATACCTCGCCGGGAATACCGCCATGGCTGTGGTGCCTGACCAAACTCTGGGTGATATTACGAGCCAAAAGACTTGTGCGACCCAACATTTTGATTTTAATTTGTAATAAAATTGATTTTGTTCAAATGATGGAAATGACTACTGATTCCAACTTGACGTTAAGAACTTCGCAAATACAGAAAAAAACCTGACAAAAAGAAACGTCAGAATTCTCCAGAGGTGCAATTAATGAGCAAGGCGAATTCAATAAATTTATTTTTTCTATTTTACAAAACACATATTTTTATTAATTATTAATTACTATGTTTTACCAGATATTTTATTCATATGTAATAAAACCTTTATAGATATAAGTATAATTTAAGTTTACAAAAACATGTTAAATGTATATGGAATGGAAAACTCTATGCGTACAATTATTATGTATCGATCTACGATCGAAAAATTAACAGCTGTTTTGTTATCAATCCTATAGCGTGTGATGTAATTTATCCACACAATTCCATATTGTTGGTCATTAGATTGTGATAGTCTAATGATTTATCAGTTTTGTATTGTTATCTTAATTTATTTTTGTAATTAGCGTACAATCATGTTTAAGTTATTGAAATTGTTTAGAAACCCCATAACACAACAAATACCTCGTAACACAGCCCGACTTTTGCATGTTGGTGATGCTGATGTTTTGTCAAGCTCAATTGATAAGAATTCTGTTGAGTTTAAGGTTATTATTAAACAAGTAGAATATTTGTATTATGTGCTCTACAATAAACAATTACAGGAAAATGTTGTGGAAATGACAAATTTGGTAAACCAGCTAGATGACATCACTCGGCAAATTCTGACTGGTGGTGGAACTACAGCAATCGAGCGCCACACTTCACGAGGCAAACTTTTGCCCAGAGAACGCATCAATTTATTACTAGACAAAGGATCATCATTTCTTGAATTAAGCACTTTGGCGGGATACGAATTGTATGGAAAAGATATAGTCAATTCAGGCGGTATTGTTACTGGCGTAGGTAGAATCTGTGGGTATGTATTAGTAATAGATGCATACAAATTCAATGAATACTTAAAAAATATATGTACATTATTACAGAACTGAGTGCGTTATTGTTGCTAATGATGCTACGGTTAAAGGAGGTTCTTACTATCCAATTACTGTGAAGAAACATTTACGTGCTCAGGAGATTGCACAAGAAAATCGTTTGCCGTGTGTCTACTTAGTAGATTCTGGTGGGGCCAACTTACCACGTCAGGCAGAAGTTTTTCCAGACAAGCTACATTTTGGACGCATTTTTTATAACCAAGCTAACATGTCAGCTTTAGGTATACCTCAGATTGCAGTGGTGATGGGAAGTTGTACGGCTGGAGGCGCCTACGTTCCGGCCATGGCCGATGAAAGCATTATTGTTAAAAAACAAGGTACCATATTTTTAGCTGGTCCTCCTTTAGTAAAAGCTGCTACAGGTGAAGAAGTATCTGCTGAAGACTTGGGTGGCGCTGATTTACACTGTAAAACTTCTGGTGTAACCGATCACTATGCGGTGGATGATGAACATGCAATTTATTTAGCTAGGCAGGTTGTGCGTAATTTAAACTTGCCCTTAACAAATAGCTACAATGAAAAATTGTTATATTCAAGTCAAATGGCAAATCGAACCGTCAATGCCAAAGACACTGATATGATCGAAGAGCCAAAATATGACCAATATGAATTATATGGAATTGTGGGCACTACATTGACTAAGAGTTTTGACGTGCGTGAGGTCATAGCACGAATAGTGGACGGAAGTCGTTTTACAGAATTCAAAAAACTATATGGCGAGACATTGGTATGCGGTTTTGCGAAACTATACGGTCATACAGTAGGAATAATCGGAAACAATGGTGTACTATTTTCGGAGAGTGCTTTAAAAGGCGCTCATTTTATTCAGTTATGCGCACAGCGGAATATACCATTAGTATTTTTACAGAATATTACTGGTAAGATAAATTGCAAATAATGATAACTTGTATGTCAATGTATTTTTATCGAAACTTTTCGAAAAGGTTTTATGGTTGGTCGCGATGCTGAGGCCAATGGAATTGCAAAGAATGGTGCGAAAATGGTGACTGCTGTAGCTTGTGCAAATGTGCCTAAATTTACAGTTATCATCGGAGGATCTTATGGTGCTGGAAATTACGGAATGTGTGGTCGCGCGTATTCACCACGTTTTCTCTACATGTGGCCGAATTCCCGAATTTCCGTGATGGGCGGCACTCAGGCAGCCAATGTTCTGGCGCAAATAACGGCAGATCAACGTAAACGTGCTGGCAAAGACTTTACCGAGGAAGAGGCCAATAAGTTGAAGGCACCTATTATCGAAACATTTGAAAAGGAGGGCTCACCTTATTATAGTACTGCCCGTTTATGGGATGACGGTATCATTGATCCAGCGAATACACGTCAAGTGTTAGGCTTAAGTTTAAAAGCGGCTTTGAATAACGCTAGTCAATCTACACGGTTTGGTGTATTCCGCATGTAAAATATTGAAGTGGATATGTGGACGCATGTTGCATTTATTTTTGATATAATTGTATTTCATTGTGAATATTTTTTGTGGAAACTGTTGCATTTATTAGAGTTAAGACACATTTTTTAAACAATTATTGTGAGTTTACAAGTAACATAATGCAAAATGGTTATATACTTAGGATTAAATATTTTTGCAAGATATTTTTTTGGAATTTTATATTTTTTGTATTTTAGGAATACTAAGATGATTTCTTACAGGACACTGCAGACTGCGTAAACATCTCCACAGGATACGAATCATCGTAAATATACCATGATACGAATGAGTTCTGAATGAACGTGTCGCTAAAGCCCGAGACGTCGGTGCACATGCGGTTACCAGAAGAAGGCTCGCGTATTTAGGATGTATGCAGCCGAAGCAAAATCATTTGAAAACCATTGAGGGGTAGCTTCAATCATTCTAGATTTTATTACAGCTTTGGAGCTAGATGAAACAACATGAAAAGAGTCAGGGCACAATAGACCAAAAGTCGTAGTGTGCATCCTCCCACATCTATCTATTATTTATGTTTAAAGTCAAAAACTTATGTAATTTTCTCTTTAGACAGAAGCATTGTAGGTTTGTGCAATGGACAGAAGAGAGGAAAAACAAATAAATTGATCAAACATTAAATTTTGAAATAATGATATTAATTTTGACAGTAAGGTGGCAACATAGTGTTTGTAGCGGCACAAACTTTTTCGTTTGTCTGGTATATTTTCTAATCGTTACAATTAAATATTCACCACACCTATTCGTTGTTTTTGCCCAATTCGAAAATATCTGCTCGTTATTTGAGATTGAACGATTTTAAATAGTTTGTTCGCATTTTCTGTGTTGATAGCACACGTTATTTGACTCGCGTTTTGGTGTTTTAGCGTTTTAAGAGTATAAACCGCTCACATACTTATATATTAAATCAATTGATATTTCCTGCGTAAGAGAAGCCGCTGCAGAATTAAAAATCGGCAAGTGTAAAAGGTAGAACGCCAAACTTGAACTATTGAAAATTTTTCAAACGTTGCGTTATAAATCAAATTTATGTCGAAAATAGAAATAGTCATTGAAATTATTGTGGAAGATTGTGTTGAAAAAGAATAAGAGAGAAAAGGAATTTCAGGTTGTGTGTAAAAGTTAAGAATTCTGAAGGGAAAAAGCAAGAATTAAGCAGGAGTGGTGGGGCAGTTTGTTGCGTGAAGTTGGAAAACGCAAGGAAGATAGAGAAAACGAAAAACTGCTAAAATTCCGCTTGTAGAAGAAGGTGAGTGTATGTGTTTGCAAATGTTGCGCTCGTCAAAGCGATGGATGCGTTTTGGATGAACGAATGTATTTCGGTGGATGAGCGAATGCGAAAATATAATGTGTTTTGTTGGCTGAAGGAGTGTCAAACGCGTGTGTAAAAGGGAGCGCAAATGTATGGCAATTTTTCGAAGTGCAAATTTTTAAATGAAAGGAATCGGTAAAAAGTAACAAAAGAAAATAAAAGATAAAGATGATGATGATTAATGCGTTGCATGAAGAAAAAGTAATTGACTACCAACGATAATGATGATGACGATTGCAGTAAAGATACAATATAACTTTCAAGAATACTGAATTTGAAACAAATGAAAATAATTTAATGTAGAATAGTGTATTTGTCGATGGATTGAGTTGTGCTTTTAACATACAATTTTTATATATAAAAGTGTTACAATAGTACCAAGTACGAGATAGGGGACGTAAATTCTAGCATTCTTTGAAAATTTCTCTTATGCAGACAATCAGACCACAAACGTCACAAAGTTATTTTATAAACGCATACATGATTGTGTTGGATTTTCCATGGAATATTGGTATTTTTTATTTTCAGTCATAATTCTTATTTTAAATGAGTTAAATCCATGAAATAAGTTTAATATTAAAATTGGCCATGCACTTCAAATCAGAAGTTGATAGTACTTGCGTGACTGCTATCAACACCTGCTTGTGCAAGTAACCACTCCCATGGCAAAAGAGTTGCTGAGTATGCCAAATAGGTAATGCAATGAGTAATTTTAAATTATTGGGAATGTTAATCAAATAATTATTGAGTCAGCAAAATTACTATTCAGTTATTTTATACTCTTAAGCGTTTGGAATATGTATAAATTTGCATTATTTTCAATATTTGTGTATTACGTCATCAGTTAATGGACTAAATTCCATTCGCACATTTTATGAATATCTAGTTTGTAACTATGTAGATATGTACATCAAAGTTGTTCGGCATGCTGATAGCCGGTCTTGAGTATAAATGCAGCCGCCTACTTAAGTTTTTAATGTAGCCTCAGATTTCTGCCATCCATGTAGGTTCAAAGAAAGCTTTAATAGTTAATTTTTCGCATTATTGAAATGTGATTTTTCGCATTATGTGCGCAAAGGGTTAGATACATATCTTAAGGCTAGTGGTCAATGCCAATGGTGACTTGGTCGCAAGCCTCTCTCTGTATGACTATGGGTAACGGTTAGCCGGCCGCAAAAGTTTTAATATATTCATAATGTCGGCTATACATAGTTCGTATAATGATTAACAAAATTAGTCCTTTAAGAGTTCGGTGTTAAAACAACAGTTTAAAATTGTATCGCCATCTACCTTATACTATTCGTAGTTATGTGTGTACCTTTGAAATTTTAAGAGTAATATTTGACATATTTTTATGTTTAACAGTTACCCACGCATTTGCAAAACCAGTTACACATTTAAAACATTTGCATTCTGTTGGTTTGTGTGAGGACGTAGTATTTGATGCTGCCATATGGAAGCTCGTTTAAAATTTTTTATATGGTACGTACGTTAAATCCACAGGCATTTTACACTTCTGTATAGAATTTATAAACTAATAAAAATAGTTTTTTTGTGCTCTTAAGCAATATTTTAATTACCATTTTCCGGGAGTTATTGACCGTCGATATAAGCAAAAGTGATAATATTTCACTTATTTGTCTGTCAAGCCAATAGCCACCATGTCCACTTACCTTCAGTTTGACGGCAAATTAATCTACACAATTCCTCTGCTACCATAATGTAAGCAAATCCATATGTGTATTTGTGTGTACATGACAGAAGGAAGGTGATGGGCAATAGACTCTTGACCACCGGTAATGCCAACAGATGACCTAGTAATCGAGTTGAGTTCGTTACACTCGTATTTAAAGTGAGTAAGTTAATACTATTTAAACAAAAGCAGCAGAATAGAATGGTAATTTTGATATGATTTGTTAGCAGATAAACGCTATAAAATAATAAGTAAGGAACACGAACCCGGACTGTTAGTATCACCCGCTTTTCAATGCAGAAGCAAAAACATTTTACGACTTTCAGAAAGTGAAGGAAAAATCCTTATCCATTTTATAAATATGTCACAATGATAGAGCTTATTTGGTGACCGAAGAAAAAAAATTTCGTGCCATTGAATTTTTTCAGAAATTGTTTTGAGCAGTACAGTTAACGATCAAAGTATTGATTAATTATTTGACATTGGCATACAATTTGCTTTTATATGCTTTCTCCGCTAACCTGTTTTACAATATTGCAGCATTGGTGAAGCTTATTCTATGCGTACTTTTCCAGAAGTTTTCGCTGACCAACATATGGTTTGCTTAACAATGCGCCTGTCGAATTCTTTTACATGCAAACAACGAATATAGAAATAGTTGGTTTATTTTTATACCCTGAACAGGGTATATTAAGTTTGCCTCGAAGTTTGTAACAGTCAGATGGAAACGTCTGAGACTATAAACTTTATATATAAAAAATCAGCATGATGAGCTGAGTTGATTTAACCATGTTTTTCCATCTGTTTCTCTGCATATTTGCGAACTTGTCCCTCAGTTTTTGAGATATCAGTCTGGGATTTTGCACATTTACTTTTCTCCCCAAGAAGCTGCTCATTTGTCAGAACCGTGATATCCAGTAACCCTTATGCCAAAAAAAAAATGCACCTGTGAAGCGTATTTTAGCTTTGGTGCAGTCGAAGGTAACATATTTTCTTGTATTTATATTATATTCAACAAACGCACTTAAGCAGTTATTTCGCTTTGTTGTGTTTTCATAAATATTCTATTGATTTTATTAATATATGTATGTATGGTATATTGTCTTCATGTAGCTCCCACAATGTACACTCGTATTTCTACTTCGATTTGCTAGCATTTCTAGTAGCTACGCAAAAATATGAATATTAATAAAAATAATATACAAAATTAATAAAAAAAAAGGTTGCCTTTACTTCAAATTTACTCTAAACCCTATACTTCAATGGTAATGACACCTGCTTATCATAAACCGCTATCATTTAAAGAATGCAATTTTAAAGCTTCTGAATTCATGTCAATTGTGTCTTTATTAACCAATGTTTGTCAAGCGTAGAGTTATGTTTACAGTTTTTTTCAGACTTCTAATTATGCACCAAATAATGTAATTACTTTATTTTTATGTATGTTTTTTTTTTTCATTTTGTTAACTTTAAATACGTACCACCGTCCACTTCCTATTTACCCATTCAGGTTCTTCCTCATTCCAAAATGTCAGCATGCAGTCGCTTTGTTTTGCGTAGGTTTGCCGGTCGCTCGGCCTAGCCTCGAGTTGGCTGACGGACGGTAAAGTTCATTGTTCGCTTGATATTGTTCGTGAAAGTGCTGACGCATACTTCGGCTGTTGGTGATGTGCTCATTTTGTTTTTGTATCTATTTATGTTGTTAGATTTTTTTTGAGAAAAAACGCCGAACGTTGCACGTTGGCCATTGCTGCATTCGACTGTAGTAGACAACTTTGGGAGAATTTGGTTTGCAAGCGACATTTGTTGTTGTGCTGTGTTACGTATGCTGTATGCAGCAGCTCGCCCAATCGTTCATCGTACAGCAACTGTTGCTGCTACACAGACATACTCCCTTGGTACATTCATGTACAGCAGTTGTACGAACCTCTGCATTTCTAAATCTAAAAATTAAATATTTTACCATTTGTCTACTTTTTTTGCGTCTTCGGTGCGTTTAAAATAGACGAGTGCAACTAAGTCCGCGTAGCATGTCGATGCAGCAAAGATTTTATTGTCGTTCAAGAACAGAAGTTTGTGAGTCAGAAAGCAATATTTAACAATTTCGTGACTGTTTCACCCTCATATAGTGTCGAATTCTTTTCTATTGATTTTTCATGCTATAACATCGCAATAAATATAAGTAATAATAAATAATTAAAAGTGATTGTATTTGCATGTTAAAAAATTTAAAGATTTCTATAAAAAGTATGAATATATATAAGTAAATTTAATATGCGTGTATATCTTGAGTAAGTCTGCATTCAAATTCAGTTAAATTGATTTTTTAACAATAAGTTTCAGTTTCGATGAACATCTGTTGCTTGTTTCTACTCTGCGCCAAAATAACATGAGTTCATAGTACGCACGCGCAAGTTATGCTTCACTTATTATCTTAACAATTAAGTTTAATGTAGGAGCAATTAGTAGCGTTAGCAATACAAAAATATTTATATAAATATATATGTACATACATATGTATGTGTATGGTGGCGCCATCACCGTCTCCACCCTTAATCCAAAAACAAATTGTTAAATGAAATATAAAATCATATGAATTACAAATCGTTTACAAATATCGCTGTTGCAGATCTTTTACATGGCGATAATATAAATTAGTTCAACTATTTTCGCTCTGCTTCGCTTCATCCAAAAAAGTCAACTGCAACTTAAACCAAAATCTTGCCTTCGGTTGCGGTTTTGGGCCTGGCTTCATTTTCTACAATCTTCCACAATATATGTAGTTATATGTGTATATATATCACATCTAAATACATTCATACTTGTTACAATACTTAAGTTTTATTTTTGTTTCATACGATTTACTGCAGTGTTTGGTAGGGAGTGAGAGCAAGACGTCACCGGAAAGAAGATTAAGTGAAAGAACACCATATCAGCCAGTTGGTCTATACAACAGTCAGTCATAAGGACAGAGAAGAGCGGACAAGACAATTAGTAGCAGCCGGCTATTGTGTGTGCAGTAAAGCAGAAATAAATAAATAAGGAAAGTAATAATTGTACCAATACAAAAATGGCAGTCAACGTGTACTCCACAAATGTGACTACCGAAAATTTATCCAGACATGATATGCTCGCTTGGGTAAATGATTGCCTGCAAGCGCAATTTGGTAAAATTGAAGAGCTATGCACTGGTAAGTTAGTTGTTGTTGTTGTTTAGTATAAAATAATAAATCGTAACTATTTGATTTGCTTCTAATTTAGGCGCTGCTTATTGCCAGTTCATGGATATGTTGTTCCCCGGCTCGGTGCCAATGAAAAGAGTCAAGTTTCGTACAAATTTGGAACACGAATATATTCAGAATTTCAAAATCTTGCAAGCATCTTTTAAAAAGATGGCAGTTGATAAGGTACTAATGCTTCCAATTATTATTTTTATTGGTATGGCATTTATTTATATACGTCTGTCAATATATTATTAGTATTATTTAATGTAATATTGATATTTTAATCTCTTATTATTATTATTTATTTTTATGAGAATTTATTCTTTGTGCGTTTAACAATGTAGCAGTAACAGTGTGTTGAAAACATTTTTTTTAATTTATATTTTACATGCGAATATGATAAGTGAATGAGTATTGGAACAGAAAGTATGTTATAGGAATGATTTTATTTATACAGTAAAAATGCTTAAATTATATGAAGCAGAATTATGCAGAATTCCATTTAGAGTAGATAAAACTCCAAATGAATAATGAATTCAACAATAAACAGAAACAGAATAAAAATAAGAAAATTGCAGGACAACTTAAGATAAGCCCAAATTAAATATATTATATTGTATTTTTATTCATTATACGATGGATAGGGAATATAAAGTTTGCCACGAAGTTTATAAAACACCCACAAGGAGACGTCGAAGACCCTATAAAATATAAACATATGTATATGTATATAAATGATCAGCTGAGTCGATTTAGCCATGTTCGTCCGCTTGCTTGTCCGTGTGTATATATGCGAACTATACGAAGGAACTAGCCTCAGTTTTTGAGATATCGATAACTCGCTTGTCCTTTTCTACTAAAGAAACTGCTCCTATCGGACCACTATAGCATACGAGTATAGCTGCCTTTTCTGCTGATTCCGAATGGTGAACGATCTAAATCAAGTCCTTGAATGAAAAACTTTTTTATTTGATAAGATACTTCACGAAATTTGACATTAATTATTGTTCAAGTCAACAGTACAATCTCCGATCATATTGTCCAATCAAAATCAAGTTCTAAGGAAAACTTAAGCCTGTGAAGGGTATTATAGCTTCTGTGCAGCCGAAGTTAATGTTTTTTTCTGTTCTCTTTTGCTTTTAATTTTGTAACTAAGAAAACTTCATTTATTATCCAACACTCCACATATGAAATATGCAATGGGCGTTCCTCGCACATTTATAATCTTGTTAAACGTGAACAAGCTCAACTGTTTTATAAATAGAAATATGCATCAGGGTGGCTCACATTATAGTGTATTCGCGTTATATATTCGTTACAAATACATTGCATCGTTAATTTGACAACTGATTTTTCGGAAATCGGTCCTAACCCACTTTAGGTTAGATGTGTGCAACCCAAAAACGAAAATTTGTCGTAAGTGGACATAAATAAATTGATCATCGAATTTAATGGGGAAATGACACATTAAATATCAATTATTTATTCTTGAACCAGTTTAATACTGAATACATTTCTTGAACGATATTTTCATGCATAATATTCTAAAAAATTTCACATACAAATAATTAAATTGTGTCAATACTTCAATAATTTGTAGATAATACCAGTCGATAAGTTGATAAAAGGTCGTTTCCAAGATAATTTTGAATTTTTGCAATGGTTTAAAAAATTCTTCGATGCAAATTATGATGGGCGCGAATATGAACCGCTTATAGCTCGTAGCGGCGTCAAGCTGGGCAATGGCATTGGTGGTGGCGGCGGCGGCGGCGGCGGCAGTAGTGGTCGAGGCAGTAGCAACGATTTACTTGAGAAACGACACATACAGATGCCAAATCGAACGCACGCGCTACCGGCTGTAACACAACGTACGGCAGTTAGGCCGGACCGCGGTGGAGGTGGGCAAGCAAAAATGGAAATATTATATTAGATAGAAATAAAGTGAGAGAAGAAGAGGCGAGTCTCAGGAAAAGTGTTTTGAACACCACTACTCGCCTCCAAATTCTTTACACTTCAAAGAGAATTGCAACAAAAAATAATTTTCTAGAATGATTAAACGTGAAGCACGAATATTTTTTGTGGATTGAAAATATAAAATGTTGCTAAAACGAATTGAAGATTTTAAATTTAAAATTTCGAATTTTCGTAAGATAATGTTACAATCAAATTCAGCGCGTTCATCTATTTAAACTAAATCGACAACACTTTCTCATATAACAAAGTCATCTTATAGCAAAAAAAAGCGCACAGCATTGCACTGTATACTCATGCACGTACATACATACGTTTGCACATTAGTGGATGGCAGAGGTCGCCTTGAACTTTGCGAAAAATACGCGTGTGTTGAAATTGCATTGCTATGAGACAAAGCTTAACGCGACCTAGTGTAACTCAAGTCGACCTCTCGCATTTATTCAGCTAACACCCAGGGGGCTTGTTTTATATATATGTATTACGTATTTAATTGTCACATTCTTTTTTCGCTTGTTTTTGATTTACATATGTCACTATATATTTTATTATAAGAAAAAAGCGCCGTGACATAGGTTTTGTTTATTTTTACTTATGTTCAAGTGAATTTTGTTGCTATTGTAACTATCACCACATACATACATACCCATAATACACATGTAAAAACACTGTGTGCACTACTCACCTTAAATATACATGTAGTGTCTATGCGCTCATCCTCACACCGGGAGGTTTACCTGGTGGCCCCCAACTACATACTTCAAATTTCGGCACTAGTTTAACTGGCGCATTTGTATATTCAAGCACATAAATAATAACATACATGTCTACTTAGTGTATTTTTACGTCTAGTATGGTGTGTTCGTATGTCTACTGTTGAGAATTTAAACTTGTATTTGTGAATTTTTCCCCAAAAGTGGGTTATTTCAGTTATTTTTTTAAAATTTTTTTTTTTACGTTTCACTTTTTTTGAAATTTTTATAGTTCTACATACCTTTAATTTTACTTTTTACTTTCAATTTTATCTTAATTATACACAAAATATATGCACGTGGAGTTATGAGCGTAAAAAGTAGCAGCTGCTCATACCATAATGGGCAGAAATGTGTTTGAATGAAAGAAAATGAGCTATTATATGTGGAATAAAAACAATAATAGTAATCGAGTTGAGTTTAATTAGCCGCAATACTTTAACCGGAAACTTAATGTAATTTTTATTAAATTTTTTTTATCACTGAGGTATTAAATCTAAAAATTAATGCACTTTTTAGCATTGTTTTATTTGTTTGGCGGTTTTTTTTTGCGTTACGTTCCAGTCTAACTGTCATATAACTTGCCGTTGGATGCGTTTGAAACGCCTACCTTTTTCCGATTTGCTTACAATAGTAGGTGGCGTGAAATTTCGTAAAAATAATTTGTAAATATTTACTTTGCAGTATTGCGGCACGGTCTCTGTTTTCTCTATTTACTTATTTAATACTATAGGCCAACATAGAATAATACTATATTATCCATTTCAAATGATAAAAAATAAACTTAATTCCAACAGCATATTACTCTTTATACAGGGTATATTAAGTTTGCCACGAAGTTTGTAGCAAAAGATCCTAGAGGGGATTTAGCCATGTCCGTCTGTTTGTTTGTATACACGCTAATTTGGCACACAATTTTTGAGATATGAAAAAGCTGCTCATTTGTCGGAATCGTCCATATGGCATCACAATAGTATATGCCTGCCAAGTTCTTGTACAAGTTATCTTCACGAAATATAGCATGAATTATTGCCCAAGACAACAGTACAATCTTCAAACCAAACCAATGGTACAGATCGAAGCACCATAGCTTATAGCTGCCATACAAACTAAACGATCAAAATTAGGGTCTTGTATGGAAATTTTTTTGTTTTTTGTGAAGGTTATTACAGCTTCGGTGCAAAATGAAGTTAACGTTCTTGTTTTGGCGTCAGCAAAGAATTTTTTAAACTCAAAAATTTTTATTGCCAGCAAAAGTCAAACATGTAGTTAATATTGCTGCGCCATGAACTGTAATGACAGCTGTCAGTAGCAGTTGCTGCTCCAATTACGCGACCTAACTCCTTGTGCTTATTTACTTTATTGTATAAATAAAATTTGATTACCACTATTGCAATAAATAATAAACTTATAAATATTTACGATATATAATTTAATTTTGTTTTGGTTTTTTTTTACTATTTCTTAAATATTTTCTTTCACATTTTCTTTTTAAATTTTCATATTTTTATTTTATGGCTTTGTTTTGTCTTTTCTTTTGCTCTTCTATTTGGTTATTTGTGTTTTTTTTTTGTATATTCCATTTTTTTTAGATAATACCAATTGATAAACTGATCAAGGGCCGTTTTCAAGATAATTTCGAATTTTTACAATGGTTTAAAAAATTCTTCGATGCCAATTATGATGGCCGAGATTACGATGCCAGCGCTGCTAGAGATGGTGCTCCAATGGGTTTTGGTTCGGGTGTGGTGAAGGCTTTGCCTGGCACCGGTGGCGGTTCGTTATCCTCACGTAAGCCAGTGGCCATAGCACCGCCGGCGCGTTCATCAACAACATCGACGACACGGCCCAGTATGTGCTGTTGCATTTTTAAATTGTATACAAAATTATGTCTTTTAAAAACGCTTAGTTATATCCAAAGAAATTCGCTTCAATCTCTATGTAGTCTCATGTATTTTTATATTTGCACAAAGTTTGTATTTAATTTATTATCTTTGTATTATTATTGTATAAAAAATTCTCAATTGGATGTTTTTTTTTTTAAGTATTTATCTCAGTGTATAAAACTTTATATTTCTTAATTGTTTTGTTTGTCAAAACGCCTTTTTACTAATTTTTCTACTCTCACCACTAATTTTGTTATTTGGTTTTTAATTAGTTAATCAACCGTTCGTCAAAAAATCCATTATTCATTGCTTCGTAGATTTAGTTATGTTTCATTTAACAAAATTGAAAGCACAACTTTTCCAAAAAAAAAACATCACAAACAAAATTGTCCATCCATATTGTTAAAAATACAATTTTCGAATATTTCTCTAAAAATAGATGTGTACGTGCTTCACGTTTGTTGAATATACCCTTGTAAATTATGAATCTTAACTTAGTTTATCGTGTATATTGTGTATATGTGTGCTGATATTGCTATTATTTTATTTTACGCTATTTCGAACAACGCGCATGCGCAGTTTCCAAAGTACCACCGCGCGCCGCAGCACCAGTCGTAACTAAGTCAGCTGCCGTAAATAATACCACCGGTGCAGTTAAAAAGTCCGGCGACTCATCCAATACGGTGTCGAACCAACAGATCGAGGAGTTGTCCAATCAGGCAAGATTTTTTTTATCACACACATACGTTTTCTAGGAAATTTTAAAATAAAATTTTTTTTTAAATTTTTCTCAGGTCATGGATATGCGTTTGAACTTGGAGGGTTTGGAGAAAGAGCGGGATTTCTATTTCTCAAAATTGCGTGACATAGAAATACTGTAAGTGAACTGAAATTGTAATGTAGCAATGAGGTAATGAGATAAGCGTTTCGTATTTTTCACACTCAAAGTGCATTTAAAAAAACTATAATTTTACACAAGAAGAAAGGTTTAAGCACCATATTTAGGTAACTAAATATGAAAGCTTGTGTAAAAATTTTGAATGAAATGATTTGATTGAATGAAATTAAATTTTAAATATTTTATTCTGATTTTGATTTGATTTTCAATTTATTCATATAAATTGAATGTTGAAAATTGAATTTTTAATTCCAAACATCTTGGATTTAAAATACATAAATTATTTTTCAAATAAAAAGTTGAAATGAAAAGGCATACGAAAGGAAAGATTTACATATTTCTAACTAAAACACTATAATTAAAAGAAATAAAATTTAAATAAGACAAACAGAGCTAAACTATGTTGAAAATGGTAAAATGCGAAATACGCAAAAGAGAAAAATTGTCAATTCTAAGACAATCAGGGGTGTTGTGGAATCCAAGACAGATTTGCGTAGTTGTCAGAATTGCATACCAATTCTGATTTTGAATGGTGTCACAGAATCTGATTGGATTTGCGTGATGTGCCTAATGTGACAAAATTTGCAAATGAATAAATTAGGAAGCGTTTTATAAATTTGAATTGCTGAATGAAGTCTACTAAAGTTTACAATGAGTTGCGCTATTTTAGTTTTTCTTTTAGAAAAAAAGCAACGAAAAAAACGAAAGGAATATATTAAAAGATCACTGTAATCCACTTGATGCACCGGGGAGTCGCATGTGAAATTTAGCTTGCATTTACTTGTAAGTTTGTATACATTCTTACTTCACCGATTTATATCACATTATCGACTGAATAAAGACGCATTTGCGTGTTAAATTACGTTTATTACGTTTTGTAAATTCTCTTAAAATATCTTGATTTTTTCCATAAACTCGATAATTTGACAATTTTGTTTTATTCTTATGTTTTCCCCTATAGAAATAACGATAAATGAAATCGTAACAATAATATAAATTATTTTCTTAACTTACATTTCAAATCTGTGAGCGAAAATCCTCTTGCTTTGTTTCTGATAACAAAACTGATAAAATTGGTTTCCGTGAAACCCAAAACCGCCACAATTTCTGTTTCAAACGTCAAACCAATAATATCTGAATTCATGACACCTACTACATTTCTTTCTAAAATTTTTAATTGTAAGCTTAGCATTATTATTTTTTTTTTTGTTAGTTTTTAATTTGGTGATTAGGATTAAAAACCAAAATAATATTTTTTTTATTCACGAATGAGATTAAAATTTTATTTTTCAATCTGGTGTTTAGAATTAAAAATTTAGAAAGTATTTTTAAAGTATTTGAAATGTTAGTCCAATTATTTTCTAATGCAGTATTTGCAGAATCCTGCTTAAGATAAATGCCTTTTTAATTAAATTTTTGCTCCTCAACAAATTTTTTTAAATTGGTTTAATTTTATTATATTATATATATAATATAGTCAATCAAGACTATACACTCACACAAAACTATTTATGAATTTCATATTTAATTTATTTTTGTAAAAATGCAAAAAAATCTGACTAATGTACAATTATCAACAACTAACGCTTATCTTTTGTCTCAACATGCAAATATTTACAAATACATTTTTTATATTTTAAAATATTCTTTTCCATGCATTTCTTCAACAGCTGCCAAGAAGCAGCAGAAGGTGACCCGCATCCTTTAATACAAAAGATTTTGGATATTATGTATGCGACCGAGGTAAAGCGCAACACTTCTGTATGTGTAATTTCATTTGTATATTTCTTTTTTCACCCCGAAAAAAATTCCCACAGCAAAATTTTTATGTTTTGTACAAACTACAAATGCCAATTTTAAAAGTAAAAAAAAGTTAAATAATAACTAGTAACTAAGTCAAGTTTAATTAAAGTTTTAGCAAAAATAGCTAATTTTTTATATTTCCATTTAACTTCTATCCGGTTATTTTTTAAATAAGAGCTTTAATTGTGTTTCTCGAATTCACAATTTCTAATAATATATAATGCAAATGCCTATTTTAGCGTTAACGCATTTGAAAAGAAAAATTATCAGCGAAATTATTTGTTGTTATTGTATTTGTTTACACTATTATAGTTTTCGCGGTGAATTGGCATTTATTTATTGTTAAATATTTTCTAATACTAACAATTTTGGCAAGTCGTCTTAACCGCCAATGACTTTCACATTTACTTAATTTAAATTTATAACGCTCTTTTTTCCTTTTTTCTTTTTTTATTATCATCAATACACTCAAAACAACAACAATCACATCACTGTTCGCTGTTAATTGGCCATTAAAACGGTGCATTTGAATTGAAAATATCAAATATCATCATGCACACCTGACACCCGCATTATTCTACAACCTCCAATAATTGAAAAACAAAAACAAAAAATATCCGCCATATCACAACGTGCATATATATATTTGTGTGTGTTTGCACCGCTCCACGACGCTGCATCATCAATGTGTATAAATTTGTGTGTGTGTGCGTACATTGACATTCTCTTCTGTTTATTCAACCATACATCTATTGGTCACTGCATTATTTACTTGAACATCATATTTACATAATGCCCTGTAAATTCGAAAACACTACACAACCGAACACTACTACACCTTGACAGGATGGTTTTGCGCCTCCGGATGAAATTCCGCCCGAGGATGAGGAGTATTAAAAGCAACAACTCGCAAGGAGGATTGATTACAGAACTGCAAATAAACAGAAACTGAGAAAAAAATGTTTATATTACACAAAAAAAAAAAACAAGATTTAAAAAATACAAGAATTTAAGCATAATAAACTATGTTAAACATGATTGATAAATGTTGAAAATATTGCTGTACTCAATGACAATTTAGAATGGAATTACGGCTACTACTGCTATAACACACGAAACTGAAGAAGAAGCAAACAGATAAGGCGAAGTATCTTTTAATAAATAAATACATGAACAAACTGCTTAAATTACGATAATCTATAATATAAATACGAACAAAATCTAACGAAAATAAACGATATTAATATTTGAACATAAAACGTTCATAATAATAAAAAAAAGAACATTAAAATTATGTGAGTGTATGCTTGTAGGTAACAGTTTAGGTGACAACGTACGACAGACTGATTTTTTATAGTTTGGATGCAGCTGGAACTCGTATGAGACATAATATGGTTGATACAATTTATATTTCTTACTTTTTCTTAAAGGAGGAGTAGGGTTAATACGTGTAAAACAAGGCCCATCTTTATAATTTTGTTTTGATGAAACAGTTAAAATCTATCTTCTAATAACCAATGGTACTTTATATCATGACACTTACAGAATATTCTGTTGAATTTTGATGACCAAATATAAAAGAAATACGGCAGTGGCGGCAGCAATTACTCTGGAGCGTCTCGGAGAAAAGTTGAATTGCGGTGTCCCTCATAACTCGGTGCTGGATCTTCTGAAATCAAAATTATGTCGCGAGATAATCTTTTTGCCCAGGTAAAGCTGGGGAGTGGGTTTTACGAAATTTAAATTTTTCACTTTTTTTTGGAAAACTGCAGGAAAAAACGCGTGTTTTTGCGAAGAAATCGGTTAGTTTGTTATAGTAAAATGAAAAATATTAAAAAATTCCAGCTTTACCTCAGAAATGATGTAGGGAAATAGTGTTAGAAATTTTTTGAAAAGTTTTGAAGTTATGACACTCACCGACTTTGTGAGTTGTGGGAATGCCGCTTTAAATTTTGAAGTCGAATGTAAAACCTTAAGTAAAATACTCCGCCCATTTTGCTAGGGTCGACTTGAAATTTAACGACAAATAAAAAAAGGTTAAGTTAGTTTCAGTGTTCTTTATTGCAGCCGCACAGTGAAAGCGTGAGGAATTGAAGTTCACAACTGTTGTATTAATACTCATGTTTATATACTTTATAGTAGATGTAGATTTGATCCTATAGTATTTTCCACTGTAGCCAAACATTTTCTTGCGAGCAATTGGTGACTAAATTTAAAAGACATACTAATTTTTGCTTCAATATTTAATTATTTTATGTATTCGTATTAATTTTCATTGCTGATTATAGAATAAACTGTCTTTTACTTGTCGTAATTTACTTTTCGACCAAGCTTAATAATTTCAAATTGATTATACAAAAATTGTATTTGTTTTCTGTTGGTTTGTGCGCTTAAGTTAGTTCGTAGAACAAACGAAAACTAAAGAAACATAATTTCGCAACATAAATTTCGTACACACAATTGCATTTTTGCAAAGTTAGTTTTCAGAATTCTCTTTCTTTTTCGTCTATTCTTTTAAATCGTTAAAATCACTAGTGCATGTTTACTACACTATCATGTTTGCTATCTCGCATAAACATTACATACATAGTTATTTATAATTTGTGCCGTTATTTTATTTTTGAAATAAAAACCAACCGTATTCAAGTTGCTTATGCTTTTTATGATTTTAGTTAGTAAAAATAAATTGCGTTAATTCCAAAACTCATCAGAATTAGAGAATCTAAAATATCCATTTGCATTTATTTTATTTTTATTTTCGAGGCTAATTGCTTAATTTAGTTATTTCTTAGACTTCTATTGCAATACGAGAAATTGTACTTTGGGTAAAGCCAAAGTTTGTTCTTTGTAGAACTACTTTGATTTACAGAAATTTTATAATATGGACATAGTGAATGTATCATAGTTAGTTTAGTGATAAGCTTGGTCAAATCTTCAAATCCGCAATTGAAAGTTTTCTGATCTCATTATCTATAGCCGAAGAGATCGAGTAACGTATCACCCGCCTGATTCGGGTACCGACAAACAACTTTAACTTTAACCTCCCATTTGTAAGATAATATTAAAACTATTATGTATATAACCAATTTAAAACAAGAAAATAAACGTTAACTTCGGTTGCACCGAAGCTATAATTTATTCGTAAATAAATTCGGGCGGTTTGATTGGTAGCTATATGCTGTGTTGAATCGATCAATTTCTTTGAAGAACGTACCGTTGCCTTGGACATTAATTTATGCCAAATTTCGTGAATATATCTCGTCAAATAAAAAGTTTTCCATACAAGGACTGGATTTTGATCGATCAATTTGTATGACAGTTATATGCTATAGTGGTCCGATATATGTAGGCGGTTTCGACAAGTGAGCAGCTTCTTGGGGTGAAAAGAACGTGTGGAAAATAAAATCGATATCTCATAAACTGAGTGAATAGAACTAATGAACATGGCTAAATCGACTCGGCTCGTCATGCTGATCAATTATGTATACTTTTTGTTCCCTTCTGGGTGTTACAAACTTCTTGGCAAACTTAATACACCCTGTTGAGGGTATAATTAGTTTTTCGGTATTACTAAGCATTTTAGGGTAATTAGATTGTATTCTTAAATATGTATGTAATTAATTCGAATTTTCCTATTTTCAAAGCATTTTATGGCAATGGCATTAATTAGTTGCTGGGTGTTTGAAAGCACATTGCCGTTACGCCCATTTATAAAATGATTTATTAAAATGTATTTTTGTGTTTGTTCTTGTCTTTTTATTTGCTTCAGGTTTGAGCTTTTCAAAAAGCAAACGACGCTAAAAAATAACAATAGCCACTACAATATGCAAATGGACCACCACATTGTGTTAGAATTTTGTGCAAACAAATTTTCGTTTGTTGATAATCGGTTCAAAGAGAAATTCAACGATTATGCCGACTAAAATGAAATAAATAGTTAATAAATTGCTGGTAAAATGAATTAGTGTGAAGTTAGCTCTACATAATTTAGCAAATGTAACTTAGAGAACTATGAAGTGCTTGATATAAATATTTATTATGGGTTTACAATGCTGTGATGGGTAGAGTTGGCATTGATATCGTGTATTAAGCTGTTAAATTCATATACATATATATAGTTTTTGCTCATATAGTTTAATGGCCCAGTTGTAATTATATTAGCCTACGAAAGTTGTAAAAATGATTGATACAACTAAGTTCTTCGGATTTGAAATTGTTTAGGGAAATACATGTATCCTTCAATGACGTTAAAACGCCAACATAAGGTTGGGTTAACATATCACTATATCCAAATAAAACGTTGTTTCCACATCTGCTGACGACATTTACTAATGAAACGAACTCCAATCTATTTTATATAAATATTTACACACATTTACTTATTGTAAAACGCTTTATAACGCCGATATGTATGTGAATGTATACATGTAAACATTTTAAAGTATCTACATGAACTACATATCCAAAATAATCATCAGAATTGTTTGAATGTATGTTAAAATTTTTCGTATTCCTGTTATTAGCTGTGGTGAATATCACAAAATAAATTTTGTAAATATTACGTTAAACATTTGTTAAAATACACATACTTTAATTAAATAGACAGATTAAAGTTCGCATATCAGAGTTTTTCATCGACACAATATTATTCAGTATTTAAGCGTTGGTAAAATACAATCAAATAATATGTATAGTGCATACTTCGTAATATATGTAAAAATATTGGACTACAGCATATTCATAAAAATATATATGTATAACGGCATATACAACATATAAAAGAGAAATATATATATCAAACTGTTGCTTGTATTAAAAACGAATTTTAATAATATTTTTATTGACTTGGAACATTTGCTGTTATTTAAACAATAATTTTTTTGAAATGCATACACTTTAACAAAGGTAAATATTCCTTAAACAACTTGATTACACTGTTTGTGCTATTTTCCGCCAGTTTAACGTACAGCAGCTTGAATGTCAGGTTGCTTGTGTGTGCCATCGCAGAAGGGACGATGCTTCGTTTGTTTACAATTGCACAGCCAGTAATCGCCCGTTTTTTCAACTTGAAATCTTACGGGCCTGTGAAATATATTTATAATGTTGTTTTTAATTATCTACAGCTTGGGAAGTATGTACAAATGAGCACTAACCTTAATTTTATTTTTAAGAATTCATTTTTGTGCATACCGTCACAAATAGGTTGGCTCTTCGATTTTCCGCACAAACACCAGCTGTAAGTTTTATCTATCAAATTAGGAAATGTTAACATATTAATAAAGCACATTTGATTAAGGAGAGAATAGGGCATTTATTTATTTTTTGTCTAAGATGAATGCATTGTTTTACACGAATCAACTCTAATTCCCCTCAAGTTATTTATTTATTAACTTACTTGCTTCCAGGTGTAGTTTAAATGGTTTTTTGTCGAAAATTGCACCATTTTCGGGTTGTAGGTGAGAAGTTTGACTACCCTCGAGTAAGTTTTTCGGAATTGTTTTAACTTCCGTACTGCTAGCTGGAACTGACGACTTAGAGGAAGCGTACATCCGGTGCTGTAAAAAGAAATGTCATGCTTATAACGGAATTCAGAAAATAATTAAAAACAGCATAATTGAAATTGAACAATTGGTATATGAAATGCCAATTACTGCTCCGGATCTTCTTCTGGAATTGTTTAACTTTTTGTATAAGCAATAAAAGGTTAGTTAACCAAGGCTAAGTGAAAGGTAATAAATTAGTTATTTTTGCAACACATATTATGCTTTGCTATATCTACAGTTCCACATCATCATAAATTAGATATTAACTTACCATTAAAACCCTTTGAGCACGCACACTTTTTATAAAAATCGACATTTTGCTAATTTAAATAAAACTAAAAGAATATTCCTTTCACTAAATTAACTTGAAATTGTTTTATAACCTATTCCGTTTTAGCTTTTGACAATTTAGTGATTTTACAGCTGATCGTTTTAGTTGCCACTTAGTTTCAGAAAATACATTTTACTTTTCCTATTTTTCGGAGTTTTCGAACAAATGTGATTTGTTGGAAAACTATACATGTATGTAGATAAATATACTATTATCCATCATTATTGCTTAAAATATACATATGACAACATATATATTTTTATTAACGAATTTTGATATGCGGTGGTGTTGCATTGTGTATGATATTGGAATCCAGCCAAAGTTTTTAGGTAAAATGTTTATAAATATAATTGAAATTACGAATTTAAAAAATAAATAAAATTTTTATTGCGACCAAAGAAGTCTAAATATTGTGTACTATTATTTGGTAAATTTTAATTCCCTTTCCAAATATGGTAACTTTCTAAGCTACCAAAGTCAGTTGTTTCTGACATTTTCGCGTTAAAACAAAACACAAACAGTCTTTGGCGCCGGATGCGGCGAATTGGTAAAGAGAGCCATATTGTATGTGAGAGGTGGTGAGCTTTTATTTCTAAACAAAAATTGTGTGCCCATTAACGATCACCGTTTGCTCCAAAGCATAGGGAGCACTACCGGTCCAGTAGATCATTAGCCGTGTTGGTATTGTGTCGTTGGATCAAAAACGCGGCGGTTTCGGCTAATATATAAATATAACTTTATGCGACGATACAACAAAAACTCACCTGAAGCATATATAATACGCTAATATATAGTCACAATTTGTTAAACATATATTAATACTAGTTAATATAACTTAACTGCCTTATTTTATTTAAAAATATAATAAGAATAGTAATAATTTGTGCAAAAAAGTGAGTGAGAATTGATAGAACAAGTGCGGTTAATAGAAAGGAAAAGGGTGCGGTGAAAAATGTCCGGTGACGTGCAGCCGCGTAAACGAAAGGATAAGAAAAAGAAACGTGGTGAGTTCACGCAGCTGATCAGTAACGTACATTTAAAACTGGCTATAAAATTATCATAAATTAAACAAATATATATATGTATACATATGTACCTATATGGTACATTATTAAACTTTTTGAAAAAAGGGCTAGTTATATTAATGTACTATATGTAATTTCGTGGGTGACATACTTTTTGCTCTTCGTGTGCGCACACCGTAAATTTGCGTGCATATTATATAAAAATAAATATGTTTGTTTGTAGATAGGCATTTGTGCCTACCGTTAAGAAAAGAAGAAGTACATATGTATATAGGTATACGCATGTGTAACTTTTATCTATTGTATAAGAGTTTTATATACGCTTATAAATTTTAGAGAGTGTAAGCAAGTTAATGTCGCTTTACTTTATTTATAGGTACTTATGTATATGTCATATCCGTAATATTTATGATTTTCAATAAATTTTTAGTACACTAAATTGTCAATGTAAACGTCTGTATGTATTTGTATGCACGTGATTTGGTATTTATCTTATGATCTTAAATATTATTCATATGTATTTATGTATATGCATATGTATGTACACAACTCTGTTGCACATGTGAATATAAATAATTTAACAATTATATAAAAAAAAAAATTTTAAGACCTAGAAGGAAACGTCGGAGACCCTATAAAATTTACATACATACATACATAGTATGTAGATAAGTATATAAGTGTTCAGTGTGACGAGCTGAGTTGATTTCCACATGTCCGTCTATTGAACTACTACAGCATGTAAGTAAGTACATACAAACTGATCGATAAAAATTAAGTTCTTTTATAGAAATCTTTTTTATTTGACGAGATATCTTCACGAAATTAGGCATCTAATATTAACCAAGATAACGGTCAATCTCCAAACTCAGATCGAACGAACAAAATCAAGTTCTTGCATGAAAAGTATTCACTATTACTATATCTTGTATGGAAAACTTATTTATTTATGAATAGTATTATAGTATAGCTTCGGTGTAATGGAAGTTAACGTTTTTTCTTATTTTAAACCAATTTTATTTGTATATGTGCATATACCATATGTATATAGACATGTAGATACGTATAAGACTCGCTTAAGTTTACAATTCACTTAAAACCAAATTATGCACACAAAGACTTTACTGCAATTTGAGAGTGACTTACAGTGCTTAATATGCAATTTAATTGTAAGCTAATTTATCTATATGGTACACTACAAACATTCGCACAAACATGTGTCATTTTAACACATTTTCTTCATTTCATCGAGTTTAGAAAATTTCCTTCATCTTTGTAGAATTAGTGCTTCTTTTCTTTATATAAAGCAAACATTTCATTTTCATGAGGACGGCGAACTATAATGCACATGTATGTATGTACATACACATACATATAATCACATATATAAATATATGTATGTGTATTTCGTTTTTCAGAATCTTGCGCTAAAATTTATTTTAAGGAAACCAACAAATATTTAAGATGAAATGAAAGTCATATGTGTGGAAGAAAGCACATTCTCACGCCTAGATAACTTACATACATACATGCATACATATGTAGAACCGAATATATTTTTACGCTGTCCTACAAGTGACAAAATTTGTTGATCTTCGTAAAGGTATGCATGTTATATACATATGTAGGTCTCTACATACATACGTACACACGGCTATTACATACAAGTATAAATCAAATACGTATATGCATACAAGATCACACATACATACATATGTAGGTATAAGTATTTACATATGCATTTTTATATAATTAGGTGTGTGGATACACTATCTATATGGAAAATATTATATATAGAGTGCATATTTGTTTTTATATTTTTGTATTTTTCTACAAGCAACTTTCTATCTTATCGCGTGCGTAACCGCCCTCTACAAGCGTGTATTGATATTTCACATATGAGTTCATTGAATATATATTTACATGATTATATGCTTTAATTTGTGTCTTAAATAATGGTTATATACAAATAAAACATCATATTATATCTCTACTATATTATTTAATTTAAACAGTCATATATTTGCTTCTTTTTTCATATTCAATACGTAAAATAAATATTTATGTACATATGTATGTTTCTATGGTAGGTTTAGGAACTGTATATGAATTTGTTTTTCGACTTTCTCAAAGTGAAGAAAATTTCAAGTTGGTAAGCGGCGAACGCCAAAAAAAAAATTAAAGTATTGTATAAAATCCTGTTTTTTTTTTTTAATATATTGCTAGGCTTAGGAAAGCAATTTATTTTTAGTGAGATCATTTTTGAGCAAGAGATATTTGCAGAAAGTACGAATTCTGAATATGATTTAGTGCTGTAATTCCAATTTAACTCAATCGTCTTCTTTTTTATTTATTTATATTTTTTTGGTGCTGTTTAAAAAATAATTAAGTATGATCCAAATAGATAATAATTTATAAGGTATTAATTAGGCGATAACACATAACAATTGTTCCAAAAAGTCTATAATTACTACCACTTTACATAAAGATTTTATGAAACACTGAAAATACTGTTATATTTTCAAAAATATTAACCAGATATACATATTAGTCACGGGTTTTGTATGTGTTAACGGAGATGCGAATATGCAGATCCAATTGGAAATATAAATATGTGGAAATAGATGGTTCGATATACCATCTGATCAAATATAACTCAGACTGATCCTTTTGAATTCGTGTAAAGTTCGATATGTCAATTAGTGTATGTTTTGCAAATGTTTGTTTGTTTGGCGATTTTTACCATGGAAAAAAATTGAAAAAAAAGTTTGCTTGAGATTTTGTATGGTCCATGAAAACACGGCTACGGGATTGTCAAAATGTTGTAGAAGAGTTTAGACAAGTCTACTTCATCACGAGCACAAGTATTTGAGAGGCACAAAGCATTCGATAAAGATCGTGAAGTCATCGATAACTTGTCTCATGCGAGTCATCCATTCATTTCGGTTAATGACGATAACATCGAAAAAGTTAAAGAAACAGTGCATCAAAATCATTATCTGGGCATCAGAGAGATAACAGAAAATCTCAACATCTCTTATGAATCGACTATTTTGATTAATGTTTTGGGTATGGAGCGTGTCACCAAAAGACTTCGAACTTTTGAAAAAAACGACGGCGAATAGAGAACGCAAAAGAGATGCTTGATAACGTACCTGTGTACCCTACATTCATTAAACGCATCATTATTGGTAATGAGATGTGGGTTTATAAATATGACGTCGAAATTGTCCAACAATCTAGCGAATGGCGCTTCAAAAGTAGCTCGAACCTAAAAAAGTGTTGGTATGTTTTTACTGCCTCAGAAGCCTTTTTTCATGGCGATAGTATAGATTTGTATTAAAATACTCGTAATGAAAATGTAGTTTTTTGTCATTCCAGGTTAAATTTGATCAGATGATATGTCTATTTATTTATATATTCATAAGAAAAATAAACACATTTTAGATGAGTTTAAAATTTATTTCGAATTTATTGATTGCATTTCCAAATATTTTGGGATAACTCGCATTTTTGTATACATATTTTTTATACTTGCATATACATATGTACATTACACACATGCATTTATATATAATATCTATATGTATGTACTCCTATTTAATTATCTTCTGCGGCTGATACTTCAAACCATCAAAACACGTAGAAATTTTGTAAGCTTATATTCTACAAACATGCATACCATATGTACATATGTGTATACGTACATATACATATAATGTATATGCCTTTGTTTTAATTCGTTTGCGAATATGCACTTTTAATGTTTTGTGCACTCGTATATACATGCATACATATAAGTATATTAGAACATAGCGGTCCAAATAGCAGACCGTCAGAAAATAGATTTTGTAGCTCTGTTATTTTCCTAACTGTAAGAAGTTCTACTTATTCAAAATATGTACATATAGCACTATGTATTGTACGTATGTGCATATATATATTTATGCAAAAAGTTAAAAATAAGATTAATATTATTTAACTATCTTTTTATAACGACTAAAAATTGTAATAAAAATTACGGTAGTTGAAACACTCATATTTACCTTCAGCGTGACCTTCTCGCGTGCTTTTCCTTGTCGGTAAAAATTTATTTGTTGCTATTGTCATGCTGCGTTTGTCATGTGTGCTTTCAGCTTATTTATGTATATTGTATGTAGATTTCTTTCGCAATAATATTTCTTAATTCTATTTATAATTTCCTTTCGGATTTGTTTTTGTTTTTCTTGCGATCAGTCAAAAGAAAGAACTGAATCAAGAACAAAGAATACGAAATAACAGAATAAATATTTATGTGCGCCTTGGTCTGGGTAGACTCTTTTAAGAGTTGCCAAATAAATTTGAAATTCGAAAATATAAGGTCTAGTATAAATAAATCCGTTATTTTTCCAATAGATGGCTATAGCAATCTGTATCTCGCGTTGTATTATTCAGGCGTTAGAAAGCTAAGATTTTGAACAAAAAAACTTCTCAGACAAGATTGGTGATAAAGCGGGTTACTTACGACGTAACGTAAAGTCAAATCGGTGGTGTCGAATGTCGGTAAGCCGCTGTAAACGGTGGCAAATCAAGGATTGATAGTCAGGAAGGTTTTGCTAGATTTTATATCTGCTGATTTTATTATACCTGTACTGTTAACAATTGGACCGTTTGAAGGAAGCCTAAAAGCGGCCAGATTTGACAAATAGGAGAGGAAATAGAACTCATCGAATGTCAGAACGCCCGAGAGCTTGGTTCTATTGCATCCATCTTATAGTCCGGATCTAGCATCAAGGAACAGGTAGTAACCGTTTCTGTCTATGGCGAATGATTTTGCGTGAGAAAAATTCGGATTGAATTTTGTCTTCACTTTAGGGTGTGCCTACCGTTATTAAACATATAGTGCTTGTTACACCTCTCACGATCTTCTGGATTAACAATTTTGAGAATATTAATATACATACCTTGTTCAGGGTATAAAAAATTAAACTACTAACCACAGTATTATGATTATAGTATGACTTTCTATATTCTCTAACGTACTACTTATCTTCTTCCAATTATACATATACATATATCTTCGGCTCTCTCCTCGGTTAAATATAATTAGAGCTTATTTTTCTTTTTGTGGTGAGTGTCTTGATATTGTATTATCTAATAAATACAGGGCTTTTAGAACTACTGCTGGAGTATTTTCTTATCACATACACACTTATATATATTATATTTACATAAATTATCAGCATGATGAGCTGAGTCGATTTAGCCATGTCCGTCTTCGTCTCCAACTAGTCCCTAAGTTTTTGAGATATCGATCGGAAATTTTACACACATCCTTTTTTTCCCAAGAAACTTTATTTGTCGGAACCGTCGATATCGGACCAGTATAGTATATAGCTGCCACACAAACTGAACGATCGAAATCAAGTGCCTGTACGGAAAGCTTTTTCATTTCACAACATATCTTTCAGAAATTTGACATGGGATATTACCTAAGACAACCATAGCTGCCATACAAACTGAACGATCGGAATCAAGTGCTTGCTTGCGATATATCTACACGAAATTTGGCATGGATCGTTACCTAAGGATATAATGTAGTCTCCGAAGAAATGGTTCAGATCGGATAATTATAGCGTATAGCTGGTATACAAACTGAACGATCGGTTTCAAGTTCTTGTAAGGAATATTTTGTGTTTGTGAATGGTATTATAGCTTCGATGCAACCAAAGTTAACGTTTTTTCTTGTTTTTCTAAACAATAACTCAGATATATGTATATGTTAGATACAAAATATGTTTATATTTATATAATTACACGTCACGAATCAAAGTTCTTGTTCACTTTTTTATTTAATTGCGTTAGCAACTTGGCTACCCACTAACAAATGAGCTCTTGCAGTTATCGACCTATTCCCGTGCTTATAATTATACTTTACATATTTGTAGAAAGGTAAATTGTAGCGCGTAGCCGTGGATCACCGCTATTATTGTAGCCGGGTACGCCACCCGGTAGTACAAATTTGTATGGATATCCGCATGCAATAGACTTATTTCATATGTATGTATATATATGCTGAGCTAGATATGCATATGAATGTGCCATATGAAGCTATAGGTCATTCACAGTGATTTTGTGGGTGAAGCCATTTACATATTCGTAAATATTCATTCATATTGTACATAAGTATTGTGAAAGCTTTTTTTTGTATTTTCTACTATTCTTAGTCAACTGTCTTGAGTATATGTATGTATGTGTGTCTATATCTGTATAGGTATGCCTGTTTTGTGAGTTCATATACACATATTCTTGTCAGTCAATAATTTTTTTAAAAGACTTGATGGTTCTAATTCAGAATACGCGTGCAAATATCCAAACATACGTACATACTTACATAAACTCATAATGAGTCGACACAAATAACGGCGTAGATGATAAATTATGATCTCGTTTGCTATGTGAGAATAATGAGCATTGGAATAACTTGTAATATAATTATCTTTTTATGTTATTAAAAAATAAAAAACAATGAAATAAAATTATGGAAATAAGTTTAAGACATAACACTGTTATTTATGCTCTATATAAATTTATATACGATCACACCTATAGTAAAAGGTGTAGTAAAAAGACGACCATTATTTTTGTATTGAATTGAAGGTTTTATATGCAATTTTATGCTGTTTTTAAGGTAATTCAATAATGCGACTCTCATAAAAACCCCCGTTGCTTTTGGCAAAAAACTGGGTGTTGATTTTCACACATTTTTTTTAGGCTTCTTTTCTGACATGTCTCTATTGATGTGTGTGGTCTGACGCTGCCTGGATACCTGGGATACATTTTCACTCCTATTGGCCAAAGCTGGCCACTTCTGGGCGATTGCCTCTTTATAACGGTCCAAGTATTGACAGTACAGGTCCCAATTAAGAGCTTAGCCGTAGGGGCGCAGCTCATGTTAGAAAAAACACATAATAAAACTCTCCTGAACATCAATCCACCTTTTGCGGCGGCTCACCACGATTCGACTTCGACCACCTTTCATCCCCAGTAAGCATTTGTTTCAAAAATTTTTGATAGATAGAAATTCGGTTAATAAGGTTAACACATGTGACACCCATACATCGAGCTTATTTTTGTATCCAGCCTTTTTTAAATGGTTTCGAACGGTTTTTGTGCCATGCTTAGCTCCTTGGGCAATCGAAACCGTGCTTACATACTAATAGTCAGACTTGACGATTTCCATTAATCAAATGACAATTGACCTTTAAGAGCGTGGTTCTTCTCTTTAATATTAAAATTACCGGAACGGAATTGATGAAACCGAGATTGCCCGTGATTGGCTGTTACAGTATCAGGACCATAAATATTATTCTCATTTTCAGCCGCTTCTCTTGCGTTTTCGCTTTATCGAAGAAAAACAGTAAAAACCGGCATATTTTCTTTTTGCTAGTGGCCATGTATTGCTCTAACAATACTGAGTCGAGCAATCAAATAACTGTATGAGATTTTTTATTACGATATAAAGAATACTAAAGCCTCTTCTTCTCCTTTTCTAGACCTAATATATAATTACATTGATTTCTGCTTTTAATTTTTTTATAATAATTTACATTTTTACATTTTATTTTATAGCTTTTATGTTATAGTCTTATATATATATAAGTATAAGATCATTGATCTGCAAGTATGTGTATACAATTTAAATACACTCATATGTATGTATGTAAGTACATTCCTCATTTATCAGTTGGCATGTGTCCATTAAAATTGAGCGTACATTATGATTTGCACTTTTTGGCAATACTTTTAAATTCTTTTACTTTTATTTGATTTAATTTTTGTTTGTTTTTATTTTGCTAATTTTTGTTTTTTTATTTTAATTATTTTATTTTTAACTTACACTTACTCGCCGTTTTCTTTGTTAGCCTTACTATTTTCTTTGTTTATTTTGCTTTTATGCAGCCATTTAATTTATTTAGCGGCCACCTCTGCTTCGGTACGCATTTCACACGCTTCTTTAATTATAAATTTATATACATACATATGTATATAAGTATAAATATAATTTGTGAAACATACTATGTACAATACATATACATATGTAGATATATGTTAGTGCGTGTGGTATCACGACTATTTTGTTTACAATGCCGTTGTTTTTATTATCACCGAATTTATTTATTTCAGAAAAGAAAATCTGATCTACATATACATACATACATGTATATACATATGTAAATGTGTATGTGCGTTCTTATAAACAGTCAAAAAAGTGATAACAAAGAAAATTCACGTGTTTAGGTTTATAGGCATATCACCAAGATATAAAAAATAGACAAATTAAATATCATCCGTGCCTATTGCAAATTCGTAACATTGACAAGCCCACAAAAATCTATTATCAAATAAAAAATAAAAATATATAAATAAAATACCTCGATTATGAAGGCAAATCGGCGACGCACCTCAAATTTGTACACAATTAAAACAAGAAAAAACGTAACTTCGGTTGCGCCGAAGCTATAATACCCTTCACAAATAAAAAGGCCCCTTACAAGAACTTGATACCGAACGTTCAATTTGTATGGCAGCTATATGCTATAGTAGTCCGATATCCGTTCCTACAAATGGGCAGCTTCTTTGTTAGAAAAGGACAGGTGCAAAATTTCAGATCGATAGCATAAAAACTGAGGGACTAGTTTGTATATATACAGACAGACAGACAGACGGACGTGGATAAATCAACTCATGCTGATCATTTATGTATATATTTTATAGGGTCTCCGACGTTTTCTTCTGGGATTTACAAACTTCGTGGCAAACTTAATATACCCTGTTCAGGGTATAAAAAGTTTACACCCAAGAACTTAACTTATTAGTTGTATAGGTCCGTTTGTATGATAGCTGTTAGTTAGTGAACTGAACAATATGTGCGGAGATTGTTGCGTTGCTTTAGACAATAATCTTTGCCAAATTTCGTAAAGGTATCTCGCCAAATAAAAAATAATAATCCATAAAAGAATTTGAATTAAAAAATTATTTGGAGATTTTACCGTTGCCTTCGATAACAATCTATGCCAAATCTATATCTATCTATATGCTATAGTGGTTTCAACAAATGAGCAGTTTCTTGGGAAGAAAAGATCAAATCGAAGTATCTAAAACTGAAAGACTAGCTCGCGTATATATAGACGGACTAAATCTATTCAGCTCGTGACGCTGATCAATTATTTATATATAGATATGTTTTATTGGGTCTCCGACATTTTATGGAAAAGAGTGGATGGGGGCTTCCAACTTTCGAAATATTAAAAGATGATTTTATTTTTTTAGAAAGATTATGCAAAGTATTTCTATATATACTTTATAGAAATCTAGATCTTCTCTCCTTATGTTGCGTTGATACGTCCATATACACATGATTTTTTGTTTTCAGTACTTCATTTTTTCTTTACAATCTCTTATGCTACTCTTCCGTAAGAACGATTTTTTATTGCCGAAATACATATTCAAAAATTTAATATTTTAGTATATCTCTCAGTCGAATTTATAATTTTGTTTTAAGTATTAGATATTATTATTATTAATTATTAATAACACATTAATTTTGTTGATTTTAAAATATTTTAATTGCATATTTATATTATTTAGATGGGTTCGATCGTAAATCGGAGGGCGAATTATCTTTTTCGCGCCATTCAAGCTTTGAAGGTAGTTGCCGAACCCTTTTCATTTTTGTTGAACAGTGCTCCCTTTACACCAAAACATTTAACTCATAGAAACATTAAAAATGTAATAAGAAAATAAGTGGGTAATTAACCTTTGTTATGTAATGCAATACAGTGTTGCATTTTGCACTAGAAGTCGCTTGTTATTCATGAAACTTGAATTCAAAAATATACAAAAATGAATGCACTCACAATATTCGAACATCAAATCGATCAAAAATACCAAATGAAATGTTCGAATCTTTCCACCACACTGCACCACCCCTGTTGAAAGCCGTTTTTTTTTTAATTTCAATGTTTTTTTTTATCTTTATCAATTTCCTTGCACGAATCGCTTATACTCATGTTCGCTCATTATGCACATTATTTTGCACAGATGATGAGTCTTCGCATGGCGTCCACATCACCAAAATGGGCAGCGAAGATGTCCACTTCCATGTACAACACGAACACGGCACTGGCGGACATTGGTGCGCGAAGATCTTCTTCTTTTCACTTTTAGCCATACTATTTGGTCTCGTTGGCTTGATAATATTGGAGCATCGCGGCATTTCCGATTGTAAGTACTTAATGAACCTTTTTTTTTATAGAAAATATAATAAAAACTACATTACATTTCAGTGGACACACCGCTATCAGAGTCACGTTTCTCGAATTATTTCGATGGTTGGGTGGATGAAAGTCGGCAAGAGCATGACGATCACGATCCCGTGCAGGCGTCAATAGAAGAACATGACGAGCATGACGAACCATTTGAAGAGGAGGAAGATCACTCTGAATTGGATGAAGATGCCGACGAAAAGCATGATGAAGAGGATGATGATGATGATGAGCATGATGTGGAAGAAGAAGATGCCACCACGGAACAAACAAAAGAGGAAGAAGAGGATGAAGATAATGATGAAAAAGATGAAGATAACGATAATGATGATGAAGACGATGAAGAAGATACAACCGCAGAGGCTACAGTAGAACAAAGTAATGAAGAAGAAGATAATGAAGATGATAATGATGTTGACAATGATAATACAAATAACGAGGACGATGATGATGATGAAGATGAGAATGTAACACAAGAAGTAACAAAGGAAGAAGAAGAGAACGATGAAGCAGATGATAATGATGAGGAAAATAAAGATGAGAAAACCGCCGAATTTAGTCAAGAAGCCAATGACGATGATGATAATGATAATGATAATGAAGTCGACGAAAATAATAGCAATGCTGATGCGGCCGACAATGATGATGATGACGACGCTGATAATGATGATGATGATAATAGCGTCGAACCCATCTATGAACGCTCCACTCAACAAACCAGTCAACGTTCAACCGGCAATAGCGCAGCTGCCGTTGATGATGATGATGATGCTTTTGATGAGGTGCTTTTATTAAGCTTGCTATTTTTTTCTATATTGATTAATGATAATTTTGCAGGAAGATGATGATGATGATGATGTGACCAACGACTCAGTAGAGAATGTTGTCGATAATGATGCAGAGGAGCTTTTGTTGTTACAACAAAAAGCGCGACAACAAGCCGCGGAGGCAGCAAAGAATGCACCAAACTCTGCGGAGAAGGATGATAAAGACGACTCAGCTGAAGCGGTGCCATCTTGGGCCTCTTCTCGTAAGTAAAAAAATATTGAAGGGGTCAAATTAGAATGAGCGTGGGGGTGAAGTATGTAATTATGCTGCAGAGTTAGAAACAAAGTGTTTGTATATTTGCAAATCAGTGCATATTTGATTTCTGTATTAAACTAAAATCGTTCCTTTAATGAAGAAGTTCCAGGCTTAAGTGTGTTTTCGTGCAATCAGTTGAAAGAAATAAAGATAATTATTATAAAATTTAGAATATGCACCATTTATGTATATATTTGTTTATAAATTTCTATTCATACTGTGCACACATACATATATATGTATTGCTGTTTTTAAATAGATACAATGTATTTTAAAAGTTGTTGTTTTGTTTTTGAAAATGTACAAGAAAGTGCAAATACCTCTCATATACAAATCATCCACCACTGTTGTTGCACTCATAATTTGTTATCTATACTATAACAAACTTCTTATTTTCTTATATATAACTTATAATAATATTTTTTTTAAATAGTGCTCATAATCGAAATAAAGTGGTTTTAAGGTTAAATTTGATCAAAATTTTTAAATTCGAAACTTCTTTATTTCGCATATGACTAGTTCAAGTGTAATTAAAATATTTCAGAATATCGAAATAATTCGTCTAAATCATTTCCTATACTACATATATACATATATATAATTTTACAGTTGCGGTTAAAATTGGCGTCGGTGTGGCACTCGCGCTTGTTGCACGCCTTGTATTGATTAGGAATAATCCAAATACAAGTGAGTTGAACAATTTCAAAACAAAAGTGTTGAATTTTGAACTTAACAAAGTAAAATTAGTTAATTCAAGCTTATTAGTGCTGCTTTTACGTTTTACGTTAATCAAAATTTGGTGCCAATAAACCTCAAGCCAAAAAAAAACTTAAACTCTTTGTTCTTTTAATTATCTGTTGTGAATTTTAACTACAAAATATTTTTTTTCTGAAACTTGATGTCAGCATGGCTTAACTCATTTTTAACCCTAAAGAAAGTATTGATCGAAATTTTCTCCTAACAAACAACGTTATTTGCACTTTCTTTTAGGATTCTTAATTTATTGTTATACCATATTTGTACAAAATAATTTCAGCTGTATTCTCTTGAATTATAATTGATTGTCATTGTAAATGTGTTTTTCTTTTCTTTTATTTTATATTTTAGTCATTGAAATGTTTAAGATTTTATACGCATATTATATTTTGCGCCATTGTATGTATGCTGCAATATTGGCATTTTTATTGTGATTTTAATTATAAGTTTGTTGTGTAATATTTCTTAATTTTTTGACTAAATATTATATATTTTTACAAAAAAACAAATTGAAAATATTAACGCCGACATAGTTGAGGAACCTGCACCAGAGGTGATAATGAAACGTCGTCTAACAATTGCAACTGCGGAAGACACCTACGACAACGATGAGGAGGAGCCACCACTGCCAGATGATGGTTAAATTCATTATTAATAAATACTTGAATAAATATGCATAGCTTTGTTGAAATGAGTCGAGGTTAAGTCGGAGGCTAAGATAAATGTTTAAAGTAAAAAAATAGTAAAATATAGAGACAGATAAACTACTATTGAAATTTGAACTGCATAATAAGTTTTATCATATTGCGGCATTTTTTTTCGAGATACTGTTGACATTTAAAAACAAAAATTTGAGGTTAGAATAAATAGCATCATCATAAAATAATGATTTTGAAATTATTAAATGCTTGATTTTTTATTTTTCTATCAAAAATTTTAATTATGTCTCTTTTATTAAAATTTTAAGTTTTGCGGAATCAAAATATAATAATACTTTTTTTCAAGATATTGTCTTAATGTTTTTTTTTTGAGGTTACAATGAATATATTCTTCATAAAATATTGAATCTTTGGATGAATAAGTTATTATATAGAAACTTCCTTGAAAACGCTTGATTATTGTGCTGTAAAAATTTTAATTTTGTTTCTATTTGTAAGATCTTATGGTTTGCGGTATTCGAAAAAATTACTGCTCAATTATTAGAAGCTTCAAAATCATGGTAGGAGACATAAATGATGAATGCTAGCTACACAAAATGGTATCTAGTTCAAAAAAGATTTATTTATATATTAAAATTTCGAACTTCTCCTTTATATTTTTTGACTTCTTATAATTGCCTCAATCGCTTTATTTGAGACCTCAGCTCATTTCGTAAGCTTATCATATTTGTTTGATAATTTCGTTACAAATGGATTTTTATTGACACCAAAAGGCGAATACTCTGAAGAAGAAATCGAAATCGAAGAGGAATACGAATACGAAGAAGACGAAGAAATAGAATTACCGGAAGATCCCGACGACAATTTATCAGCCTTGGCAGGCGAATATATTCCCGAAACGTTTGAGCAATTAAATAGCCTTTATCGTTCTCGGCTAAGCGAGCCCGAATCGGCTCATACGAGCTCAATACCTGAGCATGTTGAAAAAGTGAGAGAACAACGATTTGTGGCGAAGAAATCACCAGCAGTATTCACCGCACCACCACCACCGGCAACTACTACTGATATATCATTCAAGAAGGTATCACCATTTACAACGACAGCGACAACAACAAGAACAGCACAAACATTTACGCCAAATTTAGGTCAAACACAATCACAAACAACAACAAGTACGAAAGACGAAACCATAAAACCACAGCAAAACTTCAATACCACTACAACAAAAACAACAACAGCTGCTGATCTATACTCACCAAAAAGCAACACCAAACAATACATACCGGATTCACCAAAAACGACAAAAGCCGAAGTTACACACGATTTGGATTATCAACCCGACGAAGAAGATATTGATTATGATGATGATGATGGTGTTGATAATGATGGTGTGGGTGACGCATACACGCGCGATATATTAGAAGATACGGACGAAGAGGGTGAGGAGGAGGAAGAGGATGAAGAAGATATCGATGATGATTTATTGGATGATGAGGATATTTCCGATGTCGACGACACTGAACTCATGAATAGATTGGAGGCCAAGTATGGACGTTTGCCGGCAAAAGAATACGAGAGTGATGAAGATCCCGACGATCCAACATGGACACGTAATTTCTAATACTAATTACTGCTTAATTGGCATTACTACCGTCGTGTTGCATATATGTATACTTGTATGTAAAAATTAAATGCATACTTAATACATACTCACATACATACCCAACCGTCCACTGATTGGCACTTATGTAATTGCATACGTTTTTTATATACTCATGATTTCTTAATTATCTATATAATGCATACTTCACCATTTAAAAATTCTCCAAATCGCAAATACTTACATATACATGTTTAAAAAAGCAACAACATCATTATCACCATCATCATCATCCCAGCTGACTACAATCGGTTGGCTACAAGCAATCAAAGCAATTACTTTTGGTACGAATTACATACTTACATAGTAACATACGGTTTTGCCAATGTTATAATGACTCAATAATTAGCGGATAGTAAGTGTTGAAAAATTAGTGATTAAGAAAATTATATTTTACACATGTTCAAAAATATGAGTATTTGGGTGGAGCGCAGTGACGTTTCTTTACTACCGAATTACATTTAATTTAAATTCTAAAGTCATACAAAATTTGGAACTTTTCTTTTACATACTCATATAAATACATTTTTGTACTTCACAAATATAACCTAACTTTTTGAAATATTAATTTTCTTTATTTTTCTTTTTTAATAACAAGAAATCAAACCAAAGGAAGAATTAGGTGGTGGACCCCAAGCTCAGAACGATGATTTCGACTCGTTTGAACATGAGTTGCGCCGAGCAAACGAAGACATAATGCGAGAGGTAAGTAAATTACTAATGTGTATACCATAAAGGCGTCATTGGATATATTATCTAGGATTCTATTGAGTTTATAATTAAATTCGTGTGATTTTTTCAAAATTTGAACGTTTATTTAAGAAAAACATGTACAATAGTGTTTTTCAAAGTATTGTACATCTGAAGCTATTGCATTTTCTCATATTTCCGAAATCTTGGTGGATTCCAACCCACAAGAACTGCGCGGGCTTGGCGGGCAAGAATGAATCTAGCCAATTTATTCTGTTCTAGATGTGAACCGTTTGTCAGTGAGAGCGTTCTGCATCGACCAAACCAAATGGTATTCGGAGGAGGCTAGGTTTGGGCTGTAAAGTATACCAGCCGCAATTTCCCGATTTAATCCCAGATACTTTTTAACCGATCTTGCAACATAAGATCGGGCATTGTCACGATGGAAAATTGTTGTATCGTATCGATCCAATTTGATGAATTGTTGTTGGTAGCGTTCCCCATTAATTGTTTCAGCCAGTTTCAGAAGCTCATACTGCAATACGCCGCTGATCCCATCAAATAAAGAGCATTCCCTTGTCGTTATTGGTATTCTGCTGTGCCGTTGATTGGGCTGGTTGGTCAGGTTTTACATATATATACTTTTTTGCGTTTAGGGTTGTCGTAGTGGATACATACATCATTAGTCACAATCCGATGCAAAAACGACTACCTTTTGTAGCGTTTAAGCATCATTTCTGACAAGCAAACTCATTTTTCAACGAGTCTTGGCTTCAATTCACATGATACCCAATTTCCTTGGTTTTGAATGTATCCGGCTGCTTATACACGTTTTTAAATGGTTGTGTGAGTGACTCTTAAAGATTCTTCTTGTATTTGGCATCAATATTTATCGAGTAATCCTTTTAGTTTCTCATCTTCAAACTTTTTTTCCGCCCCTAATGTATGTTCACTATAAGCTTTCACAACAATACGATGACTTTCGGTTTATTATAATAAGCCGATATCATATTAAAATAATGAAGTTAAAGATTTTTAGGCACAATGTTCGATACATTTAAATGAAAATAAAAAAATTATTGTTGTTAACGCTTCAAATGAATAGTATAGGTAGCTATGTAGAGTGGATCTCTGGCGATGCACCTAGGCCTTTACGACATCTCTTGGCAAACCGCACGAATATAGTTACAGACCGAATATTGTCAAGCTTTTTTTAACTTTAAATTTTAAAATTTAAAACTTTTTTTTTGGAAAATTATCTTTTATTTTCTACTAACGATTCTTAAAAGATTGTAGAAGCTTTTTAGAATTAAAAATTTTTATCAGTATAGTAATTGGTATAGAATAAATGAAAATAATTATTTTTCTTAAAACCTTTTTACATATTTTACTTTCTATTCTCACAGTTCTCATATCAATAAAAGTAAATACTTGTAATTGCATAAAATTACATACCAACAACATCCCCACCTTCCTGCGCATAGCTTTTAATGCGTACGCTTTAATTAAAAAATGCTAGTCTGTAGATTTTAAGAAAAAAATGTAACTTTTCTATTAATTGAATAAAAAATACGCAAAACAATGTTTGATTTCATAAATAACTTGAAGTAAATGTTTACCTTAATATACTAAAAGCTTAATATACTAACTGATAAAAGATAAACAAAGGAGTTCAATTAAAAAAATAATTTTCTTTAGCATTTATTTTAAAATATGAAATGGTAAAGATTATTAAATGCATCGTTAACTCTAATTGGCTGCTTAAATAATAAAAAATTAATAAAAAAAAGAATAATATTACAATATGTAAAACATTTACGCATTTCTGCTGACTCACGGCGCCAAACAATCAGAGCGCAACAATTTAATTTGCTAGAATTGCATTACTCAATTACAATTAACTTATTGCTTAACTGCGCCGACGACGCCAGCGGGTGCGCTCATCACCCACTTAAAGCGCGGCCGCCTGGGTCACGGTTGACCAATTAAGCGATGACTTTAATTGCAATCGATGCCACTTCACGCACACACTAACTTACTAACATACACACACACACACGTTCAAGTATTTTGCGAATGCACACGCGCTTACTGTTTATTTGCTTTTGTAATTGTAATTGCATGCCATGTTCTTACTAAAATTGCGTTTTCTTGTTATTGTTGTAATTGTTTATTTCCCAATGCTGCTGCTAACTGCATTTGCTGTTGTCGAACTCGCTGTTGACACAACTCCTTCCGCGCAACATATGTGCGCCAACACACACACACACACACACCTGTACACGCGTTCATGCTGGTTGCGCTCGCAAAAGAATTACGCGCTCGCCGATAAACGTTTCGCTGAACTCGTGCAGCGATTTCCCGATCGGCCAGAAGTATTTCTCGCACAAGCAAGGTTGCTCGATAAGCTGTCGGAGCAGCAGCGTAGCAATAGCGTGCTGAATCAAGCTATACAGGCGTACAAGCGTTACTTAGCGCTGGGCGAATTCATCACCGATCATGAGCAATTTCGAAAGGCCGCTGAGCGCTGCATCGAGCGTATACGCTTCATGGGTAAACTCGATTGGCTGTAGGAGCTGAAATGTTGTACGGCTCATGGTTACTGTTGCTAATCAACTCTGCTGCTTGCAGGTCATCACATGCAGGCGGTGCCCATACATCAGCAATTGATCGCGCGCTTTACGAATAAACCAGATGTGATGAATCAACTGGCCATCACCTACCTGCTGCAGAACCGGTGAGTGTTTCCAACATACTTTTGCGTATAGTAAATCTTTACAGTTGTTGTAAACTGGCGTTTACATGCAGTTTATCTGATGCCAAGCTGGTGCTACAGGAAGTACTGCGTCGTTGGCCCAAGGATGGGTTTGCGCAGGTGCACTATGGTTTTGTTTTGCGTCAGCTGGATAAAGATTATGAGAATGCTGTTATTTATTTGCGTAAGGGCATCAAATCGAAAGCGCCGGGCACTCAGGATGGCCGTTTCTATTTTAATCTTGGCGATTCGTTGCAACGTCTGGGTCGCCAAGCGGAAGCGGTTGAAGTGTATAAACGCGCCGCTGCTCTGAAGCTGTTTCCCTCCGTCTATCAGCGTTCATTGTACAATGAACCCGATTTGCGTGCAAAACCCTACTGGACCAAGGAGGAAACTACTTATGTTAAATACCTTAACAAATTGGAACTCAATTGGCAGGCGATACGTGATGAAGCGTTAAGCTTGTTGAGTAGGCGTGGCAATTATCTCGACGAAGCTGAAAGTTTGCGTGATACTGGTAATTGGCAGCAATTCGAGTTGTATTCACGTGGTCAGCGGCGTGTTAAAAATTGTCAGAAAGCGCCCATAACGTGTGGACTTATAGAAAAATTTACTGCGGCAGCTGGCTGTCGACGCGGTCAGGTGAAATTCAGTATCATGCAACCGGGCACGCATGTTCATGCTCATTGTGGACCGACGAATTGCCGTTTGCGTGCCCATCTGGGTCTAGTTGTGCCGAAAGGTCCACGATTGCGTGTGGCTGAGGAAGAACGGTGAGTGCATTTGATTTTTGCTGATTCAAAAATAGTAGTAGGAAATGAAATAACCAAAATATTATTTGTATACCCTGAATAGGGTAACTTAACTTTGTCACGATGTTTGTAATACACTGAAGGAAATGTTGGAGACCCTATGAAGTATATATTATATATGTACCTATAATAAGCGTGGCGAGCTGAGTCGATTTGGCCATGCCTTTCTGTCTGTCTGCTGTATATGCGCGAACTAGTCCCTCAGTTTTTGTGATATCGATCTGAAATGTTGCATACGTCTTTTTGCTCAAATTTAGCATATATTATTTTCAAAGGCATCGCTACAATCTTCGAACATATTGCTTAGATCGGACATTTGGAAATCCACAAAAATCTCCTTTTTATATTATTTTATGCCATAAAAAATGCACATATGTATGAATGGTTTTATTGCTTCGGTGTAGCCGAAGTTGACGTTTTTCCTGTATGTAATTTTTTTTTAACTTGTGTTAAATATGCATTTACTTACAGTACTTGGAAAGAGGGTGAATTTTTGATATTCGACGATAGTTTCGAACACGAAGTTTGGCATAACGGTACTAGTTTGCGGCTTGTCCTGATCGTCGACGTCTGGCATCCTGATTTGAGTGCAATGAAACGACGAACGCTCTCACCAATTTGATTTGCAAGCATACCTACATATGTTACACATATACATATGTAGTTGTTGCCCTAAAAAGTTCCTGTTTGCACCACACCAAATACATTAAAACGTGAAATTAATTTTTAAAAAGTATATATATTGCTTTTTAATGCGGCTGTTATAAATAGCTTATTAGAAACTAAGCTTACACGCTTGCTAACATGCTAACTAGTTTACTAATTGCAGTTAAAATTTCCCTACTAAAATTGTGAATTAAAATAGTTTATGAAAAAATTAGAAAAATGTAACTCAAAGGTATATTTTTAAGATCACTTAGAAACCATTATATACGGTTTAATTTGGATAAAAGAGAGTTTCTATGCCAATGCTGATATTGTTACTTAATATGAAGAGTTCTAGGTTTTTATTTTCTTTATTTATTTTTTCATGAATTTTTTGCTGTGAAAAACAAAAAAGTTTATTGGAATAATTTAAAATAGTGTTGTTGAATGCATTGTTCATCGAAGTCTTAATTAAGCACAAAAATTTTTAAAAAGTTAAATTTGAAATGAAACAATTTTGTCTGTTAACCTTCAATTAATTTCATATATGTATGTATATGACTTGAATAAATAACAATAAGAATGTATTTATTTTTTTATATAAAAAAAGCTTATACTTTCTATTAAATTAATATATAAGTTTTAATATTTATTTATTCATGTGTAAAGACAGTCGTGTAAACTTATTGTTAACCGGACGAAAGCAATTTAATATTATACAATTACAATTAATACAAAAGCCACTGTGAATATAATTCAAAACCAAACAAATGTGTTGTAATTGAATTATTAATAAATTTGCTTTCCTTTTCTACACCGACATGAATTTTGTTTCGAATATTTATTTAGAGAAGGTATGTACCGATTGCATCAAATAATATTCTCACTCAATTTTATTCAGATAACTTATTTACTAATCGATATACTACTGGGATCAAGTAAGGTGAGGTATGTAATTGTCATTTTAAATTCCCTGGCATCAGGAAGGCAGGTAAAGTAAAATTCTACGTTGGTAGGACTTCTGGTTTTTCAGCAAACTCAAAAGGCCAACACGGGGACGTCGTTTTGATACGATTGAGGAGATAAAAACTGAATCGAAAAAGGTTTTGAAGTCTACACCGACTACTTTGAGGACTGCTAAAAGCGTAGTGCGTTTTATCGGGCCGGAATTACTTTGAAGTGGATGAAATTGATTTCGAAGAATAAATAAAGAATTTACTTTTTATAAAAAAACTTTTTTTATCACTGTTATTTACATCATAAAGACAACTAGACAGAAGGTCTATAGTCAGCCTTGTAAATTAAGTCCTTATCTGGAAAACTTTTTCATTGGACAAGATATATTCACGAAATTTCACAAGGATATTGTCCAAGGTACAATCACCGAAATTACTGTTCAGAACAGACTGCTATAGTATATACGTGTACATAGCTGCCATTCAATCTGACCGATCAAAAACAAGATAAATATTTTCATAAAATATCTCTTTTCCGTATTAAGTACTCATAAGCTTAATTCGATTAAAGGGTGTTTATATCAAACAGTATTATAGCTTCCATTAACGTTTTCTCTTGTTTTTTTCATCATGAAATAAAGTTTTATCAAAACATGAAATTAAATTTTTCTTACTATAAAAAAATTAGCAGAGGTTGCGTCTAAGGTTGTGATATCGTTTGGATGAAATGTCATGGGATTTTAATCGTCTTTTAGTTAAGATTGGTATGTATTATAAGCTAAGAATAAAATTTTTTTGTTTGCTGCGTGATCTTTCGGACAGGCCAATGACTTTCCAAACTGTTTATGTATCGTAAGTAGGGTATAAGGTCAATGAAAAGCACGGATATTCCCATATTTGTAAGTGAGATTAATATTGCATATTGAACTACAATTACATACATAATACACTGTTTTTATGTCGAAGCCTTTGAAGCAGAAACTATATATCTTTGTGGAATAATGTCTATAATTTATATTTTTCAACTTATGTATGTGGTAAAGATTTACTTAAATTTGCATATATAAATAATAAATAAATATATACCTTCTTTATATTATCAAGGCAAATTTGAATTAACATATTATTCGAATCTATACTATATTTAAGTTCTTTTGATCAATTACATTCGCAGTATCGATCTATTATTCAGCGATTATTTATAATAATATGAATACATTTATGAATATATGTATAGTATGAATATTACACAAATATCACAAATTAAGTAGTACTTTCATTGTTAAGCATTTTGTGTTATTAAATGTTTTCAGCACTCCAAAACACGCAAAGCACGCACGCTTGCGGAGAAGCGGTGTGAAAAAACCCGTATTTGATACGATGGAACATCGATGTGTGGTTCAAACGTTTTACATAGCATTTTCGATCGAATGAAGGAAAGCTGTAGATACGTGTATTTTTAGCATGCCCCGAGTAATATGCTTCTGGTTATTTCATTTATTATGATTTTTGAAAGTATTATATTTTCCTTTGGCTTACAGATTTCGAATAATACCCTTTGACTTTAGAAAATAATCTTTTGTAATGTGTTTTTTTGCTGTTAACTCATTTAAATTGTTAACTTTTATCTTAGTATAGCAAGCCTTTATGAATTACGTTTTTTTCAAGGTCATTCAATTCAATTATTGGTCATAGACATAAACGAAGGTTTTCGGTGATTCCAATCCATAAGGACATGTGATCACTTTAAAGGAGGGTTCAGTGATTCCAATCGAAATATGAACTTGTTGAGTGAGTTGGAGATTAATGAGGTTATATTGGCATGACCCGCGTATCACTTGGGTCAATTGGTGAGTCCATTCTCTATTTTTCAAGCTTACTTAAAAGGAAAGGAAGGAAAGTGTGAATCCTAATTTTTGTGTCTTGAGATTTTCTTAGTATCGGTGATGTTTAATATAAAATTCTGCACTCTCTCAAGTTATACATAATCTTACATAATAAAAAGTGTTGAATAACTATTTACTAATCAAAAATCCAGGTCACTCAATTCAATTAGTGATTACAGATATGTTATACATATAAGTATATTTTGCAGGATTCTAACCCATAAGGACATGTGATCATTTTAAAGGAGTGTTCTGTGATTTCAAACGATATGAGTTTTCCTCCGAGGTCTTACTAAAACTAACTGTATTCGGAAAGATTTCAATTTTTTTCCACCAATTTTAGTTCAAAATGGTAAAAAGGTTTAAAATTGAGAAAGAAGTTTTGAAATTTTTTTAAATTCATATCATACACATATTTGTAAGATGATAGTATAGTGCATATAAATATGAGCATCCTTAGTATATTGAGGTAGAACAATAAAATTTACTGAAACACATAAATACTTGCAGGCATTCCTTTTTATACCCTGCACACGGTATATCAAGTTTGCCACAAAGTTTGTAATATCCAGAAGGAAATGTCGAAAACTCTATACATTATATATATTATATAAATGATTAGCATGAAGAGCTGAGCCGATTTAGACCTGTCCGTCTGTCTATATACACGCGAACTGGTCCCTCAATTATGCACATATCGTTTTCTCCTGCTGAAGCTGCTCATTTATCTAAACCGCCGATATCGGACCATTATAGCATTTAGATGATAGACGAACTCTACGATCAAAATCAAGTTCTTGTATGGAATCTTTGAATTTGTGAAGGGTATTATAGCTTCCATGCAACCGAAGTTTACATTTTTTCTTGTTTTAAATATATAGAATATAAATATAATTTGTGTAAATATTAGTTTGTACTTCGAAACACGCAATCCGTTGCCGACTTTCAAAATCGTCAGAGACCTATAAAAGCTGATGAAGAATTACCTAAAACAATCATTTAATCAGAGCTTTAACAATCTGTTAACAAAATGTATGCACTACTGCTCTTTGTGCTTGTTGCAAATTATTTCAACTTTTCCATTACGAAAGCAGCTGTTCCCGAAGTTTGTATCGATCAATTGGGTTGCATCGAAGGTGTTCATGCAACAGACAGTGGGGGTCAACAATATGAAGCCTTCTATGGCATACCGTTTGCTAAACCACCAATCGGTGAATTGCGATTTAAGGTAAGTTTACGAAAGCATGTAAGAATATAAAAAAATTTAATATTTTATAGCGAATATCCTATTTTATTTATGTAATAGAATCCCTTACCAGTTGATCCATGGAAAGGCAAACTTATGACCAAAGAACCGAGAACTGAATGCATTCAATATAACCAAATTCCAAGCATACCTACGATTAGTGGTAAAGAGGACTGTCTATACTTGAATTTGTATCGCCCCAAAGTAAAAAGGCGCTGAGACTTATTTGCTACAATTATTTTACCTCATCTTTGTTTTTTTGTAAATTTTAGAAAAGCTCCACTGAGAAACTACCCGTTTTGTTTTACATACACGGTGGAGGCTTGTTTTCGGGCACTTCAAGTCCCGCAGTAAATGGTCCTGAATATTTTATGGAAACTAATGAGGTTATATTGGTATTACCCGCGTATCGCTTGGGTCAATTTGGTGGGTATTTTCTCTAATTTTAAAGTTTACTCAAAAGGATTCTGAGTGAAAATTAATTGTTGTTTTTTGTAGGTTTCCTTAGTACCGGTGATGAGCATATGACTGGTAATTTTGGACTTAAGGACCAGAACATGGCCCTTAAATGGGTTCAAAAATATATTTATGCCTTCAATGGTGATCCTTCGCGTGTTACTATTTTTGGCCATAGTGCTGGTAGTATTTCTACGCATTTACACATGTTAAGTCCAGCTTCAAGAGGTACTTTTAAGCGTCACGCACTAAATCGACTCTGCTGGGCAAATTTAATGTAAAATTCTGCACTGTCTAAGGCTTTATCTTCACATTGATCATTATCTATAATATTACATGATAAAAACATGTTGAATAACTATTTACTAATCAAAAATACTACCCTTTCTAGGTTTGTTTCGCAATGCTGTATTAATGAGCGGCCAAGCAAATTCTCCTTTCATCCGAAAAATCGACCAAAAATCTCAGGTCATTCAATTAGCTAAGGGTGTTGGAATTACAAATGCTAACGAAATGTCCTCAAGTGAACTAGCTGACGCTCTACGCAATGTGCAAGCAACGGACCTGTTAAAGGCAGGTGCTGATCTCAAAGTATGGAGTGTGTACCCCTTTGCTACTTTTCGTACCACCATTGAACAAGAGTCATGGTCGGAACCTTTTCTAACCGAAGATACGTTCAAATTAATCGGAAGTCCAAAAATGCCGAAAACTGTGCCATGGATTGGTGGTTATACCTCGTCAATTGGTGAAGGCACAGTCATGGCGCTAAGGTTATCTACGGATCCGGATTTACAAGCTGACTTCAATAAGAATTTTTATTATTTATTCAAATTGGTGATTGAACTGAACGGCACAGAATATCCGGAAAGAGTTGATGAAGTAGTAGAGCGATTAGTGGTGGAATATATGGATGGAGTTCGTGAGTTGAATAAAGACACAATTGATGGCTTCTTAGAGGTAATTATGGCGCATAATAAGTGTATACAATAATATCAATGTATTTTTGATTTCAATTAGCTTCTAGGTGATTGCTTTTTTACTTATCCATTATACAAAACTATTGCCAGTAATGTTAATTCTGGCGGTCAAGCAAATAGCCTTAAGGGAATAATTAAATTCGGTTATCGCGGGCCATATACATTTACTAAGATTTTTACAGGAAGCTTGAGGAATTTAGGTGCTGTACATGTTGATGATTTCCTATATCTATATCGTATGTCATTCTTAGTTCCAAATGGATATGAAAGATCAACACCTGAGGCGGAGTTGGTTAAGAAATACGTGGCACTCCATGTTGAGTATGCTAAAACTGGGTAAGTACATATGGTAAATGTGATATTATTTGTTAGCGAGGTTCGGTTGCGTGATACACCCTACACGGGATAGTCTCGACTTAAGTCCATCAGTCATAAAATAATAAATTTTTTTGACAGAAATATTTTATTTTCAGCAATGTCGAAGCCTTCAATAAAGTGAGCCCTTGTTCGAAAGATAAATTTGACCGACCCGACCTACCAGCCATTTGCGATTATTTGTCGATTGTCAATGATACGGAATTATTTCAGGTTGGAAATAAGTGGGACGTGAAACGAATGAAGCTGTGGGAGTACGTAGATAAAACTCTCTTCGATATTTAAAGTAGATATGTTAAAACTGCACTTGTACAAAAACAAATGAAATATAATGTAATTAAACAGTTAATTTTACGGAATATATTAAGCTTTTTACGAATGCCAAATTATACCCATGAAACCAAGGTAATATAAATTAAATAGATCTATCCAGTATCTAGTAAGATACCTTTTTCTATAAAAATGTCTTAAATGAGCTAAATATTTATTATTAGGTAATTTATGAATTAAAAGTATTATATAAAAACTGGAAGTAAAAAAAGTATGTCTATAAAAATGCGATCTGCTTCAACATCAATAGAAGAAAATGTAAAAAAAATGAAAGATATTCTATAATTACTATTGTAGAAAATATTTCTTTGGAGCACGCACCCTAATGTAAAAAATGTGCTCGTTTAGCTCATTCATTTGAAATCGTGTCGAAAAAATCATAAAAACACGACGACATAAGTAGGTTCGAAGAAGCACGTGTTTATGAAATATCCGTTTAAAATTATTTGTTTAGTATAACACTTTGGCATGAAGTTAGATCTCAAACCAATTGTTAAAGTCTATCGAATTATCGCAGAAATTAAAGGAATTACTTTGTTGTCAACGTATTTGGTGTATTGTTCGAATTTCTATCCGATAAGCGCCAATTTGGCGAAGGTATGGTTTTGTAGGAAATTTCATCCTGTGTACTCGGCAGGTATGCACTTGTATGTATATGAGTGACAATGAGAGCGATTCATTTAAAGCTTTCTTAGGCCAAACTGCTTATCTAGTATACCTGATCGAAGGTAACAGTCTAATTAAAATTTAATTACAAAATCCTGAACTTTGTTCCACAATTACCACAATATCTATTTATTTTGGGCTGCATCACCATTAATTACCAGTAATGTTCTACATACACGGTGGTGTATTTATTCCGGCTCTCGGAGTCTCAATCATTTTGGATCACATTATTTTATGGATACGAACAAAGTGATTCTAATAGTGACCGCCTATCGCTTGGCTCTATTTGGTAAGTGATAAAAGATTTTTGTGCAAACATTTTTTGAAAAAAAACAGATTATAACATATTTCATTGTAAAAATATATACCTCTATAACCATAAAGCAACCTCAGTCAAACTGTAATTTTTATATAAACACCTTTTTAAAAATATGACTAATATTAGACATCCGATATAAAGTTAAGTGTTTCTAAAGTGGCTCATTTTTAAAATATAAAATATTTCAATATTCCTCCGCATAACGGTTTTCAATTTTTTTTAGATTAGAGAGAAAAACTCATATTTCTCTTCCAACTAATTGAAAAACTATTCCGTTTCATAGATTTTGTAGGAAATTTAATGTTACGGAAACGGTTTACGAAAAACTCGTTCAAATTTGTTTTTTCATTTTAATTTTATAACTCAATGAAAACATATCATTTTAAATTTCAAAGCTCATAGTCTTGTAGAAAATTTTCTGCTCTACAAAAATGGTCTCTTATTTTTATACCCTGAACAGGGTATTTTAATTTTGCCACGAAGTTTGTAACACCCAGAAGGAAACGTCGGAGACCATATAAAGTATATATATAAATGATCACCGTGACGAGCTGAGTTGATTTGGCCATGTCCGTCTGTCTATCCGTCCGTCCGTCTGTCCGTCTGTATATACGCGAACTAGTCCCTCAGTTTTTGAGATATCGATTTGAAATTTTGAACACTTCTTTTTCTCCCCAAGAAGCTGCTCATTTGTCGGAACGGCCGATATCGGACCACTATAGCATATAGCTGCCATACAAACTGAACAATCGGAATGAAGTGCTTGTATGGAAAACTCTTTCATTTGACGAGGTATCTTCACGAACTTTGGCATGTATTATTATTTAAAGCATTAATCTAATCTCCGAAGAAATTGTATGGATCGGATGACTATAGCATATAGCTGCAATACAAACTGAACGATCGGAGTAAAGTGCTTGCTTGGAACATTGTTTTATTTGACGAGGTATCTTCACGAAATTAGGCACGAGTTATTGCTTAAGGCAACAAATTATTCTCCACAGAAATTGGTCAGATCAGATCACTATATCATATAGCTGCAATACAAATTGAACGTTCTGAATCAAGTTCTTGTAAGGGGCCTTTGTTTTTGTGAAGGGTATTATGGCTTCGGCGCAACCGAAGTTAAGCTTTTTTCTTGTTCTCTTTTGTTTTGTTTTTTGTGGTTTCTTTTGATAGGCATTGATATTTGGCGATGAATATCTCATTAAAGCTTAACTTAATCGAAAAATTATGAAAATCTTTATTTAATATTTTTAATATTTTATTTCCGCATTTTATAAAAATTTTGAAATTGTTAGCATTAAGTAAAAAAAACAATAAAATTTGCATATTTTATCTGAAAATAATAAACTGGTCTTTAATTCGTAGTAAAAATCACTTAGGATTGATTTGGGAATAATTTCATGCATACGGCACTGTCACACACACATGTATACAGGTTGGTTGAAAAGTTTCTGCGCTCCAAATGACAAAATACTGTTTTGGTACGAAATATATTTTATTATTCTGTTCTGCAAACGCGCGAAAAACGCTTTCCACGATGGAATTGTTTCAGATTTCTGAAGAGGTAGTAGTCGCTAGGAGCCAATTATGGTGGATGCTCAAGCAATTCGTACTTTAATTCGTAGAATTTTGTCATTGTTAAAACACCTTTGTGGGCAGGTGAATTGTTTTGATGAAATTTTTTTTTTGTGCTGCAAAGCAGGCCTTTTCTCACGAGTTTTTTCATTTAACTGATCCAAAAGGCTGCAATAATATTCAGAGCTGATTGTTTTACCTTTCTGCAGATAATCAATCAACAAGATTCCTTTTTCATCCTAAAAATCTGATGCCATAACCTTTTATGCTGATCGTTGTGATTTCACCTGCTTTGGAGCTGAACAACCAGCTTCAGTCCATTGTAAACGTTCTTGTTTTAATTTAGGATTATGGTGGTAGATCCAAGTCTCATCCATAGTTATAAAATGACGCAAGAAATCGGTTTTATTCGGCTTTAAAGGCTCCAAATTATGTTTCGATCCAGTTTTTGTTGAATTGTTAACGGGTGCGGCACTAACTTTCCAAACAGCTTTTTTGTATATAATTCTTAATCTACTTCATCTTGTCAAATATGAAGTACTCGTTTGTCTGATGGCATTGGCAGTTTCGCCCTTAGTCAAACTGGGATCTTCACTAACAATATTATGAACTTGCTTAATGATTTCTGGTGTGTGTGCGCTTTTGGTTGTCCTTAGCGTGGATCGTCTTCAAGCCTAGTACGATTACGGTTTAAATTCACCAGCCCAAAATTCAACGGTGCGGTTTGAAGTTGATGACTCCTAGTACACTTCTAACCAAAGTTCATAAATTTTTTTTGCTTTTAAACCTTTCAAAAAAAAGAATCTAACCACTGTGCGATATTCAATTGTTTCCATATTAAAAAAAATATTCTGATCCGTCAACTTTTAATGGCTTGTTTACAAAGAATTAATTGACAAAACGACTTGTAACTTTACATGTGTTCTCAAGATAGATGTACTAACTTGAGAAAGAAAAGCTTGGAGCTAGTAGTGCTATTTCTTGGTGAGACCAACCAACTTTTCAACCAACCTGTACATACGTGTAAACCAGAGCGCGTACATATTATTACTGATAAGTGATAATATCATGATTTAAATGCATAAAGGTGTACATATGTACATACATGATACATGTGTATATAGGTTTTAAATGACGAAAGGATTTACATAATTACTAATATGTTAAATTTTAAGAGCATTATGATATATAAGAAATTATGTTATATTTTCAAAGATATGAAATCTTTAAAATAGGTCCTATTTTCACATTGACTTCAAATATTGCTTTAAAATAGAATATTAATTTTTAAAATGTAGTCAATTGCACCTGTATTCATATATATACACAAAATAATATTCATATCAATGTATATGATTGCATATACAGGTGTAAAAATATAAGCCAAAAAGCTAACATGCATGCTGCTGTCATATCAAAGTAAGTCTCTGAGCATAATTTTCATATAATGCTCAATTCTGTTCACGCGCCACTGTTAAAATTTCTTTTTTTGAGCTACCTGCATCGTGAACCTACGAAAATCTACGTTCTCTGTTATCTTGCACAATTGCTGACCACTGATATAAATCGAACCTTTCATCTTGTACCATGCACATACATACATATGTATCACATATCACGTATTCAAATCATGCTATCAACTATTTGGATGGATTTATTATTAGCTATTAGTTGCAATGGTTGATTATGGAATAATTTTCATTATCAAGATATTTGCAAATAACCAAGGCATTCTTACGGAACAAAAATTGGAAGTGTTTTTTGCGGACTATAATTCATATATCGATTTCAGCTGAATAAACTCCCGCAAACACCTTACCATGTTGACTATAAGCGTGCAAATATAAAGTATAAGCAGATTTAAAAATAGACGGTAAGGATAAAGAAATTATAGGAACTCTCTCTATTTAATTAAGAAATTCTGATATTCAAATGTTACTGATTTTAGTATGTTGCGCATTGATGTCTATAAAATTGGTATGAATTATTACAAAAATTAATTTCTTGTAATTTTTAAGCTATTGCATAGCTTCTATCGCGGGCTTTGAGCATGGGGACTGAATCAAGAAATTCCGTAACGGAAATAAATCTAACATGATCACAAGTAGGCGTATTTTCGCATTTCTCAAGCGGGACAAATATATTGAAGAGCAGGGTGATTCAAAAATAATAATATTTAAGATACACTTTTTTTAATTGCAAATAAAACTATAAAATTTAATTAATAGAAAAAATTATTTTATATTCGGAGTCATAATATTAGTAACATTATTATTATTTTGGTAAATATCTATCCCACCATTTGGAACAGTATCTCGTTTGACTTGAATAAAACAATTGAAATTAGGTATTTTAATCTGATTATCAATGGTTATAAATTTCTACTTATCTTGGCTGGCGATTTCAACATCACTTCGCTGATAAAATATCAAAGCGGTTGACAACTTTTCTTTCGGAAAAATTGAATTTGAAAACGAATAATGATCCACAACAAAATATGGAACCACCATTGACGCAACATTTTCCAGATATTTAGAGAATGTCAAGTCTAAAACTTATGTTTCCTATTTCAGTTCCCATAAACCTATAGTTTCAATGATAAAAATACCTGAGTAACCTACATGTATTGTAAGATAATAAAAATATTTTAAACAAGTAAGGAAGGGCTAAGTTCGGGTGCAACCGAACATTTTATACTCTCGCAAAGTCAAATGGTATACTCGTTTGAGATTTCTTTGTGGATTGACTGATATTTTCGGTAGAAGGTCAACTATAGGCAATGGGGTCCTTATATTTAGTACTTAGGGGTTTGAACAGTTTTGGTTCGATTTAGACAATTTTTGGCCGCAAGGTGGCATACTTTAATTGCATTATTCACGCAAAGTTTTACCCCGATATAATCATTGTTACCTGATTTGCATAGTGGAAAGTGAAAGAATCAGATGGAATTGAAAATGGTGTTACATGGGAAGCAAGCGTGGTTGTAGTCCGATTTCGCCCATTTTCGCACTATGACATAGAAACATGAAAAGAACGTTATGCACCGAATTTGGTTAAAATCGGTTAAGCAGATCTCAAGATATGGGTTTTCACCTAAAAGTGGGCTGTGCCACGCCCACTGTCTAATTTTGAACGCGGTTCCTATAAAGCCAATTTATATCATCTCAGAGATAAAATTTAATCTCTCTGGCGTGTTTAGTGCTGGATTTATCGCGCTTTTAGTAGTTTTTAACAGTACCGTTATATGGGGAGTGGGCGGAGTTGCCACCCGATTTCAACTATTTTCACACCGTCAATAGAAGTGCTAAAAAAATTTGCTTTTAGTGAATTTTGTTATTATAGCATTAGCGGTTTAGGAGATATGCACATTAAACCTATTAGAGGCGGGACCACGCCCACTTTTTAAAAAAAGTTTTAACTGCAGATGCCCCTCCCTAATGTGATCCTGTGTACCAAATAACAGTCTTGTATCTTATTGCGGAGCTTAGTTATGGCAAGTTATTTGTTTTTGATTAATGGCGTTTTGTGGGCGTGGCAGTGGTCCGATTACGCCCATCTGCAATACCAACCGTCTCACGGTACCAAGAAACATGTCTACCAAGTTTCATAAAGATATCTCAATTTTTACTCAAGTTAGAGCTTGCACGGACGGACGGACGGACAGACGGACGGACGGACAGACGGACGGACGGACAGACAGTCACCCGGATTTCAACTCGTCTCTTCATCCTGATCATTTATATATACATAACCCTATATCTAACTCGATTAGTTTTAGGTGATACAAACAACCGTTAGGTGAACAAAACTATTATACTCTGTAGCAACAGGTTGCGAGAGTATAAAAATATTAACTTCTCATTTATTTAATAAAAGAAAAAAAATTGTTTTCTTATCGATCACCACGCTCAAAAAATATAACTTGAATTAATTTCAAAGAAAAAACGAAAATACTGCATAAAAAATAAATAAATATTTATAATTGCATAAGTTGATAAAAAAATGCTATGCAATAGATTTACCGCGGCAGTCCCCGAGTGCCACACCTACTTTTTTAAATTAAATATATTTATTTCTGTCGCAGGGAACATGTCGTACGGGACATTTTTTCCATCGTAATATTTATGTTGATTCTGCTGTTTTGGTACGGAATTATATAACAACAAGTCTCCAGTAAAAGCTTTTAAAGAAAAAATTCCATACTAATCAAGAGCATTTTAATTGTTTTATAAGATCAACCGGGCTTGCTAATATAAATTTGTTTTTAAACTGAGAGTAGCTTCCATCAGAAAAATAAATATTTTAGAAAAACTCTCATAGGATTTCTTTTTCAGTTAAGAGATTTATCATGAAAGTAAACACGTCGTGTTGGTTATGCTTATCACTTATAACAGCAAACGATTTTGAAACTTCTGCTAAACTGAGCACTCTGTATCTCACTTCGATTTGTATAATTCTAGTCAAAATCTATTTGAATGGCTAGTTCAGTAGAATTTATTTTGCTTTTGTGTTTCTCACAATATCTTTGCTGAGCTCTTTTCTCAAAAAAATTACTTTTAAACGAAAGTAAAGTTTTCTCGACGTCAGCCATTAGGTGAGAAAAAGTCCCAATGGTATTGGTAAGAGCTATATGATTATCTATTTTCCGCTACATATTTACTAAATATATTTCTTGCAATTGCTTGCCATACAGTTTTCATTATTGCAGCAGACATATTTATGAATTTCAATATTTCCTTCAGCCAACGCTTTAATTTTTGCCTAGCTTCGGTGTTCTTTCTTGTTTTTTAATTTATTGTTCTGTAATTTTAATTGATCTTCCTTTAACTTTTCTCTCTACCGCTTGCAACTTTCTTTTTTTTCGATAATGCTTTTGCTCATCTATAAATAAATAAGCAAAAGTATGTATTTAAATACTTAAATCAACTTTGTAATGCAAAAAATAATTTTCCATTTTCAAAATTCCGCACTTACGATGTCGCACGTAACCAATTTTAAGTAGGTACCAAAATCACAAATCTTCAGATTTTTTAACAAGGTTTTTTGTTATTTAAATTGTATAAAAACAAGAAAAAACGTTAACTTCGGTTGCGCCGAAGCCATAATACCCTTCACAAAAACAAAGGCCCCTTACAAGAACTTGATTCCGAACGTTCAATTTGTATGGCAGCTATATGATATAGTGATCTGATCTGACCAATTTCTGTAGAGAATAATTTGTTGCCTTAAGCAATAACTCGTGCCTAATTTCGTGAAGATATCTCGTCAAATAAAAAAATGTTCCATGCAAGCACTTTACTCCGATCGTTCAGTTAATATGGCAGCTATATGCTATAGTCATCCGATCCATACAATTTCTTCGGAGATTAGATTAATGCTTTAAATAATAATACATGCCAAATTTCGTGAAGATACCTCGTCAAATGAAAGAGTTTTCCATACAAGCACTTGATTCCGATTGTTCAGTTTGTATGGCAGCTATATGCTATAGTGGTCCGATATCGGCCGTTCCGACAAATGAGCAGCTTCTTGGGGAGAAAAAGAAGTGTTCAAAATTTCAGATCGATATCTCAAAAACTGAGGGACTAGTTCGCGTATATACAGACGGACAGACAGACGGACATGGCTAAATCAACTCAGCTCGTCACGGTGATCATTTATATATATACTTTATATGGTCTCCGACGTTTCCTTCTGGGTGTTACAAACTTCGTGGCAAAATTAATATACCCTGTTCAGGGTATAATTAATTGATTGTAGTCAATATTTTGCGAGATTTCAGCTTATACTTTCGATGCACTGGTAACAAGTGTTACTTTTTTTAAATTTATGTGCGGTAAATTTGAATATTTTCCTATAGAAATATACAAAATCAATGTACATATATGCATTTATATTGTATTATCAAGCATAAGAAATATTTAAAGATAGGACTTATTTTCACATTGACTTCAAATATTGCTTTGAAATAGAATATTAATTATTAAAATGTAGTCAATTGTACCTGTATTCATATATATTCACAAAATATTCATATCAATGTATACATATACCATATACAGGTATAAAAATATAAGCCAAAAAGCTAACAAGCATGCTGCTGTCATATAGAAGTAAGTCTTCGAGCATAATTTTTATTCAATGCTCAATTCTGTTCACGCGCCACTGTTAAGATTTCTTCTTCCGCGCTACCTGTGGTAAAACACACTCATCGTGCTAGAGTAGCCCTGAAATATTTTTGCGTTCTCTGCATCGTGAACTTTATCTACAATATACGTTCTCTGCTTCACGTTTAGTATAAAAGGGTTGAATAAAATCAGATTTCATCACAAATTGCTTTAGTCTATCGAATTGTCGCAGTAATGAAAGGAATTGCTTTCTTGCTAACATATTTAGTGTATTGTTCGAATATCTATCCGATACGCGCTGATTCGCCGGAGGTATGCTTGGAGGATTCATCCTGTGTGCTCGGAGGATATATGAGTGGCAATGAGATCGATTCATTTGAAGCTTTCTTAGGCATACCATTCGCCAAACCACCCATCGGCGATTTCAGATTTAGCGTAAGTAAGAAGCATATGCCTCGCACAAGCAATGTTTGATTGTAACAGTCTATTTATAATCTAATTAAAGAATCCTGAAGAAGCGGAACTATGGAATGGCACCTTATCAGCTGTATATCCTAAGCCTGTTTGTATACAACGTAATTATCTCAATGTATCCAAACCGATCAGCGGTTCAGAGGATTGTCTGTACTTGAATATATATCGCCCCTTGGTACCTAATATATACTTATATGATTAACGAAATTTTTGTTCCACAATAACACCAATATCTGTTTATTTTTGGCTGCAGCGCGGTGGCGGTGGGGAATTGCCAGTAATGTTCTACATACACGGTGGTGGATTTTTTTACGGCTCACCGAATCCCAACTTTATAGGACCACTATATTTCATGGATACGAGTGACGTAATTCTAGTAGTGGCCGCCTATCGCTTGAATCTATTTGGTAAGTGATAAAGGAGTTTTTAAATACCGGTTTGAAAAAGAGCAGATACCACTTCATTATAAAACAAGTAAAGAACGGCCTCAGTTCGAGTGTAACCGAATATTTTATTCTCTTGCAACTTGCAGGATTAAAGCCGACTAAAACCTTCACTTCCACTTAATTTTGTTAAAATATCACACATTTTGACCAACCTAAGCCGTTTAAAGTCAGGCGACAAGTCGGAAAGCATTATATAAGATATACTGGGGGCAGAGAAATGGAAGGGCTGATTGCATTAGTTTTTAAACTTGCTCATATATACTCGAGAATATATTTTCAATCCATTTTATTAATATATAAATGTAAACATAGAAATATGCGGTGGTAAAGTCAACCGGATGTTGCAAAATCCTAAATACCAGTTATATGAGGGTGGAGGCAAATTTTCGCTCGATTTTATCCATTATATAACAGTGTATCTTGTTATTAAAAAAACATACTCTCTCAGTTTCTTTAAAATTACTAGATTATTAACAAAAATCTTTAAAATAGATATATGGGGGCTAAGGAAAGTATTTACTAGATTCCACCCATTTTCGTTCTTCAGAAATATTATTATCAGGAAAGGGTTCTCTCCGAATTTCAGTTATATATCTCACACATTGACCGATATTTCGCTAAAAAGTTGACTATAGGCACTGGGGTCCACATATTCGGTACCTAAGGACTTGAACAATTATGATTCGATTTGCACAACTATTCGTGCAAAGTTTTGTCCCGTTATATTAATTGGTGCTTTATGTGTATACTGAATATACTGGAAAGTGAAAGAATCAGATGGAATTTAAAATTGTGTTATGTGGGAAGTAGGCATGGTTGTAGCCCGATTGTACCGAATTTGGTTGAGTACGTCCGGAGATATGTGATTCACCTATATATGCTATGCTACAATATATACCACGCTCATCGAACAATTTTTGACCCCGGCTCCAATAAAGCCCCGTTGTATCATCCTGGTTGTAAATTTTAATGTCTCTAAAGTATTTAGTTATTGATTTATCGCATTTTTACTAGTTTTTAACCAAACCGTTAGATGTGGAGAGGGCGGGACATTAATCCGGTTTCATCCATTTTCACACTGTTGATAGATGTTCTTAAAGAATTTGTCCTCAGCGAATTTGGTTATTGTAGCTTCTGTGGTGTAAGAGATATGTACATTAAACATATTAGAGAGCGGGGCGATGCCCACTTTTTTCAAAACTTTTAGTCTAGAGGTGCTCCCTGCAATCTCCCGTACCAAATTACAGTTTTATATTTTAATTTGCAGCTTAGTTAGGGCATTTTATAAGTTTTCGATTATTGGCGTTTTGTGGGCGTGGCAGTAGTCCTATTACGCTCATCTTTTTTCTGCCAAGGAATACGTAGTTTCATTACGAATTTTTACTCATGTTACAGCTTGCACGGACGAACGGACAGACACTCACCCTGATTTCAACTCGCCTCGTCATCGTGGCACTATATGAGTATAGAATCCTATAAAATTTTCGTGATCGACTGAAATATTTTTTAAACAATAGCTATTATTTGAAATTATTTCGAGATATCCAAGAGAATCTTATTATTAATGCCAATCATGCTTTCAACAGGTTTCCTATCTACTAACGATGAAGAGATGACGGGAAATTATGGGCTTAAAGATCAGAAGTTAGCACTCCAATGGGTTGAGAAGTACATTTCGGCTTTTGGCGGTGATCCCGATCGTGTTACAATTTTCGGCCACAGTGCTGGTGCTTCAGCTGTTCATTTACACTTAATGAATAACAATGAAGAGGGTAATTTATAAAGACATAAAGAATGTACGTCATATTTGGAAGTACTGTTATCTGATAAAATTTCCAGGTCTATTCAGTAACGCTATTATGATGAGTGGCACCGCAAACACACCATTCGCTTTGCCATTAAACGATCCAAGAGACCAAGTCGTTAAATTAGCTATAGCTGCTGGTGTAAGAGAAGCTGAGGACCTAAGTTCCGCTGGCCTAGTTCAGGCATTGCGATCAATCGAACCGGAAACTTTGTTAGTAGCTGCTGATGATTTTAAGGTGTGGGCTGACCAACCAGCTGTAATATTCCGTCCGAATTTGGAAAGTGAAACCTGGCCTGGTGCATTCTTAACAAATGATCCATCGGACCCATCCATTCCGTTTGGAGTGGTCACTGATATACCTTGGATCGTTGGTAATGCACCTTCTAAGGGTGAGGGTTTGGTTATTGCACTTCGATTGGCAATCAATACGAGTTTGCAGGAAGAATTAAATGAAAGCTTTAGCAGTAGACTAAGCTTTGTATTGAGTTTGCCTGCTACATGTGACACAGAAGATGTAATAGATACATTAGTAACAGAGTATATGGATGGTAAACACAATTTGAATAATGATACATTAAATGGCTTTTTGGAGGTAAATAAATATGAAATATCCTTGCATGCTGAGGTAGTTATTTTCAATCTTTGTTTCTTTTTTAGCTTTTGGGAGATGCTTATTTCATATACCCAACTTATAAACTTTTAAAATATAACGTCAATTCTAGTCGGAGTGATTTTAAAGGAATAATACATTTTGACTATCGTGGACCCTATTCATTTTCGGGATTATTTACAAATAGCTTAACAGATTTCGGTGTTTCACACTACGATGATACATTGTTTCTGTTTGACGGGTTGTCAAATGGTTATTCAAAGGAGTCTCGTGAGGCAGCTTTGGTGAGACGCTATGTGAGGCTGTATCAGTCTTTTGCCGCAAATGGGTGAGTGGATCTAAATATGTGTCTAAATGTATGTATGTATTAGTGTCATGTTTCCTTTTTTTAGTTATTCAGATGAATTTTCTGACATCGAAGAATGTAATGATTTAAATTTTCCGAATTGTGAATATTTGTCGATCGTAAAAGATGAGAAACCGTTCAAAACTGGTAATACTTGGAATCTTAAACGAATGACAATATGGGAACAAATATATGATATTTGCTAAGTAGTTTTTTTTATTTATATATTATATATATATTAACACAGTCTAATATATGTTAAGTATGACTTTATTTTCAGCGTTATTGCAATATATAGATATATATATAAGTATATATATATGTGTATATTTGCATACACATACTTAAAGTAATAAAGCCGAAAATAAAGTCATACTTATCATATACTTATCTGTCTTAAATCGGATTAGTTACAATAATAATATATATTTTTCGTTCGTAAATAAAAAGATACCCAATTTAGATTTATTTTCACTAGCTTTAAATAGGATTATAAAGGAAGCACTCGAATCATTAGTTTTATAATTGAACTCCGTTCAAATCTATTTATTTAACAAATTATTAATTTTAAAACATTAGTTCCAATTTAATTGAAAATAAAAGTAGTTGTGCTGGACTAGAAGCAAGCCAGCTGATTGTTGTGTTGTGTTGTGCCGTGTGGTGATGTACTGTATGAGTGTGGTGTATTGTAGTGGGTTATACTAGGATGCGCCAGTTTTTACCGAGTTGAATGGTGTGTACATATGTGTAGGGGAGGCTTATCTCACTTAAACATCCTGGGCCCCCTAGGCGAATTTTTTGCCTAGCATTACACATAGTCGGCGTACTGCTGGTGGAGTAGCCTAGGGCGTGGCATACATGCTGTAAACGTTGAAAACGGCTTTGATTTTAAAATTTATTTGGTATGTATTTAGGTGTGCTATCGGTAAGCATTTTTACTGATTTTTAGGAGTTGTCATGTTGATCTACTCTCTACTTGAATTTGTTGTTAATTTTACAACACATGGTATTTGCTCTTTATTTTACATTTTACGGAATTATTAGTAAGGACACAATCTCCAAGGTTTGGCGTTCTTTGGCCTCTTGTTGAGGTCCTTTAAATATTATTTTTTCCATCAGCATCATTAAGGATAGCGATTCCACGACTGGCTCAGGTGTGGCCAAAATGGATGCTCCTTTGAGACCTTAGAAAAGGGATCTTGCGAGAGTTAGATTTGTGATTTTCGCTCACTTTTTTGAAGTGAGATTTACAACTTTTACAAGTGTTTCCCATAAACTACCCGTATGATGAGCGCTTAGATAGTTGCGATAAGTGCGACCTTTGCTTTTTGTAAGCCTGGATGTCTGGGTCACTGTGTCACATTGGAAGTGATCCCTTAACTTTATTTTTGAAGTGTTATATACATAATTATGTAAAATAGAGGTGTCGATTTTTCGACTTTCTTCGGACAATTTTGTTATATGTTATATTAAGTTCGTATGCACTAATTTGGCAAATAGTAGCGCGCCATATAGTTCAAGATTTTTGAAGGGGAATTTTTGTATCATTATTGGCGAAAGCCATCCTGCGGGATCGAAAAGTTATATATGTATGTGTTTTTAATATTAGGGTTGTCAAAGGAAATTCTGACTTTATTTTATATTATTTTTCTGCCAATTCGTGGAGAGTTGGAAAATTGTGGCTTTTGCGGTAGTCGTACGACGTACCGGCCATTATTTGATCGAGTAGTTGTAATTGCTGGGGTTGTAATTGATATGAAGGGGCGTTTTTCTAACTCCCTAAATTTTCTCAATTGTGAATTAACGTATTCTTTTAGGGTTTTCGTCAACTTGAGTTGTTGATGTGGAAACTGGTTCTGTAACTAGTCCACTTAGAATCCAACGAAATATAGTGTTTTGGGCTAGAAGGGTGGTTGACATTTTTTCAACAGCTTCAAGTATTATTTGCGGCATAAAATCGCTGCCTATTAAAATATCTATTTGAGCGGGGGTGTTGCAGTTAGGATCTGCCAGCTTTAGGTGTGAAACCTTTTGCCAATGCTTGCTGTTTGTGTGATAGCTTGGAGGCATGTTAGTAAGTGTAAGACTATAGCTTCTGCTACAATTCGCTTATCCGCTTGGGGGGATATTAGGGTAATGGGGCAGATTTTGTGTGAGTTTTGGACTACTCTTCCGCCTATTTTGATGGCAGTTTTAGCCTATTTTGTGCCCTAGACGATATGAAGGATTTTTGTGATCCTTGGTCTATTAAGGCTCTAAGTTTATAGAGTTCTCCTCGATTTTCGATGGAGACGACTGCTGTGGGTAGTAGTACCCTACTTTGGTTTTCGCTGTGTAGCGTTTGAGTTTTTAACGCCTTTGAGCAACATGGTGTCATTTGGCAATTTTTGGTATTGTGGTTTTCGGGATTTGCAGTTGAAACTAAACCCGTGGTTCTTTTTGTACTAATATATGCGCTCTTTTGGGGTGAGCTGGGAAATGTGCTGTAGTGAAGCATTGTGTGATGTCTTTTTCGACAGTAGATGCAATTGAATTTGCTTTTGCAATTTTTATGAGTATGCGTATGTGACAAGAAAGTTGTACATAATCGTTTTGATCTTACAAAATTGTTTCTTTCGTGAATTTTTTATTTTTTAAATATCTCGCAAGATTTTTGTTTATGCCCTCGCGTACATAGTTCGTATGACGTATGTTTATTCTGCTCGGATGTGAACGATTGCGTTTTGTAAAAGCTTCTGTTTAATTTGTTTTTGCTACTTGCTTGGGGTCTATTGAAGCTTCTTTTTAGGTCGTGTTGAACAATTTTAGTTTTAATTAGTTTTTTATCTACCCTTTCAGCGATTTCTTTCATTTGTTGCCACGTGGGGCATTTCTTTCGTGAAGAGAGCGATTGCTCCCACAAAAGTAACGATTTTTCTGGCAATGCTGCGGTGCATATATTTACCAGAATAGGGTCCCAGCTGTCTGTGGGAATGTTTTGGAAATTAGAAACAGTGGATTGTAGTTTAATAAATTCTTCATTTGTTTCTTTCTGAATTTTAGGCAAGTTTATTAGTGTCGTTACTTGTTTATCGATTAATATTCTTTCATTTTCATATCTTGCTTTTAGAGCTTCCCAAGCCAAATTGAAATTGTCGTCATATTAATAATTTCGGATGGTTGATGTAAACGGCTGTAAACATGTCCCGAAAGGATGGCCTCTTGATTTTGTACTTGTGGCAGCTCTACTCTCGGATGTGGAGTAGATGCAATAGCTTTTATTAGCTTTAACTGATCGGAGATCATAGCTTTTGTAGCTTCGTACTGGTCTAAGCAGTTCTCATAATTGGCGAAAGCCGAGGTTTTAAAATTTTGTGGTAGATCTGATGACTCAGTTTCTACTATGGCGTCATAAGCCGCTTGGAGACGAGCCCAAAAATTGTTAAGATTTTGCTTTTTTATTTCTAATAACGATTCAGAGTTGTCTTGAATCGGTGAAGATGAAAATCGAGTGCAGTATCGTATTAATCTGTCACTCTCAGAACTGAATTTGCAACCTGTTTTGAGCGTGTAGCTGCTGCAGGTGTAGTTTGATTTTCTTCGTCTTTAACCATTTTTGTTATGTTACTTATTACTATGTCAAAGTTGATTAAAATTTTCTCAGTATAAACTGATTTAAACGCAGAGATAAATTATAATTAATACTCTTTTACGTATAGAAGAGTTTTTTTTGGGTTAGATAAATATTTACTTGCGAAATAAATTTTCTAATTTGTTTTTTATTTAAAATATTTTATTGTCAGTGTAATTTTAATTTTCTTAATTCCATTATTAAGAATCGCACTTTTAATTTAACAAAACTTTTTATGTCCTTATGTTGGTGTATTTAGGTACACCCTAATACACGGACTTGAATGTATATATTTATGCGCTCGTGAAATTGAGAGCTCCTTGAAGAGATCAATACACTTTGTACATAAGTATGCACGGACTGTTTGTGTGTATGTGTGTTATTTTCTAATGCAATTGAGAGCTGAGATCAATGTGCTTTTAGTTTTATTTTTGTACGCAACCCTGCTTGTTTTTGTTTGCCAAAGATGCCGTAAGTATATACAATATAAATTGCGCATCTATATTTTTGCAATAGAAAGAGAGCGCGAAAACGAAATTAGTAATATGCAGGTATATCCCGTCTGCACGTATGTATATATATAACACACATATGTACATATAATAATTAAAAGATGAAATGAACACGCTCACTTTGGTTTTCCTCAAAGGGCGTTTATGGAGGATGTATGTACATATGTATGTCTATAAGATCTGTCGCTAATTTTCTTCCTCCTCTCTTTCCCGCTGGTTTTGTCGGTAGTGTTTGTTGTTTGTATTTTTGTGGATAAATTTGTTCGCACGTGAATATGTGTTTTTGTTTAGGTTTTGTTTTAAGGTGCTTTACTTTCGCGCCCAATTTATGTATGTTTTTAGTTTTTAGTTTATTGTTTTTGTATTTTTTTTTGTTTAGGTTCCGCGCCCGTTTGTTTGGGTTTTCGTTTGTTTTTATTACATATCTATATGCATGTAACATATAATGGTAGGTTTGTGTTATTTTTGTATTTGTTTTCACAATTTAAACTTTTTGTTCTTGTTCTTCTTTAGTGCTTTGCTCATTTTTAGTTTTTACTTATTTTTGGTTATTTTACTGTAACTTATATTTTGACTACATATGTATATGTATGTGTGCATTTATTTGTCGAGTTACTGCACTTTCTTTGTTTTACACTCCACTGCTTTAATTTTATTTCTAGGACATAAAATTATAGTGCTTTTCGTTTAGGCTCGAAGGACCATGAATATTTTCGTACACAATTTATTGGGGAGTATACACCACTGGGATATTCACTACACTTACCTCACTTAGAATCGCTTTAATGAGTTAAATGAAAATGCCATTTATTTCGTGCGAAAGATTTTATTTAAAAAAACTAGGTATTATTTTATTAACCAGGTAATTATAAATTATTTAATAAAGGAGGATCGAGTAACTGTCCGAATGGAATCCGCAGTTCTTGTTTTAATTTAGGATTATGGTGGTAGATCCAAGTCTCATCCATAGTTATAAAATGACGCAAGAAATCGGTTTTATTCGGCTTTAAAGGCTCCAAATTATGTTTCGATCCAGTTTTTGTTGAATTGTTAACGGATGCGGCACTAACTTTCCGAACAGCTTTTTTGTATATAATTCTTCATCTACTTCATCTTGTAAAATATGAAGTACTCGTTTGTCTGATGGCATTGGCAATTTCGCCCTTAGTCAAACTGGGATCTTCACTAACAATATTATGAACTTGCTCCTGTTCTTCGCTATTACGGTTTAAATTCACCAGCCCAAAATTCAACGGTGCAATTTGAAGGTGATGACTCCTAGTACACTTCTAACCAAAGTTCATAAATTTTCTTTGCTTTTAAACCTTTCAAAAAAAAGAATCTAACCACTGTGCGATATTCAATTGTTTCCATATTAAAAAAAATATTCTGATCCGTCAACTTTTAATGGCTTGTTTACAAAGAATTAATTGACAAAATGACTTGTAACTTTACATGTGTTCTCAAGATAGATGTACTAACTTGAGAAAAAAAAAGCTTGGAGCTAGTAGTGCTATTTCTTGGTGAGACCAACCAACTTTTCAACCAACCTGTACATACGTGTAAACCAGAGCGCGTACATATTATTACTGATAAGTGATAATATCATGATTTGAATGCATGAAGGTGTACATATGTACATACATGATACATGCGTATATAGGTTTTAAATGATGAAAGGATTTACATAAATTACTATTGTAATATATTAAATTTTAAGAGTATTATGATATATAAGAAATTATGTTATATTTTCAAAGATATGAAATATTTAAAATAGGTCTGATTTTCACATTGGCTTCAAATATTGCTTTAAAATAGAATATTAATTATTAAAATGTAGTCAATTGTACCTGTATTCATATATATTCACAAAATAATATTCATATCAATTTATATGATTGCATATACAGGTGTAAAAATATAAGCCAAAAAGCTAACATGCATGCTGCTTTCATATCAAAGTAAGTCTCTGAGCATAATTTTCATATAATGCTCAATTCTGTTCACGCGCCACTGTTAAAATTTCTTCTTTTGAGCTACCTGCATCGTGAACCTACGAAAATCTACGTTCTCTGTTATCTTGCACAATTGCTGACCACTGATATAAATCGAACCTTTCATCTTGTACCATGCACATACATACATATGTATCACATATCACGTATTCAAATCATGCTATCAACTATTTGGATGGATTTATTATTAGCTATTAGTTGCAATGGTTGATTATGGAATAATTTTCATTATCAAGATATTTGCAAATAACCAAGGCATTCTTACGGAACAAAAATTGCAAGTGTTTTTTGCGGACTGTAATTCATATACCGATTTCAGCTGAATAAACTAACGCAAACACCTTACCATGTTGACTATAAGCATGCAAATATAAAGTATAAGCAGATTTAAAAATAGACGGTAAAGATAAAGAAATTATAGGAACTTAAGACCAACTCATAATTCTATTTAATTAAGAAATTCTGATATTCAAATGTTACTGATTTTAATATGTTGCGCATTGATGTCTATAAATATGGTATGAATTATTCCAAAAATTAATTTCTTGTAATTTTTACGCTATTGCATAGCTTCTATTGAGGGCTTTGAGCGTGGGGACTGAATCAAGAAATTCCGTAACGGAAATAAATCTAACATGATCACAAGTAGGCGTATTTTCGCATTTCTCAAGCGGGACAAATATATTGAAGAGCAGGGTGATTCAAAAATAATAATATTTAAGATACACTTTTTTTAATGGCAAATAAAAATATAAAATTTAATTAATAGAAAAAATTATTTAATATTCGGAGTCATAATATTAGTAACATTATTATTATTTTGGTAAATATCTATGCCACCTTTTGGAACAGTATCTCGTTTGACTTGAATAAAACAATTGAAATTAGGTATTTTAATCTGATTATGAATGGTTATAAATTTCTACTTATCTTGGCTGGCGATTTCAACATCACTTCGCTGATAAAATATCAAAGCGGTTGACAACTTTTCTTTCGGAAAAATTGAATTTGAAAACGAATAATGATCCACAAGAATCCACAACAAAATATGGAACCACCATTAACGCAACATTTTCCAGATATTTAGAGAATGTCAAGTCTAAAACTTATGTTTCCTATTTCAGTTCCCATAAACCTATTGTTTCAATGATAAAAATACCTGAATAACCTACATGTATTGTAAGATAATAAAAATATTTTAAAAAATATTAACTTCTCATTTATTTAATAAAATAAAAAAATTTGTTTTCTTATCGATCACCACGCTCAAAAAATATAACTTGAAATAATTTCAAAGAAAAAACAAAAATACTGCATAAAAAATAAATAAATATTTATAATTGCATAAGTTGATAAAAAATGCTATGCAATAGATTTACCGCGGCAGTCCCCGAGTGCCACACCTACTTTTTTAAATTAAATATATTTATTTCTGTCGCAGGGAACATGTCGTACGGGACATTTTTTCCATCGTAATATTTATGTTGATTCTGCTGTTTTGGTACGGAATTATATAACAACAAGTCTCCAGTAAAAGCGTTTAAAGAAAAAATTCCATACTAATCAAGAGCATTAATTGTTTTTAAACTGAGAGTAGCTTCCATTAGAAAAATAAATATTTTAGAAAAACTCTCATAGGATTTCTTTTTCAGTTAAGAGATTTATCATGAAAGTAAACACGTCGTGTTGGTTATGCTTATCACTTATAACAGCAGACGATTTTGAAAGTTCTGCCAACCAAGCTACACAAGCAAAAATAGTTACTTGGCGATAGCTAAACTGAGCACTTTGTATCTCACTTTTTTGTATGCCTATAATTTTCGGCATAATCTATTTGAATGGCTAGTTCAGTACAATTTAAGTAGCTTTTGGTTTTCCTCAAAAAAGACCCAATGGTATTGGTAAGAGCTATGATTATCAATTTTCCGCCAATGTTGCCACCTATTTCATTTATAAAATATGTTAGAGGAATAAATTGATATTTTGAATCTGTTAAGCATTTCCTGCAATTGTTTAAAATACAGTTTTCATCATTAATATTGCAGCAAACATATTTCCTTCAGCCAACGCTTTCATTTTTGCTAGCTTTCGGTGTTCTTTCCTTGTTTTTTAATTTATTGTTCTGTCATTTTAATTGATCTTCCTTTTAGTTTTCTCTCCACCGTTTGCAACTTTTTTTTTCGATAAGGTTTTTGCTCATCTATAAATAAATAAGCAAAAGTATGTATTTAAATACTTAAAAATTCCGCACTTACGATGTCCCACGTAACAAATTTTAACAACAAATCATTTGATTTTTTAACAAGGTTTTTTTGTTATTTAAATTGTATACAATTGTTATAGTCAATATTCTGCGAGCTTTCTGCCTATACTTTCGACGCACTGGTAACAAGTGTTACTTTTTATAAATTTATGTGCGTTAAATTTGAATAATTTCCAAAAAAATATGCATAAACAATGTACATACATAAGAAATATTTAAAGACAGGACTTATTTTCACATTGACTTCAAATATTGTTTTAAAATAGTATATTAATTATTAAAATATAGTCAATTTTACCTCTATTCATAAATATTCACAAAATAATATTCATAGCATTGCATATACAGGTGTAAAAATATAAGCCAAAAAGTTAACATGCATGCTGCTGTCATATCAAAGTAAGTCTCTGAGCATAATTTTCATTAAATACTCAATTCTGTTCACCCGCCACTGTTAAAATTTCTTCTTCCGCGCTACCTGTGGTAAAACACACTCATCGTGCTAGATTAGCCCTGAAATATTTTTGCGTTCTCTGCATCGTGAACTTTCTCTGTAATATACATTCTCTGCTTCGCATTTAGTATAAAAGAGTTGAATAAAGTCAGATTTCATTCAAATTGCTTTAGTCTATCGAATTGGCGCAGTAATGAAAGGAATTGCTTTCTTGTTAACATATTTAGTGTATTGTTCGAATATCGATCCGATACGCGCTGATTCGCCGGAGGTATGCTTGGAGGATTCATCCTGTGTGCTCGGAGAATATATGAGTGGCAATGAGATCGATTCATTTGAAGCTTTCTTAGGCATACCATTCGCCAAACCACCCATCGGCGATTTGAGATTCAGCGTAAGTAAAAAGCATATGCCTCGCACAAGCAATGTTTGATTGTAACAGTCTATTTGTAATCTAATTAAAGAATCCTGAAGAAGCTGAACTATGGAATGGCACCTTATCAGCTGTATATCCTAAGCCTGTTTGTATACAACGTGATTATCTCAATGTATCCAAACCGATCAGCGGGTCAGAGGATTGTCTGTACTTGAATATATATCGCCCCTTGGTACCTAATATATACTTATATGATTAACGAAATTTTTGTTCCACAATAACAACAATATCTATTTATTTTTGGTTGCAGCGCGGTGGCGGTGGGGAATTGCCAGTAATGTTCTACATACACGGTGGTGGATTTTTCGCCGGCTCACCGAATCCCAGCTTTATAGGACCGCTATATTTTATGGATACGAGTGACGTAATTCTAGTAGTGGCCGCCTATCGCTTGGGTCTATTTGGTAAGTGATAGAGGGATTTTTTAAAAACCGATTTGAAAAAACAAGTAAGGGAGGATATAGTTCGGATGTAACCGAACATTTTATTCTCTAGCAACTTGCAAGGATGAAAGCCGACTAAATGCCTTCACTTCTACTCAATTTTATTAAAATATCACACATTTTTACGCTTGCTCATATATAGTCGATAATATATTTTCAAGCCTGTTTATAAATATTATATGTAAATATAAACATAGGTATATGTGGAGTAAAGTTAGCCGGATGTTTCAAAATCGTGAATACCAGTTATATGAGGGTTGAGCCAAGTTTTCGCCCGATTTGATCCATTATAGCCACAAAGATACACTGTTATTAAAAAATATACTCTCTCAGTTTCATTAAAATTACTAGCGTATTGGCTGGTATACACTGCGGTTCATTAGGTTAGCACATCACGGGTTTAAGCAGTTTTGGTTAATTTTTAGGAAAACTAAAGAAACTATAATTTTAAAATTATTAGCGATTATTAACGCATCAACTATAAAATAACTTAAATAGCATTTAGTGTTTTAATTATTGATTGGACCCTTCCTAATTAAATATTTTTCGTCTGAAAAGGCAACATATCGCCAATCAGACTTTATGACCACTAGTTTTTTTGTGAAAATCAAATACTAATTTTGAATGGGAAAGTAAAAAAAATTTATTTCAAGTATTTACCATTACGAGTCCGATCGATGAAAACAAATGGTAATCGGAAAGTGCCAAGTCTGGTGAATACGGCGGGTGGGGTAGTAGCTCCCAGCAAAGTACTTTGATTATATTCTGAACCAATTTTTCTTTAGTGTATTAACAGTGTTATCAAGTTTTAGAAGGTCATGATATACCACACCCTTCTGATCCTTTGATGCTTTCCGCAAATTATCACTTTCCGGTACAAAATTTGACTCTTTCAACACAATTAAAAAATATGATGTTGTTTGTTCAATAACTGTAAGCTTAACGCTCACTTCATACCGATACATCTGGTATGTGTTCCGGTCTAAAATCGACTCGTGTTTCTTTACGGGGAACCTTAAGTGGTGTTTTTTTCTTTAGTTTTTTAATTGTTTATTAATATGGAGCATATATGGAGCACCCTTTAAATAGTAGATAAGGTTGCTTTAACACCAGCAAATATCCAAATCTTGGCGGTCGAATCATGAGAGGTGTATTCTGTTCTCAAAATTGCTCTCTTGTTACAATGGAAAATCACTTTATTGTTAACGTCTTTATTATTTATTTATAACTTTTCGACTTCTGCCAATTTTTTTTGATATTTCAATTATTGAAAGCTGTAACTCTTCATAAGCTTCGATTATAGCTTTCTTTTTAACCGATAGCGTTTTTCCTTTAGCCATATTATAGAAAATATAGTACTTAAGCAATAAAACAAAATTCGGTGACAATACGTATTCAAATTCGGAAGATAAATGCATATCAAATAGCATGTACTAACCTGATGACGCAAAAATAAAGCATACTTTTCGGCTAAAAAGAACAGAAAAAAGCAAAAATAATATAACGAGATATTTTTATCCCATGTTTTCTTCACCAGTGATTGTTCATACAAAGATGAAAAAATCAAAAAACAAGAAATTGCTGAAATTCCCATTCAAAACAAGTAAGGAAGAGCTAATTTCGGGTGCAACCGAAAATTTTATATATCATATTTTGACCGACCTGAACTTTTTAACATCAGGTGAAAAGACGGAAATCAGAGGGTAGGGATGAGCCAATTACATTAATTTGGAAATTGCTTAGGTATACTAGAGAACATATTACCGATCTATCTACTTTAGGCACACAAATCCCTGCTATTTGTAAAACACACTCACTTATTTTCATTGAGATAACTCATATATTGGCCGATATATGCGGTATAAAGTCACCCGGAAGTTCAAAAATCTTTAAAATAGGTATATGGGGGCTAAGGAAAGTATTTACTAGATTCCACCTATTTTCGTTATTCAGACATACTATTATCAGGAAAGGATTCTCTCCGAATTTCAATTATATATCTCACACATTGACCGATATTTCGCTAAAAAGTTAACTATAGACACTGGGGTCCACATATTCGGTACCTAAGGGCTTGAACAATTATGGTTCGATTTGGACAATTATTGGTCATAAGGTGACACACTTCAAAGGTAATAAAATCCGGTTTCATCCATTTTCACACTGTTGATAGATGTTCTTAAAGGATTTGTCCCCAGCGAATTTGGTTATTGTAACTTCTGTGGTGTAAGAGATATGTACATTAAACATATTAGAGAGCGGGGCGATGCCCACTTTTTTCAAAACTTTTAGCCTAGAGGTGTTCCCTGCAATCTCCCGCACCAAATTACAGTTTTATATTTTAATTTGCAGCTTAGTTAGGACATTTTATAAGTTTTCTATAATTGGTATTTTGTGGGCGTGGCAGTAGTCCATCCTTTTTCTGTCAAGGAATGCATCGTTTCGTTACGATATTTAAGTTTTGACTCATGTTACAGCTTGCACGGACGAACGGACAGACACTCACCCTGATTTCAACTCGCCTCGTCATCGTGACACTGTATGAATATAGAATCCTATTTGTTACTAGATTACTTTTAGGTGATAAAAATAACCATTAAGTGAATAAAACTATTATACTATGTAGCAACATGTTGCAAGAGTATAAATGTATATACGAGTAAACCTTAAACTATAAAGCAACCTTAGTCAAATTGTTATCTTTATATGAACACCTCTTGAAAAATATATTAATAATATTAGTCATCTGATATAAAATCAAGTGCTTCGAATTTTTGTAAATTGGCTCGTTTCCGAAATATTACAAAATTTCGTGATCGGCTGAAATATTTTTTAAACAATAGCTATTATTTGAAATTATTTCGAGATATCCAAGAGAATCTTATTATTAATGCCAATATTATTTTTATTATTGTGTTACTTTCAACAGGTTTCCTATCTACTAACGATGAAGAGATGACGGGAAATTATGGGCTTAAAGATCAGAAATTAGCACTCCAATGGGTTAAGAAGTACATTTCGGCATTTGGCGGTGATCCCGATCGTGTTACAATTTTCGGCCACAGTGCTGGTGCTTCAGCTGTTCATTTACACTTAATGAATAACAATCAAGAGGGTAATTTATAAAGACATAAAGAATATACGTCATATTTGGAAGTACTGTTGTTTGATAAAATTTCCAGGTCTATTCAGTAACGCTATTATGATGAGTGGCACCGCAAACACACCATTCGCTTTGCCAATAAACGATCCAAGAGACCAAGTCGTTAATTTAGCTATAGCTGCTGGTGTAAACGAAGCTGAGGACCTAAGTTCCGCTGACCTAGTTCAGGCATTGCGATCAATCGAACCGGAAGCGTTGTTATTAGCTGCCGATAATCTTAAGCTGTGGGCTGAGCAACCACTTGTAATATTCCATCCAAATATTGAAAGTGAAACCTGGCCTGGTGCATTCTTAACAAATGATCCATCGGACCCATCCATTCCGTTTGGAGGGGTCACTGATATACCTTGGATCATTGGTAATGCACCTTCCAAGGGTGAGGCTTTGGTTATTGCACTTCGATTGGCAAGCAATACGAGTTTGCAGGAAGAATTAAATGAAAGCTTTAGCAGTAGACTAAGCATTGCATTGAGTTTGCCTGCTACATGTGACACAGAAGATGTAATAGATACATTAGTAACAGAGTATATGGATGGTAAACACAATTTGAATAATGATACATTAAATGGCTTTTTGGAGGTAAATAAATATGAAATATCCTTGCATGCTGAGGTAATTATTTTCAATCTTTGTTTTCTTTTTAGCTTTTGGGAGACGCTTATTTCATATACCCAACTTATAAACTTTTAAAATATAACGTCAATTCTAGGCGCAGTGATTTTAAAGGAATAATACATTTTGACTATCGTGGGCCCTATTCATTTTCGGGATATTTTACAAATAGCTTAACAGATTTCGGTGTTTCACACTACGATGATACATTGTTTCTGTTTGACGGCCCCCCCGGATTGTCAAATGGTTATTCAAAGGAGTCTCGTGAGGCAGCTTTAGTGAGACGCTTTGTGAGGGTGTATCAGTCTTTTGCCGCAAATGGGTAAGTGGATCTAAATATGTGTCTAAATGTATGTATGTATTAGTGTCATGTTTTCTTTTTTTTAGTTATTCAGATGAATTTGCTGGCATCGAAGAATGTAATGATTTAAATTTTCCGAATTGTGAATATTTGTCGATCGTAAAAGATGAGAAACCGTTCAAAACTGGTAATACTTGGAATCTTAAACGAATGACAATATGGGAACAAATATATGATATTTGCTAAGTTACCTTTTTTGATTTATATATTATATATAATTTATATATTGTATATATTAACACATACTTGACAGTATATGTTAAGTATGACTTTATTTTCGGCCTATATATATATATACATATAATATATATGTGTATGTTCGAATACACATACTTATTGCAATAAAGACGAAAATAATTTCATACTTAACATATACTTGACTGTGTTCAATCGGATTACTTAGAATAATAATATTTTTTTTTGTCGAATTCTTTTGGGGCTGCAGGGTTGCACATCCTAGCCAGCATAGGTGTGGATTTCTATTCCACTGAATTATTTAAAAGGTAAAAATGTTAATAAGAAGCATAATGTCAAGTTAGAATTAACCAGCTCTTTGTAAATATAATCTCTATCTGAATTAATTTAGGATTCTCCATTATTATATTTTGGTAAAGACAAAAAATTATGACAAAGCAAGTTTAATAAAAAAATAAGTAGTAAAGATATTTAGTTAGATAGTCAGTTATCCGAAAAAATTTCAAAATTGTAATTCTCTATCAATTGTTTTTTAAATGGGAAAAAATTGTATGGAATGTGTCCATTGGCCTTCGCGTGCAATAATTGGAGCTGTTCCTATCCACTTTATTTAAGATTTTGCGAAAGGATCTTGGGTTGCGAGCTTACAAAATCAAACTCGTGTAAAAGTTGAAGCTGAGCGACCTTCAAGTACGTCTCACATTCGGTGAATGGGCCCAAAACAAGATGGCCACCGATCCAGAATTTCAAAAGAAAATTTTGTTCACTGATGAAGCTCACGTTTGGTTGAATGGTTACCTTAATAAAGATAATTGTCGCATTTGCACAAGCCTGTCACTGTTTGGTGTGCTCTATGGACAGATTGAATCATTGGTCCATATTTCTTTAAAATTCAAAAGCCATAAGACCCTAAATGTCGAACGCCGTAGAGCTATGATTAAAGACTTTTCGTGCCTGGATATTGATTTGAACGAAATTTGGTTCCAACAAGTCGGCGCTACATGCCATACAGCCAACGATAGAATCAATCGATTGAAGGAAAAACAAAAAAATCTTGGCTATAATATTAAATTATATATAATTTTTCTTTCTTCCTGGAAAAAACATGCCTAAAAAAACACACTTTACTTCGCAACACGCTATCCGTTGCCGACTCTCAAAATCGGCAGATACTAATAAAAGCTGATAACAATATCACTTACCTTCCTTTATAAATTTTAGAAAAGGTCCGCTGAAAAACTACTCATTTTGCTCTTTATACACGGTGGAGGTTCCAAGTCCCACAGGTCCCGAATATTTGATGGAAACTAATGAGGTTATATTGGTATTACTCGGATATCGTTTGAGTCAATTTTGTATGTGCTTTTTTTAAAGGATTCTGTGTGACAATCTTAATTCTTGATGTCTGTAGATTTTCTTAGTACCAGTAAAGAGCATATGGCTGGTAATTTTGGACTTAAGTACCATAAAATGGCACATAAAAAATATATTGGTGTCTTTGGTGATCCTTCGTATATTACTATTTTTCGCCACAAGGCTGGCAATATTTCTTCGCATTTACACATGTTCAGCCCAGCTTCAAAAGGTATATATGTATTTAATATTTAACCAATTTTTAAGGGTTACGTACTCAAACCACTTTCCCCAGCAAATTTAATGCAAAACTCTGCGCTCTCTAAAGCTTCAGCTTCACTTCGATCACTTCAGAGCGATTATTCGTGAGTGGAATGACTTTCTAGAGGGAATTATGGAGCATAATATATAAGTATACATTAATTTCATCGGATCGGATCGGTGATTGGTTGCTCTGGGTAAAGAAACTCCACACGTGACAATCTAGGCTTTATACCCTCAGCCATCAAATAATACTATATAAAATATTATTATTATTGACATTTCATTATCAGCAATGGCATAGCCTTTAGCAAAATTAGCCCTTGTTCGAAAGATAAGTTTCACCAATCGACGGTTTCCTTTTAAATATCTTGAATATTTGACAGAGATATCAACCTCTCTCGGGCCTTCGTTGCATCTGCTGTGCCTTCTAGGAAAAGCTCGTAACAACACTGAATGAAAACCACAAAAAACTTAAAAAAGATATATTGTATAGAGAAAAAAGAGCTGTTTATAATTGAAAATATAATTTTGAAACTTCCCGTACACGTAGTTGTTTACAAAGCGAGTAATGCTCTTAAAAGGTCACCTTCAACTAAGCAATTAATCATTCCCACAAGCTTTACTTCGGTTTTATACAAATGTCATTAGCTCACAGTTAGCAACCTAACATCAGATATATTGCAACTTCCTGTGAATGTCAAATTGAAATCTGGGAAATATTAATGGAAATATAAAAAAGACTTATCACACCCACAAAACGCCATTAATCGAAAACCAATAAACTACCATAATTAAGCTCCACAATAAGATACAACATTGTTATTTGGTATAATGAATCGCATTACGGAGGGGCAACTGGAGTTTACAAACTTTGTAAAAAGTGGGCGTGCCTCCTCTAATAGGTTTAATATGCATATATCCTAAGCCACTAAAGCTATAATAAGGAAATTCACTCCTATACACTGGGAAACTGGGTGATAACTCCAATTAAGCTTTATAGGAGCCAATACAAGAGTTGGAAAGTGAGGATGACACCGCCCACCTTTAGGAGAAAACCTATATCTTGGTATCTGCTTGACCGATTTCAACCAAATTTGGGAAGTAATATTCCTATTCCTGATATTCCTATATTACAGTGTAAAAATGGATAAAATAGAAAGATTTTCGAACTACCGGCTGACTTTATACCGCATATATGCATAAAATGGATAAAATCAGGTGAAAACTTGCCCCAGCCCCCATATAACTAATATCAGGATTTTCAAACATTCAGTTGACTTTACTCCTTATATATACCATATAAAAATAAAGCTAAGTCAGTCTATGAAACGTAATAAAATAAAAAATTTGATTGAATTCCATTCAGGATTTCGTCGAATAATGAATTTGTAATTCTTTCGCTACAATTTTTAATATTGTCAACACCGGAAGGTATTTAGCCGGCTTTGATCCTTGCAAGTTGCAAGAGTATAAAACAATCGGTAACACCCGAACTTAGCGCTTTCTTACTTGTTCTATTTTAAAAAATGAACTAAACATTTATTATTAATCTATAAATAAAAAATACCAAAAATAAAAACTTATATAAAACTGAAAGTAAAAAAATATGTCTTTAAAAATTTATAAAATGTGGATCAGCTTTGATAATAATGGATAATAACTTAAAAAAGATATTTTAGAAAATAAATGTTTAGGGCACGTACCCTAATGTACAAAATGTGCTCGTTTAGCTAATTTATTTGAAATTATTACGAATATCTGCATAAATTTGTTTATCTGTAACGACGACATATGTATGTTCGAAGAGGCACATGTTTGGAAAATAACACATATAAAATTATGGCCTAATTACTTTTGGTTTAGTATAAAAGTGTTGAATAAAGTTAGATTCACAAAGAAAAGTTAAAGTCTATCGAATTGTCGCAGTAATGAAAGGAATTACTTTGTTGTTGACGTATTTGGTGTATTGTTGGAATATCGATCCGATACGCGCCAATTTGCCGAAGGTATGCCTTGATGATTTATCCTGTGTGCTCGGCAGATATATGAGTGGCTATGAGAGCTATTCATTTGAAGCTTTCTTAGGCATACCATTCGCCAAACCACCCATCGGCGATTTGAGATTTAGCGTAAGTAAGAAGCATATGCCTCGCACAAGCAATGTTTGATTGTAACAGTCTATTTATAATCTAATTAAAGAATCCTGAAGGAGCGGAACTATGGAATGGCACCTTATCAGCAATATATCCTAAGCCTGATTGTGTACAACGTGATTATACCAAAGTATCAAAACCGATCAGCGGTTTAGAGGATTGCTTGTACTTAAACATATATCGTCCTTTGGTACGAATTAGTTTCCCGGAATTTCTGTCCCACATTAACCACAATGTCTGTTTATTTTTGGCTGCAGCACGGTGCCGGTGGGGAATTGCCAGTAATGTTCTATATACACGGTGGTGGATTTTTCGCCGGCTCACCGAGTCCCAAGAGTTTTGGTCCGCAATATTTTATGGATACGAGTGATGTAATTCTAGTAGTGCCCGCTTATCGCTTGGGTCCATTTGGTAAGTGATAACGATGTTTTGGCCAACCGGTTTGAATACAAAGCAGATTATTTTTCATTATAAAATTATATATCTCTATAACTATAAAGCTACATCTGTCAAATTGTTATCTTTATATGAACACCTCTTGAAAAATATATTAATAATATTAAATATCCGATATAAAGTTAAGTGCTTTGAAATTTTGGATCAGCTAATTTCTGAAATATTACAAATTTTCAAGCTCGGCTGAAATATTTTTTAACAATAGCTATTATTTCAAGATATTTCGAGATATCCAAGATAATCTTATTATTAATGCCATTATTATTTCTATTATTGTGTTACTTTCAACAGGTTTCCTATCTACTAACGATGAAGAGATGACGGGAAATTATGGGCTTAAAGATCAGAAATTAGCACTACAATGGGTTAATAAGTACATTTCGGCTTTTGGCGGTGATCCCGATCGTATTACAATTTTCGGCCACAGTGCTGGTGCTTCAGCCGTTCATTTACACTTAATGAATAACAATCAAGAGGGTAATTTATAAAGACATAAAGAATATACGTCATATTTGGAAGTACTGTTGTTTGATAAAATTTCCAGGTCTATTCAGTAACGCTATTATGATGAGTGGCACCGCAAACTCACCATTCGCTTTGCCATTAAGCGATCCGAGAGGCCAAGTCGTTAAATTGGCTAAAGCTGTTGGTGTAAGAGAAGCTGAGTACCTAAGTTCCGCTGGTCTAGTTCACGCATTGCGATCGATCAAACCTAAAACCTTGCTAAGAGCTGTTGATGATTTTAAAATTTTGGCTGAGCAACCAGCTGTAATATTCCGTCCGAATATTGAAAAAGACGACTGGCCTGGTGCATTCTTAAAAAATGACCCAATAGATCCAACCATACCGCTTGGAACAGACATTGATATTCCTTGGTTTATTGGTAATGCACCTTCCAAGGGTGAGGGTTTGGTTATTGCACTTCGATTGACTAATAATAAGAAATTGCGCGAAGAGTTCAATGAAAACTTTAATAAAAGTCTAAACATTACATTGGACTTACCTCTTCAATGCGATAATGAAGAAGTGATAGATACATTGGTAACAGAGTATATGGATGGTAAACACAATTTGAATGATGATACATTAAATGGCTTTTTGGAGGTAAATAAATATGAAATATCCTTGCATGATGAGGTAATTATTTTCAATCTTTGTTTCCTTTTTAGCTTTTGGGTGACGCTCATTTCATATATCCAACTTACAGACTTTTAAAATATAACCTCAATTCTAGTCGCACTGATTTTAAAGGAATCATACATTTTGACTATCGCGGACCCTATTCATATTCGAAAATATTTACAAATAGCTTAAACAATTTTGGCACTGCACACGTTGATGATTCGCTGTTTCTGTTTGAAGGGCCACGCGCGGTGTCGAAAGGTTATTCAAAGAAGTCTCGTGAGGCAGCTTTGGTTAGACGCTATGTGAGGCTGTTTCAGTCTTTTGCCACGAATGAGTAAGTGGATCTAAATATGTGTCTAAATAAGTATATAAATTAGTGTTATGTTTCCTTTTTTTAGTTATTCAGATGAATTTGCTAACATCGAAAAATGTAATAATTCAAATTTTCCGAATTGTGAATATTTGTCGATCGTAAAAGATGAGGAACCGTTCAAAATTGGTAATACTTGGAATATTGAACGAATGAGAATTTGGGAAAAACTATATGATTCGTGCTAAATTGCTTTTTGGTAATAAAGCCAAAAATAAAGTCATACTTATACTTGACTGTGTTAAATCGGAATACAATGTTAATTATTATATACATTGTTCGGATTCATAAGAGCGAGTCATTCATTCAAACCCGCCATCTTTTTGTTCAACCACCGTGCCGTTAGGGTGCTGTGCTATACCATATCTTCATGACAACGAAAATACTTTGTATCTTTGTAACCTTTTTAAGTTATCGCCAAATATTTAACAATTCAAAAAAAAATAATCCATCCATCATATAGTCTTTATTACTTCTGCTCGTAGTATCTGTGGTATGTGGTGATGCCACTTAAATAAAGTCCAAACACTTTCTTGAGGAATATTCAATTGAATTTATTATTGCTTTCAATAAACATATGTTTTTTAATCAATTAAAAATCATATATGGTAAGTCTTTAAACCCCTCTATATTATCTCTTTGCGAAGTTTTTGCTTGTATAAAAATGAGAGATTACTAACAATTAAGTAAACCAAAAATGATACACAAGCAAACTCAAATCTTAAAATTTGGTATTTCCTTGATCCCGTAACCGATTACCAGGAGGACCTCCGGAAAAAACTTTTTGGCGGTGAGGAAGATTTTTCTGCTTAAAATAATCTAAAATCTAAAAACCAAAAATTTTTATTAATATTATTGTAATGATCGCAGAACCAGACAAAATTTTGTTTTTGACAAAATGGCGGTTTCCAAAAAAAAACTCGGGTTTTGTGAAAAAGGTTACACTCCAGAGGCTTCAAAAATTATTATCAAAAACCAGAAAATATTCTCAAATATATGTATGTACATTCGAAATATAATTTACAAGTGGACGTTACATCTCAAGCTACAAACACTTTTAACCTCTAGGGGTGTGGTCTAGCCGCTACCATTAACTTATTAGTCTGACACGTGAATACAAAGATTCACGTTTTTCTCAAAAATAAGGTTGTTAATCAATGCATTCATATGCATATAAATAAGTACATAATTGTACTTTTGACCCATTTATTTAATAGTATTTGTTTGCATTGTAGCCCTTATAGCCACGGTAGTCAAAAGGTGGGCGTTGTAAATAACGTTTCAATGAAATTGCAAATATGGTGTCTTATTTTTACGCATATATGAATATTTATATTATATTCCCTACAAGAACAGGTACAGTCATCTGACCGGTAATATGACAGTCATAGCTGAAAAAATTTTGTAGGCTCGCAGAACAAAGTTTCTATCATTTTCTTAAGAGCCTTGTGCAAAAACTCATGTAAACAAATGTATGTGTGTGAGTTTGCATATCTCTGTAACAGATGTACATACGGATTGATTCACTATACATACCGCCCACTCTCATGTCTTTTTCTGAGTAATTGCTGACCATAAATCGATCATAGCTGAAAGTTTTCAGTTATGACTGTAAATCTATCACAAGTGAAAAATTCTATTCCGCAGTAGATAATATAATTTTTATTTCTTTAATAAATTCAAAACTTGTAATTAAAATTAGTTATAATAATATGCATAAATAAAAAAAATTAGTGCAACATAAATATAATTAAATAATATATTATGGAAAAAAAATTTTCACTTAATTCCATTATTGCTCCTTTTAAAAGCCCTGTTGTACTTGTTTCTCCACTTCGAAAATATTTGGGAATTTAAAAATGACTAAATAAAAATGAAAATTAACTAAGAATATAATTTTATTTGAAACTTACGTATATTATATTTGAAAACAACTCCTTCGTTATTTATTTATTTTTTTTAACACAACAATAGTTATTGCACAGAAGCACGCAACACTTTTGGTTTATCGCACGAAATAACAGCTACATAAGTATTCCACAACTTCTCGAAACCTCTATGGAAATGTATGTTGCCTCTGTTTGACGTATACAGAATTTGCTTTTGGAAGAATAGTTAATATTGACAATTTTTTTACTGTTCATTTGACTGTCAGTACTGACATAATAAATGTGAGTGTATTGGTGAATCCATTAGCAGTTTCTTGTAGGGTTATTAAGAGCATATATACATATGTGTGTATGCGTGAAGCATTTCGGAGTATGTTCAATAAAAATGCGACATTGAAAATTTTCAAGCTCACACGCGCACGCCTTCGAGTAGATTATGCGTGTAAATATAGTATGTATATACTTGTGCATGTCTACGACATTAAGGGCACCAGGCGTTGGAGCATTATCTACAAGAAGGCATTGAAATTTGTATGCACAAAAAAAGGGAAGCCGACAAAATCGCTGTAACACAAATGCACACATGACTACTAAGCTGTGTAACAACGAGTTGATAATCACAGAAGAATCAAAACGAAATAAATAATGTGAAATAAAGTTCATTTAAATGTACAAGTGGTGCAACTGCTTGTGCAGCGATCATTCCGGTTCATATTCAAGGACACGACTTGCTGTTGCACTTGCGATGCGCTTATATTGATGCAATTTTTCATTATTTATATGCTCATGCATTCATCCATACATTCGTCTGTGTAGTAAGATATAATCGGTGATATTATGCGTAGGAGCTATTGAAACTCAGTTATCCGATATGCAAGTTAAGAAGGTGCTTAAATTGAGGTGTCAGAGAATTTGGTCGTGGAGTTTCAAACAAATGTATATACATAAGTACATGTAGGTATATGTACTTATATATGTACGTGCATATACTGCAAAGTAAAAAGGTGTATTCCTGGAAGTATATAACTTTTATTTCAAATAAACCATTGCGACGGCGTCTTGTGAAGACTATTCTGTTGTTTCAATTTTGCACCATTTTCGGTATTATCAGCTTAATTATTAGTTCTCAACTCAGTCTGTAACTGAGTAACTTCTTTTTCAGCATAGTTCATTGACTTTCTCCAGCAGTTATAAGTGTGTAAATAATTATCTAGGTGATCCCACATGCTGTAAAGCTTATTTAACCATTCTCCATGAATTAGCCTTCGATAATTGATATTGAAAACACGAAGACTAATAATGCGTTCGAATAAAAATCCCACCCGACAATAGATTTTTGTGTATGCAAAGGCCCTGGTAAACTACAATCTTGTTCAAAACTATAGCAACTTGTTTACTTTAGTGCTCTTTAAGCTAGAAATGGGTCTCATTGAAGTTAAAAACTAGAGAGGGAACACTCAAACAAGCGTTGTACGTGGAGTTTTAAACCCACATTAAGAAAAGTGCCACGAATATTTTTATTTATGAGTTCTGCTCACCGCCGCCAAACCGCAGACCGAATCAGCTGATACGACCTATCTTATGAGAGCACAATGTAAATGAACACGCACCACCGCATCTACCGTCCGCTTCTACAGACCGTACAGTAGGATAACCACGAAAATTGGATTTTCCCCATAGAAACGAGTGAGCTGATTGCTCTCTTGTTTCCCTAACTTATAAATAAAGCTGTAAATAAAAAAAATAAAATGCTCAAACTTCGGTTGTACCGAAGCTAGCATACTTAAATGAACTTAATTTTGATCGTTCAGTTTGTAGGGTAGCTATATGATATTACCGAATTTCGAGAAGATATTTTGTCAAATAAAAAAGTTTTTCATACAAGAACTTTATTTTTATCGTTCAGTTTGCATGGTAGCTACATGTTATTGTGCTCCGATATCGGCGGTTCCCACAAATGAGCAGTTTTTTTTGGAAAGAAATGGAGGTGCGCAAAATTTTAGAGCAATATCTCAAAAACTAAGGGACGCTAATCATTTATGTTGTATTGTATATATGTCTGTTTTATTGGGTGTTACATACTTCGTTTCAAACTTAATATACCCTGCTTAGGATATAATAATCGTAGCTCCTCCTTACTCAACTAAGTGTTATTTTGTCTCATAAAACGTCGGTTTGGATTGTGCTAGTTATGAAATAATCGCAATATCACAACAGCGGCGTTATCGTATTAGTAGGGAAAGACTAGCATGCTGGTCTAATGATATTACAATAGGAACATTGCTATCTAATTCACTTCTTTCTAATTTCTTTCATTTGGATAATTTTTTCCCACATTGCTAAGCGTTTTATTATTTACTTTATGCATTCCAGCTGAGCACCAAACCTGCATATGTGAAGATAAGACATTTCAAGTAAAATAACCCTACAAGAACAGTGAGAATCATCTGACTGGTCATTTGACAGTCACAGCTGAAAAAATTTGGTCAGCGCGCAGAACAAAGTTTCTATCATTTTCTTAAGAGCCTTGTGCAAAAATTCATGTAAACAAATGTATGTGTGTGAGTTTGCATCACTCTTTAACATATGGGGACTCGGAATTGATTCACTATATATCTATACCGCTTACTATCATGTCTTTTTCTGAGTCATTGCTGACCACAAATCCATCATAGCTGAAAGTTGTCAGCAACAAAAATATAATTAAATAATAAATTATGAAAAGAAATTTTCACCTAATTCCATTATTGCTCCTTTCAAAAGCACTCTTGTACTTGTTTCTCCACTTCAAAAATATTTGGGAATTTAAAAATGCCTAAATAACAATGAAAATTAACTAAGAATATAATTTTATTTGAAACTTACGTATATTATATTTGAAAACTCCTTCGTTATTTATTTATTTTTTTAACACAATAATAGTTATTGCACAGAAGCACGCAACACTTTTGGTTTATCGCACGAAATAACAGGTACATAAGTATTCGACAACTTCTCGAAACTTCTATGGAAATGTATGCTGTCTCCTTTGGACGTATAGAGAATTTGCTTTTGGAAAAATCGTAAACATTGACAGTAATTTTACTGTTCATTTGACTGTCAGTACTGATGTAATAAATGTGAGTGTATTGGTGAACCCATCAGCAGTTTCTTATAGGGAATAGCGCATTTGATAGACCCATATATTTAGAAAAAAAATGTATGTAAAATATATGAACTGTACATATATATGTGCTCATTACAATCTCGTTTATCAAATATTTTGAATTTATAGCGTGTAAATATCTTTAGTGGACATATTTGTGTCAAGCATATGTTGCAGTCAAGTTAGCCAAGGCAACGCTACAATCATCCAAAAAATAGTTCAGATCGAACCACTATATAATATAGTTTCCATATAAACTGAACGATCATAATCACAGTTCTTGTTGTTCTGCAAAAGTTATTGTCCAAAGCAACGCTATAATCTTCGAATAAATGGTTTAGAACGGGCCGATATAGCATATACATAGCTCTCGTACAAACTGAGCGATCAAAATTAAGTTCTTATGTAGAAACTTTTTTATTTATGAAGGGTATTCTACCCAGCAAACGAAGTTAACGTTTTCTTTTATTTTGTCAAGTTTTCCATTTATGATATCGTTCTAGTGTCTTTGAAACTTTTTTCGCTGGTATTTTAAATCATGAACATATGAGTTTTACACTTCTATGATGTTTTTTTGAAAAAGAAAAGAAAAAAAAATGTCATAAGGTACATACTGCCCTAATGAGCATTAATAAGCACCAATATGTATGCTTTGTTTTTGTGCTTAATACGTCACAATTTTTCCATGAGGCAGCTGTTAGAAGTTCGACTTATTCTTATTAAATTTCTCTCCGTAATCTGAACTTTCGACCACAACTCGGAAGTAATGACAATACCATTGAAATTCTACTGATATGACAAAATTCTTTTCTGAGATACTACTGAGCCTCTAAAACATGATCTAAACACTGTTGCAGACATTTGTTGAATCATAACAAAAAAATATTAAGCAAATGTTTCTTTTACAAAATTGTTATCTCGGCATTTTCACAGCTTTTGAAACGCTTATTTTAACAATCCCATAGCTATTGTAGGTCTTAAATTTCATGTTCCCGCAATAGAGGGTTATGCTGAAGAGCACATATGCTCTAACATACGACACATTCATATCTATAGAAAATAGTAACATAAAAAAGTAATCATATGTACAATAAGTAAGAAGATATTAAGAAATTTCTAAAGGCTTTACTACAAGTATCACACTCCTTGTGAGACAGTGCGGTGGCGAGTACTCACAGTTATTGCTACCACTATACCAGAGTATACTCATCTATATGTGCCACAAATGGAGTTTAGCGATAATATGCGCTATGAGTTGGTACTGTCCGATGCCAATGCCTACGTACGTTTCATGCAGACAAGCACACACATGCATAAATCGTTGATCATGATATTCGACTATGCGCTCCAGTGATAAAAGGCCCCAACGAAGCGAACAACTTTTCAGTAGGCAAATTGTGCCCGAATTAACTAGTTTACTTGTTGGAGCAGTTAATGATAACTCGAACTCGTGCCGCTATCGAATGCGCATTGGTTTAAATTTTTCTAATTAATTGGTGAATTGATTTAAGATAAGCACATCTTGAAATTATAGTTGAGTGTGTTAAATTTTGAATTGGATACTAATGTGTATAAATATATTTTTATTTTTATAAAAGTATAAATTACTATCTTCTAATTGTTCAAGAGGTTGTACTTGTGATTTATGTTATGCCTTACTTTTGACCAAAATATCGGCAAAGTGACTTACGAATAACATTGACTTTTTATGATTGTTTATTGAAGTGGAGGCGTTTGCAAAGTGTTAAACAGTGTTGGATTTATTTAAAATTGCACATAAAATGTTCATGTTCTTTAACTTGCAACGCTTAATCCAATTCTCCAAACACTTATATATGTAATATAAGCCTTGGCTGGGATGGCCTTCAGTGCCTGCAGCGAATTTAGGTTTTTGCGGTTTCGGGTCATTTTTACAGCCTCATTCGCTAGATTTTTGGACAATTTCGACATCATTTTCATAAACCCACGTACACACCCCAAAACTCTTCTGTAATAATTTCCCCGATTCGATAGTCGTGATTTCATTGGAAAAGCCAAATGCCAAGCAAACTCCTTGTTAATTTTTTTTCATAGTAAAAATCGCAAGACAGCCTAGCCTAGGTCATTTTTGCTCAAATGGTAGACCATCCTCTATTTGACGTTCGTGTGCAAGCTTAAAGGGTTAGAGATGTATTGCACTTCAAATATTTTCGATTAATGGAATTTTACGGACATGTTAGGGTTTCGATTTTGTCCATTTATATACCTATAATACCAACCTAATTAGATCTATTTATTGTTCGTACTTACTTACGAATAGTATGTATATAATTAAAAATATAAATATTTTTAAAATATTGTATTATGTCATTGCCCAAAAAGCTTTCATGGAATTCCGTTTTCTATATTATGTATAATCCTAGGCTAAATTTTCAACATTTTATCAGACCAATTCCATGTACCAGGGTTTTGAGATGTTAAGACTTTCAAAACTTTTTGAGGTTGGATATTGATTGTTATGATAATCTTTCGTAATGATAAGAATGAACTGGTTTAGATTTTTCTACAAAATTGACGAAACTAACCATTCAGATGTTAAAAACCTCGCAAATAGCTCCTCTACGGTATACAATATACATATCACGAAAACTCTCAACAAAAATACGCTTTAATTTCTCGCGCTAATCTAGAGTGCAATGTCTTACTACTATTTTCAGCTGATTTGACTTTTAGCACTATATTCAGTTATTGTTCTCGGAAACTATGGAGTTAAAGATTCAGAGCTGTTGTCTGTACAGTTTCGGTGAATATTGTAGACTTTTAGTATTCTTCAGGAAAATAACATAACATGTATGATGGAAAGATTGCAAGTGGTATTTCATAACCTATAAATAAGTATAATTAAGAGCTATCGCTTGCTAATATTTTCTCAAACATTCGGTGTTCCGGTGTTCTGCCCGTTAATACTTTCCCGAAAATAACCAACACTTTTTTCATTCGTTTAGTGTGTGAACCTTAAGTTGAAGATCTCCAAAATTAAATGAAAATAGTTTTATGAACATAAAAAAATTATTTAATAAATAATATATAAATTAACATAATTATAATAATAAGTTCAAAAAAATATGTCTTTTCATATAAATACATATGTATATACTTAAGAGTAAATGTTTGCAATAATCACAATAAATTTATGAAAATCATCAAAATTTATTATTTACATGAAATGTATGTAATAATCCGATATATAATTATAGGTATTTAATTTATACCCTTTTATGCTATACGAAATGCACCCTAAAGCCTATTATAGCTTCGGTGCAGCCGAAGTTAATGCTTTTTCCTGTTTAATTTAACAATACTGCCCAAACTGGGGTGCTAACTGTACAAGTAATGAAATTTATTTCAAGATCGATACTTTTTCGTACTAAACGACTTGCAACTCAACTTCGCGTTGAATTTCGCTTCAACACTTGTAAAGTAATGCACGCGCCGACATCCGAGTACATTATTATAACATATCATTACTTTTTACACTAGTAATTCCTCGTTATGTGCATTTCCGCAATAAATTGCCGTAATAAAAATAATTAATAATCCGTAAAATTGAATTATTTAATACTAAGCGCATGCCGCAATTTGTTTACACGTGTTTCCCAGTCGGCATTGCAAGTGAAACTTGATCGATTCTGTCGCACAGTGAGTTTAATTCATAAAAATGCCGATCAATTTTATCTAAAAATTTTGTTGTTTATATTATTATTGATGGAGAATTTGAAGTAATATTGTCTAAACGGAAACAACCGCTTTATATATTGTTATACTATCGATATTTGCAAGATAATATAAATATGGCTATATTTTATTATAAAAATATTGAACTTAACTATTAGTTGTATGACAGCTTAATCTTTGTGATTTGAAAAGATATGGGCCAAAATTTCATATTTGAACAATTAGAGGCTAAAAAGAAACAGATATGTGGGCATAGCTAGACCCACGTAAATTACCTTCCTTAGTGGTTTTGATACAATGTAAAGAAAATCTTATTCCAAGTGCGTAGTCTTTTTAAAAAAATGTAATATATATCTTCTCCTTCCTTATGTAGAATCGAATGAACTTTTATTCTTCGCAGTATAATCTTTACGAATAAGTATAGACCACTATTTGTGAGCAAACGAGGCGAAAGTGACTACTGTTCAAAGAAAGTGCAGCTTTTCGTGCAAGCGGGTGTGAATGATGTATGACTATGAGTTAGAGAGAGGCCTATTCCAAAGCTTAGCACCTAATGAGAGTAGGAAAAAATAATAATTATATTTACTTATAAATCAAACTAATTCCTTTTAAATTGTAATATTATCACCTGATTGTTATAAATAGTAATTTCTTTGTAATATAAATACAAATTACATTAACGCTATAGTATGCGGGTCCGTAGAGCGCTTACGATTATACTAAAAGTAGTAATAAATCTTAGAAAACGACCCCTCGTCAACATTTCATACATACACACAAGTCACACATTTGAACTTACATATACATATACTCACACACATATTAAGTATTCGGCCAATAGCTAAAGGGGCTATTCATTGTTGTCGCCGGTGTTGTTGGTCTATTTTTTTGCTTACTACTGTTGGCGCCTATTAAATACTCAGCAAAATCAGCGAGTTTTTAAATCAGAAGTGTTTGGCTAGCCAGAGTAGACGGTTGCCTTATAAGAGCTACAAGTATAAACATATTCGGTAGAATTGGAGTTGAATCGGTATGAAGGATAACAATATATTGATCTGCAAATTGAACTAAAAGAAGTGCAAACTGTGCTCTGTATACTTTTACTGATAATTTCTTCAAACTATGAAATAGTGCAACAATATTCAACTTACAAGTATATACTTTATAGTACCTGAGCTATAGCTTAACTAGTTTGAATGATGTGAAAAATAACTTCAAGCAGTCAAAAATTAGTTTAAAAAGTAATTATGGAAGGATCATTAATACCAGACGGAGGAAGTAACTCAGCATTCAATACCGACTCTCGAGTATATTTCTCATATGAAAAAACTTATTATGAAATCCATTCAACTAGTGAAGTTTTTCAGATTGCCGGAAAACACTAAGACGGCATCACAAGGGGTAGGGAAGAGAATTGTTTTCTTTCGATTCTATTTCTACTAATGAAGCCTCTTGCGTGGCTCCATATTACATTTCTTAGAGGAAAAGTTACTGACTAAGCTAACTTAACATTTGCAGAGGTTAGATTGATTACTAAGTAAACATAAAAGAAAGTAGAAGCACTATATGTTAGGTTTGATTACGTGACTTAATATTTGAAGCTAGCATACTCAAAAAACTGAAGTGCCATGTGTAATCCCAAAGTGTTATTGTGAAGGATATGGGATACTATATAGAACTTCTTTTAATAGAAACCGACTATTTGTTGAAGCGTTGGCAGTCCTTGAGTTAAGCTGAATTTGAAGCAACTACTTTCGTTAGCAAATTATTTTATTATTGAAATTATTAATATGAAAGCTATATAAGTTATATCGAGTTAAGTAGTAATCCTACTATAATGATTAGAAGTGAGCACTTACACTACGAAAAACCTAGATTCACGACCAATTTTGGTCAATATAAAAGAAGTTTTCTTTAAAGGCGGAGAGACCAGCAGGCATTTTCAAGCTAGTTTGTATATTTCATTCTTGCAGAGTAGGAGCTTTGATATATTGAGTAACTAGCTGTAGCTACGCCCTCAACTAAAATAATTTGAAGGAAAGACATTACACAAAAATTCAATTGATTTTGAATATTTTTATTGAGTTTGTTTATCTATCGAAAATTGATCATACAGATACCTTCTTTGGTTCATACACAACAAAATGATCCAATGCATAGCATACGATTCTATAAAGGACATACAGGCAAACATTCATTAATATAATATATATGTATATAGATACCCAGTCAAAAATAAAGCTGAGATGTAAGCTCAATGAACTATAGCGAAAGTTGTGCAAACAAATAATTGATTGTTTGCAACAAACCAATCCATGTGTTAAGCATATTTCATTCATTCATATTTATATTTATGAATGAGTTCCATAATTAGTTATTTTTCACAAACACCTGTCCATAAATTGTTTCGAGTGCGCACTAATCAATGACGGAAATTTCCGGGTATACCGAGTTGCTAATAATAACAACTAAGTGGGTGTAACGGGTGTAACCGAACATATAATACTCTCACAATTTGTTAGGATCAAAGCCCGGGAAATTGCTTCAGGTGTTGTTGCGTAGGGCGTTCTCTTAATTTCATTGTTATATTTCACAGATTGAGCGGTATTTTCGGTAGAAGGTCAGCCATAGACACTGGGGTTCACATATTTGACATGCGGAAGCTGGAAAAGCGATGATCCGATCTCGACAATATTTAGACGTAAAATGGTATGCCTTGAAGTTATTATTTGTGCAACGTCATTTGCTCCCGATTTAAGTATTAACTGTAAAGTGAGCGATTCAGAGGGGATTAAAAATTGCAATATATGAGAAGTAAACGTGATTGTGATCCCCTTTTCACAATGTAACATAAGAATGCCTAAATAATAAGTCTACTACTTGCTGAGGTATAGGATTTCATCTAAAGGTGGGCGGTGCCATGTCCTTTGTTAAATTTGTACACCGATTTCTTTGAAACCTTTAAGCACCATCTTACTTGTTAAATATAATGCTTCTGATGTATTTATTTAGCGAGTTATGGCGTACTTAGTAGTTTTCAACATAATCGTTACATGCGGATAGTTGTATTATTCAATTTCAACCATTTTCACAATGTCTAAGAAGGCTTCAAAAGAATGGCTTACGAGGTTTTTGCCTAATGCCTATTAGCAGGCGGGGCAAGGCACAATTTTGAAACATTTTCAGCCCACAGGTGTCGCTCACTGCTGCGCTTACCTGTATCAAATTATAACTTTATTTGGAGTTAAGTCATAGCACTTTATAGGTTTTAAATTAATGGCATTGTGTGGGCGTGGCAATGGTCCGATTCCGTCTATCTCCCTCAGTCACATGTGTATCAAGTTCCAGAATGATATCTCTATTTTTATTCAAGTTATCCTTTGCACGGACAGACAGTCAACTGGAATTCAATTCGTCTTTTTATCCTGGTTATTTAATGGATTTCGTAAAAAGCTTGAATATGTTTTTTAATTTTGAAACCGGCACAAAAGTGTATTTGCTAATTTTTCAAAAATATGGGAGGATTTTGAAACATACTTTTTCTGACGTTGAAAACAATCAACTATTTTTAGATCTAAATATTAAAATAGCTCTGGGTAAGCAAATAATATGCGAAGAAAAATGTACTTGTAGGATGCAAAAAGAAAAAAAAATTACTTTAGCTAAACAATAAAAGAGTCTTGAGTGACTTTTTTATAAAATACAATTTTGATTAGTAAGAGATTTGTCTATAAAAATTTGGTGGGCAGATGAGTTAACCACTTTGAAACCATGTAATAGAAAAGAATTTAGCCTGGCTGAACTTTATTTATTGTATGATTTTTTTGCAGCTTGGCGAAAGTGAGACAAAAAGAAGGAACAAAGAGTACATACATATAAATATGGTATAATCCGTTCGGTCAAGACGAACTTGTAGACGCGATCTCGGCGACAATAACGCCTGGCCGAAGTAAAGTGCTGCTGATGCTCAGACGTTTCAAAAACAAAAACCAAAAAAAAATCACATTAAAAAATAAACAGAACATCATGACTGCTTCGTTGGCAGCAGCAGAGGTGTCACTACTACCGAATGCCACCCTGCTACCAACCATACTTCAATCAACGAATTTATGGCAGACAATTTTCATGATCTCCATATTGACAACTATAATATGTAGTCAAACAACAACAACAGTAATGGCGCACACACCACCCACCGAAGCACCGTTGTTTAACCAGAATTCGGCTTTGCCGAAAGTTTGCCTTTACGAAATGGGTTGTATGCAGGGCAAACATATGCCTGGTTTAGGTGCGCACAATTTCGAAGCATTTCTGGGAATACCGTACGCTTTACCGCCAGTGGCTGAGCGGCGCTTTGCGGTGCGTTGAATTAATGCGAGATAAAGAGATGATTATTTTAATGTCGTTGCTTGACTTTTGTAGATACCCAAAGCATTTCCACGCTGGTGGGGTATTTTGGACGCGACCGCGCCGAAGCAGAATTGTGTGCAAAAGAATTACATACTACCGAATCCGGTAGTGGAAGGCGTCGAAGATTGCCTTTACTTGAATATCTACAGACCAATAGTAAGTGAGTGCACCCGAGAAGAGGGACTTTACAGGTTGCGCTGATATTTCATGACAGGGTCTCACATAATTTAGAAACATTGTCGACGAAGTGTTTCAAAAATACGATCGGGGGTTAGAGAAAAATTTCGAAAAATTAGATTTTGATGATTTGGTCGGACTCGAAGTCACGATCAATAGGAATTTTATTTTCAGTCAGTGCAACCTTGTATTGCACCACTTTTGGCTTAAGGAATTTAATTTGAATTAGAAGTTATTCTATAAAATGAAATGTCTTCCCGCTAGCCAGACTCCAAACAGCTGCTGCCGGTTATGGTTTATATGCATGGTGGCGGTTGGTTTAGTGGCACTGCCAGTCCACTATTACATGGTCCTGAATATATTATGGAAACCAAAGAGGTTATCTTAGTCTCGATCGCTTATAGATTAGGACCGTTTGGTGAGTATGGAGCTCTTTTACTTATTAGTAACAGTAGAACTTTCCTTTCTAATATTGACTTTTCTTACTCTAGGCTTTCTCTCTACGGACGATGCTAATATGCCCGGCAATTTGGGTCTTAAAGATCAAAATTTGGCACTTCGTTGGATTAAACGCAATATCGGTGCTTTTGGTGGCGATCCAGAGAAAGTAACCATATTTGGACAAAGCGCTGGTGCCATTTCCGTGCACCTACACATGTTGAGTCGTCAATCCGAAGGTAAGTATGCTCGAAGGCTGCCTACGAGATTATGATCATTATAATATAAGAAAAATCGTTTTTGTTTCAACTTTTAGGTCTATTTCGTAGCGCAATCACAATGAGCGGTACCGCGAATGTACCATTTGCTATTAATGATGCACCGCTGCAACAGACCCGTGACATCGCTAGATTTTGTAATATCAGTAATGTGAAAGAACTGAGCACTGTTAAACTCACGCGCGCTTTACGTGCGTTGGACGCCAAGGACATACTTAATGCGGGAGATAAACTCAAATATTGGAATGTGGATCCCATGACGAATTTCCGTCCAATCGTAGAGAAGCATAGCGACAAGCATGCATTTCTTACACAACACCCGGTGAAAATAATGAATGAGGGTAAATATACGCCTGTGCCATGGCTGAACGGTGGGGTACCGGGTGAGGGGGCAGTTCGTGTGTTCTCAATCTTAGCCAATGAAACGCTAAGACAACAATTCAATGCGAACTTTCATGAGCTGTTCGAAAAGTTGCTCGAATTTCCAGCACAGTTTACGCGTGCGCAGTTAACATTAAAGACGCAGTTGGTCATAAATGAGTACTTTGGTGGACGATCGGTAATCGATAATGCGACCGCGCAGGGTTTTCTTGACGTGAGTATTTGAGATATTCTATGATTTTGAAGTGATCTGAAGAATTTATTTGTGTGTTTGTTACAGTGCATCAGCGATCGCGGCTTTCATCATCCCTACTACAATGCCATCCGCGCTTATGTGCATACAGTCGATGTGAAAAAGTATCCAGTCTATTTGTATAAACTCAGTTACAAAGGTGATCATAGCTTTACGAGCATTTACACGGGTGGCGTGCCAATCGGTGAATTCGATGCGGTACATTGTGATGATCTAATTTATACATTCCGTGCGCCAGTGATATTTGCCGACTTCAAGGAGGACTCGGCAGATGCGGCTCTAGCCGCGCATTTTTCTCGGAATCTTGTTCATTTTGTCAAATATGGGTGAGTTGTACGTTGAATATAATCAAGGTATTTTCAAGTAACGCAGGCAGATCTTGATTTTGGCGTCGCATATAAAATCAATGGTCCATGCTATTGTTACTTGAAGAGATGAGTAAGCTCAAAAGTAAAATGGTTTCACTGCGTTTTCATAAAGTCACCCATAAAAAATTTGATTTCATGAAAATTATGGTAACAGTTATCTTTCGGGGAATCGGTTATATAGGATTGACTTCTTTAAAAACATATTTTTCTGAGATTATAATATTGTTTTTGGATATATGTACCCATCAATTATTACACGCCCCACCTTTTTCTTCCAGCAAACCGTTGAGCGCAGACGCCTTAAAACCTTGCACGGCCACTACATTTGACCAGAAATCGGATGCAATTTGTGATTATCAAGAATTTTCGAACTCTGGCAATGATTCTTTCAGAACTTTCACAAACAACAAGTTTAACGTGAAGCGTGCAAAACTATGGAATGCGATTCTGGAAATAGAGGATTAGTTGAAATTTGCCTGAGGCTCATTAGAGCAATTATTTGTATAGTTTTCACATGTAGTATCTTAAAAAAGTGAGTACACAACTCACGCACGTTGAGATTTCAGTATTAGCATTTAGATTTTTTATTGAACATTTATATATAATATATTTATATAGTTTTTAATGTCATAGTGAACTTTTGTAGAAAAATATGTATTTTCTAATTTAGTTATACTGCATATATCATAAGATAATACATATTTATATACAAATTACATGCACTGATATATACCGTTCTATTGTATTATTAGTTTTTCCTTTGTTTATTTACATATTATAATATGTAAACCCAGTACTCTACTCTAACTACTGATATTTTTTATTGCCATAAGTGTATCTCATAAAAAATTGTTTAAATAAAGCTGCCAAGCTAAGCGTTGGCATGCTTGTATTGACTCGAAAGAAGCCTATTTTGAAGGCGATAATAAATATTTGTATTAAAATACGTAAAAATATATCTTTTTTATCTGACAGGGTCAAATATGATCTTTTCATATTGGTCTCTCTTCTTTTCTCTTCTAACGGCTGATGTGTTATACTTGTATGTTATGGGAAAATTACATTCGGAGTGTAAAACTCATGAGTGCTCCAGTTCTACTACATTACTATCGATAGAAGCATTCACTGAACGAAATAGTTTAAAACTGAAGAATTTTGTTTTTTCATAGAGTTGTATACATTTTCTAACCTCTGTTGTTGTATTCTTAAAGTACACACCGCCAATAGATCCTCTTAAATCATACCTAAATTTAATCGCCAAAGAACCTCTATGCTCTTTAGTAGTCGCATACGTATATGTATATACTTATCTATTAGGACTGATAAAGATTATTACAATCTTACATCTTCTCTTTATCTTCGCTTGATCACTCTATTACTCTCTCTTAAAAGTTTTGTATGTATATTTGAAAGATAAGATATTTCTCGATTTTAATTTTTTATTGGTAATTTTTTCTTATTTTTTATCACTTAAATTAGTTTTAATAAATCTCCTATTTTTGACAATGTTAATTATCCAATATAATTTTACCAATAAATTCTGTTGAATATGCTGCCAAACAGAATACGCCCATGGTTTCACCCTCCCTTGAAAAGCGAATAATAGCAACCATGTACCCCGACAACGACTTACAGGGAGCTTTTTGAATTAAGCGTGTGCTACATTTTAGGAAACGAACATTTATTTCACTGTAGTTTTTTTATCTTACAACCAAATTCGAAAATCGACGTCTTGGTATATACGAAACCACCAAATCAAAGTTTTAAATACATTTTCTTGAATTCTATGTTATGCAAATTAATTGAAATATAGCAAGAAATTCATACAAAATAAAAACCTAATATAAGTATGTTATATGCTATCAATTTCATCGGACAGTTGTGGTATTAATAAAATCTCAAATAAGTCTCTCATTCAATATCAATTTCATCCACACGACTGCGTACGCGATTTTTCTTCTTCGACTTCTTCGTGGGCGACACTGGTGGAACCAGAAAACTTTCTAGAAACTCTATAGTATTCAGGATCGTGTCACGGCTTACATTGCCAATATGATCTCGATCGAAGTAAACTATCGGTTCGTTCGAATTAGCGCAAGTGCAAGGCGTAGAGCGCAGTGGATTAAGCTGCTCAACATCGCTGGTGCTGGTCGTTGCTATGGATGAAATTTTATATTTAATTTTGTGGACAAAAACCAAATAAGGTTTTAGTTTTGTATACTAAGTTAAATTAAGTATTATTATAAATAATTTTGAGTTTTGAAAAAAGAACTAATTAGTGCCTAAATACACTTTTTAAACAAAATATTTAATATTTACCGAAAAGTGGCCGGAAGCACTGCTTAATTTGTATCCACTTTTGGCAGAACTGCTTTATGGCGCTATCGTTTTGTTTGAAAAATGTCCTGGCCGTCGCATCGACGCGTCCTTGCATGAAGGTCGGTATAAATGGCCATTTGCCTTTGGCGGCAAAGAAGCAAACTATATCTGTAGTGATACCTTATTAGCAATAATTTATACTTTTACGTAGCCTTTAAAGCAACCTACACGGTATGTTGAAGAGATGAAAGAAGCCGCGCCGCTGTTCTAGACCAGCTTTCGCTAGTATGCCTCGCTCTTCGGTCTCTAAGCTCGGTCCAAATAAGCGACCTTCCTTTTGACGAGCTTCATCGACGCTTTCTGCCAGGCTAAATGGTATCTCTTCGATGCGAACGCTGCGCAGGTGTGCCTGAGTAAGCGCCAGTTGATAGGAGAGCCAAAGGAGGAAAGTGGGCAACATGCACCAATAAATTTGTTTACCTATTAATTTCATTTTTAAAAAAAATTATTTAAATGTTTTCAAACTTTATTTAAATTCCGTTTTTAAGCGTGATTTGCGTTCGCCTGCAGCGAAATATAAAGTTCAACTGAATGCAGTTATTCGCGAAAGTCCTGTGTTATCCTGCTATACCCTGTTGGTATCTATTGCATGTTATTCACTTTAATTGCAAATGTACGTTGTAGTTATTTACTATGGAAAATGCATGCTTTGCATGTCAGTGACACATTTTTGTTAATTTCTAAGTATGTATAATATACATTGTATACGAGTATATATGTATGTGTGTATGTGAGCAGGGCTTTACATAAATCTCGTTTATGTGCATATAGTTGGAAGGAACAGTCGGGATAAGTTAATGGGACTAAAGAGCAATGAACCGTACGCGGAAATCAGTGTTAGATGTCAAGCATAAATTTGTTATACCCTGAACAGGGCTTGAGCTTGCCACAAAGTTTATAATACCTAAAAGGATACGGCGGAGACCCTATAAACCATATAACCATATATATAACTGATCAGCGTGACGAGTTGATCGATCTAGTCATGGCCGTCTGTCTTTTTCATCTATCTATATATATACAATAACTTAAATTTTTTAGTAATCGATCTGAAATTTTGCACACGTTCTTTTCGCTCCAAGAAGCAGCTCGTTTGTCGGAATCGCCGATATCGGATCACCACAGCATATAGCTATCATACAATCTGTACGATCGGAATCAAGTGCTTGTATGGACAACTTTTTCATTAGACGAGATTTCTTTCCGAGATTTGTTACGGTTCATTATCTTAAGCACTGATGCAATCTGGGAAGATATTGTTCTGATCGGGCTACTATAGCATATAGCTGCCATACAAACTAACCGATCAAAATCATGCTTTTATATGGATTCTTTTGTATTTGTGAGGGGTATTATAGCTTCGGCGCAACCGAGGTTAATGTTTTAACGTTTTTTTGTTTTTTTTTTTAATTTAGCTTATTTTATATAACTAGTGACATTTCGCATTGCAGCGTGTTTGATTATGCATGTGATTCCCATTAAAAGTTAATCATGCGCCCTGTTGCTCCTATTCCAGAACCTGAATTTAGTACATAGTATATATCTGCACAGCACGATACAATTTGTCCATTATCGTAACGCCATGTAATCTATCGTGACAACAAATATTTGAATTTTCTACTAATTTTTCAAATATATGAATATTTCCAAGAGAGTCATCAGATTTATCACTTTTTCGGCTCTCACGAAAATAATGTTCGATAGTAACTAATTAATTTATATTTAGTGTGGAGAAGCAGCAATAAATAAAAAATGCAACGTCTTCCCGAATCATTTCTCTTTAAATTTTCACTAAATAAATATTTTTATAGAATGCCAACTTCACTGGTAAATCTTTTTTTGAAGGAAGTTCGGATCGCTATTGCTATAAATATTTGCTCAAATGACAAAAGTTTACTTGAACCTAAACTTAAAGTAGCATTATATTAATGAAACTTTAGTGGAGCTGAACCTCAATAAGAAGAGACCAGCCTCTTGGTTATCCAGTTTCTATTTTTACTTATTTCTAAAAACCTCAACTAATATATTTAATTATTCTCTGTGTATTTGATTGCATATTTCTTCCTCTTTGTGATGGGTGCTTTGATAATATCCAAACAATGACAGATCCTTCAAGCAAATTTTATAAGACACTTTTTTGTTACAGAAATTCACTCGGTTATTCACATGAGAGACTTTCTATAATAGTATATCATAAATTTTGTCAGCACAGTGATAGATTTTTGAAACCACGAAAATTGACCCGATAACTTTAGGGTGAACTTCAATAAATTCATATACATTTTTTCTAAATAACTCATAGTTTTGCCTAAAATCAAGATAAACCATTTTTAACCCTTAAAAATTCAACCACACGCCACCACTTCCTCTTTCCGACCACAGATCGCTCGTAAATTATTTTTCCTTTCATTTCTGTTAATTTATCTGTCGTTTCCACAGGATTTCAACCTGTTGTGAATATCTTTCACTTTTTACTATAATCAAAGGTTTCTGCAAAAGCAAAAGAATTTTTTTCGAACGCATTTCACATTTATTACAAAAACAATATGATAAGTTTATTATTATCTATATATTACATTTTGCACTTAACATAAATCATAATCATTTAACTTTTAAATTAACATTTCAGTAAATAAATATATTTTGCAGACTTAAATGTTAACCAAAAAAAAAAAAAATAAACTTATTACTTTTTCAAAAAGTAAATAATTTCTGTAAAACTATTTTTTTATTATGTAACTATATATGTATGTAAATGCAGTAATGCAATTAAAGGCACCTTTTCGATTGGCATATTTTGGTTCCAGTTGAAGGAAGCGGTAGTTATTTTTAAATTTTTGGGTTTTTTTCTTTTGCTATTTGTACAGTTATACTTTATATATTTACAAATGTATGTGTAATTTTCTAAACTATCATTTAATTACATATTAATGTACCGTATGTACAAATATTGGCAAATTCACTAAACGAAATGATTTCATATAATATTATTGCATAAAGAAAGAAATTTTACACTAAGCGAAGCTAAGGCTATAACTTTTAATACTTTTATGTTTACACGGTGTGCTAAATGTAAGATGTTCGTAAAAATAACAACAAAATTACATAACTAGGCATGTATGTACATATTATATATATACTTATTCTCAAATGTAGGCACTTGTAGTTTTGGCAAAACGATTTCGCCTTCAGTTCGTTGCAATTCGATATCTAAGTTCGTATTTAGTACGCTTTGGCACCACTTTGCTGTATGGCGAATTTATTTCACAACTAAATTTATTCGAAAGTAAAAGAAAAGAAAGAATTAACTATATGCTACCCGCTCAAAGCGACGCAGCCGTTAAGTAGTTACATATTCAGTGGTTGTTATGGTTGTTGCTGTAGTTGTAAATTAATTGCTATTTATAGAGTTTTTACATCTAAAATTATTCGCTATGTTATTGTTGTAATTAAGCAATTACGCACAATCACAGTCCTGCAGCTTCGTGCGATCGCTTTGACTTTTCAGCGCTAGCGTGGGCGACACTAACGGCTGTTGTTTGGGCGGCAGCGCATTTACTTTAGTTTTAGCCTTCTTCTTCTTCTTTTTCGAATTGCGGCGACAGCAGAACCATGTAAAGACTGTAAATAAAACGGAGGGAAAATTCAATTAATTTAATTGTTTAATAGTTTTTCATTGCTTTTAGATTCGCTTACCGAGTACAGCTAATGCCGCTGCCGCTGCGATCGCCCACCAACGCCAGCTGAGCACTTTGGCAAGTTCAGCCTCTGCCTTACAGCTGTGATATGTCGTTGAGTTCACAGTTTGGTTATATGGATCCGGACATATGCTGTTATCGAGGTCGTCTATAAATAAATGTTGTAAAATTTGAGCAATTAACTGATGGGTTTCGGTTAATAAAGAGAGCCAAAATACATGAAAAATTTACTAATTACGTTAAAAAAGTTTTTAAAAAATTTGTAATTTTATTTTATCGATAATAAAATTAAAAGTAATTATATTGCATTACTGATTACTTTCAACAAAATTGATTTGACTAAATTGCCATTACATATGTATGGGGCGGTAAGTATAAATGCATATGTGTGCTTACACTTCCTTGTGTGAGTGCATATTGTTGAATGGTTGTATGTGTGCGCTTTATTTCGTTTGAAAATTACTCCGCCTAAAAGTATGCAGACCTATAGAGTTGCCAAGATCTGTACGATCAGTAACACAATCAAATCTATTACAATTTGTTGTATGCGTAAGTAATTCGCGCTATTCTGTACCGTACCTTATTTCATATATTTGTTTATTATTATTATTAAGGGGATACCTAGTCTAGCAATAAAAAAAAATTATTTTGTTTATATTCTCAATGTCTAACTATTCAAGAATATGTCTACAAGAGGATTTTTCAAAATTCAAATTATTTTCGGAGAACTGCAACTTTTAACGCGTTTTTCTCGAAACTGTCTTTTTCAAAACGATACCCACGATTTCTCATTTTTTTAGATAGTCTTCTTTATGTTCTGGTCTATGTTTGGAATTATAGATATTCCCACATTTAGGGTTTTTACTAATTTTTTCAAATCAAAACAATCAGATGGTGGTTTATTTTCAGGCAGTCGCCATTTCGTGAAAAAATGTTTCTGACTTTTCCATAGTTCCAGGCAGACATTGCGACATTTTTCTAAATTAATAATTTTGTTTTTTGCTTTCACATTGTTAGGATGGTTTAAATCGTGGATATGGTCATGTGCCAATTTTTTGAGACGCCCCACTTTATCAGTTGCAAATTATACCCTTAACAGGGTATATTAAAATTGCCACAAAGTGTAATTTGAAAATTATTTAATTTTTTTCTTAAAAAAATTTACTGTACATTTTTTAAATATGCTTAAATATGCCCTCAAATTAAAAAGTAATTGATATATTTGCTTATTTTTTAATTCTAAAAGTCGCTTTTTTTAAGCCGTTACACCAGGTGTGCCCCCTAATATATGTGTGTTTTATGTTGACAAGCTTTATGACTTTATGTGCTTTCCAAATGGGGTAGTACATTATACACAACTCTAGTTTTGGACTTCACTGTACTTGCGGTCATAATAAATCGTTGGTGTAAGCGCATGAGTACTCGTATATATATATCAACAACGAAACAAAAACATCTTTATTATTTAGAGCCTTATTAGCAATAGGATTCCAGGAACAAAGCATATGCAGCAAACACAAAGAACATGAAACATTAAAGTTTCGTATAATTTCTTGGTCACCATTACGCAAATCGATAAATTTTTCCGTTATGTTCGGAACCTAATGGAGCTAACTAAAATAAAATGATGAATCTTATGATTCATGGTCTCTTATTTAGCAATTATCAGTTAATATTCTTTTAAGGAAACGCAGGAGATATGAATGTAACTACTTCGGAAACGCAATAATTTACTATATAGTAATTTGAAAAATTACCGGAAGTGTAAGATAGGACAAATTACCAGGTGTAGAAGTTCAGTGCAAAGCTCAACAAACTTAGCGTTTGTTTTTCTTTTTAGGATTATCTTATTTTTTTCCGGTGAACAACTCATAATATTTATTGCTTAGTATTTAATATTTATTTAACTTACCCAAAGATATCGGGACATATTTAGAACTGGCGCCAATATATCGCAAGTATCGATTCACTTGTTGAAGAGCGCATTCACTAATTTCCGTTTTTGTCAGATCCATTGTGCGCAAATTACACATATTGGCTAGTGTTTCCACGGTGAAATCAGTCAGCGGATTGGATGACGCATTAATTTGCCACAGTTCTGAAGATAAAGATGTAAAAAATTGCTTGATAAGTACACGGGTACATTTGATAGATTGATCAAAAGTTGTTTTAAACAATGACTGCAATGCGTATGAGATGATGACTTATTCAAAAAAGAAATAGATGGAGTATGTGCAGATAATTTTGAATCAAAAATAATTTCTATATAATTTATTACAAACTAAAGTTACGAACTAGAACTTATAACATAACTGTCTCCAAAACTGATACTATCGTTAACTGCGATTAACAACGATAAATTTAATTGTGTTTTAAATACGATTGCAGTTTTATCGTGACGCTCTTGATCACCTTCAATCGGCTTATTAAATCATAAGTGAAAATTATTTTGAAATTATATATATACTTTATAACGACATAAAAGTTATACTAGAACTAAGATTTGAAATATTAATTAAACTATTAGTTAAAATTATTTGAACTTGTAAATTATCATATTCATTTTATTAATATTTTGTAAAAATTTTTATTTTGAAACTTTGTAAACCCTAATATATAACAAATTAAAATTTTACTTAATATCGATATTTTCCAGAGCAACTAAAATATACTTGTATATATATATATATATATTAATACTTTTTAATTACTCACTTGGCAAAACACCCAAATCGGGCAGGTTCTCTAAGCCGCAATCGGCTATATTTAAATATTCCAGTGGTGCTTGTATTGGTGTTTCAAGAGCCTAAAGGGAATTATAGGATATTATTTTATTAAACAGTGGCTAAATTGTATATAAATTTTCTGTTGAACCTACATACATATATATAACATTTGGTTAATATCATTAAGAATGTTAAAGAGTATGTACAAACCTGTAGATCGCGGTCCAAATTAAAGAGCTCGTTGCTGTCAACATAAAGATTTCGCAGCGAGGGTAATTGAAAGATTTCCAAAGGTATTGAGACGAGCGCATTATTTGATAGATCGATCTCCTATAAAATTCAACAAAATAAAATAAATAAATATAATTATTTATAAATAATTTATCAATAAATATATTTATAGCCAATATTGTAGATTAAAAAATTAATAAAATCAAATAGATGTCAGAAAGTATATTGTATAAAGTTATTATTGGTTTTGAAATACATATTTATAATAGTTCGATTTTAACTTTAAAAATTCTGCCTCTTTACTTGAAGACGGTTTGAAAAAGTAGACTTTATTTTTCATATTTTTTTCTATATTCTAACGTAGAATTTAAAGATTTACATATGCCACTATATACACGTATATAAATATAAATATCTATAAGTCTAAAAATAAATAATATTCATATATACTTATGTATTTTATTAATACCTATAAATTATAACTAAATTTACTAATTACTAGAACAAAATGTAATCATGCTAATATCACTTATGTACAATAATTAACAGTTACAGCGATGCTACAGTGCACATGCGATGTTGTATGTAAATATACATCTATACAGATGTATATATTTGTAAGTATGTATGTATGCCTGCACTTACCTCCAACGATGTAAGTGGCGCAAATGTGCCCGGCTCCACCGATTGTATCTTATTCTCATAGAGCACTAATATATTAATGCTTGTGTAACGTTCAAATGAATTGTGTTTGAGCTTTTTAATGCGATTGAATGCGAGATCCAGAATCTGTAATTAGGCGGGAAAGCAAATTTAGTTATATGGTAGTTACTGAGCACTGATAAGACGCACAAAATAAGTACACTTCCTGCACGGTTTGCGTGAGCGACGGTACTTAAAAATATGTAGCTGCTCTACTCAGTGTGTGTGCGTATTGCATGTACCTATATATGGAGTTTAATGTAGAGACCCTGATGGAAAAATGTAAAGTCCTGCAAATGAACACTACTTGATTCGAAATCTCTTCTATTTCGATGAACAATTAATCGTATGTATATGAGAATCATTTAAATCAAATTTAAATTTACCAGAACTAAAATATATGTACGTTAAGTTTTTTGTTCAAAGCTGCTTTTGTAGGTTTGTTTTATTAATTTTGTAATAAATTGCTGTATATAAAGATTTAATATATTTTATAGATGTTACTAAATCTTAAACCTACATTCGGTAAGTACTTGTAAGTAATGATCTCGCTTAAGAAACACATCCAAAAGTTTAATATTAATTTTGAGTTGGAATTGATGGTGGATTCTCTACAATTTCATTTGTTCACATTGATCCGAACTGGTCCGTTTACACTGGGCGCGCGAACCGAATTGAAATTTAAGCAGTTGTTTGTTTACGGCGCGAAAAGTTGGTCTGGCGATATTTACGATGGTAAAAATTTAACTATTTTATTTGAAACTTAGTGGAATCATGGCTACCGAATAGTTCAAAATGTCGCCGAAGTGTTTTGGGGAGTCTAAGTTATTACGAATGCAAGTATTTAAGTGGCTCAAGGCATTCAGTGAAGGTCATGAAGTCAACGAAAACTTACCTCATGCGAGTCAACCTCTGTTAATGACGATTACATAGGTAAGGTAAAAGAAACTATGCTTCAAAATCGTGATGTTGGATTGACTTAACCATTTTGATTAATATTTTGAGTATGAAGCGTGTCAATGCTAGACTCGTACCAAAATACCTGAATATTTTGCAAAAACGACGTCGAGTAGCGGTATTATTTTTACCAAGCTTGAAATGCGCAATTTTTCCTACAGGGTACGGTTGCAGGAAGCGCACCTATACTCGTACAAGCACAGCTTAGCAAAAAAGAAAATATAGGTGTATAACAGTACTTGTACATATATATGTATATTTTTTAGGAAATTATCGCGACTTCTTTTGTGCGTTCAATTAAAGTCAATTGAATTTTATTTCGCAGCAGACAGTCACCGCTCGCATACACATGAACACTTGTTGCACTGATGGGAGCAAGTTCCCATGGAAGAAAAAAAACACGCACACACAATTATAATAAATCGGATAAACGGTGACGAATGAGCACTTTATGCGAACCTTATCAAGCTACTTGACACAAATTAACCCTTGCAGATGCACGCCGGCGAATCAGCACAGCAGAATTTGCATTTCAACAAAAGTAAAATGTTGACATTTACAGTTAAACTTATTATATGTTAAATGCTGCAAAGCTAACGGTCGCACTTGAGGTTAATTGATTTCGAATCAACCAATACCTAATCATTATGAATTACTTAAGTAATGTTTTTTATTTAATTTTTCATTTTTTATCACTTTACTCACCTCAACCGATGATTTCAGATACTGCGGCACCTCCCTCAGATTCATTTCGAAGCAACGGATTTTGAGCATGCGCGACGGCCTTAAATACTGACACTTGCGTTCGTCCTGTACGACGCCAACATAACCAAATGGCATCATCATCTTGGTGTTGATTGTGATTAGAACCAATAATGTTATAGCAACCGCATGCAAGTCCATACTAAACGGGAGTGAAACAACGAAAGAGTAGACCAGATTAGTAAAGAGCAAATGCAGAGAACGCGCATGATTGCAAGTTCAAATGAATTAAATAAAAGACAACAACAATGAAATACAAAAACCAATGCAGCGAAAAGAAGAAAGGATTTTTGGTGGAGGACAAAGACCTCAACACTGCCGCGGCTTTGTTTCCACACAAATGATGCAATAATGATTCATTGTGTCGTCTGTGGAGTTCGCGCGAAATTTCATTGATTTACTGAATCTCTGAAATATTTTTGTTGTCATACGATATACTCGCGCGCTCATGTAATTCTATATCTACTAAATTAGTCTGTGCCATTTATTAATCGTAATATGCAATTGTTGTGTGATGTTGATGCGGGTAAATCGGTCAAAGGCTCTGTGAGCATTTTCCGTTGTTAAAGCACTTAATGTCGGACAATTCTTAGATAAATATTCACATATGTATGTAGATAATTAGCGATTAATTGCAAAATAAAGTGGTTCAATGTCTGTTAATGTAGCGTGATATATAATAATAATCCATTTAAATAACAAACAGTCGAAGAGATTTTATAAATGTTCATACACACTAAGTATAAACGAAGTACTAACATGGCTAAACTACATCGAACAGACCATCCCGAAAATATTCTTAACAATGTAACTGAAGAAATGATAAAAAATACTTAAATCAAGTCAAAATCTAAAATCTCATTCAGAATGACTTGCCGATTTTAGTACAGGTCAAAATTTGAAAGACAGCATTTATAAATATTAGATTATAGCAACTGCTTTATTATTTTTATTCACTAAAACTCAAATAAAACTCTTCTCCATTCTCTTACTGTATTCACTGCGTCTTTAATGTATTCTAATCAAACAATATATTCACCAAATAAGCTCCTTGTCATGTACCAGATGATCAAATTTAACCCGGACTGACAAAAAATACAAAATTTTCAAGTATTTTAATACAAATATTTATTATCGCTTTCAAGAAATATTGGGTCCTCAGCTAAGTTGTCAAGCATCTGCATTGGGATCTCTACTCAACGTCATACTTTCAAAAGTTCCAGGTATTTTGGTACGAGTATAGCATTGGCATGCCTCATACCCACAACATTAACCGAAAAGTGTTGAGTCAATTCATACAAGATGTTGAGATCCTCTGCTTTCTCTCTGATGCCAACACCACGATTTTGAAGTATAGTTTCTTTTACTTTATCGATGTTATCGTAATTAACAGAGCTGAATGGACGACTCGCATGAGCCAAGTTTTTGTCGACTTTACGATCTTTACTGAATGCCTTATGCCAGTCAAATACTTGTGTTCGTGATAAAGTAAACTCTCCAAAACACGTCTGCGATATTTTCAATGATTCCGTAGTTGTAATTCCATTAGAAACAAATAATTTAAAGCAAACTCGCTGCCTCATCACATATAAAATTGAAGAACCCAGATGAACGAAGTTTACAATGACCTAAAAAAAATGCTTGAAACTTGAACGCTGAAGATACAAGAGACAACTGCTGCTCTAATTATAGCTTACAACTTTTTTACAGGCGATTTCCATATCGACACCATAAATAATGAAGTTCTGACCAAGACATACGAAATATGTGTCGATATCATTTTGAAGACACGACTTAATCGACATTGAACTATTTTCTTTCTCCATAATTTAAAACGATATAGACTCGGAATGATACAAAGCCCTAGATACGTTTTTATACAATAATCTGTGATCATGCTCAGATGTTTTGAACTGTAAAGCGGATCGCCATCTCAGTAAATGTAGCTGCTAAATAATCTTCACGGCCTATTATATTTCTTTCAGACCTTAACTTGCCGACTTTACTTAAGATTAAGTTTTTGAATTTGTTTATGTTCCACTTGCAGTGGTGGTCGAGACATTCCATCACTCTTGGGCATGACATTCCACAAATATAGCTGGAGGACTAACATTGTGGCTGCCTCCGTTCCGTCAAAGATCTGACCGTTGGTGTGGCAGGTAAAATTTTAAACCTGTACTGAAGGAACTGCTTCGAACGGCCATACAAAGCAAATATTAATTTATGCGATATACAATATATATGCAATAATATTGCACAATATATATGTTAAATTAAATAAAAGCAACAACACAACGATATTATTGTATTATGGGTCTCAAATTGATTAAACAACCAAGAGCATAATATAATGAAATACACTGGCATATAATAAAAATAATTGAAATTTCTATAAACAAATAATTTGAATTCCTAAACAAGATCATTGCCGATGCATTTCGTCACATTTTACAAACATACATACATACATATATGTATGTGTATTTATATGTATCTCTATCGAAAAAGTAAAAATTAAATAAAAATGCATGTTTATAAACAACCGAGCGGCAGAAGCCGGCCATGCGAAGGTGTGACATTCAAACGCCGGATTCCGTCGACATACCCACCCCATGCAGGAGGGTATGCGATAGACAGCTGAGGTCGCCGCGCACAGGTGGGCACGGACGTGCGCAAACAATTGCAATGAAGCGTATCAAATGCGCCCCGGAAAGTTTACTTCACAAAATCACCGCGGCCATTAGCGGCGACGTTGATCGACCAAGTACGAGCGCACGCCACCCACCAAACATTGGCATCATATACACATGTGTGTATGGCTGTGCGTGTGTAAAAGTCAAATAACACTCACATAAACAAACAAACAAGCAAATCAGCCATGAAATGCGCATAAACAATGCTGATCTATTGCTCTTCCTCGTATTATGTCAGCTTAATCGCGCATAAATAAATATAAAAACAAATAAAATGAAACAAAATAAAAGTGATTTTATGTGAAAGCAAAAGGCATATTGAAATCAAATTAACGAAATCATTACAAATGTCAACGTGACAGTTCGTCAAGTGGTACAGCGGTGACAAACTGTCAACTGCCACATGTTTCTATAAACAAATGAAAAGGCGTATGTTTGTTTGTATGTATGTTAATACTCAAATAAGCAGATAATTGCGACAATATTCACTCGCTGAAGCACCGCCGTTGTTTTGCTTGCGGGAAGTGGGCTCGCCAAGCAGGTGTAAGAGCGTGAAACATCAACAATAACTATACATACTCGTACATACGTGCATAGTTTTGTTGCTCTTGTTGTGATTTTGTGTTTTGTTTATGTAAGATCACTTAACTTAAGCTATTAACATAAACAATACGTTTTGTATGTTTGTATATAAGTTGTAAAATAAGCATTCTACTGAAAGTGAATTGACGGCGACAGTCCATTGACTGAAGAAGAACAAAAAAAAAAAATAATAATAACAACAATTGTAAGCTAACCCTGATCTCAAAATGCACTAAATGAATTAGATAAGCTCATCGAGCGTCTAATAAGAGGATAAGCCAGCGAAAAATACAATTTAATACATATATTACGTTAATATGGAAATTAGGTTATGTCAAATAAGACGCATAGATCAACACAATTTGAAACTATGGTTTAAATTAATTTATCCTAGTCAACAAATTTTTAACTGAAAGTTGAAATCCACGATTTTTATTGTAAAAAACGAAGCATTTGGCAATTATTATTTCAAACTGGGTTTCAAGGGTTGAAGACTATCCCTCAGTATTGGTGGATGGAATTTCGAAGTTAAAGCCGTTCGTAACAATTTGGGAGGCAAGATTTAAATTTGCAGTTATTTTGTTAGATAACACAAGACATTGTTCATCATTAGTTATCTGGCCTCTACTTATTTATGAATATGGCAGAGGAGACAGAGTTAACAACGTAAAGTTTTTTTTTTTACATATAATACATATATCGAAGGTACATTGGGTGGGGAAAAAAACGAATAACTTTTTTTAGCTTCGTAGTCTGAAAAATAGCTCTTAGACACCTCTAAGAAAATCTCTCCGAGTATAAGCTATTAAAATTCAAATCTCGCTTCCAACTACTTGAAAAAATATTTCATTTAATAGATTTTGTAGGAAATTGAATGCTCTAGTCTAGTAAAAAAGTCTCATGCGAGTTTTTGGTAAAGCCGACCGTTTAAATATATTAAAAGTTAAGGTTTGACTATTTTAAAGCAAATTTTTTTTTATGAGCTTTATGACTTTACATTGCAAAACACATAATTTTGTAGCAAAGACTCTCTCTCTCTACAAAAATGGTCTCATATAATTTTTCCTTCAAGTTAAGCGTTTTCGAGATATTCATCATCAAACATCAATGCATATCATATATACAAGTATGTACATATATACATATATGTATATTTTTTTATTTTTTTATTTTTTTATTTTTAATTTTTTGAAATTCGAGTAGACCATTTTGTAGTGCAGTATAATATCTTATATTATTTTATAAACGGCTAGGTTTACAAAAAACATCGTATGAGACATTTTTGTAGAGCATTCAACTTCCTACAAAATCTTTGAAACAAAATATTTTTTCAATAGATGGAAGCGAAATTTTAATTTTTTTGATAATAAGAAAAAACAAAAAACTGTAAGGCGGAGAACCTTCCCGCTACACTTAAGAGCTTATACTTGCGGAGACTTTCTTAGAGGCATCTAAGAACCTATTTTTCAGAGTATCAAGCGAAAAAAAATTTTCGTTTTTGACCCACTCTATTATATGTGAATGTGTAAATACATATATATTTATATTTACATATATAAACGTATATAACAAATTTGTTTACTAATGTAGAACAATCTTCAAGTAGTATTAACAGTTTTAGCTTTGTATTGAAAAACTCCACTCACTCACTTCTTTGTAAACATATTCAGAATTAAGTGTATTTTGATTTGCGATTTCGTTTTAATATTTGCAAAAAATACATAAATAATTATTACGAGTACTATTTCACATATCGGAGTTGATTTTGTACAAACTGAAAAAAAAAATCACAAAAATTTAACTCCTAAAATTGACAAAGAAAAACTGCTATATTATGGTACATTGCATTTAAGTATGTATACCTGTAAATAGTTGTACTTTACTTTCCTTCCTCCTTTTTTCTTTATTCTTAGTTTTTTTTTTTTTATACGCGCTCACACATTCACTCTCATATCTTATCAATTAACGCACTTGTAGAGACAGCTTTTATCACTGACACATTTCTTAAACAAGTAGCACTGTTTACTTTTTAACAAAATGATTCGTTTTAATTAAAAACAGCACGTATGTATGTATGTATGTATGTACATACATATGTATGTACAGCAGCACTGCAATGAATTTAGTTCAGGAACCTCCGTATGGAGTTGTAAATTGCCCGCTGACTACTCATATGACTATAAAATGCTGGCAGCACTACCAACCGTACGAGCGCAAGGAATTTGAGCGCACCGCGCAAAAAGCACACCAATAATTGTAACCGTAAATTAAGGAATAGTTGGCTGACATTTAGGTGGGAAAGCGAATTGCAATAAATACCGTTTTCGATGAGTTGGCAGAAAAATTCACTCACTTCATTTATTTGTTTCGAGCTTTTTGGCTTTTAATTTCATATTTTGCAAGCGTTTGACTAGATACTGCATTGTTGAAAATGCATGTCAACAAATTATGCTGACCAACGTTGTCAGCTCGAATATCTGTCCGCGCAGTACTTTTCGCTTTGTTTCTCGTTAAATGATGATGCTCACAGAAGCCGCAGAACAAAAATAAAAATCCCGTGGAAATTAACGATAAATGCAGTGAGCAAATAATTCTCTGATATATAAATATATATATGTATATATATGTTAGCGGATATACATATGTACATATATATGTAGAATTCTCGTGTAAAGTCTAAAGCAATAAAACAACAATAAAACTAACTTCACTTCGCATGCAACAATTTAAATTTCCAAATAAAAGGCGATAATGTCAGTGGGCGGTTTTAGTGTGAAAGAAATTATTAGACAAACATATTAACGGTTTTATGTGTTTGTATGTAGTAATTTGTTGCATGCAATTTTGTATCAATTATGGTTCTTACTTAGTATTTCGTCGGACAAATGGGGCTCTTAGATATTTTTCACTTGTTATTGTACATTACAAAGGGTTAGACACTTTTTGCAAAATACATTTGTGTATATTAGAGCGGGACGATTTTTTCCCTTTAAAATCCCGTATGCGGTAAATGTTCTACGGATCATTCAGAACAATTTTGCCTAAGAGAAAATGGGTCTAAAACCGGTTTCGAGCCAGCGATTTTTAAGTTGAAGTTAAATTTTTCGGGAATAGAAATTTTTCTTCGTCAGTTTTTGATATATCCGAATGCAATTTAATACATAGATATATTTTGATATTCTATTGATCATTTGTCGGAATCAGTCAGATTTTCAGACGTTGAAAAAGATTTAATCAAATAAATATTTTTGCTTAGATATGATATTTTCTATAGCACTTGAAAATTTTCCAGAGGAATATAATAAACATTTACTTCGGCTGCATCGAAGCTATAATTCACAGATGTATTTTTTATAACAACTACATAAACGAGGTGTGTTCAAAGGAAAAGGTGAGTTTTGAATTTTTTTGAAGCTCAGCTCGTCACGTTGATCATTTATATACATACATATATACTTTATAGGTTCTTCGGCGTTTTCTTCTAGCTGTTACAAATTTTGTGAAAAGATCTCTTAACATGCCGCAAAACTCTTCGTTGATGATCTAGAACCTCACTCTTGAGCCTCAAAACATCAAGAAATGGTTAAAACTCAAAGTAGAGATGAAATAATTTTTGTCATTGGTACTGCAGTTGTTGATTTTGCGCAGGAAACATTTTTTAATATATAATATATCGACTTTTTCTGAACCTAAACAAAAATAGTTCTGTTAAAAGAATTCCTCTTCTTAAGTCGCAAATATAGTAAGCGGGTTTTGATACTCCTCTGCTCTCCTTTTATGGAAAGAAGAAAAATAACAACGCAATTTTTTATAGGTTAGCAGAGTTTTCCTGCCTTACAACTTATCGAGAATGTACTGCCCTAGCATGATACAACCGGCCTTTTAAATATTGGCATTCGTTTTAATAAAAAAAAATTACGTAGAATATAACGTATATTTGTGCTGTTGTACTTAAAGCAAATCATGAATTGAATAGTGTATAGGATTTTCAAATAATCTTTATTACTTTATATTATAATTTTATAAATTAGTCATATTAACCGCAAGATAATAAAAATCCACATTTGCGACTTTTCTTTGAATAGATCTTATATAGAATGCTCCACTGTTGTTGGTAAGAGCTTTGGTACGTTCATATACATCTACTACAGCCGAACACTTAAATAACACTAAACAAGAGATCATTGAAGATCTTTGCATAAGGAATTCTATATATATGTCTTTGGTTTATAGTGGAATAAAGTCACCTTGAATCAGAAGTCATATAGAATTGTTCTTTTAATCGAATATTCTAGAGAATACACCACAAACGAGTAACAGCATATACAATAATTTGCTAAGGTTTTAGAGACGGTTGAAACGTATTTTAGACCGCTTGCTTCGAACTTTTTAAAAATCTTTGAAGCAATCTATGGTTAATTTCGTGAACATACATTCCAAGTGAAAAAGTTTCCCATACCAAGACTTGATTTTGATCGGTCAATTTGTATGGCGGCTATATCGTATAGTAGTCTAGAGAAAAAGACATCTGCAAAATTTCAGAACGATACCTCAAAATCTGAAGACTAGTACTTCCTTTGACTTTTTATTGAAAGTTATGATTTGGATACTTTTTTACGCCCAAACACACTGTTTGTTTCATCAACCTCTTGTATATTCAGCCTTTGCAAAGGTTTGACACCACTTCATTTAAACCAACCTCAAACACTTGACATTGAAATTGAAATAAAATATATATATTAATTGATAAAACTTTATGCGCAATAGAAAGTGGAAGTTTGTTATCGGAACCGCTTTTAGAAATGTGCGCACAATGCAAATAACGCTCAAGTCGCAGTTTGCTGTGGCTCTACTTGTCTACTTGTTGCTCCCGTTTCAATGAACGTTTGAATTTCAAAATGTGAAAATTCTTTGAAAACCGCGATTAAAAGTACTTTTTTATAAAATTATGTGATGTATATAAAATACAAAAAAAAAAAAATTTTCGAAGCGAAACCCACTCGTTTTCAAATTGCATATTATGTCACTCCAGCTTGATAAAGACATTTTTATCGCTGTTATTATATATCAATATGTGTATATAAGTATGAATACATAGTGCTGTATATAAATACTTTTGTATATATATATATTTTTTATCATCTTATGCGTCCAACAGCCACACAATTTATTGTTTGTTTTCAAGTTTTATTTTTATATACATAGATAAATGGCAACCATGTTAAGATGGCTTTGTGGCAGCAGGTGCATATGAAATTGATTCATTGCATAAAAACGCTTGCAAATAATTTATTAATGAACAAAAACTTAGAATGTAGGTACTTGTAGTACAACAAGATAAATACCGGCTGCTGATAAGATTTGCAGGCACCTCACTAGGGTGACTAACTTTTATAGAAAGATACATATTCAATGGGAATTTCCGTTGAGTGCAAAAATGAGTGCGACTGAGCGGAAGTACGTAGAATATGATTTGCTAAAAACTTTTCTGGATATATACTTAGTATTTGTGTTCAATTCATGCTCTCTAACAGTTAATCAATAAATATTTTTTTTGTTTGGCATAACCTATATAAAAATATTTTCATGGATTAGGAAAGAGTGTTTGGAAAAAAAGTTTATAGTTACAATTTATAATATTCTAAGTAACTGAAATTCTTATATAATGACCAACAGACGCATCCAAGAAGACCTCAAAAACCTAATTATCGAATATTTTCTTAAGTAAATAATTCAAATTGTCATATTAAAATCAATATTTTGCTAATTGCGAATTACAAATGAAATTGCGCTATTTTCCAAACACTCTACATGACTTATCTGACATGTGGAAGTGTCTTTGTTGACAGATGAAATTTTCAAAATGCACTAACAAATTGACCCCATTTTTCCAAAGGGGAACCAACACCATGACTGCTAGCGCCCATTTATGTGCCTGTATATCTGTATAAATATATATTGTGACAACGACGGGCAGCATTTTCTTTGTGCTAATTTAAATTTCAGTTTTCTAGCCCTTCACACCACGTCAACCTGCTCTATGCACGTACATCTTTCACGCAAATATAGATTTTACCTCAAGACGTAATGCGTTTCGTTCAAATCTGTGGCACCCTTTGGGGCTGACCGGTGATCAAATGCAGTCAGAAACGAATGAAATGGAAAAAAACATAAAACAAGATAAAAATCATATGAACATCAGAATAGTGTACAAACGACAAAGCAGATGTGAAATTGTACAAAATTATGATTTTCTAAAAATAAATCTATAATAATAAACATCGTAAAAGAGGGCCAGTGGTGGTGGGCTGTGATAATAGCGAAAATTTGAAAAATCATTTTCGCTGATTTTTTTAAACAAATTTTCAGTTATTTTAAGTGTTTAATGCCTTTTGTAATTTACGCTTTGGCTGTCGTGAATAACAAAGAAATATATATTGAACACATGTGGTTTCGAATGATTTTTATTAGCACGCAGTTTTACTATTTTTTTATTTATTTAATTTAATATGGAGGTTTTGCAATTTCTTTAAACACATTGTATTGGTTTTATGCTCAGGACTTCTTTTTGATCTCACTTTGAAAACGTGGAACAATTTTAAAGCAACATAGTTGAATTCAGCTAATGTAGAAATTTTCGTTACTAGTGATGATTGGCAGACATTTTTTATCTATATTTTATCGTAATTGGTAGCTTGAAATTCTAGGGTGTTGGGCGAAATGATCCCCTACGTCGTACGTATAAAATAATCTATCAGTATGATACACATTTTTTCCGTTAACTCCATTTGACTTAATTATTTTAACACATTGATAGACATACAGCCCTTACGACTAAATTTTTGAGCAGAACTCCTATTTAGTACGAACGTTCGACAATTGAAAAAGGATCATTCAATATTTCAAGCAGCTATATACAATAGATCTAGAGTACATGAGCATAAAACCAACGTCGAGACTACAGAAGAAACCTCTAAGCTCAGTCAATTTTCATCACTTAATAGAAAAGTATAGTTTTGCTCGTTTGAACCTGATTCCTTTTTTTTCTAGAAACTCGGGATTTCAACAGAAGCCCCATGTGTCGTACATCGACCTAATAAAATTTCAGGTTATAACAAAGATGTTGAATATGAGAGAGTCGTTGAAAGTTGACACCCAAGTTCCTTAAGATTCGTGACTATCTTTCTTTATTCCTTCTAATACTTATCTTTTAATTCATTTTACTCTGCCTACATTAACTTTGCCACGAAGATCAACGTGATCTCCATCCGCCCGCCCGTCTGTATATACGTGAACCTGTTTTTAAGAAATCGATCTGAAATTTTGCACACGTCCTTTTCACCCCAAAGAGCTGCTGATTTGTCGAAATCGCCTATATCGGACCACTATAGTATACAGCTGCTGTATAAACTGGCTGATCAAAATCAATATATGTACAAATCTTTATATACCCTTTTATGCGAAGATTAAAGAGGCACAATATACATATCTCAAATCTTGAGTTTAGTCAAGTCCCTTCACAGAGGTATTGTATTCCTTCGTCGAATTGCTCTATTTTATATACATACATAAGTAAATGTTTGTCTCCAATATGACTGTTATACATTTGCGATTTGTTGGCCAAAAATATACCGAAAGAGAGAGGTAATATAATACTACGTGCCACATGTTGCATGCAAATTCGGTGTGAAGATACATTTTCTTTTTTCTTGTGACTGGTTTGTACGAGTATTTATAAATTTATAGGGGGACAAGCTAGGGCAAAAACCATTTATTGTTCAAGAATTAACCACAATAGTTCCGCATAGCTTCGTAGACATGATTTTAACCCGAAACTCATAAATTCATACGCAAACAGATTTATGTATGTTTTTGTAGCAATCATACAGTATTTTATTATGCTAAGGACAAATGCATATGAGAGATAGTGAAAGGGAGTACCACCAATAATGCGCCGTGAGAGGCAGGAGACATAAAACTGCTTACATACATATTTACAAGCTTAAATATATGCATGTGTACTTATGTATATAACAAAAATATGAATGATTTGCCTTTCTGTGCCCTGTCTGGCTTATTTCATGCCCAGCGTGACCATCTCTTGGCCGATTTTCGAGGATTTATTTGGCGTCCAACCCATAAAAGTGCGTTCTACGAATTATTGATATGCCCAATATTTCATATTTTTTCCAAAAAATACTTTCAATGCATCAGAAGTCATTATTCAATTTGTAATCGAAGTGCTTTGCGTGAGTTTGGCGTCAAAAGTTTAAAATTGTGGTTTCTTTGTTTTTAAAATTCTCATATTTTTTGCTTTTCACAGTTTTCCAAATTTTGGGCTTCACATTTTGGTCAAAAATATTAAAAAAAACTTAAACAAAAAAGCATTAAAAGCCATTTCTCATTCAAAATATGAAATGTTTATAAATCGCCATATGCTCACCGATTCACCGTTTGTTCGCGCAACATTTTCGTAAAGGCGATTTATTTGTTTTGTTTTGGTTTGGTTTTTCATCGCGGTATTTTAATTGATTTGAATCATATGGCATTTTAATGGGTCCCAATGTTGTAATTGCAGTTTATTTATGAATCTATGTTTGTACATATGTATTCACATATTTCATTGTTTATAAGGAGGCACCTTGCTTGCCACTAGCCACCAACGTATTCACCAATCAGCCCATAAATATTGTAAACATCTACAAACAAACAAGTTGATCCATATATTAAGCTAAATGCAAAATTACATTTCCAAATGGATGTGCATGTGGGTGGCTGTGGTATTAGTTTCAAGTATTTTAATCACTTGGTAAATATTTGTGAATGGATTTATGTGCGCTTGTAGTTCGTGGTCGGCATTTGTCAAATTCACAGATTTTGGCAGTGTAATAAATGTCCATTTAACAGGTGCCACTGACAGAGCGAAGATATTGACGCGCGTGCCACAGCTGAGAGGAAAGTGAGCGCGTCTTTCCGGTTGTTCGGAATTGATCATTTAGCGAAACGATGCGCAAGAATGTTGCTTTGTATAATTTATAGAAAAAATGTAATTATGAATTTGTGCATATTATGAAATTTTTAAATTTTTCGAAATCATATACATATATGCAAAATTTCTATATTTTTTCCTTAAATATTATATAAGGTTACGCTAAAAATATTTTGAAAAATTAGTTTTTATACGGAAATTAATATAATTGAAAATATAAAAAAAATTTTACGTGGTTTGCCATTTATATTTCTCAACTTGGATACTTTATATATTATTACAGATGGTGCCTGACAACCATCTGAAGTTTCCTTTAAAATTCGTTTATACCCTGAACATATCTCTGCATGCAACGACGATTGTAATACCCAGAAGGAAATGTCAGGTACATTATAATATATATATAATATACATATATAAATGATCAGCATGACGAGCTGAGTCAATTTAACCATGTCCGTCTGACTGTATATATGCGAATTAAGGTTTTAAAATATCGATCTGAAATTTTGCACACATCCTTTTCTTCCCAAGTTCTTGTATGAAAAACTTTTATATTAGACGAGTTATCTTGCATGCATTATTCCATTCCAATTCCTTTATTCCAAGCAAATTGTTCAGATAGGACCAATAAAGCTTATATATCTTCTCCTTCTGATGAATTTTGTACAGACTGCTGTACTAGATTCTTTATTCAAATTGAGTTGTGCTGCCAGAAAAACTCAATCTCTACGCAATGTGATTGCACTTAATAGTCATGTCACATACAGTGAGAAAAAGCCATCTTTAACTTAATCTAACTGGAAATATATTGTACATTTTATTTATGTAAATAAATTAGTTATTTTCGATTCGTCACGACTTAGATAGTGGCGAATCGAACAAGCAAGTGGTGTCAATCAAGCAGACTGGTATAATCAAATAGGCATTGGAAAGCAGTATGTATGTATATCTTAATAATATTATTTAACTAGCAAACTTTGTTGTTGCTGTCACATATCCATGTTTTTGACAAGAGAACAGAACTCAAACATAGCCGTTATAATAATATGTTTATCGCTATAATTTGGCATTATTTCAATGCAGTACATAATTTTATGCTTTACTTCTAATAAATATCGAAAATTAAAATATAAATATGTATGGACTCGTATGTAGTCTCAAAAACACATTCCTCGAAATATTCAGCTGAACGGAAAAAGAAGATCCATGGATACGAATGAGCATAAGGGCGGATACATTTATCGGACAAACTTATTTCTTATGCAATTAAAAATAATTGTACACATATTTTAAAAATAACAAAATTATCTCCAGTGTTCTTTAAATAAAAAATGTAGGTTTTTCGGAACGGGTCTAGCATTAACGCGCATTATCCTAAAATATTAACCACAAGTTGAGATGCTAATCCATAGATTTGCGATTTTCTTCCCTTGCCGCCTTTTTAGAGGGATATTTTGGCTATCTATGGTATGTTCTAAAAAGAAAAATAACCAAAACACAAGACCCACCCTAATGTAGGCAAAGCGGAGAAACCAACTTAAACAGCGAACGTGTAAACTCATGACTCCGATCGAAAAGAATTTAAGTAGTTTATTTCAATTAAAGCCAATTAAGAGCGCTGCATTCGTAAGCGGCTGCGACGAAGAAACCAAGCAAGTGCCTAAGGAAAGCGCTCCCATATCGTTATATCTTTATATAAAAATACAAATACAAATATGTATGTGCTTTTAAGCAAATGTGTTTGTTGGTATATGAAATTGAATTGAACTAGACTCCAAATTGTAATCGAGCATTGAGTATTCAAACTTGCTGATGAATCAATAGTGGCTATCAGTGAGGCATTAATTTTTATTGAAATTATTTGTATGTGTTTGAATCCTTCTTAAGCTATATTTTAGAGATATGTATATAGTGCATATGAACATGAACATGAAAAATTAAGATTACATAAATACGCATGCACAACGTGTAAATGGGGCATAAGTTGTGACACGGTTGGCCTTGCGCCAGGAACACTCTTAATTCTAAATGCATGTAATCCGAAAAATACAAACAATAAATACATATATAATTAATAAAATCATTGCAAAAAAACGTGTTTTTCTGAAATTTTTTTTTTGAAAACTTTTCAAAAAATAGGGCAGGTTTTGTTTAGTAAAACTAAGGAAGAATTTTAACCATCCATTTTTATAAAAGTTTGATAAAACAACTTATTTCGATTTAGCATGTTTGTGGTATGCTCTCAAATTATGCATCGAACTACTTACAAGGTATAGTAGATTCTATGTACATATCATTTAACGAGCTGTCTTCTAAAAAATCGATTTTAAGAATAATAATTTTTCCTTACTTAATTATATTACTTATAATTTTAAGTTACATAATATTACTTTGATCAAATATTTGTGGTTTCAATTTTTTAATATTAAAAAATATAATATCCTATAGTGTTATAATAATTTTTAATGAAAATACATATACTTTTGTTACTATAAATTAAAATATTTTTATTTGTTTCTTTATAAACTTATTATTTTTCACAAAATATATTTAAAAGTAACATTTTTTAAATCTACTCCAATTACGTTTTTAATACACGTTTAATTTTTTTTTAAATTTTAAATTTTATTCTTTTATTTTCTGTCACAGGTGTCGAAAATGTCTAGTGTACACACAAAAGTATTTTGAACAATTAGTACGATGTCGCAACATTGTGTAGAACATGACATTCCAAGATTTTCTCAACTTTATTTGTGCTTTTAAGAATCAATATTTATTTATATACTTAAACACTGAAAGATATTTATGTGCGCTCTTCCGAAGTGACGTCGCTTCGGAAAAGGCAACAGTTTATCATTTGAGAATATTTTTGTGCTGCTACATTTTTTAACGAATAGAAAAGTTATAGACATAAATTAAATCTTACATTCTACTTTAGTAAATTGTCAAGGCAAAAATAATATAGTAATGCGGTAATGATTTGTAATTGTTATTAGTGATGATTGAAACAAGTGTTTATGTGACGTCATAATATGACAGATGATAGCTGAGATAAGTAATGTTTTCGCTGAGTATCGATGACAGTGATATTTCTAAAGATCACAGCAATCTGAATTTATTTAATAAATATGTATAATTATTATACAAATATATTAGTATTTAACCTCTAGTTTATATTAAATGTGTGTTTTTTTCTTTAAATTTTTTGATAATTACTTACAACTATTCCACCTGCAAGTACCAAAGAAATTTAATTTCTCCAGTCTGAAGTTGTGCGCTAAAAGTATGCATGAAAATAATAGACAAAAAATATTGTTTTAGTCTTTAAATTACTGGTAAAAATGCAATAACACACACCTTTACAACAATCTAAACGATATTAAACATCGATAAGCGGGTTAGAAAATTACAATTAGAAACAAGCATCTAAAATTTTTAAAGCGGAAGTTAGTGCTGCGTTTTACCAAAACTCATTAGTTTCTCAGCTTTTTAAAAGAATGGCTTAAAAGCTTAAATACAGTAGTTGATATTAGTAGGTAATTATCATTTTTGAAAAGAGAAGAAGAACAGTTTTTTAAAACACTTAAGAGCGTAGGTATATCATAGAATTGCCCTGTTTTCCCAAAGCTTTCGACTCAAATAAGGTTCTAAATGAACTATGAAGCCGCACCTAATATTATATGAACTGCCGGCTTCGACTGTTTGAGTACTGATCTCTTGTACAAAAATTTACAAGTGAAGGCAACAAGAAATTTATATGGATACCTTCCCTGAAATTCTATTCCCAGCAAGTTACGCCTACTGAAACTCTAATATATTGATAAAATTTGCATGGCAACTAACACTTACTAACTAAGAAATGTACCGAATTTGACCCGGACTGGTCCATATAAACTGCATATAAACTGTGCGAGCAAACCGACTTAATAAAAATTGTAATTTAAATATTTTTTTAGATGGGCACAAACTTTTTTATGTTCGCCTGAAGTTTGATCTCCTTGTGTCATTTGGTGTGTGTTTGGCAACTGATTGTTTACTACGATTTTAAGGTTTGTCCGGCGTATTTTACCATGAGAAAGAAATTGAACAAGGAGTTTACTTGTAACTTTGTGTTTCCAATGAAATCAAGGTTTTTATGAAAGTGTTTTGGAGAGCCTAATTTATCACGAACACAAGTTTTTTAATGCGTCGAAGCATTCAATGAAGGTTGTGACCACCACGTCTGTTTATGACGATAATTGGCATCAGACACGTAGCAAAGGATCTAAACCTCTCTTATTGATAGACTCAACACATTTTGGTTAATGTTTTGGATATGAAGCGTGTCAATACTAGACTAATACCAAAATGTCTGAATCTTTAGCAAAAACGAAGGTCACAAAAGAGATACAGAGAGGGGACACCGAAATTGTCCAACGATGTAGCGAATAGCGCTCGCAGAATGAGCCGATACCGAAAAAACCAAAACTTGCTGAGGGCTCTGAAGGCCATCCCAGCCAAGGAGTAAGCGTTGACATGCTTATATTGACTTAATAGCCTGTTTTAAAGAAGATGATAAAGATTTGTATTAAAAGACGCGAAAATATTATATTATATTTGTCAGTTATATTATATTATTATTTGTCAGTCCATGTTATATTTGATCAGATGGTATGAACGATCACATGTACACCATAATTTCGATTAAATACGGATACTCAATAAGGCCTTAAGAAACTTATAGAAACTTGAAGATAAATTTTTGGTAGCCTTTTTAGGCAATTAATCAGTAAGTTAGCTTGCAATGTTCCTATTCATAAATGTCTTTCTAAGTCAATTATACCAGTAGCAGTTCGATTCGCCACTCTTAACGGTATGACAAATCAAAAATGTTACTATTTATTATTATATTGTGACTATGTGCACGATGGTATTACATTAATTCGATAATTACAACAAATGCACATAATGATTTATTACTTAACAAAGAAGTGAATTACGTATATAAATTTACATATGTAGATGTATATAAGCATATCATTTTATTGATTATAATATGAATTTCTTTGTGCTGAAATTATTCTTGCTCAATCACTTTGGAAATGCAAAAATTGTGTCAACTACAGGTTATAGGTACTAAGGCAGTACCTAGTACAAGTATAGTAGAGTATCAAAGTACATTCTGTAAGAATCAACTTGCTTAGTAGCAATTATCGCGGAAACTTACTTCATAACGGTAACCAAATATAAAGAAATGTATAAAATAACATTCAGATATTTATAATTACTATTTCTGTATCTGTATCATCTGAGTGGTGAAATTATAAAAATGTTATCGATAACACATTTTTAACCACAAAAATGCTGCGAAATATAAATTACTTGTATGCGTTTTTTAACCGATTACAAAAAGTTGGAGACTACTGTACTATCTGATGATTTTTCCATATTTCATACGCATATTATCAGCTCAACTTGTCCATATAAAGCAACTAAGTTTAGATGGTACTAATTTCTAAAGTAAACAGCAACGTGTAGTCAGAGTTTATAAAATATACAGACATATACATATATCTATTTATCTTGCTATGAGTGTTTAACTTATATATACTTGATTACTAACTTTATTGAAGCTTGTTGTTAGAAATTTATACATCTTATCATTTAAACCAATATACTTATCAAAACACCTTTCGCATTTGTATCTCATGTCGAACAAATTTCAATAGAATCGGCTAAGTCTAACGTCAATGTATAAGGTGACAAATACAATAATATTTGCGTAATTTAGTGCAGCTATTTGAAACTTTCTGGAAACACATCACTAACATTCCAGCCACACGAAAAGGCAATCGCAAAAATACTTGTAAGTGTGTATTTGGTCACAATTTATTATTTTAAGGGGTATTATTGCATAGTTTATGACAACAATAATTCCGGCGGAGTGACAAAAGAACTAACATATGGTTTTTAGGATCATTAATGTGACGGTGTTTGGCCTTCGTTTCTCACCTCTGCCACAAAGGCTCATCATATGTGGCATAACATATCTATAGGGCGCTTATTGTGGCACAACGACGTCGACGACGAATGGAACTTAAGACCGTACAGGTGTATATGTGTTGTTGTACTCGTATATGTATGTATATATGTAAGTAGGCATACTTCTATATCGTGTGTATATTTAGATGCATGATAATTTTAACTATCAAGAGACACTTGTCAATCGAATTTCACTCAGCTGTGCAGCAGATTATCAGCAATAAGAAGAAACTATATATGCTTTCTTGCATTGAATTTGTAGACATTTCGCTAGAAGTACTATAGAAATTAAATATTTGGAGAGCAAAACTAAGAGGAGAAAGGTGAAAATTGATTCACAACTTACTTATAAACGTGCGCCTTTAAAAATTTAAGTCTTTGGGAATAAATTATTATCATAAAAAATATTTAATAATAATCGAAATGACGCACCCATTGTATTTGATGTACTACCGCACTTTTAAGCGAAATTTCGGAGAGCTGGCACTAGAACTACACTAATGATTCACGTCGTTATGCGAATAATGTGAAAAAATTAGCTGGAAGTTTGCAACTCACCTCTATAAGATTCAAAAGAATCTGTAGCCTCAAGTACACTCACCAGTCTGATGCAAGTTTTTCACAAAGAACTCGATTACTACTTTATAAGGTCCAACTGACCGACAATTTTAGGCACATGACAACGAGACTTTCGGTTCGCTCTGTGTGCAGTTAAAAATTAACCTGAATTTGCTTAAAAAATCACCTTTTTGGACGAAGCGTATCATCAACTCGGCAGGTATGACTGAAATGGTAAAACTGCTGATCCCAGAGCTTGGAAAATATTTGCGTATTTATTGGAGGACCATCGAGAATAGTCATTGTATATTGACAAATATTAGCATAATAATGGAAAAGTCAATTTGGTGGTAATAGTAGCTTTTTTATGACACTTGTCAATGTTTTGTTCGCTATAATGCCAACCGCCGTCACCTATACTTGGTTCATTGTACAAGTATATTAATTAATTTTATACCTTATATAGGGTATATTAAGTTTGTAATACTCAGGAGGAGTCCTTATAAAGTATAAAAGTACATATAAAAAATCAGCATAACGATCTGTGGCGATTTAGTCATGTCCCTCTATCTGTCTGTCTGTATAAGTATATACTCGTACTAGTCCCTCAGTTTTTGAGTTATCGTTCTAAAATTTCGCACATGTTCTGTTCTCACCAAAGAGCTGTTCGTTTGTTAAAACCGCCTATATCGGACTACTATAGCATATAGCTGCCATACAAACTGATCGATCAAAATCAAGTCCTTGCATGAAAAACTTTTTTATTTCTCGAGATATCTTCACGAAATTTGGCATGAAGTATTTTCCAAAGCAACGGTACAATCGCCGAAGAAACTGTTATGATCGGACCACTATAGCATACAGCTGCCTTACAAACTGATCAATCAAAATCCACTCCTTGTTTAAAATATTTTGTATTTGTGAAGTGTTCTATAGGTTCGGTGCAATCGAGGTTAAAATTTTTCTTCTTTTAATTTTTTAAAGAAACCACTACATATTAGCGCAACCAGTATATTCTTCATTTATTTTCTCTTTTTATATCAACAAAAGTATGTAAAATTAAAATATTTTTTTGGAATATTTACTTTTCTCGGATTTCCATAAAGTTACGCTCAACTACTATACCCTTTTTAGTTGACCTCTAAGTCAACATTTTACAACCATACAGATAAATGTATTGCATCACACACACATACACATAAATATGTATGACATGAACTTTGTAAACTGCAATGGCGCTCTGCCTTTCATCAAATCAAATTATGTCGTAATCCATTGCAGGCCGACACACGTGGGCCAAAGCCCGAATATTCGTTACAAATAAGCATACACGCACACATGCAGACACCTACATATACATCCGAGCTTATATTGTATGTATGTGTAGCCAAACAAGTATTTGTCTAATGTCGAGCTCCGAATGGCTGGGTATTTGTCCACTTGCTGTGCAAACAAACCGAGCCATTATCTGTGTTTATGCTTTTGTATTGTGCTTATACACACACACACTGACATATGATCACATACACATGTGTACATATTTACATGTTGGTATTGTTATGAGTATGTGTATGTTTGTTTTATGTACGTGCAACATTATTTTAGTGTTTTCATTCATTTACACACACATATATATACATGTAAGTATATGTGTATATAAGTTGACTTTTGTCTGTTTTTTTTCTCCTTTTTGCTTGTATGTTGCCGCTCTTCGCTTTCAATTTAAATCAATTTAACTTATTTTCTTCGTTTGCATTCAACATTCTTTACCCCTGTAGATTTATTCTCCTTACTACGTTGTATTTGTAGAAAATTGTTGACTCTCTCGTGTTTGCTTTGGCAAATGTTATTTATTTTTTATAACAAAAGTCAGAAGATCAAACACAAATATATTATATAGATTTATTGAAATTTTTAGTTTTTTTTCTAGAAAAAAAATTCCGTTTTAGTAGGCATGCTTTTAAATACTTAGCGAGTTCTGTTCTATGATTAGATGTCGGAGATAAAATTTCTTGTATTGAGTTTTGAACATAAATCAAAACATAATTGCATAATTTTTATTTACAATAACATGCCTTGGAGTATATATACCTATGTACATATTTTGGGTAGGTATTCATTTATGACTGTGACTATTCTGCTGATAATATTATCAGTTTGTACTATAACAAATATGAGCTGTGAAATTAAAATTTTTTTTGGGAATGCAATATATTTATGTTTGTATAGCTAGCGTTTAGAAGCTTCTTAAAAAAAATGTTTTAATATGATAATTCACACTCGTTTATTTATTTGGCTGTTGGTTCTGGCTGATTAAACATACGTATGGTATCGCAGGTCAGTAGGTCAATCGTTACGTGATCACGTGTGCTACAAATAAACTTTTGTTAAACGGTTTTAAAAAAGGATGGTATTTGGAATACTCGGTTATTGAACGAATTATAGTAGTAGGGTACTAGAAATTTTCTTCTCAATTAAAACAAGAAAAAACTTAATTTGGTTTGCACCGAATTTTAAACGTTCATATGGCAGCTATATGCTATAGTGAACCGATTTGAATAGTTTGTTCGGATATTGTACGGTTGTCTTGGAAAATAATCCTTGTCAAATTTTGTGTAAATATCTTGCCATACATACATACGTAATAACTTCTTGGCAAGAAAAGACACTGCAAATTTTTAGATTTGATATCTCAAAAGCTGTCTAATATACTACTAAATGGACTTAGCTCGTCACGCTCATCATTTATACTATACACAAATCTTTTATAGGGTCTCCTACGTTTTCTTCTTGGTATTATAAAACTCAGCGTAAAATTAAACTTTCCATAACACCATGACGTTCCCACGACAGTAGGGTCTCCGTAACCGGAACGACCGAAGTTTTTATTCGACAAAACATTGTTAATTAGACAAAAAATTAATATTAATATCCAACAAAATATAAAATCTGTCAAAGTGGCAAGACAAACCAATAGTTACAATATAGAGAATCTTCAGAACTGGAGAGTCGTTTCGATGACACGACTAAGATGACGAAGTAACCTATATCCTATAACCTATATCTAAGACAAGTGTAATATTCTCAAAAAATTTGGTATTACTTAAAATTTGTTACAGATTTATCTAGCCATTCCAGCTATTTAAATCTATTTTGCTTTATATTTTTCCGGTACTATAATTGGTATTCACTGATAATATGCATATGGACGATTTGCTTTAAAATAAATTTCCATAGAAATTGACTAAAATCGAATTGTTCAGAAAAATCTCAGACTAATACTAATTTCTTAAAAGTTGGTTGAGGAAAAAGAGCATAGTTACGTCAGCGAATCTGAACGAAAGCCAAATTAAAATTGTTGCTTAGTAAGTTGCAAAAGCCAGATATTTAGCTATTTCGAAAAAAATATTAAAACTGCTTATTTTTTAATCATAACCTCACAGTTGACACATTGCAAACAAGCATTACTTTGTATGAAAATAGTCAGTTGAATAAATAGTTGGGTTTGTGGTTCACACTATTTATAACAGAACTTATGGCAGGGCTAAGTAGTTAATTTCAGTATATGTTGGCTACTGCCTCTAGCCACCTACCTATATTTCGTTTCTTTGTTCAAACTAACGCTGTTCGCATTGCAAGAGATTAGAGTAAAAGGACATTGAGTTTCTAATACAGGATTGCATACTTACTTCCTACCTAACTGTGGATTTTAGTTGCTGTGAGAGCAAAGTATTAATGTTCCTAAATGAATACAGAATATTATAGAGCATTTTATTCTTTAAATTAATTTAAATATTGAGTTAATCAGCCAACATTTACAAATTTGCTGTAATTAAGTCAAAAATAAAAAAAAATTAGAACGGAACACATTTAAAATTTCTGCAACTCAAACTTTATGCATTTTTATGAATTTAAATACTTTAAAAAATTTAGCTCACCTCTCGCTTATAAGACTGTTTTTATTATATTCCAAGTTAGTACAAGAAATTTCGTCGTTTTCGAAAGTGACATCCTTATCACAAAACTTAAGAACTAAAGACTTTGTCGTGGTTTTGAGTTGCTTTCACTCAATAAACAACTGCACGCACAAAAATATTTTTATACAAGTACAACTAATTATTTCCGAGATTTCAAATTTTTTGATATATTATCACGCTATCATATTTTATTCGAAACACTAATTTAGTTTCACACAATTTTTGTTTGCTGCTTTGTGTTGCCTTCCCTTATTTTATAATTTTAAAACATCAACACTAACTTATTAATTTTCTAAATTTTCCATTTTAGAATTTTCACTTCATTTTTTAGAATTTCTCTCGCAAATGATTCACTAAATATCACTTTTATTTGACTTTAGCGACGGTTTATTCGTGTCGTAAATATTTTTTAATTAAATCCACTTCCCCCACCGACTAGCACTCGCGCCCAAAGCGATCTAATCAAACCGGCAAGTACCGTTTCAAATGTTATATTAAAATGAAAACGCGATCACCGCATCGCATTCGCCACAGACGGCAGAGTCAAAACGATCACGCACACCGAGAATTTTTATTAACCAGTGATATTAACATTCTCCGGCTGAATGAACGAGTAGCCGACAGAGTTGCAGTGAGTGGGTGTGTATGTGTGACGGCAAGCCGAGCGACTGATAAGCATTTGCCGACGAGGAAAAATTACTGTTAGGTCAACTGTTCTTTGGAAAATAAGGAAAATCTCATTGAAGGTTCCGTACACAAACAATAGCTGAATATGTTAGCGTCACTGTTAAGTAGATACGGAATGTTAGCAGAGCATTAGCTTTGGCCAGAGAATGTTAATGAATAGTCATTATCATTTTCATTCATTAACATTCTCTGCTGTTAGTGCTGATAACATAACAGCAGTAGATATGGATAAATATTAGGTGTTAAGCGCTGATAATGGATATGCTTGCGCGGTGTTGCCTCGTTGATCGCATGCCATACGAATCGGCTCACTCTAGCTTACTTGTTCGTAAATAAGTATTCGTTTGTTGTTTTATATAAACATACTGATATGTACATATATTTATATGCAAACATATGCAGTGATTTTGTATTATTTTACGAGAAAACGGTTTCAAATTAAAAATTATTGTCAGTAACGTCATTTGAACTGGTCACGTGTTCAGGTGAAAGTAATAGAATAGGGTACAAATGTGTTGGTAGAGTTATCTTGATACAAAAATTAGTCTGAGTCGGAACAATACTCGACTTTTTCTAAGCAACGCTTTTTTAGACAAAAATGGAATTACATGAGTCAAAACGTCGTCGAAATGAAATAGAGTAGCATGCTCTATTGTTTACAAGGACGAGGATTTGACTAGAATTTGTTGCGTAAAATCGTAAGAGGTACCATGACATAATCAGTAGATAACCAATAAGCTAATCGATCCCACTATAGTCAGAACTTAATACTATCAGACACCTTTTATATATAAAGGATAAGATCTCTCAGCTTTAAATGTCTGACATGATGCATACTGCATAGTTGAGTGTCAATATCGAAAGCGATTAAATCCAGCGTCATAAATGCCGAATTATATTGTTTTAGTTCTGAATGGATAGTCGTCAGCTATTTGCAACGGCTTCCTCAATTTTTTGATATCGGCACTATGTTACAATCATCTTTACGATTGAGTGAATTTTCGCAGATTTTCTCCGAATTTCATATATTTTGAGTACAAACAATGGTAATGCTTAGGTCACGTTTTAAAAATTTCTCGCTTGTTAATGCCTGTTGCAAGATCCACGGAATTGAATTCGCACAATTGCAAAGATAAGTTTTCCTCTTGCGATCACTTACCATAAGCATATAAATATATTTCGAGACTAACCTAGTTACTATAGTACTTCAGTTTCATTGCAATCACTTGCCCAATCAGCATACCATTGTTAAAGCTACATTTTCAATTATCACCGTTATGTTAAGAGAACTTAAAAATTGTACAAAATTTAGAGGCATACTTACACATACTACATATGCATTTGTAGGTAAAATACAATGCACTTATCTCTTTTTATTTCAGGGTATGTGTTTACATATCTATTTTTCTAAAACTTACCTTAATGTTTGGATTCTCTTTGAATTTTTTTTACTGTTTTTATCAGTACGTGTTCATTTTCAAAAGGATATGTAAAAAAAAATAGAAAAGAGAACTGTTTAAATAATCAGAGCACAAGGAGTTCAGAGTTTGGTCGTTGAGTCGTTGTTATTTCGGCTGCTTCGAACCAAAAGGATTACTAGACAGCCCCTTAATTGAGTCAATTAGCCCCTTATATAGTCAATTAGTCACTTAATTGAGCCCATTAGTAAGTTAATATATGTAAGTTGACAATTTATTAAAAGAGTGCTTAAAACTCCTATGACTGGATGAATCTTACGTTTTAATTTGATCCTGAACTTTTTAATAAATTACCAAATTTAATGACTTTGAACCCGAACTTCATATTTTGAAGTAAAAGATGGATTTTGGAGAGGGATGCCGGTCATCTATAATGAAAAAGCATCCCAAAACTGCGATGCACCGAGAATCATTGCATTAGTGAAAACACTTCCCACAAAAATGACCTAACATCGCCAAAAGGATCACTTAATTTCCACCCTGTAAATTTTTGCGGTGATGTCGAAGGTCTAGTATAAAGTCTCCGGGATTGTTCTCTCCCAGCTTTCTGAGGACATTAAAATTGATGAAAAGTTAGTATTAAGCCGAAAAAAGTCTAAATAATCTCCCCAAAATTGTGAATAAAAGCTCTTGTGTCGAAATAAGTATTAAAACTTCGCATAGATAGTGAAAAATCATTGTCTAAAGATCATCACAACGCAATTCTATTTTTAAAAAATATTTAAAATTTATTTATCTAACTATTTTATAAATAGTTTTACCGAGTGCATGCACATGTTACCTCTTGCTTATTCTATTTACTTAGCACTTACATAAATGTCTGCCTGCACACAGGGCTGTCTGCTCGTACCTGTAAAGTAAACATATGCACATGCATCCGCACGTTTACGCCTGCGCAGAACTCTTCTACGCGCTTACGTAAACAAAAAGATTAGCATATTCAAAAACATAAGTTATAGCGGGCTCGAGATACATGTATGTTCGGCAATTGTGAAAGTTAATTCCTTTGTATATGCTTTGAGAATCCGCTCACCGTACCGTCGTTATTTGTTAGAAGCTGATCAATGTGCTAATGCGCTAACCACACAATGGTCGTTATACATATTTAACGCCAACAGCACAATATAAAAAACAAATTATAAAACAAAAATTATACAAAAAAAGTACAAAACAAAGTAAAAAAAAAAAATATATTAAACAATATTGTAATAAAAAATATTAAACAAATATTGTAATAAAAAATATTAAACAAATATTGTAATAAAATATATAAAAAGTAATTAAAAAAATATAAAAAGTCATTAAAAGAATATAAAAAGTAATTAAAAAATATATAAAAAGTAATTTAAAAAATATAAAAAGTAATTTAAAAAAATATAAAAAGTAATTAAAAATAATAATTTAAACATATGTATAATATAAATATTTTTAAAAAAATTCTATTTAACTATTAAATTAAAATAAAACAAATTAATTTAAAAAAATATAAAAAAAAATTAATTTAAAAAAATAAAACAAAAAAAATAATTAAAAAAAAATAATAAAAAAATTATTCAAGATAAATAAAAAAAAAATTAATTCAAAATAAATTTTAAACAATTAATCAAAAAAAAAAATATTTATATTTAAAAAAAAAAAACAATTATTTAAAACAAAAATTAAATAAAAAACAAATTTGTTAAAAAACTTAAAAATAAATAAACAAAAAATCAAAAATAAATTTAAAAAATAGAAATACATAAATGAAAAAACTTAAAAATAAATAAAACATTAATTAAAAATTAAATTAAAAACAAATAAATAATATCTAAAAGTAAATATATAAAATTAAATAAATAAAAATAAATTTAGAAAACTAAAGAAATTTCAAAACAAAAATAAATTAATTTAGTAAAAAAATAAGTTTATTAGTATAAGAAAGTAAAAAAACAATATTAATTGTTAAAAGTAAATTAAAAAAGGTAAAAAAAAATTAAATAAAAGAAATATAAAAATAATATAAAGAAAATTAAACTAAAAATTTTAAATAAAAAATTAAAAGTCCCAAATAAAAATATAAAAGAGTTAAAAAAAAATTAAAAAAGTTAAACATAATTGAATAAAACTTAATAATAATAAAAATAGTTTAAAAAAAGTTGAAATAAATTTAAAAAAAAGTTTTAAAAATATAATAAAAAATGTGTAAAAGTTAAAATATTAAACAAAAGGTAAAAAAAAAAATTAACAATTTTTTAAGCAAAAAAATTAAAAAAGGACAGCAAAAGAATTAATTAAATTAAGAAAATAAGAAATTATGTAAAAACTAAACGTTTAATAAAATAAAAATGAACAGTCGACGTTGATAAAATTTTGAATATATAGCTTAAATGCTCTTCGATCAACGGCAAACCACTTTGCATAAGAATTGATGGTCTCTCATACTTACGTGCGCAAGTAAGGTATTATCCTCACCCTTTCCCCTTCATATAAAACATAGGCATTTTGTTCGTTTTTAGTATAATCGATTTTTTTTGTTTTATTTGCATTTTGTATTTTTTTTTTCAAATTATTTAATTTTTTTTCGCTGAGTTTATATGTATATGATTTTATTATAATTTCAAAGTCACGTATATGTTATAATAAAATCAAATAAATGTTTCTAGAGTTTGGAAGTGTATAAAATTGGTTAATAACTGTCTTAAATGAACATAAGTGAAATATATAAAAAGTGATGCTTGCTTATGGTTTTTTTTTTAGTTTTCTTTGTTTATATAAGAATGCAAGAATTAGAATTGAGGCTACAATAGATTTAAAAAAAATTGCTCAGTTATACATTTTTGCTAAATAATTAAATTAAATATTAATAATTCAAGTGGACGTGAAATTAGGAAATTGAAAAAAGAAAAAAATTCAATTCATTTAGATTAAATATTTTGAAAATAAAAGAAATTAGCAGGCATAAGCAGTTTGAGGCTGCGTATAATAAAATAAAAATAAAATGCATTGCAAAATGTTTGCTGCTCTTAACTTTTTTACCCACCAACACTTTCCTACAAATAAAAATTAAATGGACGCGCTGTGATATTTTTTAAGAATTTTAAAATAATAAAGCGTTTTCACGCCACTCTCGCATTGCAATAGTCGATTTCGCTAGGCGATTAGTAATTATTGCAACGAACTCATACTTCCTCTCTTTTCTTTTCTTTTTTTTGCTGAGCAAATTTTGCTTTTTTCAGCAGTATTGTATTACAACGGTTATACAATGTATTTAGGTGTTTTGCATATAAATTGAGCAAATTCTTCTTTAGTATTATTATTATTATTTATTTGCATGTGTTCATATAAGTATTATATTGCTCGTGTATGTGTCTATGTAATGCATTCTTTATATATTTGTTTATTAATACACTTTGCTTGTTAGCCATTTTTTTTCGTTTAGTTTTTTATCATTATTTTACAATTTTTTTTTTGTTCATTTTCGAGATTTTTATTTTCGTTACAAAATTAACATTGATATTTCTCGCTTGTATTTTGCTTTATTTCTTTTTTGGCTTGAGTTTTACTTTAACAGTATTCCCCATCTCAAGCGCTTTACCTCAACACATCATATAGCTTCTGTCGTAGACTCTACAATGTTCACTATGCGTGCAACATACGCACGTTTACAAAAAAAAAATATGCTTCTTCTATACTTTCAACGATATTTCATTTTTATAAAATTATGAAAATAATAATTCACGTTCTACGTTACTTTTTACGCTCGAAATAAAAGTAATAAAATATCTTGTTTACCGTTTTAATTAATTTTATAAACAATTTCTACTTAAAGGCCTCTTAGAAAAAATATCAAAATTATAAACTCGCTTTTTCCTATTCATTTTACATTTAGAATTTAAATTTCTGCCTAAAATTGACACCTATTTTCTCGGGTTGCCCGCTTTTCTCTCACTCAGTTCGCTTTGTAGCTTAAATATGAGCTATTATCAATTTAGAAAAAATTATTATAATATTTATAGTATATATGTATGTATGTATATCACACAAATGTTGATTTGCTCTCTGCTCACTCTCAATTTCTCGCGAGGTGCAAGTTTTACAATGCTATTCTAGCACCACACCGCTGTTCGGATCCAAACTACGGTTAGTATAGTCAACATCTTGCGTTCGATCGTACGCCAAACGCGTTAGGCAGAAAAAATCAGTTATGTTTCATCTCACTCTGGTTTGCTGGTAAGTCTTGCAGTCGCGCAGCCTGAAACTGTTATGCAAATACCCATGTTACTGTGCCGACTCAACGCCTGTAACGGTGTCTTCAGTCGCTGCATTTTGTTGCACATTCAATACAGCCGAATCCGCTTCGTTTAAGCCATTCGGCAGCGCCGCAGCGGTACCACCGCGACCGTTAGCATCCTTCAACAATTGCAACACTTCGTTGGCTACATTTTTTTCCTGATAAAATAGACGACAGATGACCGGCTCCACGCTCGTTTTGAGCAACTCAACCTGGAATGTTTCGGAGAAACGCGAATCGATGAACTGCGCAAATGCGGCGCTGGCATCCAAATTGCTCGCTAAATTAACATCCAACGAACAGTGTTTGCTGTAGGCCGCCTCATCTAGCATGCTTTCGGGCAGCACACGAAATTGATCGGTCACGGCGTTGTTGCCAAAGTCCAGGTAATGCACCTCACATTTTCCCTCCTTCAACACTTGCACGATTTCCGCGCGGTAGAATGCCAAATCATCGGGAAACTGTGCGGCACATCTGCCGCCTACTTGCAATTCGGTGAATGTTTGAAAATCGGTTTCAGCATCTAAGAGCACATCGGTGATTTTCTCCACGGCGGGCACATTTTCGGCTAATTGTATGTAGAATGATGCCGGCGAGTTGATATGTATGATGGTGCAATTGTGCAGCGTGGGCACAGGTGATAGGGCAGCGGCCGCCTTTTCGGCGTCACCCTTTGACACAGCGTCAGCCAATTCCTCAGCCAAATCCTTGTAGTTCGCCTGCAATTTGACAATGTGTACGCGCTCATTTGTGTCCAGCGCAACTTCGTCCGACTCGATGGTGTAAATCTCACCAAAGTGCGCTTCCAGCAGCGCAGCAAAGCATTCGTTTAGCAGCGTTTCAGGCGCCTCCGGCACGACGTTCAGTTTGCACTTCCACGCCAACGTCGGTATGGCACGCAAATTAGCGGGCAATTCGTGTATAACGGTGGCATTTATGACATTGCCATAGTCGAGCAGGAATACCTCATAGCCTTCTTCGCCGGGCAGCACCTTCTGCACACGACCGCGATAGTAGCAGTCATCCTCAAGCGAATAAGCGCTGCAAACGCTATCCACTTCAACGCTCTGCAGCACCGGCAGCTGTTCGGCATCGGATTTCGTGAGCGCCTTCGACACCAGCTCCATTTGCAGTGAATTGCCCTTCGGTTGTATGTAGAAATGTGTTGGTGAAATCGCGTGCGATATAACGCAGGTATTCTCCGCGATTGGTGGTGTTGCCAGTACGGCTGTCGCGTTTGCGCTAATGGCAGCGATCAGCGAGTGCAAACTTTCGCCGAGATCCTCACCGCCACCGGCTGCATACAACCTGACCAGCAGCGGTATTGTAACTTCCTTGCTTTCGATAAACTCAATTTTCACCAAACCTTCACACTCCTCAATCAGCTGACCGAATGCTTCGATAGCCGCTTGCGCTTTATGCTCGCCAATCTCCTCGGCAACGCCCACCAGTTGACAGTGCCGGGAGAATTCCGGTAGCGCCTGTAAATCATGCGGCAACACGCGTATATCATCTGTGATGGCTTCGTTGCCGAAATCGATGAAGATTACACGATACTGCTGCTTGGCGTCCGATCCAGCAATAGTTTCTAGTATGCGCGCGCGATAGAGCGCATTATCTTCGCAATAGACAGCCGCGCAGAGTTGACCAATCTTCGCATCGGTCAGCGCGTCCATGCCGAGGGCATTCAAACTGCTTGTCATATCTTCCAGACGAATGGTGTCTTTACTAAATTGCACATAGAAGTCGAATGGCGAATTGGCATGCGAAATTATAGCATCGTACACTTTGCCGCTCTCGAAGACCGACGATTGTATAGTCGTACTGAAGCTCATATTTAGTTCGTTTTCGACGGGCTTGTGCTCGCACAGCGGTTCGAGGTCATCGTTGATGTTATGTCCGTCGATTAGCAGATGCACGAGCGCATGATCGCTAGCTGGCTCACATAATTCGACTGTGAAGATGGTTTCACCTTGCGCAGCTATTTCACCGAATTTCTCCTCGGCTGCATCGGACCAAGCCACACAATGCTCGGGCACATGTAGTGCGCACTTCTTCGATAAAGATGGCAACTTGGCAATCTCTTCAGATATCTCACGACATTCGGGACTGATGGATGTGTTGCCATAATCGATGAATAGAACTTCGTAACCACGATTCGGTATGTGTTTCAGTAGTTTAGCGCGATACCACATTTCGTCATCGGGGAAGAGCGCAGCCACAATTTTGGCATATTCGAATTTTTCCAACTTCTTTAATTTCTCGTTTTCGGCCAAATAGATTTCAATCAATTCCAAAGCTTTTGAGTCTTTTTCGTATTGTATATAGAAGTCGGTTATGCTGTTTACATGTGATATGTAACAATTCTCACCGGAATCGACCAATACCAGATGTTTGGCAAAACCATCCTCCACCAGTTTATCGACAATGTTAACGCCATCGATGTAAAGATTTATAAAGCTTCGCTTGTACTTACCACCACGTGTGATGTACTCGAAATTCACCGCTTTGCCGTGTGAATCGCTGAAGATGGCATTGGCTGCGTCGACCCAATCGGCGGTGCCTTTCGGCTTGATCGGCAGTGAGCAGGGCATACAGAACGGTTCGATGTCGTTGCAGCTGCTCATCTCGCGTACGTGCGTCGTGTCGGATACGCAATCCGTATTGCCGTAATCGATGAACTGCAGCACCATAAGCTCGGCATCGATAATCTTGGCGCGATACCATTGCTTGTTAACCGAGTAGTATGAGATGCAGTGCACACCATTCGCCACCACCATTAGTGTGGGCAAAGAGCTGGCGACAATTTGCAAATCCTCTTGCAGCTGACGCAATTCATCCATTTTATCGTAGGGATGCACATAGAATTGGCCGGGATTATCGCAGTATCCAAGTATGGCATGTTCCATGTCAGCGCAGGGATCGATGGATTCAGTTTCGGACTCTGCCACCGATTGCGGCTCAGATGCAATAGCTGCCGGCGGTGGTGTTGGTGTTGGTACTGGTACTGTTTGTGTAAGTGCTGGTTGCGTTGCTGCTGCCTCGATTTTGGTCTCTTGCGGTTGTGGCGGTGTTTGTGGTGGTGTCTCGGCCATTATAGCTGGCGCAGTGACATCAACTGGTTTCTCTTTCTCTACATTTTTAACCACTTCAGGCACATTATTGTTGATTTTAGTCTCCTTTTTCACGATTTTCTCCGCTTGCTTTTTCTTCTTTGGTGAGCTGGAGGTTTTACCCTTACCTGTAGTTTTCTTTTCCGTGTCATCTTCCTCTTCGAGCGTCAAGTCCACCATTTCAATGTATTCAAACATATTTGTTTTGTCCTTCTCCAGTTGCTTACGCATGAAATCCACATCACGTGACTTGATTAGTTGCGTTTGCAGCAGCGCATCCACAATATTTTCACCGCCAGCCAAATTGAGCTCGGCAATCAAATGGTTGTGTTGCACCTCCAGCGCCCGCACATGCACCACTGGTTCGCTCACCAAGACGAGCTGCTTTAATCTATCCACTGCTGCCGCATCAAGATCGGCAGACAGATTTGCTGCTTTCTTCGATTTCGAATTTCGATGTTGCGCATCTGCCGCCAAAGTACGTACTGGTAAATTCAACTCAATGGCGAAAGAGTTGCGATTTAGGTAGAATTTGTCTTCCAATATTTTCAAGTTTTTTTCATTTAATTTTTCCGTGTTTCCATAATCTATATAGTGTACCTCGATGACATCTTTAGTGACTTGCGGTATGATGCGCGCGCGATACCAATTGCCATCACTACCGTGCGCGGCGCAAATTTGTTCCGGCTCAAATGTGCCCAAGGGTGTTCCTAAAATGAGTTAATGAGGCATAAATTGTGATTTCAAACAAAAAAAACATAAAAAAAAGGAATTTTCGAAGCTATAATACACCTCACAGTTGAGTTTCTCATAGCATCAAAGGGTATAAAAAGATATTTATCTTGATTTTGATCGGTCAGTTTGTATGACAGCTTTAAGAAATACTAATCCGATCTGAACAATTTGTTAGGAGATTGTACCGTATCTTCGACAATAATCCATCTCACAACAGTCGCGTCTAAGTAACCGAAACTGACCTGGATTTTTAACCATTCCTCGAAATTACTTCAGAAATATTTTCTGCCACTAAAACAACAACACAATAATAATTTCGTGAATATGTCTTGTGAATATATCTTGTCAAATAAGAAAGTTTCCCATACAAGGACATGATTTTGATTGTTAAGTTTGTATGAAAGCTATATGTCATATTTATCCGATCTAAACAATTTGTTCGGAGATTGTACCGTTTGTCTTTGACAATAATACATGCCAAATTTCTTGAAGATATCTCGATAAATAAAATAGTTTCCCATACAAGGACTTAAGTTGGATCGGTCAGTTTGCATGGCAGCTATATGCTATACTGGGCTGATATCAGCGGTTCCGACAAATGAACAGTTTCTTGGGGAGAAGCGGACGTGTGCAAAATTTCGGATCGATATCTCCAAAACTAAGAGACTAGTTCGCGTATATACAGACATACGAACATGGCTAAATCGACTGACCATTTATATATATTTTTTATAGGGTCTCCGACGTTTCCTTCTGGGTGTTACAAGCTTCGTGGCAAATTTAATTAAATTAAATAAAAAAAAGCGCCACTAACCGTTATGCTCATAGTATTCATACATCTCATTTAGCAGCTCTACCATTTTCGCCTCCATAGCGATCGTATGCACAAACACACGATATGCATTCGCCACATGCACCACACGCGCTTCGAAACGTTCCAGCACAACGGGCTGTTGGCAAATAAACGTCGTCACATCTTCCTTTAACAGCGGCACAAGTGGGCGTAGTAGAATGCTGTAATTGATTTCGTATTATACATTTGCTTACAAAGGGAAATTTCATTAGAAACACATACACTTTGTTGTCATTGACATCCTTTATGTTGACCACACATGATTTGCCTTCGTAAAATTGCTTGAATCTCACCGCTACATCTGGATTGGATTTGACATAGCGCAGATCGTCGTAGGAACTCAACAGTTGTACATGCTCAGGCAAGCCCTCCAACTGTAACTTGAAGTTCAGCATGTCCTTTACGTATGTAATCTTTACACGTATTTGTTGACCTGCTAAAAGGCTCAAGCGTAGCTCTGCAATTGGAAAATAATATTTTGAAGTACATGAAAACCAGTATATGAAAAACATTTTTGTGTTGTTTACCTGGAGCCACCTCGGTAATTATGCCCTCCGATTTTAGCGTCTCCTTAAGCGACACGCCATTCAGTTTGACATTGACATAGTACATCTCCTGCTCACGCTCAATATACTCGCAATTTAAGGTTGCGCCCGCCGGCAAGTATTTCTCCATGCGATCGATTATGTAGAGATGATCATAGTTGGACACAATGCCACTGAAGCTACACAGGTGCGCCATAACGGGCAGTGTGGCGAAACGTTTCTCTACTTGCCAGATATCCTCGGAGGTGACCGTGTACTGATTGCCAATATCGACGAATTGCACTTTGTACTTGCGCAACATCTGATTACAGGCGAGTATGCGCGCGCGATAGAGCAGATTCTCTTTACGATAGCGTGCAATAACGTAGGAGCCGATTTTTAATTGCAGCTGCTGCAGTGATTTCTGCTTATAGAATAGCTGTATTTCGCGCATGAAACGCTCGAATTCCGGGAGACGTGATTTAAGGTGAGTGAAAAATTGATGTGGTGATATCCACCAGCAAATGATGACCTCCTCTCGCGTTGGCGTATCCAAATGTTGTACGGGGAATGCTTGATTCAACGGCACATACTCATCGGGTAACTTGGTGGACGTCGCTTGTACTTGTTGTTCGCTTAGCTCACTACCAGCATTGCTGCTCAGCTCGGAGTGTGTGTCATTGACGCGTGGTGTGTTAGCATTGTTGGCGGCGGCCTTGTTGCGCTGCTGTGAATAACCTTGCGGCGCATTCTGTGGGCGCTGCTGGCGTGGTGGCGTTACGGGCTCCTTCTTCTGTCGTCTAAAAGTGAGAGAGCCAGAAATCGATTAATGACTTTTACAGTTATTATAATAAAAAAATAAAAATATATTTTACCGATTTTCGTTTTGGAAACGTGGCGGTATTTGATTTGCACCGCTACGCGTCTTCTGATTGTGGCTGCTAACGTTGCTGGCGCCACTGCCAACACTACGTCTATCAGCGCCGCCGCTGCTGGAATTACTGACATTCAAGTTCGCTTGCATTGTTGGCGTATGCGGTGCATTGCGTCCTTGTCGTTGTTGTTGCTGGCGTTTACCGTGCTTCAGCTCGCTGGAGCTAGAGCGGGAATCGCGATTATCCATCGAGCTGGCCGAGCTCTGCTTGTCCCACTCCACTGATAGCGTACCTTGTACACTGCTGGTCGGAGCACTGCTTACGGCGTTGCCAGACTTGCTGTTTGTATTGCGTGAATTCGTTTTACGTGGTTGCTGCTGCTGCGGCTGCTGTTGTTGCGGTCTTTGTTGTAGCTGCTCTTCGCTTTGCAATGTGGTGGAGTTGAGTATCGGTGCGGCTTTCTTGCTCGAATGCAGCGATGCGACATCATTTGAGGATGCAATCGATGGTGTTTTATTGCCATTCTCATGACCAGCGCTTTGTCTCTGCTGATGGCCGTTGTGAGAGTGTATATTGAATTCCTCCTTCTCCAATGTTAAGTACTGTTCAAAAGGCATGGATAATTTGTAAAGCTTTTTCATGACGTTCAAATCTTTGGTACACAGGTTCACCAAATGTACACCGTCCGGTTGTATGCGGAAGACTTTGACGGTGAACGAGCGTCGTTGGCGATTCGACTCTTCGGCGAGCATTTCAAATTGATTCGTGGCCAAGTCTTTGCTAAGTTCGTTATTTTCGAAACCCTTCAGGCAGCATTGAATGGCTTGACGGGGCAGTTTTAAATGCTTCTCGGCGATGTTACTCAATAAATTCTTGGTGACTTTCTGTTCGTAACCGAAATCAACGTGGCGCACTATAATGGCGGTCGAGTCGGCACGCATCACTTCAGCACGATACCATTCGTTATCATATTTCACAATGCATGGAGCGCCAAGCGCTAAGTGATTGGGCACAACCTGATTTTTATTATAATACAAGAACATGTCGTCCATGAGCTTCTCGAATTTCGAGATGTTATCCACTTTTTGCACATAGAAATGCTTGGGTGAGTCGATATAACGGATCTCTACAATATCGTTGTTGTTTAAATTCTCCGATTTCGGATATACTAGACGGCACTTTTGTATATCTTTCAGCACATCGAGCACGTTGCTTTTCTGCTGCGTAAAAAAGAAATATAAAAGAAGAGTTCTTGCAACGCTGAATATTAGCACAAGCTTACCTGTAAATATAGCTCGCAATATTGCACTAATGGTGGACCCTCTAATGGCATCACTTTTAGCTGACAATTCTTATACATCATTAAATCCTTGAAAGCCTTCTTCAAGCTCTCGTCGATAGGCTCCAGATCTTTGTGGCCTGAGAGTGTGAAACGTATGGCGAACGCTTTTGCCTCTAGGAACTCATCCGGTATTTCATATAAATCACTGTATTTAACCAACTCTGCATTGCCGTAATCAATATATACCACTTTGCATGCTGTCGTTTGTACGCCGGTGATTAGCGCGCGATAGAATTGTCCGTCTTCGGAGTAGCGCGCAATGCAAGCTGTGCCCAAGACGGGTTTGTCTGCGTATGGCTTCAATTGCACACGCTCAATGCGATTCATCATTTCGGTAAGCTCATCCTGTGCCAGCGCCAACTGCACCGAAAACAAACAGGGTCCATTCTCCACGAAGCTAACGTAAACATCATATGTTTTACCAACAGTTAAATTGTTGGTTTTGAAAGTGGCAGTGGTAATGCGACGCGGTGAAGTGTTCAGCACTTGTTTGCTGCTATTAGAGTTGCTAGCAACAAAATCTTGTTTATGTTGCGATGGATGTGGACGCTGATAGCGCGTATTGTAAGCATTAGTATATGGAAGACCAGACATTGCGTTGGCGACTGTGGGTTGCACAATAATCTTCGATTGAAAACCATTGTAAGCAGCTTGCTGCTGATAGGCTGGCGCAGCATAAGGCACATAAAGCGAACGTAAATTGCCGACGGTGTGTGGCATGCGTGGCTGTATTGGTCGCTGCAAGTTCTGCGCGATCATAAAAAGGGTAGAATAAAATAATATCTAAAAATCGTAAGCTACTTTTCTATATTTACCATTAAAATTTGTGGTTGCATGGCTAAATGCGTTTGCACTTGTTGTTGTTGTTCTAACTGATATTGTTGCAAACGCGCAGCGAGCGAACGTCCAACAGCTGGGTATACACCGCTCACGGCCGCTACATTGTTGTTATGATTAATGGCATAGTAATTGTTGTTGTTGGCATTGCCGCCGACAGCCGGGTACATTGGTAGGGTTTGCTTAAATTGTTGTTGTTGTTGCTTCTGTGACGTTGCTATATGATGACTTTGTGGCTGTTGAGCTGGTAGCGTTGGTGTTTGTTGTTGTTGTTGCTGCTTTTGATTTTGTTGCTTAATAAATTTAGCAAAATTATCACGTAGCAATTCGCTAGCGATAGGTGCACCGATTTTCTTTTGGTGTATTAAAAACTCATCAAAATTGAATTCCTTCCATTTCATTGTAATGAATTTATACTGCTTAAACTGTAAAGTAAAATAAAATAAATTGAACAGTTTTCGCAGCGAAAGTTTCACTTACTTCATGTTCAATGGATATGTCCAGTGTTTGACTCAAAATTATGCGTGAAATCTCCTCCAGCTCTTCTGGTTTGAAATCTTTGCAAATGCCCAATAGGATGTATGGCGCGCATATTGTGGGCATCGAGGACAAAACATCTGGCTGCTTGGGGAAGAGGAGCTACGAATAGAAGAAATGTTACTGAATAATTATTATTTTTATTTAGCATTATACTAATTAAATTAACCAGATTTTAAAACAATCAATAACTACATTAGAGATGACACCACCCACTAACTACCCAACAACACATTACTTTATTTAAGATAGAGCATGACGAATTTGTTAACGAATTTGCATGCATATATTATATTTTAAGTTTCGCTGACGCATACACTTACCTCATAACTGGCTACGAGCGCCTTGCCGCCGAAGTCGACGAATTCCACTTCCACTTTGACCAGCGGTTTTTGTCCCTGCGTCGCATTCTGTTGTCCGCTATTAGTTATAACGTCCAGTATGCGTACGCGCAAAAATTCAAAATCGGCCGGTGCTATACCTTTAGTGCTCTTATAAAGGCATAAAGTGCCAATGCGTAGCGGTACTTGTTGTCGTTGCACCGGCCAAGTCGGATCGATGGCTAGGCATGTGCGTAACACTTCCTGGATTTTATTGCGCAATACAGCCATTGCGTCCGGATTCATTTGGCCGTATATGCGCAAGTACGGACCAAACGCATCGACGTGTGTGATCTGTAGTCGCTTGGTGGTATCTGTGTCCGTAGTTGAGGCGGCTGACCGCGCAGACGCCGCTGAGGAAACAGAACTCATTGTGTTTGTTTTTATAGCAGTTACAGCTTCAGTATTCAAAGCTTTGTATAGTAAGTTGTTTTGTTTCTCTTATGCGTTGTGTTAGATTAGTTTTTATTTGTTTCGTTTCGTTTAATATTTTTTGTGTCGTTATATATATGTTTTTTTTTTTTTTTAAATAGTCACAAAGTCCTTTCGCATTTGTATAAATGCGAAAACTTTTTTAGAAAAAATTTTTTCACTTTTAATAATTGAAAAAATAATTCACTCGTTATTTAAAGCGCCTGATACGGCTTCTGTAATTGAAGAGACAATTAGTTTACACTAACAAAATGAAAAATTAAATAAAATGTAATGAAAGAAGTGAATCGTAAAGACAATATGCAATGTGACACTTGCTAATTTTGGCCTTCACGCTTCATTGAAAGCTAGAATTCCTTATATTTTTGCATTCTTGTAGAGGGTGTAAACATATATATAATATTAGAAAACGCAAAATTAAAGAGTTGCAGCTAAAGAAATTTTATGCAAATGTTCCGTCTTACTTCTCGCGGAAATGGTAAAAAAAAACAACGTTGTCGATAATGTAAACCGTTATTTGCTACGAATTCACTGGCATTTGCAGAAACTGTTAAGCGGCCTCTAACCAACAATGCCCAGCAACATTCGGTTTCTGTGGATCCACAGGCAGCGTAAGGGGAAAAAGTTCGAACATTGCAAAAAAGAAAAACAACAATGGAGAAATTTCGCACAGAAACTAATAAAGACGAAACAAAAACAAATACTTGTGAATTGCCAAAATAAACGAAGACACGTTGAAGAATTTGCAAAGTTTGACAGGGTTGTCGACAGTGTGAATAACTTTGTCTAACTATTATTATAATAAAATATCGACTAAGTTGGAAAAAAAAAACATTTTTGGCTTATATACAAATATTAGTATTAAAAGGGGGAAAACTTTAGTATAACGTCCCACGCTTTCGGGAATAAAATGGGTATGGGCGGATAGAGGAGATCCTCCAGATCAAGAATATATATAGATATAGCCGCGGGAAACTTATAGTTTTCGAGATATTTTTGGGTTTAAAGTTCAAAATTTCGACTATTTAAAGTACGCATTTTTCCCATTTCGAATGAGTTATACACTTATATTTTCCACTTTTATATCCACTAACACTTCACTAATTCGTTTGTACACATTTATTTTACATTATATAGTGCAAAAATAGTTTAATTCAATAATTAAATTATTGTTAAATTCTATTAATTCTGACAATAACAAAAGGGTTGCAAAATTTCAAATAACCAGTGTTACCTTATCGACATCTTTTGTAATTGAACTGAAAGAAATTAAAACAGATAATACCCCAAATACAGGTATCCAAAATCTAGAGAAATAAACTATTACAAAGCATTGATGTTAAGTATTATGTTATACCCTCTATGACAATATTACTTTTTTCTTGTAGAACTTCTTTTTGCGTTGGCGGCCTTCGGCCGCGCTTCAAAAAAATAACCCTGGTCGATCCAACACCGGGGTGTATCAAGGTTTTTTTGCGCAGTACTCCTTTTTGCGTTGGCGGCCTTCGGCCGCGCTTCAAAAAAATAACCCTGGTCGGTCCAACACCGGGGTGTATCAAAATATTTTTCGCGCAGAACTTCTTTTTGCGTTGGCGGCCTTCGGCCGCGCTTCAAAAAAATAACCCTGGTCGATCCAAGACCGGGGTGTATCAAGGTTTTTTTGCGCAGAACTCCTTTTTGCGTTGGCGGCCTTCGGCCGCGCTTCAAAAAAATAACCCTGGTCGGTCCAACACCGGGGTGTATCAAAATATTTTTCGCGCAGAACTTCTTTTTGCGTTGGCGGCCTTCGGCCGCGCTTCAAAAAAATAACCCTGGTCGATCCAAGACCGGGGTGTATCAAGGTTTTTTTGCGCAGAACTCCTTTTTGCGTTGGCGGCCTTCGGCCGCGCTTCAAAAAAATAACCCTGGTCGGTCCAACACCGGGGTGTATCAAGGTTTTTTTGCGCAGAACTCCTTTTTGCGTTGGCGGCCTTCGGCCGCGCTTCAAAAAAATAACCCTGGTCGATCCAACACCGGGGTGTATCAAGGTTTTTTTGCGCAGAACTTATTTTTGCGTTGGCGGCCTTCGGCCGCGCTTCAAACATCGGAGTGTACCAAAGTTTTTACGCGCAGAAATTCTTTTTGCGTTGTTTCCTGTATCTAGGATACAATCTCTCTGTTAATTTTATTTTTCTTCGTTAGCAAAATATATTAGTATGGCAACACTGATGTTTTGACATTCACAACCATTTTGTTATTGTCAAAATTAATAAAATTAAAGAATGATTTAAATATTGAAATAAAGCTATTTTTGCAGCATCTAATATAAAAAAAATTTCTAAAAACGAATTAGTCAAGTGTTAGTGGATATAAAAGTGAAAAATATAAGTGTATAATTCATTTTAACTCGCAAAAATACGTACTTTAAATAGTTGAAATTTTCAACTTTAAACGTAAATATCTCGAAAACTATAAGTTTCCCGCGGCTATATCTATATATATTCTTGATCTGGAGGATCTCCTCTATCCGCCCATACCCGTTTTATCCCCGAAAGCGTGGGACGTTATTCTAAAGCCGACCCTTAAAAGGCATTCATTTCTAATTTTTATCTAACAAAAATGTCTAAATCGAAACAAAACGTTTTTATTTAAATTAAAGAAATATACAAGTAGTGCGTATTAAAATTATTAAATACACGATTTTTGTCTTCTAAAATTCACTTTGTTAACACTTACTTATTCTCAAGCAATACATATGTAAATACTTATACGCCCTCCTGCTGCTTCTTCTCAGTCGTTTTCGCTATCTTGGCAGTCTTGTCTTCAGCGGTCTATTTTTTTGCGTTTCAATTATCTTTTCATTTTTCCTTGTTGCTTTTTTGCTTCAAAGTAGTCATCATCAAATGGATTATCCCCCAGTATTAATATGGAGATTCTTTTCCTTTTTTGTTGTACCTATGTAATTTTCTGCACTTCAATTTCAAGCGAAGTATGTAAGTTTCACCTTTCACGTCGTATTACAAATATATAAACTAAAAAGAATTGCTAATTTTGCTGCCTATGGCTTTTTTTCAGTCTTATAAATTTTCTCTTTCGTACGGGCACGTTATGGCAATATTGATGATGACGATTATGTGGACACAGACGGGCGCTTTCTTCATACAGCACAGCAGCGCACGTTGGCGCAAGAAAGCGCTGGTTTTGCCGCAGAATTTGCACCTATTTCACAGTTACGTATTTTAATAATACTTCTTATGATATTTTTAATATCGTTGCACTTTTCGAAAACCTTTTGCAAGAAACACAAATGGAAAAAACAAAATAAATATTCACCACCCGACTCACACACACGTCTTGCTGCGAATCTCAAATTGGACTGGCGATTTCTAGTCGAATACCTTCGTTGTTGCCGATCATTTCTCCTTGCCGAATAATCGATTTTATGATAACCGTGGTAATATTTGTATAAGCCACTAAAACGGTGCTGAAATCTTATTACTAATAGGATCATAAGCAACAATAGTGTTTTATATTTCAAGTATTAAGAATATGATATTGATGTAATCGTTTAAATCTGATAATTAAAATTCTTAAAATATCTTGAATTGATAATAATCGATATTGCGAATCTCGCTTATAAAATTTGCACATGACTAGAAGGTAGGGTTGCAAAACGCCATATAGTGCATTTGTTATTGTGAATTAAAAATTGTATAAAGAACTTGTTGACAAATATTAAAAACCTTATGAGCTTTTAAATGATTTGAGGCCTACATCAATATATTATATTACTTATATAGATATAAGATAAAGTATACAAGGTAAGAAAAGTTTAAGCATAATTTAAATCTAAACTTATTTCTGGAATAATCTTTGAAGTACGTTTGTATCTTAAACTTGAATATATTCAAATCTGCCTTTTAGAAAAAAAAACTCCAAATATTGTTTTGAAATGTATTACGCTGTTAATTTTTATTAATTTTGTCTTGTGTATTTTTCTTCTTCTTTTTTCTGTCTCAGCTGATGTTAAGCCAACTATCGTAAATTCTCTTTTGCTCAATTTTTTCTTGATTCTTTGTTTTGCTTTCCATATTCCGCTTTAACAATAATTTTCGTCAATATTTACAAATATTTGGAGAAAAGGCGCCCGCAAAATTCCATTGTCATGCGTGAAATAAGGCGTGACATTTACCTGTGTATATACTTACATGTATATTTAGATGAGAGAAGACTGAGCGCAACAAGTGGATTGACTATAGAAATTTTGCACTTACGAAGCGAACTGCTAAGAAATTATTCGAAGATATTGTTGTATTATTGACCTAGTCCCCAGTTTTTTAGATATTGATCTGAAATTTTGCACACATCTTTCTCTCCCCTCCCCAAAAAGCTGCTCATCTGTAGCAACCGCCGATATAGTACCACTATAGCATGTATTATAATTTTTTTCTTTCGATTTTTATGTTCATAAGCAATTTTTTTATGAATTTTATAATTCAACGGTAAAAAAATCATTTTAAATTGCAAAACTCATAACTTTGTAGAAAATTTACTGCTCTGTAAAAATGATCTGTTAGTGCCGTTTCAGACAGGGACTCAAAAGAGTCGCATTTTTTTCAAATTTTCTTTTGGTGTCGCTCTGGGCATTCACACGGCCAAAAAGAGTCCAGCAACTCGAGTCTAGTTTTTCTGCATTCCTTTTCACAAAATGTTCGTAAATATTTGTGCGGTTCAACTGCGCAACACTGCGTGCTGCGTATTTCATTTGTATGTTGAGATGATGGTCACACATTTTGCTTGCAATGAATTACCATGAATATGGTAGAACAATATGCATAATACAAGTACCTACCCGCTAAATAGTTTCAAAAAAATACTAAAAACGGGAATTCCCTAATCCACAAGAATGTATTGAATATCCGCTACTAATATTTTCAAGGCCAAATTTATAATAGGAATTTCCTAATCTTTAAGTATTAAAAACTCATAATTTCTTTACTCCATATTAAAAATTCATAATTTCTTTACTCCATAATCTATATCTTAATTTTCTCCTTATTTACAATTTGTCATAATATTTCTATTATTCTATGCATACGTATTTGCATATTACATACAAAAATAGATAACAGAACTCAAATTTGCGATCGAATTCATTTGAAACCGAGCGCTCTTGCAACCATTCAAAGGATTTGAAAGTGAAAAGGAATGCTGAAAAGGGTAGCAGCGAGCTGTTACGAACAAGAACACAAAGCGTGCCACCCGAACACGAGTGGCACGGTTCCTTCGTCTTTCCTCGTCGTCCCCTCGCCCACAATAAACTGGTATGAGACTCTTTTGCGTCCCTGTCTGAAACGGCACTTATTATTATCTTTGTTTCATTGATGTTTGAAGGTGGATATCTAGGAGAAGCTTAGCTGAAAATTATAAGACTAGATATCTTCATGAAATTTCGAATGGGTTATTGTCCTAGGCAATGCTACAATATCCAAAAAAAATTTTCCGATCGGATCACTGTAGCATATAGCTGCTATACAAACATATCGATCAAAATCAAGTTCTTGTGTGGAAACTTTTTTACTTGTGAAGGATATTCTAGCTTCGGTGCAACCAAAGTTGACGATTTTTCTGTTTTGTTTGTTTCTATGACACTTGTGCATAGTACTCTCCACTGAGAGCAAACGGATGTTTTAAAATATAATAACTGCTATTTATTTCATAGTTTATATGCCTAGCCAAAATCACCTAAAATACCATCACTATAGACAGTTTAAAAACATTACAATAAAATATTTTGAATTTCTTTTTATTAATATTTTTATTGTTTTCATTTTTAATCCATATATGCATGTACATATGTGTAGGTATATGTGTACAATAGTGAAGTCGTTTTTAATTGATCATTCGTAATTGTGGCGTTGGTATACATAATTAACTATAGTCGATATATTCAAATACATATATTTATTTGTTTTTCAAATATGTACATTATATGTACTTATGAATGTACATGTTGTGTCCTGTTTATGTGCTGCATACAAATAAGTGTATATTTGTCTGCCTGTATACAGTTATAACTTTTAATATCTTTCATTAATCACTTTTTTATTACAATATTCACTTTATTTAATAGCGTTATTATGCATAAACTTTAAATAAATCAGCGTTTACATCGAGCGCACAAACAATAGCAATAATAATAATAATATTATTATTATTAATAATATAACCATAAGTTGTCGAGCACGTAATGTTTTCAACATTTTTATTGTATGCATGTATTTATTAGCTGCTATTATATAACATACATATATTTCACAAAATATTTAACTAACTTCACAAAATTTTATTAAAACATTTTTTTTTATTAATTTGCTTCAAGGCTTGTTTTAATTATTACTTGCGTAAACTAGCAAAACAAAATTTGTTTATTTATTTTAATTTTTATATTTTTATGCTGTCTTGCCTCAATCATTAACCTAGAATAAGAAATAAAATACATTTATATATATAGAAGTTAAGTAGAAGATAGTAGTTAAGTCAGCGGAAGAGCAGGAAGAGAACAAATAAGAATTGAAGAATTGTTAGTTTTATACTACGTATATATTTACAAAAAGATATGTAAAAGCTGGATACTTATACACAACAAAAAAAGCAAAGAAAGTACATTGAATGCGCTTTAACAACTAAAATTTAGTTGTTTAAGTATATGTATGTATGTGTGTGTAAGAACACAATAGCAAGGCAAAGCTTATAAGTCTAAATTCACAAAAATGTGTGGTAAATATATTTTTAGTAATTATCTAATATCTTTTTAATGCTCTCAAGCGAATCTGCATATCACCAAGATGTTTTTTATTTTTTATTTTAATTTTGTTATATGTATATACATATTAATATAATTTTTTTCTTCAATTAATTTTAATTAAATTAATCTTTTAAATAAAAATTTTGTTTATTTTGCAAATGCGAAATGTAATTGTATAAGAAAATATGTTTAATTTTAGTCTGGTCAAATTAAATCGAAAATAAGAGGAAGTTACATAAACTTAAAACAAGCTGAAAGTTCTTAAATTTGTTTAAAACATAATTAAAAATAACATGGTAAAAAGGTCAGCGTTTCTGAGAATTTTTTCCTTAATTAATGTTAACCCAATAAATTTTTTAAATAAAAATTTAAATTATTTTGGAAATGTGGAATGTAATTGTAGGTATATATGAAAATATATACGTCTCCTATGAAGTAGTGTACTTGGCGCGTTTTTTATAACTTTTTGAATCATTATATCTAAGTAACGGCTGTACTTAGGAAAAAAGTGCTCATACTTATATTACTTCAAAGTATTATCTAACTTCAAAAACTTATTTAAATTAAAGAAAATTATTAGGAAGCGTTGAAAGGAATACAACATTGTTTACGAGTATACAAAATTTTGGTGGCGAAAATTGGTTATAATCACATTAGGACAGCCTATTTTGTGTTAAAGCGAACTTTAACACATGAAATACGGTTTTAAATTATATTATATATTATGCACGTTAGATCGCGTTCAACTTTTTTATGTCATTGTCATATTTATTTTAAAATAATTATTATTTATATAATTTTAGTTTATTTTTCAATTTTAAATATTTACTTAAAAATTTTTAGTATTTGAAATTATTATTTTTATATTTATTAATTATAGTAATAGATTTAAAATTTTTATAACTATTATTTTGCTATATATTTTTTAAATATTCTACATAATTTTTATTTATTCAGTTAAATTATATTTTTATTACTTTTCATTGTAAATTTATGCTATTCATTATAATTTTTAAGTATTATTTTTAATTATTTACGTGCTTTACTATAATATTTAATTAATCTACTATTAGTATTTCTTCAATTATTTTTAGCATATCATACTTTATTTTATTTTATTATTCATGTGATTTTAATTTTTTATACTACTCTTGAACTTGAATTTCAATTAAAAAATTATTATTTTCTATTACTTTATTCTTACATAAAACAAAAACGAATATATATATAAAGTCTTATAGACTCAGCAATCGGTTACAATAACATAGTTTATATAGACTACAGCACTTAAGTGTTAAAAAAGAGAATCAATATCAAATTCATACTAATGTTCTAGCTTAAATATCTATATACAGTTACGCCTTCAATATAATTCGAAATTTAGACTCACAAAAGTTTCTACTTTTTAATATTACGTTTAGCTACTATATGCATATGTTCTAAAATCGTATAAATATGCTAAGCTCTTAACTTCACATACACATTTACATACATATACGTATGTATGTATGCGTCTTCTGCTGCTTTCGCGGCTAATAGAAAAATTTTAATTTTCAATTGCAAAACTGCCCCCAAAGTTGCAAAATAAGATAACATAATACAACACATTTTACATTTAACGAAGAAAGCTTAAAAGTAATAGTAAGCAAAAACAAAAAAAAAATTTTTTTAAAACAAAAACAAAATGCAATTAGTGCCTACACTGAAGTAACGTGATTGAAAACATTGAAATACAAAAGTGAAGCAGAACAAAAAAGAGAAAAAACTCGAGCAGTTAAAAATAAAACATGAATTATTCATAATAAAGGCAAAAATACAAAAAATATAATTTACATATGAGTACAAAAGTACACAGTAGCAACAAAGTGAACGCAGCAGCTAGCGAACAATTAAAACAACAAAGTAAAAACGCAGTTTAATAACACTTAAGTGAATTTTCGCTTCAAGCGCAAACTATGCAAATATGCGAGCACGTATTGTTTCTATGTATGTGTGTGTGTTTATTTATATTCGTAATTATATCTAACCAAAGTCCAGCAGCCGGTAGACTCGTCGCGCTGATAGTAGCGAGGCCGATTGTCCCGAAACACGGTGATTGCCGGGAATTGATTATCCTGTATGAATTTTATTGTTGCGCGTATCTGTCAGCAAGCAGAAGAAGAAGAAGAAACTATTATATTCATCTTTTCTAGCGATTGATGGCGCTTACCTGCATTGTGAAGTGTGGCGGCTCCACGTCCGGACTCGTTGAGAGGTGTTGCAAGAGGAATTCATCTGTCTGCGATAGCCACAAATCAACACCGCGCAATGGATCATAATTGAAGGGCCCGATACGCAACATGCCCAATGAGGAGTCGTAAATGTCCAAGACCTGTAAGGGTAGAGTAGAATGCAAAGTTATACAGAATATAGAACAAATATGTACATATGTATATGTATGTAACTGAAATAGAGATGATTTAATTAAATGAGATAGTATAATTTTTAAAATTTTGGACGATAAAAAATTAGTTGGCTATCTTCTTTTTAGTTTACTAAAAACATAAATAAACAATTTTTTAGCAAAACAAAAAAATTATATAAATAAAATTAAATAAAAAAAAATTTAGTTATTAACAAACTAACATAACTTATTTGATTAAAATAATATTTTTATGCATGCAGTAAATAAAATACTGTTAAAATAAACTCCATGACATATAGTTATATCAATAATGATATAATTTATTCAAATCTCCAAATATTTTATATTTTTTTTTTATACTCGTATAATATATTATATTTACCGATTGTGCGCCCATGAAATTGCGAGCATCACGCAATTGTCTGTCCGGTCCTCGATCTAGAAAAGTTGCTGGGAATATTTCACCGGTTTTTATGTTAACACCAACACCATATATGATTGGGTAGTTGATATCGCCACGCAGTATGGTGTTTAGCTCACCGACGCAGGCTTGAGTCAAATCGATTTCGAGATGATGTTTATGGAATGATTCTACGGTGAAGAGAAAAATAATAAAATATATGTAGTTTATTATGAAAAATATGTTCATTGCTCGATTAAAAATATAAATAAAATTTAAATATTATATATTAAAAATTTTCATGTGTATATATGTATACCACACATGAAAATATTAATAAAAAAACAATATTATATTACCGAATTTATGTATGGATTATATTATAAAGACATAACTTCACCTACACTCTTGAGATTAATTTCAAAAAAAAAATCCAAAATTAAAATACATCGCTGTTGTCTGCCGTACTCCATTTACCCAAAGAGGTAATGTTCCCATTTTAAGCAACAACCTCCTCGTGAATTATGTTCTAAATGGCCTTTGAACAGTCATTGTTGATGATGAGGTAGAGTTTTTTTTTCCTAAAACTGAGGTAGTCCTTGCCCAATCGCATTTCCAATAGCAGGTTGATATTATATTTACCAAGTATTTGCTCTAAATTTAAAAGAATGCCTTGTAAGCAAAGAATTCTCGTAAAAACTTCCCACAAAAAATATCATTAGAACTTTCTGACCGAAGATCTACTGTTAAACCGGATCGGACCTAACCTCAAAACCACCACTAAAGAGTGTTTAAGTAAGCACTATAACGTCAGCAACTATCAGAAAGTTGTGGTTCATAATAGAAATACCTCCATAACCGAGTCCCGATTTTAACGATTTTCAAGTACTGTTCATTTAGCTTTTAGATGTTATCGTCATTAACAAAGGTGAATGGGCGACTCGCTCACAAGTTTTTGTGGACTTCACGGCCTTGACCGAATGCTTTTTGCCACTCACATACTCGAGTTCGCTTAAGTCTGCGCGCGCAGTTTATGTGGACCAGTCCGGGTCATATTTGTTCAGTTGGTATCTTTTTGTTTGCAAAGAGATACCTTAGGCAAGGTATTACATTCATATATTTTTTCAATGACTAAAAACTTTTATAAAATATCTGTTTACTTAAATGTTTTCAAGGCTTTCTTTGAACACATACACACATTCGTTGAAATATATTCACTAAAAACTGTGTCCGTCTAAGCTCATAGAGATTCAGTTCTTAGTTCAAATAAAGTAAGATATTTTATGTATCAATATGTATGTATGTAAATAAACAATACATGCTTTCTTTATAAAAAATTCCGTCTACTTACGCATTATGCTGTAGAAAACCTCCTCGCCGTATCCTTGTGGATCTCGGTAGCCACCAATTAATTGCAACTCAATACGTCCCTCTGGATAACCTATGGCCAACTCTTGGACGCGTGCAACCATTGTGCAGACAGCCTCGTCTATACCGTTGCCATCGAAGTGCGCCAAAGCCACAGCGCCTGAACCTATGCAACAAAAAGGTACAAGATGTTAAAGGATTAATGATGGCGTCAGCATAAGAAATACTTTTGTTACAAACACAAATGCTACTGCTAAATAAAAGTGCAAGAAAAGTAGTAGCTGATAAAGGAAACGGAACTGGGCATCTTTCATCTTGAGTAAAATGAAGCCAATTTGAACGAAAGCATAAAACTTCTATGTATGTATGCATGTGTGTATTATTACCTGAATGCCTGACCACAACAATAATGCACGTTGTGGCATCGTCGGCGCCAATAATGTTGATGTTCTTGTCGTGCGGCGCAGCAGCGGCCATTTCACGTTGGCCAACATAGAGCAGACCCACTGGGCCCACCGACTTTCTTGGTATGGAGAGTAGTTGTTGGGCATAATCTCTGTAAACGGGATGCTGTAAGAAGAGACTGTTTGTGTCCATTGGACAATCGTCCTGTAAGACACCGTTCAATACCAACACCATTTTGTTGTGTGTTGCTCTTTGATTTTTTTTTTTTTTTTTTGTTATTAGACTCTAAATAGGAGTTCTGATAAGTGCTTTTTGTTTTTGTTGTTGTTTTATTAAGGAAAGGTAGATTCGTATTTCACGTTTCAAAGTGTAAGTAGTAGGTGAGAGAGAGCTTTGTCGGTTTTTGGTCTTGTTCTGGTTTTTAACGATGTTTTAAACCATATTAAATCTGTGAATAAATAAAAAATATGAAAATTTGTGTTAGAATAAGTACCATATTTTTAATAATTTTAAAATTTTTTATTAATATAAGACCTAAACTCATAAAAATATATTTTTTTACTAATATTTAACATAAAGTAATTTGCTCAATATTTTAGAGTTAACACAAAGACCAGAGACCATCATCTGCCAGAGCCGTTTATCCAAATGACATGAAAAAATCGAATTTAATTATTGATGTGGTACACTCGAGAATATTATTGATTTTTATTATTTTCTATGTTTAATAACCGAATGTGACGCGTTGAGTTGATCTGTATTAAGAAACATAACAATTTTAATCTCGGTCAGGTGATTTTTATATGAATTGCGATCAGCTGATTTCAGAGAAACTCAAAATTCAAAAAAGAAGCAGATAGAAAACACTTAACTTCTCATAATTTTAAAAATTCGATAGAAAATATTTTTACTCAATCGGCTTTAATGCCACTTAAAATTGAGAGTTTAAATCACCCAGCTAGGCAGCTATCGATTAAATCACCGGTTAATTATCCAACAGCGCTACCAAAGTTTTTTGTTAAAATTTCTATGAGTTTCATAATGTCAATTGACAATTCTAAACTTTTGTGTACGTGTGATCGTTCATCCTTTGGGTCATATGAGTTGCACGGTGCGTATGTTAGATTCCGTGCTAATTCTTTCAATGTATTGGAGTTTCGGTAGATGTGACTAGGCACCTACCCGACTTTGACAGGTTGAGTCGTGTAGGCTTGACGTTTAGCAATTGCAAAGACTGGAACGTCCAGGTTGACAGTTGACAGATTGAATTCAGTTTATTTAATATTGACAGTTCAAATTTTGGCCGTTTTAATATGCCAAAAAATCACAAAAAAATTTTATACAATAAATTAAATACATAATCATTTTAATCGTAATACATGATGATGAGCCAAAATTACAATTTTGTCTGATCTGGCTACAATGCAAAATGTTGGAATGAGTTCAACAATTTAAAATCAAATTAAAAAAAAAAAAATCAATTTATATGAATAAATGTAACTTTATGAGCTGTCACTACTAAATCCAACACAACACAATTATAAATTCACTCATTCAAGACCCAAGAATAATATTTGAATTGTAGATATATTGTACATACATGCATACATGCAAGAAAGTAGTTTTCAATTTACCTCCTCCAATGGACAACAATGGACACCAACGGTGTAAAAATTGGCTCACACAAGGCACCAGGCAGCAGCGAATTGCTACCGCGAACAAGCGCGCTTTTATGTTAGTGAAATGCCTGAGTATGGTTCACGGCAAAGGATGCGCTGAAGATGAGGCAAGCGCAAAACAGACACAAGAATCCAGGTGCTTATGTAACATAAATTTATTTTCATACTAATGTGCAAACAAACAAAAATACCCGGTAGGAAAAACGTATGTAACTTTTACTAGTAGCATCTGGGATGATTTAAGGGAAGCATTTGAAGATTTTTAAGAGTAAAGCTAAGCTTTGGTATGAATCTCCTCCACCTAAAAACTCGTTAGATATTATAACAGGTTTATATCCGGAAATAGGTTAAATATATAACGTTCAAAAACCTTCCGTATAATTTTAACTTGACTTAAATAACTTTAATTTGTTTTAAAAACGAACAAAATCAATTGGAAATAATCAAATTTCAAAAATACTAATCAACTTAACTTGAAAAAAAATTGAACGACGAATTTGCTTGTAAATTTGTATTTGCAATGGAATCACGACTATGGAATGGAATCGTTGGAAATGTGTCAGAAATGTTTTAGGGAGTTTACTTTATCACGAACACAAGTATTTGATTAGCATAAAGATGTTAGTTAAGGTCGTAAAGTCATAGAAAACTTGCCTTATGCGAATCGTCTATAGTTAAAGAATCAGTGCTTGAAAATTGTCGCGTTGTCATCAGAGAGATAGTAGAGGATCTCAAAATCTCTTATGAATCAACCCAACACATTTTGGTTAATTAGACTCATATCAAAATACATGAATCTTTTGCAAAAACGTTGTTGAGTAGACCACGGAAAAGATATGCTTGAAAAGGTAGCAGAAGACCCTTTACTCATCAAAGAGAGCTCAAAATGTTTGAATTGTTCACAAGTCGAAAATTTGTTGCTCAAAATCTACATAGAGTCTAAAGAGCGAACTGAACCTAATGTTACACCAATTTCTATTTTAAACTTTATAGCATTGGATCAATACCAAGTCATTTTAGGGTATGCATGTAAGTATTAATCTTACAAAATCTCTGTTTTTTTCGCGCTGCAAATAAACAAATACCTATATAATGATTAAACACGGGCACTTGTGTTGAATGTTCTTTGGATTTTTTAAAAATTAAATGGGTACGATTAATGGTAATCAGCTGATCTCAACTGAATTTACAACTCATCAATCAGTGGATGAGGTATAGAAATTCTCTGCAGGGTACGCAGTTCTTCATTTGCATATAAATAATATATATTCTTTTACTTTTATTTCTGCGTTAAGTGCTTGTGTGGTTGTGTGAAAAATTTGTGGCTAGTTGATTCACATGTTTGATAATAATTCCTGCTGCTGTCCATTGTTGCCGCTCTGCGTAGCTGCTGTAGCTTCTGGTAGCTTGTGCCCAGACGTAGTACTTGCAGTTGGGTGTGCATCTAGCTGATTTTGGCGTTCGTATCGTAAATATGTTATGTCTTCATATTAAAAATTTGTCATTGCCTCATATCTTTGTATGGATGCTGCATCTACGGCGTTCATAAACTACTTTGTTGTACAACTCCACTCGGGTTTTGCAATCCAGCTGCACTCCCTCTCTTTCGGAATGCTCATTTCTTTAGCTGAATTATGCCAAATTGAAAACGGCTATGTCCGCAATGGCGAAGTTGGCGTTGAAGATGGTGCGAAAATTTATGTTTTACATGTCGTTGAAATTAAAATTGAATTTATTGTTATATGACAGTAGTATATTGGGTACACACTGGATTCATGTGTACTCGTATGTAAAAAATTATGCTTGTATTTTTTTTTTTTTAATTAAAGAGATAGCGTAGGTGAGGGTTATAACAATTTACACTTTTGGGTTCTGCGAAATATTGCTATTCTTCTTTCTAGGTTTCTTAAGTAAATTAGGTTATGATGTCATTAAAATGCAAATATCTCTCTAAAAGCATAAAAAAACGATTTTGAAGGTCTGAACTCATAGCGTTGAACTTTCAAGAACTTTGGATCTTCACCGATATGGCTCTTGGCATTATATTAGACAAATGTATATAGGTCAATCAAGTATCTGGTTTTTTGTTTGAAGGTCTGAGCTTGAACTTTCAGGAACTCTGGATCTTCAGCGGTAGGGATCTTGAAATTATATTATATTGTAGAAATGTGTAAAGATCAATAAAGTATCTAGTGCTTTGAAGATATTACTTTCTACGAAAGGTAAACTTAATTTTCCTTGGTTATTTTGATGTGATATTCGTTCTCTTAATTCAGCGCTGATGTCATCTATTATCTTACAATTATGTTCGAGTTGTGAGGTGAATAAGAGTCCATCAGTAATAATATATTTTTTTTCAAGAATTATACTTAGTGATTATAAAATATCAAAGACAAAGACAGATCATCAATATTCAAAGCTTTTATATAAGAGCGAACGCCATTTTATTATATAATCTGAGTATGAGCCATCGTGAGCCTTCCTCATGGGTTCGTTATTATACTACATTTAAAAGGGAAGTGAAGTTTCAAGTTGTCCTTCTCTTTTCGAAATGAGTTTAGAAATGATACCAGAACTATGATGTACCGACATTTGTACGAAAGAAAACTCACTCTTCGGGTGTTGATTTCTGATTTTTCAGATAAATGTTCTCTAAATTAGATTGTTACCTACTGTAGGTCAGTATATAACTTTTAAATTTCATGCAGATAATTTTGCCTTCATACAAAGCACTAGTAGGAGTCCAGCTTAGACCAACTTGACATCTCAATTATATTGAAAGTACGTTATTGGAAGCCTAGAGCATAACATAATAGCAAGCTCGAGCGCAATTCGTTCTTCTTTCTAGACATGCTAACTGTGGTACATCTAACACGTGAGTTAGATAAAAAAAAAAAACATTGTCATGATGCAAACAGCCGCAACAAAAGACTCGATAAAAATTTGCAGTGAGCATAGTCAGGCTCATGTCAACAATTTATGGCACAAATGAGCAATAGAAGCACTATATTTACTGCCACTGGAACATCTAACTGCATTTATATATTTAGATATGTAACACCACAGTCTTAGTTGGCATAGAATGTAGAGACAAGTTTGAATATTCGCTCGTCTAGTTCACTCTTATTGCTGCGCGATCAGTTGGCTATGACTGTGCGCCCAACGCAAGCGAGATATGGAGCACGAGCACACGGCGTTTTAATGGGCGCATGTCAGCAGCGACAGACTCATACTTCTCCGCTCTGCATTTGTTCGTTCGTCTATATTGTAAACGCTATATATTGCTTGGGATGTACGTGTGTGTCTGTCTGTCTGTTGGTGGATTCGTGTGTGCCACTGCGCTGCGGTCAATTGTTGCGGTGACATTTTTATTAAATTATTGAAGAAAATTGTTGACTTGTGCTCTTAATTGCTATTAACTGTTCATACGATTGTTGATTTCACCATACACTTATGCATACATACAGACATAGAATTCTACATATGTAGTACAAATAAACATACATATATGCTTGTCTGTTGATTCTTATTCACATTCAGTTCGTGTCACTCGCAGTTGTTGTTGCTTTTTCAATTTTTTGTATGGTGTCATCGATTGACACTTTCATTCATTGATTGTGACAAACATTCGTCCAGTTGGCAGTGCTCTGTAGTGGTCCATCTAAAATGATTAGATGCGTTAATTGGTGATACAATGTGCTAGTTAGCGAAAATCTAATTGAAATTGAGTGTCTACAATGACTGTTATGCCATTTCAATGTATCGCACCCGATAGTTCCCGAGCTCTTAAGATAAACAGTTCGTATTGCTAAGCAAAAATTTTTCGTCGTTTAGACCACTTCGTCTTCGTCTTCGTCTTTACGGAACTGAGCCCGTGTTCGATTCCCTGGACCAGAAGACACGGTTACAAGAGGTAGTCTGATCTCTGCTTTTGACATGTTGTCATAAATGTTAACATGGCTCGACTTCGGTGAGTCGAGACTAGTCTGTAAGAGAATATCTGTTACCGAATCGATTTAGTTCTTATTTAAGGCGAACTTACAATGTCTGGACTCTATGATCCTTCCGTGAGTTCAATATTGACAAAGATCAGTCGTTTCAAAAGTTCAAACTATACAACTATTAAAGCTTTAGTCTCGATAGTTTAGAATATTTTCAATAATATTTGTGAGAATTGAGATTTTATTTTTGAATATATCTCTTCCGAGTGCGATAAGCTGGACCAAAGTACCTTGGCGATCGGGCACAGCAAGTTGTTCTTTTACATTAAATTCTGGCAGACCTAATAAGAGTGTGATCAAAGTTTGTGTCTATAAATTTCTGGAAGGTAGAAGGAAGCGGTTGATGAAGTTAACTCAGCTAAAAGGTTTCGAGCAAAATAATTCGATTTTATTACATTTAGTTAAACGCGCTGAACTAGATTCCTCTTAAAAATATTTAATAATTTAAATTGTAAGCATTAAATACAAACGAGATGGTCTTTGAAGTAAAGGTGCGTTTCTTTTCTGCATTGTGTTAGGCTCATTGGACTTCCTTACTCTTTACTGGGATACAGAAGCAAATCAAATAATTGGGCCTCATTTATCAATCAGCAATCAAATTGAAGAAGAAACAAACCTTACTAAAACCAATATCGGCTGGAGGCAATCTTATATCTATTGGTGACATTTTAACCGCCACCTACTGTTCCAATGCCTACAGCTCACAAAGTTCTCTCAAGCTTCTATTTAAACAATTCTTTGTTCGTGTCTTCCTCACGGATCTGCTTGAAAATTGCATATGACAAGTGCAATTGAATTATTTACTTTGGCGCAGCGTTAAATTGATTGAAATCAAATCGAGTTAAAGTTCAGTGGTAGGCAAAAACAAAATCAAACTAAAATGAGAAAACAAAGACAACAAAAACAAATGCAGAGAAATGTTATATTTTTTTTTAAAGAAAAGGAGATATTTGTGGCGGCTGAAGCAGACAGCATCATGGAGGTTGCAGGTTGGAACCACGAATAAAACCAACTACTTAGCAATTTTCTGCACGTTCGCCTCTTGGCAGATGTGGTGGATTGTGATTGCAACGCTGCGGGACGTGCAGAGCGAGCGATACGCTGATGATGTGGCGTATAGGCTCGAATAAAGGCCCAGTATGAGCGCAGAGTAAATATGGCAATGGCATAAACAACAGTTGGCATCCGCATATGAAGATATTTCTCTACTTATATTTTTATATATAAAAGTGTATTTCATTATTTATGCACGTAGCTGTAAATATGTTAGACGCAGCGATAACTGACGATGCGGAAGAAAAGGAAGGCGGTGTTGGGCCTTCTGAGCTGAGGTGGCGGCGCAGGAGTTGTTGCCGGCAGTAACAAATGCAACAATGTATGACTGCACAATCGCGCGAACGAGTCACAGCAACAGCAACAGCAACATCACCTTCGCCATCAACAGCAGTAACAACATGTTCCCGCAAATGAATTCATATTCGTCCATGCATGAAGAATTGCTGGCAATTGGCGGGTGTGCTGGATGATTCAGCGATGGCTGCTGCCTGCCTGCATAGGAGCGGCACTTTGGCTGAGGTGCTGCCACTCTGTGCGAAACTTGCGGATGGAAGAAGAAGGCGTATAGGCGTATAGGATCCAAGTTAACCCGAGGAACCCAAAGTTAGGAAATTTGTATACGTTTATTCAATTTAAAGTGCCCTTTATTCAATTTAAAGTGGTTCCGATATCAGACTCCTCGGACATGGACATGGATTTTACAAAGATATTTGTAGATACCCAAAATATGTCGTGGATCGATAACATTCATACCTACGAGCATAGGTATGTATATAGAGATTCAGCCTATGAAAGCCGAATAAGTCTTGCGTGCTCGGTATCAAGGATTCCTTAATATCATCTAGTAGCAGATAATTATTGACGGACTTGTAACCTTTTGGTGAATCGAGTGGTATTGGGATCGTTTTCTGAGAGGATGGATTCTGCTTTGATCTTATGAGTTTCCAGGACCTTTATGATACATTCGACCCTGCCTTTCTTGATTGCTTTATCCTAAAGTTACATCACATACGTTTAATAGCCACTTGTTAAGGAATTTTGTAAATATTTATGGGCTTTTAGCTTTATATTACGGACGTTTTAATTAACGTTAATTTAATTCTGTGTATATAATAAATGGTCATACTTCTACCAGATGCTCCGATTTCGACCTTTAATAGAATATATAAAAATAATCCCATAGCAGGCGGTTGTTAGAAGAACTTTTTTGGGATTCTTGCTGGAATTGTGTTTGAACCTATGTCCTTCAAAATGGTAGGCGGAGAGTTTACAGAAAAAACTGTTTAAGAAATTACAATAAGATTTGAAAATTGCGGAATATGCTTAATTTCGAGACATTATGTATTTATAGCAAGTGGAAAAATGAACTTAGAGTTTGGAAAAGGCTGATATTCGAGAGGCCACGAATAATCCCGCTTCGACAGCTAGATGTTGAACTTAGATTAAAATATTCCTTTCTCGTTGTTTAAAGTTTACGTTTAATCTGGCAACACTATCACCAATTAAATCGCCTAAAATCAACAAGCAACAAATCTTCAACCAAATAGAGATGAATTCCTCGAAAATGCAATAGAAATCTAAGGAATTATATGCATACAGCTACAACAACAACGCACATTAAAATATATACGAATATGAAATAGAAGACACGCTTCGCCTTCGGAGGCATGTCAGACAGTTTGCGCCGGCGCACGTACCTTAAAATTCAGACACATAAGTATATATGTATATATGTGTGCATATATATAAGCAAGCCTGTATATTTCTACATATAAGAAGGCAGTGCGGTATCGCACAACACCGTTATAATACCTAGGCTACACAATAAACAATTGTTTAAAGCCCAACAAGTCCGCAATGGACTGATTTCTTCAAAAGTGCAAAAGCAACAACCACTATCAATATACATATGCATGTACATATGTACAACGCCGCAGGCCACAGGCGATCTATGGCAACACAACAATAACATTGGCAATAAAATAACGCGAGTTGGCAACAAAATGTGGCGAGTACACGAATACAACGGCAATAGTTGCAACTGAAGCGGCAGCAACAGCAGTACGACAAGCAGCCGCAGCCGCAACAGCAATAAGCAATAGACAACAACAGCAATTTTGGCCGTGATCATGCATGAATCTCGATTAGATATTCGACGGGAAATAATTTGAAAATGATGACAGTTTGAGATATGAGGACAACAAAAGCGCAAACAAAAACTGACGTAGAGGCTGCAATCAGCAACAACAACAACAATAGGCAACAATAAATAGCGCCGAAAAACCAGCAGCGTACGAGTAAGCTCATAAAAAGTGAAATAAATCTACACGAACGAAGCCAAGTTAAATGGAAGAGACGGCGGCAAGTCGGCAAGAAGGGCTTGGAGAGCAGCAGTGAGGCCTTCAACAACAATATACATGAATAAGTACACACAATAAACCACAAAAATGAAATAATGCCAAATGGTAGCGCAGAGCTCAACGCAAGCGTATAAATGAAATTGAAAAGAGGAAGCAAAAGAGGGCTTGCGCGCATGCGCACAACAATTTGGCATGCAGTCAGCAGCCTGTTGCCAGCAGCCTGTTGCAGCGTTAGATTCTCCATAAAGCAAGCTAGTTGCTGCGCTCACTCCTCAACATCAGTTCATTCCTCCACTATAACCGCAATTGCTTGCTGTTGGAGCAGCGTTTTATCAGTTAGGCATTGGCTTGGTGGTACCTGGAAGCGTTTCGGCATTTCGTTATTACGCCCGCGTGCTACAGTTCGGATCGTGCCACAACAATGGCACTCGTGCAATCAACAAACCACCAATGGCACACGACGTTCGCCATAGCGAAACTTCTCCGAAACAGTGTCATTTTGTGTGGAGAGAAAGATGCATTTGTTTTGATTGCAATAAGCGATGTTGGCGATGACGATTTTTATTTCCTCAAAACAAAAATAATGCAAAATAAAAAACAGAAATCAAATAGTTGAAGGAGGCAAAGATATTTGTGGTCGCCCGCCGTGAACTAGATAAATCGTATTGACAGCCGTCGCGCGGCAAGTTCGTCAGCATTTCGGGCACCCGTTCTGCATGAACAAAGTGAAGTAATCTGAAGCGTAGTCAGCGACGTTTGATAATTGATAGCGCGCTGATGGCGGTCAGAGATTTAATGTAGTTTTTGTGAGTGGGTTTCGAAACTTTTAATGACATCTGCCACGGTAGTTATCTACGGTGCTTTGCTGTTGCAAATTAAGAAAAAAATAAGGTAAGAGCAGTAAATATAAAAATAAACATTGATTTAGGAGTTTTTAGGTTTCTACTTGTATAAAATAATATCCGATCGAATTTGACCCGGACTGGTCTTTTTAAACTGTTACAATACGCTTTCATTCATCAAATGCATCTTTACTGGTGACGAGACGTGGATTTATGAATATGAATTCGAAACTGTCCAAAAATCTAGCGAATGGCGCTCCAAAAATGAAACCGAACCCGAAATAGAAAGCACAAAAATTTCTGAAGGCATTGAGGCCATCCCAGCCGAGGTTTATAATGAGCGAATGAAAAATTGGTATAATCGTTGTATTGGTTCAGAGGCCTATTTCGAAGGTGATAATAAAGATTTGTTTTCAAACAACTGAGAATGTAGTATTAGGCTTTCAGTCAGTCCGGGTTAAATTTGATTAGATGGTTGGCAGTAAGAATTATTGGTGTACACTACAATTCTACAGAACTTAAACTCAAGACCAAGACGAAAAAGTTTCCTCCAATAACTTTAGACCCTAGCGAGGCAATGACAAACTAGTACAATAAAGGCCTCACGGAAGGAAGTTTCTCAGAAAACCAGCAGTCTTTCTGAAGCGGTTTAAAACTTGTAGGACGAGAACGGAAGAATATGCGAAGCTTTGTGAAATACTAGCAAAATATATCTGTTTTCAAGACAGTCTGATGAGGGTCACATTGTGAAGCATGAAACCAACTATAGTTGGATGCCCTGCATCGACATATCACAAATCTTTTGAGGCGTTTTAATTTAAATCCCTCTAGTTCATCCGGGTTCGGGTCTACACAACTAGAAGAAGGATTATTAGATGAATATATACGCTGTCGTATATAATAAGAACCGTACGGATTAGTCATCAAGAAAAAACGAATTCTAAGTAGACTTCGGAACTAACCGTTATTGGATATGTACACATTATATGTTGATTTTTTAAGGTCTCTAAATATTATCAGCTCGAAAATTTTTCTTTCAAATTGGACATACAATATTATTTTGACCTATAAAACAAGGAATTTCTAGAAATCTAAACTGTCCCGTCAAGTTTAGTAAAAAAATCGTTCGTAAACTGTTTAACTGTTTAAGTTTTCTATTACTAAAGTTTTTTTCAGTGGTTATTTGAAGCTGAGTTAAGGATCAGTCTTCAAAACAAAAGTTATAAACTAAAAACATAACGAAAAGCCATACCAAATATAACTACTCCATCGAAGAGCCGAGCAAATATGACGAACTTGGATGTGGACAGCTGAAAATATACCAGAAAAGGCGAATATAAACACGTTTAATGTCTACCTAAGTTCCTCGCTGCACCAGAATTATGCGGAAAACTGATTTCAATTAGTTGCTACTAGAATCAACAGCCTTAGGCTAGAACCATAGTGCATGCAAGGAAGAGCAGGTAATTAAATTGCTGATTCACATAACTTTCTGAACCCAACTCTTGACGCAAGTAAGTACTAATGAAAAATTTGCTATCATCAATAAACAAAAAAATATATCTGACACAAAAATAGACAAATTACATGTGTAGTATCGATGTACTCAACCAGCTAAGGAACAAGTTGAGACAACTAGTTTAACACTAATAGGTACAACAACAAACAAACGCAATTATCTGCCGCAAACCAACCAATCAGCCAGGTGATCAAACGTCAATAAAGCAACGACGATCAACGACAATCAACGACAATCACTTGAGTTGTTGGACAACTTGTGCAAATGATATGTTACTGGCGCTTATGTCTTGTTGATCGAACGCCGATATAACGACAATCGTTACACATCGATCAATTTGTCCGCATCTCGGCAAAAACAAAGGCAGCGGTGGCGATATTTATGCAAGTGAGTTGCGAGTGCACATGCGTGGATGACGACGTTGATCGTACACATGTAATGATCGGCGTACACATGCAGTGATCATAAATTGGCTTAGAGAGGAGCGAAGGCAATTTTTCGCTAGAATTAAATTGTAAATAATTGTAGTAATTTCGGTATGAAATATTTTTTCCAGTATGAAAAAGTCGGTTTCAATTCATTGAGAAAACTACTAGCTGTTTTGTGTCTTCCACGTGCCGTAGTTGCCACACATACTCGTAAATAAATAATCTATTCATATTTACCGACAGCAACTAGCGTTATTAATTAAAATTTGCATGAAATATGCGTACAAAATTGTTTAATAAAGCTTTTCTTATACTCGATATGAATTTATTACATGCTTTGAATTGCCAATTAAAATTAATTTGATGTAAATACTTGTAGTTTCGTATAGATTCGGCGTCTTGACTTAATAAGGAAAATTCACTAGAGTCAATGAAAATTGAGATATTGTGCTCAACTGAATTTTCACTATAATTATTTTATTACTATAATTTATTTTATTATAATTTATTTATTGTCAAAATTGTCACGTAAAAACCCTGAAGGAAGCGTCGGAGACTCTATAAAATGTATATATATTATAGGTATAATTGATCAGCACGACGAGCTGAGTTGATTTAGTCATGTCCGCGTATCTGTATAGATATACAAACTAGTCGCCTAGTTTTTGAGATTTCGATATGAAATTTTGCACTTCAATAGTTGAAACCGCCGATATCGGCTCACAATAGCACATAGCTGCCATGCAAACAGATCGATAAAAATATAGACTAAGATATTGTTATAACCTTTTTTGCTATAAAAAATGCACCTGTAAAGAGTATTATAGTTTCGAAGCAGCCGAAATTAGCGTTGTTTTTTTGTTTTTATTTAAAAAAAATTCGCTTTTTGGAGAGGAAAAATCTTGCTCCCTCATTAATTTCAACAATTCATATTACAAAAACTTAAAAGGAAAGCAATTCCTTCTTTGACCTTGTGCGAATCAAAGTTCCCACAAAAATTAACAAATTAAATATACTCCATGTAGCATGACCATTTAGATTTTTCTCAATTGCTCCACCCCCCATTTTGCTATTACATTCTAGTTGGCAAAATGTTTGGTGGTCGTAAGCGAGGGTATTGGCGTAAAATACACCATTCATTTAAACCTTTCATAAAATTTATAACACGAACTCATAAAGCAGCCACTTAATCAACGACAAGAAATTATTTATTAATATTCGTAATATAAAGTCGAAATGGTGCTATGCTGTGTATAGTACTTGTACTTAGTTATACCAATAGATACCCTGTAGGAAAAATAGTGAGGATTGTCAGGGAAGAATGGGTTATGTTCATATGGAATTTTTGTGTAAGGTAGTAGAAAGTGAAGTAATTAGTTATATTGATTTTAAATACCGGTGAAAAAGGATTGTGATTTTGTGGACTATTTCATAGACTACAAAATTTTAAAACATTTGTATTGATACATATAATGTAAGAAGTAAATATTTTATAAAAAGGAATATTATTCCAGAACATTTTTGACCAAAAGTTTTTGTTATGCATTTGCAATATTTTTTATAACTTTGTTGTTTTTCGAAATTAAGTCTTATTTATATAAATATTATTTTAATTTGGAAAAAAATATTCTTATAGTAATATATAAACACATTTACAGTAAAATGAGGACAAATATTATTTTTCGCGTAAAAATTAGAAAATTATTAAAAACAAACGTTCTTATTGAAATGCGATTTATTGAAGTTGTTGTGAAGAACTTTTACTTCCTTGCCAAAAATTGACTCATTTAAGTATATAAAAAAGTTGCATAACCGTATTTAATAAATTGGTCAATATACCTATGAAATTTTTGAAAAATAATTTTTTTTTCACCCGGTTGCTTATGCAACTCCACATTGATCTGAATTTGTTCAGTTCTTTCAGCATTTAGGTTTAAACCACAGCCACCACAAATCTTCCCAAAGGGCCAAACCCAATGAGCAGATTGGACCGAAATTCAAGGGCTTTCTGCTTTCCGTGGTATTAGGTTAAGACCTTGTAGCCGCAGCTACTGCCAGTTGAGCACCCATCAAACTCAATGACAGGTGATATTTGTCGCTTAAACTTCAAATGTCCTTTCATTAGAAGGAATCTCATACAAAATGTCAATAAAATTTCCTGCAGGGTCTTAATTTTACTCTCACTTTAGCATTTAGCCACCATACCAATCAGCCAGCGAGCTAGCCAACTAGCCACCGCTGACCAATCGTCTCATATTACAACACGGCATTAACTAGCCAACGGCCCGTTGGCTGAACTACTACTATCAATATACACACATACAAGCACATATTTAAATATATAATTATATATATATTTACAATATGTTAATATGTATAGTATAGTAAGCCAGTACGGCCGTAAATAACACCTCAAGTGAAAAATCCAAATCAATTATTCACAGCAACTGCCAGTTTTATTGGCAATTTATGTCAGGCGCTTTTGCATAATTTCTATTAATAATATTGTCAAAAGATTTATTAACTGAGTTATTGAATTGCAATTTTGCATTAACAGCCATACGCACGTACATAAAGCGCACGCTTACATAATATACTACAAATACATATATATTTGCATATATGTATGTATAGTACGGAGACCCATTACAACTAAGAGCGCACCAGAGGACGTCTAATTCCCAGATTAACGAATCACGTTCGGAAGACTTGTAAGTTCGTACATTTTATAAGCGTGGAAAAGGCAAAATGAGATGAATGTTCAAAGCCAACGAGTTTGACTTTAATAGCTTCATTAAAGTGTTCAGAAGGTGGAATAAATGGAAAAGTGTCTAAAGAATTATTGTACATATATTGGTTTCGTATGCGGATTTAGTATGAGTTGGAAATGAGGCTGAGAGTAAAGGGAAATGTGAGGATTTTTACTTAATTTAATATAATACATTTTTGGAACCAATTTAATAACAATTAGTAATAAATAAAAATAAAAAAAATCAGAGAGAGAGGAGAGAGAGAGAGATAGATAGAGTTAGAAATGATGTTCAATCTCACACCATTAATATACAATCGATAGTTATGTAAAGATGTGAGCTTTGGAGAAACCTTTCAGCAACTCTACACATGAACGAGGTGACATGATAACCTTGAAACCCACATCTCATCCAAACTTTCAAGATTATAATTTTTGACTTATTCGGTAGAAACGAAATTCATCATAATACTTTTTTTTCTGTATCGGAACTCCACTGGAGCGTAGAGCCTCAAAAAAGCATTTCCAGTTACTGTTTTTTGCTAGCATTTTTAATTCTTTTCACGATTTTGCGTAGTCATTGATTTATTTTTCTAAGAATTTTCTGAAGTGTGGTCTTACGGTCTTCTCCTCTTTTACGATTTCATTGAGGGCTGCTTGTTGGCAAACTTTTGTAGCTTCTTTTCGCAGTGTATAACCATCCATTGACATTTCCGCAATTTGATATAGTTGGCCGATCCCTCGAGTGGAAATTATTTGGGACCTACCAGCTGCTTGAGTATACCTAACAATATGTATTATATAAAGTTTGCTCTTTTGAAATAGACGAAATAGTCAGGGAGTTGTAAGAACACTGCCCAAACGTATTTGGGCCAATAGAAACCCAGAAATTGGGTGCTGAAAGCAAAAAACCATATAAATATCTGAATATAGCTATAAATAAATACCAATGTATGGAAATAAGTGGCTGTCTATTATATACATAGATGATTTAATAAGCCAACAAAGTATGTATATATATACTTGCTCGCTTGCTCAAAAAATTCCACAATTTTAAAAACAACAAAAAAAAAACGCAAAAAATCTCCTCAATGCATACAGTCATGTGAAAAAACACAACAACAGTAGCAAATGGCAATATTAACATTTTTTTTATAAAAACAACAATCACAAGGTAAAAAACGAATAAATCAGCAATTATACATAACAACCTCTCGACGAATCACAATTGTGATTGCGACATTAAGAATATGATAATTGAAATAACAGAGCAAAAATATGTACAAGTACAACAAAAAGAGCAATATTAAAACAATAACAGGTTTTTTTTTTTGTTTTCTGTAAAAAAAATTAACATACCATATATTTCATATACCCTATCTAATGGAGATTTTTATTAACTTTTTAAATAAAAAAACTGTAATTATGGCTTAAGGTTGGAAAAAAATCATTAATATTTCTTTGTGCTAATATTCTAAATTTTTTTTAAAAATTTAACCATGGAAATAAAAATATTCAATATCCTTACTTACAGCAGATTTTACCAATTATCAAAAAAATCTTAGCAGAATATCAGTATCATATCTAGAAAATAAAAGCATTTTCAAAGGCTTGATCAAGAAATAAACACTTTTTTGTCACAAGAACTTAAGGTCTTGGATCTTTAAAATACGAATGTAGGGTATTAAAGAGCTTAAAAAATCCAAAATGAATAAGCTATTGAAAATACACACGCCGTTTCGCTTATTATCACTTCTCCTGTTTATACCCTGAACAGGGTGTATTAAGTTTGCCACGAAGTTTGTAACACCAAGAAGGAAACGTCGGAGACCCTATAAAATATATATATAAATGATTTAGCCATGTCTGTCTGTCTGTATATATACATACAAACTAGTCCCTCAGTTTTTAAGCTATCGATCTGAAATCGTACACCTGTTCTTTTCTCACTAAGAAGCTGCTCATTTGTCGGAACGGCCGATATCGAATCACTATAGCATATAGCTGCCATACAAACTGAACAATCGAAAACAAGTGCTTGTATGCTCGTATATGATGCTTATCAATACTAAACTCGTATTAAAATATATAAATCTTTTGCAAAAAATTACGTTAAGTAGAGGTCGCAGAGAGATATTTGATAAGGTAACTAAGGACTCTACATTCATTTAAGGCATGATTGCTGGTGACGAGATGTGGGTTTATGAATACTCGTATGACGTCGAAACTGTCCAACAATCGAACGGCGCTCTAAAAATGAGCCAAAACCGAAAAAACAAAATTCGCTGAAGGCACTGAAGACCATCACATCCAAGGCATATAAGCGAATCGAAATTTGGTTTTAGCGTTGGCATGCTTGTTTTGGCTCAGACCCCTAAACTGAAGGCGAAAATAAAGATTTGCATTAAAATACGTGAAAATCTTATTTTTTTTGTTATTCCGAGTCAATTTTGATCCGTAAATGAAAAAAGTGTTGTTATTATCGGATCCCTAAAATTCCGAAAATAACAGCCACTTTTTCGACAACAAACGGAGTGATTGTAAATTATGATCTTTTCATAGTTTCGATTTACGGATATGCTTGATAGCTTCATCAAAGTTTTTGATTTCTGATTAAAGTTTTATGATTTTCGAATGTGATATTACACATAAGGTAATCACTATTTTTCTCAATAGGATAACCAAAAATCCTAACAGATTTATAGGTTGTTAATTACAAAATATTTCATGAGCGGTATATGATGATCTCTCACAATAACAAAAATAAACAAAAACATAAAATCGATATGAAAATGGCGATATGATTGTGACCATTGTTGTAATCTATTAGCTCGTGTTATTGTAGCCTGTTGTTGTACACTTTTTGTATGTGATTTTAATGAATTTAATTTTATTATAAAAATTTGGTTTTAATTCTTTTATTCATATTCTTTTTTTTTTGTACATTGTTGTTGCTTTACTGGCTTTTCTCATTGTTTTGTTGTTTTTCGCTGCTGTGCGTGTATAATTCCAGCTCGTATGAGCCTTTGTTTGCGTTCGTTGGCTGGGAAGCAAGCAGCCATAACGACAATAAAAACAACAAGAGACAACAACTGCAAACCGTTTATGTTAATTAGCTTGACAATCTTTGCATTTGCAAGTCAAATATGTAAATAGTAAATGAAATTCAAATTTCCATCGAACTCAATGAATGCAATGAGTGAACAATTTAAAATTCCTAGAGCACAAAAGGAGGCAAAAAGGAGGAAAAAAAATAAAAGGCTTGCATTTGTATATACACACATATAATGTAAATGGGTAGAATTAAAACAAGCATTACAAATATTCATATATATGTGTGTGTGTGCCTGGGTGTCTCGATTTGCATAAAAAATTCAGGTGAAAAATATCGAGTTTTCTAAACTGTCATTTTCACTTAGAAATCGGCAGAAATGAGCACGCACACACACACTAGCATGTTTTCCATTACAAAGAAATTTCAACCGCCTCACCCTACCCCTTCTGGCCGCCATAACCTCACCCAAAAATGTGGTAACCAGTCGATGAGTAAATAAATTTTACACTGCAACATTTTGGCCATGGCCACGAGCAGCAACAAAAAGAAAATAAAAATTGAATGAAAAATAATCATAAAAAGGAAAAAAAGACAACAACAACAAGAAGAACAGCAGTGGCACCAAAACGTGCCGCTGTTGCTGGTATCAGCAACCGAAAAGGATGTCATCAACCGCCAATTATAAATTGTGTCTTGCGACGATTGTTGTTGCTGTAGTTGTTGTACGTTGATTTTGCATTGCAATGCTGCTGTGTGTTTGGAGTTTTTGGCCAAAGTTTTGTGCGGGAATATACATACATACACACATACGTTTGGTGTGTTGCAGATAGTTGCTTGTAAATGTTTTCGCGGCAAACTTGCATTTGTATGTTAAGCATGCGCAGACTCCTGCTTTGTTGTCGCTGCGATTAGTTTGGGCTTCTCATGAAATTAAAGCTGCGATTTTGTTGCTTTCTTCATTATTTTGATTGTAGTTTCATTTTGTTATTTATTTCTTATTTTATATGTTTGTTGTATTTATATATGTATATACATACATATATCTCTATGTAAGCATGAGCATCCGTGGAATGCAAATTTCACGACGCTTAGTTATTGATAGCTTGTCATCCTACATGATAAGCGTTACAACAACAAGAATATGAAATAATAAATAAATTCAAATGCTACTTCGGCGATTTTATTCGATTTTAATATGAGCTGTTATACATATGTACTTGTAGTTCCTTTTTTTTTAATAGTTTTTTCATTCTCTTTATGTTGACACGATAGAGAAGCTTTTTCTATTCGTTTTCTAGCGTGTTACTTACGAATACAGCACTCAGACTGATTTACTAGAATACACTATATACCACGTTGGAGTGAATTCCGGGTAAAAATTATTTCTTAGAAATTTTTTTGAGCTTGGTTTCATATCCAGGATCAGAGATTTTGTAATTTCTTGATTTTGAACCCATGACTCAACATAAAGATGAATAATAGCTGATTGTAAATAAAAGTAGAAGGTAAGTCCGGATATGGAGGATGGTACGATGATGGAACGCTCTATACACCCGATTTTGATCGTTCAGATTGTATGGCAGCTAGATGCTATAGGGATCCGATTTGAACAATTTTCTCAGAGATTGTCCCGTTACCATGGATAATAATCCATGCCGAATGATATCTCGTCAAATGGAAAAGTTTTCCATACAAGGACTTGGCTTCGATCGGTAAGTTTGTATGACAGCTCTATATTATAGTAGTCCGATATCGGTTCCGACGAATGAGCAACTTCATTTTGTATAGCAGCGATATCTTATAGTGGTCCGATAACGACTATTCCGACAAATGTCTAGCTTCTTGGAGAGAAGAGGACGTGTAGAAAATTTCAGATCGATATCTCAAAAAATTAGGTTTGCGTATATACAGACGAGCAGACAGACAGACGACGTTTCCTGCTGGGTGTAACAAATTTCATGGCAAACTTTATTCACCCTGTTCGGTGTATAAAAATGGGCAACCTGGTTGGGTTAGCCGTAGAAGATCGCGGTCGCTTCTGATGTGGTCAGAATACAAGTTCTTTCATTGTACAAATGTTGCAACTGAAAGTACAGCAGTTGAAGAGTCAAATACTAATAGTGAGTCGAACTTTAATTTGCCTGCAGCGATCAAGATTCTCCAGCACTAAGCCATCATAAATCCTAAAATACTAAATTTGTAGAGAAGAAGTATTTGGAAGCTAAAGGGAACAAAAATCGAACCATTGTGACTAATTTAGGCTTAACCTACAGTTATGGAATATGTAGACGGAGAAAATTTTGCATAGTGGAACCATTACAGTTCACGAATATATTGAAATAAACGTCCAATAAGTCTGATCTCGAGCCTGCAACGCATAAAGACATACGTATCTGGGATTATCAACATGTGTGTTGATACATTTTGTAAGCATTTTAAATGGAACAATTTACGAATTACTTTCAAACATTTTTAGATTGATTTCTAATATTTGCCACTGCAAAAATAGCTATAAATACTTTCGAATCAATAATAAGTAATTATTAAATTTCAATAATAGTTATGTCCCGCTGTTCATTCGAAAAAATTCAAGCTAATATCATTTGCCGGACGTTAACCCATTACGGGTACTACTGAATATTGATGACTACCACGCACACACTTTACTCGTACCTCACTTCACTACAGCTGTGCAACAATGCGATGTATTAGGAACAACAATTTCCGCTGGCTTCCCCCACCCAAATAATTCTCCGGTACAGCTGACTATCCAGTGGAGTTAGAGATAATTTTGAATGAGAGATGAAATAAATAATAAAAAATATTATAAAAAACTATAACAATAACAAAAGTGTGAAGTTTTTATACAAACATCTGCAGAAAATTCTTGACCGCGGCCTTCATTCATAGTTCTAGAGTTATGAGCGCGAATGATCTTGTCAATGTCAACAGTTGAGATTGAACATCATTAATCATGGCAAGGGGCTCTCAATTATGCCATTTTCACGTGCTTTATTGTGTTGAAGACGTTCTTTTTTCATTTTCCATTCAATTTGGAAGCTATTCAAGTAAATAGTTTTTATTGAATTTGTTTGTGTGTCTCTCGTTTGCTGACGAACATAAAAATTAAAAAAGAATATGTTCTTGTAAATGCATTTTACTGTGGAAGATTGAGCTGAGAGCAGAGTTTCTAAGGTAGAACGAATGAAAGTGGTTGAAAAAGGTGGAAAATCGCATGGCTTTGAAAGAAGATTAAAAGAAATAATAATATAAATAAAAGCGCATGTGAAATAAAATGGTAAACATTACACGATCAACACAAATCGCAGATCGCATTCGTAATCAAATGAATTTCCTACAAATTGCAGTCTTACAAATCTTCACCTTCGAGCAAAAGGAGGAAAAAAACAACAACAAGCTACAAGTGAACAGACATGTAACAACACTGAAAGAGTAAAAGAAAAAAAAAAGTAGAAAAGAAATTGCAAATGTTGAGAAGCGTGTTTGCAGCCGCAGTTAACCGATGTTTGAGACAGGGTGACATAAAGAAGTTAAAATTGGAAAAAATTAAAAAAACAAGTTTGAAAAAAAAGTACCTGCTCTAACCGTTTGTATGCAGACATTTTTACAAATAATGTGAAAATCGAAAAAAAATATTATAATTATGTATACAGTGATTTGAAATAGGACAGAAAATTTTATTCGAACTGTTCGGATTAAATTTGTATACCAATATATAGAAACCTAAATCAAAAATCCGAATATGCGAACATAATATTTGCACAATATTTATACGAACAAGTATAAAATGAATAGCTGTAAGATGTTTTGAAATCGATCTATCCTGTATAATTTACAAAAATAGTTATTTATCACACTCGAAAATTATGTTTTTCGAATACCATATCACAAAGGAATATTAATTAGATTATCACTACATTATCCGGATTTTTTCCCAGTTAACGGACGGAATATTCAGCTTTGCATATACGTTCTTATTTAGTTTAGAGTTAAAAACACAAGGATAATGAAAATTCAAATTTTTTACTAATCGAAAATACAGTTTATTACGAACAATTTTAAAAAGATATGTTAATCATATATTCATATTATCCGGATTTTATCCTTGTTTACGTATACTCCTTATAGATATTCGAATATACGGATATATTTCGATTGTGTTATGGACAAAAAAAATATTGGAAATACAGTTTATATTACTGAAAAGTTATATAGTTTTTTTTTGGTTTAGAATTGAACAGAGAATTGTTCTTTAACATCTTTTGAATTAGGTATTAGATTGGTATAGCTTGTTGTTAAATCCCTTTACCTAGCCGTTTTATAATTTCATACTTTTTTTTTTAATTTTTGAAAAAAGATTAAATACTGAAATTTTAAAAACCCTTAACAATTAAATTTTCTGAATTTCAAGGCCAATAAAATTTAACTACTTTTTTTCATAAAGCGCCTCTCAGTTACACACAAACCACAATTATACAACGACAGAGCGTTTAAAACAAGGTACGAGTTAAAGAAAAAATATAATAAAAATACGATCAGCAAATTTAAGACTTTCATTTATTGCAACAACAAGCGTAAACATTGGCAACAAGCAAAGCACAAAGTCAACTGTGACATGCAAAGTATGTAGCAACAACCGAAAAAATCTTACTGGAACATCACGATTCTCAATGATGTTAAAATGGTACTTTCTGGTCAAAACAAAAGGGAAAAATTAACAAAAAATTAAACCAGTTGCTACTACATACATTTTATTGCGCTTCTCTAACACAGTTTTCTTACCTTGTCCCTTCTCTTCTGTATCTGAATTTTCGACTCGATCGCTGTTTAAGGCAAATTCAAATGCGGATCTTTGTTTTCAGACACAAATTGTGTTCAAAGTGTTGGCAGCTTGAGAAATGTGCACATGTGAGTTTTGTTTTGAACAAATGCCTACTTTTCTCTGCATTTTTGCTATTGTTTTTGCGAGCCTCAGTACAAGGTAGCAAGCAAAAAGCAATTCGCATGCGCACAGAAACCCAATTAAAATGTCTGTCTAACTGTCGCCCCGGAGCCATTTGTTTTTCTCGAATGTCTAAATATTTTGTTGATTTGAGTGCGAGTGTGGAAAATTTTGTGTAAAAATTAAACAAACTCAATATACTTCTATGGCAGGAGGCCCATTTTATAGAAAAAAAATGTTATATTATTATTTTTAATAAAAATCTAAAAAAGGCCAATAAAAAAAGTAATAAGTGCAAATGCAGCTGACATCCGGTAAGATGTTCACTTCTACTGTATGAACCCCGATCGGACAGTGTTCAGTTAGAACTCCTACAACCATTAAAAGATAGAATTTGTGGCGAGCGAAGGGTACCCTAGACCTCTACACCTTGCGACTGCACAGCTGCTGGTAGTTGACCAACGCTTGTTGAGCTGGTCTAAGGTCCAATAGTTGTAATAAACCACAAGAAGCCAACTGTGCTCCGACGTGATTCCATTCCGTAGTTATTGAGTCTGAAGTACCTAGCAAGCGCAGCAGCCTTACAGTTTCTTGCAATACCGCTGTGACCAGGTACCCAAACCAGACTAATCATAAAATAACTCGATACTAGAGATAAGGAGTGTAGCCATCCTTTCACTAGTCTTAAGCGCACAGTCAGCGAACTCATGGTTAATATCACAGCCCTAATATCGGAGTGGATAGTCACCACTCTGAAGGAGGCTGCGCTCCGTTGTAGTAGAACTACTGCTAACTTTATGGTAACCATCTCCGTTTGGAAGACGCTGCAGTGGTCAGGAAGCCTAAAACTGGAGCTGATGGAAAGTTACCGACAGTGTTCTCCTCTACCAAAACTTTCCAAAAGCTTTGATCCATGCGTAAAAAAGTTTGACGCCCCTATCCTGTATCGAGTCCTTCTTTTCCATGCCTCCCTTGAAGGTATGTGCGCAGAGAAGCAGCAGCCAGGACTAGGCTCGGCGAACTGGTAATCCAAGTGTTTTGGCACGAAATTAAAGTGTGCGAGGATTACTATTTGTGGAGGAACTTTTTATGGAAATTTTGAGGTTATTTTGCTAGGATAGGTACATATAATTTGAAATAAGTCAGGTCGGAGAAAATGTAAAACCTTAAAATGTAGAAAATAAACTTTTTAAAAAACTCTTAATATATAGTACTGGTTTGTTGATTTTAATAGAGATTCCAAAAAAAATGGAATTTTTAGCTTAGGATAAGGATATATTAAGAAGATACACTTGTTAACCTAGGCTATGTTGGTAGGAATTATCTGAAAGCCATAAATTTGTATGCGAAGAAATATATAAATTAGCGCTCTTAAAGGAGCATTTATCATTTTTACGAAAACTGCCGTGTAACCACTATATTCAAATTTGTTCCGCAGGTCGTATACACAACCTCCGCTATGCTCCACTTTTCGGGCATTATGCAAAGATGCATTTCAACACTATGCTATACACTTACATACATATTTATATATTTATATACGGTGTATATATTTATATTTGAACACGGTGCATGAGTGTTTCGGCACGCACTTCATACATATTTCATAATTTCGCGCTAATTTGCGCTGCCAACACTAATTGCGTAGATATTTTTAAAACAAATTCGAAATTTCCGGAAACACCTTTAAAATAGTTGTAATAGGTAAAGGTGGCATAGCAGCAAAACAAACAAAAACAATTGCCTTAAAAATAAAACAAAGTAAAATAAAAATGGGGAGGATGGCAAAAATGCCAAGCGCGCGAACAGCAGACGGCCCAGTCGTTAAATCAAATAAGCCGAGCGCCCAGGCAGGCATTGCGGCAGGCTGAGTGCCGCTCGTGCGCTTGTGGAACTAAAGGTGTTTGGAAGCGTTTTAAGTGTTCCAGTGGAGGTGGCGTGTACCTCTGCGTGTATATATGAAGAAAATATGTACGATATGAGCTGTAGTTTGTAGCATTTATGGTTTATGAGATTTTCGCCTGCAACACTCCCACTAGCCCAAGTCTTTATGCAACAAGCCAATATAAACGGTTCGGAAAAATTGCTATTTAAAAATAGATACGAAATAGAAATACAAATAGCGCGGAGCACAGTGAGTATTGGGTGAGAAAATGTGACTTTTTAGGTATTTAATTTTTGTAATAAAATTAAAACTTGTAAATTAATATCTTTGAGGTTATGTTAAGTTAGGCAGTCTTAAAAGCCACAGGTTGGATTAAATTTTTAGAAACTCAGTCGCAAAATTATTTTCTAGCCCTGGAGGATATATGTAAACTTATACTAATCAGTACACATTTCAAGAAAAAAAATTTAACGTTAGATTTGTCAGGTAGGGCTGTCTTGTTAGAGCGTAATGGGCCCATTTTACCACCACTTACTACACCAACATAATGTCAAATTTTTTTCTTTTTTTTATATAACTTTTTTCCTTATAACATAAATAAAAAAGAAAGAATTTTGGTCAAATATTTATCAAAACGCTTTTTATGCTATTTTTGAGGTTAGGTTTCCGTGTGAAGTAGCTTTAAAATAAATCGTAAACAACTATTTTCTATTTTTATATCCTGAATTTTCGCAATGTACCTCCTAAAGGCTTAGGTGCCTATAGAATACGTTTTAGTCAGTTTTTGAGATATTGATCTGAAAACTTGCCTAAATTTTTTTCCCCCCGATAATCTGCTCATTTGCTGATACCACCGATATCAGACCACTATACCATATAGCTGCCATACAAATTGACCGATCAAAATCAAGACCTTGTATTAAAAACTTTTTTATTTTACAAGATATCTTCAAGAAATTTCACAAATATTATTGCCCAAGACAACGCTGCAATCTTCAAACATATTGTTCAGATCGAACCACTGTAGCAGATAGTTGTTTCTTCATGCTTGATGTCCATAAAGACTTATAAGTTTTTTAAAAATTAGGAAAGGCGATACCACTGTTCAAACTGCAGGTTAAATGGACCAGGTATCATACTTGTCGTGTTAACAAATATGAATTGTTGAACAAAAATGTTTTAGTTGTCTTACAAATTTGTTGTTGTGAGTAGTATTTCTTTAAATAATAGCGCCTAAAATAGTTGTAATGCGCAAACGCGTTGCCATTTACATTCAATATGCGCACGCAGCAATCATACAAACATCAAAGACGACAACGACAAGAACGACTGTGATAGGTGGGAGCATGTAAGTATGTATGTATTTATGTAAGTGTATGAGAGTAACGACGAAACATATGTGCCGCCAAACGCCTCCTTTTCCATGTAACTGCTCATAATAATTTCTTTTAGCAGCATTTTTTGTGGATATTGTTGTTCAATTTTCCACAGACAAAAGTCGTTCATTGTATGCAACAACGACGTGGTTAGCAACATTTTCTGGCTTTCGCTTACCGATCTCGTCGCAAGCGACGTGGAAGAGTGAAAAGTAAATAACAATAACAACAACAATAATATTGGCAACTTCAAAGAGTGAGTGGTTGTTGTTGTTGGCAATAAGCGCATCCATTTCATGCGGCACATAGCGCACTGTAATAACAACAATAACAACAAAAAAAAACCTTATATCAATAGCAACAACAATAATACGAAGTTAATGTTGGCAACACAGCATCATTCCCTCACAATTATCTGTTTACAAAAAATATTTGCGCATACCGGCACACACACATTTACAATGGCGGCAACCAGTGGTGTGGGCCTGCGCAACCTTACAGCATCTTTAAAGACGCTTGAATACGGTGTATTTACTGTACATAAAATAAAAACCGCAATAAAGCCAAAAAAAAAATTGTTTAAAGTAAACTCACTTGAGCGGGTGGCGATCTCGAGCGAAGAGCAGTCGGCCGCTATGCTGAAACTGTAATTTATATCATTCAGCCACAGCCAACCGCGTCTATGTCTATTGCCACTCAGTTGGTTAGTCAGTTAGTTAGGCGCATTGCAACAGCGCCGCACTATAAAACTTCAAATTTCATTGTATTCACACACAGCGGAGTTAGTCGAGCATGCGCACGCTCGCAGGCTCCAATCGAATTCGAATTCGAATTAGACTTTTTTATGCCAGTTGCTGGCGGTGCAATATAGTGTTTTGTAGCGAACGCCAGAGACACGCCTCTATCGCTGCGCTGCAATCTAGTTCGCCGGTGACGAGCGAGTTTTTATTTGGTGTCTGTCTGCCTAAGTCTATAGCGCACGGTTTTTCGCGTTTGCCTACTTGCCTTTGCAGCCATAGCCATGCACAGAGCCGCTCACAAGCCACGCGATTATTTCGCTTTATTGGTCTACAGCTGATAGCCGGTGGACGTGTGCAGAAGATTCGCCAACATCAATTGCAAAATGCTTACTGATTCTTTTTTTTTTTTTTAATATTTGTTTGGTGAAATTACTTAGAAAATAGATGTGTGTGAGTGATAGGCCTACTAGTGGCGTGTGGATTAGAGAGGAATGCCCTGCGGAGAAAACTTAAATAAGTATGCTCCACTTGTCTGAAGTTTTTGTAATGGTAAGGTACACAAATATGCTAGATGAGTAATCTCAGTGCTGTGAGATCTACTAGATATTAAATAAACCTGTTATACTGACCATTTGTTTTATTATTCAAACTGTATAAAATTTGTAGCTTTCCGCAATCTTCTAAAATTAGTATAAGGGAAAGGTATGATCACTACTTACGCTCACCGCTCCGATGACACCACTATCACAAAAAACATAGTACGTATATCGTGTAGTATATTCTCATACACAGTTACTGTTTCAGCCCAAACGGACCGTCTTAAAGCGAGTTCGAATGCTGATATAAGGTGACTATTCTTTTTCGTTAAAAATTACTTTGAACGTCTGGGTTCTAACATTGACAGACCTCAGATTGAGGGGCGGGAGACAGTAGGCGTGGGTCATGTCCTGTGAGAAATCTCGGGCATATGACAGCCGTTTCGTGACCTTCGGCGAGAATTGATTCAGTAGTATATTCCAAAAATCACGGAACAGTCCAAACAGTTGAGTTTATCCGGCGAACCTGCTCCGAAGAAGGCGAAGACTGGATAATATACACAATTTCTTGGAATTCACATGGTGCGATCTACATCTACTACCAGGAGCAGTGCAAAACGTTCACAGGGCTGTACTATGACGTATTATTGGCGCGTTTTGGCGTGAAATTGCAGAAAAACCGTCTATAGTTGGCTAAGTGCTTTTCCACCATAACAACACACTTTAGATGGGTCGACTGATTAATAGTAGATACTGTTCTTTAAAGTGAAAGATTTTATCTAGATCATTTAAGTATTAAATTTCGAATACACCTATATAAAGATAACAGTGTATCTTGACGCCAATATGTCCGAGTGCTGAATAATTTGAATATATTTTCAATAAATAAGTTATATTACAATATAGAGTGAATTTTCAGCACGAAAAAGAAGAAAGTTTATAAAATTTCGGACATCAAGCGAGCTTTTACCGCCTGGCGTGAGGAATCGCAAAACAGCTAAGAGATTTGACAATCTGACTAATTGTCTCTAATATGCCATTTCAGTATATATTTACAAATACAATATTTTGAAAAATATTTGCTTCTAAGACTATACATATATACTGTTTTAGAACCCTATTCTTCCGTTAGTTATATCAATTCCCCAAATGTATATTTATATATACACTTATTTATGGCCAAAAAATTCCGAATATTTAAATCTTTATCACTAACCTTCCACATCAATTCCGTTTATCGACAGCGGATGTTTCACAACAACACATCCTTCAACTTTTACGCTGCCAAATCTGTTTTGGATATGTCACTGTGTGTTTGCTTGTTGTTGTTTATAGCTGCAAAAAGGATTAAGAAAAGTATGTATGTGGTTAAAACTAAATTTAATTATAAATTCAAAGCACATGTGTTTACACATATACATACAAGATGAAATTTCAAATTTGCTTACAGGAAGCAGGATAATAGTTTGCACGGATTTGAAAACAAAATAAAAATCAATAGTCAATCTGCTTAACAAGAAGTTATTCAATGAATATTTTAACTAATTTCCGGTGGCATATGTACATAAATATGTGGGTGTGTTGTGGCCAACGTGGTGAAAACAGGAAATTAAATTTGATTAAATACAGATGATAACTAAGATGAATAATTTGTAAAAGTAAAGTTAATATTTAGGAGCACAAAGGGGGAAAGAGAACGTGAGAGCTAATGAAGTGGCATTTTCACAATATAACTTTTATAATTTGTTGGAAGTGCCGATATCGGACCACTATAGCATATAGCTGCCATACAAACTGTTATCATCAAAGGATCAAAATCTAGATAAAGATCACTTGTGAAGGGCATTATCGCTACGGTGTAAACGTGTAACGATTTCTTGTTTTAATATTTAATTGCAATTAAAAATAAAAATCTAGGAAAAACTAGAAGAATTTAATTATCTCACTCTTTAATTATCACTAATTTAATTATCTCACTCTTTCTAATCTCATTTTTGCCATCCAACTTGTATGCAAATAAATTTTTAGTCGCTTTGCTGTTAATTACTAATCAAACGGCGCCCATTGTTTGTGCTTAATAAATGTTATTATCATTTATCTACACACACATACAAACAAATTACAGTAAAAATATGCACTTGTTAGTTGCCGCACGTATACAAAGGCAATTATTTAAGCAACAATGCAGTTAGTTTTGTTAATAACGTTGGCTTTATTAGCAATTTGTGGCATTATACGCTTCTATATACTCGTACATATACAAATATATCTAAGCTCGTATCTTTAAGAGTTTGTATGACACTTGTTTGAGCTGCTTCATGTCACCGCTCACTCTATTTACTAGAAAACAATTAGCTGAGCGCTGTCATTGAGAGCTCATTGCGCAAACGCCTGTGATTGGTCGAGCTTTTCGCGGTATACGTACATATTTATGTATGTATGCAATGGATATGTATCCAATCAGATCATTGTAAATATGATAAAGTACTGAGTTAACACAATAGTGTGGTTGTAGAAGCAAAATAAATAAGAACACTGTAGACTATGAACCCAGTGGATTTCCAAAAGAAGTTGTTACGGTTGAAAGAATTTTAAACAAGTATGGAAGGGTTAAGTTTGGGTCTAACCGAACATTTTATACTCTCACAATTCGCAAGAATCAAAGTCTGGGAAATACCTTCAGGTATTGACAAATATATTATTTCTGAATTTCTTTAAGATTACTTACATATTGACCGATAGAAAGGAAATAAAGTCAATCGGAAGTTTAAAAATATTTATATTAGGTATATGGTGGCTAAGGGAAGTATTGGCCAGATTTTAATCATTTTTGGTACAGTGAATGCAGTCATCACAAAAATATTCTCCCCTAATTTTAATACGAGATCTCACAGATTGGTCGAAATGTTCGATAAGAAATCCGCAACATGTACTGAGGTCCACATATTTTATGTCTGGGTCCTTGAAAAGTTATAAGCTGATTTCGACAACTCTTGGACGTGAGGTGAAATACATTGAGGGCACTATTTGTTAATGTTTGATTTGTATAATGTAAAGTGAAAGAATCAGATATATGGAAAGTGGGCTGTCTTCTGATTTCGTCCATTTTCACAGTGCATCATAGGAGTATTTGGGTTACCTCACACACCAAATTTGGTTGAAATTGATCAATTAGTTCCTAAGAATTGGATTTCACCTTATACACCTCTTGTTAAATTTTTACAACCGAACGAATAAAGTCATCTTGGTTGTGAAATTTAATGCTTGTGGTGCATTTATTCAGTGAGTTATCGCACTTATAGTAGTTTTCAACAAAACCGTTATATGGAGAGTGGGCGTGGTCGCTATCTGATTTGAGTCCTTTTTATAGTGTTTGAAGAAATACTAAAGATACTTCTTGTCAGCATGTTTGGTTGATTTAGTTTTAGCGGTTTGGAAGATATGTACATTAAACCATTTAGGTGGCCCACTTTAAAAAATTTTTTAGCCTACAATATATACAAGGTGCGTTCCAAAGGACTTAAAAAAAAAGACAGAACAAATGGTTTTATTGTCAAAATCAATTAATTTTATTCAAAATAGTCTCCTTCTGCTTTAATACAGCTTTTTGCACGGTCCAAAAGCATGTCGAACGAGTGTTTTAGCTCGTTGCCCGGTATGGCCGCCAGTATGCCGGTGCAAGCCTGTTGAATGGACTCCACGTCTGCATAACGCTTTGGAACGCACTTTGTATAACTCTATATCTATCTAGTTTAGTTTTAGGTGATACAAACAACCCTTAGGTAAACAAAACTATTATACTCTGTAGCAATATGTTGCGTGAGTTTAAAAATGAAGCTGATAGAGCTAGCTGATACTCAAACGATATCAAAAGAATGTATTGGACATACCGTTTATAAAAATTTGAATAAGCTCACAATCGATTCATTCAACGTGTTAAAAATCGATGAAAACAGTGGCGAGATTGTTTCGAATTGCTTACGTATCCACCAAATGCTCCAGATCTCGCCAAAAAGCTGTTCTCAGATTTCAAAATGAATTTTGGTCAAGAAATTTAGCGAAATTGACGAGATAATCTTTAAAAACGATATCAAAATCGAATTCTGTCAAAACCGATTTTTTCTCTTTCAACTTTTTAGACACTGCATAATCTGATACAACAGTAAAAAAATTTATTTCAGATAGACCACGCCTTTACTTGATTTAATAACTAACTTATAACCTCTTTTATGCCATTATTTCTGTCTTAACAATGTATGAAAAGCAATCACGAATTTGCCTTTTACGAAGTTAATCGAGTAAAACCAAAAATTAGTTCAAGCAAAGCGCACATTAACACCTTAAGATAACACATACATACTTCAGCATATACCTGTAGGTTCCCACACTAAGTTCGCATATTCTGCAAATACAGTCACGTGTAAAATATTAGAATTGAAACACCTGAGTGATTGCTTCAATATGCTATTCGTTTCCTTGCTGAAATGGTGTTATAAGGGTCCCTTAGGAAAGAAGAAAAAAACAGGGGGTTAGACTGAAAATAACATAGAAAAAACGTTAACTTCAGTTGCTTCGATACCCTTCACAGCTGCATTTATTGTAACATAAAAGGGTATAAAAATATGTTAATCTTGATTTTGATGGGTCAGTTGGTATGTCAGCTATATGCTGTTGTGGTGCGATCTGAACAATATGCTCGGAAATAGTCTATGCCAAATTTCGTGAAGATAGCTTGTCGAATAAAAAAGTTTTCTATACAAGAACTTTATTTTGATAGATCAGTTTGTATGGTAGCTATATCATATAGTGGTTCGATATCGGAGTTTTAACTTACCAAAATCAAACCCAAATATTGGTGCTTTTCTGGTAATGAGAGTTTGTTAAATCTCGAGAACCAAAACTGGTCCGCTATAAATATCGAGTATGGGTACACTTACATGTTCGGTATAACCGAAACTTATAGAAATCAATTTTTTAACTAGGCTGCCATTCCACATAACCGTAATATTGATTTCATTAAATTTGGAACCAATGTACATCTTTTAAGGGGTCTTACAGTCATTTGTAAAAATAAAGAAAACGCAGTACAATAGGATATGTCCATTTCGGATTCATGTCCATTTTCGTATGAATTTAGTAAAATATCCCCAGCTTACCTAGTTTTTACTACAACACTGTACATGTACCAAAATATAATATAAGCCCAACATACACGAGCAACCACTTCTTGACGGCTAACAATCAACACGAGTGCCTTCACGAGTTCTTTTCGCCTCTTTTTGGCGAACAATAATGGTTAGAATGAATGAAAGCGAACAGCATTAATATAGCAAAAAAAAAATATATAATATATATAACATTCATAGAACCATAATAATTTTTTATGATGCGGTTTCAAGCGAAAAAATCGGTAACAAGCTGAAAATGAGTTACTTAGGAAGCTGTGATGTCTTCTTATTGAGCTAGCGAAGGTGAGCTGACGCGAGAAGAAGCTGCGCAAAGCGACGAGCTCTTACGGCCCCAACGTAATTGTTGTAATTACTTGTGCTATTCGCTTTTTTGTTGTGTTAATTTTTGGTTTTACTGCCGAATTAGAAGTGATGCTCGCTTTAATGGATTTTTTAGTTCTAATTTAGTTTGGCGGAGAAATAACACTTTGTTAACGTCTTTACAAAGCTTTTTTGCTTTTATTTTCATATTTTTTTTTTTACTTTTTTTGATTTTTGTTGCAAGTTAATTTTCTATGGCGAAACTTGTCACTGTCGCTTTGAGTCTTTATTACTGTTGTTTAGTAACTATTTATGTTATTGTTGTACGTTTAGTAACTGAATATGTAAGTATTATGGTCTATTGCTACATTCCATCTTGGCTCGTTGACTCATGGAGCATCAAATACTCGGGTGCTACAAATACGTCGGGGTTAAGCAGTGCTACAATTTGTCTTCTTTCTGCCTTATGAAGGTGCCACACACAGCAGTCCGCTATTTAGAAATATAAATTTGTTTGTGCTAACTACATTTTTATGGACCCCCACATAACTGTATTTCATGTAACAGCATCTCTAAGTGCTTGCACCCAGATAAGTTAATAAATTGTATGTCTGTATATTTATTTGGTGCTTTATTGCGTCGTATGCCAAATGTCAGATAAAAATCACCTAAAAACTACTGCTACCTTATTTATTTGACACTCAAAAATTTCATGTAGGGTGCGAGCAATTGTAATAGTCTAATTTATTATGAAGCATACCTGGTTGTCAGTAGTTGAGTTTTTAACTATAAAAATGTTCATGTGTCTGTGTGCGTTTGAGGTTTGGTAATTGGCAAATACACCCCTTTCGAGTAGCTGTCACTCTTATTTCATGCAGTTGCCAAGGTATTTGTAATACAAGTAAAGGTAAATTAATTAAATCGGTTGTAGAGTTGCGTATATAGCCACTTATACACATACATACATATAAGTGCATTTGCTGAACAGAGTTGCCACTTAAACTTTAAAAAATTGCCTTAGAATACGCTTAAAGAAACGTTTCTTGGGTTAAGTTGGAATTAATTGCGAATAAGCGGGATAGACCTCAATGTTAAGATTGAAAGGAGATTTAGAACCGAATAAATAATTTTAAAAAATATCCCAAACTTTGTAACATGTTCGCATGAACCAAAATATAATATAATACTCGACGTACCGAAAAATGTCTCTTATTTCTTTTCTTAAGGGCACACCTAGTTTGAAATTAAATTAACAAAAAAAAAATTAAAATAAAAACTATTTCAAATATATCTTGAGTTACAGCTGTCTAAAGTTTAGCCGCTCAGTTCAATCAGCTCCATCAGTTTGTGTGGAGCGTTTTTCTCGAAGCAGAATTTTTCGAATTTTCTTTCGACTACTATCAATATTTTTTGCATGTTCTCTTCTATATTTCTCCATACAATGACCTTCCAGACAGGGCAAAAACATCCAAAAATTTTATTTCGGACAATATCTTCTAGTTTAACGAGAGTTTTTTATAGATTTTATCCACGGAGAAGACCGGAATTCCTGCAGCATTTTTTTTTAATTCCCAGAAATCTCCTTTAATTAGGCTGACACACTAGGTGTGTCACTTAAAAATATCAAAGTAAGATTGTTCCAGAAATATTGAAAAGGCGACAGCTTGAGTGAAAATTAAACTAAATAAATGTTTCATGACATCTTGTATGCCTTCACAAGCTCTATTTGAGCTCTGTAAATACCAGAAGCTTCGTCGGCTGCTTTCGTGTAGTTGCAACAATTCTGCAATTTACCCGAAGTTCACATTAATCTGTATTAGAACGTCCTGTAAAAATAATTAGTATTCGGCATTATTCTCACGATTTTTGAAACTAATGTTGTCCCTTTATGAGCTTTATAAGTCTGTTTTGAACAAATACAGATTATTATGGCGCGTTTTGGATATTCATTGCCTTCCTAAGTTTTATCGGCAAGTCTGTATAGTTCTTAAACTTACATATTGAGTTTTGAGAGGATTTGAGCCACCTCTGTTTCTAATACAATGTTAGTCTTTTAATAAAAGGCCTTCATTACTACCATAGTTTCTTTAACTAAATGCAAATATCGTACATTGAATAAAATATTTTTTGGTCGAACTGACCTGCAATTATCGGAATTAGTAGATATCACGCTTTCTGACTTTCAGCATCACATTCTAGACGTTGCTTGTCGAAAACCGTCGTTAAAACTTTCCACAAAAATATTTCTCAAGAATTATAGCACTTTCCATCAACTGGCAACTCTAACGTCAGCAATCAAATCCCAAAATCTAATCTTACGAAACTATTGAAATCTCAAACGGCATTTGGCACCCACTCCAAACATCTTGCTATAAAATAGATACTCGTCCATTTGTTGTCCAATTACTTTCAAACTTTAATTTGTCAATGGTCAACGAAGCTATCACACAAGGATACATATGTATATAAGTACGCTGTAGTCAGTGTGTATTTGTTACATCTTGTTCACAGTGATGTCTTCAGGTTGTCTCTCTTAACCCATTCATGTAAACTGTCCTTTATGTAGCTGTCATTCATTTCGCAAGGTAAGGGTGGATGGATGTTTGACTGTTCAGTTTAAGCATATAACATACGAGTACTCGTATTTACAGTTACTTATTAATAGTGTTTGTTGTTGCGGTGAAATTGGTTAGTTTAAAGTTTATTGATGAGCTGGCATTTGTTTGGCTTACCAGCATATGGTTCTCGGTCAATTTAGTCGTGTATTAGAAGAAAAAGATATGGAAGAGGTATAAAGGAGTTTTTTGTAGGTAGATGCTAGTAGACTGAGGATTAATACGAGCAGTAAGAGTGATATATATGAGTGTATATTTTTGGGCATTATGGAGAAATTAGAGAGACGAATAGAGGAATGGACAGTGATATTGTGTTTGTCACCTACCATTGAAAAAAATACGCGCCTTAGAGAACTTATTAGAAATAAAAAATAATCTTTAATGCAGAAAAAGTTTTAAAATTAATACGTTTATCAAAAAATATATTCATGCGTAACTAAATGAACATAATTTATTGTTTTTGAAAATTAAATATATTTTTGTCCTTCCATAAATAAGAAATATATGAAACGAGAACTTATCGAAGAATTGTTATCTTCAAACACGATTTTTAAAAATTTAAAACAATATTAATTAATATTAAAATTAATTACTAAAGAAATTAATTGGCCCAAAACCCCGAAAAAATATCCACAAAATATACATACTTTTTTTTAATACATATGGTACATGTGTATGTATGTTTGCCCTTGCACGGATACCAGACTATTGTTCATAGCAACAATAAAATAATATATACATACAGGTATATTAAAAATATACATATTTATAATTTATGTATGAGCGTGATTTTGCACGAAAATAAACCACTTCCAATGGAAATCAACATTTCGAAAATGATAAGCCTTAAATATTTATAAATTATTAAAACAAAATAATATTTTATATATTGTGCATACATATATGTTTATTTGCTTTACTTATTAAGTATTTATATTTCAATAAAATATATTTATAAGTGCTTGTGTGTAATGATCACATGCTTGATAGGCATTTTAAGCTCATAAAAAGCCGTAGAATAGCTTTGTTAAACGAGCAGATGAAGGGATATACATACATACATATATGAACATTTCTATGTACATGTGTGCTTGTCAATAAACATAAAAATCAAGAAAATGAAAATTTCATAACATTGAATAATGAAAACTCACTGTTAGTGATAACACCAACCGATAGTGGGTGTCTCAATAGTTAATATCAAAACTAAGACACTAAATTACTTCGTCATGATTTTTTGATCCCAGTTTTTGACACATAGAAATATTTTTTTCTCTCTCCGAAGGCTTCTCTGGGAGCACTATAAAACAGCTGAGTACATATGGTATAAGCTATCAGACATTCGGGGACGGCTTAAAATTTGTCGAATATTCTGAAGCCGCACATTACAAAAGATTAAGCAGAGGTTCAACTTCGAAATCTTTATTTTTATTTTAAGCATATTTTTATAATATTTTAATGACGTAGTATAAATCGCAGCGTTTTGCAATTTTGAAGAAAATATAAAAATATGAAACAGTCTGAAAAAAGAGCTTATTTATTCAAAAAAAGTTAGGTTAGGCTGCAATTTTCTGCGATCTGTTGACAAATAAGACACCTATTAAATTTTGGTTGAAACTTCATGAAATTTGCTAAAGGAATTCCGCAATTCTGAACCAATTTTAGGGGCATATCTTGTGTAATAACCTAAAAAAGGCGAGCTTTAGGAATTAAAAAAAATTGTTTGGAAGAAAAAATAATAGTTTTTTGAGTTACACGCGATCTAAAAAACAAAAAAAAAAAAAGTATCACTAGGGTGATAATTTCGGGCATCTCCAGGGATGAAATCTAAGAAAATCTCTACCAAAAATAGTTGAATTTTAACCAAAATTTTGTTATATGCGCCATGCCAAATATGCGCCATGCCATAGTGATCGGATCATTTGTCTCCGACTAATCAATCGAGCAATTTGAAACATGTAATTTTGAGAAAAAAACGCGTTTAAAGATAGACTGATAGTACTGATTAAACTAAGCTGTAACTCAGAAATTATTTGAGATAGCGATTGTTTTTTTTAAGGTATAACCTAAGTAAATATGAGAAAAATCGATTTTTGCAAAGTTACACATTAAGTGCGCTTCTTAAAAGCTATTTACGCGTGTTCAAAAAAAGTTTTCTGGGGAAAAGTTTGTATTTTTTACATTTACGGCTTATATAATATTTAATGGAGGGAGTATAAATAAAGCTAGTTATAAAAGCCTGCATATATATGTTTATATTTTATAATTTATTTAAATATTGATTAAGAAATGTGAATATCACTTTTGTTTTTAAACAGCCAGAAGTGATAAGGATTTTAATGAAAAATTGTTCAACAAAAAATTATTTGATTATTTTTTATATACAAAGGCACATATATACAAACATATGTATGAATATTACATTGTGTATGAACTTCTATACATATGCATGATGAATCTAAACGACTAAACGAGTTTTATAAATCATGGAACTATAAATAATAAAAATGAGTCAATAATTTCATATATAATATTGTAAATAAAAAGTAAATGTTTACATAAAATATGATAAGTAAAATTGTGAAAAACAAGTGGCGCCCGACTAACTCGTTCTAGTCAAAGTTTGGAAAATTCCAACGTCCCGCAAACCCCAACCAAACTTCAGACACTATTTGCACTACTATCAATTAACTCTCCACGATAAGTCGAACAAGTTAATTTTCAAACGATTTGACTTAAGTGAACAAGATTGTCTGCCTTACGCTATGCTCCTCTTTGTGAGCTGCACAGAAATCAAATCAAATCGAGTGAAAAATATTGGAAAAATTGCTAAAAATTATATGAAGCGTGCGACTTGCGATCACAAAATATGATCGCCGCATGATTATCATGATCAGCACAGAGATGATCGACCCTATGCAGCACTTGTAACTATGTAGCGAGTATCTATTGTAGCATCTTCATCAGCGCGCGATCACTTTTGGCGACGAGCAAGGTGCGCGTGCGCACGATCACCTGACTGGCGTACAGCAAACCAATGGAGGAGGACTGGCTAGCAGTACACACATAAACTCGTTCTGAATACTGATAGAGAAAAGCCTGTGCAACAACGCCTGCAACGCTTCATTTCGATCGTAACAAAGTGATTGATCGTCGCGGATAACACATGACGACGCATTACATATTATATGATCGTTGAAAGCTTTTTGTGCGCAAATTGTGGGCTTGCAGAAAAAAATGCAGTTTTTTATTTCGTCACAAAAACAATTGCAATAAAAAACATATTTATTTATATATAAATATAGCTAAGCGCAAAATACAGCGTGTAGAACAAGCTAACTCCGATCATTGTGGCGATCTGCACAATTCGCCAACGCCGATCAACAGACGCAGCAGCAGCATAGCATTTTTTCCGCTACACTGGCAGCAGGAAGACGTGATATTGCTACAGCAGCAGCAGCAAAAAATGGTAAAAGAAAAAGGAAAAATGCGCTCTGCTGATCGCGTAGTGATCGCAAGTTCGACATCGACGATAGCCAGCTGGCTTTGGCTGTTACTACAAAGGCGCATCTCGAGTCCAGATGCTGCAGTTTGCGAAGCAGCCAACTGACCAACCAAAAGTGATCGGTTGATCAATGCTCTCGGCAACATAACAACAAATCTATGTGTATTCGAATTGTGTTGCTGGTGTTGTTGTCGTTGCCGTTGTCTTGGCTGCGGTGGTGGTGGACATTATTGCGTGGTGTCTGCATCATTAATTATCTTAATAACTTGAACATGAGTTTCGTTGCAGGCGAGTGCAGCAACAACGTTGGCCGAGTTGAAGAAAGACAAGGGAATCGAAGAAATTCTTAAAGTTAGTTTTTTTTTTCATATACAAATATGTGAAGGAAGCAGCTTCTTTTAAAGATTATATTATCATAACAATTGTCTGTTGATAAATTTTTATTTAAGGAAAGCAATTGGTATATTGATTTTTATAGTATTGTGATTTGTGGTTATCTGTGGCGTAGAAAATTATAAATTATTTATGGAGAGCTCTAGGAGGACCGTCAAAGCTCCACTAATTTGTAAGTCGTGCTAAAGTTTTGGCATCAAAATGTTATAGATACTGTAGCAGGTTCAACTTTTACTTATGCAGAATCGACTCCGACATACTGAATATATATCCTACGTGCAATGAGTTCCCTTATGCCTCTTTACATGCCATTTGAAACCCACTCATCTAAATCATTTTCCTTCTGGTCCGACCCCGTCGAAATAGCACGTAATAGACCTGAACCATAAATCTAATCTTCAGTGTGGTGGTCGCCCATAAAGAAGTGAGGAAGTAAATCCTCGGAGCCAACATGCTTCATAGATTTTAATAGATAAAGATAAGAACCAGCTATAAAATGGTAGACGATTATTTTTGATATCCGATAACAAATGTATATAATATTCAGAGGGAATTAAAACAGAGTGAATATCGTTTGGGTCTCTGATGGAAGTGGCAAACGATCGATAGCCCATCACATGGATAGTTTTCAAACATTTCCAGAAACATTCTCCATACTACAAATAACTATCGGAACCATTTTAAAATTGCAAGTCCCGGAAAAAGTTATTGCCACAATTTATGGGTAATATTTTCATTTTCTATAAAAGCCTTCAAATTACATGTATTTTAGAGAATACACCTAAAAATGTTTCTCTTTCATGAACTTCGTGAGCATTCCTCTTCATCTTAAAAGATAGTCTCAAGAGTCAAAAAATGCAGATAATCAATCTTAAATAATTTTCTTATAGAATTTGAGTCACAAATTTATAGTAAAATCATATTGTTTAATAAGGGTTAGGGTGGGTGAAAAGGATCAATGAAAGCCTCTGTATAATAAAAAGTATGGCACCAATAAGTAATATTCTTCAAATTAGCTTTCTGGCTACAAAATCTTTGAAACAATATATTATAATAAATTAAATGTGATAACGGTATAACATCAAAGAAATCATGTTAGAAAAAGTTCTAATTTATTACTCAATGAATTTGAAATCTTCGATGAGTGTGTTGCTTCAAAAGCTCGAGTGATTCTCGTGAAATGCTTTATTATCAATGTTTATAATAAATATGTATTTATTTTATATTTATTTATAATGAACATTTTACTTTCCACTGAATATTTTTATTTATTTTTTTTTTTTTTTGGAAAAAACGGTTTTTTTTTGCTATTAAAACTTTTACAGTTACTACATTCGCTGATAAGTGCAGTATTATTTAAGTTCGAAACTAAAAATACATGTGAATGTATAAACAATACATAAAAAAAATTCTATACGCAGAAGGAACACGCTTATCAGTTGATGCTGTGCTGACAATAAAAAAACGCTGAAAATCACGGGTATAAATAAGAAATGTATTGATGTGCAGTAGCCATATAGAGAGACATCCATATGTACATGTATGTATGTACTTATGTGCATATGTGACTACTCATATGCATTATTATCATATGTAAATCACATAAATATTGTGTCAACGCGAGACTTTTTTATGATGGTTCTTTAATGATGCTCAACTGATAAGTTTTATGGGTTCTGTAGGCATATGTTGGTACAAGCACACACATATTAATATATGCAAGATCCATGTACATTTTTAATAAATTTCCATTTATGTACATACTTATATGTATATTGATATATTGCTGTACAATTTCGTTGTCACTTTGAAAATTGGGATTTTTTCCAATTCTACTTTCACCGACTCCTGCTGATGGCTTCGAATGCGGGCATACATAAACAAAGAAGTAGGACGTTGAACTGAGGGAGGTTATTAAGTATGCTAGACGGCGTGGAATTTCCCGAAGAGTGGTTGGGAAAGTGTGTTTAAAATTCATGAATGCGTAAACGATTCAAAAAGCTGAGAAGGTGAAACATAAATGAAATACTTTAGAGGTTTTTGGGTTTAACGGGTTCACTTTGCTACGCAAATACTCAAGAATCTTAATAGGTCCGTATAATATTATAAATATATAGCAGATATTGGCTTTAAGATGAACTAGGAGAAGAAAACAAAAAAAAATTTAAGAAAACAAAAAACACAAACCAGACAACACTTTAACTTTAGGTGTTTTTAGTGAAAAATGCTTTCTAAACCTAAGTGAACTTCGAAATAAATTCGCATGAGAGCTCTCTAAGAAAATTTTACCACAGGATAAAAGAAAGGATCACCTTTTAATGACTCTATATATATGGTAATATATAATACCGTCAAATACTGATGGGGAAAAAGGAGTCTGACTTTACATGGATCAGTTGAAGAATGAAGAACGCTTGAATTAATGGGAATCAAAAAAGAAATTGTGAGAATGCATGTGTTACCATTCCAGAAAGAATGAAAGAAAATAAGGTTTTCAGATGGATTTATCAAAGAAAACTATTATTAAACACTCGTACAACGAAAATTCATAAGAACAAAAAGGGAGTTTTGACAAGATGTTTGGTTCAAGGAATTATATCCACTCGTGAATTTACACAAATAACACGATTTATTTTTATACCCTTAAAAGGTTAAATTGAGTTTGCCACGAAATTTGTAACAGTCAGAAGGAAACGTCGGAGACACTACAAAATATAAAATGATCAGCATGATGAGCTGTGTCAAATTAGCTGTCTGTCTGTATACATATATACAAATTAGTACCTTAGTTTTTGAGATATCGATCCGAAATTTTTCACCTGTCCTTTTCGCACCAAGATGCTGTTCATTTGTCGGAATGACCGATATCGGACCACTATAACACATAGCTGCCACACAAATTGAACAATCGGAATCAAGTGTTTGTATGAAAAACTTTTACATTTGACGAGAAATCATAACGAACTTTGGCATGAATAATTGTCTAAGGCAGTAATGCAATCTCCGAATATACTGCTCAGATCGGATCACTATAGCATATAGCTGACATACAGATTGAACGATCAAGTTCTTGTAAGGAACATTTTATGTTGGTATGGTTATTATAGCTTCGGGGCAACCGAAGTTAACGTTTTGTCTTGTTTTGGCTTCTATATGTACATGTATGTGGTCTCCAAAAATTTAATGTTGATCCGGCAAATAGTTTCGAGGATACTGTGATCGTATTTGTAGGAATTTTTTAAGTTAGAGTAAAAACTCCCAAAATTTTAAACACGATTTTCTCGAGGCTATGTTTTCAGATTATGACAGTAATTTTGAATTTTTAAACTTTTTTACACAAAATCTACTTTTTTTTTTTGGGAAGCCGCCATTGTGTAAAAAACTCCTATTTTGACTAATCTTTCGATCATTGCCTGTATTCATCTATAGCTAATCAAAATTTTTGTGTTTTTATATTTGAAATCATTTTAAGCAGAAAAGTTTTCTATACCGCCAGGCTCCTGTTTCGGAGTTACCTCTGTAGTTCGGCTACAGGAATCCAAATTTTTACAAAATGAAACGCCGATTATTAGAAACCATTTAGATATATCTTTTCTAAGAATTAATAATGATGTATGAACCGTCTACTGTACCGAATAACTGTTTTTTTATGTTGCATAATTGTGCTTGAATACTCACTTAGAACTTTATCGAATTAAAAACAAAGCGCTTCTTTGAGAAAAATATGCCTTACCGGTGTTGTTAACATTATACAAACAACCATAATGTAGGTGTAACGCTGACAAACAATTTACCATATAACACAACAACAACAACAAGACAAATAAAAAATGCAGAAAAACTTGGTTGGGAACAGCGAAAGATATTGAGTGCAGGAAATGGAGAGAACAAACGACAAAAGAGCAGGAGGCGAAGGGGTAGGATGCAACATTTTGTGGCTTCCTTGTTGATGCTGACTTGTTAAATAAATGTTTGTTGCAAATTTTATTTGCATTGTACAACCACGCGTTATTTGCACAACAACAATAACAGTAAAACATATATTTGTTTGCAGTGCAACGTGTTGGCAGCCGCGATGGCCAGTGCAGGAAGAACCGGGAAGAAGGGCCGAAAGAAATCAGCAAAACAGCACAAACTAAGCGCAAACAAATTTGCACTGATCTGCAAAAAGAGCAGCGAACAGGCAGATGGCACGAAAAAAAACAAGGAAAACAAAAGCAACAAAAAAAAAAACAAGACAGATTGGTATAAGAACTGACTAACAGCGAAAGGCTGCGGTGAGGTGAGGAGCAGACTGACGCAGTGCTTGGGAGGCGTGTTGCGCATTCCCAAAGAAATTGCTGCCTTTGTACGGAGTCATGTTGTTGATGAGGAGCTTGTGCAACACTCCAGTTTTGCTTGCCACTTGCTTTTTGTTGTTGTTGCTGTTGAAATTTTTGCGAAACAAACTCTGACAACAGTAATGGAGCGGTAAGAAGAAAGAGACGAAAAATAAAAACAAATTACAACAACTTGTTGCATTCTTTTAGCTGCCTCAGTCGGCTGCAAGAATGAGCTGTTAGAAAAATCTGACAGACTTGCAACATATTTGCAACAACTATAAAAATGCGTGAGCTTCATTAAAGAAGTAGGCGAGCAAAAAAAACTCAAAATATACAACAACAACAATAAGCGCTGTGCACAAATGTGTTGTAAGTTCCACCCACCTCGACAACGCTTCGCACACCAATTGATGAGTTGCGTCGCTGCGGTAGTCATGTGTTGCCACATTCATAATTTCACATACATTTTTACTACATTTCTCTGCTGTTGTTGTTACTTTAGTAACATTCCAGTTGTAATGAGCATGTACTTCTAAGAGCTCATAAATATATATATATCTACACAAGCGCATATATATACATACATATATGGTATCCTCCCTAAATAAATAAATATGAGTTTGTTGTTGTTAATGCATTTTCTACACTTGCTTCGGCCTCTTTTTCCATTTTATACCCTGAACAAGGTATATAAAGTTTACCATGAAGTTTTTAATATTCAGATGGAAACGTCAGAGTCCCAAATTATTCCAATCGGACTACTGTAGCATATAGCTGCCATACAAACTTAGCGATTAAAACCAAGTTTTTGTATGGAAGTTTTTGTATTTGTGAAGGGTATTATAGCTTTTTTCTTGTTTTTGTTGATAATTTTATCAAATTTTTATTAAAAAAAAAATCGGCGCATACTTTTATTGCCTGGCTGCATATGCGCATGAAGGCATACATTGATTGTTGTATGCAACATCACATTTTGTTGTACAATCTTTTAATCTTGCGTTGGTGATCTTTATTACCAGGACATATATCTATAAACATATGTACAAGTATATGCAAATACACATATACACCTATACAGACATACATATATGCATGTCGATCGTTGCTTCTCGGCACTGCCAACTTCTGTCTTCCGTCTTCTGGCTGCCACTGCAGTGGCGGTCAGTCTGTCTGTGCCGGTTTGGCACAATTGCCTCTTGGTTTTGCTTATCCTGCTCGTTCGTTGTCGTTTTTGCATTTTTCGTTGACTTTTATTTTATTTGCTTCTTCATTCATGCATTTTGTTTGTGTGTTGTTGTATTTTTCGCCGCTTGTGGACACATCATTTGCATAATTATTGAGTGAACTGCCGGAACTGTGGGAACAGCGCGCACTAAAGATGAATGAAGTCATTGGACAGTTGTCCAAAAGGCGAAATGCCTTATAAGATATGAGCAGTGAGCGAAGTCTACTGGGCAGACGGAAGCATTTGACAGCGCATAAGCTTGCAATATTTACTAGTTAAGAGGGCGATATTAAATTAACGAAAGTAAGAGTAAGCTATCAACGTGATATGCGTTTGAAGGCTCCGTTGGCATTATCCATGAGAACTCTCGGTTTAATGGCTTCAATTAATTTTGCTTTACAAGATCAATTAAGCTTTGTTTTAAGCCTAAGACATAGAGTCATGATTAAATTAAGATAATTTATTCTACTAATTGACTTACTAAGTTTACAGTGCAGCTCAATAGCTTGGCGATTGGTTCGCCAACGAATCCAATTTCGATGAACTGTTGCCAATATGCGCTAGTTTAGACTGGGAGGCAATTAAGCGATAAAGTTCTCTTCCGACTAACCGATTAGACGGCGCAGGAAATGTATAAATAAAATATTCTGCGACAGTTTTATGTTTATTTTGATATTTGGTTTCACTTAATGTTTCGATCTGGTGATAGTTAAAGAAAAACAAAAAACAAACGAATTGGAACTAATTTTTCATTCCACAGTCGGTTTTATTCGATCGGTTAGCACTGCGTTGTTCCTAAATCGACGATCTGTACTGTCTTTATGTTTCCATTAGGTATAAAAGTTTTTAGAAAACATTTGTTTCGGTACAAAAATCTCGAATAAGAGCTTATGGAATAGCTGGCTGGTAAACGACTCATCTGAGATATCATATGTGATATGAACTCAACCAAAGAGGTTAGCTTTCATATAATGGGTATACCAGAAAAAGGTTAACCAGAAAATCGGAAATTACAATACTTTATAAGGCACATGGGGTTTATACCAAGGTCTAGACCAATTTCAATTCATTTCAGAAAACATGTGAACCTTAAATCATTAAAATATCCTGCGTAATGATGTCGTAGTGTAGTGATAGATTGGGACTAGAAGAAGAACCGATTGTATTAACTTTTCGCACTACTTAAGTATATTCGAGAACATGTTTCCACAATTTTATGAGTATACATAATGCAAACACTTACCGACATATTCGGCATAAAACCTGTCAGAATCATTACACCATATGTAGTACATGGGAGCTGGGGTAATTCATGTACCGGTTTCATACATTTTAGCCATACGTACATTTTAGTATACGTTCACTTAATTTTGCTAAGATATCTTACGTATTGACCGATATAAACATTATAAATCCAACCAGAAGTTTAAACTTCTTATATTAGGTACTTGGGAGCTAGGCCATTTTTGTCACCAATAAATATTATTATCAGAGAAAGCCGTTCTCTGAGTTTAATTAAGATACCTCACAGATTGGCCAATATATATGGTATAAAGTCACTCGAAAGTTCGAAAATATCTAAATTAGATATATGGTGGCTAGAGGAAGTATTGACCCGATTTTACCCATTTTTGATCCACGGGTATATGTTTATGAATGTTGTGAAATCCAAGACAGATTTGCTTAGTAGTCAGAATTACAAACCAATTCCGATTTTCAATGGTGTCACATAACCTAATTAGATTTTCGGTTTTATAGTATATTTTGTTTTGAAATGTTGGGTCATAGCCCCAAGCTTGAGGCCTATTTCCAAATTATTACTGATGATATTATCGGAATTAGCGGGATGGTTGTCGCTCATAGATATTATTAATTTCCTTACACTTTTTCTTTGGCTATAAGCGACTGAAAACCATATAGTCAACATAGGTTAGGTTTTTACGGATAAATACGGTAGGATGATAAAACTGGGAACCGTTGAAACTGAAAAACTAAAGCGGATACCAAAGCTGGTGCATGCTGATTACTTCTATAATGGATGGTAGATAGTTTATTTTTAATGATTATCAATTGCCACCATTATGTCATGGAATGTGAACTTTTCTTGTATGAATTTCGATCCATTAAACCCTTTGGGTATATTGTTAGTGTTAAAAAATTTTGGCTTGAATCGGGTAGGATTGGTGAAGTTAATTTTTTGTTTTTCTAGACACACATGCCAATTTTTTCGGACATTTCGATATTTTGGTAAAACTTTTCCAGTGAAATTTGCTCCAAGCAACATTAAAATAGAAATCTTATAAAAACTTAAGCTGATTTTGCGTTTCTAGGTCAAAATTCATAATAATAACAGTAATATTGCAAAATTTTTGCATAAATTATTTAAAATTTTCACTTACTTTTTTGTCTGAATATTCACACTTAGTAAAATTTAGTTGTTCTATTAAGCTTTCACAGCAACCAGTAAATTTTATATTTTCTGTAATTTATTTTTGCACTTAATTTTTATCAAAAATCTTTTACACAGCGGACACGAAAATTCGCAAACGACGAAAACCCGACGGCTTAACAAGAGTTATCAGCACCGTTTTGGCGCATCAAAAGCTAACTAGTAGTTTTTCCCATAAAATACACGCTTACACTGGACTGCTGCTGGGAGCGTTCAGAGCTACTTAGTCAAAGCCTTAGGAACTTGACGTTTGGTGGAAGAAACTTTTTACATACACACACACACGCGGCTATTAGTTTGTCTTCAAACGTTGCGCTCAGCGACAATTTCAAAACCGGACTGAATTTGAGTGGCGCGCGACTCGAGACTCTGAGCTGGCTACAGCTAAGTGAGCTGACTATGGCTATTGCTGCGGCAACTCAGCGCTTTGGTGTGTGTGTGAGGCTCAGCGCTGAGTCAAGGGACTAGGCGCACGCACACACAGAAGTTGATGAGTTAAATGCATGTGTGTGTATTTGTGGCTTAAGCCAGCAAGCAGTTGTGGGCTCATAATGTTGCAACTGCAACTGTGCGGTGTTTTCAACTGCAACTGCAAAGTCAAAACATACCGGTAGGGATGATAAAACTTTAACACACACGAGCAGTGACAGAGCAGAGCCGAGCGACAATCCAGTGGTCAGCTGGTGGACAGCAGGCGGTTGAATGAAGGAAAACCTGCAGACCAGCGTTAGAAGACGTTGTGTGTGTCCCGAGTGTTGAACGGTTGATTGAGTCACTTTTCTCATAATAATGTATAAGCGTGTGTTAGTGAGCGCTTAGAAAAAGAGTAAGTTTTCACAAGAGACATCATTTGTTCGAAGCCTTCAAGTGCGAGCGAGCCATATAGCTGTGTCTTGGTCTTATCAGTTGAGTAGATTTTCGAGTGTGAGCAGCGTTGATAGCGCGGCATGAGTGTATGATAAAGCGACAGCAGAGACAAGTCGCATACAATCAACAGGCTAACGGATATATCCATTCACTTAATCTCATTTATTGGCTTTTCTCGACGGTAAGGGTTACTACTACTGCGATGTGTCCTTTGGTCAGCAGCAGCACCAGCAGCAACCAGTAATAGACAAGTGTTGCTAAAAGCACAAATACAACAAGCGCTTAAGCGGATAATCAGGATATAGAGGAAAACCGTTGTTGGCTCTCTAAACGAAGAATATAAGTTTTAGTGGGCGTCTATTGGCCCTTTGGAAGCGTTGTAACGGTAAAATAGTATTTTTGATTATTACATACACTTATATATACATATACTAATTCATATATAGATAATACATATTTAGGTATATAAAAGATACACTATTTTGAGTTCACTTTAGGTTAATTAAAATTTGTTGGCAAACTTTTAGCGAAATTTTCAATTTTGTTGATATAATTTTTAACAAAAAATTAAAAATAATGCTTACAAATACAAAATGAAATACTTAAATCTGTTAGCAAAACATTTTTTAATGTTTAATTTTTAAGTGTCGGCATGCGCCGCCTGAAAGTGCGCCACATTTAATCATTAAGCACATTTAATTATGGCGATAATTGCGCACATTAACTGTGGCGACCAATCACAAAAGAAAACAAGAAAAAATGTTAACTTCGGTTGCATGGTCGAAGCCATAATACCCTTCACAAATAAAAAGTTACGAATACAAGAACTTAATTTGCATCGGTCGGTTTGTATGGCAGCTATATGCTATAATGCTTCGATCTGAGCAATTTGTTCGGAGATTGTACCGCTACATAAGACAATAATCTATCCCAAAGTTCATGAAGATATCTTGTCAACTAAAAAAATTGTCCATACAAGAGCTAGATTTGGATCGAACAGTTTGTATATCAGCTATACCCTAAATTGGTCCGATGTCGGCAGTTCTGACAAATGATCAGCTGCTTGGGGAGGTAAGTACATGCGTAAAATTTCAGCACGGTATCTCAAAAACTAAGGGATTTGTTTGCGTAAATACAGAAAGGTAGACAGATGGACATAGCTAAATCGACTCAGCTGTTCAAGGTATAAAAATTAAATAAAATATAATTTACCAACGTGTTTTGGTGCTTGGTCGCGCCATTAAAATTTGGGCGTATGAAACGGGAAACAATAGCGAAAATATGCGCACCAGCTGACGACGCGGAATGCTGCGACGCAAGGAACAAACACAGTCGACTTAGCACATGGCTTTAAAGGTGGTTCTAACATCAAACAAAAAATAATAAAAATAAAATAAATGAACGAAGTTAAAAAAGCAAGCATTCCGCATGACGATCGACCGAATGCCAGAGCGCGCCGCAATATAACCGCGTCGATCTAAAGCGACGTGCGGTCGACCCAGCGTAGACACTTAAAACAGAAAAGAGGAAGATCGTAAAGCTTGCCAAAGCGATAAAACCTCAGTTTTAGCTTTGTTGTGAAGCTGTGGTTAAAACAAATGCGCTCGGCGCACAGTATGGTAGATGGGTGCAAAGATGTATGTAGTAAAAAAATTGAGGATTTTTGTAAGTTGTGTGGGATTTGGAAAAAAGTATAGGAAAGTGAGTCCTTTCAAATTTTATCAGTCAAATTATATATTTTTGCACCAGTTAGTTGTCTTGAGTTCTTATGGAAAATCAATTCAATTAAAGTAAAAAATATTTTTTCACTATACATAATCTAGAGAAAATCGTTAAGTACCAAGGTGTATAAAGTTTTGTATTTTGTTTTATTTGACTATTCAATTGAAACATTATCGGTTTTAATGCTTCCTTAATTAAGAAAATCTTTCGCGTTCTATACATAAATGTAATATTATATTTTATACAAATTTTGCCAATATTCGAGATATAATTTAGTTTATTAGAACATTTTTGGTACATAAATATTCAGATGTAGATAATTTGTTAATTGCCTTAACTAAGGAGCTGTGCTGAAGCCTAAAACTTTAGTTTAGGTTTCTAGGTAATGTTTCTTTTTGTCTCTATTTTTATTATTACAATGACAGGCGTTTGGAATGGTAACTTAATTCAGCCAATTAACACATTTTCTATATAAGCATTAGTATAGATTAGTTAATTGACTAAATATTCGAAAAATTTTCAGAGTTTTTAGGAGTACCGATATATGGGGTTTTCGGTTTTAAATAAAACAATTTTTCTCTAAAAAATAAAGTTTTTGGCTAAAATTTTCGAAAGATGATTTTTTACCACTTTAAGGCTTAAGAGTTGGTTTAGTCGTGAAGATCGTAGATCAGTCAGTGTTGTCCAAGTTACATTAGTGACTAGTGAACTCTTTGCCCGGAACAAAGTGGGACTTTCACTAAGCTGTGGAAGTTTCTTAGACGAACATGGATCGCAGACCTTCAGACAACCAAGTAGTAGGATTATAAATAAAACGCTACCTAAGGCGCTTTCATGTTACACGATCTACAAGTATAGGAATTTTCAAAAAACTGACTTTAGCAGTAAAACTGTGATGCTGATTCAGAGATTAGCCATAAATCTGCGACTTTTGATAATGAATTTAAACTTAGACGTGTTTGACTCATTGATGTATTTAAAGAAAATGCTGCAGAAAACATCCATCTGATACCGTAACATCACTCCAAAACTTAGCAGTCCTGGTCAATAAAGACTACAACCTTTTGTCTATTTGGTAGTTTGTGTTTATTTATATCGCAAAAAATTTGTCGGTCGATTTTCACCTTCAAAAAAAATTTAACAAGTTTGTTAGAAAATCTGTGTTTCTGAAAAAATCACGGCCACGGAATCGTTGAAATTGTTGCTGAGGTGTTTTTGGGGAGTTTAATTTATCACGAACTCAAGTATTTGAGTGTTACAAAGCATTCAGTGAAAGAGAAACACGATAACATTGAAATGGTTAAAAAATAGTGCTTGAAAATATGAAGCGTGTCAATGCTAGCCTCGTTCCAAAATTCCTTGAATATTTTGCACAAAAGTTGTCGAGTAGAGGGTGTAAAAGTGATGCTTGATAGCCTAGCTGAGCACCCTATATTTATCAAATGCATCTTTGCTGGTGGCGAGACTTGGGTTTATGAAAAAGCCGAAATTCGCCGAAGGTACTGAAGGTCATCCCAGCCAAGGCTTACATATACAATACATAAGTGTTTTGAGAATTGGATTAAGCGTTGGCATCCTTGTATTGACGCAGGCGTCTATTTTTATGGCGATAATTTACCTACGTGAAAATGCAGTTTTTTTGTTTTTTTGTGGTCAGTCCGGGTCAATTTTGATCAGATGGTAGGTGTTTCATGAAAGCATCTTATTTGGTGAAGAAACCGCGGCCCATGTATTGTATATGTAACAAAAAATACTTCAATTCGTATCTAATTATTTTAAAATAGGGAAATCCATGCAAAAATGTTCGAAAAATGGTTTAATCGAAAATCAGCCAAAAACATAGACTACAACTATTTGATGGAAAAAAATGCGGAAAAATGCATGCTGTAAAACTGAAAGCTGTGTATTTTGAAAAATAAAAACCTTATTTGTTGTAAATTCTATGTTTTTCTAAAACTATAACAGTTCACAAAATTTGAGATTCAACCGATATATTTCGAAAAATTACCCACTGTAGCACTTAGACTATGAACTGAATTTTTTATAGTCCTTAAACGAATTTTTTAAATGGGGAAATAATTCACCACAGTTTTTTCTATTTCACACATGTTAGTTGTTGTATTGTTTTTGTTTTTGTATTTTGAACATTTGTTGTGAGCCCTTTAAAGCTGAGCGGACACACGTGTTGGTGCGTGCAGAAAATGGCCTCAATGGCAATGCGCGACAGAAACTTACAAAATATAACAACAACAACGTCACACACAAAACCTACAAAGCGGTGTGTTGCAGCAACACCGGCGAGATTTGTGGCATTTAGAGTGTCATAAAATGGCTTAATTGATTTTATTACACCAGGAGACACTAAAGGGAAGAAATTTGTGGAAAATTAGAAAATTTACGACAACGCAACGCAAACTAAAAAAGGAATGATGCAAGCGAAGGCTTGCCCGTGTAGCTACAAATTTACTCGCATTGCAATATGCAATATTTTTAGTGCACTAATATGCACTTACTATACACTTAGTTAGGTGTGTGTGTGTGTGCATTTGGAAATGAGGTTAACGCGCCACGCTGAAGCGCCAATTTCAAACGCCAAGTTGCAGCATCGGGAAAATGTACTGAACTTAACCACAAAAAGGCGATTATGGAGTTATTTTAATGACCTCAGCACTGTGCCACACAATGCCAGCAACAACAACAGCAAATGCAAGCAAAAAACGAATGATAGCAACAGTTTGGCGCTGACTGACAGTTGACAATAGTTGCGACATTCGCCAAGTGGCAGCTTTGCCTTGGCTGTGGTGTTGCCATACAAGGCTCGCCTGAGCGGGTGCACTCCGCCAACCACTGCATTTAACGCCGAAAATTCATACTTGCACACACATCTAAACTTAACTGGTCACTCACCAGCAATCGGCCACTGTCAGCACGTTGCTACGCGGCCCCGTTTTGCCGCAATTCGCGGAGCTCCGCTGACTGACAATCCACGAGTGATGTGAGGGAGTGATTTCCCAAATCGCGTCGCGGCAAACGACGAAGTCAACTTCATATTTGCATATTACTGACTGACTACGCGCTCGTGTGTATTTCGTCGCTTTGTTAGTGTCAAAATTTTGCTGGTTAATGATCGTTTAAACATATCGTTTTGTTGACAGCTGCGTCTGCCGCGAGCGATTGCAGTAGTGATTGTGGAATTTTTGCAAAAGTTTAATTCATAGTTAAACGTACTTAGAAATATATTTACTATTTTCCAATGACTAAAATAGCAAATAATTTCCTATAAAAGTTTATATTGTAGATGAGATAAGAGGAGTTCAGGCATCCCATCTTCGCAGTTTGGGGAAAATCGTGTTACTTCAAGGTTTAGTTTAGTCTGGAAATCTATGATTATTGAAGTAGATAGCCCTTGTAATCTGTATCTCGCTTTGTATATATGGCGAAAACGCAAGCTAGGCGACTGAAAATATCAATAATGCTTATAATTCTAATACTGTAATAGTCAGTCATGCGTAGAACTTATCGGTCTGTCGTGTAAGCATAATAAGGCTAGATTCAAAAAGAAGATTGATGAATGGGTGTCACACGAGGTAACCAAAACAAACCTAATGGATCGAATTCCCATCTGCGAATGACAGCGGAATTGCAAAAAAAAAAGATCTATTTCTGGGGCGCATGGCTTCTGGAAGCGAAAACGGTCGTGGTGAAACCGCGGTGAGCCTGTGGCCAAGTGAAGATTGACTCTTAGGAGGGTTTTACTATGTATTTAGTGGGATTCGCAGGAAATCATCTACTATTAGCTGTTCCCCTACGGTCATAGTTTTAATTCGGAACTGTACTGTCCACAGCTGCTGTCAGCTTTGGCCGATGGAAGAGAAATCATCAGGACACACGTCGAGGGAGACTCGTCTGAAGCTCCTTTAGCTGGTTTGGCGGGTTCTTACAGTGTGGATCTGGCACCAAAAGATTACTACCTGTTACTATATATGGCGAATTAATTTGCTGATGAAAAATTACCCCAAGATGAGCTAGTAAGATTATATTAAAAGGATTCACAAGCCAGTTTATTATTGTAACATCAAGAAAATTTATAGCCGGCAGGACGTACTCAAACTTTGAAGGGATAAATCGATAAAAATCGATATTCATAACTGAGTAAAAAAACGATCCGATTAGAATTTTTTTTAACGATAGTGACAAAACATTTCTTATAGATCAATGTAAATACACTGCAAGATATACCGAAACTGTTTAATTATCTAGGGAATGGCGTTCCAAAAATGAGCCGTAATTGAACCACGTCAAACTCGGTGAAAAATCAAGGTATGTTCATGGTTTTCTTTAATTACCGTAGTGTGTTCTTTGAGAATCACAAATTCGTTAATAATAGGTTAATAAGGAATACTACTGACTTTTTGACCAAACACGAAAGGAGAGTCATCGCTAAGTTACCGTATTCGCCATATTCGGTCCCCTGTGACTTTTTTCTGGTTCCGCTTCGGGGTATGCGCCATAAGTCCACTGAAGTCATTAATATGCATTCGAGGCTTATAATGAGGGAATGGAAAATTGGATTAAGTTTTAGAATGCTTTTATTGGCTCAGAAGTCTATTTTGAAGGCGATAATTAAAACGTAAAAATGTAGTTTTTTGTCTGACCGGGCCAAACTTGATTAGATGGTAAATAGGTATTTTTACAATTTATTTGAACTCAACAAAAGTCTTAAAAAGTATTTAAATTCATACTATAATTTCGTCATGTAATTATGTTATAAGGGTAAATATATTATTTATGAGTTATTGGCTTTGTGAAAGCTCTGTTCAATATGGGTGCCGAGTGAGCTCATTATCGAACGATGCACCGAGTCGCAACTTAATGAAAACGCTGGCAAAATTTCGAGAAGTGAGCTTGAAATTGCTTACATATTCTTATGATCTGGTCACCAGAGACTTTTCACATCTAGATCTCAAAAGAATGATCACTGGAAAAACTCGCCAAGACCGAGGCAAAACACCAATGTTTCCACAAAAATTGTATGAAAAGTTGAATAGCTATAATTTGGAATTTTATATTATCAGACTTAATATATTATTTTATTAATAAAGCAAAATGTTTATATTCTGAACAGGATATAATAAGTTTGCTACGAAGTTTGTAACACCCAGAAGGATATGTCGGAAAACCTATAAAATAAATATATAAATGATCAGCATGACTAACTGAGTGAATTTAGCAATGTCCATATGTCCGTCTTACTGTATATATGCAAACTAGCCCTCAATATCGATCTGAAATTTTGCACACGTCTTTTTCTACCCAAGAAGCTGCTCATTTATCGGAACCGCCGATATCGAACCACTATAGCATATAGCTGTTATACAAACTCACCGATCGGAATCAAGTTGGAAGTTTGTATGGAAAACTTTTCTATTTGACGAGATATCTTCACCAAATTTGGCTTGAATTATTGTCTAAGGTAACGGTGCAATCGCCGAAGAAATTGTTCAGTTCGGATCATTATAGCATATAACTGTGATACAAACAGAACGATCGGAATCGAGTGCTTGTAAGAAATATTTTGTATTTGTAAAGGGTATTATAGCTGTGGTGTAATCGAAGTTAACGTTATTTCTTATAAAAAAAAAATAATCATTATATTATCATTATTTGCATTAGGTAACTTTCATTGAATATTTTGTAGTATAAGCTTTGACTAGTTTAGCATGAGCTTAGTGCTATTTAAAATCTTGTTTATGTGGCACATATTGTATTATTTATTACACATAAAAGCGTTTAATTGCCGTAATCAACAATAAGACGGCAAAAAAGAAAAGAAAAAAAAGAAAAATACCAACTGAAGAAGACCCTCGTGATATTGCAACACAGTAAAATAGTTTTATGCTTTTGGTTTATTAATTTTTTGCATTTTCGTTTAGCAGAGAGACGCCAAACAAAAACAAGAAGATTAATGACGATTCCTACCGTTATTTTTACAGCAAACTCACACACATACATACATATGTGCACACACACAAACACATTGCAATCGCACACTGAACAACAACAATTTTGCATAATAGTTCCGTTTCATGTTTGTTATTGTGGTAAAATGTAAAAAAAAAATTAATGCTAATAATAAAATATCACAAATTGGCATATTTCCGCTGAATGTCGCAAGCCAAAAACAAAAGCAAAAGACGATACGTAAATCAAATTTCCATGGAAATCATAAATGATGAATAAAGCTACTATGTCTATGGATGCGCATTTAATAGGCGAGCTAACTCTCATGAACAGTTACATACAAGAACATAGAAGAATCATATTTATAAATATTAATACATTTTTATAGATTTTGCTGCGCTTCAAGCCGTGCTCGATTGTGCCGTTGTCGCTGGCACAGCATCATCACCCAGGCATGATTTGCTTCAATTAACACGCTTGAACTACATGCTCACAAAACAAACTCGCCATATGTTATACACATACATATATACAGGCACACACATAGCACAAATGAATGAATGAACGTCTGCTAAAGAAATGTATGAATGAAAATGACAATTGTTGAAAGCAATTAGCCGTACGCTAAGTCGTGCAAAATCAAATGACAACTTCCGGTCCACCGACGAGTGGCGATGGAGCGCAACGCGCTGCTCACGTTCGTTGTTTTTGTTGCTTCTACGTACAGTTAGTCGTCGCGTTAATTACACAAACTGGCCGCTGGTTTTACACACACATACATACAAACACTTGTTGCACAGTCCCCGCGGCAATCAGAATTATAATGGAGATGGTGTAGAGATCTAGCCACCAGGCATTGGGTGCCCTCACTTTCCTACCTCCTCACCACTTGCTAATGTTTTTTATGAAAGAAATCTTTAATGCATTGCTCATGCCATCATCACTGGTGCTATTTGCAACAATTAATGCCTATAAAACTTATTGCTGTCAGCTAGCTTCATGCGTCCCCCTTTGGCGCTCAAGAAAATTTTCTAATCAAATTGGCAGCGTTTGTGACATTTGCAATTGCGCACATTGGCGTTGACATCGGAAGTACTTGCGCCCTTAAACAATTGACTTCCATTTAAAAGAAAATCACTATTTTACAGTGGTGAAGGTATAGTGGCACAGTGGATGTCATAAATATTCGGATAGTTTTTTATATGAAAATCATATCATACTCGATAGTTCTAAAAGAAAATCTCTGAAAGTTTCAAGTAAATCGGTATAGTTGATCTCGAGAAATCGTGGATATCGTATTGAAAAAGTCTGGTATGGGAAAAATGCATTTAAAGTTTCACATTAAGTCTTTTGTTCGATTAGACCCAACCGAACTAGTTTGGAGGCCGGGTCAGTAAAATGTCTATATCTCCGAAAATAATTTAAATTTTCAAAAATTCTCTCGTAGATATATTCTTAAATAGTTAAATTTTGAAAATATGAAAAAAAAACCGATTTTATTTTGAAATTCTACACTAGAATACCCCCTTAAATTGTATTCAAACAAGAAAAGAAGTTAACCTAGGCTGCTATAGATAAAAATAAGGCACTTAATAATAAAATAAAATCTCTTATAAAGATCCTTATATTGATTTTTATTATTCAATTTTTATGGCAACTATATGCTATACATAGTGGCCCGATCTGAAAAATTTGTTCGGATATTGTAGCATTGCCTTAGATAATAATCCATGTCAAATTTTGGAAAAAAATTTTGTCAAAAAAAAAAGATTTTCATACAAGGACTTGTTTTTGATCGATTACATTGTATGGGCGCTAGTGTAATAGCGGTCCGATCTGAAATATTTTTTCAGAAATTATAGCATTGTATTGGACTATAATTCATGCTAATTTTCGTGAAGATACCTTTTCAAATAAAAAAGTTTTCTATACAAGAACTAAAATTTGATTGAACTTTTGAACTTTGGTTTGTATGGCAGCTATAGTAGATTTGAACAATATGTTTGGACATTGTAGCGTTGTCTTGGATAGTAATCTACTTGTATGCCAAATATCGTGAATATTTTTTGTCAAATCAAAAATTTTCCATACACAAACTTGAGAGTAGTTCAATATTGGTGTTTCCGAAAAATGAGCAGCTCCTTGAAGAGAAAAGAACATGTGAAAAATTGTAGATCGATATCTCAAAATCTGAGGGACTAGTTCGCGAATATACAGACATACGGACAGGCAAGAGGACATGGCTCATCACACTGATTATTTATAATATATATACATATGTATATGTACTTTATAGGTTCTCCTATGAATTTTTTTGCGCGCCACTGTATGCTTATACAAAGTCAAATACTCTTACATACAAACAAAAAATACATATGTATGTTAGTATATCAAGCAAGTGCAAAATTATTAATTGCTAACTGCCAATTTAATTGTCGGCTGCCATCACCGGAAATTGAGAATGACAAAAGTATACGCAGCTGGCATAGAAAAACTTTGCTTGAAACTTTACAAACAACTTTTCCACATTTGCCAACCAACCAATTTTAATTTGCTACTAAATTCGTGTTGGCGCCAGCGTTGGCATTGCATGCAGAGATTTTTGTTGCCACACTACGTTGCATTGGCAGTTTGTTGGGTTGCATGCTGCTGCCGCTGCTGCGTTTTGCAAATGACCCATCATTTTGCATGTGTTGGCAAATTTATTTTGTGCGAATCTCGGCGTCGGACAACACGCTATGGGCAGTGCACCAAAGTGGCAGCAACAATTCATATTTACGTGTTTCTAATGTCGGTAGGCATCAGCGGTAGGTTGGCCAATACCATCGTCACAGGTATGCATGCGCATAGGTCAGTCCGTCAATTCGGCGAGTGTTTCTCGTCTGTCATTTGTCTTTTTCTATGCATTTGTGAAGATAAATTCACTTCGCAATCGATTTGATCAAAATAATATATATTTTTTTTTTATAACTGGAATGTTTGTGTGTTTGAATATAAGTGGGAGGAACTTTGATTCTTAAGTCTGAAAAAGAGGATATCTAATACAAGGAGATCAATTGATAATTTAGATACATATATGTAGGATCGAAATCTCTGAACTTGCTGGCGATCCAGATTCTGTTGATCATTAGAGTAATTGTCACTTCTACCAACAAAATAAAATTACTTCTGTAAAATTTATGGCCAGAGAGCTCTTAACTTATGTAGGGGACAATTCTGACTCAATGACATCGATGATTTGTTATTTATTACTAAAATATTTAAGATCAACAAAATTGAATATTTTAAGCAATTTTTCATAAGTACTTTAATTACCTCCTTTGTGGTTTTGTGGCGTTTCCCTATAAAGTGTGGTTTAAAATCGATTTTTTTTAACATTTCGATAGTTAATAGAGAGAGGAGACATTACCTTGACGTCTTGGATATTCGGCTTTGCCGTTGACTTGGCTGGTTTCATATATGATTATTTGCGTTTAAGGTTGTTGTAATGGATCCAATTTTCATCACCGGTAAAGCATATCAGAGCATAAAATAACATAACATAAAATATTGGTCATACAAATTCCTTTTTTGTGGTTAGAAGACGCCATCATATTGTGGGTGAAGAAACATCACCAAGTAGCTACTACAAGTATTGTTAAAATTTTCTATTTCTACTCTAATCGAAATTACAAAAATTCTTTCCCAAGTATTTTACCTATATAGAATGGATCAACTGTAAGAAAGTAAACTTGCTTATGCAAATATTTGGAGGAAAGGAAGTGTGAGATAGTTTGGAAGAGAGCTAAAAATGTGCAAAAACATACATACAGACATGATTACTATGATAGTGAAACTAAAAAAGGAAATCAGTTAGGCATGTGCGTACATAACATATATTGATATGTATATATTTTGCATACCTATCCCGGTATCCAGCATAGTCTGCAGTCTGCCTACCGTGCTGCGTCACAGTGTGAGTTTCAATTTGAAAAATGATATTACAAATTATGGACATTAGTCAAATTATGCGTAGCCCTTGGATGGGCACATTGTATTCGGTTACTAATATGTGTGTAGATACAAGTATGTAATTTATGAAATTGTGAGTGAACTTTCGTATAGTGAGATATTAAATTAAATGAAATTAAAATTTTCAATGCTTTTCTTTGAAAAATATTTACAAATAAATTTGTAGAGCGTGGTAGAAGGTCGGAAAGAGAAGTTCTTAAAATTTAAAAGATTCTCGACTGAAAAAAAAATCGAAAATTGGCAACTTTGTTAGAGGAATAATATTATAATATTTAGCAAAGGATAGATAATGAGTTCGAGAAGAAATATAAGTTAGTTGGTGTTTGTTTTTTACTCGTGAGATATCATTGTGATTGGTCGTCTAGTTGGATGTGAGTCTAAGGCAATGACTGGCTGTATCGTTTGGTACATTTTCACTTGTCTTTCGATTTAGTTGCTTAGTCGATGACAGCGTTGAAAAGAGCCGTTTACAATAAATTTCTACGTTAAAATACACTTTACGGTCCCAAAAGCATTATTAAAATTAATGTTAAAAAAATTTCTCTTCTAAATCGCTGTGGTGTCGAAGCGTTCGGGTCCGTCAGCATTTTCAAATCGAACGAAGATAGCACACGAAGACTATTATACGTATTCATTTGGAATATTAACACAGTGATATTATCTAGTAAATATTTTTATAACCTGAACAGAATACACGCAGTCAGTAACACTAAGAAGGAAACATTGGGGATCCTATAAAACATATAAATAAATTATCAGCGTGTCTATCGGTCTGTCTTTATATACGCGAACTTTTCCCTCAGTTTTTGAGATATCGATTTGAAATTTTGTACACATTCTTTTCTCTCCAAGAAGCTGCTCATTTGCTGAAACCACTGAGACCGGGCTACTATAACATTTAGGTGCCATACAAACTGAACGATCAAAATAAAATTAAGTTCTTGTATAGAAAACTTTTTTGTTTTGACGAGATATCTTCACGAAATTTTACATGGGTTTTTGTCTAAAGCAACGATACAACGTACGAACAAATTATTTAGATTAGCCTATTGTAATTATAAGATAAGATTCTAAGCTTTTATGCCATAAAAAATGCACCAGTGAATGGTACTACAAGTATAGCTTCGGTGCAGTCGAGGGTAACTTTTTTTTTGTTTTGACTCGTTTCAGCGAGTGCGAGTTTCTAGAGTCTTCGGTTAGGTCCTCGTAAACAGTACATTTTTTGCTCAATTAAGCTAAAAACAAGAAATTATATTAATTTTCCTTGACTTCTAAAACAAATTTCCAAATTTAGGGCATTTTTGAGGGCTTTACTCTGGCCTAACCCCCTACAATGCATAAATTGGTGATTATTATGTTTCTGCCAAAACTATATACATATATAATATTATAAATACCTATATATATATTAAACCTGTGCACTTAAGCTGTAAACCTATTGACCCATTTTTCGTTCGACAAAGCAATAATTACCATATACATACATATGTATGTTTGTAAATAAATATATTTGTATGTAAATGAGACAACTTAAGTTAATAAAAATTAATTTGTTTTACAAAATTATGATCCATACATGTTATTACTTTTATATAAAGTTTTAGAAATAAAAATAAAATAAACACAAATGCAATCGCAAATGCCGCGAACTTTTCTAAACCCATCATAAACAAGTTTATTTTATAGTTTTATTAATTAAAACGAAGATTTCTTTATTTATTTTATTATTTTTATTTTTTCCTTTTTTTTCAAATGTCAAAAGTTGTTAAATTAACGAGCGACATAAAAGCATTTATTTCTATATTTTCAATTTAAAATTTCATATTTATTTGCCGGTCATGGTATTAAATTACACGCCCCTTTTCAAAAGATACTAATGTATGCCTGCCATTAATTCTTGAAGCTTAGCTAGGCCAAGCCAATGTCGAAGGAGCAGCGACAGCGCTAGAGCTAGCTAGAAGTCGGAGGCTTGACGAGCAAAACGCCAAGAAAATAAAAAGTTTCTATAAAAGTAAAATATCTAGTAGTAAATCCAGTTCTATCATTTCCAAGTAAACGCTTAAAGACGAGCTGAAAAGCTCGTACATATGTATGTACCTCTGTATGTTTGCATGAATAATTTTATTCACCGGCTAATGGGGTAATGGCTGTTTTAACGAAAGCATTAGCCAAAGACACGACAAATAGACGTCCTCAACTCGGACACTCGGACAGACTTATCAATTAGACACAAAGCAATTGGTCAGCCGAGCGAACCAAGTCAAAGTAATTGTTTGTCAACAATATTTATACTGATATGTAAGAGCATCTTACCTCTGGCTTGTGCCATAACATTTAATTAAGTGTAGTAAAACAATTCGGACGAAGGATGTAATACAGTGGACCCAGTAGAGAGGAGCATCTGTGGCCAACTGAGTCTTCGTAAAAGACAACTTACATATGTATGTGTACGGTGAAGAAGCATACTGGGCTGGCCGAGTGACACTATAATTAGCGGCGAAGCAAATTATTTCTCGCACATTAACAACTTTTTCAGTTGGTCGATTGTTGCCACGGAATTGCATCAAATTGAAGAATTAATGCTTGGCAAGCATGCAATAGCCGGAGTTGATGGAGTTGCGAGAGTACAGTGAGAGAATTACTTTTCGGCAATATTCTAAAAAAAATTTAACTTAGAAAAGTTAAATGTGTCGAGATTCGGGCTTTCTAAAGACCAATGAGGCCCTGAGTTTTTTAAATTTGGGGTACTTTGTCAACATAGTCTATTATGATATTTGATGTCTAAAGTATACACCCTAAAGATAACTGGAAGACAGAAATTTGCATATATGTATATACATACATACATTATAGAGGGTTAGACCAAGCTAGTATCAATTTTTGGAATATTAAGAGTTTAATATTTGTATAATATACGACGGAATGCTAAGCGTATTCATCAAACGAAGAGTAGAGAGTCCGCACTATTTGTATATTTATAGTATGGTCAGGAAGAGAGTCCGCAAAAATTCCCAGAGTGTACAGTAACTTTCGAAAAGTGTTATTGGGAGGGCGAACATCGGAGTTGAACCATAAACGAAAAGACATATTGGTGTGATGATCTTGGCCTGGTTAATCTCTCCTTAGCCAAACCGAATGTCGTGAACTATTTCTTGACATCCATATTTACTTCAAGCTTAGTGCGAACGTGAACTGTTCCACAACATGTCATCATACATGTTCCGTACGGATATGCGAGATAAAGCCTGGATAAGTATGAGTTCAAGCTACAACAGTTTTCGAGCGCATTTATGCTTGGGTTAGTAGGGTTTAGCAGAGAACTTAAAACAACAATTCATTTAAGTTTTCTGGTTTTAGTGCCCAAACAGTTACCGACATTCCTCCCTTCCTTACTTACCGCCCGTATCAAACCAAATTTGTCAAAAGTTATGCCCGTAATCAGTTGTTCTCTTTTGTTTTCATTTCACCAATGTTGCCATTGTTTTATTTGTAAACACGATTTCTCACACATTTAAATTTTTAGTTATAATTTTTCATAATGTAAAAGCTCAAAACTAAAATCCAACTATTAAAAATAGTTTATCAATTTATAAATAAGTGTATTCGACTGTGATTTGAGGTTATTTTAAGAACATTTCAAATATATTCAAGTCTATTTTTTTATTACTACAAAATATTGAGACTGGCGACAAGGCGTGGCAAGGGATTGCTCTCTTACTCTCAGCTCACTCGTTTCTACGGAAAAAATCCAATTTTCGCGGCTATCCTACCGTACGGTCTGTTGAAGCGGAAAAGGTGGTGACTGATCATTTACATTGCGCTCTCATAAGATAGGTCGGATAAGCTGATTCGGGACACGGTTTTGCGTCGGTGACTGTTTGAGCCTTTAGTGTTTGACGAGACACCTGTAGTTGTTGTAGCGGCCAAAAACATCCCTGAAGAAATGAGGAGGATTGCTAGATGTGATTTTTTCGAAAGTGACTTAGTTCACATGTAGATAGTGCGGTGTTCGAGGGTGTCTGAAGACTCTTCAACTGCACATTCTTAAAATTTGTACAGTGTATCTACAAAGTAACCATATTCACTTTTTCGCTGCGATCACTTGTGTTAACAAGTTTTATCTTTTATTATTGTAATTTTTGTGGGTCTCAAATATCAGCTTAGAGCCACAATAGTTGGTCAACTAAGTGGGCAGTGGAGACGAAGCAGCAAAGTACGATTATATTGAAATGTTAAATGAATTTTTGATTATATGCGCCTGCGCAGTAATTTATGTTGCATAAGCAAATAGCAACGAAAATGCAATACAAATAAATTACAAATCGCCGAGTAGTTTTCTCGAGGCAAATCAAAAAGTAAAAAAAAAAAAACGTTCTACAAAAGCAATGTGAAAGAGGAACTCTATACAAATCATCAATGAGGTGCAAATCGCAAAATCACAATTTGCACAGCTTAAGGTACAAATGTAATAGCACACATATAAACACATAGTATATATGACAGTAACCGCAAAAAATCATCATCATCAACAACAGAAAGTTGGTTGCCTCGTAGTTACAGGTTCAGGTTCAATTTGCGACCGGCCCGTGAACCCTATCTGCATAATGTCCGTAATGGCTGCAAGGTGCCAGACTCGTACCGCAAATTGTTTAAGCTCGGCCAAAGCACGAGTAGCAATGGGTTCAGGATCAATTCGACTGATGTCAGTTTGGTTGAATACATTTGATTGCCTGGCATTGTGTGGTGGATCAGCGTAGGTTGATGCCGTCTGATCAAAATGTCGGAACGTAGCGCCGCCACGATCACACTGCGATCAATATTTATGCTGCAAACTGTTTATTGTTGCTGTTGTTGATGTTGTTGGTGGTGGTGATGGCACAAATCATTTTGGGGCATATTTCTTCTGTGTAATTGCTTATTATTTGTTAAAGTGGCCAAAGTGCCAAACTGCAAATTGCTTTTTCACTTTGCTGATTTGTTTTTGCGGTTGCGCCCCCAAAACCCGCTCGAAAAGCGACTTGCAACTATCTGCTACAATCGCATAGATCGCGCACAAATACAAAGTGTATATAATCAAAGTATTGACAGACAATTGTAGCGAGCGCCTCCTGTACGGCGTGCCCTTCAGTGCCGTTGGTCGTAGGTAGCTACGCCACGCTCGTTACCGTTGTGTCAATGGGTGCAAGCACTCGAAGGCGCAAAATCAACAATTCATCAGTACGTGTGGTGCACAACGAATGGCCCAGTAAACGCTTGCCACTACTCCACTACACTCGAATCGCTTGCATTTTCCCCCGTTCTTACACAAATTCGCTTAGTCAGCGATCGGTGGGGTGATCGAGTGTCTGAAGGTGTCCCTAAAATGTTAGTTTGTAGCGCTCACCAACTGGGAATGCATTATTTTATGCAGTTTACTAGCGTTATTATGCTCAATGGCTGCATTAATTTTCCTCATTTGTTAATGAGATCGGACAACGATCGCCGCGCGGACGATCGCCTCTTGTTTCAGGCGGCTCATACTTCCGATATACCTATTGCTTTGTTGCAGCGTGTGTATGTGTGTGTGTGCACGGGACCAGGCTGTGTTTTTATGCTTTTCCTTCACTTTTACCCACAAGAATTGTTTGTCTGCGATCGAAGTGGTCTTGGATTTAATGGGTTTAATTAGCATTAAATTAGCTTAATTTAAATATTTCAATTAATCGAATGGGTGAAAGCAAAAGTGACCATGTGAACTGCTACAAGAAGTGGTAAATATAAGAACTGAAGATATATTTGTATTTTTATAAAAAAAAAACATTATCGATATAAAAGTAAATAAATTTTCCATGAAAGCCTAATGTAAATACAAAACTTTTCCCCTTTATAGTAGATTTCTTAAAATTTTTATTCTTCCGGTTCGAGTATAAAAATCAAGTTGGATATTTGATATTTATTATTCCGATGTCGATATTTTCATTTAATGAACAGGAAGCAAATTTTGAGTTGGATGAGCTAGTAGAAAAAGAAATCTGCTGAGACTATATGTATATAAGGTATACTGAAAAAAAGCCATTATTCCATTTAATATACCATCTGCTCAAATATAAACGAGACTTTATCCATAACTCGACAAGGACATGACATATGGCCATACTTTTTTTTGCTTAGGTTGGCAGGACTGTTATATGTTTACATGTCAAATTTGAGCGCGATCTGTCACATAGTTTTTTTTTTACGGCACTATAAACAAGTCAACCTCGAGTGTGTTTTTCGAATTTTACTATGGAAATTAACGTTGAGCAAAGAAAGTTTGTTTGAAATTTTGTTATTCCAATGGAATAAGTGCGACGGACGCAATGAAAATGTTGCAGAAGGCATATGGGGAGTCTTGCCTATCACGTGCACGTATTTTTGATTGGTATAAGTCGTTCAAGGACGGCCGTACATCCCTGGAGAACTTGCCCCATGATCGTCGTCCAGCAACGTCAATAAACGAAAAAACGTCTTTGGTGGGATTGGCTGGGAATCAACTAATCTGTGCTGCTTCTCTACGGCTTAACTCGGAATTCGGACCTGAAGGAACCAAAAGCCCAGAAACGGCCAGCTTTGGCCAATAAGAAAAGAATTGTGATCCATTAGGACAACGCCAGGCTACACACATCAATAGTGACTGGCCAGAAGCTTCGAGAGCTGGTTGGGAAGTTCTTTTGCATCCACTGTAAAGTACGGACCTGGCATGAAGTGATTACAACCGCCTCATGTTTTTGGCGAATGATTTTGCTGGAGAAAAATTTGCTTCAATAGAAGCTTGTACACTCGACTGTCTCAGTGTTTTGACGATAGGGACACGGATTTATGGTCAGGCACAAACCAAACACCACTGTGGGCACGGTACATTGAACGCTACCAACTGGAATCCACAAGGCCGACTCGACCCGCTCTAATCTAGAGAAGAAACTTGGACATCGAATTATCTAAGGTCCAAAAAAATGTTGGAGTCAAATCAAGAGGCATAAGCATAAGAACGAAATATATGTAAGAGTCTCATTGTGGCCCATTGCTCCCCCGCGGAGCTATAGGATACAATATACATATATATTATATATATATACTATAATATATCGTTGACAATTTCGTGTCGGACGTCTTAATATGTATGTATGTAGTTATAGTGTCGAATATTACAAACTTTTTCGATTTCCGTCAGTTGTTCAGGGATAAATCCAACCTGGAAAGTGAATAAATTAGGTTATTTAAGACTAATTTATTGACTTATGTTGAGATTACTTGACTTTTTCACTGAAAATGTCTTTTAATACTTCCGGAATAAGTTTATTTCCAGCAAAACGAAGGTAGCGGATGCATAAAAATAGTTTTCTGGCAAATTATTGTATGAACTAGTATTATTAGCAGATTCAGGCCCAAACAAAGATTTCGAGGATATCAAATATTTTCTTTGGAAAACCTTACCAGAATCGACTTACGCTATTTTATTTTATAACTGGAAAGAGTTTTAACTTTCTTAAACCAAAATTGGTAAGCATTTGGATTGCTTTCGATATATAGTTTCATCTTTGAGTCATTCGCTTATTATCAAATATTTATCAGGATTACCTTTTAAATATGGTCCCTGGTTATTCAAGATATCGCTAAGTTTTAAGAAGATTTTTCGGATAGCCGAAGCTTAGAGTATCCTCAGGTGTTTAATAAGGGTTAAGAAAAATTAATGCAGCGTTTATGGAAATGATAAAAAAAGCTAATAGGTGGCTTAAAACAAGAAAATCTCGATGTTTTTGAAATAGTTTCATTGGCAGAGAATACATTTTTAACGAGTTTACTGAGGTTCTAAATTTGTTGTAGATAGATAGATTGAAGTAGAGTTATGCATCGCGACCTATGGTCAATTGTGTCCTTAAATTTGTTGTAAGAACTTCTGGAATAATTTTAGACTGAATTCACTTCGATATAGTAGTTTCAAACCAAATATCTGAGAGATAATTGTTTTAAGTTCGACAAAATTGGAAACAGAATGATTAGAAAGTATACTAATTACTCGAGTTAGTTAATGGCTCAGAAGCGACGAATACTATATATATAGAACCACAGCAGTCGGTAGATGCGAAGTGAAGAAAGAGTTATGGTAACACTAAAACTTACACATTTTGTCCATATTTTTGAAAATTATGCCCAAATCTTTTCTATTTAATATCCCACAATCCTACAGGTATGGTACCGCACAATTCATTAATACCCGAAAGCAGTGAAATTTTCACCGAAAACAGCACGACGCTCAGCGCCACTGGCTACCACAAGGAAGTCACTGCAAAGCGAATCATCAGCATGCCGATCGCGGCACAGATTCAATCGCAATAGGCATGCGATTTTGTTGCTTTAATGTTGGTTATAGTTGCTGCTGCTAATCATTGTGGAGAAAATACGAAAATTGGCTAAAATAGTTAAAGCGGATCGCTAAAGATTACAGAGAAAATCCGCAGCAAAAGCAAAAGCAATGGGAAGAATTTCCAAAGATAAATAATGCATATCTCACGCACCTTCAGCGAAAAGCCGCTCACACAACAACAACGAAGAAAATAATAATAATGATGCCACATGAAGCCGCACAGTGATCGCAAGGAAATTGGAAAATCAAGAAGAAAATGCTCAATGAATGCCGTTATGTTGTGTATTTATTTACAGCGCAAATATTGCAGACGCGCCGCTGATAAATTTACAAGCTGAATTGTTGCTTTCGTCGGCGTAATGAGCGCAGATACCGAACGAACAATACGGTATTGTACGACAGGAAGGTAGCTGGCTTGGCGTTAGTGAGTCTGTGGGCCAGTCAAGCGGACTGTTGTTGGGTCGGTCGGTTAGTTTGTCCAAAAGCATTGTTCAAATTTGCTGGCTACGGTTAATTTAAGAGTACGAAAAGCGGTTAGAGCGTTCATTAAAATTGAGTTGGCGGAGGCTTACATACATATATACTTATGTACATACTTGTATGTATAAGGTTTAATAAAAAAAAAATTCATTATTTCTCAACAGATGGCTTTAGTTATCTGTATCTCGTGTTGTATAAGTGCGAACGATCGGATTACGCTATACGGTTTTAGAAAGATATGGCCGTGGTCGAATTGCGGTGAGCCGACGCAAAGGGTGGACAATCTAGGTTTGATGGTTAGGAAGGTTTTGAAATGTGTTTTGTGGGACTGGCGGGTTCTCATCTGCTCTGGCCAGTTTTGGCCAATAGCAGAGGAATTGTGTAGCATCAGGACAACGCCAGGCCACACACATCGATAGTGACTCGCCAGAAGCTCCGAGAGCTTGATTGAGAGATTCTTATGCAACCACCTTATAGTCTGGAACTGGTACCAAATGCTACTTTTCCTGTCTGATTTCGAATGATTTTGTTGGTGAAATATTCGCCTCAAGAGAAGCTTATGAAAATCGACTGTTTCAGTTTTTTTGCCAATAGGGATGAGGGACGATGAGATCCGTTCCCATTATCTAAACCAATATGCCTAAACAGCGGAACCTCAGGTAAATGCAAAGCTGGTGAGCTGGCTAGAAAAGTCAATTTAGCTCTGCTATCAATATAGTAGGATCGGGTCGGAGATTGGCTCACCTCATGCGTTCTACTACTAGTTAAGAAGGCTTCGCCGAGGCTTCTCGTACTGTCGTAAGATCCTTTTGGCCCAAAGTGGATCGCAAGCGGTGTAGTGAGCTCTTCGCTTTCATTAAGGCTAACTTTTTCTTAGTTGTAGGGGTTCTAACTGGTCATTGCTTTATCGGTGTTTACACTCTAACTTTGAGAATCTTAATAGCTGCTTGTTGTAGAAACGGTTTGGAAGAAAACGAGGTTGTAATAAGACATTACTTGCTTCTTGATTGTCCACCTAAGCGAGATCAAGGCTAAAACATTTGGGAGTTGAAAGTTTTAGACATTCAGCTAAACTAGTAGGAATAAAAATAAAATGTCTAAGCAAATTTGAAATGGCGTTTTGTAAACTTATAAGGCATAAGACTGTATTAAGTAGTCTAAGTGCGATTCCTGTCTAGACGATCAGTTATCGAAGCTAATCAAACTAACATAGGTGTAAAAAACCTATCCTAGACTCAATTTAAAAGTCTTGCAAGAAATAAATCAGTAAAAAATATATCTATTGATATCGTGACAGGAATATTTGCTAGTTTTTTTTTTTACTGAAATTTTGTTGCCTTCATTTTAAACATACAAAATAAAAACGAGTTTTACTTTATTATTTCTTAATTATTTTTTGCATTTTTATGCCTGCGTATGCGGTTGCACATTTGTTAATTAAAATGCCATAATTCTTCGAGTTGTTAATCGTTAAGTTGCTGCGGCACGCAACATTAACACGAATTAACTGGCAACGGATCTTACAGCTAGACTTAATCTAATCAAATTTTAAGTACTTGTACATACATACGTACAAGTATAAGCAAAATGTGCTAGCGGTCTTGCATTAGACAATTCGAAGGTTGTGACTGTTTACGCAGCAAATGCAATTTGTATTTAAAATATATATGTACATATGTACAAACATGTATATCTATATAGATATTGCATGTAAATATGTGTGTCTCGTAGTGTCTACATAGAAGTCGATGCACTAAGAAACTCACTTCGCCACTTGGTGACTATCATTAAAGTGAGTAGTTGTGCTGAAGTATGGATTTAACCCTATTTGTTGTTTTTGTAACAACTTTTGGACTCATTGCGCTCCTTCGCGCCTCCAGTCTTGTTTAATTGTTTGTACGCATTTGAAGCGTTTTTAATTACTGGTCATTTGTAAGCATTCAAGTGTTGAAATTACAAAACTACACAACATTACCCACACACACACACACACATACAAACAAACTTATTAACACACAAGAAGATTTTAGCTGCACATAACTGCTTGCCGCGTTAATTTAATAATTTAATAAACATTATCATCAAAAGCCATCATTGTGGCAATCAAAAAGGCATCTTGTTAGGGTGACAACAACAGCAGAGTTGCACACACGATATAAACACTTAAGAACTCACAAGCAAGTAATTGCCAGTCAACCTTTTTTCATATTTTAAGAAAAAGTTTTTAAATTTCTAATTGCTTAGAATGCAACTGCAAAGTTTACTTCACTTGTTGTTGTTATTGGTGGGTTTGCGTTCAAATGCGCTGCACACACCACTAATTCGATCTAATTCAGAGAATGCAAAGTGACAGCCTGCAACAACAAAAAACACAATTAATGCTCTTATATTCGTTTGGTGAGTGTTGGTGGGTGCGTTTGACCACAGCCACATCAATTATGATTAGCGCATTGTTAGTGTGATTAATTGCGTGTTAATGCTCAATGAATTACTTGTAGTAAATGCATCTTTACACACATATGTACATACATATATGCATATACATATTTGTTAAATTATGTTGTTTACGGAATCCATTTGCCGCTGAGGATTTCAATCATTTCTTACTTTTATTATAACCTGAACATATCCATCTCTTTATTAATACTCAAAATATTCCTCAACTTCTGAGTTATAAATCTGAAATTTTTTAAACGTCTTCTATTTCTCAAGAAGTTCTCATTTATCGGCTGCTGGACGCTGCTTTTCCATAAGAAGTACTACAACCCTAAGAACAGTTGAAGAAAGGCTCTAGACGACACGTACAATTGTTGCTTTTGTTGCGGATGCAACTGCGTTCGTTGTACCCAATGCACGTGGACCCAAGTGAGTATACAATTTCAAAATGCATGTAATGCTGACGGTGATCCGGCGTATATAATAATATCCTTCCTTAATAACTGCTTGGGATTTCGCAAATTGCTGATATAAATCAACCAAGTTACATATCAACGTTTAGTATCAGCTGCACAAAAACACTAGGTACCTATAACTACCCTGTGTTTTGGTGTAAACATTAGAAATTAAGTATTAATATTTAAACTTCACTAGATTAATGATTTAAAAATAGCAACAATAGATTTTTTTATTAGATTTCTAACCAATTCAACACGATTTTAACAAATTAAACAACATTTTTGACAAAATTACAAAATATACACCGCAACAAAATAATCTTATAAGAGAGTGAGCAAAAGCACACCAATCAATACGTAGTGTTCTAAATTGGATTACCATACAGCTAAATTGGTAATTAAAATTAGTGAAATTGAGTTTACAAATTAGTCACAGTGAATCCTTCTAATCAACATTAACACATATATACACATACATTTGCAAGCATTATACATACATATTTCTTTAATTCACTTATCAACACTTTATATATTCTGTTGTGATTCACTCACCTGGCACCAATAACACACGGAGTGGTCAGTGGGGAGATCAATGAACGAAGCTGGCACCAAATGCCAATTGGATGGACTGGCTAACACGGACGACAGCCATAAGCAGGCAAACAGCTGTCTTATTGTATAGATAATTCTTAGTTTGTGTCCAGTTATGCGACAATACAAATATATTTGTTTATTAACTCAACAAAACGATTTTGTACCAATTATTGTTAATAATTTTGCACTTTTTCGCGACACGGCGCGACAATGTAAATTGGGACGACAATCAAAACACAACAGAGAAAAACTGAGCCAATTTGACAGTTTATTGACAGACTTGTTGATTAAATGAGTGCAGTGAGCAGCACTGTTTGTGCTGTCAAATAGAGTTATTTGCGCGACATCTAACCGTCAAGTATTGATTATGATGGCACAGGGGGCTAATATAAACAAAAATTATATATGTGTGACTCGGGTAGAATGGCTGAAGCAGAGAACGTAAATGAATAGAGAAGGCAGAGAACGTAAATAAATATATATATATATATACGTATATGACTGGTTCAATTACACCACATCAAAAAGGTACCTTCCCCTCATGATAATCGAACTCAACAAACTACACCACTTTAACAAGGAACCAAGTAAATTGTCACCACCTTATAAAGGATCGACTAATATACATATGTATGCGCAGATGTTCTTTGGCATGCGTATTAAAGAAAATTAGAATAACAAAAAGAAATAATATTTTTTAACATTCTCTGCTCTAATGGGATTAAATCTAAATTTTTTTGTGATTTTCAAAAAATCGATTATTTTCACATATAGGTATGTATATATCAAATGTACAGATATCTACGAATATTCTCCGAAAATTTGAATTGATTCGGCAAATAGTTTCGGAGATATGAGCGTATTTGTTCGAATTCTTAAACTTATTGTAATCGGCTATCACAACTTTAAACGCGTTTTTCTCGAAACGCTGTTTTCGGAGCTGTTGAGGAAAATTTCTCTGAAATGGCTAGACCGATTGACTTGAATATTTGTCTGATAATAATTAAAGGATTTTTGATAATAACTTCGATTTTTTAAACCACTCTGAAGTGTTTACACAATAAACGACCTTTTCTGGGTAGCCGAAATTTTGTCTAAAATAAACATTTTGACTATTCCTTCGATCAGTACCGGTTTTTTGAAATTAACAATAGGCTTGTGGGTTAAAAGGGTAAAACTAATTTCGATGATGTTTTTAATAACCAAAACGACAAAATCTACATAGAAACTTTCAAAGAGGCAAACAATTATATTCCAAGGTTTCAACGTGATCACCACACAGCCGTTGTAATGGTGGTAAGTATCCTAAAAAGGTGTTACAATTCTTCATTTCTGTAAAAAAGGGCAGAAATGTACCAGTAGGATGTTTTAGCTAGCTGCAGATGATTGACCGTCTGGAAGTACAGATTTGAAACCATTGGACTACAGTTGGAGAACATGGTCTGTAAAATACCGCACGGAAATTTGGAGAGTATTAAAAAATGCTTAGTTCGAGCATCGTCGTCAATACCAGTAAAACTGTGCGTACTGCTATTGATCAATGGCCAACTCGCTCGAGAGCTTGTGTGAAGGCAAAAGGTGACCACTTTGAATAAAATTACATCGCTCATTTAATATAGGCATTATTAAATAAAGTAAACTTTATTAAAAAATGTATTATAGAGTATATATATAATATAATATATAATATATATATATATTTTTTTTAATGTCAACAATATATATATAATATAAATACAAATTGAGAGGATGATAATACATATGTAAACTGCAAAGATCACTCTGATTTATCAAACTGCTCTCGTAGGTATTTGCTGATATCTGCAAATGCTTATAAGCACTGACGTAAATATATATGTACTATTGCATATTTGTACATATAAATACATATCCATGCATATATGTATGTATTTACCTATGACCGATATTTGTGACCCACTTTACTGTACTTTTTACCACTTTCACTTAAATTTTCCATACGATAATTACTAGCGCTCAATTGTAACAATAAAGAGTCATTATAATTACAGCTTTACATAACTAATTACTTACATACAAACTCATAACCCTTTTCTAAACAATACGCTAAAATATTTGACATTAAATAATAGGCAAGTAATCGACCGCGTTATTGAAAAAAATTTTACTTTTATCTGAAATTTACCTAAAATTATCGCCACCAAAAGAGTAAAAATTTTTTCAAGTTCATTCAACAATAATTACTTTTTGACATTAAAAAAAATACATACAAACTTGCCATGGCATACGATTTTATGAAAATCGTAGAATAAATGAGTAAAATTAACCTTCGCGCATGGCCGCCAATCGCCAATTCGCTGCAGTCAAGAGGCTGTCACTTGCAGCAAACAGCAACGAGCATGTGACACGCAGCAGAAGCAGTGCGGCCACCTGACAGTCAGTGCAGCTAGTGGAGCGTTCTGCGTTGGGGGTTGTAGCTATACTGAGGTTACAGGTTCAACAATATTGGTCATTGGTCATGCGTGGTCGGCGTCGCTAAGTGGTCAAACCGAACTAGTAAAAGCAACAACAAGCAATACAACAAAAAATTGTAGATGATGCGACAGAAAGTCGGTATAGTAATTATTTTAATATTCAGACATAAGTCAATCACGCATTGTTGTTGTTGCGTTAATGCTTTAGCATTTTTTTGTTACTTTTTTTTTCTTTCGATTTCGGTATAAATTTATAACAAATGCGCGCATTTGAATTCAGTCTTCAACAACTTTGTTGCAGTGAGTTTAGATTTTGGGAAACTTAATAAAAAAAAATTAAATAAATAAAATTGTTATTTTGGAAATATATAAAAAATTAAAAAAAAAATTATATAAAAATAAAAAAGTATTTATAATTTATATAAATATAATATTAAATTGTAAGCAATTACATTAAAAAATTAGTTATTACAAATATATATATTTTTTTAACAGAGAATACAAATAAATTTGTTTTTATTTTTAATTATATTTTTTTAAATTAAAAATATATCATTTCGGTAGTGCATCTAACTTATAAAAGCAACAGCGTGTGTTCATTGTTAAATTATTTGCTAAACTCAACAGGTGATGAGCAGTTAATTTTGTGCATTTCGAATATTTTTTAAATAAAAATAATGCTTAAAATCGAATTAGTTTTGCTCTGTGCGTTTTTGTCCTACAGCGTGAGTTCCTTTTTACTTCAAAATTAAATGTTTTTTTAAAAGAAAGTTTACTAAAAGCAATTTTTGTGTTGTTTTTCTCTTTTATATACCGTTAAGTATACGGATGCCGTGGAGATTGACTGCAGTCGACCACCACAATTAGTGGTAAGTCTAAGTGTAAATAAATTCTTATCAAATTCCAATGAAGAAAAAATATGAATTATTTCGAAACTTTTGCATGAATATTTGTTATCTCTCGGCAGGCAATGCGAATGAAATTTTTGTTTTGATGTAAAAAGCCAATTTTGCAATTGATGTTCATTAAAGTAACTAGATTTTTGGTATCTAATCATAATTATTATTTTCTACATCGTTAAAAGCCTTTGGAATTAATTTTTCCTTAAATGGTTCCAAATTACCAATTTTTACTACTCTCGCGTTGTTTGGAGTATCTAAATAGTAACCCTCTTCTATTACGAAATTTTTTTTTTAGCTGTGAGAACTAACAAGCTGTTCCGTTCTAGTGGTTAGGTGAGCTTACTAGCATCATACAGAACCTTGGCTTCATTATTATAACGCCTAATATTTTAAATAAACATATCAACTGTCGGAGCTGGCTTCAAATTTGTCTCCACAGATAGATCGAGGAACGATTGCTCAGATATTTAACAGAGGTCTAAGCGCCAATATATAATAAGAAGTATCCACTCATGATCGACTTTTCTGGGGGTTTGAGTTTACTATAAATTTTAAAGCCATTTTAAAGCTAAGTAGCCACCTAAAACTATGAAACTAAACTATCGATCGGAGGTTTTCTTTTAGGTAACGCCGCCTACTTTGTATACGACCATATTTGTGAGGAGAGATTCCCGCATCTTTCTTCTAAGTCCACATTTACCGAACGAAAAGCCAGACGAAAACTCAGATAAACACTTGATCAGTACATATTTGAAAACCCCAACAACTGACAAAACACGAAGCTTCCTAGAAGAGGACTCCAAATGTCGTTGGTACTCTTCAGTCAGTCAGTTTTTTTGAATCAACTGCAGCCGATTCCTTTGTTTAGTCTCCAGCTATAACGCTGAATGCAATTTGGGCTCTTGGGTTTTAGATCAGCTTGAGTCGAAGAAGGTTGCGATTGGTGGTGGATTAATTCGAAATTTGCAAATAATATAATCGCGGAAACTGAGTAAAATTGAATCTAGCATTGAGAACCTCATTTTTGAAATTTCACTTAGAGAGACTAATTAGCAGTAAGCTGGTAGAATGCAAGTTCTGTAAATGGTGTAACTTTACAACATTTAGGTATAATGGACATTTTTCTTCTCCAAAATTCCAAATTTTTCAAATCCTTTGAATTGTTTATTAATTGCGGTTTCTTTTTCATTAACTCCCCAGCAACCGTCATTTTGTTGTAAAAACGACGAACGTGCAGCAGTCATGGAAACGTGCGCTCAACGATTGGGAATATCTTTTGAGAAACAAAACGGCGCAACGCCTTTGGAGGACGTCACAGTAAGTACTATATAAAGTGAAGTTTTCTACATACACTCTCTCGACTTGCACGACTCTTACCGACAGTGCTTCGCTGAGTGCATCGTTAAAGAGTTGCAGCACTTGTCAGCGCCTGAGGAGATCAACTTTGAAGTTGTGCAAAATTATCTACAAACCAAATCCGGCAATGATACGACCTATGTGAACACTATGATGACAGCCTACAGGAAATGTGAGTCAGTGGCGCAGCAAAGAATGCAATCGATCAAGCAAATGTCGTTCGGTGGTGGCGCGCTCTCGCAACGGCGTTGCAGTCTCTTCTCCGGCATACTGCTCAGTTGTGTCCACATGGAGTACTTCATGAATTGTCCGGCAAATCGTTGGACCGATAATGAAGAGTGCGCTTTGGCGAAACAATTTGTTACGCAGTGTGCTATCGGCACCATATAAATATATCCACCAGTTGTTTATTTATATAATATTTAGTAGGTGTTATGAAAATAACGAAAAATATATATTTTATTTAAGCATATATGTATAGGAACAGGCGTATCACTTGCTAATTTTTGGTAGACAAATAAAAATCAAATCTGTTATAAAACAAAGTATTAAAATATAATTATATATTCAACTTGCTCGATAGATTTAGGTGAAAGTCCTCGGGCAATGCAAACGGGTATATAAAGTCATCGCGATGTTTGCGTAAAAAACGCAGTAAGGTTTTCTCCACCTCATCCGTATGCCCCGCATCGGCCATATACTGTTTCATGAATTGCTTGCGTTTTCGCCGATCCATACCTATGTCCTGTGCACAAAGTATATATTCACGTGTATATGTGTATAACGAAAACGTAATATACTGCCTCCACTAACTCACCAAATTCATAATATCCTTGGCCATTTCCATGCCAAACGTACGAAGCCGGCTGCTCAAACTATCAAAGTTGGGATGCATGATCAGTTCGGTCCAGGGTTCTTCGAAGAATTCAACAAAACTGGTGATGTCCTTGAGATACCAACGCGTGTGTAAATCATTCAGCAATGCCTGATGCTGACCCACAAAATATTGCAGATGATCAAAGCTACGTTTCTATATTAAATAAGAAGGAAATAATTATAAATATTATACAATATAAAATAAAGAATTTCAGTTAAAAAAAAATAATACTTTACTTACATTTCTGGTGACACAGGTGATCTCCTCTACAATGCCATGTTCGTTGATGCGCACGCGCGAGAAATTCCCATCATAAGTGACTAGTGTGAGCATATAATTGTTATCCAAATGATTGGCGATATATCGTTTGGGTAAGATCGCCTTAGCCATATAATGGCCTAATGGTAGTTGCGCTTGAAAGTAAACTGGTTGTAGATATTTCTCAGTGTTTACTGCATCATCATCCTGATGCAGATTAAGGCTTCTAATTAGCTGTGATTTAAAAAAAAGTTTGATTTATAAAAAAGTTTTCATTTGTGCTTTTGAAGTATTAAAAATAATAAAAGTAAGCGTTTTTTTTACAAATGTTTTGTATATTTTTAGTTATCTTAATCATATGATATAAGCTATCACTATGCTATATTACATCATCTCACAGCTACCTTTACATAAAAATTATCCGTAGTTTTTCTTAATAACCAAAAAGATAATTATCTATTCGATTTTTACATAAATATTATCACATGATGTATTATCATAACAAAATACACATGACTGCCTGTTATTATATTGTGGTTACGATTATAAGAATACATATATTTTATAAAAAATTATTACAAAAATATGATGTCATATCATATCATGTGACGTCTCATCACATCATCTCACTTGTCATTTAAGGTACGCATATTCGTTGGATCTTCTTTATACAATTTTATTGCTTAACATCACGTCGAATATATATTATATCACATCTCAACTTCACTTCAAGTCACATCGCATCATTATATCACGTAATCCAACATATAACAGTACATGGTAAAATTTTACCATTAACTAAATCACTTGAAATTGTGTTATAGTAAGTTGAATATTATTTTTTCGGCCACTAGTGAGTAGTTCATAAAGTACCGATTCATCGCCGCTTACCCTGTGCAGAAATAGCAGCTCCAAGGTCGATATAATATCTCAGGGACACTTCCTCAATCATTGCCTTGTTTTGCTCATCTTTGATTACCATAAACTAAAAAACCCATAATTTTTACTTAAATATTATGACTTTGTGTTTTGATGCATCATTTTATAACTGATCACATGATCGTACTAAATCTCAAAATTTTTAAATAACATTAGTATAATTGTTATAGCAAGGGCTCCGTTATTAGTACAAAAGAAAAACATGTTTTTCCTCTTTAATATAATAATTCGACCGCCTGAAGTTAGGGAATAAATATTTATTTCTAACTACCGAAAGAAAATATACCAGATAAACCTAATAGCTTCTGATCATCAACAAGTATTGACAATATCCCCTAAAATATTCTCGATACCAAGATTTTTCTTCTAAATATCATCAATTATAATAATAACTCTTGAAGATAGTAATGTGCACAGAGTCATAGAAACTTAACATCGGATTCCACAAGTAAACTTATATCATTATGGAAGAATTACCATACTAACATATTACTTTAACTCACCTTAGCCGCTTTCTCCTCTTTAGCCACATGAACATATTGATGATTCCGCTTATTTCTCAAACGCGTGCAATTGCCAACGGCATATATATTCGGATCGCTAGTGCGAAAATTTTCATCGACCAACACTAATGAGTCCTCCATATCAATACCGGTGCTCTCCAGTACTAGACAGTGTCAAAATATGTCTATAAATTAATATACTTGTAAGCATTTACAAAGTTCACTCACAATCGACAAGTTCTGTGCTGATAATATGCGGATGAAAGCTGACAAATAGGTCACATGCCATTGTCATTAAGGTACCGTTGGGATAATTTTCGAAAGCTGCATGTGAGATGATCTTTTCATTATAGTAGTATATCCATTTCTTCAATATCCAATGCGCCTCGACCTTGACGCCCAAATCTTCCACCATACCCTGCAATATCATCTCTATATTCATATCCATATTGCTGATGTTATATTTAATGCATGACTCCCGAGACTTAGCGTCCCATGGTATGACCAATGTTATGAATTGAGGCGGTATTTTATGATTAATAAGAAAATTTATAAACTCATAGGTACCCAGATGTGTACCGAATACGATTATATTGATATCATTGGAGTTCTGGTCTTTACGTATGGCTTCAAGTTTGTGATACATTGTGATTTTATCGAAGCGACTGTTGATTTGTATGTAGTTTGTGGCGCGTGGATCGCGTTTGACGGCTGGTGGTTTTCCAAAACGCTGACTCATTGAGAAGATGAGTTTACCATAGTACATTTCACATCCATTGGCTAATACAACTGCTCGATCTTCTCTGCAAAAATTTAGTTTAAACAAAATGTGTGCATTAACTAGTTAAGTTGTGTTAAAGTGTTTTAGCGAATTGTGTGGCGGTTAAGGAGCATTAAATTGATGGCGTTCTTATCATGTTATACTCGTACACTAACTAAAAAGCGGATTATAACAATGCCTCACTAATTTAACCAAGCCTTGTCCGCCGATCGCATAAAAACTACGATCACCACTCATGAGTTTGGGAACAGAGGAAAGGTCTACAAGTATATGGTATATTTGCTTAGTTTTCGTGCCGAAGCTCTTAGCTCAAGCTACCGAGTAGTAAAAACCACCTTATATCTCTATATTATGGGGTTATTCGATATCTCTTTTATGCCGCGCATCAAATCCTAAAGTAATAATTTCTTCTAGAATTTTTGTATTTATAATAAGCAGGTGGTTAAAGAGTATATTACAAGTATATAAATAGAACATCGAAACCACTTACGTTTTGATTTTCTTCACGGTCGAACTGACGAAAGAGGCAAATTTCCGCAGATCCATGCAACGTGTAGTGTCACGTATAAAACTATTGCTGTTCTCGAAATTAACATAACAGTTATTTTGCTCTGTACAGATCTCACAATGAAAATCATTGTCGTAGGCGCTCTCCACCACACCTGCTGCTGCGATGATGACGACGCGTAGGCGTGGCAGGCAACAATGGCAGTTCTTGTCGCTAAGAAGGCAAGAGAAAAATTTAAAGCACTCTATTTACACTTTGCATGGTATAGTATTTATATGCTCACCCAGCATTCTTGAAATTGAAAAGTAATACACGAAGTAAAGCGCGCGTCAAACTATTGAAACCGATTATAATAATTGGCTCTTTATTGCCGAATGCCTTAGATGGCAATAAATTATGATAGTAGAGAGCGACATTTTCATCACCAATACTGGGTATTTGTTGGCTGAGTCGGTCTGATGTTGTCGATTTCGGCTTGTTGTATTTACGGCGATGTAATTGTGCGATGGGTCGCGGTTCAATGGGTTGCATTTGTTTCACCAAATCATTAATTAAGGGTTTGGTATGACTCTGAGTAAATAAAGATATATTTGAAGTCCACATTTTGTCAAGCTCTTTCTCTCTTTTATACTCACCATAGTTGGTGCCACATAATATAGTTCCCAATAACCAGTGGCACAGGATATTTGCCGGAATATTGCATCCGATTCCCAAATGTAATTCGGATGTAACTTTAATAAGACAATTTCACCGGGATTTTGACTCAAAGACACCTCGTGACGCATGAAAACATATTTATACTCCAGTTCATGTTGTCGAATAAAAGGTCTGTTAGGGTGGGATAGTAAAAATCTATGAGTTTTTTTTACTATTTGTATGCGGAAAGGGTTCGCCATACAATGGCCGCTGTAAAAAAGTTTCGAAGAGCAAAGTTCTGACAACCCTAGGGATTGCCGTTTTCTATATTCTGTTGCATCTTTCACATTTGTAGTCGGTTGTTAAGGTATTTCCTCGCCAGTAATATTAATGTTGCTTAAGATCCGACCATAATACTCCACTAGGGTATCCAAATTTTTTGCAAATTACCCACCAAAACTATTTTAGACTAGGGGATAGGGGAGTAGAGGAATATCATTATTCATTTTATAATTACCGTATTATTGCAAACCCCACAATGATATTGTTCTCCATGGCACGCATTGAATCACCACAACGTATTGTTAAGAAATTAAATTCGCTTATGGGATTCTCGAATACGTCCTCTATTATATCACTAATGAGCGTGGATTCGGCTAGTGTTTCGGGTGGTATGAAGAACGATTGCTTCAGTGCGAACAAAGTGTAGGTTGAGGCACGTTTATTAAGCATGGCTCCAGACTTTTTTATGATTTTTTCAATGGTGTAAACATCCTCCGGTATTAAGTTCATTACACCAATATGACCGAAGATTGTGCTGCGATTTATGATATAAACAGTGTCATCGATTCTAGCGCCGGGACGTGGTACAAGGCCCTAAACGAAGAAATAGAAAAATATTTAATATATATATAATATTTAGAACTTTTTTTCCAACTTAACTATTGACCTGAAACCAACCACGTCTGGGGAGAGGGAGAAGTAGTTGTATCGGCAAAGCCGTATGTAAGCTAAGAGGAACTAACACTCATTTCAGGACTTTAAAACACATAGTGAGGAAGACAATTTCCTTAGGTCCAGAATTTAAGATTGAAAACTTTGGTCAAGAAAAAAGGATTCTTGTTCTAAAAAATGGGTCTTAAATTAGTCTTAGATAGGGAAGCAGTTGCCATCTTTTGGAGTTACTTCTGACTTATTTTTAGCGGTCCTATTTTAGGAATCAAGAAGTGCTAATTTGGATTGTGTAGTCAATTAAGAAGTAAAGTCCTCCTTCGACGAACAAATTTCTACTTTTGAAGTTTCTTATTTAGATTGATTGAAGATATAGCGCAGAAAGAATAATGAGGAAGTTCTTCGAGTATCCGGTGAAATATTATGTGAAATTGGCAAAAAGTCTTATCAATAAATCACGATGAACATCCGAAGAGTTGTTTCGTCTACAAGTGACTGCCGATTTTATCGGTCATTCCCCAAGGTATCGTTGTTTAATAGTTTTAGTTCGTAGTGACACTATATCTTCTCTCGAAAATATCATCTTCTAAAATCGTTTAGATAGACTTTATGAAGTATGTTATTTATAGGAAAAAATTTACGAAATACATATGTATATACGATAAAACAACGAAGTAAAAAGCTTTCCAAAAAATGTCCTTATAAAGCCGGAATTAGCCAATGTTTTTATATATTAAGTTAACGCAGTCAAACTCTTGAATCGTACAATTTTCTTTTAAAAAATGTATTGTTAACACTTTTTTAACTCACCACAAACAATCCCAACAACATTTCAACGCTTCTCGATAAACGCATCTTATTCGGTATGGATATAATGCAGTAATCCCGGTCGGGATGTGCCGTAAAAGCAGTCGCAATGAAGCGCGAAGCGAATCGTGTATCCGTCGTTTCACTAATACCCAGTAACTTAATGGCGAACACATTGGAATATGTATCGAAAGGAAATTCACCATCGGTGGCTTCATTATACGATTCCGGTATATTGTAACGGACACGTAACCGTTTACGGAATTGCGTTTGGTAGTGATCGGGACTTTTGAAATCTTTGGGATGACAAGAGGAAGAACAATTAATATCAATAATTACGTGTTGTACCTAAACTTTACATACAAGTATCGATTAGTTCCATTTTGCGATAGAATTCTTCACGTAAGAAGAAATATTTTATGCTCGTTTCGTTTATGCCGTAATTAAAGCTGCCACGCGATGAACGTCGTACTGTCGATATAGTATTGTTGCCCATAACTGTCGGGCATGTAGGACGCATACAGGTTTTATCGCTATTTTATGATTTTATCGACAACTTTAGTGAATACTATTTAGTAAGGCATTTGACATTTACCTCGATTCAGATGCTTTAGCTGCTGAAAGTAGTCTTTCTAATTCTTTTCCGTAAATTTCTTCGACTACTTCGGAGGTGAAAAATTTATAGGCTGGTTTCTTTTCAACGCCCCTAAGGATTTAATAATTCAATTATTTCACATGCTTACTTTTTATCATCATACATTTTTTTTCAACCAAAGATCATACTTACGTTACCGTTAAGCGTTTCTCACCAAAAGGTTTATCTCGTGAGAATCGTATCATATTGCCGAAGCCATCGCATTCGAAATTCTCCACCAGCGTTACTATGCTGACATCATCATTGAGCCAAATGAAACCGACCGTCTGATGTTGTAACTGTAAGTGCATAGAGGAGAACCTAAATTGGTAAATATATTTCATATTAAGACCTGAAAATTTTAAGCAAATCATACCAACGAACGAATTAGCTACAGTTGGATTTCGAAAGCTAAAACGAAAGGCGAAGGCATAACTCAGACTCGAAGAATAAATTTTGCAGACAAATCAAGAAATAAAGCAGATCTGTCAACGGATAACTTTTATTCTATATAAAAACGTAAAAAAGTTAAACTAGAAATCAGAATCCTAAAAAGTTACGAAGCTAAGGTCCTTATATACCATAAAAACCTTTTTAATGAAATTTATATGGTTTAATAATTTTTTGATCTTAATTACTTTTCTCAACCGTTTTAGATTAAATTTTGCAAAGACAAAATTTGTTATCCATAGTTGCACTGAGCTTGAATACAATTGACTGTCTCCGCTATAAAAATACTTTTTCAAGGCTTTAGTTTGAGCTCTACCAGGAATAATCTTCACTCTTTTCTCCAAACTTTATACTCACCTCACAAGCTATAAAGGTGTTGTGTTTATCATCATCATCTATTTCTTTTTGAAGTTCCTCTGCTATATAAAAATCACCATATTCCTCGCGCAAATCTGGACGATCCACATCAATCACTTCTACGATATCATCATTGTCTTCGGGTCTGCAAACAGATTAAATATTTGTAGAGAATTGTAAACAAATTTTTCGTATTGAAGTCGGGGACAATGTGAGTTACATGAGGCAAACAGAAGGTCATTCAATTTGACACCTATGGCTTGAAGCTTTTATAGACTAGTGTGAACAGAAGTTTTCTTTCACCATAGATTAAGTCTAAAAAGACTAAAGCCGATTTCCAATGGTTTAAGACAAAACACCAATCATTTTCTGACATAAAACAACACCCAGAAAAATTTCAATAGGCTACGAACATAGTAAAGTAAAGAACTCGGTAGCGATTAAAAAAAAATAAAGGAATTGATATCAAAACATGTGCTGCCAAGATTCGTGTTACGTTTGAAGTCTGATCAGACTATTTGCTGGTTTTTGATGTTACTTCTTCGCTCCACTGTGTACATAGCCTTATATAATTCGTGTTATTAAGACTATAGATCAGTAAACATATTTTTTTATGAAAATACTCACAAAGCTAACCGGTAACGCATACGTTCTATAACGTTATTTCGGTGTATTATGTGGAGCCGTTGCACATTCCGACATTTTTGAACGCTAAAAGCACGCGGATACAACACTGTGCTGAAGCCTTGCAACATGTCATAACAAGGGGTGTCTGAAAGATATTATTAGTTGAACAAAAATAATTGAAAGAAAGTAATTAAATTTAAAAAGATTATTGACTAAATCAATATAAAACCAAAAACAAAAATTAAAATCATAAGAACGCCTCTAGGCACTCACCTTCCGGTGACAAATTCGGATCGTCCGGCATCTGTACAATCACAATATAACGAATTTTAAATTCACGATGAAAGAATTCAACAAGTATGCGCCGCATTAGCTCGGGATTGTATTTCGGGAAGAACATGAAGCGTGTGAAGAACATTGTATCGCCCCAATTAAGTGGAAATTCCTTGTCCACGCTGTGCAATAACGTATATGAATAAAAATATATGAGAGACAAACCAATTTGCTGCTCACCAAAAGTGATGTTTCAGCCAATGTATCCAACAATCGGGTGGCAAAGCGCTTATCAATGGATAATAACTGAACTCGGCATAACCGATGATGGTTACATCTGCTTGCCGTTTGCGCACCATTATACGTTGCGCCGCATATGTCAAGAAGAAGTCGGCGGCGTGATAAAAACCACGTGGCGATGGACCGAAGAAACGTGTCTCATTCCATCGCAACATTGTCGAAATGTAGCTGAAATCACGTTCGATATCGGTAACACCGCTCATTACGTATAGATTCTCATCCGCTTTGGGGTCCATTTTTGTAGAGCGTTGGCGCGTTTGCATGCAGCTTAATTGCGATTGTAGAAAATATTGATTTTTAGCTTTCAAAAATATGTATACAAAAGAGTTCGTTGGTTTTATTTTTGACTTTCGTAGTGTTTGAAATTCATTCTGCTTTTTGAACTTTTCGATAATTAGATTGGTAATGAAAAAATGGTATGGAATTTTAACGATGAATGCAATCGTTTTTTGCTTCATTTTAATATTGCCTGCATAAGGTAAGCGCTTTATCAAGAGAGAAATGGGACAGAACACTCGCTCAATAATCGCTTGAACTACTATGGGGTGGTCTGAGCATTGCAGTTTATTTCAAGCCGAGGTATCTCAATGCTTTTCTTTTGGTTGACGTATCTAAAATATGATTCTTGTGTTTTAAGATTGAGTAACTATTATTAAAAATATAAATTTTTCAAAAATATAAAGTTTACAAAGTTCGTTAGTTTTACCGCAATCTAATTAAGCACAAAAGTCGGTACAACTCACTTTCTAAGAGTAATTGTGTGGTTTTTGCTTATGATTGGTTTGATTGAGAGAGTCACTTATCCATTTGCAAGCGATTTGCAAGCTCTTAAGCACGTACGAGTATATATTTTCTTTAAAAAAATTAATATAAAATACCCTGTAGGAAAGTAAATAGTTAGATAGGATTGATTCAGTGCTTTGATCCAGAATGAGAGGCTTATTTATTTTAATTCATGAAAACAATAATTAGACCCGAGTAGACTCCGACACTCGGGTCTAATTACACTATTTAACAAATCTGAAGGAAACATTTGCGAGGAGGTCGGGTATTTGAGGTGATCTGATTACGTATTTGAGCTCAAAAATTTTCTATCACGTGCAGCTATTTTTATTATTTTAGTAAATGGTGGTGTTTTGACCACTACACCTCTTGACACAAAAAATCCTACGTGTTAGGAACTTTTGACTATCATTTTCGGTTTAAGCAACCCAAAATTAGCAAGAAACAGCCTCTAACACCACAGTCGCAAAATGACTGTAAACTAGTGTTATTTGCCGCAGCGAAGACTGAATAATATTAGAAATCGATTTTTCTAATTCTTCTTTTTAAGGCAAGCCAAGAAACAGTTTCTCTCAAAAATTTCTTAAAGCTTTTTCTGACATTTGAAAACATGTCAGAACCTTCAGTGGAAGCTTGATAAAGCTTTAAGCGCACGTTATTTGTAATCTCAAGTTATTTTCACTTCCACAATTCCTACACGGCTTTCATATATATCTAAGAACTACATATAACATTTTCATTTAAGATAGTTGCATTAGCATTAAGAACTCATTATGCGGTATTTTAGAGAAAATTTTTGAAGTCATTAAATTGGCCGAAAATCTCTTGCAATTTGGATTTTATTGCAAAGCTGAGAAAAGGTAATTCTCAGAATTGTACAAAACAGTTGTTGCAAATCTACGCTAACTCAATACACACACACACAAGGCTTGTGGCCAGGCGCAATGCACTGCACTCACAGTTGTTGCAATGCTTGTGGTTGTTTTGAGCTGCTTTTGCCTCTTGCAACAAAACATAGTTGCTTGCTTGCCAAGGCCTTAGGTGCTATCCGCCGCTTTGCCAGTAGTTGCCAGTGTTTTGTAGTTTGCATATTTTCAATTTTTTTTTTACTTATTTATTTATTTTATTTTTAATAGTTTATTTTACGTTGCGTTTACCGCCTTTGTTATGTCATTTATTTTGAGTAAATAAAGTAACACAAACGTCGTGACAGCAATAGTGGGAAAAATAAGAAGAAAGAACGAAATAAATTCATAATAATGTCCGCTCATTGTATTGTCAGTGTGACAAAATGACAGACGCGACACTTGTTACGCTTCGCTGGTGAATAGTTGAACTAGTGGAAGGTAAAGGAGTTAAGGGTACAGTGGGTCAATTTGATGGTGCGATTGTATAAAAATAATATCTTGAAATTGAATCTTGAGAACGTTGCTCCACTGAAGTAAATAGTTGCAGGCTACTGTCATTATTATATATTAGATATATGAATATAAAATAATGTGTGCAAATTCAATTGTATTAAGAATTGGAGAATTCAGTGCTTTCTGTAGTCACTTTTTTGTGTCATATTTTTCATTCAAAGCTACTCAAATTATTGGTAACCTTTTGAGTAAGACTTCCTCATGATCATCAAAGATAATTCCGTTCCACTGATAATATTATAGCTTGACCCAAATTTCTCAGAGCATATGGTAAACAGAATTGGAAAAGTAAATTATCTCGCTTATAACAAGTAATAATATCTATATAATATTCAGATAAGTTTTCAAGAATGAATTTATTATTCCTTAGTTACAAGATATAGATAGTTTAAATTAACTGAGTAAGTGTTCACAACGTCTTCTACAAATCGATTAAAAAACATTCGCTAGGCAACTCACACTCTTACGTTTTGAGAAGGAATGAAACATTTTGAGAAAGGAACAAACAAACTTAAAAAAATGTTAAAAAAATAACACACAAATTTAACGGTATTTTTTAAGCTTTTATTTGAAATTAAAAAAAAAATGTACACCGTACACTGTTTTCTGTCCAACGTTTGTAATAAGCATTCCTGTGAAACGCACTTGCAACTTTTTTATTTTGCTTTGAATAGAGATTTAAAGCAAAATTAAAATATATCTTTAAATAGAGACCTTTATTACCTTTATGTTTCCGATGAACTGAGCAATTTGAATAGATCCTTGATAGATAGATCTATCTATCAAAAGTTATAAATATGCAACACCTTTTGGCACTACTGCTCCTTGTAAGATTTGGCCTGCTGCACATGTGACCTCCAGACATCTCGGTCATTTCCGGTTTCTTTGGAATTTTTATGTCAAGCTGGTTAATATCTTCTCCATCTTCTTCATTTTTCTATATACATATGTATAGTTCAAAAATATATTTTTCTAGTACGGATACGAATGAGGATATAGGTATGTAATAGCTTGTAGTTATGTGTCGAATTATGGTTGACCTTGCTTATATTATTTTAGAAATATTTCAACTGAAGGATCTGACTGTAGAGGCTGAGTTCTGGAAAATACTAAAGTTTTTGTACAACACGAATAAATCTTTGTAGCTCTTATTTTAATGTAGATCTTTTTAAGCTCAAATGATGTAGAAGTCTTTTTAAGCTTAAATACCTTCGAAACTATGGATAAGAGGAGAAATATGAATACTGGCACTTTATCTTTAGATGTTATGGTACGGTAATTTAAAAAATGTTATCAAGAACCGATTTCGCATTTTAACTAGAAAGTATACTATTACTAAGTATAATGGTTTTTATTTAATAAAAATAGAAGTGAGAATGATGTCATAATTCTACCATTTTTGCCTTATAATTTCCAACAGATTTGAGAGCGACGACATTTGAAAATGAAATTATTTATAGCTTTCTGTTCTCTTAAGCATGGTATAAAATTATGTTATATTTGAGCTTCAAAGGGAAAAACCTTGATGTGATTTCTTTATTATGTGTGGCATTACGTCAAATTCATTTACAGTCGTAGTCAATCCATTGAAACAGTTGTTATTTGACTTGTTCGCTGCAGATTGTCATTTGAATAATTTTTATCAAAGTAGTAAGACGTTATTAAATTTGACATAATGGAAAACATATAAATGTTTATAAAGCATAATGTATAAATATGTCGTTTGAGGTCCCAATATTCGATTTCATGTTATTTAATGTGTATAAATATAAATCTTAAAATATTCGGTTCTAGCGCTCAGAAAATGGCCTAAGGCTTTTCTAAAAACCGCTTTAAGATGATTCGAACCGAACTAGCAAACATCAAAATTTACATTTTTAAATATTTTAATACAAGTCTTTATTATCGTTCTCAAAATACGTTTAATTTAATTTTCAATACACTTTATAAGCCTCGGCTGGGATGGCCAATTCGGCGGAGTTTTGAAGCATAATTCGATAGATTGTGGTCAGTTTCACCATCATGTTCATAAATCCACGCCTAGTCACCAGCAATGATATGAATGTGGCGGCCTATGCTACGTTGTCAAACATCTCCTTTGTGACCTCTTCTCGACGTAGTTACTTCAAAAGATTCGGGTCTTTTTCTGTTTTCGTAGCATTGACGCGCTTCATAATCAAAACTTGAACCAAAATGTGTTGAGTCGATACAGAAAAGATGTTGTGATTCCCTGCAATCTCGCTGATGCCAACTTAAAGTAGACTTAAAACACTTCTCTGCAACATTTTCAACGATTCCGTGGTGGTGATTTCATTTTAGACACAATCTTTCACGCAAACTTTTTTTTACATTTTTTTTCAAAGTCAACATTTCGTATTATAAACAAACACAAACTGAAAAACACTCAATTTTTAACATACGGATTATTGAACTTCACACGAATATAAGAAAAAATTGCACCAATGTAGGAAAACTCTTTTATCGATTCGGTTTCCAGTTTAAAAGTACAAGCTTGGGTTAAATTTGATCAGATCGTATATAGATTTTAATTTATCGCTTATGTCTTTAACTAAATTCATATAAATTATTTAATATAAAGTTGGAACCGTTTATACCGTAAATATTTTAAAAATAAATATATGCTAATACAAAATTACCAAAATATTTCCGGTGTAGCGGTTTAATATTTGATATGTTCAATTCAAACAGAATAAAATCCTATTAAATGATAAGCAAAATAAATCATAATGTAGAATTGTTTAAATTGCTACTAAAGTGAGTAATAACATATGTACACATACATACATAGTGTATGCAAATACATACTTAACCATTTAGCGTAGTAATTTTTGTATACTAAACGCATGTATAATTGGTGACAACAACATATCAACAGTAGTTAGGCTGTTTGGCGGCAGCTGATGGGCCCTTTGAAGCGCACCTGCCATTGTTGTTGTGGGCGGTTTGTCACTCCTAACTACAAATAAGCCATTAGATTACACTGCTTGCTAACATTTTCAAATGCTTTTCACAAAATATTGTAAATTTTTTATTTTTGAGTTTTGCATGTTTCGCATGTTTGTTGTTTGTATTGTTTTTGTACTTTTGTTGCGTTGGTGATTTGTGACAAATGGTTTTCTACATTTGACATGAATATTCAATGTCGACAGTGTCACAGTAACTGTATAGCTACTACCAGCGATGGTTTACTGGTAGAAAAGCATAAGTCGAGAATATAAAAAAGTGTAGGCAAGCATATTTAATAATTTTGGTTTGGGAAAACTTATGCAGGATAAAAAGTATATGATTTAATATACTACCAGTAGCTTTAAGAAGTACCGTTATTTTATTTTGATACTCTATAAATCATACAAAAGCTGAAAACTGAAATTTTTAGTTTTTTTAGTTACGTCATTATGGTGGTAAATCGAATATAAGTCTGTTCGCCAGTTGGTGCTATCAGCGCGCATATTTTTATTGTTGTTGCCGCGCCAAAAATTAATTTGTTGTCGGTAGTTTTTGTTTTAAAATATTGTTTGACATAGCGTATGAGCAACATTTCAGCAGTCTGACACAGGATAATGTTGTCAATGCATAGTCATGGCTTGCTAGACATATGTACGTACATATATGATGAGTGTACATATAGCGATAGACATAGATATACATTTATTCACATTCGGTATTAAGTACAATACAGCAAATTCTCTCTTTATCTCTTTTTCTCACACACTTGCAACAACTACGAAATAAATTTTAGAATTCTAATTCACAATAATAAAAGGCACAGCGAAATATCAACCAAAAATATGGTAATACCACGTTTTCCGCCGTTTTTGCTCCCGCTATACGCAACACACACACACACGCACGTGTGTACAACAAATTTCTCACGTTCCATGCAAAATTTTCGCAATTTCAATAAATCATTGCCACCAAATTTATGACAGCTCACATTCAGCTGTATATCATCGAGCGGATATATAAAAGGATAACAACTTTTTGATTGAATATTATTATTTTTAGTGTGTTTTTTTTTTTATTAATATTATACACGCTGTCACACAATAATTTATGACAATTTAAACTTTTCCATAAATTACTTGTAAATGTTAACTTATTTAACTGTGGCAAAATTAATTATCCACTTGCGCGGTCATAATTAATGATATGTCAGGCGAGCGGGCAATAAAAAGAAATCATAAAATAATTAAAACCGCACAAACGATTCAATTTTCGCCAGTTTCGGCTTACCGCGTAGCAAACGCGCCGTACGCACGGTGCTGGTGAAGTTCGCCTCGATGCAAGCGGTGAAGGGACGCCGAAAGCTTTTATTGTTGGCGTCACACGGGGTTGTTGAAGTGCGACGCGCTTCGGCTGCGCTGTAACACTTCGTTTGTCGTTGATCTTTGGTTAGATGCTGCTGTTGCACACGATCTACACGCATGCTGCTCGGTCGCTTGGCAAGATAGTCGTTGACATGTAGATTAGAACCGTTGCATAAGTTCAAATTGATCAATAGCTCCTGCAGTTGTGCTTTGAGTTGGGTGTTTTCGATTTCCAGTTTCTTCTTTTGTTGCTTCATGCAGACCACATCGACACGCGCGTTGTTGACACGACGCCAGAAGTTCTCCATCAACATCCAATTGGCATAGTCGTACTACTCGTGCGATGGAATGATAGAAATTTGAGAGGAAAGATAAGAGTTTAGGTTTAATGAGAGAAATATTTGCTATTTTTATATAGACTGGATATACCTCCTACCGAACATCAAAAAAATAGATTAAAGTGAGGGCGTGTTGGGGAAGACTTTTTGGCTTCTTTCAATTTCCGACGTTCCTTCAAATAGCAAGAGCTTTTGTCTAGAATAGAGCTTTTGATACTCGATGTAACACATAATAAAATACATGTGTATACATGAAAATGTTAGTAAAACCAACACCATGTATAGCCTTACTTCGCGATAAATTCATAGCTTAGCTCTTGAGTTACCTTCGTGCTTCTTGGTCAAGTTGATCTCCTTGAAATAACTATATTAAACTTGCAAGAAAGTAGAGAGCTTTTGTTTATCCAAACAGACATAATAATATATTATATTTAAGTTTTACTGAAAACCGAGCCAGTCCACCAAATGACTTGCTAAGCAAATGTGTTATACGAAAACAAAGCGCTAGCGATGTGAGCTTCGGAAATCGACCTATAAGAGTACTAATGGAACGATCTACAGAATTTACATTATGTTCGAATGTTCTTCACGAAAATATACAGACTCTGGATCAGTTCTTCAAAAATTAAAGTTTCTGTAAGGCCATTTTGTTTTAGCGGTTCGATGTGCTCTAGGAATGCTTTCTCATTCGTGGGAATGAAGTTATATTATATCTACAAATTTTCCATCTCTAAGAAGACGGATTAGGAGGTAAAAATTTCGCTTTCACCCGATGTTTGGAATGAAGACAAGCTTATAGAATGAAGAAACAAAATCTACAGAACTATGGACTTGGCTGAACTCAATTCGGAGTTACCAAATCACTACCAAGTTATCTATCCTGGAAGTAAAAAAAAAACTACAAGTTAATTGATCTATGTACTATTCGTCTAGATTTTCGTATACAAGTTATGTTTACCGTATCTTCGACAATTTTTTAAATATATGAAGCTTGAAGCAATATTTAAAGATGTCTGTACGTATAGAATAAATAGAAAGAACAGTAATAACAAACTCACTTCCTTTAACTTGGATGGCTGCTCCGTAACCTTTATCTCTTCTACTTCCTCCTGGGTTTGCGTCTCCTCAAACATCGGCTTGGGAAGCGGTGGCAAGCCCAAAGGCAACAACTGTTCTCGCTCTGTCTCATTTTTGCGACAAACTAATGCCAGTTGTAGAAGAGTTTCACCTTCAGCTGCGATGCCTTTCAAGTGCTGCAATCAGACAGATTTAATTTTGAAGCCCAAAATCATGAAGACAAAATTTCTTCCCCTCACCTTTAGCACATTGTAGCTTACGACGCTCATTAGTTTGAAACGCTGCTCATCGGTTTTCAATTCAGACTCAAAATTTGCTTTCGACTCTGACAAGCGTTGCTGCAGATCATCTCTGAGCTTCACAAAATATATCACCTTAACCTCATTGTTCTCCAAGCTGTCGGCATAGACTAGCTTAAGATGAGCTAACTGATCGCTAGCACGTTCTATTTGATGATAATGATCGCGTATTATATTAGCGCTCTCCTGATCACGTTCCTTTAGATCCATATACTCAGAATAGAAACTCTCGGTGTGGCGCATATAACCGGCGAGCACATCTTGATATTCCTGCCACAGACGTTCGAGTTTCTCCTCGCCACTTTTAGTGATATTTTCAATATAGAGTTGCATCTGCGGGAAAGAAGGAGTTGGAGGGAGGTAGAGGAGAATAATACATAGTGTATGGTAAGCCATTTTTTTTGTTTTATTGTCATAATTTAGTTATGACCTATCTGTTTGACAGCCAAGAGTTTCTGACAGCAAAGCAATTGTGAATACTGCGCAGTTATCGTTTATCGCCGACACTGAGGCGATCGCGTGCCACTTTGATTGACGAGCATCATCTCAAATTGAGCATATATTTTATATAATGCGCGCTCAAAGTGCTTTAAATAGTTGCCTACGTGTGACTTCAGGCAACATGTTGCGCGATCATGTCGACGCGATCGCTTGTTTGCTTATCGTCTGTTCATCTCTGGATTACGGCGCTTTTTCTATACTGTTCTATGTGCTATGCGCTGAAGTGCCGCACGGACGATGGACCCTCCGAATCGGAGCTAAAACGCATTACGCGCAATTGTATGCGTAAGATCGGTGAGAATGTGCATCCGATTGGTGGAGGATCAATGAGTTCCAACAACAATCATAATCATCCTTACGGACCGTTACATCAATCGAATTTCGGGCCACAGCATGGCGGCAATTCACGTTATGATTATAATTATGATTACGACGATAATGTTGATCAATATTATGGTAATGCTAATAATCCAAATAACAACAACTACAATAATAACAATTATAACAACAATAATGGTAATTACGATCGCGATCGTAATGTATTGCAACAACGCAGTCGTGATCGACAGCAAAATAACCGTTCGGATAACAATAGATCGGCTTCTTCAACCTCCTCAAATAATAATGGCGGCCGCTACGATAATAATGATGGCAACGGTAATAGAGGTGGCAGCGGCGGCAATGGCGATGGTGGAAATCGTAATGGTAATAGTGGCGCTAACACTGGTGGTCGCAATTCGGGTGGCAATGGCGGCAGTGGCAACAGTCAACGCGGTTTCAATCAAAATAATTCCAATAATAATAATAATAATAACAACAGAAATGGAAAAAATGACACAGCCGATGTTGCTTGCGTAGTGCATTGCTTCTTGGAAGAGTTGAATATGGTAGGTGGATCAAGAAGTTATGCTAAAAAGGCAGATATATAAATTTTTGTTGGTGTTTTTCATTCTCAAGCTCAACACCGACGACTATCCGGATCGCTATAAGGTGCAGTATGGTCTAACACGTGATCTACGTGATCGTGAGCTGCGCAACTTCTATACCGACACCATACAGGATTGCTTCCACTATTTGGAAACACAGCGTAAACGGGACAAATGCCACTACTCACGTGATCTCATCAATTGCATGACCGAATATGCTAAAGTGAATTGTGACGATTGGCAGGAGTTCAATGTGGTTTTCAATTGAATTATGTTAAGATGATGAAATGTTTAGATGTGGTTAATGTCGGGAAGCTTGTTTTAGAATCAGCAAAGCTATAAAAAGAATTTAGCAAACTCATTTGGATAACTATTTTTCTCTTCTAAAATGTCTTGCCTCGCTAAAAAGTTCTCGAAATTCCATAGAAGATGCCTGAATCAATCATAGAGGGCTTCACGAACTCTTAACTGTTTAGCGTGAAAGCCGAAAATTACTGATTTAGTTCCTTAAATGGTAATGAAGCTGCTTTTATTGTTTACCCAAAACTGTTCTTGTTGTCGTCGAAATATTTAAGCTAATCTTCGTGCACCTCATTATTTTGACATAAGTACTTCGTTAAAACTAAAGTTCTCTCTGCCCCTCTCTTTCGAAGTTGAGGGATGCAAGGAGATGAGGAAATTGTTATTAACATACATAGGGTGCCTTATAAAAGAAGTAATGTTCTCACGATTTTACGAATCAATACAATTTTTTATTAAAATGTTAGACGACGATTAGAGCAAGAATATTCGTAGCTTTGAAATTGACAGTTGTAGTTTCTGCGGGCGATCTGCGGATCTTCCTCAGCTTAAAACTAAGCTGAAGTGAACTAAAAAGTCAATTGGGCCGAAAATATGAATGCTCTGACGGAATTTATGAAATTTTGCCCACTTCCTATAAAAAGTTACGAGTTTGCACAATCGGTTTATTTTTGAAGCAATATTCAAATCTTCACACTCATACAACAATATAAGTGATATCGAGTAGTCAGTGCTCTCAATTTGCGAGATATTCAGAGCTTACAATGAGAGCTTTAAGCTTATAAAGGTTTTTTCTACTTTTCCGTAGAAATGCTTAATAATAATGATAAGTTTTTAAACTCATCATGAACATGATTATTACTCTGAAAAATCATTCAAAGGAAGTAAAACATGAGAATAGCTAGAAACTGCCATCTTGATCAAAACAACATTCTTAATTAAAGATAGTAAATACTTCGCTTTATAGACGGAGACAAATATTATAAATTTCTTACCTCACTCTTCAAGTCGTCCAATTGCTGCAAATGTCTCTCCTCTCTTTCCATTGCGCGCTTTTCACTATCATCTTCCAGTTGATATTTAACACATTCCAATTCATCCAAAGCTTTTAGACGTTTTTCTTGAAACTCGGCAAAATCTTGACTGTATTCTTCAAGAACAGCAGTTTTATTTTGTTCATAAGTATCTTTGAAGAACTGCATACGTTGTTGTTGGATGCCTTTAAAACATAGTTGGGAAAATTTATTATTCAATGATTGGTTTATAATTCAAGAAATCGTATGCCAGTGAAAGTAAAGTTATAAAGTTTTGGGGGGGTCTTTATATACGCTTATTATTTTATTTTATCTATGCACTATTCCTACCAATCATCTTGTTAACATTTTCCATATGTGACTGCTGCAGCGTCGAGTACATGTCCTCAGCTATATCGATATCGTTGAGTAAACGCTTTATGACACCATCTTTACGATCTAGACGCTCTTGAAAGAATTTCTGCAATTCTACCATATCTTTGCGCAGCTCCTGCACTTTCACCTGACGCAAGATGGAACGCCATTCCTGATTGATTTTCGCCATATTCAGGCGACCGAAGGCCTCCTCCTTCTTGAGTTTATTCTACAGCACAAATAATAGCAAGAAAGCATTCAAAAGGGATTATTTACTGTATTGGAAATTTTCAGATTTTCAAATAATTTTTGGGACGCACCTTCATGAAGAGCGATATGAGCTGTACTTTGCGGCGTCGCGCTTCCTCCTCTATATCGGCACGCATTTGCATATAACGCGCCCGCTCCTCCTCCGACATTTTCGCCAATTTATTCGCTTTACTTTTCTTGCCCATTTTATTAAATATTTATATTTTTCAGTGCAAGAAGCTTTTGTTGTAAAATTTTTTGAGTTTTTGGCTGCAAAATTCTCAGCACTACAATTTCTTGTGAATTCTACTGTGCTTTGTTGTCTAAGTTATTTAGCGCTTTGCTATCTTCAACTGCTGCGTTGTTAGGCTGATATTTGTTGATTTCCCCAAAGCAAATAGATGGCAGGATACCATGACATTTTTATTGTGTTACCTTGGTAATATACATACAAATATATGCTATGTCACTTACTTATGTGCATAGTGGCAAAACATAATATTAATTAGTTTTGTAGTTTGAGAAAATATTTAGGAATTATTGATGATTTTGTTTCATTTTTATTCAAAAAAACGGTTTTTCTGAAAATCGACAAAATTAATCATATGTGAAAATTTAAATGATTGGTTGAACGTGAGAATTCGTCATAATACAGGGCAAAGTTTTCTTTAAGATCATGTGTCAGCACTGTAACGTAATAGCCAGTATCATGAGGCCCTACAAAGACTGAGGCCGAATAAGCAACACTGTCACTATATTACTTAGTTGGAATATAGAAAAGGCAGAGAACGACTATTAAACAATTTTTACGACAATGTTATATTACTATTAATGGCGTGCATGTACGTATGATCTAACAACAATTTTTGTTCACAACATAGCTGGAGAATAATTTAATTGTGTACCTATAGCTAGTCAACCGACAATTTCAATACCTGTGGATACAGCAATAATTATTGTAGCTGAGGTAAAATAGGCTTGAGTGTTTATGTCTATTTCTATGCTAATTTTTTGAAACTAACGCCCACATACCCTCTGCAGCCATAAGTATAATTGTGCCTTGCATTGCAATCACATCTCTTTCTCCATCACGGACTTGCCAATATGGTGTCAAGTAATTCAAGGTGTAGAAGGCACTATATAACATATATGTGGAAGATAGGGACAAATTAGACTGAGATCTTTCATTTTCGAATTTTGACCCACTGGACACTAAGTTTCGCTATTTCCACATTGACTTCATCCACAATTTTCAAATACTTATATCGCACTAATTCGGTTTTTCCCAGCTTGAATCAATATCGTCGAAATTGCTTTGGCATACACTTCATGGAAATTCGCTCTGGTGGGGTTTGGATTGACTGCATAAAAAACGGAGCTGCATAATAATGTAACACTGTATGCACTGTCAAGTTGGATTTGTCGAAAACTAAAATTTTTGCTAACTTATCCGATGTTTACTTACCCCTTTAAGTATCTATATAAATGATCAGCGTGCCGATTTGAGTCGCTTTAGCTACGTCCGTCTGCCTGTCCGTCTCTCTGTCTGTCTGTATATAAACAAACTATTCCTTAAGTTTTTGAGATACCAACATATCTAAATTTTTCCATTTTTCTTCTCAAGAAGCTGCTCATTTGTCAGATCAGCTGACATACAAACCGATCGACCAAAATCAACTCCTAGTATAGGAAACTTTGTCATTTGAGAACATATCTTTCCGAAATTTGGCATAGATTGCTGTTCCAGGCAACCCTATAATCTCTGAACATGTTATTTAGATCGGACCACTATAGCATATAGCTGTCATACAAACCGACCGATCCAAAATCAAGTTCTTGTATGCAATCTTCGAAGACAACGTTTTTTGTTTTTTTATTTTTTTACTGTATTTGTCTCGTAACTCAGTTATTTATTTTTTAATACTCTTTAACCCCTCCTACTTCACGATAAAACGAATTGCTGTCTGTCAGCGTAATAGTCGCGGATGTGCACTCAAGCGCAATTGCCAAGGTTAAATTTGTACGCGTCAAGTGCAGCAACAACAACACCACGCTTGTATTGAGTGCGCACACATATGAAGCCATCAAAACTAAGTTGTATAAAAATAAAACTAATTTTTCGAAATTGAAAAACCGACAATATTTTGTTATTTTGCACGCAGCTGTAGAAATGCACACACGAAATACAGCACAACAGATCTTGAAGCCTGCTGCTCGTCATTTCAGCGCAATGTGTTGATTTTGTTTTTGCACATTTCTCGCGCGTGTTGCTGTAGGTGCCGCTGCTTACAAACATATTCAGAGAGAGCGAGTGTTGCCGCAGCCCTTCTCGTCAGCAGCAAAGCAAAGCAGATGAAAAATGTGGGTTGACGCTGCCGTGGACGCTGATAGATGTGCGGACCGTCACTGCCAAGCAAGCGGTTAGGCGCTGCATAGCGCAAAAAGAGCAAAAAGGAGCGAAGTAAACGATATCGAGACGGCAGACGGTGAATCGCTCCGCAGGCTAACTCGGTTTGGCTGACTGATTCTGCTTTGAAGGCAACAACAGTGGCTGCTGTTATTGTGGCACTTGTTGTTATTATTATTGTTGTTGTGACTGTCAAAAGCTTTGCCGTCAAGATTGCTGTCATTTCTCAATGCAACACTTTGCGTGCGAGACGCCCCTCCGTGCGTGTCTACGTGTGCGTAACGTCGACGAGCGCAACGTTTGGCTTGTTTATGCCACACATGATTGCATTGTTGTTGTCTTTATTTTTATTTTTAGCCTCTTTGCCATTTATTGCCCTCATTGCCATGTTGAAGTAAATTGAAAGCGATTTTTTGCGACTTCTTTTGCCAAGAAGAAAGGAAGCCGAAAACATTTACAACGTTTCTGGTGCGTGTACAAGCGCTAAAGGCGGAGGGGTTGGTGTGTGTTTGAAAAATGTTGTTGCTATCTTGTATGCATGTGGGTGACAGCACTCATAAGTGCGCGAAACTCATAACCAATTTTTATTTTGCTTTTCTCATTTACCGTTTCCTTACAACCGTTTGTGCAGTCACCGCCGATTCACGCCCCATCTTGAGTTGTCTTTCTTTCGGAGTTTAATTTTTCTTATTTTCATTTGCCTGATTCCATCATCTTCGCACGTTGTGCTTACTCCGCTTTGTGCGTTGGTGCGAAATCTAATTTTTATGTTGGAAATGATGCGTCGCATATGGGTGTCTGTATATATACATATATTTATATACACCCTCAATCACTCATGTATAAATGTACGCTGTCTCGTTTTGTATTGTCTGCAAATATGTAGCATACTCACAGGCGACTTGCCGTCTGACTGGATAAAAGTCTCTTGATGCTGCCATAATCTAAGGCAATTTAGTTGATTTGATTTGTGCTCGAGGATAATATGGCCAACACTAATGCGCACACTACATGCACTCATACACACACCCTCAAACACCTACGTGTATAACACAGGCACCTACAAGTATGCTTGCTTGCTGACGTATGTTGGTGCTTACGAAAATATCCCTATGCTACAATTTGTGCGGGCACATTCGTTTAGTAAAAGTGGTATTTTTCTAAGCGTATGCTTACGATTTGTGGCATATTGAACATTTTTCTGTCGTAAAGCTTATTCAGGTAGTTTTTTTAGTAACGAAACGAAATGAAAATGAGTGAAAAATATTTTTGGCAGTAATAAAAGTTAAAACTGCTTGGTCTAGAAGTAACATCTATAGACATAAAGAGAAAAAATTTATGCGACATTACGTTTTTCATATGTAAATATAATTAAATTAAAAACGTGAGGGAAATATTTTTTGAATATCATTTTGTTGGCTTAGCAGAGTCTTTTAGCTCTTATATGGATTGACTTTAAAAATTTAGGACTGTCGCCACCGTACTTATACCAAAAAATGTTATTTGCTTTCTAAATGAAGTAATGTATAGATCGGAATAGAGGTGCCTGTCAGCAGCCAGTTCCTGCTTTCACCAGTGTGACTCCCTTTCATTCTTTTAGAGTTGGCCTCAAGCCGTGAAAACAAGTTTTCTAAAGGTAGGCCATCATTGCTGAGACCAAACAAAGTATGTTAACATTGACTTAAACAAGACACATTTAAGGGGCATTAGAAGTTTTCAAAAACGTGGAAGAGATATTTTCAAAAGCCTCGTTCTATAGCATGAAAAAAGTAAGGAAACTGTTGCATATGATTAGGATGATATCAAATAAATTTAAATATAGATAAGAATATATAATATGTATTTAATTTCAATAAGGCGAAGCTATTTTATATGAGTAAGAGAACATAAATAAGCATAAGTCAATTAAAACTAAAAAAAAATCAGATATAAGCTTTCTGTTAAAAAATATTCTTCAAAGTATACATAGATTTAGATATGTTAAAAATAATTAAGAAAGATAAGAAACTAAAATTAAAAGCTATTTTTAAATATGTAGTTTTAAACTTCCGGTTTTGTTTACTTCAGTTAAATAACATCCTAAATGTAGGCAATATTTGGCATAGTAATATAAACTAACAATGAAAAATTTGTATCAAATATTGCCTATATTTTGGTGCAATACTAAAAAAATAAAAAGCAATAACTTTAATTGAAATACTCTAAAAAAATTTATGTATAAATGTTTTAAAATCCTGATATCTAAGGAATTATGGCTGAAATTATACCTAACATTTTCTTATTTAACTATTCCCATACCCTCGCAATAGTTTTGGCTCCACACTCATTTCTCTCGGAAGCGCTCTTACTTATGACTTTTACTTACCAGCAATAAAAAGAAAGAGAGACATACAAATATCCTTCCACAAAAAAACTAAATTGCTGTCTTGGTGCGTTTTAAAGTATTTTCATATTCCCTAATCATCGACTACTCACAAAATGAGTAAAACGCTCCAAGCTCAAGTGCGTTTCTATGTACACTTGATGGCTTGACATTTGTGCAGTAAGCGATAGTATCTTGAAGACGCAAAAGTTTGCAGAAATTATGTGAAAATCTTTGGCAATGCTGTGGAGAGAGATCGACTGGCACTGAGGTGTATTATAAAAGCCATAAAGGCATAACGACGCGTGTGAATTTGAGAAAGGCTTAAAATATGATATATGTTATGTTCTCAGATATAAGTAAATGCGTGAAATGGCTACGGGAAAGAAAATTTACTTTGAATAGGTGACTTTCTGGTGGGTTAAAAAATGTTTGTGAAATTTTTACAGTTTCTTAACCAATTATATTTTTTATATATTTTTATAAAACATTTTTTTTATTTAAACACTTTTTTAATTCATTAAAATATTTTTCGCATACTTGTTTGGTTCAAACAACATAATAGTTGACTAGAATAAATTCTCTGCTAAAATAATAATATCTTTTTGTGGTTTCCGACATGCAATTTTGGTGCCTAAATGTAGGCAACGTTTTTATTTAGATAGTAAGGACAAAAAGAGCGTTGCCTACATTTAAGAGTAATGCTGAGGATCTCAATAGGAAGAGCGGATTTTAAAACTAAATGGTATATTAAAACTGCCAACATATTTCTAAAAATATAATTTTAAAAAAGAATGTTTCCTTAAAAGATAACTAAATCTGCCTATATCTAACCTACCACATCACTTACGTGTCTCAACAAAACAAAAGCAATCAGAGAGTTTCAGACACCATTAAACTATAGATAGCGGCGCTGTTACCACGCTACCATCGCACATTAAACAAGCGTGAGCTTATCAAACAATAAAGAAAGCCATGCAACTGCAATTGCAGGTGTTAACCCACCAACACCGAACATAACGACTGCAGCCAATATATATGGTATATAAACACACAGATATATAAATTTTGGCTTGCCCTAAGACTAACTACTTTCACGCCGGCGATAACCACGACCAAGCGCCATCGTCGGAGGAGCAATCAGCGTAGCGATTACAAGGATTCCAAGAAAATTCGCACCTTTTCCACTTTTCCACAGCTTTGGCGCGCAAATGCACTGTGAGGATGCACAATCATAGAAGCAATTTGAGCGTGTAATCAAAACACAAATAACACACACACTCACAGACGCTTGAATAATAGTGAAAAAGAAAACTAAATATATTGAGTTTGGTACGCACACATCGATGCCCGCCGTTGTCATACAACCGGTATCCCAGCCAGGCCATAAGGTAAAGCATAAATTTCAAGTTTTCAACACATTAATGGCTTTTATGGTCGAAAGCAAGTGGCGGTGAATTGTAAGAAAAAACGTAAGATATTTGTAAAATTATAATGGTAGAAACAAAAAAACAAAAATACGATTTTCGGCTAGACGAGTTTAGGATTACATACCACACACGTAATGGAGGTATTTTAAGGAAAGGTCTGAAGTCATGAATAACGGTACTATTGTCTTAGGTAAACTTGAACTTGAGAGCATAGTTATATTGCCTATATTATATTATATACAATTTCTCATAGCAGTAAAATTTTTTATGTCCAAAATATATCAGTTTATGAAAGCTGACGAAATATTCTGACAGGTACAGATTACAAAGTCTTTGCTAGAATGACGTCAAATCACAAAGTCTTTGCTAGAATGTCCTCTTTTTCTTCTTCAATTTAACTGTTCAGGTCCGCGTTTCTTAACTAATTGTTGGAGTATTAAATTGAAATTATTTTTCATCTGGAATGTCAAATGTCATTGAGGGTATAAAATATTTTGCGAACAGTCGCTACTTTGAAAAATATATTTAAATGTAATCGAAATAGAAACATGGGCGACTCGATAAATTTTCGAAGCTCACACAGATGACAATTCTGCAATCGGAGCTTGTAATTTATAATGCGTACTTTTAAAGATGTTTGAAAATTACGAAAAATATTTTAAATTTGTCTCATAATAGTTCAATTTATTAAAGAAGAAAAAGAAAAAAAAAATGAATTGAATGAAACTCATCTTCATGAAATTAGAGAGTTTTGCAATGGCAAACTTTTTGGAAACTTGATATTTTATTACACTAACGGAGCATTTTTTTTATCCCTAACAACACTTTGGTATTTTTTTGTGCTTAAATGATTTTCGCTTAGTTGATTTCCGAAACAAGTATGTAAGTAGTTTCTCAAGTAATAATTTTAGCATGACAAAAATATTGGGTGCATAAGAGCTTCTAAATTTCACCTGAGTAGTAAGGAGATTTTCCTAAGCTGGGCGTTGGTCACACATTGGGTTGAAATCACGTAAATTTTCCTGGCTTAAAAACACTGTAATACAAAACTAAGGTACCGTTATCGATAAAAAGTATATAACAGCCTGCAAGTGCCATAACAAAATCCAAAAACGTTAAGACACGCTTATGGGTTTTGCTCTCACTTTAAAGTTATTGGCCCTATATAAAAGAAAAATTTGGTAACGTTTCACCAATTTATGAGACAATTCATGTAGAAATGCTGGAAATTTTGTGTTGAAAATGGAATCACAGCTTCTTATTCCGTTGAGAATTTTGCAGAAATATTTTGGGGAGTCTACTTTATCACGAACACAATTATTTGAGAGGTACAAATTATTTGGAAATGTTATTAAGTCGTCGAAAACTTGACTCATGCAAGGCCTCCATCCACCACTGTTAATGATTTTGAGGAGTTAAAGAAATCGTCGTGTTGGTATGAGAGAGACAGTAGATGATCTCAATATTTCTACAAAATTCGCCGAAGGCACTGAAAGGTCATCCCAGCCGAAACTTAGAACAAGTGTATATAAAATTCGTTTAGGCGTTGGCATGCTTGTATTGGCTTAGGAGCCTAGTTTTAAGGCGATTACAAAGAATTGTATTAAAATAGTTGAAAATGTAGTGTTTTTTCGCAGTTTAGCTCATATTTAATATGTTTTATAACTACAAAAGTGATATTTCAAAGTTATGTTGTTCTTCGATATGTGAGGTTAGTTTTGAGTACTAGATCACATTGGATTACGTTAAATTTTTCATAACACATTATATAAATATGTGTATGGAGATTAGAGGGATAGTTATGAAACTAATGTTGATGCATATTTGTCATAATCCTGAGGAATCGACAAGTTTTCACGTTCATAAAAAAAGTTGCTGTGCCGTCAATACTGAGTAGTGTTTTTAATGGCTCCGTTAAGCCATCACTTATCATCATTGTGGGCGAACTTTTGGTGTCCAAATTATATCGATACAGTTTTGGGGATATGTAACGTTAAGTTTAAGACACTCTTTGTAATTAATCGTTTTACGAAATTATGAGTAAATTTTGAAGGTCGAAATCTCTATGTGGAACATTATGATAGCACCTTTAAGCTCTCCCAAAACTATTTTTAAGACTTTCGTTACAAAATCGTCAAAGTAAAGAATACTAAAATTGACCCCAATTGGATTGAGGAACTTGACAATTAGAAAAACTATCCTTAAAACAATCAATCAAAACCTTAATGTCCCAGTACAACTTAAATTCTATCTTTCTTTTATTAGTCATTATGAATAAAAATTGCTGCCTTTCTTCAAATTTAGAAGCAACAAATGAATGCCTTTGGTCAAAATGCACAACACATATCCAATGAGAGATCGCTATGAACAGTGCGGAGCATTGCAGCGCTCTTTATTTGATTAAAATTTCAATTTCGCAAATGTATGATTGCAAGGCGTTGCAAAAGAAATATGAGACAAAGGAAGCAACAGCAAATATTTTTGCTTTTTTTTTGCTTGCATATTCATTTTCTTCTCATTTTTTTTTTGAGGTTAGCATTTCCTAATGCACGAAATCACATGCGTTTGCTGCCCAGACGGTATTTGGCAATTTATACATTTTTTTTGCTGTCTTTTTGCTGCGGCTTTGAGCTGAGAATTCGCACACATAAAGCACTGAAGCTTTAGTTGTGCTGTTGTTGTAAGCAGTGTTGCTGCTTTTGTTAGTATTATTGCTGTTGTTGTTAAAGTGTTGTTGTTGCTGTTAACAGTGTTGTTGTAGTAGCAGTAAACAGCGTTGTGTTGCTGCTTGTTGCCAATGCAATCAACATTTCTTTATGTGCTTTCGTTTGTGTATTTATTTCTTTCGCCGCAGCGTTGCGTTGTTGTTGTGTTTATTATTGCCGCTTGCGGCCATCGCAGCTTGGCTGTGCTTTATGTGCGCTTTTCTCGGGCACAGAGCGCCAAACGAGCGAAGAAATGCACAAACAACCGTTACTCAGTTGCAGCCCCGACTGTTTTATGTTCGGTTGCCTGCTCGGCTGCTGGATGTAGGCAGTTTCGGTTACAGCGGCAGTTTCGGTTAAAGCGGCAGTTTCGGTTACAGCGGCTTGCTTATAAGCCTGGTCTGTGTGTGTGCTTCCTTGTTGGCCTGTGTTGCCGTCTTAGCACTTTCTCAAATTATTACCACTAAATTTGGAATTATTTTTATGGTGCGGCATGAAATTTATTAGGCTTAAGTGCATTTGGCTGTTTACTGGAAGAAGAGCAAAGAAGAAGAAGTAGAAAAAACACAAAAATACTTTACTCTAAATTGAGTGAATTTTTCAAATCGGCCACATCATCAAGTGTGGTCAGCTACTAAATTCCATTTCAATGCCCACTTATTAAGCGTTGCCAGCTGGTGTTTTTTTTTTTGTTTGTTCGCTGCTAAATTTCCTCTTCATTTCACTAACACATTTCTCATTAGCTGCCTTGCTCAGCTTCCAAACCATCTACTGAATATGGTGCTACGTGTGGTATGAGCGACATTTGTACAGCTTGCACCCGCATAGAGAGAACACATCCGCACACAAGCGCAAGCCTTGAACAAGCTTATTATTGTCAGTTGCAGCTGTTCGAAATGCTCCTTAGTTATTGCAGCTGCTTTATTTCCACTTTTGGAATTTGCTTTGCCTTCGCTTTGTTGTTGTTGTTTTTGCTGTTGTTGAAATTATACTCCTTAGCGCTGCAATAATTTTCTTAGAGGAATTCTGCTTCCGGCAGTTTTGCTAACAAATTTCTCTCGCATTTATTTATATGCCGCTGGCTGGATTTTTATTTACCCAACACTCTTGCTATAACAACTAATGTTATTTTTGCTGGTGTTGTTTTGTTGTTCTTCAGCTCATACAGTTCGATATTCGTTACTTGTAAAGTGGGTACTTGTATTTATTTGCTTTAACTTCCGCTTCCGCTTTGTGTGTGTGTGTTTGTAAATTTATGAAGTGTGGCGAATTATTTCAGCAACTTGTTTGGGTATGGGGAGGGACGGTAAGAAGGAAAAGTAAACTGAAATATATTGAATGAATTGATGTAGAATTTCCTTTAGAAAGTGTATGTACAATATACTTGTATATGTACGTGCGTGTGCCTGTTAGTACATACACATGCATACATACAAAAATAAAATCATGCAAAATAAATCTGCATTTCTCTGCTTCCCCACAGCGATGTCTAGCTGTTGCACGTTCTTTTACATACATATTTGTGCCTCACATTCACCTTGGTACCAGCAATTTATTGCCACAATTTTTTGCAACACAACGGAATCTGCAAGGAAATGTCGGTGCAAAGCGCATAAAATAGCATAAAAAACAAAAATAAAAATAAATTTTCACGCTTGCAGTAAATGGCGCTGAAAATTGCAAAATGTGAGCCCTGCAGCTGTGCATGCCGCATGTCTATATGTTAATATTATAAAACATATAAGCGATTTCGGGATCTCGAAAATTCGGCACTACCAAGCTTTTTATAATATAAATATAATTTTAAAATAATAAATATTTCGGGAGCCCGAAATTAAATTTTGCAAATCCTGAAATTTGAAATGTTCATAATTGTCTAAATTGGAATATTGGCAAAATGAGTTCTGAAGTATTTCGGGATCCCGAAATTAAGTTTTGCAAATCCTGAAAATTTTAAACGTTTAAAGTTGAATACCAGCTCAATCAATCCCGAAAATTTCGGGATACCGAAAATGAATTTGGCAATACCTGAAATTTTGAACATATCAAAGTGGTCTATATATGAACAACAGCAGTGTGCATGTGGGTATACATATGAGACAAGTGATCATGACACTTAGATGGAAGTGTATGAAGTTCAAGGAAAATAAAGTTGTAAGTAAATGTATATTCTCATATATGTATGTATGTGTGTTATATTGTTAAATATAATGCATTTCTTTGTAGATACATACATATGCATATGAGAGGTAAACATCTTCAACAAATTACAAATTTACTTTCATCGAAGTTTAAGAATATACTTTATTTATTAAACATATTATTGTAGTATGTATCTAAGCTCTGGACGATAATGCAGGAACATATGACAGTTATGTATGTATTGTCGAAGTGTGTACGGAGGCAGCTGATATCAAGCGTACATTGCCAAAAGCTTTACAATTTAAGGTGACAAGTTTAAATATGGCGAGTTTCCCAATTCAAATGCTTCCCAAACCGAACCGTTGTCACACAAAATAATTAAATTTTTCTAACTGTGCGTCTTACGCTTAAAGCTTTAAACCGTATCAATCAAGATATTAAACTATGGACTTGACTTCGTTAACTTTTAGATGAAGTGTCATTCGAGCCAATGACCTGCTTCCTTCATGGCCTCCAACTTTTGGACACGACCTTAGCTTTCGAAAAGGGACAATAGGTAGGATTAGCTTTTTATAGTTTTCTGTTACATCCCTCGGCTTGTGGTTGCGATGATGGATTTGTGAGAGCAAGGTTTAAGCACTTGGAGCTCACACTTTCAGACATCCCGCTGAGCTGGTGGGAATATAAAAATAAATACCTAAGCTGGTTTGTATTGGCTTCAATGCACCTTGTTTACTTATAAGTTATGATTACAGTGGTTCTATTTTATGGCTTTCAAAGGACTGTATGTAGTAGTACACGTGTGATGCCCATCTTGAGGCTCAGAAATTTATATTAAATGAAAAGATATACAAAGTTACCGTATCTTCAAAACTACTTTACTCGTAACTTCTGTCTTTATAACTTCTGTGTAGAAGTATTGTATAATAAAATATTTTCTGTTATGGGATGAGTGCAGTATTTTTATAAAATCCTAATTAAAGCAAACTCATCCAACACTTATTGGACAACATAACTAAATGCACTGTAACCTTAATTAACATATTTCAACTATAACCTAACCCAACTTACTTCTGTAACCAACTACAGATATAATAGATTCTGTAAATCGTATCTTTTGTCACATTAGAAGTTTGTTTTAATAATTTAAATTGTTCGACGCAGAAAATGAAAAGTGAAAACAAAAATCACGCAACAATAGGACAACTATAAAACTATTAGGTTAACTGCTCATCAGTCATTCATCTGCAGAACCGTGCCCCATACATACATAAGTAGTTGCGGGCAATGTTGCACGAGCCTGCAGTTGTCGTCAGCGCTGACAGTTTGTGATAACATGGAAAAGTTGCGTTTTGTATTCGGTGTATTTGATCGCTTTGTTTCCCACAAAATAACGTCAAAATTAAATTTAACAACTTTGAGTGGTTAAAAAAGTAGTGAAGGCAAAATGAGGAAGATGACGAATGCATGAAACGAAGTCATGAATAGCGTGGGAGATAAAATCACAAACTGCAATTGTAAATATTACTGTTGAGCGACAAAAAGTTTGGCAGCTTTTCAAGTGCTGCTTTTGAATTCGAAATTACTCAACTATCCACAAAACGGAACGGAGCAAAAGAGACAAGAAATAGCATTGCTCCACTGTCAATTGCGATGCGACTTTCCTTGCGGCACAACGGATGGCAAAATCCGAAATCTTTGCTAGGGCAAACACAGATTGTCATTATGCCACAAATTGGAACACAAATTGCCTGCAACAAAGCGCAAAACTAGAAAACTTGTAATTTATTTTTTCTGAAAAAGAGGTGACGAAATAATAAAAGAGGGGGTTTGCAACGAAAGTGGTGACAGTGAATGCAACGGAAATATAATTTAGTTTGAATTAATTTATGTTTTTTAGGGTAGTTAGAAATTTAACATTAGTTGGCAGAGGTGTTTAGGAGGATAGCGCCCTGCCTTCAATTGTCTACCGTTGCATACAATTGGGTGCATGCATTATATAATTTATGCTTTAGCAAAGACACCAACCCTAACAAAGTTGAGAAGAGGTCGCAAAATGAATGCTTGACAAGGTAAGCGAGGAATCTAGTAGATTCACCAAACGCATTATTACTGGTGACGAGACGTAGGTTTATGAATATGACTTCAAAACTGTTTAATAATCTCGCGAATTGCGTTACAAAAATGAGAACCGAAAAAACCTCGTAGATCACCATGGAATCGTTTCATAGCGTCAAATTGTCAATAGGGAATACTAACGGCTATTGTTAGGCATAATCGTAAAGAAATTCTTCACAAATTACTTTTGTGGGTAGAAAATTCATTAAAATCTCACCATCATAAGGCACTTTCACATTCTAGCGTGATTGTGACTAACGTTTTGGCCAAACACGAAACGAAAATTATGGCTCAGGCACCGTATTGGTCAGATTTGGCACTTTGTAACTTATTTCTGTGTTCGAAAATGAAAGGAACGCTCTAGGAAATGTACCATGAGTACATTGGGGCCATTAAAAGTCCTAGCCGAGACTTATAACGAGGGTGTGGAAATTGGATTGAACGTTAGCATGCTTGTAGGAGCATATTTTGGAGGCGATAATAAAAATTGTTATTAAATTAAATTACGTAAAAATGTTGTTTTGTCGGTCCGGTTCAAATTTGATCATATGTATTATAATGAGCGTAGTATTCTTCGATTGAAATCTGTTAAATTTTTCACAGTGTTGTCTAAACTTTCATATTTGGAGGTGAAATTAAACATTATTAAATCGAAAGAGCCAAAACATTTATTAGGGAAGACTCTGATTAAACTAACAGCTATAAAAAAAAAATTGTGTTAGTATTTATATAAATTTCAATCTTTCTGGTATTAAATTTAGAAGTGATTTTACAATTCACTAAACGATCATTTAAATTTTTTACGGTTTCTATTACCATTTGATGTACGAAAGCCGTTTTTTAAATAATAGTCAATGTTTGCTATTTCTTACTGAATCCCAAAAGAGTGTTGCAGTCTTCCGTCTTAACTCAACGATCGGCAGGCCAATTGTAAAATAATTCACGTATTATACAGGCATTTATAACGCCCGGTTTGGGTGCACAGCCAACGCAGAGTGGCTTGGCGGAAGATTGGATCGAACAGAAACTTTGCAGTATTCTCAACTGTTACAAAAGAGAAAGTACTGAAGCAACTTTTTTCAAATCTACCCTACCTTGTACTCACATTTGCCATGACAGTAATCAAATGTGTTTATCATTACTTTTACATACTCTCGATCTACTTTGAATTTGCTTTCGAAGCGTTTGCGTACAGCAGACATATCCAATTTGTCAAAGCGTGTTCCCGTTATGGCATGATCAACCTCGACCATTGCCTCCTCATCGGGTTTGATTTATTTGAAGCCCATCTCCTTGGCACATGTGTCAAAGACCTCCTGATAGCCATCAGGATGCTTGCAGCAATAGTATATGCGAATCTCCCTTATCGTCCCGGGATTGTCGCAATCGAATTTAAGCGAGTTACCAAACTGTGTTCAATTTGCGGTTGCAGGATAGTGATTTTTAGTGAAATTTTATTTTACAAATTGCAAAATAAAATGAAATGTTAGCTTCAATACCAAACCGAAGGACAATATAATCAAAGTCAAATTCTTTATGGCGCAGCTCAGTGGAAAGTCTGATGTCACAATAAATGTTGCCTTCCTTAATTGGCGCAGTTTCGTGAAATTGTTTCATTTTTATAGTGAGCAGTATCCATTTGTTAGCGTTAAACAATGCTAAATCTAGCGAAACTATCTTTATCAAATGAAAGACCAAAGTTTGGTATAAATTTTCCGAAAGCAGTACTTTAAATCTTCCCTTTTATCTACCATAAATAAAGAATCATATCATATGTATTTTGTTACTTCTCTCACGGTAGGGTAATAGTATAGCCGACGGGATAAGTGAAGCTATGCTGAAAGGACTTTCCTGAAATTAAGTAGGAAGCAGAACTAAATTAAAACCTTTTTTGTCCGAACTTATTCTCCGTTTATGATTGCGGTGACAAATTGGTCGCTTCCGACTCCAGCTGACAGAGCTAGTTTTATGACAGGAAACCCTTAGAGGTTTGACATTGCTTACCTCGGCTCGATATTGCTCATATCTAGGGCACAATCACATTCAACTTAGACATACTAGATCTTAGAATCATTGTTACATAAGGTCTGGTAAAATAAATCCATTATTTTTGGATTCAATTCAAGGTTTTATTTGGCAAAGTTAAAATTATCTGGTTTAAGTCAAATATGCATCATTATGTTCGATCACTTGTTGCCATTTTAAATGTTTGTGGTTTTTTAATGCCACTCTCATAGATACCCTTGTCTCTATTAGCAAACAACTGGGACAGTCGATTTTCACATACTTCTTCAATTCACGGGATTTTAACAGGAACAGATAGTAGCTACTTGGTGACAGGTCTGGACTAAAAGGTGGATCTAAGCTCGCGGAGCTTCTGGCAAGTCACTCAGTGTGGCCTAGAGTTTTTGTAATGAAACACAATTCCTTCCAATTGGCTAAAGCTGGCCACTTCTAAGCCATTGCTTACTATAGACGGTCCAACTGTAGACAGTACAGGACGAATTCAATTCGCACGAAATGGATCCATTTTTTTGTGATGCTTGATAACGACCACGATCGTTTTCGCGTGACGTTCACAAAAGTGATAACTAGTAATCCTCCGCTGCAGAAATGGATCCATTTTGTTGCGATTAAGCTTTATCTCATATGGTACCTAAACATTAAGCTTCTTTATGTATCCAGCCTTTTTTAAATGATTCTAAAAGGTTGTTTGTGCTAAGTTTATACTATTTGGCAATCGAAAGAGTGCTTACATAACGACGATTTACATTACTTTTTCGATAAATTTGACAATTGGACTTCAAGAGCGTAGAGCCTTTACTTGAAAATTACTTGAAGGGAATCCACGGAACTTTACGAGTTAATGGCTATTAAAATACTTGGAATATAAATACTATACACATTTTCAGCCGCCTGGCATGCGTTTTCAGCTTTATCGAAGAAAAAATGTAAAATATAACATCTTTTATCTTTACTAGTATCTATCTTTAATTAAGAGACACTATAAAATGGCCACATATGAGGGGTTGTATATAACCCTCTCCAATTCGTTTGAGATTGTAATTTGACTGAAAGCGGTTTCTTGTATGTAACTGAAGATAAGAGCATTTAATTTTTGTACTTAGAATATAAGTAGAGTTTGAGTTTTTAAATAGAAATAATACTAGTTAAGTTCTTCACTATACAATCAAAAAACCTAAATTTACATACATATATGTGGTAGGTATATATGATTAAAAAAAATTATTGTAATAATTCAATTAAAAATACAATGCGGCATACAAATTTATATATATATATATGCTCATATAAAGGCGAATATCCTTGTTTTTTTGTTGTTGTTGATGTTATGACAATTTGTAGCTACAGCATATACCACGTACGATGACCGCTTTGGTAGGCTTTAGCGACAATCTTACTTGAAACAGATGTATACATAAGCCTATAAATGGTTTGCTCTATAAATATATATATTTGCTTACATACTTGTATATACGCATAATGCCCGCTTTAACTATGAGGTGCAGGACTCCAACGTTTTTCTGCTTTACAAATGGCGCGACAAACAATATGATTCAAACACATGCCACCTTAACTGTGTTTATTGAAACGTATGTAGTGTCGGTCTACACGGCGTACAAGCAATGTGTTATGCATTGACAAAGGACACAGTGCCTTCACAGCACACGCGGCATTCCGCTGTTGTCGGCTTGGAGTACTGTCGCGAAAGTGTTAGCGGTGGCATGATAGCATACATACAAATAAACCGAACATACAGGCACATATATATAAATACACATCTGGTGAAGTATAGTCATTGTGGGTACAATCGCACCAAAGTAGGAAATGCCGTTTGTCCTCATATATTTTATATATAACTGAATATTTTACGCAAAAATTTATGTTTGTATAAACATATATAATCTCATACACCATGAAGTAGCGCAGTTCGCTTTTCAACTACACACACACACATACATACAAACATACATACGTGGGCAAATATATTATTTTGCGTGTTAACTGTGGCTAAATGTGCGTGCTTGAGCCGTTGGCCATTCATATTTGTAGGATTGTCTGTGATTGCTTGGCGGTGTGTTGAAATAATTTACAATATTGTGATAAATTTTACTTAATTAACCGCACAGCTCGAAATAAGCTCATTTGCTTGTCGAATGAGTGCCAAGCGACCAACCTAACCCAACCCAGAATTGGCCTGCGGAAAAAAATGGTGTGTTGAATATTTTGTAAAATGAAGCGTGAGCAACACCTTCCTTTATTGAGGTAAGGCAATATATCGAAAATATATATGTACGTGGATGGTATGCGTGTACAAAATATTTACTAAATTGAATTTATAAATATTTCTATGAGTCTTTGCGTTTGAGTTTATAGGAGGAGCTTATCGAAAGCAGCTCAGAATTTTGCTTGTGAAGAGAAGGAGAGATTATATGTTAAATACCGAACAGGTATTCGTTTTATTAATAGACGAAAACGAATATTAAAAGAAGGCTTACGTTAAAATAATTAGAACTTTTGTAAGAAAGGAGTTATGATATTTTTATTAAAAACAAAAAAAAAACTTAAATAATATTAATAAACAAATTTAAAGTTAGGATTATCAGTGGACTTTATATTTTCATTCAAAACTAATTGCATTGCTTTTTGGACCGAAACTTGAGTGAAAAATAATATTTTGTGTAAATGATATAGCCGAGCATGCTTATATCAGTTTTTTGAAGATATTAAGTAAACTAAAAGATTTATCTTACAAATCCTTTTAAATAAACATTAAATATGAAGACCTTATGGATACCAAAATGGCATTGTTCGAGCAATTGTGATTTATAGTAATAACATGGTCAATTCAGAGAGGAAACTCGGATGTAAATTGAAAGCTACTGTCCTGGTGCGTTTTTTTCAGTTTTTGAAGCGTGAACCACAATTTTTTTTCACTGAAATATGTCGAACTTTATGCCTAAAAAAGTTTTTTGTGCGGAATTCTTATTCATTACTTTAATATGAAGAATAGTTCAGACAAAAGTCATCGTATTTGGTTGGAATTTTATTGTGAAAGTGCTTCAGATGAGCGAACTTGCCTAAAGTGCTTTGCGCTTTTTTAAGCTGATGGTTTTGGTTTCGAAAACGAAGAACAATCTGGGCGGTTAAAACAGACTGAAGACGAAGAACTGGAGGCATGACTCGATGAAGATTGCTACCAAACACAAAAAGAGATCGCTGAATCTTTGGCAGTCAGTCAACCAGCTATTTTAAAAAGTAACGAAATTCGGAGCCATATGCATTAGAGCCAAGAGACGTTGAAATAAGATTTTGTCTCATGTAAGAAATGCTGCTTGAACGTCATGAAAATAAATTGTTTTTACATCGGATTGTGACTGGCGATGATAAACTTACCAATTCAATTACGACAATCCTAAACGCAAAAAATCATATATGAATGATCTGAATCTAGGCCAAAACCATCAATTCGGAACGATACCGACAACAACTCATCAAATTGAAGGGAGCGATTGCCATAAAATGTCCACAATTTGCGACGAGATAGCGGAAATAATTTTCCAACGTGACAAAGCTCGGCCTCGTGGCGCAAGGTCAGTTAAAAAGTATTTGGAAAACAGCGGCTGAGAAGTTTTGCCTCACGCGCTTCATAGCCCAAACCTTGTTTCTCTTGAATACCATTTGTTTCGGTCGATGCAGAACGCTCTTACGCGCAGTTCTTTTTGGATGTAATCCAAAAATTACAATGTTATAGGGCAATACTCTTAAAAATACTATTGTACCTGTTTTCTTAAATAAGCGTTAAAATTTAAAAAAGAAATCGCAAGAATATAGTCACAGACTAAATTAATATGAATATTTTTGGTAGATATTTATTTGAAAGAAAATAATTTCTGGAGCACACATTATTAATTTTTTCTCGGGAATATTTTCTATTACACCAACAATAATATGAAGTGAAACTTTTGTTTTGCTTTGTTAGAATCACGTCAGTGATGTTCCAAATATTGTACTTTATAATACAATAGAATACTTGACGAGGAAAATTATTCGTGACTTTTTCAATTTCAATGTTCAGAATTATAGGAGATGCTAAGTCATACAGCGTACCATCACTTTATGCCTGTAAATAAGACAACTAGATCCAGTTATTTAAGTAACTTATAGCGTTTTCTTTACTCGATGAAAATGTGACCTTATTATTTCATTTCCATATTTTATGTGACAAAAGAGCAAAAAATAAATGCCAACCAACTCTTTCGCAATATCCATTATTAAGTTAAACAAAATTGACCGATTCATTATAAATAGCAGAAGAACTTGATTTAAGAAAAATAATTGACAAAAAACATTGCCTGGGCCACTCTCACTTTTGAGTTGTAATATATTGCACTTTGCTTTTTTTTAGAAGGTAACAATCTAAGAAAAGAACACACAACTTTGCAGTCCATGCAGAATAAATTGCAACATTTTTGTGAGAAAATAAAACGCTATTAGACTCTTGGATCGTTATTGGCGAAGTAAGGGTCACTATGCTTGAAAGAGTTAATTGAAACGTCAAGCTGAACTTCGTAAAACGATGTCTCGATGTCCATGTTAACAAAATTCTGTTCACATACTAAATACCTTAAAATGTGCGAGTTAATTATAATAAATCCATAATAAAAGATTGATACCACTAAAGGCGCATCCTTTATGTACCATGATGAAGAACACACCATATGAAATCCTCTTAAAACACTAGAAGTATTCTATGTGCCACAAAGCTGCGTGATATATAAAATGCAAAAGCAAAAGCAAATTAATATATTGCTGAATTTTTATAATCCAGTCAAACCATATGGTTAATTGAAAAAAAGCAGGAGTAAATTTTTGTTGAATAACTAAGGGAACACCATGGAATCTTTTGCTCATTAGTATGAATTCACGATATTTGAAAAGCTTTGAAAGAGTTCAAAAATAAAGAATCCCCTTCCATACATCAATCTTTCGCTACGGAAATACCTTTTATACATTTATAATATTTTCACTAAATTCCGCTTTGAATTTCAACACAAATACCACCCCTGCAGCGCCAACCATCCATTATGCTATCGGCTTCAATTTTTCAACACTGATCGCATTTATTTGCTTATAAATTATTTTTCTATTCATTAGAGTTCAATTTGGGCATTTTGTTTGGAAAAGTTAACTCAAACGCAGAGTAACACACATACAAACACTCACTCTCGCATAGTTACTTGTGAGCCTATAAATATAACCGGTTATAGTATGTATGTATGTGTGCATCTTTTATTCCTCTGGGTAGTTCATCGACATTTATCTTGCCATCCCCCGTTAACTGTATCTTACTGCTGCACTACTACACACCTACATACATATAATAACTACAACCATCTCTCGGGACTTTCGATAAATGAGCAACACACATTTTGCGGTATTTTTCAACTTTTTGTTTTATCTCGCACTACCCCACCTACTCGCCTCTTTTATCTCCTGTCACATGCAATGCTGTCAGTGCTTGATGTTGTTGCTGGTAGCAAGCTGCTGGCTGCAGGCAGTTGACAAATTGTATGAAATTTTTTAACATTGATTATTTTCGATATCTTTCTGCGCCCTTAAGCCTAGTACGGATATTATCAGCTACAGTGGTCGTAGAATAATATTAAAAGTGAGATTATTTCATCAATTGAATTAAAAGATTTTAGAAATTTTTTTCTCTTAGAGTTAGCAATAGGTTCCCCTAATCTTAAGACTCAACATCTGATATCATTTCTTCAGTGAAAACATAACGGAAGTTTGTATTCAGCTTTTTATGGCTCTCCAGTACCTTTTGAGCTCTTCAGAAACTCTCTCAGCAAATGTTAGTGGCGAAAGAATTAGCTGACGCCTGCTAAATGTTTCAATCCCATAAGAATAGATCATTAATATGGGAATTATAAACTACCCAAACCATATGAAATGATGCTAAGATAACAGCTTTCTTTGGTATAAAAACTCAAATCCTTCCTGTTACTTAGATTTATCTTACCTAAAAAAAAGATTTTTAAAAATGATTTCGGACAAGAATAAATCTCAGTCGAGAGGCCTAATTTTCGACCACTTCCAAGGTGTTAATTGTTTCAGGCTTATTTACTGACCGAGCCAACAGAAGTCTCTGTTAGGAACACTTTTTTATTTGACAGGGTATCTTCACGAAATTTAGCATAACTTATTATCCACAAGACAATTTTTGGAGTATTTTTCAAGGCAACGCTGTAATCTTGGAACAAATTAAAAAAATTGCTGTAATGAGGCATTCTTTCAGTTTTGATGTATGAGACCCAAAATAGAATTATCTATTTTCTAGATAACGAGGAATCAGAATTTTTTTTACTTACTTCTTAAGATCCACAAATAATACAAGTTTATTTAGTTTAAATAATTAAATTTTTACAGAATTTTTTTGAATGACTAGATTCAGTTTCTATTAGTATAGTATTATATAGTGTATTCCATATTTATTTTATTATTAGGACTCCCTTTATCATTTTTCTGCAATCGCAATTTTTGAAATCATAATAAAATTTAAGTGCTATTACGTTGCTAAGTAAACCGACACACTGTGCAGTAAAGTACTAAATTTGCTCTTCAAAAACCTAAAAACCCAAAAGCATATTATAGTTTTAGGCGCATTGTGACGTTGCTTTTGCCACAAAATCTATTTTAGTGAAACACTTTGGGGTCCACAAGGAATTGCACACAAAATCGCTTTGGTTCGAACAATCACACCATTGAAAGCATACATACGCTTTATAACTGTATATACACATACATAGGTATATATTGAAAGTGAAAAGTAGAACAAAAACAAAATAAATATGACATTTCCATTGCTAGCAAAGAATAAATTACGAACAACGCCGAAGTGTTGAAGCAGCCGAAACGGTGTGACGAATTTTTGAGAAATGATTTTATTAGCGTGATTTTTATTTGGCCATAATTCATTTGTGGCAGGCATTGTTTGATAATATGCCATAAAAACATGCATATATATCTACTATATACTATATACATACACAGCTAATTCTTTTTTCTACGTGTATTTCCTTCTCCACCAATTATTTATTGTCTATTTTATGTTGTTTGCTCTATTTTTTCGAAATTTGCGCTGAAAAATTACGAAAATATGCAGATGCGATAACGGTATTTTTTCTGTTTCCATTTCAGCGTCTTATCACTCCCTACGCTGCGCTTCATTAATCTGTAATTGATGAAGTGATTCTTATTCGCAGCTTTATCGGCAGTTACTCGAAGAATTTGTGCTATCGACGCCGGAATTAATGTGTTTGCATTGAGAAGCGTACAAAATGACTGAAGACTCGGTGGGTTTAGCTAAGAATTTTAATGTGACCGTCAAATTGGAGCTTAAAATATTATAGGAAATCACTTGAGAATTGTTTGTGTTGTGTCACGACTGAATGGAAGCTGATGATTGAGTCTAAATCTTCTGCTACGTTTAACTTATAAGTATTTCCAGATTTTAGCAATAGATAAACCGTAGTGTGCAGGGATTTTTGGATCCGGTAACTGGCGGATAGTATTAAGACGCATGTGAAAGATACGCCCTATCTCTATCTCTAATGGTGGTCTACACTCTTTCTAAGTAGATTTGTATTATATATGTGCAAACTTGCCAGGAGCTGACAAAAAAAATATATATTTTCACGTATTTAATTACAAATCCATTTTGTCGACTTCAAAATAGGTTCCTGAGCTAATACAGGAATGCCAACGTATAATCCAATTTTCAATAAACATGTTATAAGCCTCGGCTAGGGTGGCCTTCAGTGCCTTCAGTGAACTGTGTTTTTTTTTTGGGTTTCTGTTCATTTTTACAGCGCCATTCGCTTTATTATTGGACAGTTCCGACGTTCCGAGTCTCGTTACCAATAATGAGGTGTTTGATGAATGAAGTGAAATCTGTTACGTTGTCAAACATCTCTTTTGGAACCTCTACTCGTCGACTCAGTGGCTGCTATCTTTAGGTTAGGCTTTTAGGGAACTCTCGGTTGAAAAAGCTGCCTTCCTGTTATTCGTACTCAATGGTTATGTTAACCACAATTTAGTTCCATACTTTCACTCACAGAAGAAGGTTGAGTGTGAAGACATTTGTTGAACTCGCTTTGGTACCGGCACAAGTCTTTTTTTTATCCAATGTTGGTTCGTTCTCGAGTGCTTGAAAATAAACCGAAACTACACTCTAGAGGATGCCACTCGTGCACGAATAGCTTAAAGATCATTATACTGTAGGTTAATAGAACCATAGTGGTGACTTACTTCGATTGGTTAATACGTTAGCCTAATTCAATGATACCGAGAAATGAGTTAAAACATGAACAACAGAGTAAAAAAATTTCCAGTAGTACAAACATTGATAGGAATAATAGGTTAAAGCACCCATTAAAATGTCAGCATAGCGTTTATGGCTTCTTGGTTTTCTGCTAAAGATTTTGGCAACAGTTTTAATAAGAGCCAGGCCTCAGAAATTGGCTTCTACCGATGTTTAGTTGACTAATCTTTTTTTAATTTAATGGTGTGGTTTGAATCGATATGAAGATCTGACAAAATCTCAAAAATATTGAGGCAATTTAGCTTTAGTCGGTCATAGTTTTTATGGGGCTTTACCTGGTATTTTTATATGGAATAGACATTGCTTGTTAGAGAGGGATTTCAAGACTGTCGTGGTTTAACAGATCATCACAGGACCCCTTTTACATTCACACTTGGTTTACTAAGGCTCATGGACTAAAGATAATGCCTTTCGGAGAGGTGAATCTTACCTAATTGTCAATAAAGTGAAGACTATATTTATATTATTATATAATATATTTATAGAAATACTCCAGATAACAACTTATCCGCGCGCAACATGTAAAACAGGGCGTATCCTGACTTCAGATATACCCAGATATGTATTTACTAATATTTATTTGTATGTATCGGACTGATTAATTTCACATATGCAATGCTCGTTGCCACCTGTGTAAAACCTAAAGCCGTTCAATATCAGAAGCTTATTAGGCACATATGTGTATGGATGTCACGGTTACTAAGCAACTTGGGAAATAAAGAAAATGCAATTGATGCTTGTGGCCGTCACATGTGGCAGATAATACTCGTAAAAGTATGTAAGAACTTGTTAGGATACACTACAAGTAAGTGTATATGTATATTTAAAGGTATAAAATATGTGGGGATATGTATGTAAATATGTATTTTGTGCAAAAAATTCACTTAGGCAAAAAACATATGTATGCCCCAGGATTAATTTTCAAAGCCTCCGGCTCATTGTAAATAGAAAAAATGCGCATACGGTATACACGTCTAATGTTCTCCAGAAGGCATTCACACGGTTCAGCTGACAAATCGTGTACTTGATAGTATTCCCAAAATATTTGTTTGCTTGGTTTGGATATCCATAGAAATATGTTATGTATTATATGATTGCATAAGTTTCCATGTTCGAGCCTATTTAAACACTCGCTCGCCAACTTGGTGAGCACTTTGTCTGCTTGCAACATGAGAGCAAATGTCTTGTCAGCTGCTTGCCAGTCTAATCTCCGTTGAGTGTTGCAAACAAAAATTGTCAATTGCCTTCTTACATCTTGGTGATTGCAAATTGTAGAAGTTGGTTGAAATTTTGTTTAGTTTGAAAATTGTTCGTTATTATGTATATTATGTAGCTAGTATGTGAAATTATGAGTACACGAATGCAGACGAAATCAGTAACATATCATAAGTAGAGTATGGTTTTGTAATATCAATTTAATATATATGTATATATACTGAATCATACAAAATTAGTTAAGGGGCACGCCTAGTATGTCAACCTAAAAAATACGATTTTTGGAAATTGAATAAAAAAGAATACTGTATTAAATTATTTTAAAATTTTGAGAGCTTATAAATATTTTAAGAATAAACAGTAATTAAAATTTGTGGTGTTTAAAAAAATGTGTAATTTTACGCAAAAATTTAGCATGCCTATCCAGCTTGATCAGATTAAAAATACTGAAAGCTAATTCTTTGGATTACTATATACAGAACATGCATAAATGCTATTTCGAAAAAAAAATTTTTTAAAAAAATAAACTTATGGGGTAATTGAACTGACAGAGCCATAACTCCAAATCTATTTGAGATGTCGATTTAAAATCGATTTATTTTAATATGTTATTTTTAAAATATCGATTATTTTGGATAGAATTATCGAAAAAGGGTCGTATTAAACCGCTGGAACAGGTCCAACGGACCTGCTTGCTGGGGATTACGGACGCCATGAAAACTACTTCAACAAAAAAGGTTATACTCGACCTCCGACCAATACATATCAAACTTGATCTGGTGAATGAACTCGGGTTAAGCTGGCAATGCGATTGAGAAAAGGAGACCCACGAGGAATTAAATACATAATTTTCATTTCCCAGTAGAGAAGATTGAACCAATGGTGCTGCAATCGACATTTCCAACGGCGATATTTACATATTCAAACTAAATGACTACAACTCAATCTTTCAGGTCAGCGGAGGCCAGGAAATTGTGGGCATAACAGAAGGGGCCAAATGGGGTTTTGCCCTAATAAACAAGTCCATGAGCATCCTAGTGGATGGCCAAGCGCCAATTAAGGCCATACATAAACGCTAATACTAAGTCTTAGTGCAGTAGGTTTTGCAAGCAGGCAACAGCTAGACTTCTAGTAGGTATTTCGGTTAATTTCATCTGCGTATCCGGTCATATAGGAATAGAAGGAAAGTAAAAGGCGGACGAGTTGATCCGCTTGGCAGCAGCTGGAGATACAAATCCCCTAAGCTGTCTCAGGCCATTTAGCGCCTTCAATGGTTGTTTGAAGCAATGGACTTTAGAGGAACATCTCAGGTCTTTGAACACAAGCAACGTAGGGCATTGATGTCATCACAGGGTACCTACCCTTAAGATCCCATCTTCAGAAAATGGAAAAAGTGAACTCGGCGGAATGCAGAGCATGTGCGCAGGATGGTGAGAGGTTGGAATATTATCAATGCAAATGCCAGCCTTCAAGCATAGAAAAAGTACTAAAAATCCTACAACATATGGTATACAAGAAACTTGAAAAACTCCAGCTGTGCCTATGTATCAAAATTATACTTACAGTTTTTTAACCAGTTGCAATAAAATACTATATGTTTGCCTACTTATTCTCATATATAGATACCGCTTGCTGGATTGCCAACTCTGTTATGTAAATTTGTATAAATATTTATGTATGTAGCACTCATGTGCACTGTGTTGCATGATAAAAATAAGAAGGTTAAATAAGGAAGTAAGAAGTGAATTTATACTCAAGATAAATCTACACATATATACATACATACACGATATGCAAGCCTTCATATTATCTTTTCACCAGCAAAAGAGTTGAAATTATAACTTCGGTGTACTTTGTTGTTGTGTATTTATGTACACTGTCACAAACGGCCATTATTTACACATTTATTTCATAATTATGTGTTTACTTGTAGATATGTAAGTTCAAATACTTTCACAGCAAATTTATCCTGTTGAATTTACACTTTACTCAAGTACTTATGCATTTAAGTATATACATAAGTAAATATTTGGTAATACAAATAATACACGAGCACGAGCAAGTCTTCAGTGTTTGTATTCATTTGCTCGGAACAGTGCAAATAATGATTAAAAGTTGCAAGTGAAGATATTTCTATATGTATATAATACATATCTATGTACAAATGTACACACACATATGGGCAAACATTCGAAGTCTGCAAGTAAGTATGTTATTAGCGGAGTTTAGAGCTAATTAGACTGTAAATAGTGTAGATTGAAGCATATAGACATTTTAAGGGAACATAATAATTATTTCGCATCAGCATGGAAAATATATAGTAAATATCTTGATAGTTTTTGTGGATGAAATTATTATTTCTAAAGTTTCGAAAAAATACCTATGTATATACGGTTGTCGCTATATATCGGAATTTGGCAACTTTGGTGTTGCAATCTGGCAACTCACAACTTTAACGTGAATTTCGACATGTTTGATGATATACATACTCAGAACGTTTTAACATACGAGCGCCATTTGTGTTGCTTACAGTAAATAAAAATATTCATCTTGGCCAAAAAATGGAAATAAATCGCGAACATTTTCGAACGAATGATTTTTTGCAACTTTCCACGTGGATTAACTCAGCAACAGTGCATCGTTGAACTTTGTTAAATTTTTGCGCTTAAGCTCCAACAAGGAGCATTGTTTATCGATGGTATGGTGAAAACAATTGAAGTCGTAGGTCACTCCAAATGAAATTTCGTGAAGCTTCTCCAAAATCCGTTGTTGTTCTGGATACTATTGATTACCATGTGACCTAATGTGAGATTGAGAAAACTAAAGACATTCGTGGGACCAGCTAACATTAAATATTGCATGAATATTCGATTGTAAAAATAGTTGTTTGCGTTAGATCCCACACAACTTGGCAATCGGTCATAAAAAAGGCTCGTGTCGAAGACGGTTCTTATTGCATTTGAAAGTTTCAAATTCTGTCATTGTTTTCATTACATTCATTTGTGGGGTCGATTTTCTTTATTTCAGTTTATGGCTTCTTAAATCATGATGAATTAAGATGGAAGGCACACTCGATTTTAGGCAACATAATTTCGTCTGAGCAGGTAAAAGTATAAAACGGGTTCAAAAGAAGTCTTACAGTGAGGAAAATTTTCATTACTGTTGCAATACTTGATAATTTGATGTGTGACTCTTTGCTCTCTGTAAAACTACTTGCTACTAGTTTCTCTATATATTTTATATTTATACACTAATCCTTATCTTATCGCATAATAAAATTGCCGAGAGTTGTTAATGAAAAGGTCATTAACTGGCTACATAAAAAACGAAAATTACCGTTAACCTTAAATGTCCCAGAGGATAATGTATTTTAGCATTTTCATTCACGCATGTCAAACACGCTGCCTAAATTCTTCTAAATTGTTTGTTTTAATTATTACTTTTCACGTTATTGTTGTTGTTTTAGTTAACTACGCTTACTCGCAATTTCCATATCAAATGAATATAAACGAAGAACAGAGTGTAAATTTAATAGAGAAAAGTACATGAAGTAATTTCAGATAAGGTGAACAACATGCCACAGGCAACAACAACAGCAACAAATGTAGTGGCTGGCAAATAGTTGTAAGTATAAAAACAAAAATAATGGCTTTAGTGAAAACAATGCCGACAACGATGAAATAAATGAAAACATGAATGTGGCAAATATGTTGCAACAACGCCAACAATTTGCGCGTGAACAGGCGCAGGTACTACCTTATACATAAGTGTGTGGGTATGTGCTAGGTATATGTGTATGCGTAATTGTAGGTATGCATATAATTAAAGTCACGCAAAATGGTGGCACGCAAGTTGTGGCAGGAAGTGGAAAAAATGTTGCAAGGATAAAGTTAAGAAATTGGAGCAACACGCCAAATTCTTTGTGGCATATGTGTGTGCGTCGAAAAATTCTACCATGTTAGGCAAATAAATATACATATGTATATTGTGAAAGAAGCTCAGCGCTCTTCTAGTTTGTAGCACATACAGGCATACACTCTGAGAGTTATTCACCAACGGCTTATCATAATTACCACCAGATTAACTTAAGTAAAAGCGTCTATTAATGGCGTCGATAAAGAGAATAGCTGTTGGACACACACATACAGTTTGTTTGTTGTTGATTTTAATGTTTTTGTTGCATTTTTTCTTGGTTTCAGTCGCCTGACATAAGCAAGTTGCCACTCGTGGCCAGCCATAGGCTATGAGTTTCTCATTTGCTCGCTAATAGGCAATATGGCATGCTCAGACACGCGGACGGACACGATGACTGATGAAATGTCGAAATGACTAATGAACGCGCTGAAATTTTTTAGATGTCATGGAAGTGTAGGCTTATGAAAATTATTAAGAAAATCTCTGTCCAGTTCGTGGCACATGTAGGGTGGGTCTGTATTCATTAATTTTTTTTATACCAACATATATTAAATTAGCGATGAAGTTTGTTATACTTAGAAGAAAATGTCGAGCACCCCATAAAAAACTTATCAGCATGGCGAGCTGAGTTGATTTAGTCATGTCCATCTGTATAGATGCGAACTCATCTCTCATCTTCTTAGATATCGATCTGAACATTTTTACAGGTTTTATTCTCCTCAAGAATCTGCTCATTTGTCGGAACCGCCGATATCGGACTATTATAGGATGTAGCTTATATACAAACTGATTATTTAAAATCATGACCTTGTAAAGAAAAGTTTTTTATTTGAAAGATTATTTTCACGAAATTGGCAAAGACTTGATTTCTTTTTATACTTTTGATGTTAAGAGAAATGAAACGGTGAAGGGTATTATAGCTTCGTTGTGGTAGAGGTTACTATTTTTTCTTGTTTTTTGAAGATGAGGGTTGTTCGATAAGTTTGCGAATTTCGGTTTTGTATATGATTTCTTCGAAAAGATGATCCCACCTGTTTCATAAAGCTTGGGTAATGCTTCAGCGTTGAGATAAATTAATGAAAACCTAGACCACCTTACTTTTTCAAGTGCTTGAATTCATTTTCAAAACCTTTTTGGCTCTATTTAAAGTGTGTCAATCAGTCGTTCTTAGGTGAACTTAATGAATTTGGTACCGCAATAGACTTAAAAGATGGCTCGAATTCTTGTATTTGTGGGTTTTTCTTCACGTCTCCATTTTTCCATGAAAAATTATATTTTAAATAACTAAAAACAACAAAAGTAATACTAATGTGATTTTTCAAACATCTTTCATAATTATTGTCACTGAAGAAATTTGTCGATAAAAGCTTAAAAATAAAAAAATATTTACTACAGAGTATACAAGTTTTGTTCACCTAACGGTTGTGTGTAAAACTAATCAAGATATATATAAGGTTATATAACTATGTCTTAGTAATCAGAACGACGGACGAGTTGATCTCTGAGTCCATCCGTCTGTGCAAGTGAAAACTTGAGTAAAACTTGAGATAGCGATATCCAAAACTTAGTGCTTATGTTGCTTGGTACTTTCGGGAGGTTTGTGATATAGTTGGGCGGAATCACATATCTCCCATATATCATAGTTTCGAATTCCATCTGATCCAATCACCTTACAGTATATAACTCAACACAGTTAGTGCCTTTTAAGGTATGCCATCTCACCACTAAAAATTGTCGAATACGAGCCATAACTTTTCAAGCTCCCAGATAGTGTGGACCTTAGTGCCTATGACTGAATTTTTAGTCTGTGAGATATGTTGTTGAACTTCTACACATAGGGTACTCTTGTGTCAAAAATAAGTTAAATCGATCAATTTATCAAAATTAAGTAAACGTCTACGCGCAAGGGCATGGTCTAAGAAAAATTCGCACATATATAGTCATTATATATAATTAATTCGGTGAAAGAGGTTAAGAAATTAGTTTTGTGCATTTTCGCACCACATTTCTGCGACAAAGGCTTGCGTGTGTTCACTTGAGCTCAGAAAAAGTCTAAATTGTTTTAATTAATGGCGGGACTTTGGCATGTTTGAGTGAGTTCTGCCTGCTCAAGCGAGTGCGAATTAAATGGATTAATATTAAACACTCGTTTGTGATTAAATTAATATGCGGTCGAGTGCCTGGTAGTAGTAAGAAGCACTTACAAAAGTTTGAAAGAAAAGCTTTGTAGGAAATATACTGAATTCTTCTCGGTTTTCTACGTCCATAATGCTTCAGTCTAACACTGTTGAGAAAACCTTGGTAAATCAGGAAATTATAGGAATTATATTTATCTTTATAAATTCAAACCGAATGTGGACTTCTCACAATAGATGCTGTAGAAAAGTAGCTGGATTCTATATTTGACCTTCTTTTTAAGACTTCCTTATAGCTGCAAAGTAGCCTTATTATTTCGATATTACGGATAATTATATTTACTTTAAATTTCTTACGATATATCGTTCCACGAATCCAAAATGCACTCTTTAAAGCAAGCAGCATTTAATTCTATATATTTTTTTTTGGTTCTGCAACAATCAAGTCATCCAATGTCATAATACCCATTATTTTATTGCAAAGCTAAATGGCAATATCACCCATTGTGGCCCTTAGTGCAACATGCTGCATGTATGTAACGCTATAGTTTTTTTTTTATTGTTGCTGTTGTTGTTTTTTGAGCCACCAGCCGGCAGCGTCATCATTTTGCATTAACCAGCTGAGCAAGAGTCAAAGGAAGGCAAATAAAAAGCAAAGTAAATGGCGGTGAGGGGAAAAGAAACAAAAATATATGAATGTACTTTATGAGAGTTCAAATGTGTGTGTGTGTGCGTGTGGAAACGTGACTTAATAAATATGTAGTAGATGCTATTGGTTTACAAATGTAAGCATATGCTGCAGGTATGTGTGTGTACATTTATACATTGAATAGGGTATATTAAGTTTACCACGAAGTTTGTAACATCCAGAAAGAAAATTTTAGAGCTATCGATCTGAAATTTTGCACACCAACTTTGCTACCCAAGAAGCTGTTAATTGGTCGAAACCATCGATATCGAATCACTATAGCTTATAGCTGCCATATAAACTGGCCGATCAAAATCAAGTTCTTGTATGAAGACCTTTTTTATTTGATTAGATATCTTCACGAAATTCAGCATGGCTTATTGTATAAGGCAGCGCTACAATCTACGAATATATTTTTTAGATCGGCCAACTATAGCATATAGCTGCCATACAAACTTATCTTTATATATCCTTTTATTTTATAAGAAATGCACATGTGAAGGGTATTATAACTTCGGTGCAGCCGAAGGTAACGGTTTTTCTTGAATTTCATGTATTTTTTCTCAAAAGCGATGTGATTTTAATAGTTGCTCCACCACACATATGTACATGATCGCTTTGCCTCTATACAGCACCTGCTGCGTTGCCATTGTAGCAATAACCACCTTGCCGCCTTGCTCTCAACAATTTAAAAACTAACATTGTTATTGTTTTTGTATTTTCCTACTTCAAACACCTTCGAATGCATGCGTTTGCAAGGAAATTTTATAAAAATATGCTTTTAATTTTTTGCAGCATTTCGCTCAAGTAACGCAATGGCTTGTAAGAACTCAAGCAGCGCGACCAGTAGGAACAGCGGGATCAACACCTAAGCGAATGTCATGGTGACAGTGCAATGTGTCGCCTGTGTGGCATGCCACTCGCCGTATGTATGTGTGTGTGTTCGTGTCGTGTAGCTTACAGTGCACTTAAAACGAATATTTATGCGCACTTTATGCACATAATTTTGCTCATTTCTTTTTCCGCATTTTCTTGCAACGCTAAATGTCGGCCAGAGAAAGCAGCGCCATCTAAGCACACACATGCAGACACACACTAACACCCTGTTAGCTTTGACTAACACATGTAAGCTAAGTCAGCAATGCCTTAAGTGCACATCTCATTCACATTCTGCTGTCCTTTGGCTCACAACTGTATTTGTATGCACATATGTTTGGGTCTGTGTATATAGAGCTTCCGATTTCAGTTTCGAGTTGAAATGAAAAAGTCACCGATTTTATGGTTTCCTTTGCTCGGAAATTGAAGTTGAAGCGTCGGAAATGCAGTTTTTGATTTTCATGTTCCGCTCCTTGAATGTTATGCCACACACGCTCGCACACAAACATGCAGGTATTCACACATATTTAGACGCATATGCAATTATATAAAACTTTTCCGTGTGCAAGCATTAAGTGGCTTGTTTGTGGGGCTTGAGATGAGAAGCGGTGGTTTGAGATGCTTGGTTGGCTGTATTAGCGGTGTATATGTTTGTGTGTCTATATATATATATATTAGGGTGGAGCGAAAAATATTTTTTTTGGGCTTATCGTGAGGAAAACATTTGCTCACTCACATAAAGTAAATTTCGAGTTAAAATTTTTATTTCGTAAAAATGTTTTGATAAGTGTTCTAGAAGCTGTGAAGAGTCTTCTTTCTGGACTAGTTATCAACTTAAAAAAAATCGTTTGTGGTCATTATTGGAGTTTTAAGAAAAAGTCTTAAACGACAACATGCTTTCCTTAAGCGCTAAAATAATTTTTTTTTCGCTCCACCCTAATATATATATATGGTTTCCTTTTCATAATTTTCTTAAAAAATGATGCATGTAATACTTTTGTGAAAACTTTTTTTATAATTTCCGAATTGTAAGGAATTAAAAGAGAAAGTGTGGATACTTTAAAACTTCTGTTCCTTAAAAAGTTAGCAATCTTGTCATTTATTGTTCTATATAAACTAAAATGTTATATTAAATTCCATAACATATAATTCTTTTTACGCACAAAATTATATTTAACTCTTATAGTCATTAGCCAAAAGTCTCTTCAGCCTCAATTGTTAGTAATTATTACGAATATTTGTTGAAGGTAAGCAATTTGTATGATTGAAATCAAATATTCATAGGTAGAAGTTTATACCTGACTATTCCTTTATTCATATTCAATTGACCAGAAGTTCAAGTGGTCTAAAAGTCAGTAAAACTCAGCAATCAGTAGAATGATAATACCTAAATAAATAAAAGTCAAAAGTTTTAGTTGAAATCATCTCAATAGTCTATATATGGATAGAAGTAAATGTATAAGCCAATTGACAAAACGAGCGTTTACAAACAGCAGAGAAACCTGGCTAACCAGTGGCAAAGCCGAATATCCATGACGCCAAGATAATGCACTGTATTTGGTGGGATCAGAAGCGTCAGAAGGGCGTACTTTATTATAAACTACTAAAACCAAATGAACCTATTAATAGGTTCCCCACTAATAACAACTCATTAAATTGTAGCGAGGGACTGCTGCTAGTCATTAGGTAATAATTCTTCATGATGACAACGCTCTACCTAAAGTTGCAAGACCGGTTAAAAATTATTTGGAAAACAGAGACAGAGAAGCTTTGCCTCACCCGACTTATAGCTCAGACCTTGCATCGACGCAGAATACCCTTACTGAAATATAGTTCAGATCAGTACAGGGTATTAAAAATTAATTTGATTCATTCCAGTCTGTCAAGTTGGTGCGGTTTTTTTTATATGGAATCCACAAATCCCTTAAAAAGAATGGGAAAATGTTAAACCTTCAGTTGGACAATATTTATTTAGTTAAAAAGGTAGTTCTTAAAGATAGTGTTTAAAAAGCGATTTTTTGAATTCTGAAACTTCGGTTGCTCCGATGCCGAATTTCGTGAAGATATCTTTTCAAATAAAAAAGTTTTTGAAACAAGAACTGAATTTTTAACTTTCAGTTTGCATGGCAGCTATATGATATAGTATCGGCGATATCGGCGATTTCGACAAATGAGCAGCTTCTATAGGAGAAAATTACATGTGCAAAATTTTAGAGATATCTCAAAAACTGAGCGAATAGTTCGCGTATACGCTGAAAATTCATAAATATACTCTATAGGGTCTTCTACGTTTCCTTCTACGTGTTACAAACTTCTTGGCAAACTTAACCTTCGCTATTCAGAGTATAGAGAAGAAAAAAATCTGCACAGCAAAATATTGAAGCTTAAACATATTGAATATGTTAAGAAATAAAAAATAAAATTAAACGATGTATTTGCTGACATTATATATACAAATAAGCATATATGTATATTTCATATGGCAAAGTGCTTCAAATAATTCCATGCGTCCGCTTTGCTGCTGTCAAAATTTGTGCAAATCAAACAATATCAAGTTTTATGATTTACGAGAGTATGACAAGCACAAAATTCAACAAGCTGAAGACAAACAATGCTACACACATGCACATGCACATATATATACATATAAACGGTTGTATCGGCAAAATAATTAGAGCACAACGCATGCATAATATAACAATAACATAACATATAGAAGTAAATAAAGGAAAGCATATACTTTTTATATACATTTTATATATTTATATTTGTTTTATAAGTCAATGAAGAAGCTTTGTATTATGCTAGCACTACAAACTGGTGAAACATTGTACAACTTTTACCGATTTCTGCATATTTTCGTATAATCTCAACTTGTAATGTAATATATGAGTAAAATATAGAATAAAAGCAAATAAAAAAATAAATAGCAACCATAAAAACATGCGAAAAATCAACATCGAAGAGGCAGTCTTGTATTGTGTTCGTATTGCAAGCTTCGAGTAATAACAACGGGAAGGAAGTCTCAGACAGTACACACTTCAGTCGGCACACCAAACTCCGTGTCGCTTCGCTTATAATAATCCTTCCCGTCGCTTTATGCGCCCAACACGCTGCTCTCGCTACGCTGTGTGTTACTGCTATCCGCTTTCGCGCGCATATTACCCTTTCCGCATTTAAGCAGCGCCAAACACATGTAACGTATACGTCCTGTGTACCTACTTCCTTCCTATGTACGACGCTGTGGGTTGCATGGCTGCACATAGTTGTAGTTAGCCACTCATTCACTTGCCACCTACCGTCCCGCCTACAGAATTCATTGTGTTGCCTGCGGCTATTGTTTATTCGGCGCAAACAAACCGTTTGTTTGGGTTCCGTTGTTCGTATGGTCTTACTTGACTTCCTGCTGGTTTACAGTGGTGCGATTGGTCTTGGCGTGTACTCAGATTACGATATATTATATGATTTATGATCACTAGTTATATTGTGGAGCCCCTTGTTCTAGCGTGAAAAGATCGGTTTACAAGCTCACAAACCCGTCCTATATATTTTAGTCTTCGCATGCGGTTTCGATTGAGAGTATAATGTGGAACTCGTGGTAATACTGTTTCTCAGTTTTTCTCAAAGTATTTTTTAATGAACTTGAAATTAATTTGTGAACAGTTTTTGGTGCTTTCTACTTTTTTTACGCCGTAAAAAGAAATGACCAAAACTTAGTATATCGGAACACAATAAAATGGAGAAGTGCCCATTTCACCGCTGACCCTTAAGTCTGTGGACCAGATTGAAGTTATATTGAATGTTCGAAACAATACTAATGTCAAAATTCTTGAAAAAACTTTCTCTTTTTGCTGGCAGTCGGAAAAACAAATGTACTCTTCTTGTACTAGATATTCTACATTGATCCATTTAAAAATCTGATTTATTTGAAATATATTTGTAAATGAGAGATCCAGTATATTTTTTTACCAGTTGGAAGCAGAGGTTTGTATCTCCATCAATGTTCTGGAGAACGTTTCTTTATAGAGCAAATCCAAACAAACCTACAAACAGTTTTAGAATTCTATATTTTTCTAACCTGTTAAAATAGATGTAGAGACTGAAGTTTAAGATCCTTATGTACAATTAGAACAAAGGAAGTTACAGCTTTCTGGTAACCTCTAGTCAGTAACGAAAACATACAGTTGCATGCTCTTGAAACACTGTTATCCATCGAAAGTATGCCTATATATCTTGCAACTACACTGAAATACAAACAAAGCTATTCCTCTTCATCCTTGCACGCTCTCACTCATCAATCCTTTCATTATTTGCTTCGACCTGTTGGCTGTTGGCAGCATATTTTAACGGCCAATAATTTTCGAACAACACTCGAAACGCCGGAAGTACGGCAACCACTGTACAACTGCAACTAACTGCGGCAAACTGTAACTGAGAATGTATTGCCGAGCAGCAACCGCTGGTGAAAAGCAAGAAGTAGCGAAAGAAAATAAAAATTAAGGAAACTTGCACTGAGGGTAAGCGAAGTTTTACGTTAAAATTGAATTTCATTGAAATTGGTTATCGAATTTCTCACACTTTTGCTGCTCGAATGAAACCGAAAATACAGAGTTCACAGCAGTTTCAACATTAAATCAACCAAGTATTTATTTGCTGCGAAATGAAGAAACAACTTCAAATAAACTCATGCAAATGGCGAAATTTTTTTGGGGAAACAATTTTTGAAAAGTTTCGCCCACGTGACGATGTAAATAAAACTTTACTCAAGGATGAGTTTTTAGTTTTCAAGAATCGTTATATATTTATGTACTTATAAGAGAACATTTTGAAACGCTTTGGTGCGCGTCTTTGCTGAATTGATTCAATATGTGACTATTGTTAGTGATGTTATTGGTTTGAAAACTGGATAGAAATTTGATTATCAGTTCTCCTATTGGCAAAACTTGCTGTTTGCTCATAGGGTAGTAGTTTATAGTAGCTGATTTGCTGCCAATTCTAACATACATACATTAAAACCTTTCCCGACCATGACCATTCTCGCTTGACGTTATCGTTAGTGTCCCACTTTTCATTTCCAGTAACTATCCGCTTCAGAAAAGCAGCTATTTGCAGATGGGAGTTTGGTTCAAGAGCTATCGAAGAAAAATTTAAGATGTGACGTATTTTCTCTTGTCTGGTTTCCATCTTTGACATGTGCTTTAACAATACAACAAAAAGACTTTTTAAACAACGTGGCTTCTAGTGACACCATCTGTCTGAATTCGCTATCCCTCAATTGTACATTCTTCAATGTTGTCGTATAAAATTTATATAACAGCTGACTTGTATAATAGCTGAGATATCGCGCTACATGTGACATTACATTTGTAGTGTCGGTCGGAAAATGAGCATCGAACAAAGAGCTAACATTAAGTTTTGTTTTAAACTTGGTAAAACTTTTACCAAAACTCATCAAATGTTGAATCAATTCTATCGCGATGATTGACTATCCCGTAGCCGTATTCACGAGTGGTTTAAACGTTTTCAAGAGGGACGGGAAGACTTGGAAGACGACGAACGTTCTGGCCGGCCAAAAGATGTTGTGAACGAAAAAAACACGGAAATTGTGCGTGAATTCATTAAAAAAGAGCCGAAATCATCGCTTAAATATATGGAATCGGAATTATCAATTTTGACAGAAAATTTGGGCCTCAGAAAGGTTTGTGCTCGATTTGTCCCGCACACTTTAAAACAACACGAAAAAGACCTCAGAATTCAACATTCAAGAGACATCATTAAAGAGGCCAAAAAGGACCCAAACTTTTTGTATTCGATTGTCACTGGTGACGAAACATGGTGCTTTGAATATGAGCCTGAAACCAAGCAAAAGGAAACCGCTATGCTGACGTTGATGCCGTCCAAAAGGCGACGACCGCCATCCTCAACGCTATACCGACAAATGACCTAAAAAATTTATTCGATAACCTTCTTGAACGTGCAAAACGTTGTATTCAGGCGGAAGGAGACTATTTTGAAGGCGACCAATAAATTAAAAAAAAAATAATAATAATATTCGTTTTTTAATAAAAGTCCTGAAACTTTTGAATTGCACCTTGTACTGAGTCAAGCAAAATCTGTCTGAGAAGTTTTTTTAGTACGAAAATTTATCTTTCTACCCTTAACATGTATACCTAAACTTGCTGCGCATACTATTCTCAAATTGTACTACTTCAATGAAAAGGAAATCGTATACCTGACATTTTTCATTGCATTTTATGTTATCATAAAAGTTCGGAAAGCTTATACTTCAAAGCCTATACTTTAATAAATTAAAGCTACTGAAATCTTTCACTTGTACACAATGCTTTCACTAACAAACATTCTTACGAGCTCTTAATAAACGTGGTGGTTCAAGATCGGTTCGGACAAATGGGCAAAATCGATATCTTAAAAACTGTGAGACTAGTTCGTGTATATACGAATGGACAGTCAGACGAATATGGATAAATCAACTCAGCTCATGATGCTAATCATTATAACGGGAGTTTTTTTTTTCGGGGTATAGAAATTTAAGTTGGCATTACTGTTCAAGATGGCGACCGATTTAACAGCTGTCAAGTGATTTATTATCAGTTTGGTTTGGCAATTCATCATGAATAGACTCACGCCTGAACAACGCTTGCAAATAGTGCTATTTTATTTCGAAAATAATGTTCATTTTATCGTATGATGCGATGAAGTGCACTTCTGGTTGAATGGTTACGCCAACAAATAAAACTGCCGTATTTGGAGTGAAGCTAATCCGCAAGTGTATGTCGAAACACCGTTGCATCCAGAAAAACTGACTGTTTGGTGCGCTTTATGGGCTGGTGGAACATTGGTCCGTACTTCTTCAAAAACGATGATGTCCAGAACGTTACAGTCAATGGTGATCGGTATAGAGTCATGATTACTAACTTTTTCATTCCTGAATTCAACAACCACGATGTCCAGGAGCTGTGGTTCCAACAAGACGGCGCAACATGTCACACAGCTCGAGCCACAATCGATTTATTGAAAGACACGTTTAGTGGCCGCCTCATTTCACGTTTTGGACCTGTGAATTGGCCTCCAAGATCTTGTGATTTAACACCGCTAAACTATTTTCTGTGAGGTTATGTAAAGTCATTGGTCTATGCGCATAAGCCACAAACGCTTAACCATTTGGAAGACAACATTTGCCGTGTTATTGCCGATATACGGCCAGAAATGTTGGAAAAACTCATCGAAAATTGGACGTCCATTCGAGCCAGCCATGGCGTCATATGTCAGTAATCATATTTAAAATGTAATGCCACAAGATTATCTTTCGGTTAAATAAAATGCATGTCAATCAAATAATCCATATTGCAATTTAAAGTTCTATACCTCTAAAAAAAGCACCCGTTATATGTACATAATCCATAGTGTTACAAAATTCGTGACAGACTTAATACACCCTGTTTAGTGTATAACAACTAGCAGAAATATTTGTGGTGGGTATTTTGGTAATTTATCGTAGATTATCTATGTTATAAACAACTACAAAATATTTCTGTATTCATGTATTGAACCGTTATAACGACTATAGGTAAGCCTGCATTTATCAAAGGTAAAATATATAAATTATTGCATTAAAATTATGTGAATTGAATGATCTCAAATCGCTGCCAGCTGAATTCTGTCTCCAGCTCAGCACGATGGCAACGACCACGCGTCAAGCCTACATAAATTGTACATATATTCACGTGGCAGTGTTGCCAGTTTAAACATGGGTAGAAATATCAAATTCAAACTCCAGCCGAAATCCAAATACATCAAAAACAGTTTCTCACATTTGCATACACCCAGCTTTCTTCTTATCTTCCTGGTCGCAAGACAACAGCAACTACAACAACAACAATAAAAAACGTCAGCAGCAGCGTGGCTGGTGACTGGACAACAATCGGCGCATTCAATGGACCTGTTTCGGTGGCCAATTGGCGAACTGGTTAAGATTGTGTTGTCTGCGGCACAGCGTGGCGATTGCTTTCTATGCGCAGGCGCGCCGACAAATATACAATCTAGTGTATCGGCTCTTTGGGCGCCAAACTTTGACGTTTCGGGCGATTATTTTCGAACTGTCAGACGCACGCAGGCGGTACGATTGGGCGCAAACGTACAGCGAAGGCAACTGACATGAGTTGAGAATGGCTGCATGCGGCCCACACGCAATTCGATTGCACTAAGCCGCTGGCGTAGATTTTCGAACTGTGTTGTGGTTTCATTCTCTGTGCTTCATTTGTTGTTGCCGTTGTCATTGTTGTTCTTGTATTTGTTATTGTTGAATATTTCTGAATTATTTGCTTCTAATCAAAAATGCAAACCCACTTGTTGGTCGGCAACTTGCCACAACGTGCGCTGTTGCATGCGTTATTGTTATTGTTGTTGCTTTTAGGTGCTTTACATATGCTACGTGATGTGGCACATTTGTTGTTGAACCAGCAAGCACAGCATGCCACAACTGTTAAATCTTGTTGTAGCAGTCATACTTCAGTTCAATCCTTCTATGTTGCTTCTTCTTCTACTTCTACCACTTTGGCATGGAAAAGCAGCTGCCTTTTCATTTGTTGGACTTTGCGCGTTGCTTGTTGGCAAATTAACTGCCAGCAACTTCCTCATTTTGTGCGCCACAAAGCCGCACGCGAATGCGCAATTTCTCAATAGCGCAACAAACGGCGGCATGCATTGTTGTTGCTGTTATTGTTGTCAGCTGCAATGAAATTTTGCCAAATCGTTGATGTGGCGTCTTAATCAAATAATGAAATTGTTTATTTGCGAAATTTATCATTCGCATTAACATTTGTTACCGGCATGAGCCACGCATAACTTGCAACACGTTGCTGCACGCCGCCTATTATGGCTAATGTCAGTGTGGGCGTCCCGGAAAATGTGGCGTTTGGTGTGCCGTTGTGTGGAAATTAAGTGTCTGCTTCCCAGGGAGTGCGTCGCCTTGCAGCTGGAAGATTTACACACTTTTCATGTGGCTGTTTGGGCGATTTTTTATCAGCAAGCCGAACCGAAAATGATTGATATTTCAAGGCGCATGTCCGACAGCTGTGTATAATGACTGTATTTATTGTGAGTTACCAACCGTATAATGGCTCTGGTTCATATATATTTCATAATATATTGTAATTTAAAGAAAGACACAAAAAACCTTTTCTTAAGTCTATTGCACCACAAGTACTATCATCCTGTGTGGTTTTTATGTTCACCGAGTATATTATAAATATATTATTAGAAGTTCAAGTTATAGTGAAAACAAATGTATTATTTTTGCATTAAATTTAATGTTTGATTTAGCAGAGTAAGAAAGATCTGTCGTTATGTCAAATATGCATATTTCTGTATAATAGCTTGTTTCTATTTTGAGCATAATGTCACATTGCCACTATCATAGAAATCCTTGCACCTACTGACAAAAAACTAAGACAGTTGATTTTAACAAGACTCTCTTAAGGCGAATTTTTCATCAAAGTCGTTCGCCAAAGACAAGAACAGATACTAATCACTTGCTGCTACTTTACTGTGGATATACAAATAAGAATCTCCCAAACTTCTGCAGCGAGTCATTATCATTGTTTCTTATGAAATATCGTTTCCTTCCTATTGGCCCAAGTTGCCCGTTTCTGAGCGATTGCTTCCCTCAGACGGTGAAATTGTTGAAAGTATAGGTCAGAATTAAGATTTTGGCCGTAAGCGAACAGCTTAAAGTAGATTATTCCTTGTTAAACTCTCCTAACATATGGCAATATTTTCCTGACAGCTCCGGCTTGACCACGATTTACGACGGCTTACAGCGACCCAATTTTCATTCGTCACAGAAATGCATCGATTTTTTTGTGATTCAGTAGTGATTGACCTCGAGCTTCATTTTGAATAGAGCCTTACTTACCATATATTGCCATATGACTTCTTGTGCGATGTTAAGCTCCTGAACAATCAAAAGATTGCTTACGTGATGGCCGGACTCGACGATTTCCGTTGTTTTGTATTTTCGACAACTAGTCTTTCAGAGCGTATTGCAGGTTAGAAATCAAAATTACCGTAAAGGTACCGACGAAATCGAAATTGAGCGTGGTTAGCTGTTATAGTATCAGGAGCATAAACACTGTTATAAATTTCATCCGCCTGGGGAAGCTTCGATGGAGTTCTTTTAGCATATTATAAATCGTATTTCACTATAACAAGACACCGGCTCAGATCTACAGAATCGTCACTACCAAATTGGTTAAATTATGTAGACAAAACACTGCTACACCATCTGCCGAAGCCTTAGATTTGGCCACAAGACAATTTTCTTTGTTTCCACACTTAAAACAGTCAGCCGCCGTACAGAAATTTGAGGCAAATGAGGAGAGTTTTTTCCGCTTCGGAGACTTACTTCGAGGATCTAAAGAAAACGTATTTTGTAGACGGCTTGAAGAAGTTGAAGCATCGCTGGTCTAAGTCTATCATGCTAAAGGGGATTATAAATAAATTGCCTATTTTTTATTTTGTTACGCTAAGTACTTGTCGGACCGGGCGGTAAACAGTACTACCGTGTTTGTGAAAAGAATATATTTTCGAGATAATTGAAACGTCATTGCATGACCATAATATGAGTGTTATACCTGTGCACAACCTGTGTATTAACATAGATTGTCGCTGCACATAAAAAATTCTCAATGCGAAAATTTTCCCTTAATTCTCTATATATACTATTTTGAAGTTATTTCTATTCCAAACACTCTCTCTTAACGCATTCCAACTCAATTATAGCTCAGTGTATACCATGGCGTATACGTAATACTCGCACATGTATATAATAGCAACCCGCTGCTCTTGTGTCTGTCGGCGACTGTATGCTGCGAAATAGCCAAACTTTTTTAATCAGTTTACAATTTAGTTAATTCAGTTAAGTTTTAATGCGAGAAATAAACATTAAACTAACTCCAAAATGGCTGCAATTTAGTTGGTGTTGGAGTGAAATAATTTTTCGCCAGCAGGAGGCACCATAGATATACATAGATATATATACTTGTATATATCTTATTTATATATATTTGTATATGTATTTACAGACACACATTTTTGTCATTCGAAAAGCATGTAAATAAATTTTATTTTAGCCAAAATTAGCATTGGAAATTCAACTGGATTTATTATTCTTGTTAACTTTCGTGCAACAGACTTTGGCTAGTTGTGACTTCACAAGCGCTTAGTAGTACCGACTCGAATTTATAGCTTTTGCTGATTTGTCACACCACTCAACCAAACGGCAATAAATCCAAAAGTAAGCACTGCTAAGCACTCATGTTGTTGTACAACGATATTAGTTAAGTTACACTATCATTTTGTACTTCTGTTTGTAGATTTTTAGTGACATTTTGCTTTTGATTGCCTCGGCACTTTAATTGCGGTGGGTTTTACAACGTTTATGTGGCAACGCTGGCAGCCTTTTATTGCTTGTCTATTCACCTAAAAACCGGCTAAGTGCAATGGAGGTACATTACTTTTGTTTGGAAAGCATTTTAGTGGTTTATGAAGGCCTATAAAATTGTATGCAGAGCTTGAGTTCATAAATATATATTTACTGATGAGTTGTGATGGAGATAACATGGAAGGTTTGAGGTGTGGTAGTTTGATAGCTTAAGAGAAAAAAGAAAAATCTGCTTTGTAGAGTGAAGAAAAAATTCGAATCAAATAATTTTTAAGAAACTTTTTAAGACTCTGAAATTATATCACAAGTGACTTCTTTGGTCCCCAAGTTGTCCGATGAAGTTTTATTCCTTGCTTTGGTTTACTCTGTCCTTGGCTGTATATATCTACATAGATCTGTTTCGCTAACATAAATGCGTCTACGCTTTGAGATCAAAGAAAATAGAGACAAGTGAGGTAGTTAAATCTATTATATCTATAAATCGTAAAAAACTATTTGTTCGCTACGAAATTTGGTTAAATTAGTAGAAAAAAGTACAAAAAGACAAATTCTTCTTTATTAAGACTCTTTGATGACTGCCACCAATAGAAGAGTTTTGCTGCCACATTTCAAGGACCATATGGTCAATATTCGCTTTAAGACATAAATGGTTTAGAACAATGATTGGAAGGTTGCCACCGGTTTGAAAGCATCAACCCGGAAAAATTATAAGTTAGAAAACAATTGCAATATTTGCACATATAAAGTGTGTTTAAGAGAGTTTTGGTAGTTGTAATTATTTTTTAAAGAGAGCTGCCACCTTTATAAACATTTCAATGCGATAAATTCAATAAAATGAACGATGATTAGAGTATGAATCTCAAAGTAAAGCGATAAAAGTAAGCTAAAATTTTGTAATATAATAGGAAGGTTGCCACCTATTTATTTAATAAAATAAATATAATATAATAAAAAAAAACTGTTACAAATTCGCTAGTAAAGTGAATAGTTGAAAAAAGTTTACAGTTATGCATATTTTTGTAAGAGAGTTGCCATTTGTTTAATTATTGTAATTCAGTAAATATAATAGTATAAACGTATTTTTACGATATGGGTCTTAAAATATAGGCTTAAAATAAAGACTATAGTTGTAAATATTTTTAAGGTGGGTTGCCAGCTGTTAAAGTTTTGAAATCATTTAAAATGTTAAAATAAACGCAATTATTTCAATATTGGTTTCGAACTAAAAAATTTTAAGAAAAAATATTTTTCAGTTATATTGAGAAATAAATGTAATATTAGAATAAAGGTATAAACATAAATAAGTTATTTTCGAGTAGAGTGTTACCACCCAAAATTGTCCAACAATTGGCAAAGTTGAGACACCTTTTAAGAAATTGCATTGAAATAACTTCATTAACTTAAGCCGCTTGTACCCTCTTTAGATTATTTTTTATGTAAAAATATTAGTTAAGAGATATCTGTAAGTATATAACTACAGAATAAAATGTGTATGAGACAGTTTATATACACACATATGTACATATATTTATTTGTGTGTTCAACCACATTAAGTATATCAGAATATCAACACTCGTTTGTGATTTATACGCATAGATTGTATTAAATATGTCGTACATACACACATGCAAACATGTCTAGGCATTGAAATTAATTATATTTTGCACGTACATACATAATTTAAACGACTTGTCGAAACTAATTGAAATTAATTGCCGGTGAACCAAAGCACGCATGCAAATGTATGTTCTTTTTGCTTTTACTTCAAACTGCTTAATGTAAGAAAAAATGCATACATACAATACATTATAGTATTTATATATACATATTTTTATGCGTATACAAATTTTTGTTATGGTAGTGTGTGGCATAAAGCAGACAGATATACATAAAAGCATAGGGTATTTAAGAAAATCAAAACAAATTTGATTGGAAATTCTTGTAATTAATATAAAGAAATTGAGTTGAGTCACAAGGTTATTTGCAGGTAAGAAAAAAAAAATATATATGAAAAAGCTTTAAAATATTGAAGAAGACAAAATTATAAATAGTATCTGTTATTTTTTATATAGCCATATATTCCGGCAGGGAATATGATATACACTAAAGAGGCTTATTTATAAAGCTGTTAACATTTTACACGCATTTAATATAAAATTAACAACTTTAAATCGCTAATTAATTTAGAAAATTACAAGTTGTTTGTCTATTAGGGTGGGACTGAAAAAAAATAAATACATTAACCTTTTTCACAGTTTTAAAATGTCTGGCAAAATTAACTAACACTCTGTTGGACATTGACAAAAATATTAAAACAAAAATCAAATTTTTTAATAAACATATTTGTATATCCTGAACATAGTCTTGTCCCGCGGTTATTGAGATATCAATTTGAAATTTTGCGCATATCTCTTTCTTTCCAAGAATTTGTCGGAATTGCCGATATCGGCGCTCTATAGGATATAGCTGCCATGGAAACTGATCGATCAAAACCAAGTCTTTGTATAGAAAGTTTTTTATTTGGTGAGATATCCTCATGTAATTTGGCATTGGTAATTATTCAAGTAAGCGATACTATCTATAAACAAATTTTTGGATCGAGTCACTATAACATATACAAGTAGTTCTTGTATGAAATTTTTTTATAAAACTGAGCGATCGAAATCTCGATTTTGTATGAAAACGTTTTTATTTGTGAAGTATATTATAGCTTCTATTTAACGTTTTTTCATGTTTTGCAGCGGGTTTAAAAATAAGTTAATACTTTTTTTAATATTAATTTCAAATATATAAAAATTTTCTTCAAACTTTTAGTATGCGAATAGAAATTTAATGAACCACCATGATGCTTTCATATGCCTAATAAACTAACCACTACACATTTTTTCCCCAGCCAATACTTTGTTTATTTTTAACCAAATGTTACATATATTATATAATATACGAGTAATTTACCCGTGTGAAAAAAAAACTTCTGGTATTTGCCAAGTAAATTAAGTCCAACTAATTTGCAGCAATTTGTAATTTTAATTGTCTAACGCTTGTTTATCCACACAGACGCGTGCAGAAACATATATTTTTATAGCCTACTGTAAGTGCGGTGATTTCATAATTCTTATTTATATATATTTTTTGTTGGCTTTGTTGCACACCACAAATTTTATTGACATTAAATTAAGCTAATAAACATTTTTACGACTTTTCCATTTCATTACGCCTAGCGGTAAGCGCATTAAATGCAAGTTAGAGCAAAGGAGAGTAGTAAATTGCATAACAAAGTAGGCGTTGAGTGTTATAATGGACGGAAGTGTTTTAGTACAATATACTTGCCGAAAATAAGTTCCATATCTACAATTGTTTCAGCGAAAATACTATTGGCTTATGATTATAGTTGCTACAGTGTCCAGTAGTGGTAACGGGACTTCATTTTATATGCAAGATTTAATCAAATGTTTTATTGCAATTCTTACAGTCGGCTTTAAAATGACTGTTCACAACAACTGTGACACAACTTTCTTTATGAAATAATTTATTAAAGATGATAAGAAGTTAAATGTGATTAAAACAACACTTTTTTCTTATAAGGGAGCACTGGGAATAATTTCTAAAAACTGTAGAACTGTGTACCTACTTTAACTCTCCGATTCAAGACTTTTGTCTAAGCATAATGTTAGGAACTCATAGCAATTCTGCAATTGAGATCTACTGCACCAATAATATAGCCAACCCTAGTCAATAGTCTTGGCCGGAAAAATTACAACAAAAAAAGCTTTTTCGATAGTATCCTCAGAGGAGTTAATACCACAGAGTTGGAGTTTTAGCAAATTTATAATAATCTATTTGTACAATCTCTATTATTATATCACAATTCATTGCCTATAGTCCTTCTCGTTCATCTCTACGTAGGTAGGTAGGTAGGTAGAGTGGCTGTCCAATGACGCACCTAGGCCTATAGGAGGCCCATTGTGATACCACCGGGACTAATGTTCCCTCACTCTATCGTCTCCTCCCTGAACCAACCTGTGCTCCTGATGAAGTTCATCAGTACAAATAATTTTATATTAGCAACTTCTGATACGTCGTCAAGGAATCCACGACCGATAGTTGCGATTCTTTTCCTATATAGAGCTTTACATTCGCATAGAAGATGCTTTACAGTCTCCTCTTCCTCTGCTTCCTGACAGCTTCTACAATAGTCGTTGTATGGTACACCTAGCCTACTTGCATGTCTGCCAATTAGGCAGTGACCTGTTAGTACTCCTATCAGAGTTCTTATATCACTCCTTTTAAATTTTAGTAGTCGGTTTGTGCGATTCACGCTCCATTCCTGCCACGTTAGTCTGCTGGTTGTGCAGGTTATTGATTGTCTCCACCGAGACTCAGCTATATTTATAGCATATTCGCCGATTAGGTGTTTGCAAGTTGCCAGAGGCATAAAGATACTCTCTTTTTCAGGGGTTAGTTGCAAAGTGGTGCCTGTTCTGGCTAGTTCATCTGCTTCGCAGTTACCAGGAATATCGCTATGTCCTGGAACCCATTGCAGGTTTATTGTGAAGTAGGATGTCAGATCCTCTAATAGATCAAGACAATCTTTCACTAGCTTGGATGAAACCATTGGAGACTTGAGTGATTTCAAGGCCGCTTGGCTATCCGTGTATATATATATGCTCCTTGTTGTGAGCACACTTTTTGTCAATACCACTAGGCTTTCTTTAATTGCTGTGATCTCCGCCTGGAAGACACTGCAGTGGTCTGGCAACCGGAAGGCAATTTTGGTGTTTAATACTGCGCAAAAGACACCACCTCCCACTCTATGATCCAGTTTGGATCCATCCGTGTAGATGCTAATTTCTGTATTCCTGTCCACCTCGCCCCTTTTCCACTTCTCTCTTGTGGGGTAGGCAATATTGTGGACCGAATTTAGCATCCGTTCTGTTGGATTACGGAAATCCGTGGTTTTGGGTAGAAACGGGAATATACTGAGTATCCTTGAATGCCCCTTGTCGCATGCGACTAGTTGGGAGGATTCCCTCAGTCTAAGAGCTGACTTTGCTGCCACTTGTTTACAGAACAGGTCTGTTGGCAGTAAGTGTAGAATGACATCTCTACGTAACAAAATAATAATAAATTCAAGAGATCAAATATCTACTTGTTTCCAGAGAATCGTGAATCTGTTACGGAACAAATAAAATTAGTAAATAATTGCTGTCAGTTTCATGAGGCAAAATTTGAAAGTAACAAAAAGCACTCGACTGGTGTTACTTCCGGCTTATGGTCGGCGTTTAGAGACTTGAATTCTGGATGATTAACTATAGTTGTTACTACCTCAAAATAGAATTGGTGTTGATGAAATTTCTGAATTCAAAAAGGTTTATATGTGCAGCTTCCGATATGTCGTCAAGAAACCCGCGACCGATAGTTGCGATTCTTTTCTTATATATATAAAGCCTTGCATAGTAGATATTCTACAGTTTCTTCTACTTCTACCTCTTAAAAAATTGACCGAAACTTTGGATTTTAATTGAAAAAAAAATGTTTTTTTTTTGTTTGTAATTTATGTATTAGAAATCTCCTCAGCGATGACAAGACAATTAAATAAAACAACGCAAAAATATACAAAAACAAAACAAACTCAAACACGAGTGAAAATCAACAATGCAAATGTTAGAAAACACACTTTGCGTGGCACTTGCAACTGTTGTTGTGTTGCACGCATCGGTGTGGCGCTAAGGCGTTGCCACGGCTACAGAAAAAAGTTGGAAGAAACATGCCACTAATTTCTAATACAACAACAATAACTGTATAGCTTACATATAAAGCTATAGCTGAGCAGTGGTGGGCACAAGTGAACTGGCAGCAACAGTTGCACACATTTTTGATGGTGTAGCAAGCTTAAGCCACTGTAACAACGCCGCAACGTCAAGCATTTCTCGACTGAATCGAGCCTGACATCCGACAAACAAATAAATTTATGTCGTTAATGCAAATTGGCTGTAACTGTTGGTTGGTTGTTTGGTTGACTTGCCTGTTGCACAAGAAAATTTGCATACCCACTTGTGAGCTTACCTAGATATATACACACTTATTTTTTTTTTTCTTCTGCAATTTAGTTGCCTTGGTTGCATAAATGTCTAAAAAAAGAAGAAGACGAAGCAAAGAAAACCAGCGTAGGGAAATACTTCTACAAACGAAAAGCTGTTGCCTCTAAACGCCAACACGTGTCCACATTGCGTAGGGATTTTTCCTCCGGCTGATGGGTGCAGCCACGTCTGATTGCTAGGCGACAAATTTTCACCGACACAAAGGCAGGTTGGCAGCGTGAGATGCGCAGGCGCAGCCAGTTGGCGCACGTGAATTAATTAAGCAGTGAAAAACAATATTATTTTGCACATATCAGTTTGTTGTTTTTTTTTTTTTTTTTATTTTTACATGCATTTTCAATTTTTTCACCATTAAAACGTGTGTGGGAAAAACTGGCGTATTGTCACTTTTGTTTATTTTTTTAGCCGAACAACAACGTTAAGGCGTTGCAACTTGCGACATTGCCACACCAACTGGCCACTTGTAATTTGCGGAGGATTTTCTCTTGCTTTACCAATCTATATGTATGTATGTGTTTGCGTGTGTGATACGGATGTGTTTGCGTATAGATACGAAAATGTGGCGTTTACTTTGACTCCCAAGTAGATAAAGTTTCAGCGAATTACAGTGAGTGAGTGAGTGACTCTAGTGAAATGTTGGCTGGCGAATGGCGGATATGTAAATTTCGATTACCATTCACTTGACTACCGTTATGCACATATCTAATAAGTATGTAAACCTAATCGAAAGTGTTGTATTTGACATATAGCAAGTAAATAATTTTAGTTTAAATTATGTTTGTGAAACTGTCGTGGGATTAGTCTCCTTGTCTTAAAGGGGCACATCTACTGTGACAGCCTAGAATATGGGAATTTTGGGGAAGTCAAAAAAAAAAATACTGAATAAATTATTTTAATTTTTAAAGATCTATTATAACGTATTTTAAGAATACAAAGTAACATTTTTGAAAAAAACGATTAAATATTTTGCAATTTCCACGCGATACGACGATGCTAAAAAAAGGTCCTCCACTGCTATAATGAATCCAGCGCTCTCCATGTATGAAAGCAAAAAAAACTTCTCACTACAAAATATTGTCCCTACAATAACCTACTGTCCAGTTGCACTGAAGCTTTAAAAGCTATAATAACCTTCACAGGTGCATTTTTTATAGCATAAAAGGGCATCCAAAGGTCTTTATATTGATCTTGATCGGTCAGTTTGTATGACAGCTATATGCCCATATCGGATGTTCCGACAGACGAGCAGCTTCTTGGTGAGAAAAGGACGAGTTCAAACTTTCAAGTCGATATCTCAAAAACCGTGGTACTAATTTGCGTATATACAAACAGACGGACATGATTAATCGACATTTTATAGACTCTTTGACGTTTCTTTTTGGGTGTTACAAGCATCGTGGCAAACTGATTCTACCATGTTTAGGGTATAAAAAAAAAAAAATTAAACAAATTGCTTTGTTAAAAAAAAAGTTAAATTTAACCAAAAATTTGGGCGTTTTTAGACTGTCTACTGAACTATATAGAGAACAAGCGGAAGAAAAGAAATTTGGTAGTGATCGAATCATTTGTCTTCGAGTACATATCAATCAAGCAAATTTAAAAAGTAGTTTTGAAAATAACGCGTTAAAGGTTGGTACATTTATGAAGCTTATTGAACGGCGCGATTGCACTTTATGCTAAACTTATAATCTATCGAAGTATGAAAAAAATCGATTTTTATAAATTTCACACTAGGTGTGCCCTTAACGATCGTTATTTTGAGAAGAATAGAAGCCTACCGTCGACAAATTGCTAGTTAGATCTATCTACATTTAATGTTGTTTAAATCTTAAAAAAGATGAGCACAAGTTATGTTTTGCATTTAAAGATGGAGCCCACGAAGCCACTTTGTTGTATATAAGGTTTTAGTAAAGGTTTCAGTCGCAGAGATTCTTAATCGTTTAGGTGAAATCTGTTGCAATAAAGTTAATGATTGGTTTTATTGCTGCTGACGGTCATCAGTATATATCGGGACGACCTTGGACTAAGGAAAGCCGATATTTCACATGTCAAAATGATCAAGCAATGCGGTAACTAGATGTGGTCGAAGTTTTCTCAGATTTAATGACATTTAACTGAACTCGACTTATATCAATTTCTAAGTTTTACATTTATATGCCCTACTCAATTGCCCTCTAGATGGCTTAACTTAGAACAGTCCACTAATAATTATTAGAAAGTCTACGAATGTCAAGATTCTAACAATATAACATATAGCATATTTCTTTTCAAAACATTAGCTGAAGTACTTATCGCTGTCCAAGAATTTTTATTTTAAGTAACTTTCCATATAATTTTTCCGTGTTTATGAGTGTCTTTTTTTCTCAAACAATCAATTGAAAAGCATGATAGTCTCATGTTGCAACAAGTTTTCAATTGCTTCCGAAGTAAATTTAGTTGCCGTAAATTACCGTTATTACCATTTGAAATACCTTCCAAGCAATTGCAAGCTTATACGAGTATGTATATCTGCAGATAAATTTTAACATATAGGCCAACGGTGTTGGCCGGTGATAGCGCCACCTAAACAGTCTTCAAACTTGCCGTCATTTTAGGTGTCTCTTTTGGTTGTTTAATGGTTTGGCTTTGCGATCAAAATAAACATCGAGCTGAGCTGAGCGAGCGACTAAGTATTTGAGTGGCCAATCAAAGCTAGCAAAAGCAAAGTAACAAAGCCAGTAGTTCGGCCAAGCAGTCAGCACCGACTTTTGGGCAGCCAATCGAGGCAGAAAGCTGACTAACTGAATGTGCGGTTCCAACAGTGACTCGCTCGACCATACAGCTCGGTCACTAGTTAGCTTGGCTTGACGCGTTGGCCATTTAGTCTACCGAGCGACGGTATGACGATAAGTTGAATTTATTTGACAATTTAATGTTATTGCAATTTAGCATACCGAATTGTTGCTGTCGATTTGCATTTTTATGGTCAATTGATTGTGAACGCATGGCTGGATGAATGGACGTACGGACGGACAGAGAGACAGACGGACGGCTAGATGGATGGTAATGGCAAAGCAAGCGAAATGAACGTGAGCGCCATATGAAGTGTGTACAAGTACTTCTACGGACGTGTCTAAAGATGTAATGAGGCTGAGTGGAAGTTGTGCGGTTTGTTAATGAAGAGGGGGGTTGGAGCTACTGCTGTCAGCTTAAATATCCGACATGCACCTAGGTGGTAGTTAATTTTTGCTTTCCATTTGCTTCGCTCAATTTCACCGAGTGATCAAATATATTTTGCACTTGATTACCATGGATATCAAGTTGTAGCCGTACATGGATTTCTGTTTCTGATATGTGATTAAAATAAGTAATATTTTGTAACAAAATATCAGAAGTTTTTAATATTATTAAATATCATTGTATATGAGAGCTATTCATATATTTGAGCATGATAAGTAACAAATCTTGGACATTTGAGAGATTTAAAAGAAACTAGTTTAATATTAATTAGTATACTGAAACTATTAATATCAATACCGTTAATTACGAAAAAATATATATATTAAACAGCAGCACTAACAATGCCAGTAAGGTTGTCAATACTAGTATTGTTGCCAATATAAATGCCAGTAACAATATTAATATCAATATCATTATTAATATAAATATTGATACCAAAGACAATACCAAAATCTAGACCAATACACTACCACTATCAATGTAAATACAAAATAATTTCAACACCAGTGCTATTGCTAATACTAGTGACAATACCAAAACAAGTATCCATACCAAAATCTCTATCAATAGCAATACAAATACTAAGCCCAAAGTCATAGGCAATACCAATCCTAATACCAATACCAACATCACACTAATACCAATATTAATACCATTACCAATATTAATACTAATACCATACCATTACCAATACCAATACTAATACCAATACCAATACCAGTACCACTACCAAAACCAATATCAACATTAATACCTATACCATTACCAATACCAATACCAATACAAATTCCAATACATATACCAATTCCAATACAATTACTAATACCAATAACAATACTAATATTGATACCTATATCAGCAGCATTAAGAATTAAAAATTTTGTTAAAATGATTACTGATACTAAAAGCAAAGTCATCAACAATATCTATAACTCCTACATTATCCTAATAACCTTGTAATAATTCCTAGACAAAAGATAAGTTCTTGAATAGAACTAGAACTATATCCTTTCTTAAGCCTAAGATAAAGTATTAACTTGAAATGGAACAGTGTCATGTGCTCACTTTAAGTCTAAGACTATCTATGTAATAAGTACACATGGAAAGATTTGAGACAATATCTCGAGGATATTAGTTCAAAGATATAATTTATTAGCTTTTAATATTTTAGATCACACATATTTAACTATTTAGAATATGGAAATGTGCGGCTACAGAAAAGAAACCAATTCAAAATTTACAATTTTTGCTACTACACACATTCCTAATAATGCCCCTACTTTACAGTCTGTGCAGCGGCAAAAAAGTCAAGTACCGCAACTGTTATGCCGTTAAGCTAAAAAGCCTGCATTCAAAGTGTCCAACTGAACAGCTCTTAACCAAGCTTCAGCTGTCCGACGGTCTATCGCATTATTAATTTTTAGCTCCGTTTTTTTGTTTTATTTTGTTTTGCCGTCTCCGAAACTACACGGACTGCTAGCCCCCACATCGCAGCATTATTGTCCAGGGGAGTCGCGAAATCGCTTACAGCCAAATGACAACTTATTGACAGTGAGCACTTGTATGACGACGACGATTATTGCAACAATGACAGTAATAGCAGTAACTACTGCAAAATATTTGCATATCCATATGCCCACACACATACACATATATATATATATATGATATATTTGGATGAGTGTGTGAGATATGATGTATGTGTATGAATTCGGGGGACTACTGAACGGTAGCCGCATATTGCCAACGCGATCAAAGCAAATGCCAGTAAAGCTCCATTGAATGGTGGAGCTCACATGACTGGCGCTGGTGTTAGCAGGCGAGAGGGGAGAAATATTGAAAATCGTAAATAAAACGAAATCACACATACAATTCATAAACAACAACGATAGCAATAATGATAATATGTAGATATATCAGCTCTGAATGCAAATATTCGTTGACTTTTGAGTGCACACATACACGGCGGTACACACATACTCATTATATGCGTGTACATGATACACAGCCAGTACGAAATTATTTTATAAAAATCATAGTTCAGTATATGGATTTTAAAAGTTCACTTAGGAGCACAACAACTTCCGGAAATATACAAATCTGCTTTCAGGTTTGAGCAATGAGAATATTATACTCATTCTAGAGTAAAACTTAAGAGTTGGTAAATATGATAACTAAAAACTAGCTGTCTCCATAGGAGGGACTTCAAAACAAATAATTAGGTTTATTCTTATAAATTAAAAATAAAAAGGTCAGTAAATGTTGTATCATTCACGAAAAGTTTAACAATTCATCCATTTTTTATTTCCGAAAGCAAACAATACCATTGTAGAATGATAAATAACTAAGGTTTCTTTTCATTTTCATTTTCATTTTTGTTATTTTATCTTAATTTTTCAATGGGTTTCATCCTATTATGATTTCACTCACTATTAATCATTTCCAAAGGCTTCGGCACTGGCTTCTAATTTCAGTATCTGGATTCAATTGCCCCAACGATTTTGTAATTTACTCTTTCCATATGCCCTCCGTTACTGAAAAAGGTAACTTTATGTTTTGGAAATGTAAAAAAGTCGATATAACCTTTGGTTTTTTTTTAAATATTTTATGCAAGGTTAAAGTCGTTCTCTAAAGACTGAGAAATTTTATAGTAATTTACTCCATAAATATAAAATAGCTGAGGGTTCTCAAATATTGAAAGACCTTTATTTAAAGCGATATTTTTTTAAATTATTATGCTACATCAGAGAAGATAATTTAGCAATGCGAGATTAGTAACCTAGTTAAAATTTCTGCTCCGTGCCTTAATTTTCTCAGTGCATTTGAGCAAAGTACTCGAAGTAAGTAGCGAATATTATTATATCCTATAACGAAATTTTGAAGTGGGATCAAATTCCTACCCTTATTTCGAAGTTTAGCTTATTCTTGAAGTTAATGTCACAGAAATTTTGTATATCGAAAGACCTAAGAGTTCAAATAGGGAACTTCCTAACCCTTTGGTTACCAATGTCGTGGAATAATATTATAATAATTATATCTAATTGCCGATTATAATTATATAATTATATACAATTGTCGATATAAGTTATTAAGCGATTTCCTACAGTTTTTTTTACAAAAGCATATATTTATATTCACACATATGTATGTAAAAGATTTCTTGCAGGGCTTTTTTGGATTGCCACCAACATGAATACCCCTACTCTATTTATATGCGAGCATGTGTCCAACTGCCTTTAACTCTTTTTGTCTTTGTATCTTGTCGATAAAATCGCGCCGATATGAATATTTCTTTCTTGCTTTTGCAAATATTTGTCTAGAAACTCAATCAGTCTGTTAAACAATTTTCATATTTTTCCTTTTTATTACTCTCCTAAGGTATATATCACAATATCAATGGTCACATAGAGAAACGTTCATTTGAGCGACGTTGAAATGACCAAAGAACCAACGACTGCGAGTTTGTTGATGACTTATTTCGAGTCGCAGCAATAACTTGGCCTACTCATTGCTATTGCTATTGCCTTTTGCAAAATATTTGTTGCTTTTGCTGCTATTGTTGCGTACTTGTCTGCTGGCCGGTCAGTCATTTAGCCAACTGTTGGTGTGTTGTTTATTGCTCGACAGTTGTTAGCGTTGGCGTTCATATCAGTGTGTGCCAGTATGTGCGTATCAAAGAGTGTGTGGCCGGCTGGTTGTTGGCTAACGGCTAGACTTTTGATTTTGTTAATATTTGTTTATTGCTTGATTTCTTAAAGCCTTACTGCGAAAGCTTTGCTTCAGCTGTAGGCATAATGATTGTAAATATAGTTCGAATTGTTGAAATTTTTCTTTTGTGAGTGGACAGTGGAAATTTAATTAGCAAAATAGAGTACAAATAGTGATATCTTGGCATCTTTCTCAATTTTATGAGGTTCAAAATCCATTAATTCCAATATTTTCTGTGAAATGAACTTGTTTTCTACGATATTATACCTCAAAAGTTACTTCGACCTCAATAACGGCATGCCATATTGACGATTCCTTATTATTGCTCTCCCCAACCGGGTTAGAAACTGGACTCATTGTATTTTTCAGTTAAGAAAAAAAAGTTTGGTGTTGCTGAAATTGGATTCTAATGAAAAATATATAAGTATATACGTTTTTGTTGGATGTCAGAATGTCTTACGACTGTAACCTTCATAACCGTATCTTGACCGTAATTGAGGTTTTTACTGTTCTGAACTAATCTATCTTTGAGATTCTTAGTGATGATCTAAGTAATTATAGTTTTGGAAAGTTAGCTTTTAACAGAGCTTAAGAGCTCAAGTATGACCGCAATTGCTCACATGCCGAAGTTCAACCGGTAACTGAGTATTTGTTTGAAGTATCATAACCAAGAACTATCAAACTGTACTAGGCCAAGCGCTGTGAAATTATTTAGGCTTCTCTATGAACGTACAAGTACATCACAAAGAGTAATTAACAAAAATAATAACAAACGAATTTTTATTGAGTATATTTTTTAAAAACTACACTTACATCCAATCAAAAATATTTGCTTCCTTCCGCGCAGATTCACAGCGTTTCAAATTCAGTACGAAAATATTCGCACCAAAAATCAAAGTTCAATAAAATTTGAATATTTCCTTCCAATCAGGAAATCATTTCGTTCAGCCGCTCGTCTATTGGGTATAGGCGTCGCAGCGAGCCATATCAGTGCCGCTGATCACTTGTTCGGCATGAGAACTTTCCACCTTCACTTGCCGACTTTGTCGGAGACGTTGCAACGTAAAAACCCTGGTATCGTGGTGGGTCCATCTTCAAAGTTGTTTGTCCGTTTATTTGAATGAATGTCAGTTCGCTTGCTATTTCGGCGACTGTCTTCATTGATAGTAAACTATTTATGGCTGAAGTAGAATATGTGTGAGCCATCCCTTGTCACATTGTATACTACATCATCCGTTCGCTCGTCTTTCCGTTCGCCCGATTGTCAGCACTCCTTGTTTAACAAAAGTAGCTGTCAAATGAAGACATAATACCGTGTCTTGAATATGCGCCATAAGCGTACAAGAGAAAAAGCTACACAAAGTTAGCAGCCACTAAACTAGAAACTATTTGCGACAATTGTCATGACCAGCCGGATAGATATATGTATGTACATAGATATAATATGTATCCTCGAAGCATATTTCTAAAAACTAAAATAAAATCCCAAAGGGAAACATAAAAAACGACAAACATAAAGATATCGCTGCTTTGATCGATTTCTTTGTCTGCGAATTTTCGTCTGACTTGCAATCTCCCCATTTACGAACCCGCAGTCACAGTTTCAGTTGTTTCTTTCATTTTCTTTGGTTTTTCTTTTTCGGCATTCTTTCGCTTGTCTTCGATTGTTTCTTACGAAAATAGTTAAATCGAATTGGAAATCAAAAACAAAACGAAAGTAGCAACAACAAACGGAGTAAAAACAAAAACAGATTAAGGAAGCAAAAAAATAGAATGCAAATTCGATTTGCATACAAAGCGCTGAGGTTGCACTCTCCACCCGTCGGTCCACCTAGTTGAGCTTCTCTGCAGCTGTGGCGAATTGAGTTTAAGTGCACGTAGGCTATTTGTCGTCGCCATGCAACAGTTGTATGTTGCCGCTATGCATTGCGTTGGAATATCATCAACATCATTGCAACGGATGTCAACCTTGCCACGGAAAACTCTTCGATTTCGGTGACTGCATTAATGTAAATGCAGAAATGCAAATTTCCGCTTTGACAGCGCACAAGCGTAGTGCACCGAGTTATGGTAGCTCTGTTTATCTGACAACAGTGGTTGCTCGGTAGTGGAAGTGTGATTGAGAGATTCATAATTCAATGATCCAGGGCAGTTTTTAACTGCCACACTCCCCAGCATAGAAGGAAACTAGTGCTAGCAGTAAAGAAACGAGGAGAGAGATCTCTTCGGGTTTGGAGGTCCAATTAGAGATGTATTTGACCGAATTTAAGTGAATTTTCGTAGGTGCTAGAAATAAGGAGAAAAAAGCAGAGTCTTTCATATATTTCCAATCTCAACTCAGTCCTATGAGTATTTGATACATATCAGAGCTTTCTGAGATATCCGAGTTTTTAAACTTTAAAGCTTAAATGAGGTATGGTAATGGAATAACTGCCATTACTATTAGTCATGATGGAGAGGAGAACGGTTTAAATTTTTTGCGATCATTCATAATTATTTGAATTCCGTTTCAGATCTTTCACTTTGTCTCAATTAAAGAAGCTCCTAAACTAACTTTATATGATCCTCATGCTTTTTTCATATATTATTATGTAAGCCTTCAGTTATAAAGTCACCTGAAATGGCCTTAACTTGTTTAGTTGCGATTAATGAAAGCAGATCTTGCAAGCATCTCTATGGATATTAAAAAGTCCAAATTTTTCCATATTCAAATATCTGGTGGCAAGGTGTAAAGGAGTAGTGAGAGAAGGACGAAGGAGGATTTTGGAAATATCCGAACTTTGGTTAGATTCAAGGTTGACCCGAGGCATAAAGTCACATGAAGCGTCTTAAAGTTCCTCAGTTTCAATTAATGAAAGTAGAGGGTAACAGAATCTCTATGGAGTTTGAAATGTGAAAATTTCTTTCATGGTAAAATGTCTGATTTATTAAGTTGTAAAGAAATAGTGAGAGAAGGACGAAGGAGGTTACAGAAAATATCCGACCTTTGGTCAGATTCAGGTGGGTTCAGTATATAAGTAATTCTAAGAAAATATTCACAGTGAAGTTATAATGATAGTTTTAGGTTGAGTACAGTTTTACAATAATCTCCGGATATTTTAAAAAAGTACTACTGGTTGTTTACTTTGACTTCTCAAATCTCTCTCCCCAACTTCGACTAAGAGATCTCTGCACTACCACAAATACTTAACTTGAACCTCGATAGTGTAGATAAAATGAAAGTTAGGCATAGTCAGTTGCTTAAAGGGCAAGATAACAGTACAAGTGTACCGACTATAATTTTTATACTACTTAAAAGCTAAAAGCGAAACTAGATGGATACCATCCTTGAGCCATCAAACGACCCTCCGTCGGCAAACACAAAATCCACCGAATGAGCGCCTTTATTCGCACTCGAATTTCTACAGTTACAGCAAATGTCTGCATATAAACAAAATTGCGCGAGCGTGTGTATTTCTGCTAATAATTCAGTTTCATCGACTGACGTGTATCACAGGTGATCGCTTCACCTGAAGCATCAGTCATGCGACAATACGGTAGCAAGAAATATCGCACAAGTAAACACAACAAACAATAAGTAGGAAAAAATGTTGCATGCGTTGCATTGGCGGCGACCTCGGCTGATGTCAATAGTAATGTTACCCCTTCATTGTTGTTGTTGTTGCTGTATGATTGTCATCGCAACTCAATGACTGGTGTGTTGCCGCTGCCAGCGCATTTTATTCTTTAATCTTAAGCATATTGTTGTTGTTGTCTTATGCATATATTTTAGTTTCGTTGCATTTATTTTATTTGTTGTTATTGTTTGTCGTTTGCCATGATAAAGACGACAGGTACAGCTGTCAATGATTGTAATGAAGACTTTATGTCTTTGCTGTTAGCAGAGTTAGCCGACGCTTCGATTGGCATTTGTTTGCTTATTACAATGCTAATCTTGTTATTGTTGTTGTTGGTATTGTTGGTACGTACTTGAACGTGAACGTGGACTAGGTTGACGACAACTGGTTTATGTTTATAGATTTGGCGGATTATTGTGGTCGATATTGGTTTGTGCGCTTATTGTTGTTATTGTCAAAGTGATTGTTTTTGTTATGTATTCTTTTACTGTGTCGCTTGTCGATTGTGTATCGTTTTGTTGCCGCATGTCCTGTTAATAATGCCACTGGAAACATCAGTTACTTTGGCGAGTCAATGTCGCTGTTATTTACATATCCACAAACATTTGTATATGTGTCTGTTTGATGTGGATAAGCTGGGAATGTTGTAGAAATGAGGTTGCATGAATTATGCAAAATATTCGGAGACATGAAAAATGTAAATATTTTATAAAATGCTTTTGTCAAATCTACTTGGAACAGAAAATAATAAAAGTAATCGTGTCCACGAATTGAAGAAAAAATGTAGTTCTAGATGCGCAAATGCGAGAATGCAGATCTTATTCTCGAAGCTCTTTGATTCATTCAAGTCTTTGAAATTCTATTGGTACTATAACTCTATTCATCTAATTTATTTTTTAAAAAACGTTATTGCTTACTTAAGAAAAGCATGCGCAAGAGCATTGGTCAATTTAAAGCTGTAACATTTTTCCATCTATCTGGCAATTTGTTTATTCCAACCGAAAAGAACTGCGCTGGCTTGGCGGCTGCAAATGAACCCAATTTTTGTTACCCGGTTCTGATGTGAACCGTATTCCAGGTAAGGCGTTCTGTATCAGCCGAATAGTAGTCGAAAGGGACAAGATCTCGATTAAAAAGCGGGTGAAGCAAAAAATTTCAGTCACGCTGTATTCCAAAAAGTTTTTAACCGGCCTTGAAACTTCAGGCTGAGCGATGTTATGAGGGAAAATGATTGCCTCGTTTGAGTGACACCCACATATTCTGCGAGCTCTTTTTGCTTGTTTGGCCGCCTAAGATGTTCTTCGTCTTCCAAACCAAAACTATCACTGCTAAATCGTACAAATAACTTCCGGCTTATTCTCTCAACTAGATCATATTCACCATAAACTTCCACTAAAATACAATGACGTTCAGCTAAGATTTTCATTATAATTATTGCTCCATGAAGAAATTTCGGGTAGTTATTGGACATAAGGTGGTTTTCTCTAATTCCGAGATTATTAACATGTAAACACTCAGGCTTTAAAAGACCATGCTTATGGTAAATCTGCAAAGCTCCACATTTTATCCACTCAGTTGTATGACGTCAAGTTTGACCTTAGCAGGGTCATTAACCCTTTTGTGTACCTCTAGCGAGGTTGTCCGTTAAATATAAAAGAAGTAGGCATTAATCTCACCTCAGAAAAGATTGGTCACTAAATGTCATTGGCCTCAGGATGGGTTGTTGACTTCACTAAAGGTAGAAAGAGGTCATCAGAAAAGGTTCATGACTTCGCTAGATGAAAACAAAGATGTTATTGATCTCACCAAAAGTCATTACCTCAGGATTGTCGCCCTCTCTAAATATAAACAAAATGCTCAAAGACTTAACCTCAGAAAGGGTTGTTGGCTTCGCTAAACGGAAACAAAGGGCCATTGACTTCAGAAAGGGTTCCTGACCTTATTACATTATAGGTAAGCAAAGAGGTCATTAATCTCATCGGGAAAGTTTCGCATAAAACTTTCCAGAGATCCGTAATAAATTCAAAATATTTTAGTCAGTGCTTCGAAAGCCTCCAGAAGCATCAGACATTTAAGCCCTGGTTCCCAAAGTGCTATAGCCGTATATCAGAAGAATATGTTGTGTATTCGGTAGAAATGTAATATTAATAACTTCTGTTGCTAAAGTTCTTATGATTCATGTTTCTTTAATATTGTTCAGTGTATCGTTTTTAGTTTTGGAGATAATATGTTCTATTTTTCCCATTCAATCCAGGATTTTATTTTAAATTTTCAAGCACAGTAAACGTAAACTATTACGAAAATAAGGGATGCTTTATCGAAACTTTTACCAAAAAAAAAAATTATGGTTAATTGAAGTGCTCCCAGCAGGTCATCAGTTTTCCGGAACCCTATGTGCAATGAAATAACGGTATATAGTGAAAGAGAATAAGATAGACTGTACAAAGGGACTATCGGTATAATCGTTAACAGTTTCCATTAGCTTTGATTCCTGCTTATCCGCAAAGTCAGCCGCAACCGCAGAATTGATTGCTTACAATGCTAAACAACTCGAGTGACACTAGAAAATGGCCTAAGCGCAACAAAAAGCAGGAAAGACAAAAGTAACAAATGGGTGAAACCTACTTGACAACCCGAACAAATTAATTCACTGCAATCTAGAGCAATTTGTTGCAAATTTGTTGCGTCCTGCTGGCCTCCCACTTTCGCTGCCCTCAATTTATTTGCTCTGGAGGCAGCAGGCAACGCAACGCAACGCTGCAGTTTACACTGAAGACAGTTGGGACAGCATTAAAAATGAAATCAAATTAAATCAATTCACTGTGACTGCGTAATCGATCGCGTGCAGCGATAAGGTTTCTGTGGTCTTCTGCGGCCAACCCGCCACAGGGGCATGCAACAACAATGCCAGTGCAGCCGCCACCAGCACGAATGCTACAGCACTTCACTTGTGCCACATTATGAGCACCGACCGACGTCCTTTTGCTCTGTAACCACACCAGCAGTGGTGGATATCTTGGCTTTGGGCGGAGCTTTGTTGTTGTGTTTTGTGGCTCATTGCTGCAATGGCGGGTAATTAATATGTTAATTGGCGCCGTTGTAGGCCGACTGCTGCCAAGAGTAGTGTCCCACGACAAGGCTTAGCGATCTTGTGGAACATCATCCAGGCACCCAGTGTAAAGGAGGGGAAATTTATGAGCTTGTTCCTGGTACAAAATATTTGCATACTGTTTACACTCCGCGACTGCAGAAGTTCTACTTGCCACTGCAGCAGCAGCGCAAAAATGCATCCTGTCGCATAAATCCATTACATTTGCGGTTGCCATAAGCGCATCATTATTCATGCAACCTGTTTGCTGCCGCAAATCTACTTTTGTTGTTGTTGTTTGTTGGCAATGTTTTATTGAAATATTGCAACTTCTTCTATTTCTAAATTGAGTTGCTGTGTAATTATTGTGCGCCAGCGCGTGGGCTTAATACACTACATACCAAAACAATAACAACAATCAACTTGAGAATAGTGTCAGCGGAATTGTGCTAGTTTACAGTCGCCAAGCTACTTGTATGCAAATTGTGTAGCTGCCAGCATTCGCTGCTAAGCAAAGAGTCGCATTGCTTGCACATGCGCAACCATTATGTGGACGCATGCGCAGCTTGCAGGCAAATACTGTGTACGCCATGGCAAATGCGTCTCTTCTAACTACTTGCTGTTGCCATTTATTTACATTTTTCGTTGTATTTTATGCATTGTTGTTGTTGTAAATTGCTTTTTAGTCTAAATTTTATGGCAATCAATACCATTTGACGCATAATTGTGGAACGAAATTTTCAGCTGACTATCCAGTATTGATCTGTGGTATTAACCTTTGTAGGTTTGAGTAAAACATTATATTTGTCGAATAATAATAAGTTTATACACAATCTTTTTTATGATTATGAGAGTCGAGGCTGTGGCTGAAATGGTGTTCCATCTTCTCTGCGTTTTTTTGGTCAACCCACTAGCTGGTTTAGGGAAGACCTGTCCACAATGCCACTAGTGCTCTTGAGGGTTAGTCAATAGTCTATGCGCTGATGTTTAAGAACAAATGTTGTACAAGTAGACTTTGTCTGTTATCAAGAGACTTTGTGTCAATACAGAGCTGACATTTTTTAAGATAATTAGATTTTCCGACCGATTATTAACGTAGTATAAATGCGAACACAGAATTACATTATGTTGAGAAAAAATAAAAAATCTGCAGAATACAAATTTCGTTGATTTCGGAATCTTACAGGTAGCATATTGGGTCTATAACTATATTCGTGCGATTTTTCAAGAGATGGAAACGTAACTTTATTATTATTTCAATGAAATTTAATGACGTATCAATTGAAGCCAAGATACGTTGAAAGGCGAGTTTGCATGTCAGATATGCTGCTTAAACGCTACCAACAGACAACATTGTCGCTTAGCATTGTATGCGAAGCCGAATGAGATCATAAGGGCATAATTTATTATAAAATTTTAACACCGGTTGAAACCATTAATGAGGAACGCTGCCGAAAATAACTCATCAAGCTGAAGCGAGCGATTGCCGAAACGAGGCGACTTAATACGAGGAAATATTTTTGCATCATGACAGCGCTAGGTCTCATGTTGGAAAATATTTGAAAACAGCGACGGCAAAGTTTTGCCTCACCCGCCTTATAACCTAGACCTTTCTTAACCTTCAATTCCGGTCGATCCAGAACGCCTTCACTGTAATATGGTTTACATTAGAACAGGGTTTAAAATATAGGCTTGATTCGTAATTGGCCGCCAAGCCGCCAAGCCGCCGCAGATCTTTTGGGATAGAATTCACAAATTACCATAAAGATGGGAAAATGTGAAACTGTTATAGCTATCAATCAAATTATCTTACGAGTCAAAATACTACTAAACGATGACCATCCAGTTGCCAAGGTTTTTATAATATTTTAGAACAACAGTATTTATAAACATTAAAAGGCTGGCTCTGGGATATTCAGCTTTCCAGTTATGTGTGCCCGACTTTTTTCAGACTCTCTGGAGGTACGTAAAATAAGCTGAGGGACTACTGAGAGTCATGTAGTTATACTCTGAATTTGAAAGAATCGAGAGATCTTTGTCTATCATTCATCGAATTAAAAAAAAAAAAAGAACTTTAAGAAGAGGTTATTTTTAAATACAACCGAAATTTATATTTTTATATTTTTATAACTACCAGTATTATATAGTTGCCTTTTGGAAGTATGTTATATTATGACATATTTAAAGCTTAAAAAATTCAGTCATTTATGGTTTAATGATAAACTCTATACAGCTGCGTCTTAACAACTCTAAATTGGTACACTGTAATTGAAATCACTCTAAGCTAAAAACAATTTGCTTAGTTTTGCTTTTTTAGCTTCAAGCTTTAATTCTAATTCCATTTGGTGGCGCCAAGACATAAATTCTGCTACTTTGGTGGTCTTTTGAGTATAACTATGTGGCACCTGTATTTATGTCAAATTACCGAACGGTTGCACAGAATGAGTTCAGAATTCTCATAGCCGGTGTAGCTGACATCAAGCCTGAAAAAAAAAATACCGAATAAATAACCGACAAGCCCATTTGTTTACTTCCCGAAATGCTTTCAGAAAATTGAATATCATTTGTCTCTCTCATGATTTGAAGCAAGTATTTAGCTATTAGCACTTCCGAGAATCTTTTTCTCAAACGATTTCGCGGTTGACGACGTTGTTAGGATGAATGCTAGATCACAGATATAAGAGTGACGTGATCTCTCAATCGTTGAAATCTATTGTTTGATGACTGGAAGTATTTCGTCTTGCCCTCGTTCCCCACCAGGCCTATCTAGTTCGTTTTTTTTCCTGTTGTTGCGGCCGACTATGTCGATATCGTTGGTGTAGGCCAATAACTGGTGACTCTTAAAAAAGATAGTGGCAGAACGGTTAAGGCCTGCATAGCGGATTCTATTATGAAGCATTGAATTAAAGAAATCGCTGGAAAAGGGTTCGCGTTGTCTGAAATCTCGTTTGATAGAGAACATCTCGTAGAAGTCTTTCCCTATTCTGACGGAGCTCAACGAGCAATATCAAAGCTGTATAAGTTTTGCGGAGATTCCAAATTCAACGCCATGGAGACCCCCCTTCTTGTGATTGACAAAAAGATGGTGCGTGCCGATCTGTTTCACTTCAGTGTTTTTTAGGAGTTGTCTTATGATTCATTTAGAAGGTTTGAAACCACACTGTTAAAGTCCAAACAGTTTGTTAACGATGGGCTTCACTCTTTCACAGAGTAGGCTCGATAAGACTTTTTACGCGATATTCAGAAAGCTGATCCCGCGATAGTTGGCGCAGATTGTGGGATCACCTTTCTTGAGGATATGGCAGAGCACACTAAGATGCCAGTTGTTGGGCATGCGTTCTTCCGAACATATTTGACAAAGGAGTTGAAACATGCGCAGTATCAGCTCCTGGCCGCCGTGCTTAAATAGCTCGGCCGGTAGACCTAAAAATAATACCTTTATTTTGTATTCAAAATGTTTATGGCCACAGCATGAGACAGTGTGAGTCAGCTCGAGGAAGAAGGCGAGAACATTTTAAAGCGATACACCTGCTATATCTTTTGCCATTCTATATTTCTATCAGAGAAACAAATCTGGGATAGAAGTTCAGGGGGCCTCTTGTTCCTTTAGACTACTTATTTTCAATCCTACCATTTTTGGCATAGAGATATTACGGCAAAAAGCGTTTGAGCACGATATTTTCTATAAAAATCTGAGTTCAATTATTTTCGTGTCCATCTGTAGGCTAATGTTATTTGTAGAACTTAACGACCCGCTTGATCTTCCCTACGTCTACTACAATCCGAAATATTTACCAACATCTCTGTACATATTTTCATTCGCTTCTCAGCCAATTGTCCTAATGGCATTTGAGTTTTTGGGTCTACAACTTCTAATCACCCACTAAAGGAAATGAGATTCAAGTAACTATTTTTCACAACACCACTGACACACATTCCAGTTATTTGGATTACATGCAATTTCCAATTGCTGATTGCCATAAATTAAAGCGCATTAACGATTGCAACTGAGTGCATTACTTGGATTCGCCATTAAAAGTATTTCAGGCATGCAACGGGCGTTGTTTAGAAAGGTTGTGGCCTTTTCAGCGGTGCCTTATTTGAAAAATGACGCGTCAAGCGACCACGCCGAGCCGAATGGCAACCAAAACGAAAGCCGAAAATGGTAAAACACGCCAGAACCAGCAATCAGCGGAAATAAAAACAAAAACAAAAAAACACAGTGAAGCTCAGCGAAACAAAAGGAGAAATGAAAGAAGCAAGTAACTCAAAGTAGCCTACTTGAAAGCTAGAAAAGATCAGCGCAAATTTGACCTAAAAATAAAAGTGGAGCATGGCGTAGCTACTGTTTATGCCGAAGCGCCACCGAGTAACAAATAAATATACCTAGGCAACGCCAACCCATGAGGGTAAGTAAGTTACCCGCGCATGTGGCAACAAGCGCGTGTAAGACGATCGGCTTGGGAGCTAAAAGCGGCTAGGCTGATTATCTTGCAACTTTAGGTCTGGAGATGAGTGCGGGCTATTATGCATACAAGCATGCATATTTATTTTTTGGTTTGATGACGCCGCCGCCAACATGCGATGATAAATGCTCGCCCAGGTAATCGCACATCGGTAATCAGATGCGGCTGAGCGGCGGTGGATCTGTGTGGCGGTTTATTGCCTAATTTGATTAATGGTTGTGATTTGTGCGCTAAATGCTGTTCGCGAACAGGAAATGCGCTGATATAGTTATGATTTTTCATATTTTAGAGCAGCTGCATTTGAGCAAGTCTGTCGATACTAAGAAAGAAGCGGCTCAGCTCAACTATTGTTGTAGATGTCAGGCATAATTAAATCTGAGCCCAGTTGGTAGGAGTCGGTGTTTTGTTACTTTTGTAACCGAAAACCAAAATCTTTGGCTTGAAACAGGCTCAACACTTGGCTTTAGAGATCGAAGAGCTCGTTTTTGAACCAAAACCGATTACGGAAGACTCATATATCAACCGTTTAAGTAAAAGGGATAGTTAAATTTGATATCAGATTCTCGTGGATACTAATATGCTGTCGGTCTTTCCCAAATAATGTGGTCCCCATTCGAATATAGTTTGAAAGGTTCTGGTATCTGGACCTTGTATTCGAATTATCGTGGAACTGTTTATCATCAAAATGATAAAAAGTAACAATTGGTAAGTTTCTCCCAAGGGATCATTTAAAGGGTTTGGTTATCATGTCATCATCTTCCAAAAATGAAATAAATTTATAGGTAGAAGGTGAACCCGACTACCACTCTACGGTTTTTTCTTTAAGTCGCCGCAATTTCTTACAAATCCGAAGTATTTTCCAATCTTTGCTTATACAATTCTGATAATTTATGATATCTGAGCGCTAAAAAACTAAAACCCAGTCTCTCATCGTCAATCGCTCTAGTTGCCGCTTCACACCAAAGATATGCGAAGCGCCACGCCGCATGACATCACATCAACAGGGTCACATTTTTGTCATAGTGCAGCATGATTTCCCAAATCTTACTCCACTACTGTCCAGACATTCTCATTAACCACCAACGCCCCACATTTCCTGCAAATACGTCTTTGTCTGCGCTGTCCATGGACATTTTTGTAATTTCCACAGCCACTTTGCGGCATTCCCAGTCGTGTCACCCGAATACGGCACTAAGCAGTACGCATTATTATTATTATTGTTGTCTTCTTCTCTCTACATACTCCGCTTCTTGCAGTTTTGCGACTTTTTTTTCACTTGCATTCTTCGCATTGACAATTGTTTGCTGCCAACATTTGGCTGCATGCCTTGACATTGCTTTTATTGTTGCTATTGCATGCAACTTGCAACTCCCCAATGTCACAGTGCGGCATGCCACAGCGTAATGTCAGCAGCTGCGACAATTCCAATCCATCAAATGACGCGCAAGCGGATGGACTGCGGAAAGCGCGAGCTTCCATGGTGATCCACGATGACAGTAAGTCCATGAAGTCACAAGGAGCGCACTTGCTGCTCGGTCCCGGCTGCTCGTAGCTTTTAAATGAAGTTATAAGAATGAATTATGTCGCTGCTTTAGCAATACTGTGGTACTTATGTATGTATGTATTTGCGTACAGTAGAAACAAGGCAATAATGCTCAGCTTTTGGACTCTGCATCCGTTGCGCCGTTGGTAATTGAGTTATCGCTCACGAGAGTAAAATAATGGCGTTCAGGGAAGTGTGAAATTTTTTGAAATTTCTTACCAAATTACTTCTATGAACTAGTTATGATTGCGATATTTATTATTTAGCGGTTAGGATGGGTTAATTTAAAAGCTCGTATCGTAAATATTAGTATTTTTTATTTGAATACAAATTGAGTTGTCGTGAATATAACAGTATTATATAGATATTGGGTTTTACAGTTAGTTAGCTATAAGTATCATATTTCCGTAAAGCAACACAGCGCATGAAATCACTCATTTCTTGAGTCTAACTTTAGCTGACAAGTTTCTGCAATCGACGAAACATGGATCAACTGATACTTCACAGAGATCAATGAACAGTTGGAAAAGTGAGCATCAGCCAGTGAACCTGCTCCGAAGAAGGATAACCCTGTCAACTCTTAACCATGTCCTAACGGCCAGAAAGGTTGGAATTTATAAAGTGTGATCTGCACTATTTAACTGGAGAAGGAAAAAACGGTCAATTGGTATTCCGGTTCACTAGGGACAACTCGCTCCATTTGGCCCCGTGCGACTTCTTTCAGTTCTCAAGCTTGAAAAAGTCACTCGCGTGGCAGAAATTTGAGTACTGGCTGGAGGCCTTAGGGAGGTTGAAGCAGTTGGAGTTGGGTAAAGGAGACTTTGATAATTAAAAATGGCCATTTTTTCCAAAATTTATTTTTTACTTATAAGCTTGCTTTTGACAATCTGGTCAAAAAAGTATACAAATTTAAATAGGGTGTGGTTTTAGACTTATAGTTTTTAAGAAGAAATTAAACGTATATTTTTTAATGTTATGGCCAAGAATTTAGCCTTATTAAAAAGAGAAGGGTTTGCCAATATGTTTTAAAAATTATTTCAGCAAAGTGACCGCGGCGGATGGCTCGAATAAATTCCAGCCGAGAGGCCCAAGTATTTATAAAAAATAGTCCAGCTGTGCTAAAAAGATAGAGCTTAGAAGTTATGCCACAGGCTCATGACGTGAGATAATGCGCTCATCAAAAGTTTCCTTCAATAAATCGATTGTTTCGTAGGCTGTATGACATCTAGCGTCGTCATGTTGCAACCAAAGGTTGTCCACCTCAATGTTCTCCAATTCAGACACGAATAAGTCTTTCATCATGACTAATTAGCGTTCCCTATTGACTTAATGTTACCGACTTCATTTTTGAAGAAGTGTTGGTCAAGGATTCCCTCTGCCCATAGAGCACACCAAAAAGTGACTTTTTGAGAATATAACGGCGTTTTAACAGTGGCTAGTGGATTATCTTCACTTCAAATACGATAATTTACCTTTAATAGGCCATAAGTAAAAAGGATGAGGAAGAAAATGCTTCAATGAGTTTGTGTTAATGGCTAGGACTGCTTATTATGTGTGGAAACATTACCCAAGAGCTTTGAAAAAGTTCAACGCTCTTGGTAAATATGTAGGATATAGAATGGTATAAAGAAGCAAATCGACTTCAGTTCACATTTTTCCTTCAGAAGCTCACTGAAATTAAAATTGTAATCAGTTAAGGAAAATTTTACATGCCACGTTTGTAGAACTTCGTTATAAATCAAACCAAGTCTATGGAGTAGTCTCAGTTAGTAATATAATATTTCGAATTACTTAAAATTAAACGCGGTTAATTACTTTAATTCACTAGTATTGTTGTTGCACTTTACAACCGACAACAAAGACGAAAATGTATAATATGATATTGTACACATGTAGCTAATTGATTAAGACCAGTAGCCATTTAATTCGATTAAATTTCATGCGCTCATTACATTACACAGCAACATCTATTAAATTGCAACAAGAATTTAGACATTTACGGGAAGCCGTGACACCAGCCAGCTCATTGACTTATTTACCATAATTATATCCAGCACATTTGTTGTACATGGCAATACATGCAATGCGACAGCGAGACAATGCAACTGTCATAAACGCTTGTGACCGAGACGAAACGATACGTCGAACTGTCGCTCTGACGCGGCGCGTCGGCATGCGGCATAGCTTTTTGATAGATGACAACAGTTTTTGTGATTATGATTGATTATCGCGAACGTTGCGTCTGGAACGGCTAGTGAGTGTGCACGAGTGTTTGTGCTGGTCTGCAGCTGGTACGCCGCGCGAATGTCGGCTCAAGGGTCGAAACATGTCGCAAAATAGCCGCAGGCGCTGGGCGCTCTCGCGGATGTTGTTCTGGTTGGCTTGACTCTGATTCTGACCAATGTCTGCGGCAGTCTACGCATTTGCATTTGTTCGCTGCTGTTTCGCTACCCTCAATGCATTCGTTTATTGTTGTATTGTTGCAAGTTTACAAATTTTATCAACAACAAACAAATAGCTCTGGAGGGAAAATTTAAGTGGACTCAATTTAATTAATATAAAGCTATTGAAAATGTAATAAAAGAACCATATATGTACATATATATTATATGTTATATTGTAGAATATGTATATTTTATATATACATATATATCCTTGAGAAAGTAAAGCTAAGCGGGTACAGAGTATTTGTACCTTTGTATCATATAATTAATGTAATTTATTTCCACTTACGCCCCATGACATCTTTCACCTCATTTAAGCAATAGCTTGAACTCCTTTGACCCATAACTCGACCTGGCACGAATCACTCGAGTTAAATGACGAATTTGTTGAATGAGCCCTACTAAGAATCTGTAGAACTATGCATATTATGACTTAAATAAAATTTAAAAGCTTCTTCATTGTTATGATTTTTTTAAACTTGTTAGAAACGGCATTAGCATTATATTTTCATTTTGTAAAAACGTATTTATATAAAAAGTGCATATTCTCTATTGACAGCTGAAATTTTATGTAATTTATTTTGATGACAAAAGCATGCAATATTTACATTTTTAACACTAATACTAACTGACATTTAAAAATGAACACAAATATTATTGACAGCTGCATAACGTTCTTTTAATATATTCGCTTTGTAAAAATCATCAAATGCATTTATACTAGTAAGAGAACGTAGAGGGAGGGGGCGGTGCAAAAAATAAATGAAATACATTTTAGGGGTCAATTGTGTGTTGGTTAGGGGTCAAGCGAAGTCAAGTATAGTATTTTAAGTACAAAAACATTTCTGTGCACGATACTATCTACAAAATTTGAAAATTTGAATGCATTTGTATATCTTCATCATCAATTTTTTATTTTTAACTAATCAATATCCTCTCCACAATTTTTCAATACCGCCCATGCTTAGGTGAATATGTATGTATGCATGTACTGCTTATGTATAAATACCCGTGAGCAAACTCAGCAGGTGTCTCTGCAATGCACTCATGCGTTGCTAAAAATTTGCAAAATGTTATCTTTATTTCTGATCGAAATTTAAAATGACCATTAAATAGAACAAACGGTTTGTCATTTTTATTTAATGGCTATCAGCCACATACAAGTACACACGTACATATTTACCCTGTGGTAAAATCAACTATGTAGTTATAACTATTTTACAACTAGTTTGTACTATAGGTCTAAATATTAAGCAGCTGCTTGTTTTTGAATATATTTGAAAAGCTGCCATCTGTCTAAAATTTTTTACGACTTGCAAACTTATATATGTATGATAAATATTTGAGAAATTAATAGGATACCTATATCAAAATTTTTTTATCAGAGTTGCCACCTGTCTGAAAATTTAAATTTAATTCGACTTAAAAATTAAAAAGTGATATAAACAAAAAGTAATTTTAGAAATTTATCGTGTACTTATATGAAATGTATTTCAACCAGCGTTGCCAGCTATATAATTCTAAAATGAGTATCAAAAGATAGTTCATATAAATATGTAAAGGAAACTAAAATATAAATCAATATAAATCTGTAGAAGAAATTTTACATACTTAGGATGATGAATGGAATCTCAAAAAAATCTAAATTCCTAAATTTCGCGCGTTAATATTTTGAAAGTTTGAAAACCTTTGAAACAGAAATTTTTAAATCGTGAAAATCATACTCTTTTAGATACACAAAAAATAAAAGAAGCAGCTTTCGAGCACCAGCTTTTCTAATCAAAACTCTTAGCTATACATATATCATATAACTGATGATAACCACCTAAATTTTCTAACCAATATTATGCGTTTATTTTCGTATATTAACTCCTAACGGTTATTGCATTATTTTAGTGCATTATGTTTTTGTTTAGCAATCGCGAAAATTTACATATGTCAGTTGGCCACCTGTCAATTAAAGGTGAGTAATTTTAAATTTTGTTCATTCCGTCTCACTGCTTCGAACTCATTGTTTTTGAATGCAATTTTATTAAACCTTTTTACTTTTGTTATGCTTTCACACCTTGTTGCACAAAGTAATGCCACAAATGTCATTTGAGACTTCACTGGAGGTGGAGCGCCTATCATATTTTCGTCGTTTGATAGATTTTTCGATAATACTTCGATTATATCTTCAATTTTGAGCAGCAGAAGGATCAAAGTTTAAATGTTTTAAGAAAATTCGTTAATATAACCCCTAATAAATCATGGTATCTAGCAAAATTACACCATTATTGAGATACCGCCACTAAAAATATAATTTTTTGATATATTCTGTTACTTCAATTTAGTTATAATGACTTAATGTTCCTAAGGGGATAAGGAGTCGAGCGTACAACTTTTCAAGGCTGTATCTTCAAAACTATTACACGGATTAACTTGAGCATTTAGGACAATATTTAAGAGATGTTATAAATTTAAATAAGACAATAAAAAAATCGATTTTTTGATGCCGTCAATTCTATGTAAACCCTTAAAAATTCTCAAACGAACAGCAGGTTCAGGACTTTACATCTCATTTTTTATTACTTACTGTATTTGTCAATATTTACAAGAAAAATTAAGCTAAAATACCCTTCATATGTAAATTTCTCTAAGCATTAAAGGTGTTTAAAAACTCCTTATCTTGATTTTAATCAGTCCGATTGAATGCCAGATATATGCTATATTGGTTCGATCTGAACAATATATTCGAAAACTGTAGTATTGCCTTTAAAATTAATCGACGGCACATTTCGATAAGATATTTTGTCAAATAATAATAAAGTTATCCACACGAGAACTTGATTTTCCGCTATCGGCGCTTCCGACAATTGAGCAGGTGCTTGGGGAATAAGAGTACGTGTGTAAAACTTGAGATCGACATCCCAAAATCTATGGGACTAGTTTGCGTATTTTAGATGGACGGACGGACAGACGAACATGGCTAAATCAGCTCAGCTCGTCACGCCTATCATTCACATATATATAAACGTTCTCCGGTGTTTCCTTCTGGGTGTTAGAAACTTCGTCACGAACTTAACATAGCCTATTTAGGGTATAATTATCAGAAGGACATCATACTGACTTTACATCAATGTTAGCCTCATCGGTTGAGAAGAGATCTACGCAACTTGAACGATTTACATCAGTTAAGGAACCGTAATTAAATGTAATGAAACTCTAAGAGTCTAATGAAAATTTTTAATAGGAATAGCTCAAAAATAGTTTTCTCCAATATTCTAAGATCTTCATTAAAAAATTTACCACGTTTCGGTTGGGTCACTCATCGATCTAATACAAGTTGGCGGGGTCAGCAAAATTGGAATGGACGGGGATCTGTATGTGAACATTCCCAAATAGTTTTACGTAGCCACAACAAAAGTATGAAGCCAATCATCCTCAAGTGGAAGACAATCTATAGGAATTGTAATAAAATGCCATATATGTATGTATTGCATATTGAAATATTAAATGGATTGTAGATTCTTAGGGCTCTTACGGAAAATATAGTTTTATATTTGACAACGTTTTCAAGGCCTATAAGAAAGGGATTATAATAGAGGATTTTGAAGGCAAAATTTTTACGGGTATAAATTTTATTTCGAAAATTTTTTGAACATTACTCAGATATTTGTTCACCAATGATTCTGGAGTTAGATAAGATGCTGTTCTAAATTATTTTCAACAGAAAGGGCTTCACATATAAGTCCTGACGCAATTCGTCCATTGCTTTAAATACATAGTACTATATCTATATAAATGAAAACTAGATTTCCAGATCTGAGCCTGTGTATATTTGCAATTTAAGTTACAAAAAGTAACAACATCTAAGAGATCACAAACTGCAATCGCCAAATCAATGAACAGAACTAAAAGACTAGGGTTATTGTACTCCAACAACAAACAATCATATTGTTCTTGTAAAAGAAATGATTTTGATTAATAGTTCTACGCGGTTTCTGACACTTGCGCTTGTCATAAACGCACACGACGATAAAAACAACAATGCGAACATGATTACAGCAACAAACAAAGCCAGAGACCAACAATAATGTCAGTTCACAAATAAGCACATATTCAAACGCACACTTATTTACTGCTATCTGAGTCAAACGCTGTGCCGGAATATGAATATTAAATTTATGAATTGCGCCGAGAGAGGGGGTGGCAATGAGTGGACAACTATGTATTTATTTGCCATTCATTGTGTCACATCATTGATGCGATTTACAAATGCCGCGCTGTGGCAATACTGGCACTGTTGGAGGGTTTGCGGCTGCGTCGCCGCAGTCAATGCAGCTGTCAAAAAGAACATTACAATATTTCTCAAGTGATTATTTTCTATATGTGGATATGGATAACCATGGTTTTCTGGCTGCGTTGCTGCTCGATGAATTTGCTTTAATTAAATACATTATTTAACAATTTCTCTCACACACATTCTTTGTCTATTTCGCGTCGATTTTAATGCCTTAACAAATGCCTTGTTAATCTTGTAGCTGTTAATTTGTGTTGTTGTATGCAAATGATGAATGACAAAATTTGATATATGCACATAAGCTGCCACAAACAAATGTGGCACATACCAATTGAGATTTTGGCGACACCGAATAGACCAAAAAGTGTTTGTGTATATGTGTGCGGTTTCAAACTGCTGGGAATTTCTTTTGTTTCTGATTTCCGCAGAGCTTTAACTTCAGCATTTTTTTAATTTATTGCTTTTCCTGCTGCCAAATCATGCCACAGATTAAGCTGGTACTTGGCTTCAACTTGAGTGGTGCTGTATGTGTCTCTGCTTCGATATCTATTTGAGTTTGGCCTACTTTCATATCATTTGCCATATGTTAGTAACTCCAAAAAATTTCATTTTTATATATATACAAGATTTTACATATGTACCATAGTATATAGAGATAAATATACATTTTTATTATTGTATCGTTGTCATTGTCTGTTTAGGCGCCACTTTGTTTTTATACATTTTTCCTTCAAGTGTTTCTCGTATTTTACATTTTAAGTGATATTTATTATTTTACTTGTGTTTTTTATAGCCTGAACAGGGTATATTAAATTTGCCACGATGTTTGTAAAACCTAAAAAGAAACGTCGGAGACCCTAAGAAATATATATCTACTAAATAATCAGTATGATGAGCTGAGTCGATTCAGCCATATTCGTCTGCCAATCTGTCGGCATATACGCGAACTAGTCCCTCAGTTTTTGAGATATCGATCTGAAAATTTTCACATGTTCTTTGCTCCACAAAGAGCTACTCATATGTCGGAATCGCCGATGTCGGACCGCTATATCATATAGCTGCAATACAAACTTGACAATCGGAATCAAGTGCTTGTATGAACATATTTTGTATTTAACGAGATATCTTTACGAAATTTAATACTTATTATTCTATATCTAAGTCAACGCTACAATATATGTAAATATTTTCTAGATCAGACTATTATCTCATACAGCTGTCATACAAACGGAACGATCAAAATCAAATACTTGTATGGAAACTTCATTATTTGTGTAGGGTATTCAAGCTTCGGTAAAATCATAGTTAACATTTTGTCTTGTTATATTATAGCATTACTATTTTTTGTAACATATGCAACATAATTTGCTTGAGCGCCATTTTAACGACCACCTTAGTCATGTGACCACCTTTATGGCGCCGCTATGGAATTTTAAAAGCCGCTTAAAATATGATTAGTAATTACGAACATTTATTAAACTGACACTATGCAATTTTTCGTCAAGTCAGTTTGAGTTATTTATTTCGCAAGTAACGTTATATCTAACGGCATAGGTGAACCCCTACGCCTACGCAGTATTATGAAAGCGCGCAAAGCGGCAAAAAACTAGATTGGGCGATATTAAGAAATTAGTGAATGTATTTTTTGTGGTAACATAGACAAACACAATTTACGAAAATATTAATAATTACATACATACAATGCATATACTTACAAAATATATATAAACCTATTTACAGGAAAAATCAAAAAAAATAAAATAATTATGTAGTACTTGTACTTATAAAATATATGACATGGCTATTCAAAAAATGTTTATCGATTTAGTTTGCTTGCGCGGTTTGAATGGACCAGTCAGAGTCAAATTTGATGAGATGGTATAAGGGAGATCAGTAATGCATGAACAGTAATTGCCAACCACTAAAATTGCAGTCTCATAATTATTTTGCACTGAGTTGTTTATGACAAGGTAGTAGAGTCTAGAGTCGGCTATAATGGAGGTGATCAGCGACGACATCATCATTCGCTTAACGAGAACTTGATTATATTTGTAATCTAAGCATTGAAGTCACCAAACTTCAATAAGCAACATTTTCATACAAAACTATATACCTAATATGTATACCAAACACATTTCACATTAGCATGCTACCATATAAAACGTTCCCCTTCTCTTCCACTGCGTTTGGAACTCATAAGAGTACCATTACTAGTCATAAATATACTTTTCATTCTATTTTCCAACACATTTTCTAGTCATGTATTAACATTAATCGTTTCGCCGACACCTTTTGTTCATATCGGTGGCATCAACAGAACAATTTGGCCTTTAGCATTCGGCCAACTACTCAACTGCGTCGACCGACCGACAACAAACTGGAAAAACTGAAAGCCGCGCACACCGCTCAGCACTTGTTGTGCGCTCAAATCAAAATGCGCTAATTATGTGCGCTTAAGCGTTGATTTAAGATTAAGCGCCGCATGCAACAAACGGATAGACACGTACAACGCTAAGTTGCAGCCGCCAGTAGCCAGTAGCCAGACGCGCAGCGAGCGCTATGCACAGCCGATTGCCGATCATGTTACGCGCGGCATTGGCAGCTGACACAGCGCGGCTGCGAGTGCAATAAAAGTGATTTGTGATCGCGGCTCACCCGCTGGCGGCGGCATTTGCCACGCTACATTGCAACAGTTAACTGCTTTTCGATTTTTCATACTGTTTGGTTGTTGTTGGTGTTTTGTTGTGTGCGCGTTCGGTTCTCACCTCAATTGGCGCCATTTAAACGACTGTCTTTGCATGTAATTTGGCCAACATAATTTACGGTTATTAAATTTCCTGCATTTTTTCTGTTGTATTTAACACTTGCAACAATTCTGCTGGCACGCCAGGCGCTGGTGGAGCGGGTGTTCAGCGTCGACACACCCCATTTCGGTTGGTCGCTGCTTTTATGAGCGCTATTAGCGAAATTTAATTAGCTGCATTTGCCATAAGTATGGGTTATTATGGCGGTGGCAAGTACTGCTTTTACAGCCCAGCCAAGAGTGTGGCATGCAACCGCATACCGAAGTACATATTAAATTGCTACATAGCAAATTTTGCTCTAATATTTTTATGATTGCATTTAATTTTTATTTTTATACAATTTGTGTTTTTGTTGTTGTTCGCCGTTTGTTGCTTTTAGTTTGCGGCAGCGATTAGTAGCGGCTGATTACATTTGGCTGTGCTAAATTATGATGTTGTAAAAGTATAAAAATAAAGATCTTTATTGCCGCATAAGGCATGCCGCATGCGCTATGTGGTATATGTGGCAACTGTGTATGACAGCGGAATTTATGTGTTTTTTGTTGTGATATTATACTTGCTTCACTTACAGTTTATGGGTTACAAGTGTTCTGGGTCAAATGGTGGAAATTTGGACATCAAAATTATGGCCACAAGTGGAATCAGAGCAGAAAATGTAATCGATTTCTTTGTAATGAATTGACGCGAAGCGTATAATGACAATTATTAGAAAGTAGATTTATGAAGTTAGTTCTGCCAAAAATCGTATAAATGAATATATTTATTGGCCTCCTTCAATTGTACGCCGATTTTATAAGAGTAAGATTACAAAAAATGTTGCCTACATTTCAGCGCAGTGCTGAAACATTGGAATGTAGCAACAGTGAGTAAGACAGCTTGCTGTTTTAATGTGAACCAATTTCCCCACATTAATATTACGAAAAAAAAAACTTAGAGAAAACTCTGTGCCTCTAATAAACTGTACAGGAAATAATCTCGATGGTGCTTGAGTTGTAAGCGGCGAATATACCTCAATACACCCTTATATATAACCTAGGCAGTCTACAACAGGGTATAGATTTGATATTTGTGGTTACCAATAATTTTCTAAAATTGCATTTGGCAAAGACTGGAATTTGGAAAGGCTATAGATAACGTAATAAATTAGTATGAATTGAACTAAACCTCTTTTTAGTAGTATTGAAATAAACTAATTGATTATGTTGTCTTAATAGAATAAAATTTAGGCATTCAGGTCATTAAATGGTTTTTGATAACCCAGATGAGAGCTGAGGATACTGACATTGAAAAATGTTCAGTTCATGCTCTTCTTTATCGTTTGATTGTTTACAAAACTGTTACCGAGCATTAGCTCTTCCATTGAGAGTCTGCTTTAGCACACAAGGCAAAAACTACTCAGTCTGGATATTCAGATTTGAATTCATTGATCTCAGTTTGTGGTCAAAGTTGAAGTACATGGTCTGTCGACTACCTCACAGAAACGTGGAGAGTCTCAAAAGATCTTTTTTTCGAGCAGCTGAATATCAATACTTCAATCTTAGAATTGACAAGAGTTCTTTTATCTGGCAGTATTAAAAAGTTTGGTTTTTTAAATATGAAATATGATAACTCTATCTTTTCTGATCTCGCACTTGGCTATCTTCAGCATAGGTATATCGTTTCAGTTTTAGATAAGAAGTGAATGATATCAAAACATGTTTTAATATATACACTTATACAAAGTACCGTTAACTGTAGCAGTAACTTGTACATCCATTATTTGTCATATTTGTCGATATTTTGTCATGACAAAATTAAATGTAGAACACTTCTGACTTGCCTTGAACATGTTTCGATTAAGTTTAACCCTTACGTTCCGGTGAAATGGTGAAGCTTTGTACAAGTTTTCATTTTTATTATTTTCTAAATGCAACGGAGAGATATTTTACTGTTATTTTCACTGAATTGATGTCATAGCTTCGAAAGGCAATATTCAAAAGCAGCGATGTAGCTGCAGCAGCAGAATGACTTAAACTCAAATACAAACATGAAAGCACAAATACAAACGTGTATTTTGTCTTGCATAAAGCATGTTTATGTGTGTATGTGTGTGAGAGCACAAAAGTACCATACATAAGTCGATATTCATTTATAAATTCATTCATTCAAAATGTTATGCTCTCCATTGAGCCATTGATATGCCTGTGACACACTGATATCAATAGCCTTGTACAATATATATGTGTATTTGTATGCGTGTCTATGTGATGTGTGCGATGCCTGCAATTTGAGTGCAACATGTTGCAATCTTGATGAAAACTTTTACGCAGATCACAAAATTGTTTTGAAACGGAAATTGAAAACAAGCAAAACAACAAAATATCCACATACACACACAAACAAACGACGAGCACACATTCATACAAATGCATTGCATGTAGTAAACACTTATTTACGGTTATGTGCACACAAATATTGCAGCGCGTCATTTTGCTTGCCTTTTCGCTGGAAATATGAATTTGTATGAGCTTGTATGTGTGTGTGATACCATATGTGTATGTATGTATGCATGCGTTTGCTTCTAATAGAAGTTGGTGGCCTTTGTGGGTGTAAAGGCACATGCCACATATGAATACAGTTATGAATATGCCGCAAATGAAATGAAGTTTTCCAATTTGCAATTACAAGGTAAGGCAAATGGTTGTTACCCCAGTTAAAATTCGATACCGATAAGCCTTTTACAGTTATTGGTTTCGATTTAATAGAAAATGAAAATAAGAAAAAACGGTAACTTCGATTGCATCCAACACAAAAAATCCATATAAGGACTTGATGGATCAGTTTGTATGACAGCTATACGCCGATAACGCCGGTTCCGACATATGAGACAATATCTCAGAAAATTTGGAACTCGTTCGTGTATATACAGACAGACTTCAGGTCTGAGACTCTTAAAATAACTATAATTTGTGCTAGTGTGCCTTTAAGATTCCCAGACTATTCTATCTTCATGAACGTGAGTACAGTGGTATCAGTATGTTAATATAATATGTATACAGAATGTTTTCAGATTATGTTCGTTAGAATGAGAATAGAGACTTAGTGGTCGACATCTGCATCATGATAGTGATATTGTCATACCTGGGTACGAGGAAGATCATTGCGATTCGGCGATTGTGGTCCGGTCGTAAAAAACGATAAGACATTTGGAAAAGACAAGAGATAACCACAAATATAACTGGAAGTTAAGGAAAATTTCGTATTGCTTGGAACCAAAGCAAACTCAGGCAAACATGTGTACGAATTTCTTAAAGAGGTAAATTAATTTAAAGATTCTTATATCCTTTCTAATTCGGTCGTAAAAAACGATAAGACATTTGGAAAAGACAAGAGATAACCACAAATATAACTGGAAGTTAAGGAAAATTTCGTATTGCTTGGAACCAAAGCAAACTCAGGACATGTGTACGAATTTCTTAAAGAGGTAAATTAATTTAAAGATTCTTATATCCTTTCTAATTTATAGTGCGTAAATGATGACAATATTTATAGAGATTGTTATTGGGGTATTTGAGAAGAAAATTTTTCGCGAAAAATGTAAAAAAATGTAAATATCATTGAATGTTGGCTGAACAAACTATATAACAACCTGAGTCAACGAATCTGCAAGTAAAGTACTAACTTCAAAGGAGTTTATGCGACGCGCCTCTGTTATAGACAAGAGTTGTTGCCCTTTCCCTCAAGTTTCCTATCGAGTTATATGATGCTGTAGGAGAAGGAATAGGTTAGGAAAAGCAATAAGATAAGATAATAAACTCCTCGGAGACCAAATATACTGTAGTATATAAGTGTTGTTTAATGCCTCTTTATCGGTTTTTAACTATTTGTTAGAAGGTCTTGTTATCAGGAGAAGGGGTCGTATAGTATTAACTTATCCAGCTCTAACCAAAATGCTTTAAACTTTCTCAACTTCGCTATGCAACAACTAACCTTTTTCGTGGTGTGTTGGATTAGTTCGGAAACCATCGCTTCACAAATAGCCCAACAGATAAAACTCAATCCGGTGTTTATGCATGCCGCAAATGGTGTAAGTCGTGAGCCACTGCGCGTGTACGTGCCACATTTAGGTAAAAATATGCATGCACGTACTGGAACACCGCGACAAAAACAGCAACAACAACAACGCAAATAATAACTCTAGCGCCAGTTACGCGAATAACACTTTTGGTAAATACACACATACAAACAATGATGTCTGCGCAAATAGTAGCTGGCAACGAGAGCTTGAAGACTTCAATGCACACCTGATCACCACAGCCGTCAGTTCCCACATACATACACATATGCATAATATGTATATACAAATAAGCGTATTTACAGTCGCCGTTTGTCTGTCAGCGGCGTGGCACACACTATAATTTGCCGCTGTTGCAAGTGAGTACGTGTCGCCCCAACACTGTTTGAGCATGTTTTGCGGATAAATAATTATCGAAGGATTTTAGCGACGTGCCACACGTACACATACACTCCACACGGTATGCCACAATTTGGGGCAAACCAAAATGCTGCCGCATACAACGGTGCTTGTGTGTGAGTGGCTGCGGCAATTATATTGCTGTGGCATACTTTGCTTGTTGCCTTTGTTGTTGCTAATAAACTTAGTTACTAGAAATTTGTTATTGCAAGCGGCAGGTAATGTTGGCACACGCATTGCGGCGCACGCATTTCAATACGAGTATGTGGCTTGTACATATGTATGCATGTGTATATGTATAATTATGATGATACGTGCAACATTGAGTATCCTGTCATGTTGTTGACGTTTGCTGCTGCTGTTGCACGCATTTACCTAATGAAATCGTGTGCGTTGAGTGAGGTTGAGCGAGTTGGGCTGGTGGGTATAGCACGACTATGTTAGATATGTTGTCAGTCAGCTGGGAGGGGTAAATGTGTTGTGGCAATCTAGTGCGCATTTAAGATATAAAAGTTTATGTTTTTACTTGATTATGGCAGTGGTCATAATTATATTGAAATATGAAAGCAACTTTGTATACAACAACACACAGAGGTAATGGCATGCCACAACACACATACATGCACATAAACTGCATAAATTTGTTGGAAAGCGTTTGGGGTTCATGGCAGTTAAGTAAACATGTATGCACGTGCAACAAAACAAGCTAACTTTTAATAAGCTTTCTCACACCTTTCAACCATAATTAAATGGTAGGTTTGTTGGCAATGGTTGCAGAAGTGAACGTAAATATTAGGGAGTTTGTTATGTGAGATAAAGTTTGGCAACGTCATACTCAAGGCAGGAGTAGCTGTTAGTCGATTAATGACCAACATTTTACTATACATCGTTAAGTGTCTATATATATTCGCAGAGAACGTAGTCTGGTAGTAAAAAATCTTTTTAATAGAGAATTAATGGTATAATTAGTAATTTATATTAGAATCGGGTTTAAGTTAAGCTAACAAATGTTAACTCCAGCAGCTCCGAAGCTATATCACGCTTCACATCAACTACATGACTTCGTTTGTATGGTAGCTGTCGGCTATGGTGGTAAACCTGAACAATTTGTTTGGAAATTGTAGCGCTGCCATAAAAAAAAATCCACGCCAAGTTTCATAAAGATGTCTCCTCAAACAAAAAAGTTTTTCATACAAAGACTTGATTTCGATCGGTCGATTTGTATAGCAGCTATATGCTATAGTACTCCAGTATCGGCGGTTCCAACAAATGAACAGCTTATTAGATACAAAAAAAGAGTATATAAAATTTCAGAGCGATATCTTAAAAGTTGAGGCACTAGTCAGAAAAACTTGTCTAAATCGATCCAGCTAATCATTTATATATATACTTAGTAGGATGGTACACGTTTCCTTTTCGACATATTTTACTTCGAATAATTTTTCACAAAAAAAAAAAAACCGAAAAACATAGTTTCATCATCAGCACTTCTCTATAATGCTTCCCTGAAATTTACAATCCCAAAAAATATGCCCAGCTAAAAAGTGTTCTAATGAAATTTTTACTCTAAGAAAAATATCAAAAATACACTTTTAATCATATTAAGCAGACTGAAAAGTGTTTATCTACTATTGCATAGAAATAGGTTTTTGTATTTGGAGCATACTTCAGGTCTTTCCTCAACCGAATTTCCAAATTTCAAGAGAAATTTGTTGAGAAATAATTCAGGAGCAATGGAGATATACCATACATAATCGTCAATGTTGAGCCCTTTTTTGAAGCAAAAGATTAATTATAGTACAATAAATAAAACGAAATCGAAAAATTTTAAGATCGCTATAATCGGTTTATTAGCTGCGATTGCAACAATGTTGAGTAATAAAACCAACTTTTCAGATTGCCTGTTATAACATACAAATCAATAAAGCTTTACATCTCGTGAACAATTCATATATTAGAATAATAATTGTTTTAATGTTTTACTGTCAAAGTAATAATAATTTACTGCTTAAATTATTGAAATGAAAGTTCAATTTTTTATAATAACCGCTTTAATATAAGTAAGTCCGTTTTAAAAAAATTAATATTATTGTTATTTATTTGAATTCATCACCTTTTATTGATAATAAAGTTACGATAAATTCCAAATTAACTAGTTAAATAATATAACAAAAACAACTCACCTAAACTGTTCAATCTCAGACTTCAGTTGCCAGCTCTATTTGCCCGATTTCAATATTATAATCTCATATTTTTTTCTGAATCACTTATTTAATCGCAAGATACATATATTACTCCTCAATTTTAATTTATTAAACACTCATATTTATATTAAGAAAATTGTTTATCTATAAAAAACTATTAAATTATAACAGAGGACAAACAGCACAGAATTCATAAATTACAGACTTTCCATGCTGTTACACAACATTTTTACACTTCACTGTTAACAAGCGCATGTAATCTTTCTACGCGCTAATTAAACTCGATCGCGCTTTGTCGCTGGAAATTTATTTCATGGCTATAAATAATAGCTTTTGCTCACTGCATGCTTACAGAGCTTTTTATTATCTTTCTCTTCATATTCGTAGTTCCACTGTTGCATCTGCCAGCTGGTTACTGTATATGTGCATATTTGTGTTATTGCTGCCACTACTACCGCTTGCTTCCACACTAACGAGTTGGCACAATAATATTACATTTGGTTACTAATGCACTAAAATCATTATCACCACTCTAGCTTTTAGGTCACACGGTAGAAAAATGTTGATTAATTCGTTTTATAACCTTTTAATAATAAATAGAGTGATATTATAGCAGAAATACAACGATTTTTAAAAGCGCCGGCTGATCTGCACTTTCACTCGTTGGAAAAGAAACGGAAACTAACGAGCCGGAAAACAGATGATTGACGGAAACAGGACTGTATTAAAGTTGAATATTATTTAGTAGTAGTTAAAAATGTAAGCTATTCGGAATTTTGATGTTTTAGATAGGAGGTATGTATATTAAATGAAAATTTCTATATATTTTAAACATCATAACAAAAGTTTAATTGTGTACCTATACAAAAAAAAAATTTATTTCTAGAATCTGTACGAGTTTCGAAACAACCTAGTGTCTTCGGGTGACAGTGATTCTTACTAGATAATGTTACTGTTAAGCTGGAGTTATAGTCGATACAGTTTTTAAAGTTTAGAGTTATACATGCTGAATAGAGAATTGGACAGAGAAATAACTTATTCAACTATTCTTCTAACTGAAAAATGTTTTAAGACCCTTATGTTTACTTTAAGCCAAAAAGATTTTTGAAAAATCAAAAATTTCCAAACCCTTTCTCTTAAAATGAATAAATTTGCACTAAACCAGAAATTTAAATTTCTAGAATTTTCTGAATTACTAGAAACATGATATTATATAAAATTATTTTATCGTCCAACTATAATTCGTCTATCCTGAATAGACTCCGAAACTACTTGACATACAAGTATATTTGATTTCACCGTTGGGAAGCTACACTCTCTCCGGGGAAAATAGGTTATATTATATTTTCAAAAAAAGTTAGGAATTCTTACCAAACGCCAATTATGTAACTGAAGGTGTAAAAAGATAATCTAAATAAATAGCGAGCGCTGCGAATGCTACTGACTATAGAACAAAATAATGTGCTACGACTTTGCAGAACATATAATTATATACAAAAAATGACCGGACAGCTTATGTCTAACTGTTATAGTTACGTCACAAAATGCGCTTTAAAAAAAAAAAAATAATTTAAGTGCTGCTTCTGTAAAAGCTCTTTATTTGTATAGCTTAAAATAAATCTATATTATTAATTAATTACTTTATACTCTAAACTGATTAAATACCTTTATATAACTTTTTGAATTATTCGATTCGGACATTCCGTTCGAAAGATATCACGAATTCAAAAATGTAAGTATTAGAAAAAAGTCCCGTTCATTCGGTTAAGAGTTTATTCGAATCTCATTTTTATTCAACTACTTTCATACAATCCACAAGGATTCATATATTTATAAAATATTGTACTTTAAAGATGGTTTTGGTGTCGTAAACAAACAGCTGACAAATACAAACTAATTGACTTATGGAGGTCAAACTTCCCTTTATATTACTGTACCAATCTCAATTTAAATTGGCCAGCCAATGTCATAATACTAGTATGTAACTGTTTAAATTTATTACATGTAATATTACGATTTCTTTTATAATTTTAATAAAATTGGCATTAAAAATTGTTTAAAATTAAAAAATCTACTATTTCTCCAAAAATCTAATAAAATACGAAAATATTACTTTCATAATGCATACCAGCTACTACTAAAAGCAACTACACTTCCTTCCGTTTAACAGCTGATTCTGCACTCGTTAGTTTCCGGTCAGTAAGTAAAGAGTTCGTCTGTAACTTAGTAGCACTGTGTGAAAATATTAAATATACGATTTATTTTACTATAAGCTTTTACAGTTGGTCGCGAATTAACTCAATAATATCTGTTTTATTAGTGAAATGTGGAATATTTTATAAAAAATGTGAATTACTATAAATATTTTGTGAGAAAAGTAAACGTGCCTAAGCGGCACTGTTCTAGCGAGCAGCAGTGTTAGCAAAAAATATAACAGTAGGAGTTGCGGTCTGTCAAATATGACGAGTTGCTGTTGTTGGAATAGTGCATGTTATATAAATTTCTTGTAAGAGCAGAAGAGAGTAGCGTTAGTAGAGTGATTATGCGCTAAGGTAGTGAATTTCGAGAGCAACAGTAATCAGTGAGGTATTTATTGTATTAATTTGTAGCTCTTTAGTATCCTTGTGTACGAGTATATGACATATAATGTGTAAAATCGCATGCGATAAAAAAGAAATAAAACTATTGACATTAAAAGCAATTAGCAAAATGTAAGCGCTTGAAATGTTTAGTAATCATAACTTATAAAATATTTTTTATTTATTTTTTTTTAAATCAATATCAGATGATGAATTTTTAGCTATTTCTGTTAAACTATATTTTAGGTAATATAAAAAACTTGCGAGTTATTTACTCTTTCTAATCTTAGCTTATTCTTGTTTTGAGTATAAAATTATCTGTTATTTTTTAATAAACAAAAAATAAGTAATTGCGAATTTAATAGTTGACTTTTAACTTTTTCGATACAACTCATTTCAATCTCAGCGAATTTGCACAGGTTAAATGATGAAAACAATTTATTAGAAATTTTTTTTTAATAAAATACAGACCCACAATCATCCCCAGCTGAGAGATTTCTCACATTAGAAAAGGCTTCGCCACATTCGCAAATGCAAATTTAATGACCTTTGATCAGGATTTTAATGGCATAAAAGAGACGTGTCAATGCAGGCCACAAAAACCAACTTTCACACACACATAAATTTGTATGTATAACATATCATTACATAATACTCTATGTGAAGGGATATGCAAGTTTAAATATATAGATATACCAGTAAACACCCGCTAAAACTTGGAAGCCGTGTCACGCATTTGCTTATTAATTAAGTTGCACCACAGGGAATACATATACATACAAACATGTATGTGTATGTATATATATGCGAATCGGATATGTGTAAAAGCACACTCGTTCATTAATAAATTCATATCACTACATATAAGAGGGGTGTGAAGGTAGGCTGAAGTGTATGACAGTATTTTAGCTGACATTCGAGGTACGAACATGCAACAAATGTGTATATAACTGTATAATTGTGTAAATTCTCAGACAGGTTGTCTAGTTAGGCTCACTGATAGCCGGCGAATGTTAGTGCCACGCCCCCTATTATAGAGCTTGTAACTGTGAATGCAAATGTCAAAAGGCATAAATGTAGTCTAATACAAGCTCACACAAATATATATATATATATATATATATATATGTATATATAATGCGTATTTCAGTACGTAAACGTGTGTAGTACTTACTCACACACACACATATATGCAATTTTACCTTTCATTGGCATTCATGCATTTCAATATTTAACACATTTGCTTTTCACCAAAACTGATGACACAAATTAATACATAACATGTTTTTTGTTTGTTGCAAAATATGCAACACGATATGCCTGCAACTGCAACAACTGCCATAAACATGCATTTCAATTGAAATGTGACAATAGTGCGTTATGTTCGTCATTAATTAAAAAAAAAAATGAACTGTATTACAACAAAGAGGCAGTGCAAAGGTATAAATAAACAAGTGATTTGTGATTTTTGGCCCTTAGCAAGGCAGAGGTAGTTGACATGGTTGATGTTTGACAGCTTACTGGCGTATGAGTATTGAACATGGGACTATGGAAGGCTAAGGTCGAAGAGCGTAGAAGTTTTGGAATTTAATTCGGGTTTTATGTAATGAATTACCTCAAATTTTGTGACGTAATACTAGCTAGGCTCTGAAATATAACGAAAGAAGACTAGTGAGCCACGATTTTGCATTCTAGGTCGCTTACAAGATTTATCGAGCTATTTTATTAGAAAGAGAGAAATATAGAATTAGAAAAACCGATTTTTTCAATTATCAGTAGTATTTAAAATGTAACTATCTCTAACATGCCTCTTTTTGAAATAAAAATACCTAAAATAGCATAAATAATTATTTTGCCGCTTGCAAGTCAGAATCTCGTCGCCGATCCCCAGGAGGACCTCCGGAAAAATATATCTGCCGGTGAGGAAAATTTTTCTGCATAAAATTATCTGAAATCCATAAGCCAAAAAATGTGTAGTATTACTATAGATGAATATATGTAGTGAATGAGGTCAAAATTTTGATTTTAACAAAATGGCGGTTCTATTTTTATAAGTCAGTAACACTCCCAACATAACTTGATAGCCCGCTAAATTCCAATTGAAGAAGAATACACTTATACGAGTATAAACCGGTTTAATTGCTATCCCACCAACACTAGATGTCATTCTATATATATTCGTATATTCACTTATTAGCCACCACCACCTATAAGTACAGCATATTCGCTCGAGTCACGTCATTCTGACACGTAACAAATTACTGAACGCTAATGTCAACTATCAATCAGCCGAACGTAGCACACGACGCAATATGATGCTCAATGTGATCGCAAAATGATCACAGCTAAGGCGAGGTAGAAAAGCGCAATTTCAGCGGCAAATGTGACGCGTATCGATTTCAAACGCTAATCATTCAATAAACACGGAATGACGACATTTGACACCACAACAAAAAGCAAAAACAAAAAGAGCGGGAATAACTGGAATGCCGAGAGCCTTTGTAGAGAGATCGAAAGTTGAAGCGGAACCGCACATATGTATTTATCTAGCGTATATAATATATACAAACATACGAGAGCCTACAGTCCATTGATCAGCCGATGAAATGAGTACGCGAACAGCATCGAGGCTGCTCGGCAGTACGCGTGGAATGTTTGCCGATTGTATGATACGGTGTTTGTCGGTTTATACTTGGTTGAGGTAAAGCCGCGTTTTATGACAAGGCAGACTACGTTGAAGTTGGTCGTAAGACAAACCAATGATGAGACAGTTGAGTGACAGTTGGTTAAAGCGTCAATCAGTTGGTAAAAAGGCGGTGACTTCAATCAATGGTCATAACAACAATACTAATAATGGCATATGACTGACTGGCTGGTTACATTGAGTAGGTACATTTACATATGGTAAAGTCGTCTCTTTGCGAAAGCGGCTTTCGTTTTGTTTTCTTTTTTTGTTTGCGTATTGCTTTTGCTAATTTTTCTACTGAAATTTTATTTGCTTTACAACACCTTTCACTAATCAAATGTTGTTAGTTTCTGGTGGCGCCATCAACACTCAACTCATTTACATATTACTTGTTGTGGAACTACAGTTTAGTGTGTGGCATTCAGTTGCAAGCAACTACTGTCTGGTAGCAGTGACAGCAGTTGTCAGTTACTTGTGGCTTGACAGGCGACTCACTTGAGTTTGGAAATCGCTTTCAATATTTGTGCCATTTTGCTTAAAAAAATTGTGGCTTAACCCCACGCCACAAGAAGGATGACAAGTTTTTATTCACTATACAATTTGTAATAATTTATATCCAAATATATTCCTTAAATCGGCCAAATTACGAGATAAGGTCCATTAAGAGCGGTTGTTAGTTTATAATGTTGAATATTTCTAATTCGATTGCATGCTTTGTTCCACTATGTTTCCAGCCTTATACATACAAGTATTGTGAAAATTACTACAACCTACAATATCTACTATCTGAAATCTGAATTTTGACCTGAACTGACAAAATAAAAAACAAAATTTTTTGAGCACCATTGTGAACAGTTTCGTCGACATACTCATAAATCTGCGTCTCGTCACCAGTAATGATTCGTTTGATGAATGTAGGGTTCTCACCTATGTTGTGAAGGATCTTTTTAGCGACCTCTACTCTACGTCCTTTTTACAAAAAATTCAGGTATTTTGGTGTGAGTCTACTATAGCATTGACAAGCTTCATAACCAAAACATGAATCAAAATGTTTTGAGTCGATTTATGAGAGATGTTGAGACTCTTTGCTAATCTGATGTTAACACGACGATTTTCAAACACTGTTTCTGTCTGCTTTGTGCCACTCAAATACTTGTGTTCAGGATAAAGTAGATTTCTAGAAATTATTCTAAAGCATTTTTATAGATTTCATGATCATGATTCCTTTAGAAACATGTTATTTCAAACAAACTCCGTGTTAAAATTTTTTCCGTTGAAAAAATCGCTAGACAAACTTTTCGTATTGTAGCCAGACAACTACCAAACGCACACTGCTTGACATATGGCGATCGAAGTATAGTAGTAAGGTTGGTGTCACACAAATATTTTACAGTTAAAACTGTTCTCCGTAATTCGGTATCAGTTTCTATTATATGAAGGCTTATAGACATTTCTCATTATTTTTGGAATTTGACTGGTCTAATTTCCTGGTACAGTCCCTAGCATATTAATCTGATTTTTTTTTCTTCGCCCTCTATGGTTAACAAGGATAAGATTTACCTGTCATGTACGGGATGGTGAATTATAATATCAGTCATAATTACACCATAGTTTTTGAATAGAGAGATCAAAGTTTTAAATCATGAGTCAAAATTTTGTTGGAGAATTTTTGAAATTCCAGTTAAAGAGTGGTTATTTAAGTTTGGGTATTATTATTAGTAGGTACACAAGTATATATACAAATACCATATATGTATACTTTTCCACTAACTATATACAATATTATATCTGAAGTAAATGTCCACGCCGTGAAAAATATAATTACAGTCATCTTATATTCAGCCCTACCTGGACTCCGTTTAATTTACTTTTAAATTGCTAAACAATTCTTGCTTGTTTGAAGCTAAATTAATATGCTTTGCTTCCTATATGCCATATACATTTCCAATTGCCAGAAGCATAATCAATCTGCCAATCAAACGATGCAACACCGGTTGGCAACCGGAAAATGCATCTCTCTGCAAATCATAAAAATTAGTTGCAACCACAATTTTACAGTGGCTGCAGGCTGTCAACCGTCCGTCAGCAGCTTGATTGTATGCCAGTGATGCATTTGATTAACTTCTATGACTTGCCACCTAATATAGGAGTAGTTTTTGGTTTTGGTAGGAGTTGGCTATGTTAGCTGTAAATTGTGTCACGCCCATTTTCATTAATTCAGCTACTCGTTCTTCATTTCATGTATAAAAATTGGGTGTGAGTTTAATTAATTTTATTATTTTTCCATATAATTACTAAACGTTTATTAAAACTATAAATCCTTGTATGTCTCCTTAGTAACCGTTTGATAAACGCAAAAGTCAGATATACAAAAGTATCTACGCACCATCATTTGTAATCCTTTCAATATTATGGCAGCAAATCTTTTTTCTAACTTTACGCCGATTTCTTTAGTTGCTACAACTATGTCAACATATTGTCACAATCACTACAAATGTGGCCACACCTTTCTGCCATTTTACCTGAAACTATTACTCATTCTCACCTGCTTTGCTGGCTTGTCTCGGCAGTTGACTTTAGACACTTGGCATCATTTTTCAATGTCTACTTTCAATTGTGTGCGTGTGTGTATGTGTGAGGACGGATCTTTTTAGATTTGATTTGATGGCTTGTTGTCCTTGTGGGTTCTAAGAAATAACAAAATATCTTTAAATCAACACTTAAACTCACTGTGTGACTTAAAAGTGTAAATATGTTTATGATTGTGGGTTAAAAAGGTTAAGTGGGATAATGTTGAAAAATATTTTGGTATAAAGTGTCTTGTTATGTAAGGTTACCTTTATAATTTATTAAAATTGTATACAGTTGAAGCTGACTTAGAATTCAACTCAAGCGCGATATAATACAACACATTCTAAAAAGTAGCTCACTAGCTTTGTGGTACTCTTTACCTTAAAATATAGGAACTCTAAGCTTTTAAACTTAGCTTAGGATGGACGAAGCTTAAGGATGGACGAATGAACTAACTATCTGTTGTAAAAAATCACAATTTCATACTTTTGAAACTTCGTTTCACAAGCTTTTTAAAGACGATGAGGATATTTGAAAAGTACAAGATGAATTCTCGCCTTAGGCCTGAACGCGTTCTCTGCCATATTTGCTTCCGAAGCTCTTCGTCAATCGTCGTTTTCACTTGTTGTTGTTGTAGTAATGTTATATATAATATATCTTTTTTCCCAAATGTTCATTGATTTGGACAGATTAGAAGAAGTAGAGGTTTCCATAAGCCTTTGAGATATACTTGTAGGCTACTTAACATTGATGGCCGGGAAGAGCAATGGCTTATTGAAAAATCTTTGTAGAGCCTTTCAGAATCTTGACCTATATGCGAAGAAATATATAATAATTTCAATGGTATATAGAACTTGCAAAATTTGGATCCATGCCTCAAGTTTGACCTCACTCAAATGGTAGATTATTTTCTTTAAATCCTAAAAATTTGCAGTTAAAGCCTACAACTTCCCTTTTTATACAGCCAACAAAGGCTTGCGCACTCTGCTCGCTAAGTCATGAGTAAGTACAGTTAATATTTAACCTGTCAAACACAATGTCACTGCTCATATGTCTAATTTCATATTCTACATTTCAGATTTCAATTTTTCAAAGCAAACCAACTGCTAACACCACAAAAGCAACAATGGTTGCACCGAAGCTGGAACACGCATTACAAATGACGAAGTTTCCATACAAGAACTTGATTTTGCACGTTCAGTTTGTATGATAGCTTTATGCTATAGTAGTCCGATCCAGAAATATTCTTTACGTATTGTAGCTTTGTCTTCGAAAATAATCTGTACCCAATTTCGTGAAGATATCTCGTCAAATACAAAAGATTTCCACACAAGAACTTGATTCCGATCGGTTAGTTTGTATGGCAGCTATATGCTACAGTGGTCTGATATCGGCGTTTTCCACAAATTAACAGATTCTTGGAGAAAAAAGAACGGGTGCAAATCTTCAAATCGACATCTCAAAAACTGAGGGACTAGTTCCCGTATATACAGACAGACGGATAGGCAAGAGGACATGGCTAAATCGACTCAGCTCGTCATGCTGACCATTTACATATATTATATATATGTATAGGTCTCCGATTCCTTCTGGGTGTGACAAAATTCGTGGCAAACTCAATATACCTCTTTCAGGGTATAAAAAATTAAAAAACATTAAATCGCTTGCTGCAACCAAAATGCAACAGCAAACAATTTTCCGCTGACATTGAATTATGAGCGATGTGTCGGAAAGTACAAGCAACAAAAGCAACATGCAACATTTTTGCGCATAATAAGAGTATCACGCAAGTGTTAAACGCACACGCATGTGGCAAGTGGTGTATTGTGGCGCACATAGTGTGGGGTGCGCTTGTTGCAAGTACAAAACCTTTGCTCACCTTGACAGCCAGTTGCAGCTTTTCATTGGTTGCACGTAGGCAAACAGTCACAAGTTGCACACACACTTCCTTTCAACTGCCAGGTTGCGGCGGCAATCAAGTGTAACCGTGTTGCACATGCAAATTTTCAACTACCCACATATTTATCTAAGCTTCTTCTTCTTCTTCTTCCTCTTCGCTGCATTTTGCAATATTTCGTGTATTGTTGTTGTTGATGCCACTCCTGCCACAATCGGTTAGCCTACGCACTTGCCGCCTTACATTTGCTGTAATAATAGCACTTGCACCAGTTGCCGCTATAGAGATGTTAGCTCGCCACAAGCAGTCAAATTGCAAACCATATACTGTTAGTTGTTTTTGTTGTTGTTGAGAGCGTAGTTGGAATTGCGGTTACCAAGTGGCGCATCGCTCAAGTTGAGTGTCGCTTGCAACAAGCATAGCGGTGTGGCTGATGGCGCTGCTGTGACAGGAAGTTTGCTTGCAACATTAGCAACAACACCAATAATAATAAGACGAGTGTTTCACAGCGCTACACGCAGGCCATATTGCCGCTAAAGTTGACCTGAGTTGTGGTGCGTTGTTTTGTTGCATGATTGCACTTCAAATTGTTGCTGTTGTTGTTTTTGTTGTTGTAAAATGTGCGTTATGACGCAAATTTGTCGTTCACATTAAACTTATGCCAACATGGCGCTGATGGCGTTAGCGGCATACAAAAGTTTGGAGGTGGTGGCAACAGAAACACCTGCAACACTGCCACATGCTGTTGCGATAAGCTAAGGTGTAATTGAATGATCGCAGGCAAGCAAATTTTGTTTGGATAACTACATAGTGGAATTCGTTGTCGTTGTTGTAGTTTGTCAGCTAACAAGCCGCGAGCGCAAATACATTTGATTGATGACTTACGCTTTACGACTATGAGCCTTCAGGGACCCTCCAATCACTCGCCACAATGCCACAAACACTTGTTGCAACCACAAAATTACTCAACATGCGTATCCTAAATAACCGAAATTCCACAAGTAACTGTACTGCAATTCAATTGTGCCACAAGTTGCCAATTAAACGAAAATTTCGATGTATTTTAATTGTGCCACTTGCAACACCACCCACATTGCACGTCTGTATATGAATAGTTAAATGTTGCACATAATATTTGTTGCCTCCACAGCTATTGTTGTGGCAAGTAATAATTGTACCGCTGGCGTTGAATGTTGTTGCATGCCACAGAGGCATATTTTAATTTGCAGCATTCGCAATGCAAATATCGGCGAGGCAAAGAAATTTTAATGGCCAATTGAAGTTGCCACAATCAATGCGCTAAGCTGCTGCGGGCCTCCGCTGGTATTGCTTGTTTTATTAACACTGCTGCTGTTATTGTTTTTGTTGTTTGCGTTGCAATTATTGGCATGGTGCACAATAATTTAGCAATGGCAACGAATGTTGCAAGTTGCTTCATTATCGACAGCAAATTGAAACTTGAGATTTGTGTGCTTGCGCCGTGCCACACTGCTCCAGACCGCGCCGCATCGGGCGATTTGTGTATTTTGTGGCAATTATAGCGGTAAATTGCATGCAATTGTGGCAAGTTCATTTGTTTGCTTTGCGTTTGTTTATTTGCGCAGCCAACAATGTGGATTAGCCTATCGGCGCAGCAAATGGGGCGTTTACCGGCATGACCAACCTGCCGCACATTCACACGCACTCATATAGGCTGGCGCTTGCAACAAAAGTCTAGTATGGCATGCGGCGTTGTGTGATGACTTTAATGAAAGTCGCGGCTAAATTTCTATGTAATTCCTATATATACTTATATGTTTATGTGGCAAGTAATGTTGGCGCAAATAATTTTGCATTACACACACATATGTGTATATGTATTTGCATTTGCCTGCTGCAAAGTAATTTGCAACTGATTTTTAAAACCAGATTACCGCTGCAGGCATTTAAAAGTTGGCCATTCGCTTTGAATTTGTAAAATTAACCGTTACGCCAATTATCCGTTCGGCCTTCACAGCCGACAGCAATATGTTCGGAAAAGTATGGTACACTGTGTTGTTGTAAATTTGGCTATTTATGTGTGTGTTATGGAATATGAAGGTAGAAAATTAAAAATTTTGATTCAAAAAACTAAAAGCGACCCCACGATATCTGCCAGGGAGTAGAGGATTATTCCCTTTCAAGCGCTGGAAAAACTGTTTTAAAAGCCCTGTTTGAACCCTATTCTTCAACGGCATTCTTGAAAACTTGGAGCACTACGTCGCAAAGCCTACTCAGGATAGCTTTTTCTTTGTTCACATGCCGGCGAGAGATATGCCGTCGCTTGAGAAGTGGCGCAGCGAGCTGGGTCGCAGCGCTAAGGGGAGTTTTATGTAGCGAATTCTTCGTAGTTAGCGAGAGAGGTCGCCCTTGACCCCAAGAGAATGAAAAAGTGTTGGATTTTCGTTGTTTTAGCACTAGACCTACGGAACTAGCGTGAGCTTAGCAGGCATTGGCCGATGATCAGCTCTTGTGCGACTGCGAGTTTCTTTTGACCAAGAATATAATGAAGAGATCTATATCACTTGAGAAGTCAGTCTAGCAAATTGTTCATTGAAGTAAATGTTATTACGAAAGTTAAATGAATAGAAAAGAGTACACCTGGGAGGTTTTCAATGGAGGCTATGTTTTCGAATTCCAAAAAGTGCAGAATACCTATAAACCCTGAGCGATTTAATCTCCTATATTTCTTTAAACCAATATTAAGCCTCCATGGTTCTACGAGTTGATCATAATTTAAAATATCTCTCGTAAAATATTTACTGGAGAAACATTACAACTCCGGTTTCTTTTGGTATTTTTATTATGCCGCATCTAAGGTACCGCCTCTTTAGATCAACGTCTACCACAACATCCATTAATGGTCCTAAGGCATCAGGAACTCGGTTCCGCGTTTATGGAAGAGTTATTTCCGTGTGTAGAGAAAACAATGATGACTCCAATGTGATACTAAATTTTTGGTGAAAAATATACATTTTTAATTTAAAAATCACTGCCAAAAGCTTATACAAATTGAGGTTGGGAATTTTGTAGGCGCTCTGCGTTTTTGTTTGTGCTATTCCTACCAATTAATCTGCAACTATTCGCGCAACCTGTCACTACAGGCCGCGACCAATTAATCTTCGGAAATAATCACGTTAAATGTTCTACCAAGGCGGCAACGGACAACAAACGGCCGACGATGAGCTTTAGACAAGGGCCGATGAATGGTTGCAGATACTTACTCGTATATACGAGTATGTAGCTTGCCCACAGCTCGTTGAGTGCGTCGCGTTTTGTGCTGGGACAGCGCAAATTAATCGCCTAAGGCGGAGCAGCTGTGTGGGGAGAAAAAAGCTGCGACACGCAAAAGCGACATAATTCTCCAACGCCGCGCAATGGACATTTGAGTGCGGTGTTGTTGTTGAAGAGCCAACAAGAGACATCGCTAATCGGATGTTTTAGCTAAACAAAGCAGAACACGATACTTGGAGATAAGAGAAGTGCTGTGAAGGAGGAGTGGTGTAAGAAAAGCAAAGACAAACAGGCAGACTGACGTCTAGTTAACAGAAGAAAATGTAGTGGGCCAGACGGAAGAGCGTAACGAAAATAAAAATGTGCCTAATTGAAATGACACACGTCATCGAGGCTTGGCTTGGCTTGGTTTGTTCACTGCCAACATGGTCACTTCACGCTCCTTGCGACAGTCAGGCTGACCGTAAAACGCGCTGATGATGACGTTGCCACTTTGTATTGAGCAACAAACCATACATACTCGTGCAATACCGTTCTGCGATGATTAACACTTGACGAGCGCGTCCAGCGAATGACCAAAAAAAGCTTTCTGTAGGCTTTGTATTTTTGATTTTTTGTTCAAGGGGAAAGAAAAAAAACTTGTATATGTGGCAAGTGTGCAAACAGTTCATGGCCTGTAGGCGTGGCTGGTTTTCCATTTAATTTCAGCGGTAGTTTTTTTGTTTTGTGTTTTTTTTTTTAGTACTACTCCACCCTGTAAATTATTTAGAAGCGTTAATCATTAGCTAAATAGACTTTATATTCTATGTAGATATGCGGCTGAGTGGGTCTGCTGGTAATGAAAAGCAATTATTTTGTCACTTTATACTAAGTACTTGTCAAGTCGGTGTTGCCACTGAAATCCAAACATTGCGAATATTTCTGGTTTTGATCATTTTATTGTAGTAACTTAATTTTTCTAAGTGCTTCAATAAAATGAGGTCCGACCTTTTTTGTTTCCCATGCTGACTTATCATTTCTATATATTTTCTTATATTTCTTATACTTTATGTAGTTTTTGATATTGACCTACTTTTTATTGATTTCTGAACGATCTCATACTGGATTCGGTTCCGAAGATATTATAAAAGGAAAGGGAGTGTCATCAAGCCAATGATTGCGAAGAAGAGGTCTAGGGAAACAATTATCTGGTTCAATATTTCGAACAGAAGTCGAATGCGAAAATGGGGTCTTCAGTGAATTTAGTACGAAATCGAACTAAGATGTCCTAAGTAATATTATATATTAAATATATTATATATATAAGAGCCCATGGGATGCCTATGGAGCAGCGAATAAATTTGTTTGTCAAAGATTGTTTCAACTCATTACCAGTAGCATCAACAACTTCCATGCCATACTTGTTCCGGTGCCTGGTCACAGGGGAGTCTCTGGAAACTGCAAAGCCGATGAACTCATAAGAACGGGTACACTTACTCAAATCACATAGGGCTAGGAAAAAGTCACTGTTTCCTTGTGTTCTTGCGTTGTAGCACTGGATCCATTAACCTCGCGCGAGTTTAGCAAGCTTTGGTCAGGTACCAGGTACATGTGCGCTTGGGAAATCCATCCAACCAAGAGCATAACTTAAGATGTCCATTGAATTATTTGTCCTTAGCAAGGCTCCTCTCGCCGCAATTATAGGAGTTGTAACTGGACACAGTCTTATTAGTACTCAGGAGGAGACTAGAGATATTGGGGGACGTAAATTGCCAAAGTTGCATGAAGTAAGGTGAAATGGAAACATCTAGATACTTTCTCTTCCACTCTCTAGCTTTCGCTAGCCTAAGGTTGAAGCAGCTCTGTAGTCATATTTTCTACGAACCAGGCGAGTTAGTTAGAAGTGATATCAGCCGACTCAGTAAATTTGTTTCGGACTCAAGGCGATTAGTCGATATGCGATGATCTTTTTGATCCAAACTCAGGAGTTCTGGGAATTACAGCGGATTCGTTTCTATGGCAGAAACACTATGTTATTGCTTGTAATTAAACTCAGTGTTTGGTAATGATACTATAAAATAATGTTCGGGTTTCGACACAGCAGCTATTGGCATTTACTCAGTATCCGCCTAGCAGTTGCTTAATCCCTTGGATTTATTGTACTTTTTGCCCTTTTCCGAGACACATGTTGCCCACAAAAGCATGTCCCGTCCGACCGAGTGAAGGCGTTAAGTAAATTGTATTTCAAAGCTTGAACAATGGTCTGTTGCACGTGAGTGACGCACGCTTGTCTACGCACACACAGGCAGAATGCGTCGGCAATAACTTGCAACACTGAATGACAATAAGTGCAAATTTCGGCATGTAAAACTGCCAGCCACAGTGACCGGCGGGAGATGTAAAAGAAGAATGAGAGCAAACATTTGTTGCAACATTTACAACAAATGGGCACACCCACTTCTGCGCGCCAAACTCTGCGTGGGTTAAACGGTACATTCGGCGTGGCGCAATGTAGTTGATCCTACGCGCAACATCTTGGCGCAGCAAGGAAGCAAAGAAATGTTGTGTGCTTATGCTTAGGCAGCTGGTGTTGCCACAGACGCGGTGGGAACGGTGAATGGTGGCATCTCTACTTTGAGCGCGCTCACACGACTGCTTGGCACATTGTCAATCCGCGTCAGCTTAGTGGCATTTCGAGAAGCGTTTAAGCGCAAGACAGTTTTCACAGCAATAAATCAAAGTGGAAAAATGTGCGCACACAAATTCATGTTGCACCACTTTAAATGCGCCATTGTGGGTGCCAAACAAATGTAGCATGTTGTTGTTGCACATTTTTTGTTTGCTTTGCCAGTTGTCGGCGTTAACAAATTATGACTATGCGCTTGAAATATCAAGCAATTGATTATTTGAGGGCGGCGTTGCATGTTGCTGGTGACTTTTGTCGCAGACAATTGGCGTGGCAGAAGGTGAGCGGCAGCAGCATGAGGGACACCAGGTAATTATGACGGCGGAGATTTAAGTAAATGCTAGAAAATCATTGCCGTCAGCTGGCAAGCTCGCTGTCTGGCTGTCCGCCCGCACGCAATCAGCTAATCGCACTGGGCGGGCGCTTGTTGAGGACGATTGCGTGCCACACGAGCTTTGACCACCAGCTGGCCGCGTGGTTGTGCCCTTCCAAGTGGCGTAGAGATTTGCATGAAAAGCGCATGCGCAGCTGCCAGTCAGTGTGTTGGCGGCGGCGGCATATGCTTGCTGGCGCGTTTTTGGGTGGCATGCAACATGCCACACTTAACAGTAAATGTCCGCGCTATTTGTGTGGACAGCGGTATGTTGCATGCCACAACGCCACAGCTGCCAACTGACAAGCGCGAAGCGGACACACTTTTGCGGCGGCGCTGCGGGCTCCGCCGGCAAATAAAAGCACAGTGATTTTTTGGTAATTAAAAAAGTAAAAAAGAACACACTTTGGTACAAATAAGTGACAGCAATTGCACTAGTACATTTGTAACACCACAATAACACCTTTTTTAAGTTTCCAATGGCCAGCGGCGACACTTTTTGTGGTGTTGTCGCGGTTGTTGCAACATGCCCACCTTTGCATTGTCTCTCTCCTTATTTCGAAATTTTATTTTTTGGCAAATTCTCGCTTTTTTCTGCACAATTTTTCTGTTACTAATACCGAAATCACGATTCGCCAGCATCGTCGGGCATCGTTAGCCGACTAACTGTTAGTAATACTGGTAAAAATGCAGTAACAACAATGGTAATGGCGAAAAAATACGAAAAGTAATGGCAGCGATAAATGTAATTGCCGTGATGTGCAACATTTTCTTGCCACAGGCGCTACCTGTCGATCGTTGTTAGCTGATATGTCGCGAGCGCACATTTCTCTTTTTGTGCACACTTCGTTGTTGTTGCGACTTTTCACTCGCGTTACCCAAAAATCTTGGTTTTGTTGCACTTTTTGGCAGTTACATGCCTGCACACATATTTATATATTTATGTATACCACTTGACCACTGTTGCATGCCACCGTCTCGCTGTCTCATTATCCAAGTTGTTTTCTCGTTGTTTTTGCCTGTAAAATCAACAAACTTGTTGCAACAATGCATTTGCATGTTGCAAATCTCTGCGCCTTGGTGTAGGCCAGCAAGGGGGGAGTGGCAAATATTTTTCCACTGTAATTTGTTATTTTATTGCTGCTAAGTTCGTTTACAACTATCATTTTCTACACCACAAATTTTTCACTTGAGAAAGGTAAAAATTTGGCGAAATTAAATTAAGTGGCGTGTTGTTGCTTTTCTGCGAATTGAGAACCCCGGGTGTTGTAGATTGTATGAGGCAATATATTTCGATAATTATACGTCACGTAGCGAATATTTGTGGATCTACATATTTAAATATATACTTATGAGTTGTACTTTGTTGTTGTCCTAAATATATATATATATATATATATATAGGTATATATATATATGTACGAATACTTAGTGCAGCATTATTTACTCAGAAATGGGCCTTATAGACCAGGGTACATATTTCGGCACCGAAGCTTGGATATCCTTCACAAGTAAGGAAGTTTTCATGTAAACAGTAAATTTTGATCGAGCAGCTTGTATGGTAGCTATTTGATATAGTGGTCCGACCTGAAAAATATGGGAGAAAAGGAAATTATAGCGATGCTTTTGATTGTCTTAAGCAATAATCCATGCCAAATTTATTGGAGATATCTCTTCAAATGAAAAACCGTTTCATACAAGCACTTTATTCGGATCGTTCAGTTTGTATAGCAGCTTTATTATATAGGGTTACGATATCGGCTGTTCCGCCAGATGTGCAGATAATTTATCAATTATCAATTTATTTATCTACAATATGTTATGATTCTAAATATTGTAGAACCTTAAACTAAATTAGCGGAAATATTTCAACCTCTTATCAAAAAGCTACATAAGGCAAGGTCAGACATCGTGCCTGAACTATGTGTAATGGAAGTAAGCTACTAAACTCTTTTCTGTTCATTTATAATATGAGTTCTCACCAAGTTTCTTATAGCTATAATATTAAATCATAGAGTTTCTTCAGGTTGTGACTATAAATCATAATTTTAGCTCTGTATGTGAAGACCTATCTTCATTTCTCCGCCATCTTGGAAAATTTAGGGAAAAAGTATTTTTGTGTTTTTCCCTTCTAGAATATATTCAATAGGATCCATATCCGGCTGTCAGTGATGTTTTCAGACTTCAAAACACTATTTTTATTCCAAACTTGAAAAAGGAAATAACAGTAGATTGATTTATCTGTGACATTAGCCTTAAGTAGGGGTGAGCAGTCAATGGTTTAACGTACTTTTCAAGCGACGAGATGTAAATAAATATTCTGATACGAAAAATACTTCACTAAGAAATCTCTTCCCTACTTGTATATATATATACCTATATATAATATTAGTTCTTGATAGAGCTGACCCAAGAACCGTTCATCATTTATCCTTTACCCCTTGAACTATAATATATTGAAGTCTCTTTATTATTATTTGTTGTGAGTATAGCTTCTGACCAATCGTTTTTTCAATTTCTATATCCATTGAACAAACTAAAACTTGTCTTACAGCATCAAAAATTAATATTACCTGCTGTCAATATGGGTGATCTCATGTAGAACTACAAACCGAGTGGAGATCTCAAAAAAAAAACGGTTTTGAATAACTGGTGAGATTGAGATGAACAGGATAATGGTTCTAACAGATTGAAACTCTGACAAATACCTGCTTGAGGTTTACAGTTTCGCTGTACCTACCCTTCTTTACGAATACAACTCTTCTCTTAAACTACATACATATGTATATACCTTTCTTAATATAAAACTGGCTGAGCGTTAGTAGAACTTAAGGACCAGCATAGGTTTTTAGGATAGTAAAATACTTTCGAAAAGGTGGTTTGCTCTGCCAGGAGGTTATAATGTCTCTCTTAGATAATCACCTCCTCGTATAGATGACCACTGGACAACGGAAGAACACTACTACTTCAAAACGCATCGAGAACTTAGTGGTCAAGAAGCTGTCTATGTAACACTTAGTCGTAGGTTTTACTTTCAGAGTAGACATTATCATATACTCTATAGTGACTTGATTTACTTACACTTAAGGAGTGATCCATTATGCTATGGGCGTTGTACCTAAGTTTAGCGTATATTTATCGCTTTATTTAATAACTATGTAGAATTACATATGTATACGTATGAAGCTAAAAAATGGTCTCTTAAATGCAAAAATCTCCTTTTTGTTTCCAACTTTCCATACAAACTCTTTCGCTACACCACATATGCCCCTCCTTATCTTTTTCTATGGCTGGTTTTTCTCCATAAGTTCGGCCACCAGCTCCAGGAGTATGGGAAGACTTTTATGCTCAAACGGCCCGACGGCACGTTCGAGTTGCTGACGCGACGGTCGCACATTCTCCGTGCCACTTTCCTGTGAAAACATTTCGGCCGTGTAATGAAAGCCATGCCAATGAAAGTACTCCATGATCAGCTGTTGCATCATCTTTAAACGTGGCTCCTGTCGTTGTTCTGTATCGTCTATCTCGCTAGCCGTTGGTATACTATTGCTAGCGCTCAGCTTACTTAGGTCCGGTAGTTTACGTCCGAGTAGCGTAGTTTGGCCATCATTCTTACCTTTCATCATGGCCACCATTTTAGTTTGCAACATGCAACGCACCTCCTGCAATACGCCATCCTGTTCGAATTTCGTCTTTATTGTGGCATACAACTGATTAATAGCCTCTTCCTTTGAGATATAATTTTTTGACATTTTGTGTGTCTACCGATATGCTGGTGTTGCTGCTGGTAGCCACTTTTCCGTTTAGTCTCTACTTCTTCAAACTGATTGCTGATTTTTATACCGCGGAGGTCCGAGTTGAGCTTGCGTTTTTTGTTGGATTAAAGCGTCTTCGACGATTATATTATTAAGTAGTAGAGGTGGGGAAATTAAAAAGCGTGCAAAACGAAATAAAATATAAACACTTTTGACAAGCGGCGACAAATTTCGAAGTCACACAAGAAACATTGAATTTCCATTTACGAACAATTTTCCGAATCAGTTTTTTTTATTACAAATTTTGTTTTGGTTATTTATTTCGGTTGTTCGGTAAGTATTACTTATTGAAAGGTTAAGTTTACAAGTTTTTACTAAGACAATATTTAGTTGAATGGAGTGAGGAAATTCTATATCTCAGCTAAAAAACGAATGGCGCTCCAAAAATGAACTGAAAGCGAAAAAGGAAAACTCATTGAAATCCCTGAAGACCGTCCGAGCCGAGGCTTATAACAAGTTTATGGAAAATTAATCGGATTAAGCGATGCCTATGTTGTTTCAGCGCTTATTTGGAATGCGATGTCAGTCCGTGTCAAATTTGATCAGAGGGTAAACCATTCATAAATTATAGAAATTTCCAGTGAACTCACAAAAAAAAAAAATGATTTGATGTCTAATAGAAATCATACGGCAACGGCGTGTTAAAAATTTCTTTTTTCACAATTTCGATTAAGGAATCAAAACCTTATATCAAATACAAATTAACATTAAACTAATATCAAAGATAATAGAAATTGATTATATTCTTCTCTTACAAAAGAACCACAAAGTAGATTCGTGCGAATCGAAAAATTATTCGACAGCGATGAGAAAATCTGCCAGCAACTTTTGTGTCTGACAGCTGCCAGCTGTCAAAAATTGACCGCCAACTAACATGCAAACAACTGAGAATGACACGAGGCAAGCGAAGTGAGGCGAGCAATAGAAAGCATAGAAGACGATCGTAAGAAAACGAACAAATGTATATGAATTTCTGCCAAGTTGCTGCTTAAATTGACAACAGGGAGGAATAAATGTGCCAGCTGTTGCCGATTCCCAGCAAATATAACAGCAACAATCACAACGAAAGTAAGTTGCAGCCGAAGACACGCCACACCAAAGCTAGGCAGTTGGCGTGCAACATGTGAATGAGAAAATGTGCTGATAGCGTATTAATGTAGCAACAATGCCACAATATATTGTTGTTACTATTATTGCTATTGCTATTGACAGCGCTCATTGGCGGCGGCGACCTGCAAAGACACCAACATAGCGCATATTGTCAATAGCCTCGCAAAGACGGACTTGCAACAATGTGTATAACGGCGTGTTGTTGTTGTTGCAAGGCATGCATGTGGTTGGCGGATGCATTAATATGCTTGTGTGCGTGTGTATATGTGTCGAGGTATGAACAACTTATTTAATAGCGTTGTGGCATGCAAAAAGCTCATAATCAACTATTTAAAAGGCGGCAACAACGCGCCAACTTGCGCTACAAAATAGTTGTGAGCGCCGACAAACAACTGTTAGGATATATACGAAATACATACTTGTATATGCTTGCAAGCTTACTTTTGTCGGCGTTTGTACGGCCGTTGCAACAATGTGTGTTGGTTGCGCGTAGCGAATCGCTTTGTTGCCGCTTTCATGTTGCTCTCTGCAGTTATGCTTCTCCTTCGTTTTCCTACTTATCTTCATTTCATTTAATTTTCTGCCAAATAAAGCAAAAAAAACGCAACAAAAACAATTGAATTTTATTGTTGGGTGTGTGCGCGCATTCGATTTAGTTTAGCTAAAGTGTTGTTGTTTTTGTTGCAGCTATATTGTATTTTGGATTTTCAAACAGTTATCAAATATACATATACATACATATGTATCTATACGCTTCTATGTGTGTTTATTTACATGTATTTGTCCTCATGTATGTTCTCTTTTCGCCCTCCTTATGCGGCCTATAAACGCGTTGTCACATAATTTCGCCTTAATGACCATGTCGCGCCCCAGTTTTAGTTGTTGTCTTTCCCTTGAAATTTTTTGGCAATCAATAGCTTTGATTTTATTCTTCTCTTTTGTTTTTTTGGCGACATGAAATTGAATTTCGTTCCAGTTTTCCGTTATTTATTGTCGTTAAATAACTGTTATTATATACTTATTAGAAAAGTGTTGGCAGAGCGTTTTTCTGTCTAACAAAATAACTTAGATTGCCTATTAATTATTTTTTTTCGTTTTGTGATTTAAGTAGAGAATTATTTTGTGAATTATTGAAAGCTTAATATATTTTGTGCACATGGGCTGAAAAGTGCTTAGCCTAGCAAAAAACATGAATTTTTTTTTGAATAAAAATCTGACTTAAGTTATGTATTTGTTCTAACATTTCGATAACGATTCGATGGTATAAACTTTCGGACTTAGGACTATGTTTAATTTTCTATATAAAATATGAAATATTTTATTCAAACTTTCTATTACTCCAAAGATACATATTTGATAAAGATTTTGTGAAATTTGCAAAGTAATATATTCAAAACGCGGTCATTACGATGTCATTTCCGGCAGTACCTCTGAAAAAAGGGGTTGACAGCTAAATTTCTGACAGGATCATCAAAAGTAAAAAGAAATAAATACGTTTTTGAACATAGACCATTAACTAGGTATTGGATTGGAGAATATACATATAAAGTGAAAAATGTATTGCACATTTTAGTGAAAATCTGCAGAGTAGTTCGTGAGAAATCTTGACAACCGACTTTGAAAATACAGTTTCGAAAAAAACCCGTTTGACCTCGAGCGTGCAACTTTTCAAAGCTGTATAGTCAAAACTATTACTGGTATCAACTTGAGAATTTAGGACAATATTTTAAAGATCTTATAGAATTAAATAAGATAATACAAATTTTGAAGCCTTGAGATATCAATGATATTAACTAACAAATTCATTTTTACACAACACAGTTTCAGAAATTTTCGACTTGTTTTTTTGCGTTACCGAATCCTCTAATATTTCTTAATGGAGTGTATTATTTCTGCTGGCACCGTTACGACGAAATTCAGGAAACCGGTGCTTAATCATCATCATTTATGAAAACATTATTATTCAGCAACGCTGATTTTCTATTGTATATTAGAAAACAATGTTTTATCAGATGACAAAATGCATATTTTCGATTGCAATGTCGAAGGTAGTGTCACTTTGAGAACAATAACTTGAGATCAATTGGATGGAATGTGATGAACCTTTGTCTGTTTCTAGTTAAGACTAGAACTTAAAGATAAGAATAGAGCTTTTATGTACCATATGTGGTGCAATCTCTTGATACGGGTATTAGTAAAGCTGGTTAACCTTCCAAGCTTTTTGTTACAAAACTTTAGTCTGAAGCTCAACCAGGAATCTCTCTGGACAGCTTCGAACGTCAGTCAGTTGTGGTACCTAAAACTCGTATACATTGATCATAAAGACAATCATAAATTGGCAAACCGCTTTAACCCAAACATAAAATTGTTAAAGCTGATAAAATATCTGTTTCAGCTATATCACCTGGTACACTGAAAGTACTGATAGTCGCACAGGATCAAGCTCACGAGAAGTTCATATGTTCAGTGCTAGAACGCAAAAGCACAGCCTATTCGTAATGGTAACACTGGTTTAAAATGTATAAAACAAAGCAGGTATCCACATACTCGCTTGTATAAATTTATCCGGTTAACTTTGGTGTTGCTTTTAGATATAAGTTTGTGTATCAAAAGACCATCTCGCAAAGATATCGTGCAGAGCAATGTCCATTCGAAAACAGCCACTATTGTTTAAGAAAAAAAAGCGCTTTTATCGTTGATCTAGAATGAAATTAATAACGATTGCTGACAGTTTAAATACATAAAACGAATACGTTGGACATGTTGTACTTAAAATATATGCGAAAGATCAGTGCTTCTGTTAAGGTTTGGTGTGTAATTACCGAGAGAGAGTTCTATTTAAAAAAAAAATATACATATTTTATAATTGTAGTGTCGACTTATCGTCTTGAACTGCTGTAACGAATAATGAAATCGAAATTTTGATAAAATTTATTGTTTTCCTTAAATTTCTGCATAATGTGTGATGGGTTAAATGATTAGTATATACAATTATTTCCACGATTTTGCTCTGTCTAAATGCCTTGTTCTTTAATCAATTATGATAAGTATTGAAAAAAAAAATATCTCTTAATTAAATAGTATATATGATATACAGGTTGGTTTAAAAGTTTCTGCGCTCGAAATAAAAAAAACTGTTTTTGGTACGGAATATATTTTTTTATTCAATATAATCTCCCTTACCTTCAATACACTTATTCCAAAGATCCTCCAATTGTTTCTTTTCATCCTTATAATGGCTTTCCGGAAACTCTGCAAAATACCCGTCCACGTCTGTAATAGCTGCTTCATTCGTCGAAAACGCTTTCCGCGAAAGAATTGTTTCAGTTTTCTGAAGAGATAGTAGTCGCTGGAAGCCAAATCTGGTGAATATGGTGTATGCTTAAGCAATTACTAAATACGTTGAATTTTGTCATTGTTAAAACACCTCTGAGAGCATGTACATTGTTTTGATGAAGAATGATTTTTTTGGTGCTGCAAATCAGGTCTTTTCTCATGAATTTTTTCATCCAGCTAATCCAAAAGGCTGCAATAATATTCAGAGTTGATTCTTTTACTTTTCTGCAGATAATCAATCAACAATATTCCTTTTGCATCCCAAAAAACCGATGCCATAATCTTCTTTGCTGATCTTTGTGATTTCACATACTTGGGAGCTGAAGAACCAGCTTCAGTCCACTGTAAACGTTCTTGTTTCAATTAAGGATTTTAGTGGTAGCTCCAAGTCTCATCTATGGTTACAAAACGATGCAAGAAATTGGTTTTACTCTGATTAAAATACTCCAACTTATGCTGAGAAATTTGTTTTCTATCAAGTTTTTGTTGAATTGTTAACGTTTGCGGCACTAACATTCCAAACCACTTTTTCATATGGAATTCTCCATGTAAAATGTGAAGTACGCGTTCGTCTAAGATGTCTACGGCAATAGCAATTTTACACTTAGTCAAACTTGGGTCTTCACTAACAATATTATGAACTTGCTCAATGATTTCTGGTGTGGTTACGGCTATTGTATTAAATTCACCAACCCAAAATTCAACGTGGCGTTTTGAAGTTCAAGACTACTTATCCACTTCTTAAAATTGTTTATAAATTTCCTTTGCTTTTCAACCTTTCAAAACAAAGAATCTAATCACTGCGCGATATTAAAGTTTTTCCATATTAAAAAGTACTTTCACACTTCAAATGGCTTGTAAACAAAGAAATATTGACAGAATGACTTGTAACTTTGCATGTGTTCTCAGGACAGATGTACCAACTTGAAAAAAAAAAAAATTGAAGCTTGTAGTGCTGTTTCTTGGTGAGACCAAACTAACTTTTCAACCAACTTGTTTATGTGCTTATGTATTTTTCACTCAAAGAAATTAATTATGCAAAGTCCACATCATTTTCATAAATTTTATTTTTGACCAAAATAATAAAGTTTTGAAAGCAACTGTCATCAACGCAAGCGCGTTTTCTTTTTTATACACATTATTTACATTTTAATTAAATACTAAAATTATCAAAAATGCAGAAAAGTAGTTAGAGCCACTATGTGCAGCCACATCACTATGCACACACACTTAACCATAATTACGCATACAGTTACATATCTGCAACTTAACTAGCTGCCGTCAAACAAGATTGCACAAATCAGTTGTCTGTCAGCACTGCTTAAATGAAAAGTGTTAAAAGGCTTAAGTGTGGTTGTAATATGTGTGTGTGCATGTGTTGGTGTTAAGAAATTGAAATTAATGTATGTACTCGTATGTAAATACGGTGGCCAACCCAAAAAAGTGTTGTTTTCACGCCAGCTGCCAAACGACGATTGTAATTTGACTTAATGCGATTATTCGTGGTGGAGAAAAGTTAAAAAAAAATCAACAACAACAGCAAACTTTTAAATTAATGAAAATGTATTTGTGCTTAATTTTACGGCAAGCCGTTGAACGCATTCGTTTCGGCCGATTAGTTAGCGCAACTTACTCACTCTCGAGCTGCTGAGCAAATCGGTGAGGTGTTAAGATGCTCAATGCATGTATTTAAATAATTATAGTTATAATATACAGTGCCGTTGAAACTAATAGAGTAGAGTATATGATTAATATTTCAAAAATTCTATTGGATCTGATCTATTTGTTCGGATATTGTAGCACTGTCTTGGATAATAATCTTTGCCAAATTTCGTGAAGTTTTCTTGTTAAATAAAAAAGTTTTCCAAATAAGAACTTGATTTTGATCGATGGATAAAAGAACATGTGCAAGATTTCAGATCGATATTTCCAAAACTGAGAAACTAGTTCGCGTATATACAGAAAGACACACGGGCATGGCTGATCAATTGAATATATTTTGTAAAGTCTCCGACATTTCGTTTTGGGTTTTACAAGCATTGTTGCAAACTTAGTAAACCCTGTCAGGGGTGTAGCAGTTTATAAAATTATCAATTTATGCTTAATAACTTATCTAACTGTCTTAAAGTTTACAATCTCCCTGAGAATTCGGATATAATTTATATCTACAAGTAGTAAAGCTCTCATACTAGCAGTTGTAGTTCAAGTAGCTTCTTGAACCACAGTCCGCAAATTCTCAGTCGGTTTGATACCTGTCTGCTAAATACCGAGTTCTATCATATCGACTGAAAGATCTCCGAATCTGAACTGAGTCAGTATTCTAATGAACATGGTTTTAAACATTATCACATTTCGGTTCGAAGAGAACATATGCTGCTTCATTTCAAGTTGAGTAGTGGGTTTAAATTTTGTTTCACGAAATGTTAAAGAAATATGATTTTCAAAAATCAAAAAAAAATAAATAAATGATAAGATAAAATAAAAAATAAACCTGTTACAAATTCAAGAAAGAAAACTGTTTTGCCTAAATGTTAGAATAGAATAAGTTAGAGAAAGCATAACTTTTCATCAAGATCAAAAAAGCAAGAACAAGCAGTTATCATGGTGCTAGATTTTTTAACTACACTGTCAATGCAACATATGGTTATGAGTATGTAACTAACACAATGAGAAAAAAAATAAGACATTATGTTTTAAAATATTTTATTAAAAAAATTATTGCTTATTAACTCTCGACTCCATTTATTTTGTCATCCAACCTATATTGACTTTTTGTGATGAAAACAGCACTCACGCTTTCTATGAAATCAAGCGAGCCTTCTAGCCATCAAATCTGCATTCGAATTCGAAATTAATTCGTCAGCGGGAAATTGAAAATTCAATTCGATCTGTTTTCGCGGCCTGTGACTGTTCAAGCGGATATGCGCGTAAACCACTTGCCACACATACATAAAGATTCTTAGTATGTATGTATGTTTATTAGATTTTTTATTTATTTTTAACTTCGCATTTAATTACAAAACAAATTGGTGACAGCTCAGTGAATTCGAACAAATTAGGGAAAGCCGTTGATTACTCCTAAAAGAGAGGTGTGTCATTCGAAGCAACACTGCAGCGCTTAAGTGACAAGAGGCATATTCTTTTCAAAAGCTAAAGAGGTGTGAGATTGCATTTTAAAGCTTGACAGCGCAATTGAATGCGTTGTTATATGCTTAATTAAGTAACTGGGTAATGTTAACACGTTTGTTAGAACTTTTTCGGCGGAATATGTATGAGATATGTTAGAGTAGACTACAGCTACTTCCCTTTCATAATGTGTTAGATACACTTGATCAACATCTTATAATCACATTGTGTTCTAGATATGTCTGAAAATAAGAAGACAGAGAGTTTTAGCGGAGAGGTTAGCGTGAAGATGGTGATCTTACAGTAAATCTGTGTTCAAGATGACTCGGTCCATTTTTTTTTTTGTCAAAACACCTCGACGAAATAAGTTATCACAGAGGATTTAAAAATAATTTCATTTCATACCAACTCTGCACCTATTAGAGTCTCTTGAATATATACCATAGATGATCTTTTACAAATTTTGAATGAATATCCCTTAATAGTAGTCATTTTCGTTACAGGAGTTCCTTTGCATTCCAACTAAACCGAATATTTATTGAATTTAGTCGGATAAGCATCGAGCATACGTACCATTTATTATAATCTGAATTCGAGTGTAAGAAAATGTTTTCAAAGCTCAAGAGTATTATCAACTTTCAATCGAATTTTTATAAATTTTACTCCCTGAATTCGTTAATAAGAGTATATAAAATATATAATTTTTCTTTATAGTCGACAAGTTTCCAGAGCAAAGTTGGGTTCCAGCTAATAATGCCAAAGACTCCGATATTAAACATAATTCTCGTACAAACAATATGTCTTGAAATGTTTCTTCTTTCTCGGTTATTACATCAACTGCTTTTGGTAAGTCAAAATTTTCAGCATCTATATTATTTTGAACAGAGAGAGTTAAGATTTGAAGCCTACATAACAATTAATGGATCTATGATTTCATCTTCGGTTGATTCGTCGTCGCCTATTCTAATAGTTCCTAAGTTTTAACTGCTTATATCAGTAATAAGTCATAGAATAAGAACTCGCCTAACCCATTCACTTATTAAATATTCACTGTTACTGGTATTTTAAAGTTATAATAGCTGAACCGGTAAACTTATTATTTAGTTGTCAGATCGCTGTCTTCTTGATTTTGCGTAAAAATTTCGGGTATACCGATCATTAATTATAAATCTAGGTAGTACGAGTACTACGGATAAATTAATATTCCTTTATTTTCTCAGTATTACTTATCTTGCGGAACATTACTTTTGTTATGAAAAACCGTTAAAAAACAATAAATGTATAACGTTGCCTATATTTGGGCGCATTGCTAAATAGTAATGACACCTACCTGTCGAGGAATCAAAGTCGCAAACCTAAGGCAATATATTATATTTTTGCATGTTTCTACTCATTTTCGTACATACCATATACTCAAATCTGACTCGGACGGGTCCATTTAAACTGTACGCGCATATTGAATCATTAAAAAAATGTTTCCTGAAATGGTACAATCTGCTTTACGTTTGTGCGAAGTTTGATCTTTGGGGAGTCTACTTTATTACGAATCCTAGTATTTGAGTTGTACTGTGAAGAGTGTGAAGTCATCGAAAACTTCCCTCATAAGAGTCGTCCACCTTGGTCGACATCTGTTTTCAATGATATCGGAGTGTTGGTGTTATGGGTCGACTCAACACATTTTTGTTAATGTTTTGGGTATGAAGCGTGTCAATGCTGATTCGTACGAAAAAACCTGAATCTTTAAAAAAAAAAAAAGACGTCGAGTAGAGCTCGCAAAACAGATGCTTGACAATGTAGCTAAGGACGGACTCTACATTCATGAAATACCTCAATACTAGTGACGAGAGGTGATTTTGCGAATACGACATCAAAACTGTTTAACAATCTAGCGAATGACCCTATTAAACTAAACCAAAACAATCTTCATTCGACGATCTCTGCAAAATAATGCAAGAAACCTTTAGAGTAAATTATTTAATTTGACATAAAGAAGAGAGTGTTATTTTTCAATATTTTTCAATTTTTTTTGCTTAATACAGAAAATATTTCCCTAAAAAATTATTTCTCCTAAAAAATTTTCCTATATCAGCAACCATAAAGTTTCATCAGGTTTACTGGTTATCCGCGTATTTATCAGCGTCAGCGCCAAATAGCAAAAAAATGAAAGGAGAGATAGTTAGTACATATATATTTCAATTCATACTTATACGACCACTTATATGTATGTATGTATGTATATAAAGTATGTGAGCACAGCTGAAAATTACAAAATGCAAATTTCTCGCCTACTTTAATACAAGTATCGCTTTTGTTACAGCTTGTTGGCATTTAACACGATGCGGCTACTGATTGGCTGTCTGTGATAAGTCGCTCGACCATTAAAGTAAGTATGCTAAGTAAGCGCGTGTATATAACTAGACATTTAAGCACGATGTTTTGAGCGGTTTCAATTTCACACTTCATTGTTGTTCGCAATTTTTATTTGCTTCACTTTTTTATTGTTTTTTGGTTGACTTTCGTTCATAAATTACTATACTTTTGTTTGCTACTGTATACAGCACTAGTCCATGCAACATTCCAATTATGTGCAACTGATGTGAGTGTCGTAAGTTTTGACTTAACGGCGCATTGTTTTTGTTGTATCTCTCAAATGAAGCCTCCACTTTACTTTCTCAAGCTTAGTTGTGGTTTTGTGGTCGCCTTCACTTGCTTCATCCCTTTTTGAGTTGACAACACAAGGACTTGCCACAACCCTTTTTCATGTAATTTATTTGCTTGCAAAATTGTTGCTTGCGGTTTGGGTTTTTATAACCCATATTTGTCATTGATATCGTTTGAACGTTTTGTATACATACTCGTACATACATCTTCATTCAAAGTTTTTTTATGTAAATTTTTTTGTGCTCAAAGTTTCTTACCAAAGTCTTGGCGATAGTTTTGTAAGCTTGCTTGTTCTTGCGTTAATTGCGGTGTGATCCGAAACCTCGTGTTTTGACATAATGAATGGAGAGACAAATTACACCAGTACAGATATATTTTGACTCATATACATAACTATGTCTGTGTGTTTGTATATTTGCGGTAAGCTTTGAGTGTCCCACACATGCTTTGGGGAGCGTTTGAGGCATAGCTGACAACCCTTTGTCAAGTGATGCGTGCTAAGTCGTCTTAATTGCTTAACTAACTTAGATCTTTAAGTTACCGCCGAAGAGAGTGCCCACCTATGCTTTGAATAAATTATTGTTTTGTTTATGATATAAATAATTTGGTACGAACAAAAGGTTAAACAATTTGTTTTGCATATTTATTGCCATTTGAAGTTGAGTTTAGATTTTGCAAGTATACTTCATACTATTAGTACTATATTGTAAGTATATATCCACTTTAGGAAATATATTCATGTGTCCTAATCAGAATTCCTACTAGTGGCGCCAGAAGGCCAACTTTCATAAAATGATTCCTCTTAGAAATATTTTACGTAAATATTTTAGGGCGTAACATATATTCATAAATCCCCGCCTAGTCGCCAGCAATGATGCTTTTGAGGAATACAGGGTCCTCATCTACATTGTCATATACATATCTCTTTTGCGATCTCTCCTCGACGTCGTTTTTGCAAAGAAAATGTAGGTCCTTTGGAAGGAGCATTAGCACGCCTCTTAACCAAAACAGTAACTAAAATATGTTGCGTCGATTTTTAAGATATGTTGAGATTATCTGCTATATCTCTAACGCCATCATAACAATTTTCAAGCACTTTTTTTTTACTTTTTTGATGTTATCAATATTAACAGAGGCGGATGGACGATTCGCTTGAACCAAGTTTTCGATGACTCCACTACTTTCACTAAATATTTTAAGACACTCAAATCAAGGATTCAGTAGCCGTAATTCCATTGAAAATAAAACACTTCAAACGACATATTGTGTAGTTTGTACCAATCTAGAAAAAAAAAATCAATTAGGTTCACACGCGCAGTTTTAATGAAGCAGTCCGAAACATTTTTGATCGGCTGTAAATAAGTTCCATATTTTGGAAAATTTTTCGGTGTAAATAAGTACTTATAATATCTTTAATATGATATTTCATTCCATTTGTTATGATAGTCTTCAAACATTTGGCAACTCTGTACAAGATTATCTGCGGCATAAAGTTCGCTTTTATCTTTATAATTTTATTTATAACTATGCCATTACATTATATGTGTACGTATCACTTTATAGCAATATTTTGCCATTTTAATTTTATGAAAATACTGAAAAGGTGGGCAACACTTCCTAAAACTTGTTTCAACTTCAATATTTTTGAACCATTTTAGTTTGATATCCACATTGTCGCTTTCTTTTGTTTAGACTTGAATTTTCTAATAGGTGGTAACCCTTTTCAAAAAAAATTTTTCACAGTAATATTTCATAAAGTTTTTTAGTTAAAATGTATTTAATTTTTATAAATTTAAATAAATAATTATTAAAACACGTGGCATATCTTTAAAAAAATATTTTCTGTTGTTAGCTTTCTTAAATCTTTTGGGTATGATGCCCAATATAACAATACGTTTTTCATATCACTTTCATTGCATTAAAACTGAACAGATGGCAACTATAGCTAAAAAATGTTTATAGCTTAATTATTCTTAAACCTATTTAGTGCGCAGAGATTTCTTTAACTTAAATAATAAAAATGAGTTGATTAGAGTGTACTCTGCTCTGTAGAAAAGTCACAAAATTTTATTTATTCGAAAATTTGGTAATTTTTAAACAATATGGCCATTTACCAAAATTCAAAAAAAATTTAAAAATTTCAAACTAACGTCGCCATGTTAAATAAATTTGGGAACTGAAGTAAATATAACAAGTAAGAAAGACCTTTTATGCTCTTGCAACTGGCAAGCTTGCTACTCAAAGCCGGCGTAATACTTTTAGGTGGATAAGGTTAGTTAGAATAATGATAATCATTATATGTAGCATAAGGGTCTGGGTTCGACCAATTTTACACATTTTCGGCATCAAGCTTTATTATATTCAATATTATACGTTCAGTCAATTTTGCTAAGATATCTTATTTAATTGCCGCTATATGCGATATAAAGTCAGCCGGAAGTTTGAAAATCTTTCTATTAGGTATATGATGACTAAGGGAATTATTGACCCGATTCAAGACATTTTTGACATGAAGACCTATTATTATCAGAAAATGATTCTCCCCGAGTTTCTATAATATATCTCACAGATTGACAGATATTTACGATAAAAAGTTCGCAATTGGAATTGTGGTCAAGATATTGGTTTTCTGGGGGCTTGAATAGTTTTGGTTCGATTTAGACAATTTTTGGTTATAAAGGGCACATCTCATGGGCTCTAGTCGCGCAAAGTATTATATGAAAATCTTCATGGGTGCTTAAATTGTGTACTGGAAAATGTAAGAATCATATGGAATTTAAAATTGGGTTACATGGGAAGTAGGCGTGGGTTTCGTCTGACTTCGCTCATTTTTGCAACGTAAATGTAGGAATGTCAGGGTAATATTACCTACCGAATTCGGTTGAAAATTATCAAGTTGATCCCGAGATATGGGGTTGTACCTTTACGTGGGCGTTGCACATTGTTCAAAATTAATAACGGTGCATCTAAAGCCATTGCGTGCCATCTCGGCTGTAAAATTGTATGCCCTGGCGGTTTTATTTATAGATTTATCACCTTTTTAGTAGCTTTTAACAAAACCGTTAAATGTGAAGTGAACGGAATTATGAACCGAATGCACGCATTATTACAGGGTGAGCAAGAATATCAAAAAATTTACCTTTAGCGAATTTAGTTATTATAGCTTGAAAGGTTTAGAAAATATGTACATTATACTTATTAGTGGGTGGGCCACGCCTACTTTTATCAGTTTCTAACCACAGATATCGCTCACTACTGTAATCCTCTGCACCAAATTACAGTTTTGTATCTAAATTTGGAGCTTAGTTATGACAATTTATAATTTTTTGATTATTCGCGTTTTGTGGGTGTGCCGGTGGTAAGATTACGCCCATCTGCAATACCGATCCCACCTGGCTATCAGGGAACATATGTATAGTTTCATGAAAATATCTAAATTTTTACTTAAGTTATCGCTCCCACGGACAGACGGATGGACAGACAGTCACTTGGATTTCAATTCTTCTCGTCATCATCATTATACTCTGTAGCAACATGTTGCAAGAGCATACAATTTCTCGGCGATTATTTTTTATAGGGTTGAAGGATATTATAGCTTCGGTGCAGGCGAAGTTTACGTTTGTTGTTGTTATTAGTATTATTTTATATATACTGTTTTAGATCTTGAATAATTAATCCCTCTACTTAAGTTTTGCTTTATCTCTCACAACATCATTATCATCGTAATTTTTCCCCGTTATAACATTAATAAATGAAATTATCATCTCGCGCATGAAAAACCCCAAATTCTATATTTGTTTATTTGTGTGCCTCTGTTCGTCTGGGAATTGAGTAATTGCGAAATTAATGTCGACTGCGCAGTGTGCTGCACATAAAATTATCATTGCATATTAATTTTCGCATACATTCACCTTGCACACGCACACGCATACACATAACCGAATCCATACATATGAATAAAGCCATGAAACAACTTCGATTAGTTGCTCTCACCGCCGCTTTACGAACATAACGGTGCATTCCGCCACTCGCTTTTGCTTTAAGAAGATATCAACTGAATGCCTATTGAATTGCGTACGCCGTTTCATAGCGACGTAGCGCGCCATTTTGATTTATGTTTGTGTGTGTTTTATCAATGACCTGTAACCCACGCAAATCATACATAAAATGTGCATAAATTCTTGTTGCTGCTTGCGAAAACACACATCCACATACATATGTAAGTTTACCGTTACTTTGCGAGTAGTGGACAAGAAAATTGCTGCCGCCTTTTAGGCGTACGAGCCATAAAGCGCAAAAACCAATACTCAAACTTTAGTACATACCGTTATACGGGCATGCACGTTCGCCAACAAAACCGGCAACTCAATATTATGCTTGCTCCATTAGTTTTTGTTGTTGTTTATGAGTTTGTTATGATTTTCCGGTCGTGTGTGTGTGTGTGTGTTTGCGTCATACCAATTGAGTGGGGGCAGAGTGATTGGCTCGGCTACTTTGCGAACTGATTGGAGTCTATGTTGTAGTCATTTCAACTTTAACGAGTGTTCCGCTGTGTGTGTGTCCACTATGTACATTACCATGTGTGGGTGTGTGTGTTGGTGTTAGTTTGTGCTACCACCGCAAGTCCGTTAAGGTAGTCGTTGATGGCTTAGAAGTGTTGCGTTTCGATCTTTAGCATTTAACATATACATATGTATACAAGTAGGAGTATATATTTATATATATAATTTTATGTGTATATAAAGTCTTACAAGCTGTTGCTGTCACATTGGCAAATATTTGATTTTCCTGAATTATTAACAAAATGCTAATTTCTGCTAAATGTGATTGGTATTAGTAGCACACAAAAGCACACATTGACAGAAAAACACACGCATATATACGTACATTCATGTTAGCAGACAGTTCAGGCTTGCGGCTAATTAAGATGAAAGCCCTCAGGTGCAATGAACGTACGAGCGCTGTACTTCTACATATTTATTTGTTATTGCCAACACCAACACACCGACATTGTAAAATACACCTGTGTGTATGTGCTTGCCATTTAACGTCTTCGCTTCGTCTCTTATGACCCATTTCGTAAATGCAAATGAACTATTGAGTCAGTTCAATCGCTGCTGAAATTCAATTTGCTGCTTCATTTCAGCTAAGTTCAAGCGAAGAGTTACGAATACCTAACTAACCTTTGGTGGCGCCACAAAGAGGTCGATAACACACACATATACACACAAGCCTTAGATGCAATGCAGCATTTCCCTAAAAGTCTGTCGAACGCACTTGAGGTTCAGATGATAGGTCACTTAGAGAGCAAACAGTAACAGCAACAACAACAACAACACATGGAACAATAACAACAAGAAAACACATAAACTTCGGTTGCAACAATGCTTTCATACCTTTCACGGATAAAATATTTTCCATACAAAAATTTAATTCTGTTCGGTCAGCTATATGCTATAGTAGTCCGATTTAAAATTAATTTTCGGAGATTCTACCGTTGTCTTGGATAATAATTTATGCCAAATTTCTTGAAGATAACTTGTCAGATAAAAAAGTTCTCCATACAAGGACTTGAGTTGGATCGTTCAGTTTGTATGACAGCTATATGCTATAGTAGTCCGATAGCAGCAGTACCGACTACAAAGCAGCTTCTTAGAGAGAAAAGGACGTTTTTCAAAATTTCAGATCGTTATCTCAAAAACTGGGGGCGTATAAACAGGCAGACGGACAGACAGCTTGACAATCGACTCGGCTCGTCACGATAGTCTGTATATATAAATATATATTTTTTTTAGAGAGTCTCCGAAGTTTTCTTCTGGATGTTGCAAACTTTGTGGCAAACTTAATATACCCTGTTCAGGGTATAATAACAACAACAATATAAAAGGCAAAAATCGCATTCGAGTGCAATGACTGTTGCCGCAAGCCTACCATAGAAACTTCTTCAACTATACATAAACCATGCAACATACGCTTACACACACACATACGTATATGGATACTCACAAGCACGCCTAGGCCGCTAGCTTAGCAGCACAGTTGCACTAAAACGGGTCGAGTGATTGCCGAAAATGGCAAGAGGCCGAATAGACCAGAGCAATATCAACCTGCCAAGCACATGAGTGCCACACAAAAACAGACATACAACAGAACAACAACACATCCTACAATACAGCAGCACAACCAACAATTCATATATACATATGGATGTATGTGCTAGCGACCATATAAAGTATTTGCCACATAAACTAGGCGACTAAAGAATTGCGGAACGTTGCAATTAGAGGCACGCGCCAAATGCAGGAAACCTCGACTTACCAAGCGACAGCAGCAACACCAACAGCAGCTTGGCTGTGGCTCTAACACAGGCTCTGGTTCTGCCTAATAAGGTGCGCGGTGCAATGTGGATGGTATTTCCTTAGATTCCACAAAACCAATTAGATAAATGAGCACTGTATTTATAATAAGAGAGAGAGAGCGAGAGGGTCAGGGACTATGCATATGAGAGTAAAATCTTTGAGAGCGGCGAGCGCTAGTCAGTGTTGCATTTCGCTTTCCAATGCAAGCACTCGTGTAGATGGTATGTTTGTTTGGCATTTTCGCTGAGATACAGGTAGGTCTGAGTAATTTTGAGTATTGTTGATAAGAAAGCCGGCAATACGAAGTGCTAATTGCAACATTTACGTCGGATGGTCATAAAATTGAAAGGAAGTGCATTATAATAAACTCGGATATTGATATAATGCTATGCTGTTTGTGAGAAAAAAATTCATGTAGAATAATAGCTAAAGTAATAAAAATCTAAAGCAAATATGTACATGCATACTTATGTATGTACATTTTTACACTATGAAACTGAACTGGGTTATAAGTTATGACTCATAACTGTGTGAGAATCGAAATAAAAAATTTAGGAAAATACTATATGTTGGATTGACCCTGCATTGTCCGTCGCATTCTTGGTAGGCTCAGAATATGTGGCACCGTCCCCCAAAATATAGACACATTTTTAATCTATAACATATCGACGATAGCCATATTTGCACTTTATAAATAAGTTGTCAAGAAATTAGCGAGGGTAATACCCATCTTATAATACCGTCTCCTGTTTTTGTTCTTTTCGAGAATAAGTAATTGTATCTGCAAAAGAAAAGAAAAAGAAAAATCAAACACAGATAATTTATTATGTTTCTAATGACAATATTGGTGGTGCCAGAAGTCAAAAGCCCTCAAATTCTATATGAATTGTTCACTGTTTTGTATGGTCGAATAAAAATCGATACTTGACTTATAGATTAAAATGTCATAGGAGACTATATTCCTATTCATGTTACTATTTTTAGAAAATAATCAAATAATCAAAGACATAAATACGACTTTATAATGTTATTGTCATTTTTAAATAAGTCTATTGCTATTTATTGCAGACAATCTTTGCCCACCAACTCACTGGCATTTTCGCCTACGTTAACTCATAGGTTCTATAGGCTTAAACTTCTACCTCTGTGCTGTATTTTAGTTTGAATTGTATGCGCCTGACAAATAGATCTAGCGGACTAATATTATACCATTTTGTGTCAGATTCTGTGGTCCAAACTGTCATTTGACTCTTGAAGTTATTTAACAAATCTGAAGATCCACAAATATTGCTTTGATCTATCAGTTTTCACTTGCAATATTCTTTGAAAATATTATGTTTATAATGAAAATGTTTCTAAAGTTTCCTTCCAATAGGTAGGTGCCTCATCTCCGTTACTCTCTTCTCTACTTCTAACGAAATGTTTCCAAGGTGTTTTCGACTTTTTATAAGCTGCCGAACATAGTGCGCTTTGGTATATTATTTTTATAAATTAGAACTAACTAACAGCAGCTTGAGCTCTGGTAAAACCAGTCGAATTCGGTCAGATAATCCCGCTTCAACTATCGACTCTCAAAATGCTAATTATATTATATCATCCGACGATGTTTTCTCTTACTCCACTACTACATGGTTCACCGGATTTTCTCTATTTTCTATTTAATTACCACTTTAACCTTAACGTTTTATCACTTTTTATAGCGCTCACCTCAAGTAATAACAAGATTTTTATTGTCGAGTTGAAATTTCCATATTTAAATTGACTCATCGGTAATAACAACAACGCTTTAGCTCTCAATTAGCAGTGTTTATATGCAATTTTAAGCCATACGCTTATACAAACATACATACATAATCTAGCGACCATTCCTTCTTGTGTGTGTACTATATCATCGTTATTTGTTTACATTCGCAAACTATTATATCTTTTGCTCCTTTTTTCTTCGTTGTTTGTTGCTTTGGAAATCAGCTGCGAGACGCCAGCGAACAGAACAAAAACAAATAGCGCAAGACTGGAATTTCTAGCAGTTCGAGCAGTTCTGCCTGCTGCTCTGGCAAAATCAAAACATTCATTTCCGCGAGAGAGAGAGAGATAGAAGAAGAGTGTTAAGATATTTATTATTTATTTATATTTTTGTTTTCGTATTTTATTTCTTGCAGATAAGCCTGAATACGTTCCACAAGCAAGTTCATCAGTGGTATTGACAGTTGAACCGAGATTATACGGCCACTCCAGCGTTGTGCTTGGTCCACTTGCTGAGATTAGCCGCGCATAAATATGTACGTACATATTTACATGTGACTATGTAACTGTCAGAGCGGAAGTTGCCGCCACTTCGCTCAGCAATGGAGTTGTGCATTCGCTTTATCTGCTGCCACTCCAATTGCTCTCACGCGTTTGCTGCGCGCGCTTGTATGCGTGTGTGTGTTTGTTTACTGTGCGTTGCATTTCCGTCGGCCGCCCATTGTAACATTAGGCTTCGTGCTCGTGCAATCGCACTTCCTCGACAACTTGAACACCAACTTCGCTGCCGATTCTTGTAGTTTGCCTGCGCGCTCTCTCGCTTTCTCGCATGCAGCTAGCAACTGGGTAGGCCAATCAGTTTGTCGCAGATACTGTCCCGGTGCGGTTATAGTGTACGGATAAATTACGCCGCGTTTGTCAGCGTACGAATTGGACGCGTTACTAAAAATTATTCTCTAACAAATAGCACAGTGATTTGGTGCAAGAAGTACAACTGCAAAGTTGAAGTGAATTTGTAAGCGTTCTATAGTGTACTAGTGAGCTAACACAAATATTTGTTTGCTACACAAATTTTATTGAAAAAGCAAAATTTAAAGTTCTAACTAAAATTGTAGTAAGGTGTGCAGGCGTTAATAAAAAATTTGCAAAATTCGTGCAGCAGCGCACTTCCTCGTCTGCAACGGTCTCAACCTGTGACGCGCAACGTAGCAGCAGCAACAGCGCGTTTCTGCTTACAACTCGGTTGGTATTTATTAGAAGAAACAAATTCGTTTAATTCCTTGCGGATGCGACAGCAGCATCGACGGCGTTGCGCCCAGCCGACAACGCGTTCGACAACACGGGCACCATACAGTTAACCAACGCGGCGCGACCTGACATATCGACACGTAACAAAGCGCGTTTGTTTGCAAGTGTTTGTATATAAACAAATACAATGTAGGTGTGTGTGCGCGCATCTCTTCTGCGTCGTCTGCGCCATCTTCGCCTGGCGTTTGACAGCAAAGTATGAAAATTTATTTAGGAACAAAATATTTTCAACGGTTATGTGCAAGGTTGTATGGAAAATTAGAAAACAACCCCAAGTAGGAAGCGAACGTTGCGGCTAGTTAAGCAGAAGATGTAATGTAAATACATATAGACATCTAGGGCAGGCTGGCTCTTTAAACATACAGCTATATTTACAAGCGCAAGCAGACAGAGAATTAAGGAAGAATATATTTAAGTGTGTGTGTTGGGAATAACAGGCAAACACTTGAGCGGGCGGTAGATACTCGTAAACAGACAGACAAATTGACCAAACGACTGACTGACAAAGCAACCGTTGTGCATGTGTTTGTTGTATATGTTTGTGGTAGAGTCATAATTTGGATTACATTTTGGTTTTTGTTTTCGGTTTTTTTTTTACTGGTCGTTTGGGTTTCGAATCCTGCTTGCAAGATTTTGCTGCTGCTACTTTTTAACGCTCGATTTTTTTCATTTCTTTGAGCTGGTATTGCAGTGGAGTCGTAGTTATGTATGTTATATCTTTGAAATGAATTCAAGGAAGTAAAGCGGAGCAAATTGTAGGCGTAGACCAGCGCAGGAAGAGCGTTAAATTAGAAATGAGTTTTTGTGAAGCAAAAAGAAAAAAACAAAATAGATATAAGATAGAAAAAAAATATTAAGGGCACATGGTAGTTCTGTTTGGGCTATAGAAATATAAAAACGAAGTAGTAAAGCAACTAAATACAAGAGATGCGCAATACATTTCGTGCTAATTTTTGTTTCGGTAATTTTCGAGATGCGCGTCTTTGTTTGAAATGTTCCGTTTTTGCGCTTGTTTCTCAGTTGTTTACCCTCCAATTGGTTAATTAAGTGTCAAAATGTATGCTAATGCCTTAAAAATTAATGGCTGTATGATTGAAAAAATAAAATTAAATAATACCCAAGCGCTAATGTCTTTCCCAGCCGCTTGTTGGCCAAAAAATGTGGTTGGAAAGATTTTTTATTTTTGTGTGCAAGAGAAATGTATTGGAAAAATATAATTAGCAATAAAAACTTTAATGGAGGGTGTAAATAAAAAAGTAATAAAAAAATTTAATAAAAGAATAATAATAATTAAAAAAAAAAACTAAAAATTAATAAGATTATTACTTTAATTATTATTAATTTTAAAGAAATAAAATAAACAGTAGCAGTATATTAACTAAGTATATTGTGCAAATATTATCAAATAACAATTAAAAAATTACTATTCGACACGTACCATATGAAAAATTGAAAAATATTGTAAAAGTTACACAAGCAAGTTATTAAATTAATTAAAAAACACTTATAAAGTTAAACAAAATAACAAAAAAATTGCTTAGAGCCGTAAATATTTATTTAAAAAAGATTCAATTGTGCAAAAAATTAAATTTGGCTTCATACAAATTTTTATACAAATTTGCAAGGTAAAAAAACTTTTATTTAATGAAACAGTGTGAGAAAAATTCGAATAAAAATTGCGTATAAGCCGTTTTACCTGTGATTTGATAACTTAACATTAATATGCCTAATACGCAAGTGATGAAAAATAAAGTGCAAAACCCTTAAGACATACAAAATAATTTAAAAAATTTAAAATAACTTGAAAAATTAAACTAATTTAAATACTGAAATATTATACTTTTAGTAAAAATATATTCATAATTAAATTGAACAAAAATATTTATTAAATTACACTGCAGTAAGAAAACATACGGACCTATAAAATCTACTAATAATTATTAAAAACAATTTTAGATTTTTTAAATCAAACGTGAGCAGTAATAGAAAATTTTACAATATAAAACAAAATGTTAATAAAATTAAGAACTTAATAATTAAAAATCTTAATTGAAAAAATACTCAAAAAAATATAAAAACTTTTTAAAGCAATACAGAAGGCCATAATAATAAAATAATTACTATAATGAAAAATGTCTCAGTGGAAATTCATGAATGCTTGCCTAAAAAATTCATTTAAAAACATTAAATAATGCCATCACACTATATAAAGTTTGAAAAAATGTTGTGCGAACATTTTTAAAATAAACATTTTTATATGAACAAAAAACATTAAAAGTATTGAGAATAAAAATTCACAAACTTTATTAACATATATGTTATAAAAAATTCTTAAATACAAAAAATAGATTTAAAAACTCGTGTATACATTCCGAGAGAAATTAAAAAACAAATAATAAATACATAAAAAAAAAAAAAATTATTGAATACTAATAATAATAAAATATCTTTTAAAGAAATTTTGTTTCTAACCTCAACAAATAATAACGAACATTTGTTTCAGTTCACTACTATCATAATCAAATTAATTTAATGAACTAAACTAAAAGTGGTGGCATAAAAACTTATTTGCCACAATAAACTGGTTTGCCAATAAAAACACCGTTAATGTCATTGCGTAGTAAAGTGTCTTAAGCTATGGCAAATATGGTGTATAATTAAGCATGTAATTGCACTTTTAAGTGGATAAAAAAATAATAAAGTATTAAAAAAAAATTATTAAATAAAATGAAAAGCTGTTTAATTGATTTCTTCTAACTGAAAATTAAAATAGTGCTAATAAAAATCATAAAAACCAACTACGACAACAAAAAGTCAAAGAAAAGTAATAAACCGACGAACTAAATTAAATGACTAATAAACAAATAATTAGTGCAAGCAAATCACTCAGCAACTGAACTAAATCACAGTTATAAATTACGAAAATAAATACAAATGTGCATAGAGCAGCAAAGTGAATGCAGTGTTCAACTAATAGTAACTAAATGCTAAATTACCAATAAATAAATCACTCCTATGAAGTGCTGCTAATGTCTACAAGTGATTAATTGGCATTAAATTAAAAGTAATGCAGATAAATTAAATTGTAAAGAAAATACAAAACAAATACAAGTGAATGCGTAAACAGCTGGTTAGCACATATGCTTACCACAAAATGTCAATAATAATCAATACTGGTTTTTATTATAATTTCTAATACATTAAGTAATGGTAACTTCGTTGGTTTGTAATATCTTCACGCTCAGCATTATTAACTGATCACTAGCAGCCAGCGCTGGAAATTTAATATCTAAAAGGTTGGTCACATTTTTTCATATTTTACTAAAGTATACAGTATATATTAATTATGATATATGTGGAGAAACTAACTAGTATTAATGTTGTTGATAAATGTAAATATAATTATAATAATGGTTGAGCATGGCATCAAGATTTATATACTTGTATTTTGAGAGTAGAGAGTTGTATATAGAAGAGAGTAGAATTTGAAATAATTTCAAGCAAATGGCAATACAATGATAACTGAAATAAAGTTATGAATAGGGTACAATTCCTAGTAAATAATCGTAAATATTTTAGGCAGATTTTTTGAAGTATTAGTGAAGACTTTTTGTTTAAAAATCTGTTAGGATCGGAACGAAATCAAAAATAAAATATTGAAAAAATGAAAAAAAAAGTTTTGGTGCTACAATATTTAAAACGATACTTGTACATGATCCCAGAAAAGTTTTAACAATAAACGATTTTAAATAATTTTTTTCAATAAAAAATTTTAGAAACTTTATTTCTCTTTTAATTAAGCGGCTATAATGAAAGTTTCTCAAATACTGTAAAATCAAGAATTTTGAAATGTATAAACAATTACAGGAAATTTTTGTATTTTTAGATAGAAACTAAAAAGTCTAAACTAACTATTATCAAGAAAATAAATATATATTTGAGGTACAAAAACATGTTATTCTTTTTAGCGAAAAGAAAAGTACTAAATTCGACCCAATAATCGAATATGTTGCTCACCTGGAAAAACTGAAATAAAATGATTATTCGATTTATTTACAACTTTTTTTCAAGAACTGAAGATTTTAAAATAGCTAGAAATAATTTTTATTTTTTTTTTAATATGGAATTTTCATAAAATAATAATAATTTCACTAGACAACAAAATAAATTTTTTTGCAAGTTTGCTTCTAACCATGTTTTTCGTAAAATTAAGTGCTAAGTAGAAAGTAATTCTTCCATATTTCAAAATTGGTCTTCAAAGTCGAATTTTTTGACTTTGAATTTCGAAATTAGTTATAGTAGGTAAACTAACTAAAATTTTAAAAATATGGACATGATCTATCTTTTACTCATATTTGATTGGTGTAAAATATTTTTCGGAAAAAATACGGCAGATGTTACAAGAAGGCAAAATCGGATCATTGAAAAAATTATATTTCCGAAATACAGGCCCCACTTTGAAACTTTATAACAGCTTTCATATAACTTGACCGAAAAATCTTGTACATATGTACATCATTGAATTAAGAATAATACATATTTGTATTTTGTTTAGAAACTTACTCACTATATTTAATAATGACTTTTGAAAATAACTACGTGAAACTAAAAAATTACGTTTTTACTTCTGACTCATTCTCTCGGAAAAAAAAATGGTTTGGTCCATCAACTGGCGGAGTATTTTATAGCACTATTGTTTTTTCTTGTAATTCTATTCAATTTTCTGTGTAAAAGTAGTTTTGAAACGGAATGAAAACCAAAGCGATTTATTGAAACAATTTTGTTATGTTTTAATAAAAGCTTACAAGACAGAGATTGTACTCGAATCAAACAAACAACTGGCATAAGCCGCTTAGACTGGCATAACTAAATAGAAATTGATCGGCGAACAATTGTAGAACAGTTTTTGAGTTATACTTGCCTCTGTATTTTACATATCTTCTTTCTGAATAAACAAGTAGTATAAGTACAATATATATGTATAAGTAGTGGTATAATCACTTAAAAAAAGAAAAGCGATAGATTTTACCAATTTAAAGAGATAACCAAGAGATAGACACTGATATGGTATTCTGTTAGATAATTTTAAAGCCTTGAAAAGTGATGAATCGAACAAACAAATAGTATAAGTAACATATATTGGCATAATCACTTAAAAAAAGAATACCGAGCAAGTTTACCACTTTAAAGAGATAACCAAGAGATAGACTCTGATATGAAATTCCGTTATAATTTTGCCTAAAAATTAAAATTTTGTATAAAAAATGTATAATAAATTTTTTACTTAAAAACTCTTTGAAACTTTAGAACATTTTTTTTTTAGAAATTTTTAAACTAAATTATAAATATATCAAAAAAGTAACTAAAAAATTTACGTAACAATTAACCAATGATTTTTTGTTGCACACAAATTTATTTTAAAGTCTGCAAAAAATTGCTATGTCTATTGCAATTGCAAAAAAATTGCAATAAAAAGCAAGGAAATTAATGCAAATATATCCCCAATGGTCGGTTGTCCGCAACAATGGCAGGTAATTATTGCAATTGACATGAATTGTGACAGCATCAAAGGCCAGCAGATGACAGTAGTTGCAAAAAATTTGCAAAAAGAACAGACACGCGTTTCATACAGTTATAGAAATATAGATATTGTGCAAGTTTCTTTTGTTGTTGTTGTGCATTGAAATGTAAATACGCTTTGTTCACTCATCGCCGGTAATTCTCAGCCACTTAATGATCTAACCAACTGGTCTGCACTCTGCACCGAGAGGAAGAAAATAAGTAGACAAGAAGAGTGTGCAAGCGAGACTAATGACCGCCCTTTCGTTTAAAACGGCAATGATTGAATGCATTGACATTTCACATTCGACGTTCGCATTGAAACTGTAAATAGGAATTTGTTAATTGAAATGCAAATTATGCAACGAATTTCCGCAATTTCGGTGGCGAATTTAGTGTATGTAAATATGTATATGTAACAGTAGGTATGTAAATAACGCCCAGCGCTCCCTTATTGAAACTTCATTTCCAGCAAACCAATTGTTGTTGCATTTAAAATTCAAATGCTGAAAAATCAACTATTCCAATTTGTTCACGTATTTTTCGGTTTATCAGCGTGTCTGTCTGTCGGCGTGTGCGTTTGTGTCCTTTGTGCGCTGATTTAATTAATCATTTTTGACTTTTCCAACTCATTACGCACATGTAGCAACAGCAGCATTCGACATTCACTCCCCGCTCACCTTCCGCCGCCCTTTCACACCGATTGCCATTGTTGCTCTTCCGTTTTGCTGTTGTTATTGTATGCTTTTGCTGATAGCTTTTAGTTAAGGGTTGCAAACTGTATCAAATCGGTTGTCAGACAACTGCTGCTACTACCACCGTTGTTGTTGTTGCCGCTGCTGCTCTTCACCGGTCGGTTGACTTTTGAAAAAAAGGGTAATTTGATGCAGACAGCGAAAGTTAAATGCCGTAATATTATTGTGGTGTGTGATAACAGTAATTTAGCAACAACAAAAGTTATCTGAGATTATAGTATGCTATTTTTTAATGCTTTTCGTAAATATTTCATGTAGTAGTTGGAGGTAACAACAACAAAGTGTAGGTGTGACTGACTTTTTGCGGTTAGTAAAATCTTTGCTTGCTGCTGTTGTGTTTTGTCAAAAGTTTTAAGTTAAATAAATAGGTAGCGTAAGCCGAAGTGGATGGTAAATTGGTTTAGTAAATACTTACGCTTCATTAAGCAAGAAATTTAGAGGCGTTCAACTAAATATATGTGCATATGTATGTATGTATCTATCCAAAATTTACATTCAAACATTTTTTTTCGTGCAAAACATTTTTATTGTGTTCTTTGAGGTAAAATATTGGACACAAAAAAATTGTTTAGCACGAAAAAAGTTTTTGAATGTACATTTTGTATGGAATGACCCATTTTATCTGAATATAAAAAAAATCTGAAAAATGAAACATAGCTAGAGCTTTATAGCCCTTAAAAGCCTAAGAATCGAATTTCTCCGTTCCGGCTTTATTAAACAAATATTTGCTTATAGGAAATTGTTCATATTGACATTTTGATGCAAAATAGCGGTGACTCATCCAATCCTCGTAATAACCTTTTTCCTTCAGAAACAAAATTAAAACTGGAATGTCAACATAGGGCTTACTAGTACAATAACATAAAGAAAGGTTAAATTTTTTACTGAAATAAAGAAAAACATTCACTGCAGCCACATCGAACCCTTCCCAGGTACATTTCTTACAGCATAAAAGGGGTTTAAAATATATTTATTTTAATTTTGATCGATCAGTTTGTATGTCAGTTATAAGCTAAAGTGGTCCGTTCTGAACAATTTGTTCGACGATTATAGCGCTAATATAGATAATAATTCGTGTCAAATTTCCTTATATCTTGCCAAAAAAGTTGTCCATACAAGGAGTTAAATTTTGATGGGTCAGTTTGTATGCCAGCTATATGTTATAGTAGTCCGATTCAACCAATATGACCGGAGATTGTAGCTTTACCTTTGACAATATTATAAGCCGAAATTCGTCCTGATATATATAAAAACATTTTCCATATAAGGATTTGATTTTGATCGATCTGTTTGAGGCGGAAGCTATATGCCATAGTAGTTCGTTAGTCGGGTGAGCGAACAGCGAGTTCGAGAAAATAATTGTTTTTTTGGAAAGAAAAAGTCAGGTCGTCAAGCTGGACATTTATATAATGTATATTTATGTATGTGTACTTATAAGGGTCTCCGAGCTTTCCTTGTGGGTGTTGAAACTTCGTGTAAACTTAATTTACCCTTTTCGGGGTATAAAAGTTATAAAAAAGCATAATAACAAAAAAATCTTATGTAGCTATTCGATTTTGTTACTGTGAAGCTATAGTTACGACCGATTTGAAAAATTAAGCTTCGAGAAAAACAAGTTTAAGGAGTTTACGTGCTGCTACCGTCTGCTAGGTGCGATGATAGATTGCGGATTTAATTTTGTTTCACTTTTCTACCAACTGAATAATGTTTTTAGCACCCTAAAGTATTTGTTTAGCCCAAACATTTTTATCGTGTTTGTTTTTCATTCCAGACTATCCTTTTTGATCAAAATTTTTGCTTTTATTTTTGTAGATACTTCTTTTTAACAATTTGTTGCAAAAATTTTCGCATTTTATATTCTAAAATCTTAGTATTCATAATATTACCCTTGATAAAAATAACTCAATAATTAAACTCGCTATATCCACCATTTTTCTCAATGCGAATTGCTTATTTGAAGTTAAGAACACTATCAAAAATATCCCGTGCTAATGACTTTTCTTATTGTAATTACGCTGCCAATGCGGCGTACACTCGCAATTAAGCTAACTGCCGCAAAGGGTTGCAAGAACATACTTCTAGGCATGAAAACTTATGTTTGTGGCGAAAAAATATCATAAATATTGCAAGGGTTGCTAGCTTTCAAGAGTATTGAAGTAAATATACTACTAGGTTGTTTTTTTGGCCACACGCGCCGTTAGCTGCATAAGGAAAAACCTGCGTCAGGGGAATAACTAAAGAAAATATATAAATCTCTTTTGTCAATTTCTACTTGAACCTCAAAAGTAAATAGTCGAGCATAATTTGTGTAAATAAATATTACTGATTGTCAAGGTGAAGTGGCGGAAAACAAAAAAATAATATGCAACAATCTTAAATCAAACAAAACTTTTCAAATTTTGCTAATTAAGCGAGTGCAAATGATTTGAACGTACAGCGATAGCAGGGAGGGGTGTTGCAGGACAAAGCGGAGAGAAGATTTATTCCAAAAAAGCAATTGATAAAGTTTGAAAACAAATATATGGCGTTAGGAAATAAATTAAAGAGGAAGAGGTGGTAGAATTATAGGAGGGTTAGGACGTTGAGTCGGAGTTAACCGCTGTTTTTGTTGTTTCCAACAAATTGTGGTTAAAAAGTTTTTTGATTGGTGTGGCTTAGACACAAGAGGTAGCTATTTTGTAGGTAAGCTTTATCGCACAATCGTTTTAAGCTCCTCAGTCAACGGCTGAAAGTACAACATGTAACATGGAGGCAATTTAACGACCGCAAACAGAGAAGCTCTTTAAGCAAAAACATGAAAATCTTTAAATTATTTAAGTAACAGCAATACTAGTAAAATAAGCAAAGAAGAGATGTGGAGCAGGGGAAAGCAGTAGGAGTTGCTGAAATTTAACTTACTTCAATGCTGACAGCTTTAACGGTTTTCAATGCAAGTTCACATAGAACACTCAGTCCAACAGAGGCACCACACACACATGCACATGTACACATAAAATATTTATATTCTCTACAGCAATATATTTATAGGAATAAAGAGCTCAAGTGCTTCTATTCGGAGTTGGCTCGACGCTGCTTGAAGTTGATGTAATCATTCAACACTTTGGATGAATCGCACACACATACACTTACATCTGCATTTATAACAACGCATAATAAGTAACAAAGTTGTTGTTGCTGTTGCTATTATTATACAACTTTTTCCGTGCTTTCCCTATCGTTTGCCTTGTCGCCGCCGTCTTTGTGGGTGTGCGATATTTTATCATTTAGAAATTAAATATTACAGCTGTTTGGCGACGAAAATGTGCGCTGTGTTGAAACTTCCTTTGTTACCAATAGGCTTACAACCCTTAATGCAGTGGAAAGCCTTGGCAAAGGCCTTATTGCAACAATGCTCAAGGATATGTGTGTATTTATAGACATAAACGCGCATTATTCAAAGCATTTATATAAATACCATATATACCTTTACAATACTTATTTACCTCTACCGTTATTATTTTGGTGGTACTTTGGTGTAGCTGGAATTCTATTCTAAGGTGTTCATAAAGGTGTGTGGAAATTGATGTATGCAAAATACATGGCTCATGTTCAAAAGTGTTAAGGAGTCGTGTGGCAGCAAAACAGACTTAACCAGCTTAAATTATGGAAATATGCAAAAATAAAACATGCAAACACATGTGGAAAATAATAATTAATTTTATGAGTTCATGCTAATATTAGGACACATACAAAGAATAAGAAGAAGAAGAAAAAATTCCCATTTATTGTAGAATAAAGTCTATTAATATTTAAAATGTAAATAAATGCGTATTGAGGTATATTTTTCTTAGAAAAAGAAGAGGAAAATAAGTCGCTTAATCCGTTTGCGGGCGGAAATTTTTTAACTTGCTTCTAAAAATTCACTTTTTAAGATATGTAAATCTATTTCGGTACAATACTCCATGATAAAATTCTTATACTAGATTGTTGGAAAAATTGTTTGTAACTAACTGCATGGCACATCGATTTGATACTCTTAAAGGTAAAATAAAAAGCAATTATGACATAAAATACTGTGGTTACATAAAGAATGAATAGCGAAAAGTGTGGTTGAGATCAAGTTTAGTGACCGATGAAGTCAGAAAAGCTCAGTTGCGAATGATCTATCTCGATACTCAGTAAAAATTCTGAAGTGTAGGTATGCTTCTTTAAATCTTCAAACACGATTTTTCAAAGTTTTTTTCGGTGAAAAAAATATCAAAACAATCGAATAATATATAATACTACGAATGTTGGATTGAAATCTATATGAGTTTTGAAAACGGGCTTAAGATTTCAGTTATTCGTAACAAAAACGTATATTTGGGTTTTTAAATTTCGAACATGCTTTTACATAAATGTGTGAATCATTGAATAATAATAAAGAAATTATTTTTCTACGCAAAAATGGATAGGACAAACAACAAAAAATGCTTAGAACATTTTTTTTTCTAATTTATTTCCCTCTTTTGAAATATTTAATAGGGCTCATAAGTTTTACTTCATTAATATACAACTACCAATCAATATTTTGCTTTTTTAATCGAAATAAAAAAATATCGATAAATAATATTGATTATATCGAACAAAAAGTAACGAAATGGTTTGAATTACTTTGTAGTTAGAGTAACGTTTCATTGTGCATACTTAAGACTTCCATAGTATTATCATATAATATAGGGTTCATTCGATATTTGTTATTAAACGGTTGAAAGGTATTTTACTCTTATTTATTTCATAGAATGTCGAGTACTTAGGCTTAGAAACATCGAAAACAGTTTTTCGCGAGTAAAAGGAAGAAATAAATGAGGAATACTTTGAAAAATGTCTTCGATATATTTTTCGATAACATATAAAATATCGATATTTCGATATGAGTTTAGGTACTATATTATACGATATATTTTTCGATAAGTTATAATATATCTAAAATATCGATATTTCTCGATAATTTATAATATATCTACAATTCGATATTTCGATTATTAGTTATCTCTCATTTTCTGCAGTTGCAATAACTTTGACTCAGCTGACGAAATCAAATAAACTGACATTAGATATTTTCTTGAATTCGGCAGTATTTTTACGATATTGAACGTCATGCTTTTTGTCGATAACGGTAGAAAGATGTGAAAAGATTCTACGCTAACAATATTAAGTTACTTACTACAGCTTGTATATAATAATAGTTGAAGCATAATTACTATATATATGTACAGTTTTGTGCATAAAAGCGTGTCTCCTTAATCTTATGTGAACGCCTAAAGGTAGTCAAAGCTTTTATCGCATATCTTTACTGCACAATTATCAAATACATTAGTCTCAAATAATCATATAGCGATCCAAAAAGGGTTACTTTTACACAAATCTTTGAAAATATACTTAACTATATGTAGATAAAACATTTGTAGAGAACTCTTAGCCAATATATTTGCATGCGGCACAAGAAATGATTGTGTAAAATAATTTCAAAGAAATTCCGTGCCACACTTTGCACCCCAAATAATAACACCCGTTGGCATGCGGCAAACACCGAGCAAAACTGGGTAAATGATAACCGCAAGCTAAGTAACAAATAAATTCTCGAGCTTGCCACACACGTGCACATATATACATACAAACATATGGATATATGTATATGTATTTAAACCCAAAAACGCTTCATTTCCGCCTGCGCTGCTGTCAAAAACTTACCTTACCACTTAGTTGGCTTACTGATTGCCACATTCGACTCCGCAGCATAACCGAAAACGTCAAGTCGAAAAGTAAATTTTATCAGCTAAGCAATAAATACAGGCACACTTTGAGGAAACCCACACATACGCACATACACATATTTGAATAAACATTATTGTAGCTAAGACAACCCTTTAGTGGGGGCAAGATGGATTAATATTAAGCCTTTTGTGCAATGAGTTATAATATATACACACATACACATACATATATTTGTATGTGGCATGTAGCTGGTGTATCCTTGCCACATACTACATATACTGCCTGTATCCTTCAGCTATTTGAATGCCTTTCGAAAATATTGCAACAAATGAAATTCACATTAAGAGTCAGACCAAAAAGTATGCAGCACACACACATACAGATATATTGTATGTATGTGTACACAACCTTTGTTGGCACATTCAACTTCTGACGGCCTCAGGACATGCTGCTTCTACTATTGTATTTATTGTACTTATTGCGCTGTTGCTGTTGTTGTTGGCTGTGCACCAAAAAACTTTCATTAAATACCATGCCAAGTAATTAAGTATTTTATCTCTACCTCTTACTTCCGTCTCGTCTTACTGCGGCAATGCTTCTCAATTACAAAAACAAAAACATAAAAATATCACAATTTTCCTTTCTTTTGGCGCTTCTTTCTTACAGCCATTTCCACCCTCGCAGCTTTTGTACGCAAATTATTCACATTCGTTGCACAATTTTACATTTTCATTTAAGAGTTGATCCGTTAACCATATATCTACATATAGACATTATGTATACGTAAGTAAGCGTATATATATATATATATTCATTATTGCCTCTAGTAAGCAAATAAGTAGTAAAGGCTCTTAAGTAATAAGAATATTCATATGCGCATATGTCTATCTGTATGTCTCTTTGTGTGTGTGTTTGTGCTCTGTATTCCACTATATATCATTTGCTTGCATTAATTTCCTTGGCTTACATTTCCTTCTCATTCTTTCATTTCAATTTCTGTTTTGCAAAATATTTGATAATTAAGGCGCAAAATGGCTGCCATCACGGCATTTGTTGTTGCTGTTGGAAAATGTGAATTGTGATAAATACTTTGGCCATTTATTTAACGAAGTTTAATTCGCAAAAAAAGTGATTTTTCATAATTAATGCTTTATCAAGTTTGTTGCTGGAATATTTTTGCGCATTTATCTCGTTTCTTAATTGCATTTTCTGCCATTAAAATTTAGCTAAGCTTTGTATTTTATGATGAAAACAGTAAACATTAAGTTTAATCTTAATCTCCTCCATTTCTGTGGCATTATATAGATGGTATTGTTTTCAAGTTATCAGTCAGTTAAAAACTTCTTCTTACTTACTTACTTCTTAACATACATTAATCTATATTTTCTGCTTCACTTTCAATTATTCCGTTATTAACTTTTGCTTCTTTTCCGGCCACGATTGCCTTAACCTAAGATATCGTCCATACCTTTTAATCACATTTTACCCAGACTGATACAACAAAAAATTACGTATTTTAATGTAAATCTTAATTATCGCCTTCAAAATATGCCCCCTTTGAGCCCATAAAAGCCTGCCAACGCTTAATCCAATTTTCCATACACTTTCTACAAGTATAAGCCTCGAACGGGATGGCTTTCAGTGCCTTCAGCAAGTTTTGGTTTCGGCTCATTTTTGGAGCGCCTTCTGCTAGATTGGCGATTCGGCGTTGTATTCATAAATCCACTTCTCGTGAACATAAAAAAGGATTGTACTACACTATTGAAAAAAAAGCATTTTATCGATTTGGTTTGGGTGCGAGGATTAAATGGACAAGCCGAATAAAATTATTCTTAAGTGCGTCATCCGTAATTTTTTCAACTCTTTAGTTGTTCGTTTGAATATTTATTTCTCGAATTTTCAATTCACTCCAGATGCAGCCAGACCGATGCTCAGTTACTAAAAGTAAAAATAAACATAAATTCCTTGGAATAGATCACTGTATAGATTGAAGACAATGGCAATATTTCATGTAAACATTAAAATTATTCAAAAATCTATAAACTATATTATATAATTTACATAATGTTGTCAAGCGCAGATAAATATAATTCAACTTTACATAACATCAGAATTCTCGGTGACTACTTTTGTTATTATAATTAGGATCAGTTTTTGCAAAAATAAGGTTAAAACATCGGCATCGGTAGTCATACCTCTGGCGAACCAGTAGACATAGCCGAAACTGACATTAGCCTTCTTGACATATTGGTGATAGGCTCAAACAGCTTTGTCGTGTTATGAGTGTCTTATGATCAATTATATACATATGTATATGTAAAAGTTTTACGTACCACAACGAATCGGCGATGTAAACTTTACAAGTGAAATTCCTTTTCGAATCGACATCTTAACCTCATCTTACCTGAGCTATCTTAATCCTTTCCAAACAAGCCCTAAAACCATTAAACGTCACTGGTAATTACGATCTTTATATCATGATCGTTTCTCTAAAGAAGCTATTTCCTATATCCTTTTATAAGTACCATAACAATATATGAATAAACCATATGATCAAAGATTATTTATTTGTCCCGGAGCACTTACAAGATCACTCAGCTCAATGTGTTTAATAGCACCTCTCACATATACTATCTCCATATACAAGTACCTTCATATACATATATATATATATTCTTTAGCACGCGCCATTCACACTCCCCACTTCTACCAAGCAACAACAAAAACAACAATAGTCTTACTAGTCTCAGTGAGCGTGTCAAAATATGCTGATTAGCGACTTCAAAATACACCAATAAAATGCATAAATTCACAAATGTCACGGCAATCGCCAGAGACACCACACAACACAACGGGCAAAATAATACAAGTTTTCACACAAAAAAGCGAAGGCAGAATTTGCCAGCGAGCAGGTAGCAGTTCGAATTTAGCTCTGTTTAAAAGAAAAACGATGGAGAAGTTGAGCGACGCTGGCGCCAGCGCTTGACAACCACGTTAATTCAAAATATTTTTAATAGCTTTTCAAAAAGACAGTTGAGCTCGCCGCTAGACGAGAGGTCGAACGCCACGGGGCGGCGTTTGTTGCAAATTAATTAACAACAATTTATTGCATTTTATTACAAGCTTGCGATTTTATGGAGCAGTCGCTTAGCAGCTTGATAGCTTTATGCGAAAATAGTTTGGAAAAACTGGGTTTAGATATACATATGTACGTATGAGTGTGTGCTTAGGTTCGGTGTGTTAATTTGTGGAGGGTTGCTGTGTGATAAAAATAGTTTTATTCAATGAATTATTATTGAGTAAACACACTTATATTTTTTAACAAGAAAAAAAAAAAATTTCAATTAAAAATTTAAAAATGTATTTTTTTCAACCAGAGTGTAAAAAAATTTTAATTATAGCTTGTTAAAAAATGTTCAACATCGTGAAAATTTATGTCAATTAAATGTTGAAAGTTATGTAAATTTACTTAGTGGTTTGTTTTGCACCAACAGTGTGTTGAACAAAACATAAACAAACATCATAAAAAGAAAGACGAAGCCAAGAAAAAAAATAAATAAATTAAACAGCTAAATTTGCTTTATTTGTAGCATATTTTTTAGTGAAAAAGTATTTTCTAAGTAAAAAAAAATTATTAAATAAAATAAAAACTTGGCCATAAACAAATTCGAAAACAAGAACACAAGTGATCTGATCTGAACAAGTATTCGCAAATTGCAGCATTGCCTTAAACTATAACTTATACCAAATTTCGTGAAGATATCTCGTCAAATTAAAAACTTTTTTTTTTGAGCACTTGATACCGATTGTTCAGTTTGTGTGGCAGCTATATGCCATAGTGGTGCTATATTGCCAGTACCGACAAATGTGCAGCCTCTTGTAGAAAAAAGGACGTGCGCAAAATTTCAGATCGTTATCTTGAAAACTGTACGGACAGACAGACGGACACGGCTACATCGATTTAGCACGTCAAGCTGATAATTTAAATATCCATTTCATACAAGTATTATATAAAGGTTCTCCGACGTTTTCTTCTGGATGATACAAACTTCGTGACAAACTTAATATGCCCTGTTCAGGGTCTAGAATTAAAAATGGAAATAAAATAGCCAAATTATGCGTGAAGCGTGAACAAACTGTAAGTAAAAAGTATATATTAATAAAAAAAAATTAAGAAAAATTGCTAATAAAAATCTTATTGAAAAATACTGGTAATAAATTTTTTTTTAAATATTTTTTTTCTCAACAATTTTTTTCGGTTATATTTTTTTTTTACTAAAAATTGCTTGCTTCACGCGTAATTAATTTAGTTGTTTTATTTGCTTTTTTCATTTTAACAGTTTTTGTGGTTTCCGTTAGTTTATGGGCAGTGCAAAAATTTATTTTTGTTTGCGGTTAACCAGTGGCGCAAAATATGAAATCATAAAAACCAAAATTAAATAAAAAACATAAAATATGAAATTGCAAGTTTGTGTGAGGCGCTTGTTTAGCGTTTTGCAAATTCTAGTTAATTAATTAATTTTTGTTCTGTGGCGCCAATATGAGAAAACAAGAGAAAAGCAAAAATGTATGGTTGTTATTGTTGTAACATACAATTATAATTAAAAATGCACGCGCCATCGCGCTCTTATTGGCAGCAACAAAAAAAAAAAAACAAGCAAGTCAATCGAGAGTTTGCTGCACGCCCCCATTGCCACATTGCCACAAAGCCAATAATGACAAATGCAGCGAAAATGAGACTTCAAACAAAAAGCGCAAAGGAATTAAAGTATGAGAAAAATAAAAATAATTAAATTTTTTTTGTTTGGCGAGCAGCCATAAAAGCCGCAAAGCGCTGTTGGCATAGCCACACACGCACATATATAGATGCGCATACACACATACACCTCGAAATGGCAAGCAGAAATGTCAGAAATTGATTTGAAAATTGGCAGCAAATTAAAGAGCCGCAAGCGCTGAACTGAACACAACTGCACCGGCGCGTTAGTCAGCGCGCAGCGAAGCGACAGTCGGCGGCCGGCGCTTGAGCTTTGAGCTTGTGTGTTTGTATGTAAAACTTGAGCAGCGCGCAAGCTGTGAATGCGCGCGCACTAACTTCAATTTGGCTAACAACAACAGCCAACAAGCTGGCATATGAAAAATTCAAAAACAACAACAACAAAACCAGCAAATGCTCACGCTTTTAATGCTATTTGCGTTGTGTTTGTTGTTGCTCTGCTGATTTTAGTTGTTGTTGTTGCTGTCGCTGGCATTTGTTGTATGTTTGAAAAATGCAAACAACTTCATTAATTGAATTTGTGCGCTACAAATGAGCAACGTGCGTTGTTGCTGCCAAGTAATCGTTCATTGAAAAAGCCAAATGACAATTAGAAAAAATTAAAACAAAAAAAACAAATAATCATTAAAAAATGCCATGGCAAATGAACACTTTGCGAATTGCTATGCGAAAAATGTGTTTGTAATTTATTTATGGGTCAATAAATTAGTTTTGCATTTTATGGGACAGTTGACAACTGGTCGGATCGAGTGTTTGACCGAGATGGTCGGGTAGATAGATGTTTATGGAAGACGGTGAGATGTGAGTTTAAAGGGAGTTGGCACATATGTACATATGTTTGTATGTATTCATGTCTATGTGTACTATAATGTATGCTAATATGTGTGTGTGTTGGCTTGTTGAGCCTTCTTTTAGAGACCTACATAAATCAGCGACAAATACGGCGTTTGGTCTCATTGAAAGCTAATTGGAAACTTACAAAAAATTTGGTCGACAGCGTTTTTTGAATAAACAAATAAATTATTTAGTTTATTTTATTTTAATGTTTATTATTTGTCTTTCTATTATAAGAATATTTAAGTAAATTTTTTAATATCACAACTGATAAACAGAAAGACAAATAGATGTATTAAAAGTTGATTTAAATAAGTGAAAATAAAAAATTTTTATTTTTAATAAAATTTCCAATAAATTTTTTTTTGTTTTTTTTAGGAAGTTAATAAAATATTTTAGTATATTATATTTAATTTTTTTAGTATGTATGATTAATGTTAATAGAAATTTATCCACTATTTTAAAATTTTATCGAGTTTTTATATTAAAAATTATTTATTAAAGATTCTTATTTAAATTTTTTTTTCGTTTCTGGTGTAAGTTAATTTTGATCGATTTTCAAATATAATTTCAATAAAATTTTAACAAAATTTATTTTTTCTGTGAATTTTCTCTTTCTGTGAATAAAAAAAAAAATTTTTATATTTGTTTTTGTTTATAATTTAATTATTTATTTGCGTTTTTGGGTATCACTTATATTTTGGTTCTCTCGGTTTTTAAAACATCATTTCAAGTCGCTTATTTTTTTGGAGCACGTTAATGTTGCTGCTTTCCATGCAATTTATTAATTTACCTAGTGTTTGTCTTGTAATAGGTGAAACGAGCTGTTAATAGGTTAAAAGAACAAGACTATAGTTAATAAATTAAAAAAATATGATTACAAAGAAATTAACAATTTTAAGTAAAATTAGACGGGGATATTTAGAAATAATTTAGTAAACATTAACTAAATTAATTTTAAAATCTTTGAAAAACAAAAAACGTTGAAAGAAAAAAGTGACAAAATTATGAAATTTGAGAAAATTCAATAGAATTATAATATTAAAAATATATATTCATTTAAAAAAAATTAAATTCAATATAAAATTAAAAAAATTTGTAAAAAATTAAGGGACATATACTTTTTTTAAAAAAATAATTTTAAAAATTTTTGCAATTTATTTCATAAAATGGAAATTTTTCTAAGATTCTAAACAGTTTCTATGTAAAAATTTAAGAACAGTACTAAAGTCAACAAATTATAAAAGTATGATTGCAAAAAAAAATTATATTACATTAAAAATAAATACTTAGAAATAATTTAATATACATAAAATTATTATATTTTAAAAATATTGGAAAACTAAAATATTAAAAATAAGAAAAATTGGAAAAATAACTAAAACTTTGAGACAAATCATTAGGATTATAATATTTAGAATATAAACAAATTTCAAAATAAAAAGATTCGAAATATACAAAATGTTTTAAAATTAAAAAACTAAAAATTAAGAACACTTGATGACTTTTTTCATAATTTTCTAATAAAAAATTTTAAAAATTTTTTTAATGATTTTGAAATTTTTTAAAGTTTTTTTTAATAAATTTCTATTAACAAATCCCCTGTTAAATATTCAAGCAAAAATTATAATAACTCCAATATTCAATCAAAACCTCACTTCATGATCTATTTATTTATGTATATATTTCTTCTATTTCATCAAATAAATCATTTGTTTGATTTGGAAATTAGCCAAAACGCATGCAAATTAACTCTCAACGTAAACAAACAATTATATTCACATATGTATATAATATATATAAAGCATGCGCGCGTATAATTATAATAGCACCAACAACAGCACAAACACTACGCATGCGACTAATGCAATTTGATATGATGGCATTAAATGTAATGAGAGCTGTGTTCCATTGCCACCATTGAGCGTACAATAACGACAAGAACACAGTGTTAAGCATGAACAGTTAATTATGAATAAATACTTGTATGTTTCGATGCGGCACAATGGACGTGTAGCTCTGCGGCATAAGTGGATATATAATACTATTCTCTTATACATTTTTAGATGTATGTGTGTGTGTTTTGGTACATTTATGTAAATATACTAATATACTATAAGCAATTATTTTCATGTTTAAAAAATATTTTGTTTTGACGCATACTCAATTTTCGATTATTATTTATTTCGATAATTGATATTTATTTATTGCTATGGATTGATTTATTATATATATATTTTTTATAATTTTAAAATTTATTTCAAAAAAATTTTTATTAATAAAAAAAATTTTATTAATGTTTTTTTAAAAAAGCTTATAGCTTTTCATTTAGAAAATTTTTTTAGCTAATATAAATTTTTTTTTGTACCAAAAAAATATATTTGATACTTCAATAGATCAGAATTAATATAAAAGATCCAAAGCTGTATCTGTATATGTACACATACACATTTAGACACAGTTTTTAGTTGGGTAGCAGTAAAAGTTCACTTAAATATAGCTGTCTTTCAAGCTCCCATCACTTCGTTACATCATTACACGGCAAGGTCTACCTACTGTTAATTGTTAATTTCGCTTTTTAATGGCTTCATTTATCTAAGCACTTCTTTCACGTTCTAGTTTTGCTCTTTATACACACATTTGCTTTTTCAACTGTCAAAATTGAGCACTTGATTCAACCAACTTACCGCTGCACCAATAGCAATGCAAAAGAATTCAATCAACCTTGTTGCTGTTAAGCATACACCAACTTCAACTTCATTATCTTCATCTTCTATACATAACTCTTCTTGACTAATTATTACCTCATATTTCTTATTAAAAAAACGTGCGCTGTTGGCTCCAGCCGATTTTTGATTTCTTTGAAGGCTTATAATTATGGATATTTCTATGATACTTCTTGTCCATAATTTTTCGTTGTTTATTTATGCTAGCATTAATGCTTATTAAGTTGTGATTTGTATGGTAATTATTTAAAATTCGCAGTCGCCTTCATGTGTACGTGTGGGCTTCACCAACAGTGTTTTTGCTTTTGTTTTTGTATATTTATTTTCTGTTTCGCTTTAATAACAGACCTGTGGCATTTTGATTGCTTTGAACTGGTTTTAATTTCGCTTTAATTGACAGTTAAAATGTTCGCATTTACATAAGTGAGAAACACATTTACACACACACACGAACACACTATTAATGCAGACGCGCGTAAAGATATTACTTTTTTCTAAGAAGGCACAAGTACCAATTACTTTGTTGCCTTAAATGTTCGAGCCGAAATCAAACAATGGCATTATTCGATGATCTTTTTTTATCATAATTTTTTCATTTTTGAATTTAGTATGGCGAATAAATTTGCGATTTTCAAACATCTGCTGCCACTCAGTTTTGAAGCGGTGGCAAGTTTTTGAAATGAAAAATAATTCAAAAGCTGGATTGGATATTTTTACGAAAGTAACAATTCGGAGATCTCAGAATATTATTTTTCTGATTTTTGGAAATATTTCTGAGTTCAATTCTTTTATATTTATATATTTAAATATACAATATATGATTATATATATTATATTATATTATATTGTATTGTTTATAAAATTATTATTCTGTGCAGAATTATATACCCAAACTCATTCTCGCCTTTTAGATGATGGACAAAAAAAATTTTAAATTAAAAAAAATTATTTTGGTGATAATTATTTTAAAAAAAATATATACAATTTAAATCAAAAATAAATATGTTATAATATACCTAGCTAATTATTAAATACTTTTTGCCTGATGAGTTGCAAAAGAACGCTGTTACTCGTTAACATTTCGTTTACTAGTTCATTAAAAATCTCATAAATAGCTTTTGATATAAATAAATGCAAATATTTCATGAAAGACGCTTATCTTAGCTTAAATATTATTTCTCTCTCAATAATTTTTCATAATTGTTCAACACGTTTATTTCCTTCTGTGGCTAATTTTTGGCAATATTTTATAATATAATACATTCTCAACGTGTGCTCAATTATGGCAATATATTTAGCGTTATTAATAAAACGTAGCCTACATTTAGGGGATTTTTGAATAATAATCGAAATAAGGTTCAGAACGCTAAAAGCAGAACATTTACAATAGAAAAATATATGAAATTATAAAAACTTCTTAATTTTGAGGTATATATTTATATTTCTTTAAAGTTTATCGAGGTTTTAAACGTCTGAGTTCTGCTCAAAATTATATTCGAAGTCCGTTTAAACTATATTAAGAACAAACTAAGCCTATTATAACAGGCTTTGGGCTCCAATAAATCTGATAAAAATTTTAACTTCAAATATAAAGAAATTAATCCATTAAAGTTCGATTAAAAAAAAAAATAATTATCATATTTATTAAATAAATACGGAAAATACAAACACATACATTTATATAAATATGTACCATATATGTAAATACTGCTATATATATGTATATTTTCATAAGTAAAATCGATAAACGAAGGGCAGAAAAAAGTATTCATTTAGTTTTTAATAAGCTTATCGTTTAAAACTAACTTTACAATATTAAATTAAATTTTATATTTAACTTTTTGATTAAACATCACTGAAGCAATATTTATTTTTGTTTTTTTTTCCTTCCAATTAATGACAAGAGCTAAAAAAAAATATTTTTTTAAATTGACCATCACGAATTTGATTTGTTTGCTATTTACGTATATATGGTATGACTACGAATATATACACATACATACATATATGTGTATACACTTTGGATATAACAACCATGACCGCTGCTGCGATACCCAACTTCAGAGAAACACACACGAAAACGAAATTTGGTAGCAACAATGAAAATCGGAAAGAAAAAAGTTAATGACAAATGATGTACATTTTTCTTGTATTCAAGTACGCATTTGGATAATAAAAAGTGTTGTGTTGGCATATTCCTTTTTCGAGTCTTTTGTTCATAGCAGCAGTTTTAGAATTATTTACTGTCATGTATGTACTGTGTACGTTTTTGGGTTAAGTATTCTAATCGATTTATATTTAAAACTTAAAATTTTTGTATAAAAGAACAGAAATTTTAGGAATGAAAAGACTGATATAGAGATTTTTTAATTTTTACTTTAATTTTTTTAATATTATGTATACTTAAAGGAAAAATCTTGATTGTATTGAAACGTTTTAGTCAAGGAGAAATGACTTTTAAATGAAAATATTAAAATATACATTTTTATTTGCAAGTTTCTATCCAATAAAATGAAAAAGTGCCTAAGTCGAATTGAGTAAAATCTGAAATATGTATTAATTATAATAAATATTAATTTTATAAATTGCTTTGAATTAATTATAAATTTAACTAAATTTTTATATTTTAATCTGGATTGCTAATCCATTTAAATATCCATATATTCATAATCATTTATCTAACCACTAACACCAATAGTTTTCAGTGAGTTTTAGCAGCTTGTTATGCTGAAATATGAACATATGATCTGTGTATCTTTGAAATACAAGCAGTCCAACTCATTACAAATTTGATTAGTCATTTTCATAGGCGGTTTGCTACTTTTGCGAATTTTAGGCTGCTTCTGTTGGAGCTTTTCAGCTGTGTTGTAAACCAGCATGAGCTGTCACTTTTATCGCTTTTAATCTAACGAACGCTGAAAACATCTGACAATGTACTTATAAATATCATAACTTCACATTAGTGTGGATCATTGACTGACCATATCTCATTGAACGAACGTTATCAAGAGACAGGGAGAGAGAGAGAAGAAAGAGTTAGTTAGAGAGAGGCTACCAAGCATGACTAGTGGACTCTCTCCAACTAACTCTTTCTCTCTCTCTGTCTCACGATAAGGTTTTTTGCAATTTGTTTCCATATACATTTTTTGGGTTAAATTAATTTGATGTATTCTAATACCTAATACAGGTGTATATACATATGTACTTTTATTTTAATTCTTGATAATTTTTACTTTTTATGCCCTGAACATTTTGGTAACACCAAAAATGAAACGTCAGAGATCCTATAAAGAATGTATATATGTCCGTCTGTATATATGCAAACTCGTCTTTCAGTTTTCGAGATATCGATATGAAATTTTGCACAGGTCCATTTTTCTCCAAGAAGCTGCTCATTTCTCGGAACCGCTAATATCGGAATACCATATATCATAGCTGCTATACAAACTGAACGATCGGATTAATGTGCATATATAGAAAGCTTATATTTGACGAGATATATTTCAGAAATTTGGCACGTATTATTGTACGAAGGCAATGGTGTAATCCCCAAAGAAATTGTTTAGATCGAGTCACAATAGCATATAGCTAACATACAAACCGACCGGTCAGAGTTCTTGTAAGGAATCTTTTGTATTTGGGAAGGTTAATATAGCTATATATTTTTTATGTAACGTCGAAGAACGCGGGTAACTCGAAAAACATTTATTTTTTTTGCAAAGTTTTTCTTATATCCAAGCACGTATGCAAATACTTTTAAAATTTTAAAACAATTGATGAGATAGTTTTTTTAATTCCCAAAAATCGCCAAACTATTTTTTTATTTTAGGCTGTCACAGTAGGTGTACGCTTTAGGTCCGAGACATTCTTATACTCATAAAACGACCCATACTAATAAAAAATGTTATATCGAGAAGAAAATAATTTCGATGTATTTAAATATTAACATGTCGTCTTTTGTTGTTTTCCTTTCTTCAGCTTGTAATCGTTAATTACTTTTGCATTACTGTGCAGTTTATAAACAACTACTTCTACAGCTTTTACGCTTGTCTGCTGGCATTCTATTATTTAATTAATAATATTTGACGTTAAAAACAAACTGAATATGATTGGTGAAAAAAATATAAAAGTCAATAAAAATGAAAACGTAAAGAAGAAGAATAATAACATAATTTTTATTTAAAATTAATGCAGAAAATACTTAAATAAAAAAATCATAGAAGCCAACAGTATTAGTATAAAGTTGAAAAAACTCTATACTGAAAGCTATTCAAGATAACTAATGCTTGGTTCAATGGCCGTTAAAGTGAATTTTAGTACTTAATTAATCAATTGAAAACTTAACAAATTGCTTATAGCCGCATTTACATGCAAACAATATGTATTTATGTGGCGTTGCATGCCACTTTCGGTCGTAGAACCGCCTGCGTCGCCAATAAAAATGCTAATTTTCTAACTTGTCCGCGCACAAATATATAGAGTCATACATATTTATATGTACGTATATATATTTATATGTGTGATGCATTTTCATTGAACTTTCCAATTGTTCGCTTGCACACACACATGTATATCAATATTTTATGCAGCCAGTAATTGTTTAAATTTCTCAATTTTCCTTTTTAGATTGCGCCATAAAACTACCCCTCCATGGCGCCTACGAACACATAAAATAAAGGATAGCTGCAATGTGCATTGCACCCTGCATGCATTCGAAATTTTCCAGCTAGTTTACTGCAGACCTTTATACATATATATTAGTGTGTGTAGCACTAGATCTAGAAAATTATCAATTGCATTAGATGAAAAAATGTAAATTATGTAATGCATTTTTTATTATTCTACTTAAAAAGGTTACTCCAAAATGCAATAAAAAACAACAACAAGAAAATAAAAATGCACGCTGTTGTTGTTGTCTGTGTCAGAAATCGGCAATTCAGCACGCTCGTTCAAAACTGCACTTTCAATGAAGTAATGACTTTTGTTATTATTATTGTTTTTTTTTCGTTTTTGTGGACATAAATGTATGCCCATATGCTGTAAGCTTGTTATATATGCTTGAATTGGTATATTTGGTATATTGGTATATTATTCAAAACTGGTGATAAAGAGACCCTGTAGGTAATTTTTTGTATAGCAACTGTAGGAATGATCAAATAGTTCTTCTGTACCAAACTTTGTTGTATTGCAAAAAATAATGTAATGGAATGTACTCAGTAATTAACAAAAGTGATGATTACTTTTGTGAGAAATAGTTCTACTGCACGAAACTTTTTTCGTAATGCAAAAAGTAATGTAATGAAATGCACATAGTAATTAAAAAAGTAATGATTACTATGGTGTGAAATATTACCATGTTATCTTCATAAGAAGAATTTTTAAAAAATAATATATTTTTTGATATGAATGATATGACATGTAATCTATTTCAAGTATACCTACATTACCTCTTAGGTTGCTTTGATTACTAACTGCTATAAAATTATGTAATTGGTTTTGATAGCATTTTTGTTATATAAAAAGCCTACGAACTATATTTGGACTATGACGAGGCAGCAATGCTTTTAATTTTTTAAAGTTCACAGAAATTTTTTTTTTTTTAACTGGAAACAACAAGTACACAGATGGTAGAGAATACATTACTTCCTCATGAATCTGTGTCTATAGCCTAAACAAAGCATATAAAGCTTACTAAGAAGTTTGTAATACACAAAAGAAAATGTCGAAGACCCAAAAATGAGCAGCTGAGAACATTTAGCCATTTTTGTCTTTCGATCAAAATCAAGATAAAGATCTTTAATAGTATTTTATGCAATAAGAAATTCACCTATGAAGGGTATTAAATTGTTTTTACCAGTACTCTTCCAAATCCAAGTAAATTATGTCCTACAGAACGTCTAAAACAAAGTTTTGTACCGTTACGGCTGCATAACCAATATTGTCACCGATTGGCGCATTGGTTGGTGTTAATGGCGTTGCACATTGACTAACATTAAGCAGAGATATGTAGGCATACATTAAACTAGGTAACAGAAAAAAAAACGAAAAACGCATTTCGGTCATACCCACTGATTAAAAAAAAAAGAAAAACACAAAAGCATTAATGCGAGGCATAAAAAGGAGGCACAACCAAATTATTTCATGTAATTTGTGGTCGCCCTTGGTCATAGCTGGCGCATTGTCACGGTCACAAGGACCCAAGGGACCAGCAATGGCGGTAAATGAACACGGAAAGCACACACAGAAGTCTACAGGGATGAAGGGATGGACGGGGGGTGGGGGTATATGCCGTGTAGACTTTGACTTCACGCATCAGACTGGAATATTGTATTAAATACAATATTATATTATACATACATATATATTATATATTTAACTATATTTTCAATTCGATGTTGTTGTTGCGTTTTCGCTTTTGCTGACAGCCATGGCAAATGCACAGGACTTTAGTAAGGGCGCCGCGACAATGGCTTTGTTGTGTCTACGTTCGACCAAATTCAGCTAACATACCTTTAATAGTTGCTTCTTGTTGTTGTTGGCAGGGAAAATGCGACTAGTCGTAAATTGCATTTTCACGTGTTTTGTGTGCTTTCAACCCCCTCGTGGTATTGCACGTACACATTGCCACGCCGACTTTTCCGGGGTTGCACGGTTATTTTGTTGACTATAGGATTTTCCGGCGACATTGCAAAGCGCATAATAGCATATTTTTTTCATATTTTCCTTTGTTTTTCGTGTACAGAGATGTTGATGTGTGTGCGCTTGCTGGCGACCCTTAAATGCTCGTCGAATGCAACGACATTATTGTACATTTTATTGCTATTGTTATTGGTAGTCGTTGCTTTCGCTGTTGTTGTAGTATTTACCGTTGTTGTAATTGGTTTTTCTGTTGTTGTTGTTATTGTTGTCCTATGCTCATAGCTTTATGCTATTCCTGCCACTGCGTGCTGACAACATTTTCTTTTATTACCTTTGCCCTACGTTTTCGGAATTTTCGATTTTCTCGCTGCTGATTTCGTCATTGTTCGGCGTAGACGAAGAAGCATGGTTTTTGAAATTCTCAACATGTTCTATACATCTTTATACATAAGTGTGTAAAGTAGGCACAGAGTTGCCTCAAAGATGTAATGTTGCATCTATATTACTACATGTACACATATTTTTATACCCTGAACATGGTATATTAAGATTGCCACGAAGTTTGTAACCCCCAGAAGGATGCCTTAGATTTTAAGATATCGATCTGAAATTTTGCACATACCCTTTTACCTTTACGATGCTGCTTATATGTCAGAACCACCGATATCAAGTCACTATAGCATATAGCTGCCATACAAACTGACCGATCAAAATCAAGTTCTTGTATTGAAAATCTTCGTATTTGATAAGATATCTTCACGAAATTTGGTCTATATTATTATCTGAAGCATATCTTTAATCTCCGCATAAATTGTTTAGATCGGACAACTATAGCATATAGCTGCCATACAAACTGACCCATCAAAGTCAAGTTCTTGTATGAACAATCTTTGTATTTTATAAACAAACTTCACGAAATTGGCACATATTATTGTCCAAGAATCTATGATATATAATCTCTGAACAAATTGTTCAGATCGGAACACTATATTATGTAGCTGCCATACAAACTGACCGATCAAAATTATGTTGTTTTATAGAAACTTCTTTATTTGTGAAGGGTATTATAGTTTTCGTGCAGCCGAAGTTAACGTTTTTTCTTGTTATTAATGTATTTGTGTGCTTATGTGTGTATATGTTGAAGTGCTGTAGAGTGCCACTCTTCTCACTCAACGCATTAAATCCACGAAAATTCATTGAATTCAATTTGTCGCTGCTTCAGTGCCGCGTCGACGTGTGAAATGTAGAAGCTTCAGACGTTGCCTCGTTGCTGCTAGACACTTCCTCTGCATAACTTACTTTCTTAAGCGAAAAAAAAATGTTTTTTGTCTGCTGCTATACAGCGCCTTTTCTTCTCTTCTACCATTCCACCAACGGCTCATTACATTGTCAACGGCTTGAGCGCGTGTGCTTTGTGGCACTTCTATTGTCTCGCCTAATAACTGCTAACTTCCAACACTTTTCTACCAATTTAATCAGCCAAGATTCTCTTCTTGTTGCTGTTGTGGTTCTTGTTTTTGTTTTCGGTCTGCTCATTTCTTTGGGCATTTAAAATTTCATTTGAACCGATTTGTTTGCTTATTCCATAATTTAAAGCGTCTTCGTTGGTTTTCAAGCAAAGCCATAAAATCCATTCGGAACGTGTTGCGCATGCCACGAGTGAATCGTACTATATATGTACTTACATACCGTTAATTAAATGTGCTTGGAAATTCTCAGTACGAAATTATAATGGCTTTGCCGGAATTTTTATTGTCGCTTGCATTTATGAATTGCAATTAAATTAGTGGGAAAACATGAGCATTAAAATACTGAAATTAATTACTTACCAAAGTTGGTTAAAAAATTTAAAATGTATAAATTCCGTTGAACCGCCACAATAGCGTTTTTATTATTCAATGACTATATAAGTTAATAAATAATAGTTTTCATATAAATATATGAGAGTGAAATACATACATATATAATCAAAATATTAAATAATAATATAATAAGTTATTAAATTTTCGTATGACATCAATAACTGTTTAAAGGCGCCACTTGACAGTTATAACTCTTTTATAGCGTTTAAATTAGTACTGAGTTTCATTACTTTAAAAACAAAAATTTAATATTCATATATTATATAAAGAATTTCTTTCAATTTGTGGATTCCATCGAAACAAACTGCGTCGGCTTGGCGGCCAAAAATGAATCAAGTCAATTTTTAAAACCCTGTCCCTCTTATTCTACAACTACCGAGCGTTCCCATAATGGAAAAATATTTCCTTAGAAGTGTCTAAAACAGCCTGTCTTCTGATCCGACCAAATACAGAGCATGACCTGGGCGTTATGGATATTCCGCTTAGCCGTTGATTTGGCTTTGTATGTATTTTGCTTTCAGAATTATTGTAATGATCTTCACTAGTTTATTTTTCGTCACCAGTTATCCGATCCGAATCCGAAGCAAAAAGGACATTTTCGATATGAAAAATCGTCTTTCAACGTCTCAGTTCATATTCGGCTAGTTGAGTGACTCTCAAAGAGTCTGACGCTTTTGCTCTTCTTCTATTTGGCAACAATCTGAATCGAGATAAGCTTCCAGTTCTTCATCTTCAACTTTTTTAGCCGCACAGGACATTTTTCGTCCAAGCCAAAATTACCACTTTTCAATCGTGCAAAACACTTTGGCTTGTTTGCTCTGCTAGAGCATGTTCACCATAACATTCCAAAATACTATGATTTCGGCTGAGGTTTTCTTAATATTAAAGTAATGAAATGGACTCTCCGCAAAACCACCTTTCCTGGCTTCCCAACGCATGTTCGATATCTGTTTTATGAGTATATGTTGGCATACCTCAAATTCGATAAGCAAAAGCAGCAGTTTAGATTTTTATTACAGCTTATTAAATAAACAAAAAATTATAATTTTATATTATATAAAAATTTATCGATCGATTACAATTTGAAGAAAATCGATATTGAAAGAATAGCCACTAGTTAAATTGAATAAAAAGTAACGAGCTGAAGTTAACATACAGACATCGTGTAATAAATATATCGCTTTATTTTTGTAAAAAATTTTGCAAAGGTACAGTACAAGTCTTAGAAATAAAAAATAGCTCCTAAAGTTAAAATTTTTTATGAAATAATAAGTTTTTTTCTTGATTAAGTCGATAACAGTGTGATTTTGAAGGGTTATCGGTATTGGAAATTAAGTTAAAGTGGTTAATAGATTTAATGTATTGATGTAAAATTACAATTCTTTATGAAATAATCGATTATTTTAGCAGTAAATTCGATAATAGAGTGTTATCGAAATTTTATCGATATTAATAAATTACGTTAATGTTTGATATAGTGGAATCAATGGCAGTTACTATAATTTATATCATTCCTTTAGGTCTCTAATGTACTTATATCGAAACATTACTCGATTCTTTTACGGTAGTTATATTGTTAAAAATTAATCAACAAATATCCTTGAAATGTCGCCATGCTATGATATATAGTTAAAATACAAACTAAATTTAAAATTATTTCTTCACTTTCATTTTCATATTCCACAATTGTTTAACCGTTCTCAATAAATTATGCTTTGACTACTATTTTTATGTACATAACCTAATTAGAAAACCAATTGACTAATTTCATTAAGAAAATCTGTCCTAATTTTGTGCCTTTTGCATTTGAAGGGCAAAATAATGAAACGCTTTTTGTTTTTCCCATTGAACACAAATTGCCGGCGGCCCAGAGGCTATGTGATTTTTACAAGGTTCGCCGCTCGAATCATTGCAGCTGAATCATCGTGCTGCAGCGGCTACTTATTACGGGCAACAACAACTTATACTATAATAAACTATTGTGGCCAACTTCGCCCTTTGGCCAAGGGCCATGCCACACATACATATATACTATGTATAGAAGCATAGTTAGGTATAGTTAGTGAGTAAGGAGCTTTGCATGATATACTATTATTATTTAACAAAAGCAAAGAAACCGCGTTATTAACACCACCAAACACTTTTCGAACAATTGTGCCATTATTAATGTTATTTTTCTGCATTTATCTTTTCATGTAACTGTCGCGTCATTGCTGTTTGCTCGCTGTCTGGTTGCTGTTTTGATTTTCGGCCGCACGATTTGTACTTTGCGCATGCGCATTCACACGAAACAAATATTCATACATATGCACGTACATACATACATACATACAGGTAAGCAAACTATTTTGGTAATTTTCAAAAACTTTACGCTTTTCGAGCGTCGAATTGCCGGCAAATTTTGCTTTGCTGTTTTTGGTTACTTTTTGTGCTTTTGTATTTCCGAAATTTTCGATTTTGATAGCTTTAAGAGATTGTATATTTGACAGACAATCGAACAAGTCGAATAAGCAACTACTTAATCCGCCAACTGTCGGCGTTAGCGGCGGCTCCAGCTGATAGCTTACATGTGTTGCACAGCGAGCAGTTGGCGTGTTGCGCGTTGCTTGCCGAACTATTTGCTTGTCGACTTTACGTGTTTGTATTATATGTTCATTTATATGTATTTGCAATCGCTGTAAGCCCACGTTCAGGCAAGATTCATTTCAGGGGTGTGGGTAGAAGTAGGCGATTAGACTGTGTGGTTATTGATAGTGCTGGTGAATTGCTAGTTCGTCAATATTCTAAACTTGTTTCTTGGGTTGTAGGCTCTTTTTTATACTTTGTACTCTTGTACTTATCATTTTGCGAAGATATGCTTACATTTTTGGGTTTTCGAAAATCTAAACTGATTGAATGTTATACTTTTTATACAGCTTACCTTTAACATTTGTTGATAAACAGGTCAATTGAATTAAATATTGCCATATCGGCCATTATATAATAGAAAACGAATAAATAAATGCAAGGGTTAAATAATAAAATTTTTGTGACAAAATATGTATGTTTTAACTAAACATTAATAGTTATTAAACCTACTTGTAGTATAAAATTTCGAAAAAACATTTTTTTATTTTTATTTTTGCATAATAGCTTAACCTTCAAAAATAGCATACTAAAATTTTACATGAATAATATAAATATTTTTTGAGTTACAGGTTTTGTAAATAAAAGCAGCTTAGTTTAGTCAACTTAATAAAGTTATTTTTTAAACAGGCTTTTCTCGAAACTAAATTTTTCAAATTTGCTTCAGTTGCTGTATGAAAAATGAACCGGCCACTATTAAATATATTCTTCATATTCTGTACATAGTTAAATACAATGATTACCATCTTTTTGATGTGGTATTCTCTATATCCATAGATCATTCTACGAACAATATATTGTAGGGAGAACTTTTCTTATTTCTCATACACGGAGAAGGCTGAAGACATAGCAGTGGGGACCTTTTTTTGAAACTTGCCAATATACACTTGGTTAGATCGCCGAAATAACAGCCCTTGGCTGAATAAAATTCGGATCAATGCCGGCAACGTAGCACCAGCTGTTGTGACACTGAATGTCACTAACACCTTCACCGACTACCTCCCAGTAAATGTTGTAGTTGGAGTCAAACCACCACCCATTGCAGACGAAGAGCTCGAGTTGGCCTGTGAATCTAGAGTGACCCTTGTTATCATTCTGGATATTGTAGCAGGTTGAAATCTTACCTATCTAGAACTGACCTCCACTTACCAAATATGGTATATGTCCTGCGTGCAATGGGTTCCCGCATGACTCTAACCGCCTCGTTGCATGTATATTGAACCTCACTCATCTAACAAGCTTTTCCCTGTAGTTCGTCCCCGACAAAACAGCACGTTTCAGGAACCTCCCGTTAGATGACTTCGATCTCAATTAACACGAACCTTACTACTGGGACTAGATAGCCCTTACAACAACAACAACACGACCGCAGTGAGTGATCGCGTGTAAATCGAAAAATATAAAATTTTTAATTTAAAAAAACTTAAGTTGACCCGTGAAAAATTAATTTAAAAACTATTTTTATAAAAACAAAACTAATTTTTTTTATACAATATATATTTTCAGTTAAACTGTATTAGAAATAAAATAAAATATTAAAACATAAGACTTGGCAAATAAAAATATAATATGATAAAAATTATGGCTACAATAGCAAAAGTCACAGAAAATATGTATTTCGTATTAATAATGCTGGACAAAGGATGATTTATTTGAAGATTAAAAAATTAAAAAAAATTTTGTTAATGAAAATTTATTAATTGTTTGTGGTATTTTCAATTAATGAATTATATCTAAAATATTAAGAGCTGAAAAATGTAAAAAAAAAACGAGATATAGGAAATTTTTAAAACTTATATCTTATACTTGAACACTATTGTTTAATATAAAATTTAATACGATAGTTGTTAGTAAATTTTTTTGCCTACCCAAGTAGTAAAAAATCAAAAATTAGTAAAAATTTGCGTAATATTTTAATTTTCACTTTACGTTCACGGAAATCTCTTCTTTAGCATACTTCCACATTTTATGGACATATATGTATGTATAGCATATTATGCCAAGCATATAAAGACTGATTTGGATCGACTTTGTTATCCATAACAACAATTGGCATTCAATCGAGTTGACAACGGTACAAAAAAGCGAGTAAGGTGACACAGACTATTATCGACGCGCGAGCATTGCCACTGTAGTTTGAATTCTGACATTTTTGTATGCCACACATACTTATGCAAATTCATATTGTAATTGTTTGTTGTTGTAATTTAAAAAACATGCTCCCAGCGCTCGAAAATCATGCGCCAGCAATTTGTTAAACATTTTATACGCGTTCAATGGCAGCGAACGTGCGTGCCCCGATTCACAGTGTTGTTCATGTTGCTGAGCTTTTTTCGTAATCAATTGTTGCTTGTATTCTAAAACGAAAAAATCATGTTTGTATTGAATTCGAAAATATTATTTTTTCACTCGAATTTGTGTACTTTTTTTTGCTTTGATTGCTCATACGCCATGGCGGCTTGTGAGCGCTTCATTGGCGTGAACATACGTGTGTGCGTTAGCCATTTAGTGCATGATTATTGGGAATGAATAGGCTTTGACTTTATTTTTCGATTTTTTTCAAAATGCGAACACCAACACACACTCACACGCATATATATATATACACACACACAACCACGCAGTTTCATTCACTGCATTGCACGCAACAGCAAGAGTCTCATGATTAATAATGGAGCAGACGTGCTCGGCAATTTAAATGTTCTGCTGTTTTGCTGCTACTAAATATATTACGTTGCTCAGTTTTCAATATTGCCTGAATTTTTTGAGTGCTGCTGCATACTAAATGTGCAGCGCTTGCATTACGTCGGGTAGTATCAACATTTCGTGTATTTGTATGTGTGTAAGCACGTTTTCATTTATGGAAAAATAGAGTTATGGAGCTGACTAATAATGTGCCGTTGTATGCTTAAAGATGATATTGTTCGGTGATTTTCGTTGTTGTCTTTTTGTGTGGCATAAGCAAATGTTGAGTTATTATGGCAAAATCGTGTATTTGAAAATTTTTATAAACAGCTCTACGTTGAGCTAATGCGAAGCCCACAATAAAAGGTGAACACCCTCGCAAGCAGCTTGTCGCGACAGTGTGGCACCTGTGAGCCACTCCTGCTGAAACGAATGCTGTTATTGGGGCTTTGTTACGTGTAATTAACAAGACACGATTGTTGTGTAAAAAAATAATAATAAAAATCTAAAAAAAAGTATGTGTAGAAAACGTAAATAATAAGAAATAGGGTAGAAAAATTTTGAAAATAATATAAGAAGCCAAAAAAATATATATAATAAAACAAAAAAAAACATTTTTTTAAAGTCAATAAACTTAAAAAAAATTTCTTTTTTTAATATAAATAAATTAAAGTGCTATGTTAATACATTTTTATAATTTGAATATAAAAAAATTTATTATGTTATTAAAAGTAAAAAATTAAGAGTAAATTAATAAAAATATTAAAAGAATTTATTTAATTAAATTAAAAGGTTTCATTTTAATTGAATTTTTATTTTTTTTTATCAATAAGTTTAGAAAAAAAAATTTGTAAATCATATTAACTAATTAAAAATTAAAATTAATTAATAAACTAATTAAAAAAAAGTAATTAAAATTAAAAGAAATTATTTTTTATCTTAAAGAAAAAATATATATTTTTATATATATTGTGAATATTAATTAAAAAAATTAAGTCTATTAAAATATATATAAACATTTAATGAATATAAAAATTAAGCAACGGTTAAAATTATAAATTTTTTTAATTTAAATTAAATGTCATATTGGTTAATAAAAATTAGTTTAAATTTATCAAAAAATCAAAGGATTTTATATTAATTAATTTTTTCTACATTTTTTAGTATTTTCTAAAAATAAAAATCTTTTTTCTACAGCTAGTGACTCATTCTTCGATATCTAAGCATATAGGATCCTTATACATATCAGACCCACCACAAGGATTGGATATGTATGGGGACTCTTAGCTTAGTAATTAGTAAGGAACATTTTAACAAGGGAAAGCCTTCACAGAAATTGTGTGCACAGCTACATAATAAATTCTACCATCAACAAAACTTAGCGTTATTTTTCCCTTCCAACACATAATGAAAATACGCACCTGTTCATTAACAACAAAATGTGCACAAAATCAAAATTATAAAAAAGAAAAGAAACCTTGTAGGAAATACAACGTTCGTGAAAAAAAGGTGACATTATTTCATTAGAAGTTGGGAATTTATTTGTCATGTTTCTCAAAAAAAGTTGATCTTCAAACTGCTTTTTTTTGATTTTATAAACTTAAAAAAAAAAATTCCAAATTATTTTTAGATTCACATAACCTCAATATTTTATAAAATTTGTATTTTCATCATATTTTTTGTTAAGTGATGAGATTAGGATAACTAAGCAGGCTCTAATCGTCATTTGCAATTGTTTGAAAAGCGTTTTTTACGTAAAGATGAAGTCGGAGGTTAGACATCACGTGCTGGAAAGTTATCGCTAGTGGGAAAATGTGTTTCTACAATTTTATAATTTACAGCAGTTATCATTAGAAGCCAAACGGATTGGTAATACGCACTTAATACAATTGCAAATTTTAATAAGCAGTTGTGATAGATTAACTGTGTTCAAAGTCATATATTATATATAAAATCAATATACGTAATCATTTTGTATAAAGTTTTCTTATTATTTTTTATAAAACAAAATACTTATTTTTACTATTTTCTGCAGGGTATTGCCTAAAAAGTGTTGTTTTTGCACTGATATATATGAACATGGGTTTGTTTCTTGTGTTGCACGTTTCTGTTGCATCATACTCCACACTTTTGAGCTCACTTCTTCATTATTCTTTTATTTTCACTTCTTTATGTTGTTATTGCTTGGCCTTTTTGTTTGTTTGTTGTTGTATTTTCCATATTTAACCATGTGCTGCCATTTATTTGTAATAATTTTCATGTTAATCGCAAATGTGCGATATGCAAATATGGTGTTGCCACGTTTTCTTGTTTTCAGTTTCGGAAACTGTGTATTTTATTTTTTATTTTTTTGTTGCCATTTTGCGGCAAGTTAATATTTGGCCTCGAAATCAGTTTGATCACGCGGCCGGTGTTGCATTTGTTGGTGTTATTTGCTTGTTTTTTCCATTATTGGCGTTGCTTAGTCATCGTTTTGTGACTAGTTTTGCTGAATTACATAATTTTTGAGAGATTTTGTGTAAGATAGGCAGATTACTTGTTGTTATTATGTTTAAGAGAAGAATAATTCAAAATTACCTTACATGTGGCAAGTTGTTGCAATTTTTTAATGCTTTTATTCAATTAATAGTGTTTTGAAAACCTCTAAGAATTTTTGCATATTCAAGATTGTGCTGCTAAACTAAGTCTAGTTCTTTAAATCTACTTACAAAAGAAATTATGGTTATCAAAATCGTTTTACTGTTATGTTCCAACAGTAATTTTATAAAGTTTTGACATATTTTAATACTTGTTAACCTCTAAAAATTATATTGCTTTAGAGAAACAAAGGCTAGAAAGCATTCTTGTAAGCCCATAGCAACCTCTTTCTCTGATGAAAAAAAAATTTTCAACCTAAAATATCAGTTTACGAATAAATTTCTTACGAGCATCTCAATAATCTATCTGTCCCTATTTGAATATTTTAATTTATTTGATTTTTGAATATTCAGAAAACAAATATTTATTGCTTAAACCGATAAAAATCTCAAAAATAATTAACGCCTATCACACCAGACTTTTATCACACCAATCAACACTGACTACAACAAATTAAATTTACATAACAATTTCATAAACGTACATACACGCACACATACACATTTACATACATGTGGTTATATGAAAAATTCATATTCGAATTTTAATTTTTATGAACCACCGCAGAAATGACTCAATTAATCGCTGTCTGTGTCAATACAAATTATGCAGATTGAAAGGCAGCAGAGAGTGGCAGGGGCCAAAAAAAAGCGCCGCTACTTTGGGTTTATTGTGGAAGCAAAAACAATGTGTTATAAAATGAAATTGAAATAAGATAAGTAGACATTGATAGGTCTACATACACATATAGGCATATGAAAACGTTAAAAAAATTTGTGGAAAACTTGACAAAATCGAAAAATAATCAGGCATAAATGAATAAATTAGTTGTATGTCATATAGACGTTTAATCAAATTATCATATTGATAGTTAATGTTAAGGCAGGAAAATAAACACTTTTTTATGAATGCAGTTATTTACAGTCACACATATAAGTAGTGGTGTATAAATATAAAGTTTAATTGTTTGAATGCCCAATTTTGAATATCTTCCGCAATATTTATTGTTTTTATTATTATTTTGATTTTTGTATGTATTTGTTTATACATAAAAAGAATTATGCGCAATTATTTAAAGAATTAATTTGTCTCTATAATTTTTTCGATTTTTTTTAAATATTTCTATTAAAAAAATTGTTTAAAATGTTTTCAACTAACTTTTTTAAAAGCTTCTTATTTGCCATATATTCAGTAATACATTTTTTAAAATTTTACTTCAGATGGCAACACTATTTAAAAAAATATTGTATATAAATTATTGGCTCATAAAAATTCCTTAAACGTCTGATATTTGACGAAATGTATTTCAATGTTTTTTTCGGTCTTAGTTTTTGATAGTTGGCAACACTATTACCAAATATTTTTGAATAGAAAAAAACGAAATAACTTTCAAATAACTTTTCAAAGTTTTATACTTGTATTTGGCATACATTGACCAATACAATTTTTAAATTTTTGTCAGGTGGCAACGCTATTACAAACACTTACAAATTGCTACTAGTTTGATATTTGGCGAAATAAGTTTTTATAATTTTTATCGTTCCTCAGTTTTTGATAGGTGGCAACACTATTAGCTAATGTATTTGAATTGAAAACTACGACAAATTTTTTAAGTAAATCTTTTAAAAGCTGTATATTTGGCATACATTAGAGTAAAATAATTATCTTTTTTCCTTCTATATTTCGAAAGAACTTTCTATAATACCCCTCCGATAGCTTTTTTAAAACAACTTATGTTCATATCTTTTTTAGTATTTGCGTATTTGCTAACATTTATTTTTTTTTAAGTTGGCAACCCCAAATTTGTTCCGATTATTTTTTAATAACTTAAAAAATAAAGGAATGCATAATCAAACGATTAAAGACAAAAACAAAAAAAAAATAGGAGAAAAATAATAAGAAATATAATTTGATAAAAGCGGATAAGTATGTTCCATAGTAAATAACTTATTTGCATCACAAAAAGGTTGAGGAACCCCTATTAAACCTACCTTATTAGGACCCTTACGAATTTGAATATACCCCAAAACCCTACGTTCCAAAAGAGTTAAAAAAGCTACTCTCACAGATTTTATCTAACAGATTTTTTGAAATTATATAATCTCTTAAACATGAAGTTTGAATACAATTTTGTGTTGTTTGATTTTTTTAGGTGAAATAATTTGTATTATATATTTCAGCAAATTTTCAATTGATTAAAAAAATATGTAATAATACTTTTTTTCAAGATTTATATTATTTTTTTGTTTTCGTTTTATGTTTGTTTTAATTTTTTATGTAAAATTATTAATTAATTAATTTCAATATTTATATAATTTTTGTCTGTTTTGGAATCAACAATATTAAAAAAAATTTTAAAATAATACACAATAATTTATTTAAATTACTTTCAATATTTATTTTAGTTTTATTTCTTAATAATTTTTTTATTGAAAGAAATTATAAACATTTTGTTATTAAATATTAAATTTCTATTATCTAACTTAGTCCACCTAAATAAATACATTCATGTCCCATTTCTTCATCGTCGCACGGTAAACTTCTTCCATTCCATTAAACAAATTGTTATCTTTCGTTAATTAGTAAAATTAATCACACGAAACCGTAGCGAATATCAAAAGTGTGAGAAGTAATACTTTTGTTGTTGTTGTTTTTGTTTTCTCTGGAAATTTTTATTTGTTTGTACACAAATATTAAAAATTATAACTAATTATAGACGCAACAGCTAGTTCAATACCGCATTTGTCACCTCACTTACAGCTGTTACCGAATTATTGGAAACACACTAGAGAAAAGTGCTGAAGACACTTGCCTTGCGACATTTCTTCTTGAAACAGAAAGAGAATATCAATTGATTGCATAGCTGTTGGGCGCTGCAACAAAGTCCGACGTTGGGCGTTCGAGAAAGCTGGCTTTAACTGCCATTGCTGCCAAAACTACCCGCCGGCTTTCGACGCTGCATGCCACATCGATCATTCTAACACCTTGACAGCACGTACACACATATCTTGCACACATTTATGTGCCACGAATGCCTCCGAGGTGCACTTGTCAGCGTCGCGTGTAAAGGAAATCATAATTAATGGACATTTCGCCCATTGTTAGTGTCACCGTCGCTTGCGGTGGCTGTTATAGGTATTGTTGTTGTGCTAAGAAAGTCTTCACTACTGGCAAATTAAGCTGAATTCAAAGCAGGTACACCAGCATACATACATACACACTTAGGAACTACACACATAAATAACCAGCACAGGAAGCCACCGCTGTGCGTGAGCCCTAGACTGCGTATGTATGTGTGTGTGTTTGTGCACTATTGAGCCACATTTCCCGCCTGTGGAAATAATAATTCAAAACTGCAATAATATTTTTGGTCTGAAATCGTTATAAAATGTCTTCAAAATGCGCGCTCTGTGGCACTTGCAAGCTGCGCTTTGCTGTGTAGAGGTATTGTTGTGCGTGTGTAGATATGTGTGTGCTGCTCTAATTCTCCCGACCTGCGTCATTTTTCAATTTTTCCAACAACTACAGCCAATTTATGCCCACACACACATGAAATGTGATAGCTCTTCAACTGTTGTGTCCACTTAGAAATCGGGCCTGTTAATCGCATTCAATCTCATAAAGGTTTTTTATTTTTCGCTCCTTGCTTTCGTCTTTCTTTTCTTAGTGGGCTTAGTGTTACAAAGATCGTCACAGGCTTGTTTTTATTGTCGTCACTGATGCTTGGATATATTTGTGTGTGTGTATTGTATATATGTCTATATGTATAAATTTATGTACTTATTGTCTACTGTGGTTATTTCTTGCCCTGCAGCATACTTCGTATATACATATGTGTGGTAGTGAAACATGTGTTGCGGCTCTTGTCAATGTTGTTATATTTGTTGTCGAACAAATTAAGTTCATTCGGGCGGGGTGTCAAATTTCGTTTGGACAAGTTATTGAGGCAGCACCTTTACTTGAGAAACATTTATAACATCTATATACACATAGCTGCTGTAAATTTCTAGTGACAAGTGATCTTGTCATAAGCTTAAAGTTTTAAAAAATCTTGGCTGGCGGCTATTGATACTTGCATGAAGCTATTTAATGGTAAAGGCATATTTCATGGTTAACTATGCATACCTACATGCAAATATGTTACCCTGGAAATGTATGTAAATAAACACAGATTTAATTCTGAGTTGACGGAAATAAAAAATAGCTCTTTGAAAATAAGAGTTTTGATACAAATAAGAGGATTACGGCCGTCAGGCGGTGAATAATTAGTATTTGTATGGTATATAATTTAAAAAAAAAAAACAAAAAAACATATTAGTAGCTTGTAGTTATATCTGGGCTTTATTGCTTTCTTAATATAAATTTTTGCGGCAACACTTATGTATTTTGCGTTTGCTACAGGAACGCAAGATACTTTCTAGTACAGAAAAGAATTTTAACATGTTAGTGTCTCTTTCTTATACAATATTATTTAATAAAAAATCAAATAAAAAAATTTCTTCAAAATTTCTGGTTTTATCCGATCATATAAATATAGCTCATTCTTATATCACAATATTTAAAATCTAAGATTTTCTGCTCAATCTTAAACTCAGCTTCGGTATTGCTTGATATTACTTAATTCTCTTAAGTTGTGCGCTAGAAACCACCCTAAAGAAACTGAAAAACTTTTGACGGCTTGAATATGATTCCTTTTCTATTTCTCCCGAAAATAATTGCCTTATGTTTGAACTTTTCTAGCCAATCTTTTCTGGATTGTCCTTAATATAAACCTAACAAATTTTACTATCCTGGTTTTTCTCTTCAAGATATTAAAATCTATCAAAAATACTATTTCGAAGCTATTTAGTTTAGACCTCAGATCGCTTGTAGCATTTTTTAATGCGGATTTTATAATTTCTAATATACCATTATATCATATTATCATATTCAGGTCTTTTTGAACTGACATTATTTGATAGTGATCGGATCGCTGATTGAACTGACCGGCTTCTTTAGTAGTCTATAATTAAAAACTCTTTGAGATAAAAGCCAAAAATTACCAAAAAAGAAATATTTCTTTTGAGGTGTCTTAGAATATAGTATTTCTGCGGTATAATGTTGAAGGAAAGACTATATATAACCTTTATTGAACATGCATTTTCGACTCACTTCTGTGCTTTTCTTGACGTTTGATTTTTTTACTATACTAACCTTACCTTTTCCTTCAACTATCCTTATAGCTAAAAATTCCACTGCAGGCGTCCGTTTCATAGAAATTTAGCAATGAGATTATTATGGAAAGTATCTAAAATATGTAGAGTTTTGTTTTAAGTTTGCTTCTAATAACGAACCAAAGTTGATGTGGTTTCTTACATATTTATTTAAATTGTTTAGTTTTTTATCTGAGACAACAAAGTTTTAATTATATCTCAGAACCTACTGAATATGTAGAATGCTTATTGTATGCTTTTCCGAGTTCCTTCCGTAAATAGTTTTGAAACTTATTGACTTATTTGGGGTATAACATGCTATTTTATGGCTTCCCCAATGATAATTCGTTATTGAAGGTTTCGTTTTAGATCGATCTATTTCCAAATACAATTTTATCTTGTTGATAAAACGAAAAATTTTGATACGAGTTTTTAAGCAACATATCCTGGTGACTTTTGCAGATATTCCGTTTTGCATAAGTTCAAAATACCCGGCGAGCTCAACCAACTAGGTAAGCAGGAAAGTGATGTCCAAAAGCCTTGGAAACCTTTACTTATAAACTTAGTTGAAATATGTCTTTATTTAATTAATAAAAATAAATCACTTCCGACTTTATCCGATTTCAAAAAAAAAAAGAATATTTATTTGCTATAATTTGTATCCACTTTAACCCAAAAAATAATTAATTTGTGTTGTTTTTAGAAGAAATTCCCATTTACTTTTTTTAGTATATCTATGTAAGTTACTATTAATAAATCTAAATCACCCTTTCATCTTCAATCCGGTTTTAGCTACTCCACCAATGCGCTTTTTGATCCTTGCAACACTCTCCACAGTTCATTTAATAAATTAATAAGAAGAAAACTCCACGCTAAACAACAATCTACCACTACATAGCACTGAGCAACCTTATAAATTCTATTTAATAAATGAAATTCCTTTGCAATCACCGCACATCAATCTCATCACTCACTGAGCACAACACTACTGCTGCCACACTGCGTCGCTGTCGTCCTTATGGTCTCGCTTTCAACAGCAAATCGCGCCGTTGCGAAGCGTCCTCGCACGCACGCAAACGAATAAATATAATTTAATATACATTTTGCAGTGTTTATAGAAATTTATGAGCATTGAACGACGCGCCAGCAAATGAGCTGTACGCAAATTGGTTCACGTACTGGCGCAGCAGCAAAAGAAACAACAACAACGACAGCTATAATCAAACTACGAAAGCGCTAACAAGTAGGTAGGGTGTAGAAAAAGAAGAAGCAGCAGCGAAGCAGCCAATAAATTTGCATAAAATTATTTGCAGTGGCAGCCGCACAGCGGTAACGACGCGCTTTGGCGGAGCTTCGGCGACACTTATACACAAACGTGAGCGCATGAGTGTGCCACATTGCCAAATTTATTGCTGTCGCGCCGCAAGTATTTGCCACGGTTTTCCGCGCCGCGCAGGTAACATGCGCAGAATCAATTTTTAATATGCACCAAAATGTGGCAAGAAGTATTAATTTGCATTTACTGCTTACGCGCACGTAGCGCCTGTGTTTGTGTGCGTGTATTCGTGTGCCTGCTCTGCAAGAAAGTCAGCCGAAAGTTGGTGTGCTGATTTCAAATTTATTAATTTTCGGTTCGCAAATTAAATGTGTGACATTAATCAGGTATTCATTTTGCGCTTGTTATTGTTGTTTGGTGTTCTTTTCGCATTTCTTTTTCGGCTGACGTTTTTCACACCTTGTTTATTGACATTGTTGGACTGTTTGTTCTACGAATTTTGGCTGATTTTCTTTTGTATTTGCACGAGCTCGCGAGATTTATCGAGTTGACACTAAGGCCTCAGCAAATATCTGATTTTATAATGATAAATAAATATTTGGTTAACGAATTTTGCGATTAACAGAATATTTTCATATTAACATGCGAAAATTACAGATGTACTGAATTGAGAGGGAAGAAAAAGTTAAGCGAAGTGTGAAATTATAGCGTTTCCTAAAGCCAAAAACAGCTTATAAGGGATGTATCAGCACTGGTTGAAGGTTTAAGATAATACAGTGGTATGTCATCATGTATCATCTGATGCTTTATAAATATATTCAAGAAATACGAAAATTCGAAATTGATTCGGACTTCAATTTCGAATAAAATCTTAATCTCTCTGAGAGATTTCTCAAAACATGCTCTACATGTTGTATGTGCTAAGTATCAAGCTCCGTACTAACATTTAATTTCGATCTTCCGATACAATAGATAGAGGCGAAAACCCTTGCTACTTGAGTAAAATTTTGAGATCTGAAAGTCACTCTTTCTAGTTGTTTAAAATTGAATTGCTCTTGACGAATTGTATCAAAAGATTTCGCGTATCTCAGTAAGCAACACTCAGCTTACTGTAGTTGCCCTGAGACTCCGATAGGGCTTACAAATTTTGTTCTGAATCTCCGAGGGAATCTTCCAAATTTCCCTAGTATGCTAAATTGATCTCTTACTACTAGGACTTTGCTAAAATAAAAGCTAAGTGTGAAATGAATTCTGTTTCTGATTACTCTCTTTGGTAACTGAAACAAAGTAAATCGCAAAAATTATGGAAGCAGCTGTCCCAGGTGTCATTAGAAAAGCATTAGTGGTGTTTTATAAGTAAGTTTGCTCTTGGAAACTATTTTCAACAATCTACCCTAGATATTTTCATATAATTCAAACAATTTTGGATTAAATTTAGCATAAAAATGCATAATTGTTTTTCATATCGTTTAAAAGAAAAAGAAAGAAAGAACCAATACGAAATAAAATCGTTTGAGTGACGTGATATTCGTCGCTTCAATGAATTCGGCAAACACAAGCGGTTGGAACTATTTCATTCGCTTAAATATGACTGAAATTCTCCTCAATGTTATAAATATTTCAGAATATTTATTCCATATGTTATTAAATATTATTTTTTTTCTTAAATTCTTTATAAAATAAGTTTTTAATGCCTGGAAATCTCTTACTAAAAATTACTTCTTTAATTCTCTATAATTCCTTAAATTTCTCTTTAAATTAAAGAACTTTTGCAAAGATTGCACAACCTTCCTAATTTTCTGTAATTACAAGTATATCTGTACTACCTCACAAATATTGAAAATACCTTGCACTTGAAGACTTCCTATTTGTAAGTTAATTAAGATAAATGCAAATTTCAAGAACCTAATGTAACTCAAAAGGCAGCTAGTAATCAGCAAATGCCAATGACAAACTAATTGCAAGCGCCTTTCGGCTTCACTCATAATTTATTCGCAATTAGTGTGACTATTATTAGTCATGTTGCAACATGCCACAAATACATTTACAGAGGCGAAGTATTTACTGACTAATTATTAAGGTGGATAGATATGTGTAACTAATGTACATAAGAACTTTGCAAGAAAATGTGTCTAAGGCAGGAAAAAAGAAGATAGATTTCTATGTATAAGAATTGGGTTCACACTGAGAAATTCTTACCCAAATTTATAAATATTTAATGTGGGAAATGTGCAACAATACAATATACAAGCTTAAGTAATTCGAAATTAGTATAGACATAGGCAGACATACGTGTTGGAAGGCATGCTTTTTGTAAATTAAGACTAGCTCAATGCGTTACCAGTCCCAGACTACTCCTAAAAAAAAATTTTTTTTTAACAGCTCTAAAAGTCTTAGTTTACAGTTTTTGCTGCGTTTTAAGGCTGGTTCAATATATATTCTAAATGGACTAGTTTTGGACTAGTGTATTGGAACATTTTTTATGGCGTAAAGAACTAAGAAATTGCTTAAAAATTTCGATTGTAAGCATTCTACATATTTTTTTATATTCCAAACAGACCAGTTTTAGTCTAATCCTAAAAAACTATCAATTTATTACAAAGCTGACGAAGATTTTACATGTATTTAACTCCGCATATGTACGTGTGTTTAAACAACCGAGTGTCAGCACATAAATCTCTATGTACTTGCGCAAGTGCAATGGCATTTATTTGCATAGCAACAACAACAAGTCGACTAACAAAGTTGCCTTATATCGGGAAGCGGAATGCGATATGCTGGTGACAGCGATAGCGATCTGTACGCAAATTTGCTTACCATTTAATTAAATTGCATGCAACTCATGATTGTAGTGTTGATGCAACTTACACCCTTTCCACAACCCACACACACACACCAGCACACTTTTATGCTGCTAAGTTAGCTTTCAAGCAGACGCAAGCATATGTGTGTGTGTGCTTGTGTGAAGATATCAATTGCAAAATGCGGTAGGAAGTGGTGGTGCATTGTAAATAGCAATGCAGTAAATGTCACATAACTTGCAACATGCCAACGGCGCACATACGAGTAGTTGCAAGCACAAGTGCATTTAAACTTGCTAGTGTATGTGTATGTATGTATGCATCTGCTTTAAGTGCGGCGCTCCGCTGCTGCTGTGCGCAAATATTACTTTTCCTCCCCTCCTTTTTTTCTGTGTGTGTGTGTGGAAAGTTCAACAACTTGAAAAGTGGGTTAAGTGCAATTGCAGCAGTTGTTGGCGTTGGCGTTGCAGTTGCAGTTGGCGCTTGTTAGTCGGTGGCAAGCAAATAAGCGAGTGAGTTGACTGTAATGCATTTTGGTTAGGTAAATTTAATGCAGCCACACTCAAGCGATATATGTAGTATATATATATATATATATGTATATGAATACATATGTATGCGTTGTTATGTATGTGTGTGTGGGTTTTGGTGCTTCTATGACCAGCAGCATTTACGTTTGACAACCATTTGTGCGCACACTCTCGCATATATGAATACATATACATAAATTCAGCGTGGCGTACACATACTAGTGCTTGCCACACCATAGCTTCGATATATGTTTGCATGTGTGTGTGCCTGTAAATTATCGCCGACAATCAGCTGCCATTGTTAGCAAATGTAAAATCAATTAACACTACCACACACACACACTTTTGCATACATAAATAAGCTGTAATAAATGCGAAAACCAACAACAATAATTGCTATAGGATTTCCAGCAGCGGCAGCTTCGGTTAAGTAGCGTGTACACTTGCACTTAATTGCGCTTATAAAATTCATTGACATTGTGTGGTTATATGTTTGTATGTATGCATACAAATGAATTCAATCAGCCCTACGCAATCTGCCACACATACGTGTATACATAAACGTGTATATATTCTTCTATGTGTGTATGTTGGTGCAGCCGCCCGCAAATTCCCATATATTTAATTCGTCGCTTATTTGCTTAACCAAAGTCGAGCAATTTGCTCAACGCTCGCCTCTGAACTTTACATTCATACACACACACACATATATATATACATATGTAAATACGATTTTAGTACAACATACTGTAGGTTTTATTGTTGCCACTCGTTGCACTTTATGACTGTCGTATAATGCCAGTAACTTGCTGGCGGTTAAGTGTCAAATCGATAGGGGCACATTAATATATATGTAGGCATTTATACACAGATCCACATATGCACATACAGATGTTATAATCCTTAGCTGTGTTGCATCTTTTGCCACCGTTGTTGTTGTCACAATGCCACCCATTGCGGCACCTAATGCGCCTACATGATAATAAATTAACGGTATTATATCTTTTTCGCATTTTCACCATCATTGCTGCGGTAGGCGGTTAGCTTGGTGCGGATTGCTGACGCTTAACGTTGTTTGTTGTATTTTTATGCTTCCTACAGGCAGTTGTAGGCGCTTTTGATAACATATCCTTGTAATTTTCGTGCCAATAAAATTCTTGTTTACATTTGTTTTGTTATAATGGAATATTAAATTCGTTAATTTCATTTAATTTTCTTTACCTGAGCTTATCAAAGCTTTATGAGCTTTTTATGAGCTTTCATTTATTTTGTATAAAATGTTGAGGGTTTATTATCGGAAAAGTAACATAAAAGAACCGGATGTTTTCTTTTAAGTGACTCTTTGTGTTAAATATGTATATGCAATGGGTGATTCCGAAAATTCAAAAGCTTTACTCTGCTTAATTAACGATATCACTTGAATCAACTGAAAGACACTCTGAGTAAATTTCAGTAATTTCTAACTGGTTTCAATAGCTCCCAAATTCATTGTTTTCAGAACACTTATTTTTCGATGGACTTCATAAAAATAAACAAGAAAAAACGTTACCTTCGGGTAAACCAAACCTAAAATATCCTTTACAGATGCATTTCTTATAGCATAAGAGGGTATAAAATGATCTTTGTCTTGATTTCGATCGATCAGTATCTATGGCAGCTTTATGCATGCTATAGTGGATCGATCGAAACAATATGTTCGGAGATTGTGGCGTTGCCTCGGATCTATGACAAAAGAGCAGCTTATTCTGCTCTGTGGAACTATTTCACGTATAGACAGACATACTGACGGACATAAGGACATGGATCGACTCAGCTTGTCACGCTGGTAATTTATGTATATACTTTTTAGGGTTTTCGACGTTTAGTTTTGGGTATTACCAATTTCTTAGCAAACTCATCAAACCCTTTTCAAGTTATCTTTTATAGATCAAAATCTTGAAGAGGACCTTTGATGAAGGCTAAATTACCTTTCGACCACCTAAAATTATCGTATTGATATGAAATATCCAAGACTTGTTCCATCTTTATAAAATATATGGCTAAGATTTCATAGCCACATTCCTGCGTGGTTAGGAGGATACGATGGCTCAGCGAAATCTGTACTTAATATGAACATGAGTAAACTTAAGATGCTCACATTTCTTGCTCACACATTTTTATTGTTCTAAAGTCTTTATGTGCTTCTGTGTTCTTTTTTTTCCCTAGAGATAAAATTTTTTTCGCCTTTAATATAACTACTTTTCTCAAACGTTTTTCTCGAATTCTCTGCTTGTGTTGACCTTCACGATTTCGTCTGATCATTGATGTTATTCGAAATGATCTTAAATGATACTTTAAATATGTCTCCATTTATTAGTGTGTTAAAAGCATATTTTTCGGGTGATATTCTTAAAAAATAGTTTTAAGGCCAAAAAATACTTGCTATTAGATTTTAGATACTCATAGAAAATATGAAAACGAATATATTTACTATAAGGTACTGTAGACAGACAACTCAATTGCTGAACTGAATACTGCTATAAACATGTTGCGCAATATTTTATTGCTTCTAAACATTTTTGGCAAGTGGTTTTTAAGCACCTTTTTATTCATTGGTGATAATAAGATTTTATGCATGAATATGCTTACCGCTGATAGCTATCAACATGTTGATTAACATTTTGTTGCATGCAACATGTGTCTAAACATTTTTTGCAAGTTGTTTTGAAGCATTTTTTTATGTTTTGGTGGTATATATTTATTTTTAATTGATATTCGTTTTATATTTTTCTTTATATTTATACAACCGCAGCACCTAAACGGTAGCATTCAGACATAACTGTAATCCTTTTAATAATTTACAACGCGCTTATCCAAGCAGCGCAATTATGTTTCAACTCCACTTAATAATAATTTTTCAAACACAAAAAGCTCTGCTGATTTTTCAAGCCCTCGAGTAAAGCAATTTCTCAGAAATCAAACCTCTAGGGGCTTGATAATGTGTAGGTGTGTGTTAATATAAGTGTTGCCAATGTTCAATGTGATTTTTTTTTGACTTTTTGGCAACATTTATCGATATTATTCATATATTTGTAACCCAAATAGCAAATTTTCCTGATTAGTTTAGCTTTGTTTAACAATTATTACTCGAGTGTTGTCTGTTGACTTTTCTCAGACACAAACTCTGTTCAATTGCTTAGAAGTCGTTTGTTGTTTTAGTTATTTTTTCTTATTCTGCAAGTTGTTAGCGTTTATTTCATATCTGAAGAAATAACTAAAATATATTTGTACACTTGAGATTGCGAAAAGGTGTGGCCTCACATGAGACTCCCTCCTCCGACCGCAAGAGATATAGCTGGCGGTGTTTTTATACCACAATTGCACTCTAACGCTTGCGGTCGCACTTATGTCTACCTGTACTTGTCGATAACACATATTTTCATATACATACTGTAACTTGTAGCATGTTCATTCGCATTGCGGCGGCGCGCCTGTCTTGAACGGCGTTACCACAAAAACGCCTCTGCGGGAGTGACAAAGAGATTGATTGCTGCCCAGCCTGTCGCACAATCCACAAGAAATGATTAACGAAAACGAGCAACAACAAAACACAAAAGTTACAATAATAAAAGTTGAAAAAAAAAACAAATTAAACATAATATAACAAAAAATCTATTGTAGAAAAAAATTTAAACAAATATAGCACTTATAAATACCCACACACACACACATATTAATACAAGTGTGCCTTTGTGGCTTACAGTGCCACTTAAGTTGTACGCGTGAATTGCCTCGAAGACAATGGGGCAGCACGGTGGTTCGCTACTTCGTCGCCTACTTGTCGAGCGCGTGATTCATACAACGCTTGATTTGCTCTCATAACTAACGGTCAACTACAACAAAGGGAATAATCGTGCCTCATTACGGCTGTGGTAGGCTGGTCGCCTAATAACTGATTTACCAATGTAGAGATGTATCATATACGACAGCATACGACAAAACGACAGCATACGACAAATATCAAACTATGCGCGCTGCTATAATAAATCAGTAGTAGTCGGTCGGCGAAGAAGCAGAAAACATTGCCTCCAATTATTTCTATGCAAATTTCTTGCTGTTTGAAGAGCTTGTGTTGCGGCAAAATGAAAAATATGCCGCAATAAAAATGTGCTCAGGCTGCCATAAAAACTCAATTATGCGTAACTCATTGGGGTTCGTATCAATTACAGACATCTTCCCGAGTTGTATGTAATTAATTGTCTACTTTTTTTGCGCAAGCGTCCCAGTTTAAACAAGAAGGCGCATAAAATGTTTTCGATTCTAAAAAGTTATTTTAAATTGTGTAAATTTTTTAAAAATTATTTAATGAAACTTTGAAATTATTTTGTAGTACTTTTTGGCGCTTATCGAAACTTTAAAATCGATTTGATTAATTTAATGATTTTTATCTCATTTTGTAAGAAATTTTACGATGTTTTACGATTTTACAGTCTTTTAACTAGCCAATAAACCACTTTAGTAGCAAAATTTTTCATGGTAATTTGATATGGTGTGTACATAATACTAAGCGTCTGATTGCTATAAATGTGTACCACTTTTTGACGCCACGATTAAATCTTTCACAACATTTCGTCGAAGCATACTATTATATTTATTAAGTGGAAAAAAATTTATTGAGAGTTAATATAAATTTATTGTAAATTTTACCAAATTCAATTCTAAAGCAACTGAGATCTATTTGTAGCCTTTCTAAAGTATTTTGAGAAGATCACATTTTACAAAATCTTTTAAATTGAAAAGTTATAGTAAAAATTCGCTGTTGATAGTTTTAATTTTTACACTGCTTTCAGTAATATTAACTCTTAGACGCAACACCTTATATCAAATGGGAAAAACGAGGTGCGTTTGCTCAATATTTTTACTAGATGATCTTAGTTTTAGGCTATATATATAGCGAAACGATGAGCTAAGTTTGGAATAAATTACTTAAATCAAAAACTAGAGATACGTGAGAATATCTATAAGCAAATTTTTACGTTGGATTTTTGAAATTTTTTTTTAATGTGAGTGAGTGTTGAAGTGAGCTGTATTTTTCTAGCAACTACAGCCGTTCCACCTCAAATGTAGGCAATATTTAACTTAAACTTTAAAAACGTGACCTACAATTAAGCCATTGTTTTGCTAAGTTGCGCATCTAGCAATCAGCAATGGAATTTGTATAGATAATATATATTAGTGAAGAAAGAAAGCCAAATACTTGATTTTTATTTTTTTTTGGAACATTGGTTATTCATCAAGGCCTGGTAAAACTATAAATGGCAACTACTGGCACGCTAAGTGCAATAAATCATAGTAACTATGATTTATAAGATACACTGCATATTCGCTTAGCTTAGTATGGAATGAAGAAAGTATGTTGAAAAGTCGTAGGAATGCATTAGTATCAATTAATATCTCAGAGCTAAATGCCTGCTGATTAAAAAGAAAACATTTTTTGTTTTCTGCAAAATTTCTGTTAATTTGCAAATTTGGAAAAAAATAAGCGGTAATTCCAAAAAAAAAAACACGGATCATAAAGAGTAGATTATAATAAATAACCTAAAACAATATTTTAAAAATCTCAAGTTTCCAACGTGATCCCAACAACTTTATCCAAAAATAATAAAAACAAAAACGTCATGACAATAATCATTGAATTTTGGTGCTTACAAACTTGGGTAATTCACTGCTTTTCTTCTTCGCAATTGCTGCAGGTAGCAACGCTTGAGCTTCCTCGATTCCAGTGCTTTACACGATTTTTGGAAGCAATTAATCTTCCAGCAAGCGCGTCTGCGCCAAAAATTAAAACCGTGCCAAATTATAGTGTTGAAAAAAAATGCATGTTAGCAAAAGGTTCAACAAACGTGTGTGAGAATCTGCCGAAGAGCTAGCGGAACGAGTAGGCGGAGTTGAAGTGCTTCAAAGAAAAATAGTTTTGCAGTAATAAGCGTAAGAGTTCGAATGATGATTTATTGATTTTGTGGTTCATTGATTGGCAAAGTAAGCATTTTATTAGGAGATGAAAAAAAATTGTTTAACAAAAACTGTTTTTATTTGTTCAAAGGATAATTTTGTAGTAAAATAAAATCTATTAAAAATTAAAAATATAAAAATTAAAAAACAAATAGAGAAGACATGTGTTTAATTAAATAAAATGGAAGGCATTTTTTATTAAGAACAACCTTTTTTTTGATATTAGAAATTTTTTGTTCACTAAAAATGTTGAAATTTAATTAACAAAAATATAAAATCAAATAATTTTAAATTAATATTTTTATTGAAAATTAAAAAAAAAAAAAAATATTATATAATATAATATTATATATTTTTTATACTAAAAAAATTTTTTTTTTAGGATTTTTAAAAAATATGCAAACCAATTTTTGATTGAAATTAAAAACAAATCTCAATAATTTTGTTTTTGAAAAAAAAAAAAAATAATACCATTTTGCTGATTATATATGGTAAACATACATACGTATATACATAGGTATAATTAAAATATTTTGGTTTCCCTATTTTTTATACCCTGAACAGGGTATATTAAATTTGCCTAGAAGCTTGTAACACCCAGTCCGATGTTTTCGAAACCGTTCAAAAAATATATATAAATGATCAGTGTGACGGGCTGAGGCGATTTAGCCATGTATGTCTGTCGGCATATAAAACTTCTCCTTTGTCGGATGTCACTGATATCGAAACACTTAATCATAGAGCTGCCATACAAACTGATCGATCCAAATCAAGTTCTTTTAAGGAATCTCTTGTCTTTGTGAAGATTATTATAGCTTCGTGACAACCATATTTAACGTTTTTTCTTATTTTTTTTTTTAATACATTAAACATTTCTTAAAACCCTTAAACAACTTTGAGAGCAAGAAAATGAGAAAACATGCGTAAATTAATGGAAAAAAGCCGTTAATGATGTAAAAGCACTGAAAAAATAAAATTAAATAGAAGTGAAGTTCTTGTTGTTTTTGCACTGCAAAGCGATTAACACTGTCTGTGTAGCCAATTTTGCCTGAATTTACTTCCTACACATTTAACGTCAGTATTGTTGCTGCGCCCCACTTCACTTCGCCGTCCTCTGGCAACGCTCGCTAGTGAATTTTTTTATTTATTTACTTGATAATTGCGTAGGCGGCCTGTGATTGTTTATTTGCACCGCCTGTAGCTTTCGGCTTTATTGTTTACCTTTTTTGCGTATTTATTTGCATTGTTTTTGTTGTTTTTTTTTATTTCTTTTCTGAACGCCTTCTTTTGCATGGCTTCACTTTGCAGCGCTTGACTTTGCTCTTGCACCGCACTGTCGTTGTGGTGACATGCATTATTTGCCACATTTACATTTTTCAAGTGACGCACCGTGGACAACAACTATATGCAACAACAACAACATATGCTACTGCCTCTTGCAGCTATCCCTTTACATACACGCACGCACGCACTCACACGCCTACGGCATAACCCTTTCACGCTTCACGCTTGTCTTCATTTGTGCCAGCGCGCATTAACTAAGATTTATGTTGCATGTGGCAATAATTTGCAAGTGCGCGTTTGTGCATATGCGGTTTTTTTTGTTTTTTTTTGCTTTTCGTACAAAATAAGTAAAGGCACATTTTTCTTAAAGGAATTTTAAACACTAAATATGTTGTGAAATACCATGAGCGTTCGGTTTGCCAAATGTGTAGGTGCCACATGTTGTTGCAAAGGCATGTACGCAAGTTGCAGTGAAATATGATTGGATGCCGCTTAATGTAAATTGCATGTTTTGTGCGCAAATGTGTAAAATTTATACATTTACATGCTTATGTGATTGTATGTGTGTGTGTGGAGCGGTTGGGCTTGTCAAGCACAACACAGACATACCGTGTAGTTGCAAGTGTTCACCCTCGCCAATTATAGCTGTCTGTTTTGTTGTTATTTGTAATTGTAATAAGCGTCATTAATTTTTCTAGCCACAGTTATGATTTATGTACATATGTTAGCGACATAATTTTGAGATTTTTTTCGAAATGTTTCTTGTGCAAATTATTGCAATTGTCTAAGATTGCTTGCCACCCACGCGGCGCTTGCTGTGCGCAAATAAAGTGTTTATCGTGAATTTGGAAAGAAATAAGTGATTATTTTTTATTGATTGAGCTTTGTGGTGCATAAAGTTTATTATGATTACATCATTATTTTAACTGCGTTGATTTTGTGTTGTAAGTTTGCATTCCATATCAAAAAATTTTAATATTTGCAACACAGCGCCATCTAGTGTTCGCTTGCGTTTCCAAAAGCCCTTCGACAGTCTCTCAAAATCGATTTTTTTAATATATTGTTTAAAATACTGAATTAGAAACTATATTACACTCTAGATTGTTAACCTGTATAAATGCGCCAAAATTATAATGAGAACCGCATTAAATATAGTATACTCAATAAGCTTCTTCGATTCGCTACTTTTTTGCTCAACAACTTTGAGCTCTCCTCTCTTATCAAACAATTTGCAAGTGAAGTTATGCAGTTGAATTCAAAAGCAGGGAGTATGCAGAAACCTTAGTAAAATAGTATAACAGCTTTTTATACTATCTCTATTTGCATATATGATTTATATAAGTTGCTGGTATATTTTGTTATGCGCTAGGATTGGCGAATCGAAGAGAGCTATTATGTAATTTCAATATGAGTCAAATCAGACCATATATTCCATTTCTAGTAAAACAAATTCGGTGATTTATTGAAATTATACATTTCTAAGTAGAACATAATCGAACCTCAAATATGAGTAAAAATAAAAAGCGACCTCTAGCGTGTTCAGACTACAAGAAACACTCGCGAGGTTTCGATAAAGTGTTTTAATGTGACAGTTATAGCAAACCCATAATTATTACTATTTGATTGTTGTTTCATATCAATGAGGTGTGATAGTCTAAAATTCCGAATTTCGAGCGTTTTTTGGGAATCGATAAAAAAGCAATTGAAATTATTAATCTTCCTTTTTTATCATTTATTTATTCATAGTTCAGGGGTACAGAAAATAAATTAAACTACATTGTAATAGAATTATGCGTCCTTGAAGTGGAAGGGGAAAAAGACCGCGTCCTCGTAGGTGCGATTTCTACAAAAGTGGTTATCTAACAAATAAGACATTGGCGGGTTCGACGGATTGAACCAACCAAAGTGAAAAAAAAATTTAAAATTATAAAATGGTGGCTACTCAAAAATAATGGTAGATTTTTTAATTTAATTTTTTAACTTTCTCAAATTTTTTAAAAATAATGAAACATACAGACCGAGTTGTCACAGCTTAAATTTAAAAAAAAAACCTCTAAGGGATATATTTTTGAATATCTAAACTATCGAAATATTAGAAAAAAATTTTTAAATTTTGTCAAATTTCTATACCATAGCAATGACAGTGAATGCTATAACTCAGAATTAGAGGCAGAGGTTGGCTTTTATATTAAAAATTGTGTTATATATATATGTCTTTTTTTAGTACAAATGAATTTTTATATTACAAACTTGTATTTTATATAGCGCTACTGACGAGGTGACGAATAGTGTGTTTACAAAGCGGTTCACTTTCATCTTCTACTATTTTTACCTATTACATATATATTTCATTTAATTTTTTATATTTTTTTTATTTCTATTTCTTTTGTTTTTGTCTCATGACATTTATTTGCTTTTAATTTATCTCCGCTAGTATCGTAAATCTCCTCAAAGCTCTCCAATTGCAAAACAAACACAACTCTAAGCGCTTCCTTTGACACATAATTGCTTTTCCGACTTTAGTCACTTTTAAAATGTAATAAATTTATGCTTTTTCTCTATCAAAAACCACAAAGGCCAATCGAATAAACCGCAGCAAGCGCGTAACAAAAGCTTTTAAGTAGTCAATAAATTAAATCAGGAATTAAACCAAAAAAAATTAAATTAGCCACTGCGGCGAGAGTGTGAATGAACTTGCGCATAAATAGAAACAAATGTATGTAGTTATGTGTGTATATATATCAAACATATTTCTGAGTATAGAAAATATATAAAATGCTATTACAATAATAAAAAATAACATATTGGATGGTCAAAGCGTTTCCAGTAGCAATTTGAACTTATGTTAGTATGTTTGTATTTGAAAAAAAAACAATATATAATATACCTTTTACAAATTAAAAAGCTTCCATACAAGAATTTCGTTTTGAGCGGTCAGTTTGTATGGCAGCTATATGCTATAGTGTTCCAATATCATCGGTTCCGACAAATAAGCAGCGTTTTAGGGAGGAAGAAATGTGTGCATAATTTCAGATCAATATCTCAAAAAATCAGGGACTAATTAGCTGTCATATATACAGACAGAGGGAGAGACGGATGTTTTATGCGTTCTCCGACGTTTCTTTCTAAGTGTTGTAAACTTCGTGGCATATTAATAAGTATACACTGTGCAGGGTATAAAAAGTGAGAAACAAAAGCGGGCTACAAACCGTAGAGTACTTGAATACATATTGACACACACACACTCAAATCAATCTATATACTTGTACATATGTCCGTACAGATAGATAGATTGATAGGCAGATAGATAGCCATCAAAGCGCTCAACGCTCTTCATGTTGCTGCGCGTAAATTAAATGTCAACTTGTTGAACAAACACAAAATCCGTGAAATATCGCGGGAATAAAAACAAAAACAGCAACAACTACCACAAAATTCAACTTGAAGAACTTTGATATTTTTTATTTTCTTTTAATTTCACTACATTGTTCCTCGACGCTTTTAGTTTCTTTCCGCTGAAAAATAGCTTTTCTGTGGAACATTAAAAATCACTCAAGCCCACTGCTGCAACACTGTGTATGTAGTTATGTACATCGAATTGGCAAGTGTCTGTGAGTCAGCCGACAATCGCCGCTCGGTCCGCTGCTCGCGTCGGCTTATGGCGTACAACAAATAAGGCGATGATAAATAAAATGCGCTCGAGAAGCACAAGGCTTTTTAATCGTTACACGCTTTTGTTGTTATTGTTGCACGGTTATAGCGGCGCGCTGGTGCTTTGTCTTTGAACGCTATTGGTGACGGCAGCTCGCTTATTGAGATTTTATTTTGTTTATTTATTTTTTAGATCACTCTTGGATTTTTTACTCTCGCGCCTAAGTTTGTTGAAAAGGGAGGAATTTGCGTACGAAAGAGGGTAAGGCTTATGTTGGCGGCTATGGCGCTTTGGGTGGCGATATTTGTGTACATATTGCATGTGGTATGTTGCACATATGTTGTTGCAGGCGTTCTTTAGTTTTCTGTCATTTGTAAAGTGTCAAAGAAATGCTTGATTTTGTTGTTGTTGTGTTGATCTTCTTCAAGCACTTCCCGTTGAAACAGAAAAAGCGTTGAATTTGGCGGCTTTCTGTACTTTGTTGTTGCTTCTGAAAGCGCTAATATTTATATATTTGAGTTGTCTTCAGTTTTAAGTAAATTGCTTTGAGTGCAAAAAAGATTTAAATAATTAAAATTATGTTATAGTATATGAATTCTGATAAAAATAATTAATAAATATAAAAAAAAAATATTTCTTGATTTAATTATTTAATGTTAAAAAAAATGTCAAATAAAATAAATTTGTTTAGCTGCAGTGATCACACAATGGCAAAAGTATTTACTACAAATTAATTTTTTTATTTAAAAAAAAATATTGAATTTAATACACTACTGTTAAAATTTTGTTTAATTAAACATTAAAAACATATACATATGTGAAAATTTTTTTTAGTTTACATATTTTTTAAATTAAACTAATTAATTTTCTTATTTTAATTCTTTTATTTAAATTAATAAATTTTTTAAATCAAACAAATTTTTTTTGTCTTGAACTTGTGATCACACAATGGTTAAAATAATTAGTAAATATAAAATAAATTTTTTTTATTTAGTTAATTAAAACTTAAAAATAAAATTAAATAAGCGCATAGTAATAAAATTAATTAATAAATAACAAAAAAAATAAATAAATTTTTATACAGAAATATGCCAAAAAAAATATAATTTTTTTAATTTAACTAATTAAAGTTTCAAAACTATATAGTTTTTAAGTGCGGTGTGTCATTGTAAGGCAAAAATAATTAATAAAGAACAAAAAAAAATATAAAGTTTTATCACAGAAATATTGAAAAAAGTTAGTTTAATTAATTAAGGTTTAAAAGAATATATCTTTTTGAAATGCAGTGAGCACAATATCAAAATTAATTAATGAATAAGAAAACAAATTAATTTTTTTTAATAATATACCTTATTTTACTGCGATGATCACACATTGCTTGAAGTAAAAAATATAATAAGAAATTTCCAAACAATGGAATTGCATTTTTTTAATTTTAATTTTTTATAATCATCATATGTCAAAAAGTTTCTTTATACAGTGGATCACAGCTTATTTGATACAGCAGTCGATATAAATTTCGAATCCCAATATTTTTTAAACTGAAAGGAATATTGAAAAAATTTAAACGCTATATTTTAGAGTAAAGAATTTCATATATATAATGTACTTCATTTATTTAAAAAATATTTTATTTTCAACTATATGTACATAAAATTAAAATTACTGCTAAATTTCAGGTCACAGCTTATTTGATACAGATATTTTTCCATCACGAGGCGCCAGCTTGTCGCACCGCATAACTGTATTTTATTTTGCCATGCATATTGGCGTCGTTTATGATTAGTTTTAAATATTTTTTAGTGTGTTATAATAAACCATGGAGACAGCAAGTGCGTTTATATAAAAATGGGTCGTCGTACAACAATTGAGCAGCGTGAACTGGTCATAAACAAATTTAAAAACGGTAAATCGGTTCGACAAATTGGTGAAATTGTGAACCTTAGTGCCTCCACTGTACAGCACATCATTGAGCGATATTTACATGAAAATCGAGTGGAAAGTAAAGGCAGAAGTGCGCCAAACAAAATTTTTAGTGCTTCCGAAGAGCGCTATATTGTTCGAAAAATCAAGGTAAACCCCAAACTATCAGCTCCAAAATTGGTTGTGGATGTTCATCAGGAATTAGGAAAATCATGTAGTGCTGAAACTATCCGCCGCGTACTCCGCGAACATGATTTTAATGGTCGAGTTGCTCGTAAGAAACCATTTATTAGTAAAAAAAACCAAATATGTCGACTAAAGTTCGCTCAGGAACATGTTTGTAAGACCCATGATTTTTGGAACACGGTTATATTTTCAGACGAGTCGAAATTCAATATTTTTGGGTCCGACGGCATGTCTTACGTTTGGCGAAAAAAGAATAGAGAGCTAAATAAGGAGAACCTAAGAGCTACAGTGAAACATGGCGGTGGAAGTGTGATGGTTTGGGGTTGTATGTCCTCAGCCGGTGTAGGAAATTTGGAGTTTATTGAAGGGACAATGGACAAAAATATGTACCTTAATATCCTGAGAAGTAATTTGCTGCAAAGTGCCGAGAATCTTGGTATAAAAGAAAAATTCCGCTTTTATCAAGATAACGACCCAAAACACAAAGCAGCAGTCGTTCAATCCTGGCTCATATGGAACTGTCCCCATTTGATGACACCCCCGGCACAGTCACCTGATATGAATGTTATTGAAAATTTGTGGGCTTTATTAGACAAAAACATTCGAAGCCACAAAATTTCGAACAAAGAGGAATTGAAAAGGGCGCTACTAGAGGAATGGCAGAAAATTACCCTAGAAACCACACAAAAGTTGGTCCATTCAATGCCAACCAGGATCCAGGCTCTTGTTAAGGCGAAAGGCTTTCACACAAAATATTAAGAATTTAAGATTGAAAGTGATTTGTTTTTGTTATTTTAGAAAGAATTGAACTGTATCAAATAAGCTGTGACCTGAAATTTAGCAGTAATTTTAATTTTATATACATATATTTGAAAATAAAATATTTTTTAAATAAATGAAGGACATTATATATATGAAATTCTTTACTCTAAAATATAGCGTTTAAATTTTTTCAAAATTCCTTTCAGTTTAGAAAATATTGGGATTCGAAATTTATATCGACTGCTGTATCAAATAAGCTGTGATCCACTGTATGTATAAAAACTGTCTTAAGCCACTTCGTTTTCACCATTTTAACCAAATTTCTCCTAGCGACCCCTTCTGTCCTCATGTAAATAAACGTTAGAGCTTTTCAATACACAAACGCATAAATTAACACAATTAAATATGCCCGAATTAAGGCATGCTCAGCTGAGCTGAAATTCACGCATTGATAAATGTATACCCAATTTTCCCCGCACACACCTACACATACATATTTATATTGAACGATATGAATATGTTTATGTATATTTATAAGCTTACGCTGTTGCATGGAGGCATGTGACTGCATGAGTGGCTCCAGCATTTTTGTTGTTGTACAATTTCGCTTTTAATTAATGGTCGCATCAATCAAAATTCCACGATTCCATTTGGCTTGCTAATGAATGCCGGGCAGCAGCAGCAAAGTGGATTAGAGGCGCATAGATGGCGATAGGGGCGAAGTTGTGGGCGCAGACGCTGAAGTGGTCCTACATATTTGACTATAAATACATTTTTTTGTGTTTTATTGTTGTTATTTTTTCGGGTAAAAGCTTAAAAGGGCATGATTTTCATAACCAGAAGGAGTGCGCCGGACAAGGAGAGCGATGCGTATATACAACCATTTTTATATTTGAAGCAATAAATTTTTATTTAATTTTTTTAATTTTTTTTCTTTTAAATTGCTGTTTTGTTCATGGAAATCTAGCGATTAAATCGAGTAAAGAAAAAAATCAGAAAGTCGAATGTACCAACTAATTCGCTGCATTTGAAGCTTCTCGCGGCGGCCTGGCTGCACTCTCGTCTATCAGCTGCAGCAATTTGACGATTTTTAAAGCCACTGCTAGGTAATTATCGCGCTCAGTGCGTGCTTATTGGCTTAACGGTTACTTAACGAACTTAGCTGCTTAATTCGTGCGCAGTGGCCACACACCGTTATAGGTATTGCTAAGCAAGTAAATATGTACATATATATGTATATATGCAACGTATATATTTCCATCTATATATGCACGTGTGTGTGTGTTTGCATGCGTAATTGTTTATCGAAATGACGTTGGCTTTTGTGTCGGCACTTTTTAATTGGTCACTGCGTCAATAATTCAAAATGGCCAACACTGCGGTAGGTTTGCTTAGCCTATTTTCATTGAGCTTATTGCTTATTTATCTTTACTTAAGAATGACGTGCAACGTGTTTTTCAAGCTTTGTTTTTTTGTACTTGCTGCTGCCTCTGCTTCTTCACTCACTCAAGTACTTTTAGTTAAGAAAATATTTGTTTTCCACGCGCACGACTCTGGCTACTTAATGACTGGCAGACACACACACACACATATGTATATACACATACACACAATACAAAAATAATAAAAAAGATATAAAAACAAATCCATGAATGTAAAATGCACGCAATCTCACACTTTTAACACCCACACATGCCTGCGCGCAAACACAGTTGCCCCTACTTGCACGCCTGTCTTGCATTGGCAAAGAAGCCGCCTGGTCTGCGAAGGCGCTGACTGCTAGAAAATTAATTTTGCTGCCTATTTATTTGGTTAAGTAGCCGTCGCGACGTAAAAGCCGCTGAAAAATCGTTGGCAACGAAAAAAGGTATTATAATCGTGACTGTCTGCGCGTTGATTGCTAGCGATTTTTACTTGCAACACTTTGTGGCAACATTAGATGAATGGCTGCTGCTGCTGAAAATATATGCAACAGTAATGTTGGTAAGAAATTTGCGACAAAATGTGACTTGTGTATGTATTTTTTTGGAAGGATAATCAACGTAAAATGAGATACCGTACTTAAAACATTAATATACCTATATCGATTTTTAATATAAATTATTGTTTTATTGAAAATATCCAATCCGTATTAAAATTCTTATTTTTTATTTTTTTTTTAGTAAGAAATCTTTTTTGACCTTTAAAATTTATTTTACACATTAATTATGTATCGATATTTTTTATCGATGATTAATTATTTTTCGATACATTTTTAATAATTTTTCTTTTTTGTTTCATTTGACAAGAAATAATTATTTATAGATATTTCCATAATTTTTTTTATCAGCTTACAGTTTAGCGATTTTTCGATAACTTTTTAACATTTTTCGTTTTTTTTCATTTAACAACAAATAGTATACATGAAAGATATTCGAAAATATTTCATCGCAGTACAAAATTATATTCTAATACACATGCAACTGGAGTTTTGACCAAAAATTAGTTATCGTATTATAATGATATAAATTAATGTAGTGCAAAAGTAAAATACCTATAAGAGTAAATATTTTTAACAAATTTTTGTATTTTTATAAGCTTAATTAGATTATATTGATAAAAAATAATCGATAAGAATATTATAAAAATTAAAATATTATTAAAGAGTTTTGAGCAAAAAAATTTAAATCAGCAGACAATTTGAGAATTTGATTAAAAGCTTAAGAAATCTATAAGTATTTGTAAAAAAAAGAAAATAAAACCGGAAATAAATATCGATAAATTAGAATAAACAAATTTAAATGTTCAAGTATTGTTACATTATAAGAAGAATGTTCTTCGATTAAAAGAGCTAGAAAAAGTTTATCGAAATAAAAAATACAATTTATCGATATTTCAAATTTAAATTATATAATCGATAAATAAAATAGCCGATTCCTTTTGCATCACAACATATTTTAATTAAAAAAGAAATATTTTGATGAGTTTTTAGAGTATTTTTTAGTCAAAAATTAAATTTTCTAGAGCAATTAGGATGATTCATTCCAAAAAAAAAATTGCAACAAAATAATAATTTTCACAACGTTTTTTTGGTCAACATAATTTTAAGCGTACACACTTACTAGGCTCTTGGTCAACGCGTGCAGACACAGTAGCGTCAGCTCTGTTTTTGCTTTATTCAAATTATAATATTTTTGCCTTACATTCTTTATTTTTAATGTGTCACACAGTGTTAACAACTTGGCGTCTGTCTCACAGCTAATCAAAAGAATAAAAAAAAATCATAAAATTCCACTCATTGGCAATCTTGAGGCGCAAATTTGATTTGCTTGCGCGAAAATCGAAAATTACAGAGTCCGCAATTTTTAAAAATTTTTCAACACCCTAACACCCCAGCGGCTACATACAAAGGCTGGTGTGAAAAGCGGTTACTAAGAGCAAATCAACACTCAAATTGCCGTCTTGGGCCACTTTTGATGTTTATTGGATATGCAAATTTTTCCCCTTCGTAATGTTTTTCGCTTCATTGCTTTTTGCTTGCCGAACAACACATTTTTACGGAGGGGTGAAGGGAATGTGAAAATTGCAATCGAGTTTTTCAATTGTTGCCTCGCTCAGCCTAAATATTGGCGAGTTGTGTTTTTACTTTCCAAAGCGTGAGAGTTAATATTGCTGAGGCTATATCATATTGTTTTTTCTTTCATATTTTGAGAGCCGGTGGTAGCGCTGGTGAATTGTTGGCTGTCGTGTTACTGTCAATTTCGCGCCAGCACTTAGTTGCCCAATTCCCAATTCCCTGTCTCTAGCTGACAATGTTTCGTTTAATTTTGTAATTTTATGTTGCTTTTCTCACTTTTCACTAACAAGTATTTTTCTATTTATTTGCTGGTTAATTTCATATTTTTCGTTTGTTATTCTCCATTTTGGTCTAAGTGAAGTTGGTGTCAAAAATTTTATGCAAATTATGGCTGCCAGTACTTTCAATAAAGGAAGGACGGTTTTTGCAATATCTGCCTGCCACAAGTTCCACGAACTTCGTCGGACCTTAAGTATTTATACTGTTTTTTTGCATTTCTTTCAATTGAGAAAGCGCTTTAGAAAACAATTTTCACTTTAAAAATTTGTTAGACTGCGAGGTTTACATGGTAGCGGTCAGTTTGTTTGAAAATTTACTAGTTTTGTTTATATTGTGAGTTTATGCGATGAAATACTATTCTTGTAAGAAAAATAAGTTGTGCCGTTATTATCTACAGCTATTTATAATATTATTAATATATTTCAAAGTCAGTTTTCAAAAAAAATTGCATATTACTAATTTATTCATAATTTGAAGATATTCACCATGATGTGGTGAGTTTTAATTTTTTGTATTTTTTGCTATTTCGAGGCTTCTAGTAAAGTTTTACTAACTTCTACTAATATTATTTACATCTTGTAAAAAAAAAAATTCACCTCACTGTAACCAATTTCGATATTATTACTGAAACAACTTTTTAAACACAAATACAATTTTTTGTGGGTTTGTAAGACTGTAACTGAAAATTCCTGTTGGATAGTAACTAATACATTTGCTTTTGTTTAAACTCTTACATTTCGCATGGCTTCAAGTTTTTGCTTAAAATGAATTTCAGTAATGCGTTTAACACTTAGACATCCTCTTCAATATAGGCAATTAAACCAACTGCTAGAAACTTTCTTCAATTCACCTCACCCCACCTAACGCAAAACAGTATTTCCTAATATAATATTCAAATGAGCTAACGTTAACCCAAGACGCTATTAAGAACTAAAGAATCTCGAATTCATTGAGCCCTTTCTCTGCGAAAATTTCACTCCCTCTCATTACAAATCGCCAGTATTGCGTTTTTATGCGCGGAAATGAGGCGTAATGACGCTTGAAGTGGTCTTTACAATAGCACTTGGGAGTCTTGGACACTTGCCACATAAAATTGTACCCTCTTTCGTTTTCTCCTTTCATGTTTTAAATGCTACACGCTTTATTTGTCGCCTAGTTTCTGTGTTTATTTCGTGTTCTTTCTGTTAAATTGTGCTTAATTAGATTTAAGTTGGCCAATTTGTATGCAAATTAAATGAAATGATTTATATGCAAATTTAATATGCTAGCGCGCGACATTATCGGACAAAATATGTTGTCAGGAGGCAGCGAAAGGAACTTTTTCATGGCCACGAGAAGTAAAAGTGGACTGAAATGGTCATAAATTTTGATATTTCTGCCAACTTGTTCACTAGGCAATAAAGTGGTAAAAATGCGTAGCATATATTTAGGCGCTGATACCAGATATGCATGAAAAGGGAACAAAATTGTGGAATTGCTAAATAAAGTCTTTTTTTTTTACTATTTTTAGACGGTTGTTTCAGAAAAACGTGTAGAAAAAGTTATCTAATGAGTTGCCTACTTTTCGGCGACGTTCAAAATTGCTTACTTGTTTACGGAAAGTACTAATTTTCTTAAAATGTTTATCGATTAAAATTAAGAACCATTTAAATTTTACAAAATCTTCTAAGATTGCTTCTAGGCTTAATTAGCTATCATACTTTCTTTCTTTCTCTGCGTTCTTCAGCCCTTAACTGCCAAACTTTGTTTGCGGCGAATGTTTGTTTCATTCCTTTGGGAGCATTTTGTCTTTGTGTACCTTAATTCACTCGCCTTCTTTGTAATTTTCTGTATTTTCACTTTTGCTGAAATAACACCGCATATTTTTAGGCCACTTAGCTTAGCATTCGACTTATAATTCACTGTAATTTCGGGAAGACTTTTGTGCTTACACACCCACAAGATATTTATATACAAACATAGGGCTGTCATTTTAGATAGATATACTCTCACATAGTTTCTCCAACCAGCTACATACTTTTCTTCTTCTTTATAAATGTTTAGTGAAATATACAACCAAAACAATGTCCTTCTGCAAAAGTAGCGTTAGCCTTACGCATTAAAGTCAAACAATCACACATGTTTAGGTATGTGTACAAATACACAAAGCCTAAAGGTAGACAACAAATGTGGCACTATTTTCATAGGCGCTTAGTAGTCTGAATGCTTCAGCCTTTGAGCCGTTTGCCAAATAGGTGAATGAATCAGCAGGATTCTGGCCAGCCGAACATATACGAAAATATAAAAATACCTACCTCTGTTTGAAAAGGAAATACGAAGTCTACTATATATACCAGCCCAGCGCTTACAGCCGCTTGCATTGCCGTAAAACACAATATTGGCACCACTTCCGTTTCATATTGGCCCATGTACTATGCTTGCTTATATTCCGCTAACTGTGCTCCAAGCCATATGTAGCCAAGTAAACGGTTATTGTTGGCACAATACAAGCCCAAAGTGAAGTTGCCAAAGTCGTCGCAACGGAAATTGGGGTGCCTTAATTTATGGCCTAAAATGGAAAACGGAAAGCAGAAGAGTGAGTGGCAAGTCGATGGGAAAGAACAGCCAAGCTGCTACATAAACATAAATGGTGAGAGGGGTCCGGTAAACACGTATCGGCTGTATATCCTTCAACACATACAAACACTTCTGTATTGCTCTGCTTAACTACGTCTTTATGCTTTTCGCCTTCCATCCAAACCGTTTCTCTTCTCCACACACCTTACACTTTCGCTCTAACACTCACTAAACTCATTCATTCACCCAGTTACACCTTCGTCAAAATAAAAATAAAAATGTTTATGGTGCTTACCAACGCATTGGCTTAGAAATGCGAATACATTTTCATTGTGGAAGGGCGTTTGGGTGTAACGCCTAAATGTATGCCAACTACCTTTATTGCAATGTACGAATTTTATTCGTATTTTGCTATTATTTGTAGATTTTATTTTAGCCGAAACACATTTGTTGCTGGCAGTTAAAACAGTTGGGCGCTATATAAATATATATACGATATACATAAGTATATATAAAACTATATACGTATAAATATTTTCATATATATTGTGTACCATGAACTGGACTATATCGAACGTCATCTCTTTAGTCGGCTACCGGTCATTATTGAAAGTGCCAAAAATGTATACTTGCCACTCTCGCTTGCGTGTGGCAACTGCTGTAGCCAGCACATATTAGGGTATAATGATAGCAGCTTCACCTTTTGATGATATAAATGAATAAATGAGCGCATGAATAAATGTATGATGATGAAATGGACTTTTGCACACCAAGGAAGCTTCGGTATTGGAAATCTTCTTTTGTATTCTTGCTTTGACTTCACTTCTCGCTGGGTTTGTAGTTGTTATATGTAAGCACTTTGCTGGTTAGCTCTTGTTATTGCTGGGCAAGTAGCTATCAGTTGGCGATATTGAGTACTTTTATATGCAGGAAGATAATACATATATTTAGAAATATATATATAGATATACAAATATGTAATGGCAACATTGTACCATCGTTTAGTGAATTATGTTATGAAAAATTAAATAAAAATGTTAATTCATGGCAGTAGTTGTATTCGAGGAGCCATAAGGATGCTATATTATCTATTAGTGGCCTAGATGTGTGTAAGCTTGGATCTGTAGACGAAGCGGTAAAATAATTTTGGATGTGGTGGCACGGTTATACAAGTAAAACGAACTTATAGCAGAAACATATAATTATATATATACCGAAACATGAATATATATATATTCATTTGTGCTTAGTCACTTTATTTATATTCCTTAACTAGCCTAACGAGGGCTGTGTCACAAATAGAGGCATGGAAGGAAATAATTTGGCTGCTTCTAATGCAAGGAAGTGAGTTGAGCTTTTGTTCTTTATAGTTTCTTAAAGCTATTTATCGGAGTTTACTATGATTAAAATTAAAAAGAATAAAATATTTCTACTCAACATTTTCACAAAATAGTCAAAAAAGCCATTGACATTCGTGAGAATGTTCATTAAATCCAAAAATATAAAATGTTTCATACCAAATTTTAGTTAGGACACAGTTTGAATTTTCAGGATTTCGAAATTTTTCTAATATTTGATTTTTAATTTTTTTACATAATAAATACGATCCTCAATATTAGCCTTTTTTACCTTAAGGAATTGAATATTGTATTTCACTATACATACATGTATTAATCACATAAGATTTGAAATTAAAATAAAAGTATTTCAAAAATTAGTAATTAGCAATTAGACATTAATTAATGAACAAATATTTTATTTTAATAATAAATAAAATTTTTTTTTCAATTTATTATCAAGTATCATATTTCGGGATCACGAAAATTAAATAATTATATACAACTTTCTTTATTTTTTGTCATTTAACAGATTTCGGAATCCCGAAAATTTAAAATCCGCATTTAGGGATTAGATTCAAGTAAAACATATGATTAAATTATTAAATTAAATGTTTTTAACGTATTGTCAAATATCAGATTTCGGGATCCCGAAAACTTAAAACACGAACTTCGGTATTATATCCAATTTCATAATGCAAGATCGAGTGAATTAATATTTTATATACATTTTAGTTTGCAATATAGTTTTTTATTATTCCAGACTCTGCTTTCGAACTTATATAATATGTAGGTATATCTTAGAGATCTCAGGTGAGCAATAAATTAAATTTGTTCATAACTTGTATCCGCCATACAATTTTTGGTAATTTTTGGCTCTTTAATGGGTTCAAAATTAACAGTGTTTCAATGATTCCTTACCAAAAAGCAAAAAAAAAAAAATTATGTATTGTATATATTTGAAATTATCTAATAACTACCAAGCTTTTTGAGCGCGCGCCGAAATGTAGGCAACGTAATTTTTCTATGTAAATAAATCATAATAAATGTTGAAAATATTAATACATAAAAAAATATTTGCTTTATTATTATTTCGATTTCTTTGTTAAAAATTGAATTCCTTCTACTCTTTTCGAATACTTTTTTTCGCTCGTTTTTTTAAGTTTAAATTTTAATCACCTTGTCTTAATCCAAATTCTCTTCATAACATAATACTAATATTGCCATTATTTTCATGCTTCAATCAAAATCACATTTTCTAATTTCATTACGAATTTTTCTAATTCCAACAGCACATTGAACTTGACGCACAGCATAAAATATTCAGGCAAAGGCAACAAAGCCGTCGCTATAGCTTAGTACACGTTCTGCCGTTATACACTTTAATTTGCAACTTTTCCATTTACTGCCCCCACTGCTGCCAATACGACCATTGTCGGCTTAGTAGAAACATTGGCATGTGTTTTATTGGATTTTCTGTGAGATCTTTGATATTTACAGTTGCACATTGCTAAACTAGCCGCACACATATGTCTGTAGTTAGTAGGCGTGTCAAACACATAAACCAAATGAAATACGCTTGCTGTGTAAAAACCCCCATCATCCATCGGTCACCCTAAAGCCTTTCTACCGGAAAAAACTAAGCGAACTGGGCATTTGCTAAGGCGAAATTAAAGCGTTGGTCAGCTGGTGAACTAGAACCCCGAGTGTGACTCTGGTTACTCAGAGGAAGAGGGTGTGTTGGAAAATAGGAAATCGTATTGAGTGCAAAAATAGACAATGTCAAATTCGTTTTATGTACGCAAGCATTTGCGAAATTACATTGACATGTTGCAAGGCTGATGTTGCACTTTTACATACATACATAAGTACACATGGGCTTATATTTGTGTGTGTGGTTGTTGTGTTGTTTGCGTTGACTTCGATTTTGCTTTGTTTTTGTTGCTTTTAATGTTTTTAATGCATTTACGCATATTTGTTTTTGTATTTGCTTTCGCCATTTCCTTTCACATTGCCGCAGCCACAATCTAATTTGCCACAAAGCAAAGCAAAAATTCGTTTGGCTAAAAGTTTGCAGCATTGTTGCTTTGTGCGCGAGAACTGCTCTCCGTTAAGTTGTGTGGTGATTTGCGGAAATATGTGAAATTTCAAGGCCTACTTTGCGGCGTTTCAGCGCATTTAAACAAGCAGGCGACGAAAACTTCATTAAAATTTCATGAAATTAAATATATACGTTTATTTATCGAAGCGACTGTATTGATTTACTTTTTATTTTCACTTTCTTTTCAGGTATGTGAAATGAAAATACAGTAGTGTGCAAAAGTAAACGTACAAATCGACCGTAAGTAGCCAAAAGTTAGCATAAAATTTTAAGTTATTACATGCACATGTACATATGTACATATATGGTATATATACATAGTTAAACTTTTCACCCAAAAATTTATTTCGGTATCTTCTTCCCCCCTCTGAAACGAAACTTTTAATTAGCTCATTAATTGCTCAACCGAAAATTATTTCCATTTGCTGTTGCTCAATTTTTGCTGCAACAAAAACAAAAAAAATAAACTTTCGGGCAAATTAAAGTCGATAGCAAAATGCACTTGAAATATGCTGTGGCATGTAGCAAGCACATACTCACAATCTTATATACCTCGCTGTGTCTCTAAATGCACACATTTCCGAAATTTATTTTATTTAAGCGTATATATGTAGAAGAGTATGTACTGTATGTATGTATTCACTGTTAGGCCACATGCCTCCACTTGGTCCCAGACATAATTTAAAATTTTCCATGCAACAAACACATATCGCTTATGTGTTGCAGCATGTGCAGCAAACAGAAATAAAGCGATATCGAAGAGTAATATTATTCAAGTAGTCTGGAGGAACACATAAATTGAAACAATAAAGGGGGGTGGAAACTGTGTGAAATTATTAAAATTTATTTATAGTATTTATTATTTCAATAAAATCTAAAAAACAATATATTGCTACAAAAAATTTCTTTTCTATAAAAAAAAAAATATATAAGTTTATTGGAACTTTTTATAAGAATCTATAATTTTCGCGTAAAAAAAAAAAAATTTTTTTCCAAAGTAAAAAACCAAAAATATTTTAATTAAAAATTATAATATTTTATAATCTCAAGCTTAAAAAAATAGTTTCCTTAAAATTTTAGTTTGTATATTATACTAAACACTTGAATTGGGAGTAAAGCATATTTAAATACAACAACAAAAAAATGTGTATATGTATTTGAAAGGCTTATATTAAACTGGTTTATAATTTAATAAAAATTATATATTAGTAAAAAAATTATTATGAATTTTCGTTTTTATTAAAAAAAATAATAATGTTGTACATGAAAAATCGTGTTTATTTAAAAAAAAAAGAATTATACTTTAAGAAAAAAATCAATTTTATGAAAAAAAAATATTTATAAGTATTCGTTAATATTATATTAAAATCAAAAGCATATATGTATATCACACATCATGAGATAAGTAAAAAGGATTTGATCTCAAAAATTAAATTATTAAAAAAATATTTGAATAAAATAAAAAAATGTTAATAACAGAATAAAATATCATTACAAAAATTTATACTTTCTTAGGCGAAATGACTCCTTTAAATTTTTGGTTTTTTAGTAATTTGAAATTAAAATATTTTTAATCATGAAAAATTGCTTAGCAGATTAAGTTTTCCTAATTTCTGTATTAAAAACTTAATAAGAATTAAAGAAATGTAATATTCTAATTTCTGTATTAAAAACTTAATAAGAATTAAAGAAATGTAATATTTTGTTTTAATATTCAATAATAAATCATTTGTTACTCTAAATAACCTTGTGTCTGTTAAACTAAATTGAAATTTTTGCTAAAGAAAAGTAAATCGAATAAATATAAATTGTTGTACATCAAATAAAGAAATAAAAATTATAACTCTTTAATTTTTTAATATTTTAATTCTTAAATAATATTAACATTTTTTGCTTATGGATTTTTTGAAATATTATTTAAATTTTTAAGTTTTATTTTATTTCAAAAATTTCTTTGTTGGTGGTTGAATAAATAAATATTATAATATTTTTGGTTTTAAACATATTAAAATAGTTTCTAAAACATTCTGAAAATTTTATATTTTTATAAACTCCGTATTTTTTAATACATAATTACGTACGTTTAGTTCCTTATTAAAAAAAAAAAATTATATTTTTAAAGCATTTTTTGAGCAATGCTTGGAATAATAAAAGGAATGAAGATATTTTGAACTTAACTTATTTTTTTTGTTAATAATATTAAATATACAGCCGATTTGAATTAAAATTGGGGAAAAAATATTTTTCATATCTTATTCCGGTTGATGTTCTAGATTTCTTAAAATTTCTTGTTCAAAAGTGGTTTTTTGACAATGTTTACAAAATTTTGTGAGAATAAGAAATTAAATATTAAATTATTATTAATTTTTACTGAGAATTTGTGTTTTTTTTGTTTGTAAAGCTTTAAAAACCGTTTATTAAAATACAACATAAAAGTAAAATAAGGAAAAATTTCAATGTTTGATATTAAAAAATATAAGATATTGAGATCTATATATATTTCAAAATCCAAGTTCTTAAAGGCTCCCTCCATCTACTAGTACTCACAATATATATGCCACAAAATAGCGACAATAAATCACTCGACTGCAAGCAACCCGGAAAAAAGTTTCGAATCAAAATTAAAGAAGCATTCTCAGAATATAACTTACAAATCGAGAATTTAGTGACTGCATCACTGCTCCGCTAGGAATCCCAGCTATTCATTTGAGATCTACAAAAGCGCACACTACATACCTACAAATTTATTCCAATACACACACACACGTACCTACATGGACACTTATGTACAGCTCTGCCGCAAAGCAATGAAGCGCACTTTCGTTTGATGCCTGCCCAGGCGTTCGAGGCATCCGATTGCCTGCTTTTGATGGAAATTTCTCATAATTGGTTGTCTAACATATCGCTCGGTTGCTTTACACATATAGCCACGTATTTACATGTGTACCATACATACATATGTATATGTTTATGGTGCTGCCTGCTACTTTTGGGACTTTTTGTTTTTTAAGTCTGTCTAGTGCCTTTCAATTGCTTCATTGCCAGTCAGCTCCCTGTAGCCCGCAGCTGCTTTGTCCACAAAGATAGATCTCTGTTTACGCACATAAATACATACACATATGCATAGTTATTCCAATGCCAACACTAGGCAATTGTCTATACAGTCTGGTAGTTGCAGACGACGAGAGTTCATAGAAATGCATTTTTTTATAGATATGAATATATATACATATACATATGTGTGTGTGTCTGTTATGTGGCAGATCAGCTCCCTTGCTTTGTTTGCGACATTGAAATGGCTGCTTTCGTTGTTGTAGACGAATTTTTTGTTTGTTCTTACAAAAAATTAAAAATAAATGGCATTTAAATTATTTTCGACTCGCTCATTGGTATTCTACAGCAGTCTTATAACTTTTTAGAAAATATATGGTATCTTGGAATTACAACTGTATATATACATATAAATATGTTCCTGCATACGTACATAAAATCGTGCTTTGTTCTTATTGTTCTAGTGGCTTTTCTTTTACAATTTCACAGAAAAAGTAAGCTTCGTGATCCCGAAATTTCGGTATTGAGTTTTGAGGATCCCGAAAATTTTTATTTTTCGACTATATGGTTAATAAATTTTCAATTTAGACTTGTTCTTACTATTGGCACTTCGAGTTTTGAGAGAAAGTATAGAGAATTACGATAAATATGTTCATTTTCGCTATATTTACATACTTATATACATATGTATGTACCGTGAAAAGAGTGGATAAATATATATCGAACTGAATACAATATGTAGATTAGCCAAAGTGATTAAAGGCAAAATTTGTTGATTGCCATAAAATATTTTTTTAATTTTTTTTTTTTTAATTTGACCACTACATGCTATTTGATCACGACTGGCATTTAAATTATTTTTTACTCTTTATATACCAGCGTTTCATGCTGTTATTTTGTACCTACCAAACATCATTAACTTTTTTAAAAATCCCGATAATTTTCGGGATCTCGATTTTTATATTTGCGAAAATCCCGAAAAAACCAATTTCTGCAATATAATCTTCAAATCTAATTTAAACATATTTTGCACAATTTTAACCTTAAGAAATTTTACTTGCAAGCACATCGAACTTAAAATCATACAGTTGCCTTTTGCAACCCTTAGTGCATTGTTTTTACTATTTTCCATTGAAATCGAATACTTGCTTGAAATTATTAACATTATTGAGAAATACCGAAAAATTTCGGGATACTGATTCTGACATTTTCAAATCCCGAAATCTCGATTTTCTTTAAATATATTTTTGTCATATGTCGCACAAATTTAACCTTGAAAATTTGACTCGCTATTACATTGAACTTGTAACTATTCACACACTATTTGCAACCCTTAGTGCACCAATTTCGTTCGGCGTGGAACACCCTCCATAATTGTCGCATTTTTCCACCACCTCCAGTATTAATTGCTGATCTCGGCATGCTTTTAGCATTTAATTAGCTAATTTTTTCCACAATACCGTTGGGATTCAACGGTACTCAATTACTTAATGGTGGGACCTTGCTGCAAATTAAATACCAAATATTGCTCTAATGGAAAATCAATTATTTATTTATAACCTGATGGCCATTGCCATTAAGCATTAATATTATTAACTATACGTAGAAGTAAGTGATTGCTATTAAATGCTTTCTGGTTTGTCTTTCATTCTTATTTCTGCCCGCTTTTTCATCCTTGCAACATCTGCTTGGAAGCGATAATAATTTTCGGCGCAAAATGTGAAATATTTCTTAGAGTAAATTACGCGTTGCAATTTTCGTTTTTTTTTTTTGTAATCCATATCTTCAACCATTATTTGCAACCAACGGTTCATTCGTCTCATAAACACACTGCCCCGAGCCTGCCTGCCGTCATCTCCGCTTCGATATTCTCGAACGCGTAGGTTGTTACCTTATTTAATGCCTTCAAAACGCCCATTGCATCCTTTCATGTCGTCTGCTTATTTTGTTTTTGTTTCTTTTTGGGCCATGCCGCGTTTGTGTCGCATTCATTAAGCGCAAAAACAAAAACAAAATGTGAATATAAATAATCAAAACATACAATTGCAGCTGTTACAATATTTCGTTCCATGTTGCAAGGCATGGAAAATGCTCTAAATTGGCATCATCAGCAATAACCAGTGGTGACAGCAAAAAAAAAAGAATAATTTACAATAACAACAAGCACGCTTTGACTTATACGACTTCTCCTCGTAGCGGCAAACGAAAATACCGAGCGTTGCGACGACAGTTATTGTTTGTAATGAGACGACACTGCTCGTTCGTCGTTGTGGTAGTTGTTGTTGCTTTTGATACATGTATCTTGTAAGAGTTATTTGCTAATAGCTACGAGCATACCCTGCCGGAATATGTTGGCTAAAACATTATTCTCTTAACTTTTCCTTCCTCTCCTTGGATTAAAATTTCAAAAGTTCTTTTAGAGACTTTTTCTTCATTGATTCATGTGTGAAAATTTGTTTCAGAGATTTTTTTTTTATTTTTTATAAAAAGTGCATATTTCTATTTAGTTTGCAACAAATTATTTTAGGGTTTATTGCGACATTAGTGTACTTTGAAAAAACTGGATTATAATACGATGTAAAATGTCGTAGATCCATATATTTTATTTTATTAATATTCATCGTATTCGATACGCCACTTTTCAGTTCGCTAAGCTTGAACTCTGTTCTCTTTTAAAAAATTTACATTTGAAAAACTCAGAAAAGGTTGAATTCGATGTTAAGAGAGAGAGAAAGAGAGATTCTCAGCTTAGCTCATTGCAGTGGTATAACCGCTAGCTCTCTCAATTATATTTTGTGTTCGATTCACCACTCTCCAAATCTTGTAAACCCTACAGGGTGCTTAGCAGAAAGGGCTTTTCAAAGGGCCTGGTAATCTAAATTTAAACGGACGCTATGTAATTTGTGCGTACGTAGTACAGATTTAAGCAGTGAAGGTAAAATCAAAATAAAGAATAAAAAATAATAGCAATAATGACTGTCAACGCAAAATGATTAGTAAAAGAAGAAATGAACATGAACTACAATAACAACAGTAGTCCGCTCTGAGACACTTAACTATCTACAAGATTCCCCTACAATGGAGACCTCGCTAGTTGTAAAATCCCATTTCAAAGCGACTGAGAGCATATAACCTACAAAATATCACACACCACTTATTATTGTACTTATCGTAGGGCTCAGCATGCGTAACGAATCGGAACACGTTGAAAATGGCGACTTTGTAACTACATTAGTATGTGAAATGCAACGAGCTTGGTTGTCGGCAAGTATTTCCCAGGCGTTTCAGATTATCTGTACATGCGCGCGGATATGTCTCCGCCTTTTCGGATAGCACAGTTGACGACCCTTTGCATCCGCACCCACTTATCCTTTAAACTGAAGCAAGGCATGCTCCAACCGACGCGTTGTATAATCGTTGAATGCGTCTTCAATAATCCAATACCGGTAGCGGCGTCACGAAATACACGCAAAATTATCACAGCAACAACAAAAAATTAAACAACTCTGTATACCCAATATCCATTGCGCACAACAAACTTGCACCGGAATGCTGTAGAGATTAACGCGCTCACTTAGTATGCTTCAGACATCCGCCGCCAGCGTGCGTAAGCGTATACTTGTATGCGCTGGGTTTGTTGTTGCCCTTTACTTTATGTATGCATATCTGGCCTTCCTGTTGTTGCTCCTGCTGCATCATTAATGTACCTCCGATTACAAGCGTTGCATGGGCGCTCCGATTAGATTTCACTATAATCAGCGGTGCTGATATGTTGTAAGCCGCGTCGAATTGCGTCGCGTTACATATACATTAGCACCAGGCGCTTCACATACGTCAACGCGCAACATTATGGCGCACTATGTAGGCGCAAAGTTTTCATGCGAAACTTACACCTACATGCATACTGCGCGCAAACTTGCTGACATAAAAAATATACCTCAAATATGTAACAGCGCTGTGGGCGTTGAATAAAGCGCACACCTACGCATATTACAATATATGTATATGTATGTTTGTGTCTGCGTGGCATAAAATTTGCTTACATCTGCTTGTTAATTTTCGTGTGTCGCTTTCCTGCGTTGCGTGGCACGCCCAGCAGATATGCGCCATCATCCTGTATGGCACGCAAATGTCGACGCGCAGCAACAATAACAACAAAAGCAAGCGCGTATTAACCCTTAGGGTGCGTTTAATGTCGTCGCAAAAGGATTGTTATTTCTGCCGCGGGACAGCAGGAGGCGCAACGCCTTCAATTTCCTAGCGCTTGGCTGTGTACGTGAGCGTGTATGCGTGCGTGATTGACAAGCACAGCAGTGCGCGGCTAGCAGCCAACAGTTACAGAGACACAGAGACAATCGTCATCACAGCTGTACACAGCTCGGGAAATAAGATACGATCACAACGCGCTGCCGTGACACATCTTCCGCAGCTGCCACATTTTCATATCCACGCATGTGAGCAACGGAAGCCGCTTTCGTGCGGATTAGCAATGCTGGAAATGTTTTTAAGTACTCCCGATTGTGTGTATGTGTGCGTCAACATTGTAGGGAAGAAGGTGGTGGTGTTGATGGCGTAGAGCCGCTTGTTAATTTCATTGTAATTCGAGTTGAGTGTTGTTTGGTGTGTGCTAAGTAAACGCTTTATTGCTTGTAGACATTTCGAAATTTACGCATTTACAGCTATAACAACAACTAGGGGCTATAGCAAAACGTGTTTGGTACACAAGCTCAATAAATGAAAGATAGACAAAAGAAAGAAAGCATCGCTGCGAGGCATTGCTTTGAAGCGCCCAGCGCCTTACTCTGTGTCTGCGTTTGATTTAAATGTGAACATTTGTTGTTGCGGCTGTAAACGGTTGAAGTATTTTTGGCATAAAATGTTTCTTAAGTTTTACTTGTGGAGAATTAAATAAAAATTTTAAATTTTACCTAAAATCGGCTCTTGAAAGAGTGCGAGATTTTTTATTTTATTTTTGAAGTTAAATTTTTTCTTATATATATAAACAGGTTCTATAGCAACCTATTTACCAGCCCGCTACAAAGCGCAATTTTTGTTTTTTTACTTGCTTTGCCACAGATTAGACTTATAAATTATTATAATAGTAATCTTCACTAAGATTCAGATCTTGATCTTCTGTATTTTTAGCATTAATTTTTCTAAACCAAGAACTATAAATTATTCGAAATTTCCGAAACTTTCAGTACTTTTGTTTTCTATGTCAAAACTGAAGCGGTATTGAATTACCGTTCCTACGAAAGTTTGGTTTATATAACCGAAACCAATGTGGATTTTAAACTCAGCTGCTTTCTCCAAAATCATCTAAGGAATGTTTTATGGCGCTACAATAAAAGGAGCAAAGTAAGAGTTCTCCAAATCCAATATTTCTGTTCACCAATTTTTTCACGGGCTTTCGAGACAATACACCATCTGATCCAATTTCTCCCGGCCTGACGAAAAAAACTACATTTTCAAGTATTTTCATACATATCTTTATTATAGCCAACAAAGTTTGCTTCTAAACTAAGAGAAACATGCCAACGCTAATCCAATTTTTCATACACTTGTTACAAGCATCGGCTGGGATAGCCTTCAGTGACTTCAGTGAATTTTAGTTCTTTCACAAAATCACCTCTTGTCACCAGTAATGAGGTGTTTGATGAATGTAGTCCTTAGCTATGTTGTCAAGCATCTCTTTTGCGACCTCTACTCGACGTCGTTTTTTTTTCAACAGATTCAGATCTTTTAATTTTTCAATTAATTTTTCTTTTAATTTTTCAATGTCCTTAACATTGGTAGATGGACGATTCGCATGAGGCAAATTTGATGACTTTACGATACTATGTATGTATTGTTGTGATAAAATAGACTCTTTTTATTATCGATTCTATCTATTATTTCGTAGCCGAAACACAAAATTTCAAGCAAACTCGTATAAACATACACTAATCAACATGTGGAGGTCAAACATCGTACGAACCGGTCCAAGTCAATATTGTAAAAAGGTGGCAAAGAAATCAATTTTAGCCATGAGTACCTCTATCGGAAGAGCTGAGTTTATGTTTTTCCAGTGTCCTATAGTAGCAAGAAACTTTAACCAAAAATCTATGAGAGTTATAAAATTTCATCGACACTATTGACCTTCACAAACTATGAGAGTTATCTTTATAATATCATCTCCACTGTGGATACAGAAGATTGCAAGTAATTACTAATTAAAACTAGCTGCCCCAGTCCCCATTCAATCAATAGCAGAAAGAAACGCCGCTGTCAATTGCATCCAATACCCGCAAAAGTCAATTCCACTGTCAATATAAATAAATAAATAGCAAAATTACCAATAAATCAAGCGCATAACTCTTTTAATAACATGGCATTTGTTATGCCGCAGCGCCTATAATTATGCCCCACATATACATATTAGCAAACACAAAAACAAACAAACAAACGAGCGCCGGTAAACATTATTAAGGCCGCGAAATTAAAAATAATACGCGGGCGCCAGTGGCATTGATGGTGGTCAGTTACAACAACAAAACTACAACCAAAACTACAACAAAAAGGAAAATTAAACACAATTGCTTGCACCAAAATCGAATAAGTTTCCAAATAAAACACGTGTTTAAGCTACAAGCTATATATATATATATATATATGTGTGTGTGTATATAAATATATACCCTATATGTATGTATGTATCAAAAGCATAGCGTTATGTTTGTTTGTACACACACGCCATTTGATAATGATTTAATGCATATTTGCATTGATGTTTTTAATTGAATCTCATTATGTTGTGACATATCTACGAAAAAAACAAACGCCCGCTTGCACGCCCAAAGGTATGCAACGTCAAATTATAATTGCAGCTTTTTGGTCGTTGCTATTTATTCAATTTGCACAATTTTCAATTGAACAGAAATTATTGATGTATCTCAATGTGCCGTTATTTGTCAATGTTGCCCACACAAATTGGCAAATAACGGGCGGTAGTTGCAACAAAATAAATAACAACAACAACATGAGGAAAATGACAATCGTCAGCAACCGGAATTGGCAGTCGATGGTGGCGCTTGTCAAAACCCTTTTGCTGTTGCTGTTGTTGTTGTCAATATGCTTTTGCTTGCTGTGACCAGCATAACGGTAAATGTGTTACCATTTGTAATATTTGCATTATTTGTGCTATTTATTGTTTTAAGTGTGTATTTATTGAAACACTGCTCTGCTGCATGTTGTTTCTTCTTATTTTTGTTATTGTTGTCGCTGTTATTTGCTTGTTGTGTGTAATTAAATTGCATCATAATTAATTTGTCAGACAAAAATCAACATGCAGTGCCGCAGGCAAAATGCCATAATTAATTAAAATGTGTAGCAATCCAAAGAAATGCTAGTTTTTGTTATTATTTTTTATTTACTCTACTTTTGATATTTTCATAAATTGTGTTGGAAATTTGTGGATTCTGGTTAAATTAATAATACTCAGACCTTATTATAAATATGTAAGTTTTATTTACATTTAAGTAAAAAAAAAGAAAAATAATAAAAAAATACTATTATTTGTAGGAATATGGTAATAAAAAATATATATTTTTACCAATAAGTTTAATTTTAAATATTTTTTATTTTTTTCTAAGGAGACTTACTACAAGTTAATATTTATTATTTTTCTTAAATAATTTTTTACTCACTTATTAAAATATTAAATCATTATCTGCGTTATAATTTTGTATAAAATATTTTTTTTTGTTTTTTACGATTTTTTTTTTTACTTTTAATATGTAACGCGACTACCTACTATTTCAAGCAAGTCATAAATATCTATATACTCTTAAGGATTCTTTCGATTTATCTTTTTTTCAATGTATACCTTACTGAAAATGATCGTTTCATTATTGATAAAATTCACAGCCTCTTTAGGCCTTTCGGATAAGCACTCCATCGCTATTTATTTCAATTCAGTGGAGAACTGCTAATATGAGGTATTTGTGGTGAATTGATAGATTTTATATATTTAATATATAATAATATTTCAAATCTGTTTTCCAGAATTGAGGAAAAACATATTTGATTGTATTACTCAAAGTATTGCCCAACTGAGGCTACAATATTTTGTCATCTTTATGACTTCTTCAATTTCTGGATTCCATCCGAAAAGAACTACGCCGCGTCTGCAAGCAAGAAGTTGTTCTGAAGTTTATCATATTTCAGTGAAGACGTAATGCATTGACCGAAACAAATGATAGTCAGAATGGGCAAGGTCTGTGCTGTAAGGCGGGGAAGAAAAACTTCTTAACTTCTATTTAAATATTTTGAAACCGCTCTTGCAACACGAGACCGGGCGTTGTCATGATGGAAAATTATTGCCTCGTAACTAGTTACAAGTTTCGGAAGTTTTTCGGCTTGAACTGATGAGTTGTCGACGGTAGCCATTCCCATGATAGATTTTACCCGATTTTAGAAACATCTAATAGCATGTCCTTCTGATACAAGCAAATGCATAACTTTATCATGGCGTCATGGATATTCGACTTTGCCGTTTATCGTAATGCATCCATTTTCAGTTACCTGTCGCGATCCGATGCAAATCCAAACAGAATTCCTGACATGCAAAATCATCTTCCAACGTCTGTTGGATTTTATATACCTACGTGGCACCCAATAACCTTGCTTTTGAATATATCGAGTTTTTTTTTAACGTTTTGAAATGGTTGTTTGAGTAATTCACAAAGATTTACAAGTTACGTCATCTCTTGGCAAATACATCATCTATTTTGGTCTAATCTCTAATTCTCTCACTTATATACTTCTCCTCTAAATTGAAATTATTTCGCACGCTTAAAAGTATGCTACAATGTAGAGTAGTATAAATACCAACGTTTAACTATTTAAAGAGCTCTATTATTCAAGAAACTCTCTTTTAAAGCAAATTCGGTACCGAAGCACCACCTGATACAAATTACAGACTGTTCCTATAAACGTAAACTAGGTGGTGAAAATTTAGTTCCTGATTCACAAACCTGTTTAATTTACCTAAAGATTCTCTCGCTCATCATTCTCGAATATAATACTACAAGTATGAAGCATACATCTAGGCAAATTTGTGTAAAGAAAAACAAGTTTTAAATTATTTTATATTCGTTTAGTTTAAGGGGCAGTAAAGAATTATACAAAATATTTGATGGGCAGGTTAAATATGTCGAAAATAGTTAAGATTTGGGACTATCAAGCAACAGCATAGCCTTGAATTACATTTACGTCGAATGCTTTGAAATCAACTTCTCTCAACTTTATGAAAGAAGAAAAAATTTAAAATTCTTGCAGAAAATAAATATTTCGGTGAATGTATGTAGAGTCTGTTTCACGAACATATTGATAACCGGGACAGTTTTTTCATATTTTTTTCAAGAGCTTCTTTTTCACAAGAGCTTCTCAGTCGACCTTTATATGTTCGGAAACCGATAACTGATTTCTCTACGAGACCGTACATGTAGATACTAGAAGTTGACGATATAATCATGCGCAATGTACTTTTTTATTTTTATTTAAAATACTTAAAATTATGTTGTAAGATCTTCTCGTAATCTCATATTTCAATTTTTATTGACACATGACATCGCTTTTATTTGAAGCGTAGAGAAAAAATATTTTCCTTTTTTTCCAATATTATTTGATCAACTTTTAAGCTTTTTCAAAAGGAACTTCCTTTATCTTCACAGCGTATGACTTCAGTCGCACTCATCACTCTCTGCTTAATACCGTTACGTCTTCAATTTAAATTTAAGTTTCATGAAACTTATCATTCTCCCTTTCTTACTGAAACAACTCGCAATGACAGCAGTGGAATAAATAAATGCAACATAAATCAAGTTGTTAATAAATCAATCAGAAAAGTAAATGATGAAGGCAAAAGCAGCAGAATGAGTGGGCAAAAAAGAAAGGCATAATTTAAAAAATAAAAAAGCGATTTCACAGTTTGAGTTGATGAAATCGATTTTGAAGAGCGTGGCAGGAGCAAACGGCCACAAATAAATTGCAATAAATATTTTTTAACCGGCATGAAGCAAACGCATAACTGCCGCTTTTATTTATTTCATAGCGTTTTTACGATAATTTAATTTGAGCCACTCAACGCGCTTGCTTTTGGTGAGCACACAAGGCAACATACATACATATACACAAGCTTATAAAGTAAGCGGTAATAAAAATTAAAAAAGGCAATGAAAAACTTGTGGAATACCTAAAATTTCAGAGGGGAGAGCACTAGAATTGAAAAAATTGCGTCATTTGCCATGAAAACAAGCGGCAAGAGGCTGTGACTTGAACAGGAGAGTATCAAGAAGCGAATAAGAAAAAGCAAAAAAATGTAGGATAGCGTTCATTTCAACGGGTTTAATGGTTTTATGATGATAAGCCGAGACATTTGCAAATATTTATGCATTCGAGCAAGCAGCGGTCGGCGTCAATGCTGCTGAAGTTAGCTGCCGTTGCGGACTGCTCGATGACGACGTGTGGGGCAAACGAGTCAAGTGTCGGCGCATGAATGCGAGAATAAAATTAATAAAACAATTGGCGGCAAGATTAAACGCTTGATAAAAGATAAAAAATTTCTCAAATTAAAATTTGGAATTTTTATTGCTACTTAGATTTACGATTTGGCTAGGAAATAGAAAAAATTAACAAATATTTAAAATAAAAAATGTTGATGAGTTGTGTGAATTTAAAGCATCCATGTCAATGCTCGTGGCCAATGACTGGTCTGCAAATCATTATATAGCGGCATATGTGCGTCATGGGTCATAAAATTGCGTAATTGGCGAAGCATTCGCAAGCGTCATTAAGGCAGCGTTACAAGTGGACGCGCATGCGCAATGCTTTCATAGTAACTTTTATATTTTTGATGCTATTTTGTAATGCCCTTAAGCTATAACGCTATTTATGATCGTGCGAATATGTTAAAATGGAGGTATGAAATCTCATCGAATATTATTTGTATGCGAATATATACGAAATCGTCGAATGCTTGCAGTTATGTATTTATTATTTGCACGCATTTGCAATTGTATAAGCGCCGTGCTACATGTGAGCTTAAATTGATTTATTACAAGGCTTACGAAATGCGAATTCTTAAAAATTATGATGCACTCGGTGGCAAGAGCAATTGCTAAGCTTATAGGTGTAAGCATTAACTTGCAACAAATGTGTGTATTTTGTATATTGCATAAGTAATAATTGCAAATTTGTATGTATGTATATATAAATTGCCACACAGCCAGCAATAAAAAATTTATTACTGAAAAAAATATATATAATAATAGCAATAACAACAAATTGTACTGCCAACAGCCTTTTCTCCACAACGAGCGCTTAGCACTTTGCAATTGCAACTCGTTCGCAATGCATATGTGCCACATAAAAAGTGTTGCAAGTGTAGCGTGGCATAATTAAATGCGCCCACAGCGCAACAAATTATATGTATTAAGTGATTTAATATTTTTTTCCATAATTTGTTTTTACCTCAAATTTATGTACGCAATTCTCTTTCAGCTTTACTGCGCCGCGCGGTTTCAAGAATTTAAATGATTTTTGTCTTAAATAATGTCGAGCTGTATTTGTTTTGTGGCAGACAAAAATTATTTTGCAATTCACTTAATTTGTTAGTATCTGTGAGTGCAACCCACGAAGGTTTCTTAGTAGAAAGCCGACAAAGCAGTCTTTGATTTGACTTGATTGATTTTTTTGGCTATTTTTATATTATCATGTCAGATTTAATGAAAAATTTGTAATTTCACATATTGATTACTTTATTAAAATTTAGATTGTTTACTATAACAGACAATATAAACAAATAATCATAATCAATTATTTGAAAGGCCGCTAATTTAATGTTATTTAAGTGAAGTAAACATTTAAAAAATTAAGTCAGTTAGTTTAGTATTAATAATCTATATTGCTAGCATTAATATTTTAATCAATTAGTCAGGATTAATTTATTGCTAGCTTAGTTGATTAATATTAAATAAAATTGAGAACATCTCTAAAGAAAAAGTATATACCAACTTGAGATCTGTACATGACTGACTAAAAGTCATTTTTTTTTCATAATGACTACTAACTAACTTCACACTTTACTTTGACTTATATATATAACACTTAAAGAAGAAAAGAAAATAATTACTACTAACGCAAAAATTTCGTCAAGTAAGGCAATTGAAGCTCTGTAGTCTTGCCACTTTTTGCTAAAACTACATACATTGACCCAAAATCATTGATTTGTTTAACTTCAGAAGAGAGATTCGGTTCCCTATAGTGGATCTATAACTACATTCGTGCGGTTTTCTAAGAGCTGACATAACTGGATTACTAACAACGGCTTAGCACAAATTTTGTTGAATGTAATATGTCGAGCTTTGTGAAAAAAAACTGAAAAAGTGTTTCTTTACTTAAGTATGGAAAGTCATCGCATTTTGGTAAAAATTTATGGTGATTATGCTTTAGCAAAGCGAACGTGAAGAATTGGTTTTGCAGGATTTAAGAGTGGCCAAAATCGGAGACGAAGAACATCCTAAGCGGCCAAAATCGTTTGAAGATAGAAAAAATTTGCAAAACACAAAAAGCGCTCCGAAAATTTTTGGGAGTTGCTCAAGCAGCCATTGAAGCAGTCACAAGCAGTCATTCAAAAACCAGGAAATCGGGTGCCGTATAAACAACGATTTTGCATGTTAGAAATGTTGCTTGAACGCTTCAAAAAGAAGCCGGTTATGCATCGAATTGTTTCTGGTGATGTAGATGGAGCGATTACAACATCCAAAATGCAAAAAAAAATATATAACCTGCCCAACCGGTTAGAAATTTTTGCTTCACCCACCTTATAGCTCAGATCTTGCTCCTTCTGATTACCATTTGTTCCGTTCGATGCTGAATACTTCCTCCTTGGAATACGGTTCACATCAAAACAGGGTATCAAAAACGGCCTTGATTCATTCTTCGCTACCCAGCCGGTATAGTTTTTATTATGGAATAGAATTCTCGAATTGTCAGTAATATACGAAAATGTTATAGTTTCATTTGGGCAATGTACACTTTAACGATGTAAATATTTCTTTTATAATAAATATTTAAATTAAAAAAAAAAACTACATGAATATAATAATATTATATGTTGAAAAGAAGAGTGTTTAATTAGTCCCAATTAATTTTGAATATTTCAATAAGCAACTGAAGTCTGCAATTTCTAATTAATTTTTGAGTTCAGCTTCATTTAAAATTTATTTCCTTTGTACTATGATACGACCAGAGTATTTAGTTAATTAATTAATTTTTTTATATCTGATCCTTTAATCATAGATTATTAATTGCGTGCTTTAAATGCTGTGGCGGTATTTTAGTTCGTTCATTTATTAGTGAAATCGGAAATAATATGAATTTACTTCGACTAATAATATGAATTAAGTCAGTTGAATACGATTAAATAAAAGGCTTCAGTTGTGTTTAGTTCTACTTCATTGTTGGTCTCTGCAATCGTTATCTATAAGTAAAAAATAAAAAAAGGTTTTTTTATTAGTAATAATAAATATAATATGTCAATTTTTGTGGCTTAGAATATTATTTAATCATTTAGTTAATTCATTGGTTGCAAGACTAATAATCGTGACTTATGAAATAACTACTAAAAGTATAAAATAAAATTAAACCACACTTTATTTATGCCTTAAAATGCCACATTTTTAAATCAGAAATTCTCCCTGGAGCGCATTTTAAGTCAATTCCACGGCAAACACCAAAAATCAAATATTCAAACACCTCTGTCTATATAAGAAGCTTAAAGATACATACACTTGCTTGCATCTGCTTATTTACCTAACGGATTACACAAATTTTGCAAGTGTGCACATGACAGCTATGTAAATAACGAAAAAATATTAGAAATATATGGAGAAAAGGAAAAAAAAAGATTATATATGTATATTTAAGTCCATATATGTGCGTGGAAAAATAGACACCCTTTCGTGCAAGGCCCCCCATAAGTCACATGGATATCACGTGTAACCTGTACGATCTTATTTGTCAGACCTAGAGAGACATGAGTGAATATATCTGTATGCCTATATATTCATTGATAAGGGAGAGCACAGCCAGCTAGTGGGGGGATATGAAGATGGCATTGGTGGCTGTATTAAGCTATCAAAAAGCAACACCGCGTGGAGCAATAAACGAGTACAAATAAATACGACGAGAAATATAAATTGAAGTTGAAGTTCAAAAGCGCGCACACACACAAACACGATAATGTGTATATAAATCAAGCCTGAAGTTGGGGGGCGTACGCCGACACAGGCATAAATTGAAGTGGAAAGAAAAAAGTGAAAGGTAACATAGATGACAGGGTTGCGTTTATGCGTGCATATAAAAATCGATTTTGCACGAGTCGCTGCCGAGAAGTTGAACCACAAAATGATTATATGTTCCGGCAAGAGGGTTCGTGTTCATGAAATCATTATATTGAAAGGAAAGCTTACATGCGTTGCTTGAGTTCTGACTTGGTATAAGATATATTTCAATGTAGGACTCGGGCTAACAACAACTGCATTTAAACAAAAAAAAAATGTCTTGTTAAGAGTGTATACAATACAAATACTGTGGCATAAGGCAGACGAGTAAATAAACAATGAAAAAAATATGGTGACAAAGTGGTGGCGCATGGCGTCAATAAGGTAATGAAGCGCCAAAAATGCTGTGATGAGGGGAAAGAGTGGCGACATGTGAGGCGTGAGGATAAGCGACAGTGAGCTGTGCTTGTTTGTGATTTCTAACTGTCGGCTTAAAGTCGAATGTCACGATCAAATGAAGTAACATAGTTAAGAATATTTTTAAACTCATTCATTAATACCATCACACTGAACCTGGATTATAAAGCCTGTAAGTTAAGTGGGTTCCCCCAAAAACCTGGTAATAAGGTTTATCGGAAGCAGGTATTTTTAGAAACGGTCTTACTTGCTGAAATGCTTTTCAATGCCCAAAATTTAGTATAACAAATATTTGGTCCCGACTGATACATGGAGACTTTCTGACAATAATCGATATTTTGGAAAAATATTTATTGATTTATTTTTTAGTAAAGACCAGAACTGACAAAATTTAAAAAAGGCGGAGTGATTGCCTTCGGTCGCTTGTGCATTGTTGCCCCTTTGCCGCTTGGTGTTAGACGGCTCCTGTGGCGTCAGCTGCCCACTCTAGCGCTTCGAGGCTTGAGTGGTCGAAGGCGCTGCCCTTTCGTAACCCCACCTTGTGATCTGAGTTGCGTTTACTGGGCGTTGGCTTCGATCTCCACCACTCTATTTTCTGTTGGATGCGGAATCGCCAACTTTCCGCTTCTCTGAGGCAGGGGAGTCACTGTTGCCTCTCACCCTGTGTCGCGCAAGCTGTTCGGCTTCCTCCGGAGTTCTTCCCTCCTGGAGGTGCTGGCACCGCTCACACCCTTTCTCTTATGATCATCTTGTCCGCCAGAACACCCAGTTGGTGATAGACGTGGTAGTATGCTTCTCCTCTTCCTCTTTCTTTTGCGAGCCCCACCGGTAGGTGCCCGATGCGATTCACTCGAATCCAAGCAACTGCACGTGGACATGTCGTCGTCATCGTCCCTGGCATGCTCTTCGAACAGCGCTCGCTCCTCTGCCAAAGCGCGTCCAGGAAGCTAAATTTGCGTTTACCCTCTGAACCTCCTTTACCTGCACCGGTGCTTGTATTGGCATTGTCCTTGTCTCTTCGCTGTTTTTGTTGTCTTGTCGTATTGTTTGTTTTCGTAATTTGTTGTTGTTGTTGCTTATTTATCTTGTTTTTACGATTGCAGGCTCGAAAAGGCGAGCGTCAACGTCTAAAAAGGGGAACACAATTGCTCTACCATGCGCTGATGTCAGACAAGGCAAACTAATTTATCAGTTACTGACTGAGATTGATCCTCGATCATCCTTGTTCCGAAATCACTGTAGGGTATAGTCAACCGGTCTTTCTTCTCGAAATATTCAGAAATCGTCTTATTGGAATATAATATTCAAGTGTTCCTTTTAACGATTCCACTGACTTCATTTGAACGTCGTAAAACAATCATCGAGGTTACTTTGTGGAATTCTTAGCTGTTTCACAAAAATTACGACTAAGAGGAATTTTTCACTTGCTAAAACTTCTAAACATATAAATATATGATTATATACCACCAAACCCCACTTGTACATACAAGTGTAGCATTATATATGCGCGTGCTTGCATGCCATGGTATGAGCCTGTCTGAGGACCTTGACTCGACTGCGTAGTCGCAGACAGACAATGGTGTCAATGCTATTATTAAAGCAGCTCTTCAGATAAAATACAAATTATTGGCAAGCAAATCGATGGCAATGCGTTCGAAGGCGACAAAGAAGTATGAGAACGACTGGCAAATGTGTCAAACGCATAAATAGAAAAGGGAAAGTCAAAATCATATTGCTTTCTTGTTTGTTGTTGGCCTTATGGATGCTTGCCAATGACAGGGAAAATTTCTTGCGGCAACATAACAACAAAAAAGTAAAAAAAATAATATTGAAGAAAATTAGAAAGTGGCAGGAGGGTCGAAAGGAAATCATCGGAAGGAAGTGGAGGCAAAGCAAATAACGGCTGTGGCAAAAGTGATAAGTATGTGCTCTTGTGGTGAAGGCAAAAAAAAAGTGAAGGGAGCAGTGAGGCTTTAAAAAATATCCTGCGCGTCTGCTCACGTACGCGACTTGTGGGCGTGTAGAAGACGCAAGACAAATAAAAATAAAATAAAATAAAAGAATTGCAGAGTGACAATGACAAACAAATCTGTTATCAAATAAAACAAATGGCGACAGCGGGTGTAACAAAAGCGCGGCGCATAAAGTGTTTATTTTGTTTGCGAATTTGTGCGCATACAGACAGTCTTATTGTAAATATATACATATACATATATATAGAAATATATATGTGTATCTGCATATATGTTTCAAGCATGCCTCTTTTTAAACACCCGCTCTTTCTGCTTATTTTTGTCACCATGCCACTTTACCGCATAATATTTGTTTGTGTTTTTGTTGTTGTTATTGTTTGCAACACAAACAATTTTTCGCAATTTGCCGCAATTTACAATGTCGCTTTGTTTGTGATTTTTTTTTGTGTAATTTTTATTGTGACATTTATGTGTTTACGAGTGTGCGTGCCTCAGAACGTTGGCGGCAGTTATTATGACCCACCTACATACATACATACAAATATATGTATATAAAAACATATCCGTGTTTATAAATTTATATATTACACCACATTTGTACGATACATACATCCCCACATATATGTATATATTATAATTATTACATTTTTTATTGGTATTCTCGATTTATTTATTCAACACCTACGACATCACGTGCATAAATTACGGCCACGCACAAATCAGCTGTCAAAGTGACAGATCAACGCTCTGTTCTTTCAGCTAGAAGCTATAAGTTGACGTTGTCTTCACGCTATTCGTCGCCATCGGCGAGGCATTGATTTTCACGCTGCAGTCTTTTACTATTTGGTAATTTATTGTTTTCGCCTTCTCTTATGCGCTGATCAAAGATTTGCGATAGAAGACCACATCTGCTTGGCTCTTAACGGATTTAATGTTTTTAAGATTTGCCGAAATTCATGATTTTTATTTAAATTGCTATAGAAAGCATGTACATATATATATTTTCCAGCTTCTAACACAGTTTTTCGATCACTATTTTTTAAAGAGCGTTAATGAAAATTTATCGATAACACTTTTTTTATATCGATAACTTAAATTTTACTTCATTTTATTCGAATATCTGCCATATTCGCAACTGATCCGAATTGTGATCGCTTTGCGTTTGTAGTGCGTGCTCAAATTTCGATATATGATAGCTCTAAAAGTTTAAGACAATTATATTCTTGGTTTTATGAACTGACTCTTAATATTTAAAAAAAAATTTAATTACTAAATTTTATTTAAAATTATATATCGAATACATAAAAATCGATATTTAAAATGTATCGATTATTTTTTCACAATTTCTCCGACAATCTTTTATCTACGAATAAATGAATTTACTCACATTTTCCGTTTTATTGGCTTTAATAACAACATGCTAGCTATTTTGGAAAAAAATGTCCGTTAACATTTTATCGATTATAGTAGTTTTGTATTTAATTTGTGTAGATATAAACACAGCAAATGTAATTTTGTAATTTTTCCGAACATATTACTTGTTAACGAATATCGATTTTTAATAAGTATTGGAAGTTACTGACAAAAAATTAGCGATAATTCCTTTGGATTTATTTTTTTATTGTATTAATTTTTAATCGCATAAATATTTAAATTTTTTTATACAAACCAGTACTTAACTGTGAAGAGTTTGAAGGGCCTGTGGTTAAGCTTTATAAAAACAAGCATTTTTTTGCTATTTCGAACGCTACAATATCTAAAGCTTTAGTAATTCTATTTTGAATACAATTTGTATATATTAAAAGTTAATTAATTGTAAAACTCCAACATTTCTATAGGTATAGTCATATAAATCAGGTGGGTTTAGGTAGTTTGAATCTTGAATATACATTTGTTGTTGCAACCGTTATTCAGTATAAAGAACTCAAATAAATCTTTCAGTCACATTAATATTTAATTCAATAAAACTTGCTACGTTTTCCAAACTCTACTAGCCACTAATCAGCATTAAAGGCAAGTCGCTTAAGCCTTCAAACGAACTTTTAAATCAATCTCAGATGCACATTCCCCTTAATACCTTTGATGCCAATCTTGAGTTATTTACGACACTGGCGATAGAGAACAAAAAGCTAGAGATAAACTTGAATAAAAATATAGAACATAAAAGCAGTTGTGGCTAAACAAAAAGCTATAAAATATAAAAAGATCATAGAAGTAAACACATAAAAAATCAAAGTCACCAAACTAGCGCTTGCAACCGTTTATCAATCAACACAAAACGACACTAACACACCTACCCAACTATTTAGCCGTTAAAAATGTGTCAATTAACAATTTATCAACACGCTAGAAAGACCAACTGGCTGCCTAAATTTATGGCAGCCTGACAAAATCTGACCCAAATCGTGCTAAACGGCCGAAGACTAGCTACGGCAGTATTGCACATAGGTTGTGGAGAAATAAGAGCACATGCATATACAGGTATATACATATATATCTATGTGTGTATGCTAATGTGTGGATATCTAGAAGTGGGAATAGCAGATAGCATTAAAAAGTCAAATAAATTAGAATTTTCAACATTGCATTAACCGCGCTGCATTATCGTGGTGATAAGCCGCGCGCAAATAAGCCTTCAACATACATACATAAACATATATACACATACTTGCACACTTAAAAATAAACTCTATTAAGTCGATGTGTGGCACATGCGCATTAATGTTTCACTCTTTTCTTTACAGATTTATCAAAAAGCAAATATTGTACGTGATTTAAGGCGTCACTAAGCATTAGCAAATACATAAAGCTATGTACAAACATGCATTTATCCATACAGATATGTATGGAAATGTAAATATACTGTTAGCTGCACGATTTCTATGAAAGGATCGTTCGTTTACCGCCCAAACAAAGGTGAGTGCTTTGATTGTTATATTTTCACGATAACTTTATACGTACCGCAAATAACGAACGGTAAATAATTCGAAACTTGACGTAGCTCAACTGCTACTCCATTATCTTTAACCACTTTCCGTCCTGCCCCCAACAGCCGCTCGTACGTCAAATGTCAAATTTAAATGATGGATCGCTTTTTTAATGATTGAATGTGGCAGCTACGCGCACTTAGATAAATGCAGAGTCTTCGTCTGTATATGAGTAGCACACCTGGAATACTCTATTATTCTTTTCTAAGTTTCATGCATATAATATGTGTTGGTGTGTGTATGTGTGGCATGAAGGCGTGATAGCACAACTTAACTTGCTAACTTGGCTGGGCTGATAAATTGTTGCAACGCCGGCGCAATCACAGCCAAACATATACCTAAATATATATATATATATACATATATACTCGTATATTAACATATTAATATATATGCAGCCTTTTCCATTTAATCATAAATTTGGTACATATTGACTGTTCTAGAAAAATTTTAAAGTTAAAGAAGACACATACACACCTATATATATACATAAATATAATAGATAACGCTGAGTAGTGCAGGTGGCAAGCAAGTTTTTCGTATCAAAAGAGAGCACTCAGTTGAGAAATTCAGTTTTCACCGTCAATATACCGTTAACTGAGCGGCGTGATAAGCTCAACTGCCAACGCCTTTACCTGCATATTGTTGCACCTGCTATTAAATGTTAAAAATCATTGTTATTGTTGTTGCTGTCAGTCGATTTTTGCGCTACACTTCGACTTTAGAGTGTATATAAATATTTCCATTAATACTCGCAGTGATAAGCTATCTTCCTGCGCTGTAGTAAAAGTGAGCATTTTGGTGGCAACATTGCTGAAGCGCCATTAATCATGCCACATCATTCTTTTTACATCGAAAATTCGAACTTATATGTAGAATTGGTAGTTCTACAAATGCTTATCAATTCAAATGTTTGAACTATTTCGGTTAGCCTAGCTCTGAGTGTTGGAGCGTTTGTTGCATTGTCAGTTATCCATTAGCTTTGATGAATGAGTTGTTGCAACTGTTATGCTGTATATTTTGGTTTGAATAGAAAAAAAGAGTACTGATTGAAGAAAAAGAAAGTATTTAAACACACATTATATATTCTTCATGGGGTTTTGATAACTATAACTCTTATAAGAGTTCTACTGAAGTTTGTAATAAAAAAAAATATTTTCTTTTATTTGAAAATATTATAAGCCAGACCTTTGGCATTAAAAAAACATTCAGTTCGTTTTATTTTATGCATAAAAAATTTACTATTTTAATAAATTTTCGTTCGACCAATCAGCGCGCTGAATATCTCTTTTCACTTGATCTAAGTCGCTTGTGAATTCTGCTCTCTTCTGAGCACACCGTTAGCAAAGTCAAGTGGGTTGTGAACATGGCTCGCGTAAATAATAATTTCAATCCTTGCATCGGTCGGTATCTGTAACTCATTCCTTCTCATCTTTAAAAGCTGAGTCTTAAGCACTGTTATTTGAGCTGTCACTATGTCAAAGTCAATAAGTGCAATTGTCAATAATACCAGCATTTTCGGACTCTGCTAGAACTTCGTTTTTTATTCGTGGCAAAATTCTGACTGCTTGCTGCTCACTTATCCTACCTTGAACCACTTCACCTATTTACTACTCCATTGGCCTTACCTTTGTGAAAAACAATTTAATGCCCAATTATCTGAAATATTTTGGAAACAAGGTTCTCCATTAAATATCAAATTGCTATGCACCAGCTGCTGCAACATGTTGCAAGCGGCCAAAAATGTGTATGTCAGTCCTTAATTAGGGGTTATTTGGTGTGATTTTGGGATGCAAAATGCAAAGTGATTCTGAGATCAGAAAAAAAATTATTGTTGTTGATTTTTTTTATTGTTGTTGTCGACTTTTTTATTGTTGTTGAAGCAATTTTTAAGTTAGCTGTGTGAGAGTCGCCACCAAATAAGCTTGATCAGCACTTTACCAAACATGTAGGCTGGCGAAGAAGGCAAACAAAGCAGAACAAGTTACACAAATGCAGCAACAAAAACAAAATTGCTCTTCCCTTTAAAACCAAACTAGCTTGCAGCTTGCTGACTTTTGTCAAGTGGCCGGTTAAAGCAAATAAAAAAATATATCTTTTGCATATCTCCGAATATTTCGCTACATTGTTTGACTTTCAGTTTTTTTATTGCTTGAAACATAGCAGGCATGCAGCATGCGGTATGCAACATCAAATACAAGCTACTTTGTAGTCTAATTGGCTAAAGTGAAATGCCAGCGCTTTGCCAAATCTCAGCTTTAGCGGCGCATTAGGCTGCCACAGACGTGCCACAAATGTTGGCGGCAGCATCCAAGCGTCTGGCCATGCGCCACGCCAACACGGTCAGGGCGTGGTCATGCCACACTATAATTTCGCAATATGCGGCGTAAATAATGAAGTGAAACTCGCGTTATTTGGCCAGCTTAAACATTGAGTGGCAGCATGCAGCAAGATGCTGCAACAGCAGGCAGCTAAGTGGCCAACTTTGTTGTTTTTAATTTAACATTTTTTGGTTGCAGCAAACTTGGCAGCGCTTTGAAGTGGCACAGAGGCGTTATCGTTGCACAAAGCACAGTCTGCTGTGCGCTGTGTGGCAGAAACAAGTTGCCACATCTAGAGCCAATTGTATACGGATGGAGGTAGGCGAACAGGCAGCTCGACAGGAATTTCGCCAATGCAGCAATACGATATCGGACGCTCATTTCGCCAGTTAGGCTTATAAAATATTGCCATTTGGCGCGGCGCCAACATTGGGAGGTCACCAAAAAGCGATGAAAGCGATAGCAAAAGCTTAAAGCTGGAGCATTTTTAGAGAAGAAATAAGAAAAGGCGCAAAAAAGCATCTCACAGCAACACAAACAAGCAAATGGCGCTATTTGCACAGAATTTTGTAAAATTTAATATTAAAAACTGCCAAATATTTTACTTGCTTGTTTTGCTTCCCCCTCTCCACTTACTTTTCTGCTGGCCGTTAAACTTTTAGTCACTTACTTCCGCTGCTATCAGCTACTTGTTTCCGCTAACAAGTTGCAAAGTCAACAAAACGGAATGCCTACAATACGAAAATAAGCGGCAAGGAGGCAACAACAAAAAAATCAACAAAATTTTAGCTTAGCCTGTTTGTCCAGCAGCTCGTTGTGTTTGCGACAACAACATGCGCTTTGCATGTAAATAACAAGCAAACAAATATACATATCAGCCAACGCACACACACAACGGCATAAGCTGACAAGCAAATATTGTAGTGTGTATTTAGGCGCAGGCTCTTGTTTCTTGCCCGCCATGCGCCTACCTACCAAGCGCCATCTCTCTACAGCCACTAAACTTACCCACCTAAGCGTGTTTTATCAAATTTATTTTCATCCTACCCCGCAGACAGACTGCTTCATTATGCTTCTATGCTTGCGCTTGTACGCCTAAAAGCTAACTTCTGGTATAGTGGCCTGCACGAGCATCCACCTATTTCTATTGTGTGCATACTTGCGCCGGTGATAAATGCGATAATTATTGTTGTTTTGTCATTTTTGAAACAGTAGGCTGTCTCGCAGGCAGACAAGCGCGCCTAAAACTTGGCAATAAATATGTTCATGTGTCGCAAAAAGTTTAACTTACAAAGAATTTGAATATTGTCTTCCGCTCAGGCAACTGACAGCAGGATTACTTTTGTGTTTTATTTTGTGATGTTAATTTTTTGTTTTCTTCTTCTGTGCAAAGTGAAGATATATCAAAAACTTGTCTGCAGCAATGAATCCGGTTTAAGGAGAGTTTTTTGTAATAAATAATTTTTTTTTTTATTGGAGTCGATTTGAATGATACTTTTTTTCTTCCGAGGATTTCTTTTTAAGAAGCGGCTAAAAGCTTCTCTAAAAATTTCTTGAATATTTCGAAACTCTTTTTAAGACTCTCGGCTGTGAAGAAAATGATTTTTTAATTTTTCCAAATTCTTTTCAAAAAGTGATTTGAATTTCCTTTTGGTGTCATTTTTTATGAACTGAGTCCACTCTTGTTACGCATACTTGTATTTTCTCTTCAACACTTCTTCCTTTCACTCAGCGTTTTACAAAAAGTTAAAAATCCATAAGTATATGTGATATGCAGCTATTTTTATGTTATAAGGTTTCACAAAGCTGTTAAGGTAACTAAAAAAGTGGCAGGATTTGATCTGAAAAACATTCTTATTATTAGAGTTAAGTGTCTGTTGATAAAATTTTGACCCAATTTTTTTTGGAATCGTCGGTATCGGACCATTATCGCATGTGGTTGCCATATACATTTACAGATCTAGATTAAGCTCTTGTATGAAAGACTTTTTTAGTTGACAAGATATCTCTACAAAATTTGATACAGAATATTTTCCAAAACAGCGTTATAAGCTCCAAAGAAATGGTTCAGATCAGGTCACTATAGCATATGGTTACCATAAAAACTGACTGATACAAATAATGTTCTTGTATGGAAAACTTTTTTATTTGAAAGGATATCGCCACGAAATTTGGCACGAAGTATTTCAGAAGGCAGCGCTACAATCCTAAAATAAATTGTATAGACCGATCTACTATAGCAAATAGCTGCCATACAAACTGACCGATCAAATTAAGCCTTGGAAGGAGAACTTTTTTATTTGACAAGATATTTCTACAAAATTTGATACAGATTATTTGCCAAGACAGCGTTATAAGCTCCAAAGAAATTGTTCAGATAAGGTCACTATAGCATATGGTTGCCATACTGACTGATACAAATAATGTTCTTGTATGAAAAACTTTTTTATTTGACAATACAATACAGTTTTGCAGTGCTGTACAAATTGGCCCATTATAATCGAACGCAAAAGGATTGCGAACAAATTATTTCAAAAGAACATTATATCTACAAAAAGAAGTATATTCCAAGAAGTCAGAACTCAAAATTTCATAAGTTTTTAGCAATTTTTACTCACTAAAATTTTTTTTCAAATGCTTCTCTGACCTGAGAATTCTTAGTAAGTTATTTACATGCATATTTTTTCTACAATATTTGCCTCTCAACTTCTCTGCCTACAGTTCCATAATTCTAAAAATAAACGCCGATCGCAGACTAAATTACGCACTTACTTAATTGCAGCATGAATTATGAGCAACCGTATATTCCATGGCACAACTATCGATCGGTTGGCTATGGAAGAAAACGCTGATGTTGCACGAATAAAATGAAATTGCATGCAAAGCAGCAGCCAGTGGCTATAAACGCTATACTGGTTGCAATAAAAAAATCATAAAAATTGTATAGACTCACACTGAAGTAAGCGAAACAATACAACAACAAGGAATTTGATACAACTACATAAAATACATGCTTGCAACGCGCAACTAATTAAGCAAAAATTGCATTTCTTACGCCTGACAAGCAAACGCAGCAGCCGCTGCGGCAAGCAGGCATTTAGCGGTCAAGCCACACAACAACAACAAAGCGAGAAGTAAGAATTCAATACGTGCAGCAGCAAACACAAGCAGGCCACATGACATTAGTGGCATGGCACAATCAACACGATCTACAACAAATTATACCCACTTTTGGCGCATTTAAGAGTGGACCAAAGCAGAGCACAAAACAAAAATGCAAAAGAACAAGGCATAAAGAATTAGCGCAATGAACGCCACGCGCAATATTTTGCCTTATCACATACACACACACACATACGGGGACACACAAGTGCTCGCTTTGCTAATCACGATTCGTAAATCTGCGCGCCTCCTCCACTTTGCTACACTTGTTGTTTTTGCTGTTTTAGTTGGCATGTGCACACGGCTGCCCTTCGCTGTTTAGCCGCGTCGGCAGTGGTTGCCACTGTATGTCGGCATTTTATTATAATAATTTGCTATGCCGTATGCATGAAGCGCGTTTGCCGCATGTTGCAAGCATCTATATATAATATATACATGCTGTCGCGCTTCCCTTTGCTTCTTTTTGTTGCTTCCACATCCGCGATTTTAGTGCCGCCGGAAAGCATTTGCTGCCAGTAACCACACATACCATACATGCATTTGCCACCACACGATCGTGTTGCATGCTGCTGCTGCGGCAGTGTGTGGCAATTTATATGATCAGATAGAGGGGCAATGGTGCTGCCTCTGCTCGACTGCAGTTGTTTTTGCAACTCGTTTGTAAGTATGTAGCAACCTCGTGTGCCCCCTGCGCGCTACTTGCAACAACTCGTACGCGGTATGTGTGTTGCACAGGCGATCGCGGCGCGCATGCATTCGTAATTAAATGCGCTAAATATGCGCTACATTTTCGTTGCTTTTGTGAGTGTTACTAAGTTTGCAATAGTTGTTGTTGTTTTTGTTTTTTGCAGTTGTATTGCCATATCTTGCATATGTGTAACATTTACCATTTGCGGCACACTTACTATTCGTTGTTGCATATGCAACAGCATTCGTTTGTTGTTGTAGTTTTATTCTCAATATTTTTACTGTCGTTGTTGCTGTTGTTGTTGTCGCACAGCATGCGCTAATTGTTTGAATGAAAACGATGTGCGAATTCTGTTTTGTTTGCAATTCTCTGCGGCTACTCCACTACTGTTGCTAGTTTCGCTATTTGTCATTGTTATTGTTGTTATTGGGGCTCTTACGCCCACTCTTGTTTATTTTAGGCTCAGTTGTTGTTTTCCTTTCGCCGCATATTAAATTTACAAAGTATTTTTTCGACTACTCCTTTGCTACCAATTCTTCGTGTTGTTGTTGTTTCTCCATTTGTTGTTGCATTTAACTCTTTGATCATTTTATGACCCTTATAAACCGTTGGTGTAGTGTAAATTATTGCTTGTTCACAGCCATTTTTCTCTTAATGCCCGATAATTATAAGCAAATTTGCCTGTATGTTGTTGTTGTTCGCCTTGTAACACTCGCTAATGTGCTAAATGCCGTAATTCGCCACGGCAATAAATTAATTAACTAACAACTTGCTATTTTAACACGTTTTTGAAATTTGTGAATAAGCTTTCGCTTCGTTAGGACTTATTGTTGTAGTCTCCATGGTATAAGCTAACGATTGCAGGGTCTTTTAACTTTAAAGCGCGCCCCGAACAACTAATCAACTTTATATGAATTGTTTTAGGAGCAAAAATAGTCCAGTGATTATTGTTTTTATGGTACTTATTTTATTATATTTGTAGATCCAAAACTGGTACCGAAAAGTTGAACCAAAATCCCTACCAACCAGAATTATATTTGGCATCAACATCTTTTTGCTATAATATGACTTCCGCGCCATCTAGCGAGTTTCTAATTTTACGGCTAATTAAGTCAGTCTCTGCTTAAATTTTGAACTTTATAAATGAAAAAAACTTATATCAAATCAAGAGCTGGCTATCATTATGGTAGCAGCAGATATCTATATATAGTTCCAAAGTATAATCTCTTTCAGGGAAGTGAACAATCACCCCGACAGCAGAGCGGTAATACTAGTGTTGAGCTCGCTCATTCTGCTTTCAAAGTTAGTCAAGCAGTGTCATTATCAGACTCGTTTGGGTGCTTGGTCAAAATGGAATCGTTGAAAACTGAAAAGCTGTTGAGTTCGTTAGAAAGGGCACCCTTATTCTGATTGCATCGGATTGGGAACGAGTTGGTTCTAGCGCTGAAACTTTGGATTTAACATGAGTTCAGTAGGCGCTGATCAAAACTAACTGCTGTCCGACTGTGATATCCATCTGGCTTAGGATAGAATGCAGGAGATCCACTGAACTACTTGCTCTTAGCAAGGTTTATCTTAGGTAGAACTTCTTACGTTCCTTCGACGAACCTGGTTAAATAGCCGAAATTGATATTATCCGCCCCAACAAATTTTTGAGAGGCTCAAAGCGTTTTATGAGGTTCTTTATTATCAGTACTTAGGAGTATTTAGTTATCACAATAAATCAGCATACTTAACGCCCAAAAATTCCAAATAAGCTCGACCATTTAACTTAACCTAACCTAATTCAGTGAACTCATATTTATGACTTTCTCGAATTCTAAATAGTAGCCAGCTAGGTTAATGTCATTACACTAGATAGAAAATAAAAAAACTGTCGAAAAACCATGACTTTAGGTTTCTATAAACTTCAAAGCAAACTAAATACTAGATTATATAGTGATAGCTTACAGTTCTAGCAGATCTATTTTCAGTGAATATATTTCATAGATATGCCTCGGGTAGCGTTTGCTCTCTCTCTCCAAAAAAACCGCTAAAAATCACATATTAAAAAGAACGTCTGACTTTAAAATATAACATGAGAAATACAGTTATGCGCAATAAGCAACACTCGGCTTCCTCTATATATGTACATAATTGAGCGCATATTTAAGTAGGCTTCTGAATCTACGGGTGTGAGAATGCGTGTACTTAGCATTTATTGCTCCCTATGCCATATATTCTCTTTTTGCATTCAGAAAACCATTACAATGCCGCCGCTGATGCCACCAAAAAGCTCCAACTATTTCGTGTGAGCCAACAGTAAGCCAAAGAATTTCAAGTGAAATGTAATAGTCCCGTTAAGGACTGTAAAAATCAAAAGGAGAGAGTATAAGCAGTTTGCGAACCGAAAGTAGGAGGCATTTATATAAAAATCCACCGCTATCCATATCCCTTTTAGCAAAGCCAACTCTTCCAGAACGATGTGGCAAGTTTAAAATACATAAAAAGCGTCAACATAATTAAATTGTGCGCAAGCAGAAGATTTATTTTCACTGCTGAATACAGCAAAAGCTGCGGTATGAGTGGATTGCGTTCAAGAGTCACATCAGCAAGGGCGAAAATATTTAAAAGTGGCGCACAGGATATGGCGGCACAGCACGAATGTCATTACAACAAGCAAGTAAGAAAAATTATTTTATAAAAATGCAAAGCATACATAAAATAGGGGCATGCAACCGGCGAACGCAGTCAAAACTAGCGCCAAATTGCCAAGCTGCCAAGCATAGCTTTGCAAAGGGGACTAGGAGCATGAGCACTTCAGCCATGAAAAGGTACAAAGGCAGCAAAGAGGCCTGCTCCCATTACCATTCAGCAGTGAGTTATAATAATTGTCCCGACTGTAATGCTTTGGCATGCACTTCAAAAACGAAAATAGCAACGGAAAAAAACAACAAAAAGGCAAACCCTAAACTACAAAATGAAATTCAACACACGAAATGAAAGCTAAGTTTTGCATTCATTGACGTTGAGTGAAAAGAAAATGCTTTCACAAAATAAGTTTTTATGCCGAAACGCTCTTGAATCTGTTTCAGGTTCCATTTATGCAATGAAATTCATACAAAAGTGTAAACTATTTTCAATAACGAAATAACAACAAGCTTCTGGCTAACTAACGATAAAAGCAAATTAAAGCTTTCATTGGTTTCTAAAGAGCTTTATAATGCTGTGTATGTATAGTGAAAGGGAGGGTGTATCCCTATATGTGACGCTTTTGTTGTTGAATTTCTTTATTGCTTTCAAAACGCGATAAAGTGTTTGTTGCTTTCACTCAAATCCTTTATGTGTATTTTAGGATTTCATAACCATGTGTATCCCCTGCGTTTATACTCTCTTCGGTACTCCAGTTAGCTGCTGTTATCAGCTGAATTCATTCGACATTGCCTTTATTGCTTTTTGGACGATTTGCATTTTAATTGCCAATTTTATGACAGCGTTAAAGACCCTTTAGCTTAATGCCCTTAGCCCGGTTAAGTTTTGTGAATGTGCTATTTCACTTTCCCCTTTTATGAAGAATTTATCATCATATTCTGGTCATATATTTTTAAATGAAAATTTTTAGTAGAACTAAATTTTTTTTAAATTTAGTTAACATGTGCAATACCTTCCACTTTTCAATAGATTTCCTAAAAATCTGTTACAAATACCAAAAATATTCCAATTTTCAAAGTATAAACATATTTAGTTCTAGAAAGAAATTTTTTTAAAATCGTTAAATTTTTCTCATAAAAAAATATTCTGTGTATTCTTAAAATATGCGCTTAAAAAACCACACAAAAAAGTTCTTTTTCCAGTCAGCCGCCATTTCGTGAAATAACTTTTTTCAACGTTTCCGTTTGAAAAAAGCCGTTTGAGCCGTTTCGGTTTTCTGCGGTTATATTTTAAAGTTCTTCCCTTTTTTTTATTTTTGGGCTTTTCCTGTATTATTTTAATATTTAAAAATAACTAATAAAAACATTGATATTAAAACTAGTAGTTGCATTTTTGTACGACACTTCAAATATTAACTGAAATTCATGTCTTTAGACTAGAATATATCCTTAACAACATATTGTTTAGAAAATCTGTAGAATTATTATTTTTAACCAACTTGTTTAAATAATTCTCATAAATTCTTTATTTGTTCAGCTATTTTAAAAAGAGCCATCCTATATGTAGCCAACACCTTTTTTCCACTCTCTAAATGTGAGGTGTGGCATACATTTGAGCGCTTTAGAATAATATTTTTTGATACAAATGTTATCACGGACACACACCATACTCACAATCAGCAAGGCATCTGATTATTGTGCTAGGCGACTCGTTTTTGGATTTGTTCGAATTGAATTTCGGCAGGTCAAAAGCGACCAAAATTTTAGGCAAATTTCAACTCATTTGAAATTTCGCCATTTGTTTAATATCTGACTTTTTTCAGGACTTTGTACGGACAATATGTTCTAGAGAGAGTTTTTTTTAAAAGGGCTTAATTTTTCTTACAAAAAAGTGTGAATTCTTAAAATATGCGCTTAAATTTTTATAGCATTTGATACAAAAAAGTAAACAAAAAATTTCAATCACCAAAAATCGCCTGTTTTTAGGCTGTCACACTTGGTGTACCAGTTCGGAATACTAAAATATTTTTTTATACCATTTTTTGTGTGGCACACATTTTTTTTTGCTTCAGATGATTATCTGGCAACCAATTGCACACACCTGTCCGGTAGGGAGGAATGACATTTGAATATGAAAGGCTAACAATGTATGTGTAGATGATCGAAATTTTGTATGCGTGTATGTGGTTGAAAAGCATTCGAGGCATGCGGGTCATTGCAGCACTTTGTTGCAGTTTCCTTATGCACTCATTTCTTACTCAAATAATAGACAAACCGAGTTGCTCTTTTCCTCCATCTATACATATATATATATACAAATATATGTACATATATTTTCTTTGTGTCATTTGAAATACTAATTTCTTATTTATTCCCACATATATATGCAGATGGCTTTCCTCTATTATTTACGCGTCTCTCACATCGTTCAACAAAGCTCTCAGCACGTCTAAATATTTGATATTCCCATTACGTTTGATTAGCATATTGCTACATATTTGCTGCATTAACATCTAAAAAACACAATTACATTTGAGTATGGTGGAATGCTACCGGATTTACGCCTCAAAATACTTGTATAATAAAAAGTATTAAAAAAAATACAAAATTAAAAAATGAAAATCGTCTGACGAAAAATGAAGAAGAAAGTAAGAACTTGCAGTGCTCTAAACAAGCATATATATATTTATAAATATGTATCTTATAAAGTAGTCCCTCTCAAACGAACTTCGTTGTCATTTTTAAAGTCAACGCGCATACATATGTAAATAAGTGTACATTCCAAAGCCAAAGTGTAGGTTGTTTGTTTGTCAATAACACTCGGGTAGAGTGTTTGAACAGACAGCGGTCAAATTTGTCTGCTGACAAATACTTATATATAGCTATAATTGTGTATCTATATGCATGGCTGTGAGCTTATATCAAATTTCAGTTATAATTCTTCTACAACAACGCATCGTGTAACACAGCAGTCAGCCAGCCAGTGACCAAATGATTTGTTAAAATTTGTTAAAGTGTCACCATTTTCATACACACATATATTAACTTATATATACTATAAACACTTTTGTACATTTCTCAATCCACACCTTTTCTATGTGCATTTTGTTGCTTTAAGAAATTAAAATAAAATTACAGCTCAAAGAAAATTAATATGTTCAGGTGTACGCTAACTCTGCTAAGCTGTATTAGAAGTAAGTGTGTGCCCCTCTGTTCGTATGTGTGTGTAGTTTAAACATGTTTACATTAAATATTCATAACATCACATAACAGCCAAAGTTAATTCTTTCGCTCAATTTGAGTTGGAATTTTTTTGCTGTTGACACGGTAAATAGTGCGACTGACATAAGAATAGACATTTGGGAGGAGAAATTAATAAATATTTATATATCAAATATCTTATGCATATATATCTATATAATGTAATATATTATATATGTATATATTAGGGGGAAACAAAAAAAAATTGTTTTCGTTAACTTGAGGGTAAAATTTGTAGATTATAAAAAAAGAAAAATTTTGAACAAAAAAATTTTTTTTTTTTACATCTAGAGGCGGTCCAGTCAGTTTTAAAGTAAATTTCGAGTTAAAAAAAATGTTTTTGCTCCACCCTAGTATATATGCAAAAACATATGTTTGTTTGTTGTTTTTTAGACAAATCGTTGAAAACTTGGTGATTCTGTTTTCAGGTGCGAAGTTAACCTTAGTGACCTCAAAAATATTTCTGCATAGCTTTACATTTATGTTTATTTATTTTCATGGAGATGTTGCTCCTTAGCAGTATAGAACGATATTTTAGTTTACATTTTCTTAAGTTCTCTAAAAACAAAAAGTCCCCATTAATACTAGAGAAAAATGTTTATATTGATAAGGAAACATCGATCTGATCTAACCTAGATTATCGCTATCAATTTTATGTAAACAGAATAATTTCGAGGAAGGAGAGAAATTTTTATTAATATCCATTTAGCTTCTACCGTTTATAAATTCAATTTTAGTTACCCTTCTAAACTTTTCGTTATAATATTCAAAAGACCATATTTTTACTATAGGAAAAATATTTCTTCGCTTCTGTTATTACAATAATTTTTCCTCAATTTTGCTAAGGTAAGCTTGCGAGGTGAAATGTCTCTGAATACTAAAAAACATGAAAAGGCCAGGAACTGCATAATATACACTACAAGATCTCATAAACATCAAAAATTCCAATTTTAAAACTCTTAATTTACCTCTCTGTTCCCTTAAAGCGAATCTGAGCCAGAATATCTTAGGCAAATTTGAGGTATGGGCTACCTTGATAACTTATAAACGGTTTTAAGAAATTAGTTAAGATTAACTAAAAATGGTAAACATCCTTTCGCAAAACCGATAAAACAAAAACAAAGTAGTATCTAACTTTAAAAATAAAAAAAAATCCGAGTTATAAAAGTATGACGAAACAAGGAGCAAATACTAGAAGCACGTTAGGGGACAAACTATGCCAGATGTTTAAGGCAATTTCTACCTTGTGAGAAACGCCTATAAGTTTTTTGCATATTCAGATAAGTAAATGTTTCAAGAATACGCTTTTAAAATTTTGAGTTGAAATTTCTTAATTTACGAAAGTTATCGGCCGTTTGTTAAAAAACAATTGTTTGCATCACCGAAAATACATTTGTAAAGCTTCAGTAAATTTTTCCGAAATCTGTGCGAAAATTTCATCTTTTAACCTATTATATATTTCGAGAAAAAAAATTCCAGAAGAATTTTCTTAAGATGTTTTATTAAAGAGAAACAGTCATTTAAAGATGTTAACATTAAAAAAATCTGTTTCAGTAATAAAACAAAGTTTGATCTAGAATTGAAAACATTTTGCTTGTCATCAACTGACGCTCGCATATCTTTCATCACCTGTTTCAAGAGGGTATTTCAACCAAACATAACCTAAAATACTAATACCAAACAAAATTATGACAACTAGAAGTAGACTCAAAAGGGCAAACAAACATAAGTCACATGAATAATAAAGATCCAGAGCAAGCAAAGTATGCAAATAAACCGAAATGATAAAGCTTCAAAAAAATGAGAAGCCAAAGAATAATAGGGCAAATAATAATAAACCATCTGCATGCGAATTTGACATGTCATATGTGACATATGATGTCATGTCAATACCGCTTATTGACAGGCAAAATGTAATAACATGAAAATAACAAAAACATATTATTACTTTTATGAAGGGAATTCTACGAACTGAATGGCAGCAATACAAAATGAAAATCAAAAAGAATATAAACAGTGAAAACCTAACAAAAGCACAAAAGTAAATAAATATTAAACATAAAGGCGTGAGAATATGAAAGCGAAATTTAATGTGGAAAACAATTTTTTAGTTATTTAATAAACAGTGTTATAATGCATGTCAGCGCATAATAAATAAGCTTAGAAGTGAGGACACCTGTTATGGCTACAATAATGAGGTACGGTTTGACAAGTGCAGAATCACAAATTTATATAACTGTAAATAAATGTGTATGAATGGGACACACATATATATATATATATATATATATTTATACATATATAAATAATATTTATATTTTTTGTAACTTACTAACGCAAGATGGCGGTGTGTCATAAGGGTCTGCAAAAGTTATAGAATAGACTTATTTTACGTTAAACGTGTTGCCACATTACAAAAATATTAAGTTTTTTAAATGTGATATAGGTCAAAAAAAAATTTGAAGAAGGAATCGAACATTGTAATATTTGTTACTGAAAAATACTTAATTTGAGAATTTTTTTTATTAAAGGGTTGCCACCCATTTGCGAAAATAAAAGTTAAACAAGTGTTTGTTGAAATAAACAATAGAAAGCATTCTGAACTACGGAATTCAAAAATATTTACCTTAGAATTATGCCCAAAATAGAATTGTTTAAATAAACGTTATATTTGTCGAACAAAAACATAGTTCCAATATATATGTATATATATATATATTTTACAAAAATTATTTAATAGAGTTGCCATCGTGCTGTATTTTTCGCGTTTATGCAACATTTCAATTTTTATTACAACTTACATAATTTAAACTCACATGCTACTTTTCGGCATATAAATTTTGCTATAAATAACAGCACATAAGTGAGTTGCATGCACCAAGCGCTTCAAGTGGCTACAACATTATAGCCATCAAATGCGTTAGCAATGACAGCTAATAATACTGCGTGCACCACAAAAGAGAAGCTCAAGAAATGAAGAGCCTCCACAGACGCATTCTGATGGACTCTGACAATTCTATGCACCAGAGATGATCAATGCATGCCACACAAGCGCATGTCGCAACAAACAACACACACAAGAGCAAAAAGATATGAATAAGTGTGGCATGAGTATAAAAATGTTGAATGGCCACTTTGTGATTGTTGCATGTACCATGAGCGACTGCTACTGCGAGCAGTTGTTGCTTTTGCTTTTACAGCGCAGCATAGCAACCGTTGTTTTTGTCAATGACTACGTTATTTTTGTACTTCCATTTTATTATGCAATGTATTTTAGTTGTATGATTTTGTTTTTTACAGCTTTTTGCTGCTGCGTTGACTTTCAAGTGCACTTGAAGCGATGTTGCATGCAGCAGCAGCAACACAGCATCGTCAGCTTAGTTACAGTTTACTTTTATGTATACATGAGTACTTCTACGCGTATGCTTGTACTTTGGGGAATACAACACGCTGCTTGTGCGTACATTTTATGTTATTCGCTTTGGCTGCTGCATGTTGCATGCCACACACAAATGCCACATTCGACAGTAGCAATTTACAAATAAATACAAAAGTGCGGGCGCTGATTGCTTGCTTTCAAGTTGCAACTATTCGTCTGTATTTGTCTATCTGTCGACATGTCTGCTGCCTCTGCTGCCGCTGCTGCTCTCTGGTTACTCATTCGCGCCCGCCACATGCGTAGGTGTGTGGGGGCGTAGTGCACGTTATAAAAGTAAAATGAAAACTGCACTCAACGTGGCAGTAAATTTAATTAAAAGTGCAGCGCTTTTGCGCTTTTTCTACAGAGTTTTTGAAAAGACCTTGAAAATTTATACGCTTCGAGGCAATTACACTTCTGCCACATTCATTTATATTAACAGTCACAAAGTAAGTTTGTGTAATGAGTAGCCAAGCAACATGTTATTATGCAGCGTTAAAAAAGGAAAGCTTTAGAAAAATATTTACATTTAATAGCTAATTGAAATGGTTGACAGGGTTGTATTTCGGTGGTACTTAAAGTCTGACGGTATGCAAAATTAAACTGCAAATTAAAGCTGAGTAAACAGAAGAAATTTTCTAAAATTAGTGGAAATAAAAAGTATTTGAAAGGTGTTTATGCATTCTCACACAAACATTTTTTTAATAACTGATCTCTGTCAGCTGACTTCTTTTATATTATATTATAAAAATCAAAATTGAAATATTTATACGGCGAATTGATTTATTTTTTCAATAAGCGTTTTGATAGTTATACCTTTAATTAAAATATGCCACTTATTTTCCATGTCACATGGAAACTAAAATATGCGTCAAAATGTAATTTAAAATCATTGCCTACATTTCGGCGCCGAAAAAGAAATGTAAAAAGCGCTAAATACCTATATGTATATGAAAATCGATAATACATTTTGAATATAATTTCACGGCACATTTTCCTCTAAACGCGCCTAAGCATGAGTTTTGTGTTTAAAATAGTGTTTTTAATTCTCTTGCCTACATTTCGGCGCAAAGAAAAGTAGTAATTTATAGTGTTTGTAATTGCTATGTCATTTATCCAGGCTAAATGTGCTTTTAAAATTAATATAATGGAGGTACTTGTATATTATATATTATTAAATGATTATAAATTTATACAATCATGAAAGTTAAAAAAAGAGAGCTTCGTTCTCTATTAGTTTGCATTATAGCCTAACTCGATCATCTTCGTCTCTTTAGTAACTTTTATTGGTGACAATATAGGTTTCATTCACATTTTGAGTTGAACTATATATGTAGCTATTTTAACGTAATATCTAAGGCACTTCACTTTCTTACAGCAACTTAATATTAAAATGTCCCTCATGAAGAGTTTTGACGTAAGCTTCTTATAGAGGTACATTTTATCGAATATTATACAACTCAGATTCTTCTCGTTAGAAAGCTTTACTTATCGGAGAAAAAACTTCAATGCCGTAAGCAAAAGTTCTGACCCGTTATGAGTCCAATTTCGTGTTATTTGAATACCAAAGTTACTAGAATACCTGGACGTTCTTCACCTAACAATTATTTTGTTTCCATATTGTTAGTCAATCAATTTTCACGCAGTACTTTCTGGTCTTTATTTTCCTACACTTAATTATTCAAAATTATGTTACAATACACTTAACCTGTTCGATTTTTGAACCTTTGAAGGTGAAACCTTCATTATAGTCGTCCACATATACGTCACGAGTCTTTTAAGCCTATATATAATATATGTAGTATGTTTCAGAGATCGATTTTTCTTAAGCAGCCATGAAACAGTGGAATTTGTAGAGGAAAGAAAAACGCTACTCTGAGTTGATGAGTGGAGGGATCTTCACAGTACATCTTCCGGTTTGTTTAACCATGGTTAAAATTAGTATGACGTCAAGAACAACGAAGTCAGCGAAGCTAGAATCCACACCTTTTTCATAAACAAGGTGATTAAGTCAATGAATCTTCTGAAACAATAACATTACCGAAAATAAATTAATTTATTCGAAATTACAACTTTACTATATACAAATATCCGCAAACATATTCATTAACGCACAACAAGTAAAACCAACATTTGCAATGAAAGATAAGCCAAAACAAACCGAAGAGCTGAACGCGTCCTAAATAAACAACGAGCACAACGGTGTCACGTTTTTCGGCATCCCGATACGAGAACCTTTAAATTAGAATGTTGGGCACACAACGGGAGGTCAACGGGAAGTCTTCTGGAAAAACTGCGAACAACACAAAAGCAAAGACAAAACAACAAGCAAGCACACGTACTTGCAACACCGGATGCATTTATAAAATCAACAACAGCATCCTCCTACTCACCGAACTGAAGTGTGCGTGTAGTTGACGTTGTTGTTTTAACTAAATTCTTGCTGTTGTTGCGCTTGCTGTTAACATCCCATGACAATGAACGAATGCTGACGACACTTACACTTAATGCGTGTCGCCAGTTGCTCCACTTTCTTCCACCGGGCACAAAGCGACACTTAAGCGAACACACAGACGGACGAACGAATGAACAAATGACGGACGAACGAACCAACGGATTGACGAAGGAACAAATGTACCAGCCAGTGGATGAGTGTTTGTACTCACAGCCGTTTGTGGCAATGTTAGCTGAATTAGAGGCCAAGAATATAATTGCGGTGGCGTTGAGGGAAAGAGCAGCCAGTGTAGGGACAACCTTTGTTTTTGGAAATGTAAGAAATTAAAGCCGAAGACGCAAAGGAAATGCGAAACTGTAAATTTGTCATGTGCAGAGGATGGTTAGGTAAAATACTGGCAAACAAAGCAAGTTGTTGAGGTCGTGTTTATGCGACTCCTGAAGTGGAAAAGTGTATTTTCCGTCGGCGCTAAGAACCTGTAGCGGCGCGTTGACAGCTGTTGCATGAAGAGTTTTGTTTGTAGTTTCAAGACGGCCGCACAAATAACCGAAAAGCGGTGCGGACTGTTAACTTAACGAACGTGAAGAAGCGAAAGCACGACGCAGGATGTGGAAACAAAGCGCGCTATTATCTTATGGCCGCCCTTTCTGAACCGCTGCGGCCGCAGTTCCTTTCATTTAGCTGCGTTGTGATAAATAGTTGTTGCACGAACAGAGATTTGCGTTAGACGTAGGCGAAAAATCGCACAAATGGGCAATGTGTGGCATTTAAAAGCGTTTGCAAACCTTCAAGACCAACCGACACAATCCTTATTTGCATTGCCACTGACACAATAAGGCTGATATTTGCTACAGAGTTCTTTGCAGTAGACGCCAAGTAGTTTAAGCAAGTTGAACAAAGCTTGAGTTCAACAGAATCACGACAATTATGCACAAAGTATGCTCAAAAAGTGAGAACGGCGTTAAAAGTGCGTTATGTTACTGAATGTGGCAGAAAAGCGCCTAATTTCATTAGATACATTTTCGAATCATAAAATTTGTAGTCGAAGTCGGGTGTGGTGCGCCTAAAATGCTGCTACAGCTTTACTTGTTATTATTGACCTAAGGCTAGGCACACAGTGAAATCTGAGGCAAAGAAAGATTAGGTCTAAAAATCAAATAAATTAGAGTAAATTTCTCAAATTTCTCTATTAATTTTATTGCTTTCGTTTCCCTACTAGTTCTTAATTTGTATACCCCTAAAATGGTGTAATAGATTGACAAGAAGTTTGTAGCAGCCAAAATGAAACCCTATAAATGATATAAATGATCAACGTGACGAGTTGCGTCTAATTAGCCATGTTTGTCTGTTTGACTGTATATATGCGAACTAGTCCCTTAGTTTTTGAGATACTGTTTGAAGTTTTGCACACATCGTTCTTTTTAGAAGGAGCAGCTTAGTTTTCGGAAGCGCCAATATCGGACCACTATAGGATATAGTCGCTATACAAACTGAACGATCAAAATCAAGTCCTTATTAAAAAAACTTTTTTATATGACAAAGTACGTTCCATTTTCTCAAAATATTGTTTAGATTCGATCACTATAGCATATAAATTTTTATACAAATTGATCGATTCAAATCAAAATAAATATCTTTTTATACCCTTTTATGGTATCTAAAATGCACCTTTGAATGGTATTACTATAGCTTCGATGTAGCCAAAGTTAAATTTTTTTTGTTATCCTTTTCTTTGCTATCGCGTTCTAGTGTTTTTTGTTTCCATTCATTATATGCATTGCCTGAATAAAAATTCTAGTTCTTTATAATTAGCTTTATATATATTTTTAATATTTGCTTAGGCACGCATCTTCGACATTATAAGCAACAGGATACACGCACAATTTGTAGAAGAAATAGTCATCAAAAAAGTAAACGGGAACTCAAATAAGGGAGAACAACAACCAAACTTATGGCTGTGGCATATCCAGTTGGCTTTCGAAATTATTAACCACAGGACATGCAAACGGAAAAGACGCAGGAAATTTCCGGAAATTTCGCGCTCAAGCACAACGTAGTACAAACTTAGTTAGTCATTCACGCGTTCAGCCATTTATCTGTTTATCCGCTTGCGCGCAGGAAATTGAAATGTAAATTCAAATCGCAGGAAATACGCATTTGCATATAAACAATGCGTGTGCTTCAAGGTGTTGAGGGAAATGGAGAGACTGATGTTAATGCACACACCTCACTTTGCCTCGCGCACCGAGTCAACTTAATTGAAACATTTGACAGCTTAATTCCGTTAGCGGATGTAGCTATGTATATTCACACAGCGCCCACACCTCTTCACACACTTTTGCAACAGAAAAGAAAAAGGAAAACGAAAATTGATGAAAGTGGCAAAAGTGTCACAAACAAAACTTTTTCAATTTAATACTCTCGCCGTGTAACTGTTAAAACGATAAGCGGCAGCAGTGTGAGAGTGGCGTTTTACCAACGTTGTTGGAGAGGGAGTTGTTACAACAGCAAAAATTCGAGTTTAGAAATTTTGCAAAATTTAAATCAAATGCAAAAAATAATTGAAGAAATGCCCCTCCGCAACTTCGCAACAAGTATCGGCAAAGTAGTGGCTACAAGCAATCTGGGCTGTAGACAATAAGAAAAAGTTCACAACATAACTTACATATTCCAGCTAAATGTACTTGTATGCATTTGAAACTTTTTAAAAAGTTTTTTTGCCACTTTTCGACTGCCTTTTTCATGTTGCTGACAGACATTCTGTGGACTGGGGGCGTTTTGGACAACCCACTGTGTGCCGACTCTGAATTCTCACACATATTATGAATGCGTATGGAGCATTTGTTGTATTGTACTTATATATATGCTTGGAACACAAGTAGTGTCGAAGAAACTTGTTAACCCGCATCAAACGCACTTTTTCGCACTTTTGTGCTGCAACTTAGGTGGTGAGCCTCATGCACTGGCAGAAAATGATGAAAGGAACACTTAACAAGTGTTAGAAGTTTAGCAACATTTTAGTTTAGCAGTTCACAAAATTTTGATAAGAACACTTTTTTGGCACCTTAAAGAAGCACTTGTTTTGAAACTGAAGCCGACAGACAATTTAAAGTGTCGTAGCTTTACCGATTAGCCGCTGGAAGTGATGAAAGTCAATAATCATTTATGGCTTAATGGCTGCGTCAACGAACAAAACTGTCGTTGTTGGGGTAAGTCAAATCCCCGTGTGGTTCAGGAAAAGCAATTCCCATAATTTCACCGTTTGTTGCGGATTATGGTATGGCGGTATCATCGGGCTTCCTTTTGTTCGAATGAAGTAGAAAGCGCCGTTTCCACCAATAGCGAACGTTATAACACGATATTGACCGACCTTTTCCCCGGAAATCGATCAAATCGACGCGCTGATCTCTATTTCCAACAAGATCGTGTGCCGCCTCATGTTTCGCGTCTAAACTTGAACACATTGTGTGCAAAAGTTTGGCGAGATGATTTTCTGTGTGCATATGCTTCATCAAAGGCTTACGCAACCAGCAGCGCTGAAGGAGTTCTAAGACAACATTCAGCGCACTATAGCCGAATATCCAGCCGAAATATGGAAAATAATAAATAGAATAAAAATATCTGTATAAGAAACAAAAAAAAAAAAAAAAAAAAAAAAAAAAAAAACGAGCAGAACCCATTTGGACCGAATTGTAATGTTTTATTTCATTTTAACACCACGTCGTTCTTGTTGATAGACCCTTTATATAGGGAGCTGATTGTTAAACTAAGAGAGCTGTTAGCCTTTTACCATTAACTATTTTGATATTTTGAGTAGACAATTTTTTTCTGTTTTCTCTTTATATTTATTACTAAAAACAACTCTTTATATTTATTTCAAAAGTGAAAGCTCGCAAAATGTAACTTTCCTCTGTGAAAGCTCCGAAGTTTTTGGATTTTTTATGAATATTGAGTTTATGTAGGTAGTGTAATAACTCACATACACTCATATATAAATACTATGAAAAGTAAAGCTTTCACGTGAGAAAGCTTCGAAATAATTGCTGTGTAATTGCGAACTGTTAAATTTGCGCTGAATGTCAATTTTTGATAGATGGTTTGTGGATACTAATGTGAGTTTTCGGTTGTAAAAGCTTCGAGATAATTACATTGGAATTGATTTGAAAATTAGGCTTTCTTTTGGGAATACTCACAGATATTTATATTGAATGTGGCTAGCGAAGTCTTGAAGACAGTGCAATAGTTGACATATTTACATATATGTATATATAGAATTATTACGAAAATTTAAGTTTTTACTAGCGAAAGCTCACGAAATTTTTATAATTGTTATGAAAAGTAAGGTTTTGAATATAGTCAAGTGGTTTATATATATAAATTGTGAATTATTACAAAAAAAAAATAGCTTTCATGTGTGGAACCTAAGAAATAGATAATTTTATCCGCAATTGAGTAATCTTTCTAAGTTTTAGGTTTGTTCTAAATGTCAAGTTTTGATATGTGTTGTAAAATTTGTGTAGAAAGATATACTAACAAAAATATTAATTTATGAAAGCTGCTTGCAGGATTTTATTGACTGTATCTGAATTATAATTTTAAAGAGAATTTTATTCTCCCAATACCACTTCTCCTTTTGCCACAGTGCATGCTAGTAAACTTTAATACAAATCACCGCATTAAATCATTTTCATAGTCGTTTAAAATAAGAAATAAAATAAAATCTTTAATAACATTGTTTAACACACTCAATGCAGTCAAAAGAAGATCTGCAGGAGACCTTTTATTTTCTGTAAAAAGTTATGAAAGAGCAACGCAAATCTGCGCTTGGGTGCACAGACACAACACAAATTCAGCTAAACAAATTCAAACATACATACATATACACATACATATATGTACGTGTGAGTATGGCATGCTCACAAAAACTCTATTGTATGTGCAAGGGTCTTCACCACAGTTTCAGCGTCGGTCTGCGGGCTTTTTCTGCGTGCGTGAAATGGGTCGCCGTAAGTTCAACGCCGCAGGATATTCGCTGCATGTATAAATATGACCGTACACACACAAACACTAACTTGTTTACACTGTCATATGGGGAACACAATAGTACTGGCACTGGCTGTTGTGGAAAAAGTACAACAATAAACACACACAAGTCCACAGTAAAGAAGATTTTTCGCTTGAAATGCTCAAAAGCTCTGAATATGAATGTTACAATTTTATTTGAGTTATTATTGTTATTTGTTTTTGGTGGCACACATTCTACTCGCCAGTCAGTAAATACACACTCACTAATACACATATACATGTGTGTGCATAATTCCACGTAGTTCATGCATTGTTGAAGCGTTGTCGCAGGACCCACTGGCCTCTTTCACGCTCCATATGTCCACGGTAGCGCCGGCATTATGTGCGCTTAGTCCTTCACCGTTATTATGGCTATATTTTTACATTTCAAATACACACACATATATGCCAGCGTGTATTTGTTTAATTTTTCGGTCTCAAATTCTAATTTTTTTCTTTTCTTTTTCTTTTTTTCTATTTTGTACTTTGAGTGGCATTTTTACTGTTCGTTCTCGCATAAGCTGCTTGCTGTGTGGAAAATCGTTAAAACGTAAGCGCATCATTGAAAAAATGACAGTACATAAATAAAAGTTGCGCACTGAAGGGCGCGCCACGAATTTACTCATGCTCTGTGAGGCGGTACAAATTTAAAACGGTACATATTTGGAAGTATAAGATGCATCTATGTGTTGTTAAGATTTTGTAGCTTTGTTTAAATTGCTCCTGTGTGTTCTTGCAGATTTAATGCTTCAAAAACAACATTTTTTTATTTGTCATTCTGTCGGTGGTTAAAGCATATTTTTAGGCGTTAAAAATTATTTCAATAAATTCGGTTTGTATTATGCGTTTCATTCATAAAAAGGTATATAAAAGTTTCTGGATTTATATACGTATCTAATTTGAGCGCTTTATTTACTACGTGAAGAGAAATATTTTAAAAATATTAAGAAGCACTGATAGTACTCATAGCGAGTACTTTTTGAGTAATCAAAAATGCACATTATACCCAATAAAAGCAGCTAAATTTGCGTCGCATTAATTTAATTTCACTCAACTTTATAAGCTTTAAATATAAATTAAATATTTAAAAACTGAATATGAGTACTTATGCACACGAAAATCATACATATTGAGTACTTTACACTATGAATATTTTAAAATGTGAATAATTCACAAATTTACTAGGAAACGCAAGCTATTTATTTAGTGTTCTTGTCATACACAGTGAATGCATTACCACAAACAGCTTTAATACTGCTCTTTCATATTTAGAAAAGTATTTTTGTGGCGGAATACTCTTTAGTATATTAAGTTATATTAATTTCATCAGATGGTATAAACTTGCGAAAAAAAAAATGTATTATCTGCTTCAAATAACTATACTCCAGAGCCAATTTCGGGTTTATCGGTTTCGGTTTATTTTTGTAGCGCCATTCGTGAGATTGTTGGACAATTTCAAAGTTATATTCATTAAGCTACTTCTGTAGGGTCCGCAGTCTCCTTTACGACCTTTACCCCACGTCGTTTTTGCAAAAGATTCAGCTATTTTGGTACAACTCTAGCATTGACGCGCTTCATACCCAAAACCTTAACCAAAATGTATTGAGTCGATTCATAAGAGATGTTGGGAACCTTTTCCATTTCTCTAATGCCACATTTCCAAGCACTGTTTCTCTAACTTTTTCAATGTTGTTACAGAAGTGGATGTACGAGTGACATGACATGACATGAGGCAAGTTTTCGCTGATTTTACGATCTGGACTGAATGCTTTGTGCCACTTAAATATTTATATTTGTGACAAAATTGACACCACTAAACATTTTGGCAACATTTCCAACGATTCTGTAGACCTGATTTCATTGGAGACACAAAATTTCCAGCAAATTTGTTGTTCGATTTTCGGCAGACAAGCTTTTAGCGTTGTAAATAAACGACTGCCAAACACACACACTAATTGACATTTGGAAATCATACTTCATGTGAACATAAAAAAGTCTATACTAAAAAAAAAAACATTGCGATTCGGCTTGCCCGCGTAGTTTATATGGACCAGTCCGGATTATTTTTGATCTCTAGTATTCTTCAAATAATACATTGACTATAAGAAGAGCTCAACATGTGGGAATGGACTTAAAAAAATAAATTTTACTTTTTCATATATTCTGAGTGTATTTAAAAGACATCCAGACTATTCATCCATATTGCAATTTTTCTTTTATATTGAGAATAGCAAAAATGGTGTAGCTGTATTGTTAAATTTGTAATATTATCTGAGAGTGACGAGCAGTGAGTACTTTAAGGCAACACTAAGCTGTGTTTTTTTTCAAAAAGAAATACTACTATTTTACTCTTTTCTGAGTACTAATAATTAACACAAAATTTTTAGTATAATGAGTATATTAAATAAATAATGTGTACTTCTAACATCTATTAAGTCCATTGTACATATATAAAATGTTTCCTCTCATTCCGTGCAGAGTGATTTGCATATATATGTTTAGATAATGAAATTTATAATGAACCATATTTAATACCTTCAGTTTTCACATTTGACACACTCACTTGAATAAGCGAGAGGAAACTGTATTTTCAGCATTTCGCTGGATGAAAAATTACTAACAATGCATGTACATATTCCAATTAACTCGCAAAAAAAAAAAAACGAAAAAATAAACCACTACACAGCGTGTACTTGACTAATTTATTTCATTGTAAGCCTACTTTTGTGCGCTGCCAACATTTATTTATATTTTAAAAGCTCCGAACTTTCAGTCCTTTAAAAATCATTATGATTTCAAACAATTGTGCGAACTCTTCAACTACTTAATGCTAACAAATTAACAACAGTGCTTTAAATTTTAAAACTTATAATTAACAAATAAACTGAAGTATGCTTCAATAACAAACTCCGCCTGAAAGTATGCTACAATTACTAACATAAACATATTTATTGGATATTTTGATTGAAAAAATATTTTTATTAGAATAAAAGGCATATTTATGTTTAGATCGTGTCATAACATCAGATAGCCGCCGTCTGCCCGTCCCTTGTAATTAATTCTACCGCCGACTAATGGTTAGTTAATTTTGAGCAGCGCGCATATTATAGCTATCCAATGCGGTTAATGAAGTGGAAAGTGCGGTCAAAAGCGAAATGTGTAATTTAATGATTTTCAGCCAAAGGCATATTAGAAAAACTATTAATTTCTGCTCTCTTTATAACGGCACTGTTGTCCTCATTGCTCTTTGATATCTTGTTTTCGCTTTTGCGTTGTGGAAAATAGCAAGTGTGCTACGAAAATTAATTTGTCGCAGCAATTATTTCCAATCGAATTGGCTTGAGTCAAAATGAAAGCTGCACAAACGGATTACGCGTTACGCAGTGGTGGGTACAATAGTGTGAAGAAGTGGGTTGCTTAAAAAAAAAAAAACTAAACAATTAAAAATTTTGTTTTTTTTATATTTATTATGCAAACATTAAAACTATTTTTTTGACTCAAGTATTTTGCGTATTTAAAAAATTCCTAAATGCCCCAAAAAATATAAAATAAATTATATGAAATTTTTTACTAATTTTGAAAATTAATATTAATTAAAAATATATATATTTAAATAAATTATTTAAAATTTTTTACCAATGCCTACATTTTTTTGAATATTTATTACCCTAAAATTAAAATTAATTTAAAAAAAATATTTATATAATAAATTATTTGAATTTTTTACTGACTTTCATTTATTTTTACTTATATTTACTATTCAAAATTGGAAATGAGTTAAAAAACTCTAAAAAAAAATTAATTGAAAATGTTTACAAGTTTTTAATTATTTTGATTAATAATTGTAACATAAAAATTAAACAGCATTTTTTTTTTAATTCTTACATATTAAAAAAGTTTTTAAATAAACAAAATATAAAATAAATTAGTTAAATTTTTTGATACTAATTTTACATTTTTTTTATATATAATTTTTTTTTGTTTTTTCATACATAGTATTTTAAAAATTCTTATGTGTCTCAAAATATGAAAAATAAATTCCTTAAAATTTTTACTAATTTTCACAATTTTTTTTTTAATTATCCATAATGTCGTATTAAATGTTGTTTAAAAATGAAAAAAAAAGAATATATTTTGTAGAAAATAATATCAATTATTACAAATTATAAAGGTGGTTCAAAATATTTTCGATATAAACCAAAAAAAGAAATGTATAAGTGTTTTCTGTGTGTTGTATTTAATATATGCCCATATCATAATAAATTAAATATATTTTCAACAATTTCTCCACGCCATAAATCCCACTTTCATTACTCGGTGGTTCAAAACCCATTATTGTACCATCCCTTTAAAGTCTACGCCTCTTATCTTCTAACAAGCTAAGCCAACCAAGCGGCAACATCCATGTCTCATAACTTATTTGCCATAATTTCTCAGAACTTTATGATAAAAAGCCGGCGAACCGGACAGAACAAGAAACAAATTCTCCACAGACAAGACGAAGACAACGAAAAGACAAAAACTTACAACAACTATAAAAGCGAAGCACATAAACGATACAAAGAAATGCTACACAAAAACTTATCAAAAAGTTGTTTACAATTTCTAACTTGAACTTTTCCGCTTCTCAAATTTTTATTTACAGTTGCATAAGCATCATCAGCAGCAGTAACCTCAGCAGTAGCAGGATATGAACGCCCAAGCGAAGTGCACTCCAGGACACACTACACCAAAGAAAGCTGCAGGATATTGAAGCCAAGCAAGGAGGAAGTCCGCAATCGCACTTGTAGGATGCTTAAGTGAAAATGTCGGCACGTCCACTTGCGACTCGCCTGCTGTAAGGACATACAACAGCAAGCAGCAAGGACAGTGCACACAAAACTTCACCGCCGTGTGCTGTAAGATAGTGAACGATCAAAATAAAAACAAAATAGAAATGTATAAATAAAAATATCATAAACATAAATAATAGTCAACAAATATCATGCAACATGCTTGCAACATACTCCACAAAGACACCATGTAACTAGAAATATTTTTATTATATAACTGCAAGCATAAAATCGAACAAAAGTCAAGTGTTGGGGCACAAACAGTGACACATAAATGTAAATATGTGGCATGCAACACAACAAGCAATAAAGTACGTAGTGATAAATTGAGCTGAAAGTATCAAGACGCTCATAAAAATTTTAACTGGCGCAAATTTATGGCGCAAGCACTTTGAAGAAAGCGCAAAAAATAACCGTTATATACTTGCTTTTGAAACTTTTATTTAATTTATTTTTATTTTTTTTTTCGCCTCGCGTCGTCTCGCGTACGTTGCACGTAACCTTGTCGTCTCGTAATTTTTCAACCTCTATGTGCTGCTGTCGCATCCATACGCTGCAACATGCAGCATGCACGTCCTTGCCACATCAAGTGCAAGGTTCGCTCATGCTAGTTTAACGCGCGAAAATTCAACAAATTCCATTTTCCCCTCTACCGCTCTCACTTTCTATCTCTCTCTTTCTTTCAGTAGCTGCCACATGAATTTTGAAGCATTTTCCGCGTAGGAGCAAAGAGTCTAAGAGGCAGAGACGCGGCACAGTTTGTCGCTGATTTTAGGGGTCGCAGCACGTCGCCGGTTATACGAACCCAAACACACACACACACATATAGAAGTAGAGTGCTTGATTGTTGTGTAATACCAGCAATTCGCTCGCTCACACACACACACATATGCGCACACTTCATTTTATGCGGCACGATTTTTATAGTCACCGCTAAGAGCACGCAAAACAATCGTGCAACAGTGAAAACAAAAAAAAAAAAACGAAAATAAAATAAAACTGAACAGTGTATTTTGAATAAAAGTGAAATATTACGAGAAGAAAGTCGAGTCGAAAAAACAACAACAAGAAAAAAACGAAAATAAACGCGAGTTCAAAAGAAGCACAATCAAATAAGAATAAAGTGCAACCGTTGCAATCGCATATCGCGTCTCGCGCAACCAAACGTGCACCCTGCCTGCCACAATGCAAGTTCAAGTTCGGCGTTCTTGAGCTACTTAAGCTACTAGCTATCGAGCATAGTTGCAACGTGCCACATCTTACGCTGTGGTACGTTCGTTCGTGCGGTCGCTCGGTTGGCCATTGATTCTTGTTGTGGTCGCGGCAGCATGAAATCGAAATCGAAATTGAAATTGAAAATGGCAAATACAAAAACAAACACAAATAGAAATCAAAGGCACAGTCGGTGCAACAGCAGCAATAAAAGTGCACACAATGCCACTGCTGTTGTTGCAGTTGTTGGCCAAAAGCGCTATCGTGCTATAAACATGTCACGCAACAGCGGCAGCACGTCGTCAGCCCTGCCACTTGGTAGCGCCTGGCAGCGTCGGCTTTACAGCGGAGTCCGCGAAGCACAACCAGGATTACTCTTTCATGCAACACTTTGGCTGGCATTGTTGTTAGCGCTTGACGTTGGCGTTGAAGGTAAGTGGCTATGCGAGTTTTAATTGAATTTATATACGGCTACCGTTATTTTGTATGGAGTGCGGTGTTAAGTAGCTAATTTAGTTTGCAGTTATTTTTGTCTTTGATGAATGATTATTTTTTATGTGGGAGAGTAGGATCACCAAGAATTTCGTTTAATGTAACCTTATAGTTGGTTTTCTAATTCGCATACTTTCAACTCTTATTCTATATCTTCCCTTTGTCAAGCTTTATGAAATATTCAAGCTGAATCAAAAAATCATCAGCAATGTCATGTTATTCCATCAGTTTGGATAAAATATAATCCAAATTAGATCCTGACCTAGAATTATTCAATATAATGCTATAATCTATGGTCTTTCTTTAAAATCTCTATGAGAACCTCTCCTCATATACCTTTTATGCAATTTCAACACGATAAAGAAATAATCCATTAGATCTGATTGAAAAATCCATCAGACATAATACCATCTAATCAAATTTGACCCGAGCTGACACAAAAAAAAAAAGACACTATCAAGTATTTTAATACAAATCTTTACAATCATCTTCAAAATAGGCTTCTGAGCCAATACAAGAACGGCAACGCTTGATAGCATTTTCCAAAAACTTGTTATAAGCCTCGACTGGGATGATCTGTACTTCCGAATTTTGGGTTTCTTCGGTTTCGGCTCAATTTTGGAGAACCATTCGCTAGATTGTTGGCCAGTTTCGAAGTCACAATCATAAACTCACGTTTCGTTGCCAGTAAAAGGGCTATGTTGTCAACCATTTCTGTTGCGACCACTACTCGACAACGTGTCTGCATAATATTCCGGTTTACAGATACTTTAGTTTAGCATTGACCCGCTTCAAACCCAAAACATTAATCAAAATATGCTGAGTCAATCCATATGATATATTGAGATCCTTTGCTATGACTCTGATCGCTAAACAAACTTTTCGCGTCGTAAACAAACACATAACAGTTGACATGTGGAGATTAAACTTGACACGAACATAAAAAAGTTTGTACCAATCTAGGAGAATTTTATTTTTGTCAATTAGATTTGTGAACACAGTTTACATGGACCAGTCCGGTTAAAATTTAAACAGCTAGTGTACAAAAATGCAGTAAATATTTCGACTTCCCAATAGTTGCAAAAAAATTAATGACAACTCATAAGTATACTTAAACACTACTTGATGATAGTTGCCACATATTTCAATCATGCATGATACCAAACAAAAAATGCTTTTAATGACAGTGAAATAAAATATTTCTGCTTATCTATAAATTTTTTTAACTTATTTAATATTAACTAATTTTAGTGGTGGCCACATATTTTTAATGAAAATACATTGGTGTATATGCGCATTTACTTACAAAATACAAATAAGTGTTTGGAATGTTACAAATTCATTCTTAAAAAGATGATTGCATAGTTTCAATAATTCTGCAAGGGGTTGCCACATAAGTTTGCTGAGATTTTCGTAATAAGTATACAAAATCTTACGAAATCAGATACTTACATAAAATCTTTAATGAAAAACTAATTTATTTTTTTTTTATAAATTTTAAATGAATTGCAAAAGAGGTGCCAAATTTTTAAGGAAACCATACTGCTTTTCATGTTGTATGAAATAAAAATTTACAATGTATACAACTTGATTTTCAAGGGCAGTTTGAGGTCTCAATGGCTCGAATTAGTTTAATAGATATGTTGTAAACTTAAATATATGGTAGCGCAGGGTTGCCATGTGCATAATATTGGTTTAAACTTCTCTACTTATTAAATATCAACAATTTATATAAAAATTTGGTTAAAGCTCTTGATAAAAAACATTTAACAAACTATTATTTACAAAAGGTTGCCATATGTTTTGTAAATTATTGATTTTCTTGAAAATTTTAAAATTTTTTATTTTGGTTGGAGAGTTCTTATTTTATAAGCTGGCATAAAAAAGCAAACTTGAGTGAGATAAATTTTTACAGGGGGGGTTGCCACATATTAAACAAAAATTAACAATTTATAATAATATTTGGTCTATGGAGAACTAGTGATTTAAACTTTCTAAACAGGTATTAAGAAGCAAACTTAAATCAGAAAAATTTTTCATAGGGTTGCCACAAATTTGTAAGTAAAAATTTAAAATTTATAATAATGCCTTGTAAATGAAGATCTTGAAGCAAACTTAAATTAGAAAAATTTTTCATAGGGTTGCCACAAATTAATGTAAGTAAAAATTTAAAATTTTCAATAATATTTTGTTACTGAACAATTTGTGCATATAATTTTTCATGCAGGTTTTAATAGTAATCAGATAAAGTTTTATATAGAGTTGCCACATATTAAAAATATTTATATTTTGAGTTGTTTAAGCAGTATGCTTAAGTTTTTTATAACTTTATTTACTTTAAAATTATGAATTTTTTTATGTAGTCAAAATTTGACAAGATAAATAAACTTTACGACTGTCTGTGCCTTTGTTCGGCATCATCGAAAGCACTTTGTCGCATCATTAGCAAAGCATTTTACAAATAATAGATTTGTCCATATGTAGATGAGCTATTGTGATAGCAATTGTCTATGAGCTTTCGCAACGGAAAGCACTGATAGCGTCAACTACCTTTTCCATTCTTTCAATCGCCAGTCTTTATTATGTCGTTAAAAATACCGACAATCATTTAAACAAAAGCACATAATAAAGTTTGAAAATCATATATGTAGAAATCACAATAATATATCACTAAATCGACAGTCATACAAAAAGGGAGAAAAAAAATGTATGCAACAAAAGGCGCCCTCAGTACCTCTGACCCAATTCGTCGGTGTGTGCGCATTCAGCCGCAGCTTGTCTTTGTTAATTGGCCCGTTTTGTCAACGGCAACTGTATGCGATATGCAAAACAATGCCAACAAACGCAAACATACACATATACATATTTGAAGCAAATTACTTTGAACAACAATAGCAAATGTAGAGAAACGACAAAATGTATGCGTGCGTTGATGCTGATAAAATTCAAATAAATGCATATACATTTATGTGCGTTTGAGTCTCTATATACGTATGTACTATGCGTATTGAGCGCCAAACAAAAGCCGAACTAACACAGCTTGAGGCAACTTCGACTGCCAAAATCGAAAAAAATCGAAACTGAATTGTAAATAAAGTGGTAGAAGACACGTCCGGCGGCACAGCAAGTCGTAGAAAGAAATGTGTGTAAAGGCCACAACGTCGCAACTTATCGCTGATTGTATCTGACGTGTCGTCGCCGTAGACTTTGTTGTCGTCTGACGCGTTTATTTCTTATTTTTCGGCTGGCGAGTGGCAGCAGCATACATATTGATGCTTGCTTGACGGTGTTGCAAGCATTCTACTTACATATGTACGCTTGCGCGTTGTCTCTGCGGTGTCCCCTGGTGACCTGTCAACATTTACAAATTTATGGATATTTCTACATTTGGACACACGTCGGAGTCGCGCTGAAGAAATAAGAAGAAAAAATGCCAACAGAAGGGCCGAAGCGCATGTGAGCGAAATACTAACAGTAGCACGTATATAAAGTATATGTAGTAGGTTTGTGGCAAGTAGAGGTGTTTTAGTGGCAGTAGAATTCTTATTTTTTATCACTACTGTGTAATGTGACGATTGCACAGTCAAGCGGCTAAGTAGGCAGGCAAGCAACATAGCATTAGGCAGCCAAAGAGGAAAATATAGAAATATAGTAATACATACACATACATTTGTGTATATAAGTAGCGCCTTCATTTAATATTGGTGCCTAGAATGCTGCTTAATGAGCTGAGGCAAATATTGCATGTATGCTTCTAATACATATGTATATACACATATGTTTAATGATAAAAACAACAGTCACAGATGTGTTTGGAGGTGCCATATGTCGAATTGCTGATATGAATAATTCACTCATAGAAAGATCGGATGTGACACCAAGAGTCAGTCAAATAAAAACAGAGGTGAAAAAAGACTTAGCGCGCTTATGAATGGATAGGAGAGCTGTAACAAGAGTGTGAGGGCAGCTAGAAACACAGCAAACAAACAAACAGACATGCAAAGACAATAATAAATAAAGTCTAATAAATATATTTGTATATATATATATATAAAAGTCCATATATATATTTGCACATTTTCTAGAGATATCAATAAGCAGAACGCCACTTACTTAAAAGTTACCTTTTAAATGCTACGCTTACTGCCGCAGTCTGCTAAGCAGTTGGATGCTCATGTGAACGTACTCCATTTTGATAAGCATCATTTACATATATTTCTACTTATTTAGTTTGCCTTGTATCTAAGTTACTAAGTGTTTTCATATCCCTAAAATTCTTTATTGAAGTAAAAGCAACAAAAGATGCAATAAAAGTATCTTATAAATATCTCTATACATAAATTGTATGTGGCGGTCAAAAAATAATTAATGCGAAAAAAGTTCAGCTGTGAACAAAATAAAACCGAAGAGAACTAAAATTTATCATATGCTAATATTCACAGTATAGCCAAAAATAGGTATCGTTTACTAGTAAACACTTAATTACACTAAAAACTGGAGAGAACCGACAATGCTCGAAAAAGGATCCACAAATATAACAAAAAAATTTGAAGCATACTAAAATCGGCGGAAGCCCGAGAATGCTCCAACAGGACCCTCAGCTGTCAGGCAATTACCGCTGTGGCAGTCTCCTTTCGAATTATATGTAAAGCTCCCTTCGTACAGGCAATAAATTCACTATTATTTAAAATAGATTATTTCTGAATTTCATTGAGATTAATTACATATTAACCGATAGGAGTCAAGCGGAAGTTCGAAAATATTTATATTAGGTATATGGGCGCTAAGGGAAGTATTGACCCGATTTTAACCATTTTTGGCACAAGGGTGCTGTCATCACAAAAACATTATCCCCGAATTTCAATACAAGAACTCTCAATTTGGTCGATATTTTCAGTAAAAAATCAGTCATATCCTTTAGGTTCCACATATTTGGTGTCTTGGTCTTTGAATATATTATAGTATATTTGTCTAAAGTTTTACTCTGATAACTTGAACATAAAGTGAAAAAAACAAAAACGTTAGCTTCGGTGCAACCGCAATACCCTTCACAGTTATAAAAGGTTCCTTACAATAACATGATTCTGATCAATTTCGTGAAGATGCCTCGTCAAATAAAAAAGTTTTCCAATTTCTTCAGAGATTACACTATTGTCTTAAATAATACAGACGGACAGACGGACGGACATGGCTAAATCAATTCAGTTCAGCTTGCTGATCATTTGTGTATATATTTTATAAGGTCTCCGACGTTTCCTTCTTGGTGTTACAAACTTCGTGGCAAACTTAATATACCCTGTTCAGGGTATAAAAACTTAGATGGAATTTATAAGTTTGATATATAGAATGTAAGCGTAGTTTTCCGATTTCGCCCATTTTCACAGTCTATGATATGAGTTTCTGAGATAAAGCATTTCACTTAATGTAGGCGCGCCCAGAATCAAATTTTTATACTGGCTCTTTCCCTAACATCTTGGTTTTGAAATTGAAAAACAACCGTTAGGTGAACAAAACTATTATAATCTTTAGCAACATGATGGCATATAATATTGTATAATAAATGTAACAAAAATTTAAAAATTAATTCCCTTTTTTTTAACCTCTAACACTATCATGCAACACATTAGTCACACAGCTAACTAACTTCAACACATAATAATTCACCCTTAAGTTTTAATTAAATAAAAATGTCTGCTTAATCTTCTTCAACTGCAAATCCACTTATTTTCATAAATACAACAAATTAAGTTTTCGTCCAAATTTAATGCACAAAATTGCGAAGAGTTTAACTTGAGACTAACTTTTTCGTGCAACAAAAAGTGAGACAGCCAGTAAATTTAACTTAAGAACTTCTGCAGCTTAATGCGTTAATAGGCGACAAAATACTTTCGAAACTGCTGGCTGGAAGAAGGCAACATACTTTCGAACATACATACATACACACACACGCACATGTGCACATGGCAACATATGTGAAGCACACAAGCGGCTAGCGAGCGTGTGCAGAATTATATTTAAATATATCAGGTTTATAAATGAAACATATGCACCCACACATACTTAAGTCGAAAAAGTCATATATTCGGTGGAAAACTCTTATTTACAAACTTATGTACATATCACATACATTCATACACATATGTATGTTGAAGTATAAATTTCCATTTGTGCAACGAAAGCGCCAAAGTCGTCGGAAAAAGCACCTTCAACTGCAACAAAAAACAAAAAAACACAACAACAACTTCATAAAAAGTAGAAAGCAACAACAATTTTACACACTTTAGTGCACTTCTGCGCCAACTAAAAACTGAAAAACTATTAGTTGTATTTGTTGTTGGTCGCAAAAAAGTGCTATAAATGTGCTTTTTAAATAAAGGAAAATAAAAAACACTTTTGAAAGCACTGTCATATGTGTGCATAGCGAAATAACTTATTCTGGCAGTCAGACGTAATTCAGACGATCAAAAAAATTACGTGTTGCAGCATAAAAATTGCACTGAAAATGAAGTTGTAAAAGTATAAAATATTATAAATGCGCATACTTGTACTTGTATGTGTGTATGTGTGTGTGTGTATGCCAAAATATAGTAAGCAGCTCCCACAATAGTAACAACTAATAAAAGTGTCTGGCTGGCTGGCTGCAAGTTAAACGAAAGAGCTCTAGAGTAAAATTTATAACGGTGTTGCCGAAAAATGCAACCAAGTACTTCAAGCAAAATACTCACTCGCATATGCAAAAACATAAATTCTTATTTGGTATAGTTTTTTTTTTTTTACTAATATATATACCCAGTGATCAGTTGGAGGGTGGTGGGAGCAAGAAATGTATTTTAGACTTTTGTAAAGTAAAATAAAACAAAATTTCTTTAGAGATTGCAGCGTTGCATTGTCAAATGAAAAACTTTTCCATACAAGCGCTTGATTTCGATCGTTCAGTTTTTATGACAGCTATATGCTATAGTGGCCCGATTTCAACAATTTCTTCAGCGATTATACTGTAGTACTGCCGTAGAAAGTAATTCATGGTGAATTTCGAAGATATCGTGAAGATATCTTCTTAAATAAAAAACATTTTCATATAAATATAACGGGCAGTTATTTGACAGCTCGCTCTCATGAGAAGCTAATATGACGTCATACAAAAAAGGTTCACTTTAGTATATATACCCACATCCTCAAATTTAGCACCGGCAGGAGATTTATGTACTCCTCAAAATTCTCCGTACTATCCGTAGAGTTTAATCTCCTGAAGATCCACCTAAAATGTTTATGTTGCATAAATATTCACTCAAAAATTAGTAAAATTCAACATTTGCATGTGTGACTATTTCAAAGGCGACCAAATTGCCAAGTCTGACACTCCGATGCTATTAAAGTGGCAGCAGTTACAAACGCCTGACGCTGACAGCGGCAATGAGCGGACGCACTACACGAAGGAAGGCAATATGTGCAGGCAACTTTTGATAATTCAACTATCTACACACAAAGACACATACTTTTAGACATTTGTGTGGCTGTGCGTGTGCGGGTCCAAGCTATTTGCTAGTCATAAGTTTTCATTTATGCAATAATATATGCAACATATATGTATGTCTATATGTGTTTGTGCAAAGATATTTATGTGCCGCAAAGAAGGTTAAGAGTTGAAGAGGCGAGAGCGCTTGAGTAGCATAAATTTGTGGATGCTGTTATGGTTGTTGTTGTTATTGTTTTTATTAGTGTTGGTTGGACTAGCAAAAAGGACAAGCTTAGTTGAATGCTAGAAGCTCATGTTGCAGAGACACGTTACTCCGTTGTGCTTTTTGGGGCTGGGAAACTCCTATTATACATACAACCACTTAAAGACATATGCATGTATGTATGCAAATATATTTATATGCAAGAAACTATGGGATCGTCGCTATAAATCAACACACATGCATAACTTAAATAACTTATGACTCGAAGGACTTTTTTATGCGCCTGAACTCCGACACTGTCTCCGACTACAAACGCTCGCCGGCAACACTATGAGAGTCAATGCCGTAAATAAAAAGCGCCTGCCATTGAAGGCCAGTGGCAGCATATTTTAACAGGGAGGCAGTCATCCTGTCTAGCCGTGGTTTCCCGTTACTCTTCACACAGCTAGTGAGGGTGGCGGTGGGGTGTCCACAACTATAACAACATTTGTATTAATAACTATTTTCAAGAAGGAAAATATGTTGCAAAAAGTTGCCAAAGCATTTCTAGTTGGGGCAAAAATTTAAACAAGAAAAACTGCTACAATTCACGAACAGTTATGCATGTCTGTATGTACTAAGCTGCCGTCGGCGCGTGTGGCATGGTGGCGGAAATATGTCAGAAACTATAATATATGAGTTGATAATGAAAATTTAGAAGCAGCAGCCAGTTGTCGTATTTGGAGTCGTTTCGGTTTGACAGGCCGGAAATAATGTGGCTCCTGCGCAGCTGGCAATGCTGGCAGCAGCGCCACCAACTAAACAGCCTGTCTGTCGAATTTAGGCTGCAGAAAAGTTTTTTTTTGTGGTTTTTGGCTCTTATTTCGTTTATTTTATTTTTTCTTATTCTTTCTTATAACTTTTGATAATAAAATACTTTTATAAAAGTGAAATTTATTAGTTTCCACACATGAGAGCTTTCTATTAGCAAGTGCTGATATGTTCTCTCACAAAAGATAGTTGGAATTCAAGTACGTTGTACACATATTTATGAAGCGAGTGGTTATGAGCATGGCATGGTAAAAGCAAATTCTCATAAAATGGGTGTAAAAAGCTGATGTTAATAAAAAGATAGAGCGGTGCGTACACATGTAGTTATGTATCTATTGTGTGGCTTAGAGCACTACGAAAAAGGCTTGTAATTGTTATGTACCCATTTTTTCGGGTCGTAAAAAATGCGTATCGTATATATAACAATGTTAATAGTTGAGAATATTTAGTAAACCGTAAAATAGAAATAATAATGCAATAAATAACGGAACGGGTTAAGAGATAAAAATGGGTGTGCAAGAAAGCAATAAAAAATTTTTTATAGGTGAAATAGTAAGATGATAGTGCTAAACAAAAGTTTTGCTCACAATGCATATACATATGTACATATTTCCAAATTAAACTGTTTTTTCAAACGTCAAAACATTATTTTTTAAATTGAAAAAAATATATATTCTGTTAAAAACGCAAAATTTGTATGTAATAAAATCCCGAAAATAAATGGGAATTACGAGATCCCGAAATTATACTTAATTTTTGTAACCGTTTATATATACATGTATATTTATACAGCTTTCGGTCATTTAAAAAAAAAAAAAATTATGAAGAATTTATGTATCGGGATCTCGGGATTTTGAAATTATACTTAATTAATTTATATTATTTTTAAAATTAAAATTAAAAAAGGTATATATGTATGTGTATATATGTATATATTTACAAATTTCTTTAATTTTTTCTAATATTGAATTCCAAGGCACTAACTCAAATCAAAATTTATTAAGAATTATTAACTATTTATTGAATTTTTTTTTTTAAATATTTTATATGGTAAATGGATAGGTCTATACGCGAAATATTTTATCGCAAATCTGCCTGAACATCCATTTTTTTCTTTAAATAATATTTCGAAAAGCACAATTTTTATTGCAATTACTTTTATATGTAGAAATATGCACAATATATTCGTATTGCTTAGAAACTACTTCTTATGTGAATAAATGCTCATAATTAGTCAAGTTAGTTAATCCCGAAATTTCGGGATAGGGAAATTTTGAAAAATTATGCAAAAAAATTTATTCAGTTTAGAATTTTAGTAATGTGAAATATTGACTAAGATACTTTCGATATGTGTCTCTTAAATATATAATTTTATCAAAAAAAAAAATAGAAAAGGACGAAGTTTATTTTTCATATATCGTTTAGCGAGATACGTTAAATTTATTTTATTTTTAGTGTTAAGACACGTTAGCACTGTTTATTTAAATGCATAAAAACGATAGCGAAAAAATAATTTTATCATACAGATTCATAAAATGTCTTGAAAAATTTGTGAAAAATAGCATCCATAATGTGTAACTAGCAGAATCCACGAAACGGAATTAAATATTTTAAATTTCGGATAAATTTAAAGTGGTTCCATAAATTTTTCTTTCTCAGTATCTTATGCGCGGTTTTTTATCATAATTGTTATTTTCCCAGAATATCGCTTTCACTGTGATTCAAAATATACATATTACTCAGCCTGCAAATGCCTACTAAAGAATGATACTTCGATGTCGCGACGAAAATCTTCGAACACAAAGCAGACACAAACATAAATAACAACAACCAAATGCGCACTTCAATAATCGAAGCAAGTGTTAAAAGCTTTAAGTTTCAAATTACTAAAGACACAAATTTATGGCTTTCTCATATATGTAGAAAATTTCGATCCTTATCAGACACAGTAAAGTGGCAATAAAATGTGTTGAAAGCTGAATTATTGTGTGTAAGGGAAACAAACCAAAAATCAAATTGAACGAATTTCAAATTTGTGGCAAGTAAAGGCTGAAGAGGAGAAAATAGTAAGATATGCGCATATAAATGTTGAAAAAAAATAAAAAAAATAAAAAGAAAGCAAAAATTTAATAAAAACGAGCAAACTGCATTGCAGCCTTTGCTGGTTGGCTTATCCTTGACTTTGAACTGCTCAATAAGTTATGCAAATAAATTCCCAACAGCTCGCACATGTCCGCCCCATAATGAAATTCTTACTTACATCAAGACACAGACTGCACTAGAACAACTGTCGTCCATTCATTGAGCGAGAGCACAGCGGCAATCGGCGGACAACGTATCACAGCTGTGACTTAGTTCATAAGCAGCTGGGAAATTTGCTAGTTTTCGAGTTTCCACAAACACACATATATTTATACATTATATTTGGTGAGGCATGCGACTCCGCTGAGGCGCCTGCTGCGCCACACTATAACTGAAGCAATCAGCACACTGCGTGGCAATCCACGCCTTCACATGCAGTGCTTGTATTAGGTGTAAATATGTTTGTAGCTTTGCTGTTGTCTGTCCACTTGCTGTCTGCTTGATTGACTGACATTTTCATTTTTACGCTCGTTTTAGTTGTAATATGTCTTGAATATGAATTTATTGCACTTGAAATTGCAATTTCAGTTGCGAAATTCGTGCTTGAGGTAGCGCTGAGATTGTACACTCGCATACATTATTATTTACTTATACATAGATATGTAGTATAGGGACTCATATGTACGTTCTCTTTAAAATGTGACTTCCTGTCTCAGCATGCTGTCCTGCTGACTAACAACTCGTTAAACTGGACGAGCATAACAAATCAGGCATGTAAATGCAATGACAGACACTTGACTACCAACTACCATGGCTTCTACGTGGTAGACATAAGTGTCAACTAGTTAGTCTGTTGAACTTGTGTGCACTGGTTCACAAAAAAATTGTACAAGTATATATTATAAGTACATACCGATTTTTGTTTACTAAAAACCTTTCTTAACTGGAAACATAAGATATTTTATCAATTGCTTCAACTTGAGATTGTATATACATTTTTTCAACTCTAATACTGAGATTCTGCCAAAAAGCGCATGTTCTATAAATTTATTTCATACTGGTCATTCTTAACTAACAGTCTACTTTATTTTAACATAAACAAATCTAAATTCTATCGAGGCTTTCGTCTTACACATTTAGTTATTTGAGGTTAGTAAGCATTTGCGAAGCTTTTTTCACGTAAGCTGATAAGCTTCTAGTAGTACCTAAACTGATTATTATGTTATCGACGCTTTTTATTACATTACCAATATCACTTTCTGACTGAATTCAATTACATTATATAATAGCAGCATATGAGCATACTAAAGCCGCAATGGTTTCATATGCGGCTTTATATACATATAGTCGCTACATATACATATAGCTAATATAAATTCATACACATGTAGTATTTCTTCTAACATTGGTATTCTTGTCATGCCAATAAAATTAGCGGAATAAAATTAGCCGTCAACATGACGTTTATTGCGGGTTTCAATGACACATTCGTCTATGAATCCTTTCACTATTTTGCATATATTACGTGTATTTTTCATTCTATAAAGCACACAACATTTTTTTCCGAAAGCTATCAATACTCGTATTTTCCATGTCAATCCTTAACTCTTGGCATTATAACTTTTTTATCCCCGCATTGAAATATTTTTTTCTCTCTTTTTTTTATAGAAATTTGATAAGCTTTCATTTCAGTCTCATATTAACCACTCAAACATTAAAAAAAAGCGCTACCGTCGGTAACATATACGAGTAATGTAATAAAAAACTATTTGCCACTGAATGTAAGTTTATACAATACTGTGTAATTTTTTCAGTATATCAGCCACTTCATCACACACTCATATGCTTGATATGACACGCGGCATAAAGAGGATTTACCAACCGGTGTGGCATTGCAATCTGACATGGCAAATATGCAAAAATCATCAAACAGTCAACGAAGTGAAATCGATAGCATTGCAAAAATGATATTTAAATATGTACTTTTCTTTATAGTCTATATATAGGTATACACATAAGCAGGAAAAATGTGAATGAAACAGCGATGATTGAGAGCTTATAGAAAGTTTTGTTGATCATTCAGACTATAAATGGTGCTCTGTATTTTGACAGAATCAGCTGTTTTGCTGGCGTCACAATAGTGAGTATTTTGTACTTTATGCAGTATTCTGACTTCATTTATTGAAGATGCTGTTAGCGTTATAGCTGAAAATGAATTATCAGTTTGAGAGAACGAATTCACGAAAATAAAATTAGGCTTAAGACAATCGCATAATGTAGGCCTATTGAGGTTAAAGCTAAGATTTTTTATATATAATATAAAAGTTTTGAAAATTACTCTTTTATTTCGGGTATATTTGGTTATATTATATACAGGTAGCAATTTTAAGGTTTCTGATATGGTACGTTATATCCACGGAGAGTAAAATTTCTATCTTTTTATTAAACTATTGTAGCTAAAATCTTTTCAATAGTAGTAATGACATCCGTAGGCCTCACTTTCCCTATGGAAGAAGCAGTTGGTCAGGAATATCCTTGTGAGTTGAGATTCAGAAGCCACTCTGCTAAATTTATTTAGTTGTTCTTAATTCGCAGTCTGATGGTACTTATTCTGAGCTAATCTTTCCAAGAGCTTTGAGTTCATTTTACACCTAAGTTCATCAAGACGAAAACCATATAGGTCTTTTAGAGTTTAATATTTAGACATTTGCCACTTACAAAGGCGTTCAAGCTTTCAAACAAAATCAAGAAATAAATCTTTTTATACCCTCTTATTAACACTCATTTGGCTCGCTGGGTATAACAGCACTAGCAAACTCGTATAAGTAAGCTGTCAATTTAATAGTCGCCGGTACCGCCAACGCCAACGCTGTTGCTACACAACACTATCGTCACCTTGCCACACACACACACATTCTTTGTTGGCTTTTGAGGCAGCAAAAAGTTGACTACCGTTTCTGAAAAAAAAAATAGCTAGAGTAAAATAAAATTGTATGCTTTTGCTGAGCGTTGCCTGGCAAATATTTTTGATATTTTTACCAGCAAATACCAACAGAGTTATTTATTTCACTTACGAAAATATGCATATTTATGTGGAAATGAATGTAAACGCCAATTTTATGTGGCAAACACATTTTTGGTTATTTTCAATATAAAACAGCAGAAAAAATTCGCACACATATGTAAAGTTGTGTGTGTGTGAAATATATGTGGTGACGAAAAACCAAAAAACAACAAACAGCATGTCATACTGCACGCCCCAATTGGCAATATTAAGTGTGCAGATGCAACACACAAATATATATATATATATATATATATATATATATATCAAACCTTGTATTTACCTACTTGCTTTATGTCGCTGAGCCGCTGAGCCACTCATACTCTTACACGCTTCAATTGAGTTGCTGCTGCTGATGATGATGGTGATGTTGTTGTTGGTGTTGATGATGTTGCCGCTCACGGCTTGCAAGCGCGCACTACTTGTACATGGGTGTTAAGCAAATTCGGGTGTTAAGCTGCATGAATGTTTTAATAATTTCACGCTTTGCCGGGTAAATACGCTGATGCAATGAAATGAAACTGCCGTCGTGTGGATTTGAGGGAAAAATTGGGAAAACAGTTGAAAATAAAATGGGGTGGCAGTTAAAGAGTGTCATAGGCGAACGCTTTAAAAGCGTAACACCGGTAGCAATTTACAGTTAGTTTTTCTATTTCTGCTTTGCGCTAACTGCCATCGTTAAATTCAACGAAGCGTGAAATTTGGTGAGCGTGTTATGAAATTTTACAGAAAAAAAGTGTTGTACAAAAAGTAAATAACACCAAGCGTGGGTGGAGTTAAATTGGCTATAGGTAAGTCTGGGAGCCTTTTTTTATTAGACGCCAAAAAAAACAAAATCTACTTTTGCAATTTTTAAATTCAAAACTGAATTATTTACTCTTTTTAATACTGTTTACACTATTTTGAGGTTATGTATGTAAATTTGACCAGGGTTGACAAAAAAAAAACATATATTTTCACAAATTAAGCTCATTTATAGAATACACAAGCATGTCATCGCTTAATTAATTTTCCCACATTTCTGCTATGGGCCTCGGCTGAGATGGTCTACAGGATCTTCAGCGGGTTTTGGTTTCATTGGTTCTGGCTAAGTTTTGGTACGCCATTCGTTAGATTGTTTGACAGTTTCTACGTCATATTTGTAAACCAACGTATTGTCGCCAGTTCTGATGCGTCTAATGAATGTAGGGTCTTCAGCTACTTTGTAGTTTTGGTACAAGTCTAGCCTTGACACGCTTAATACTCAAAACATTACCCAAACAATGTTGAGTCAATCCATAAGAGATGTTGAGATCCTCTGTCATCTCTCTGATGTCAACACTACGATTTTAAAGCAGTGCTTCTTTAACTTTTTCGATGTGATTGGCATTAACGAAGTTGGATGGTCGAATCGCATAAGGCAAGTTTTTGATGTGTTCACGACCTTCATCTTCAAACTTCCTACGAACATAAAAACGGTTGTTGCTTTCGCGCGCATTTTAAATGGACTTTGATGTTACAACTTAGCAAGTTCAAGCCCCTTAAAACTACTTTCGGTCCCAAGGAAGACTCAAATAGTGTCATAATGTGCTCAAAAATTATGAGACGCAGCGGGCATGTAACATAATAAGTGCCTAGTCCTGCAGAGTACAGAAGAAGCTGCTGAATTCAGGCTCCCCAGAAGAAGACAAATATTTTGTCACCCTAAAGAAGACTGTAGATTTCTAAGTCATTGCAATAAAAATGTCTGTGTTCTATTGCTTTCCAATGTCGTTTTAAGGGCAATGAGTCAGCATAAAATTGTACTTCCTTATATTAATGCAGGTCTACTACTCACACCTGCCTTAAATCATTTGACAAAAAGCCCTACTTTAGGACGCTACAACTTTAACTTGTCACCTTGTGTGCAATACCCGTAACACTGTGGTAGACCCGAAAGCAGCAGTCCACTTTGAAAATAAAGTAATGCAAGTGACAGCTGTCAAAAGGTCGTATGTTGCACCGTATCGCTATCAAAATCGCCTCAAGTCAAGAGTGTGCCGAAAAACGAGCAAATAGGGCACTTCGTCATTGTTGTTGCTTAAGCGCTGTGTGCATTCGTGCGCGACGGTGGAAGTGTGTATCCGCGCATGCGCGTTGATAAAGTGACAATGAAGGCATAAAGACACATATTACAAAACGGATAATAGTAACGGTTGTCGGTTATGTGTCGTTGGTACAACTGTTAAATCACACGTTATGTCACAATTTATGCGGGCGGTTGTGTGTGACAGACCTTAAGGCTGATATTGTGCTGTACTGTGCCCATTCTTTGCTTCAATTCTAACGTATATTTCTAGATGCTGGGCTTAAGATATGGCATAGTAATTCCCCAGTAGCTAAAAATAAAATATTTTTTTTTGCAATTTTTTTTGTTGCTGTTTTAAAAAGTTTTGTTGGCTCATTCAAATTTCAACAAATCAATCAAACCGCTTTGGCAGCTAACAACTTGTACAGTAAACAAGTAAGGGAAGACTTAGTTCCGGTATAACCGAACATTTTATACTCTTGCAACTTGCAAGGATCAAAGCAGATAAAATACCTTCAGTTGTTAGGAAAACTTTATATTAAAAAATGTTGTTTGAAGTGTTTTTAACCAAACTGTTATGTTGGAAGTGGGCGGGGTTATCATTCGATATCACCTATTTTCACACCATCGGAAGAAGGGTTGAAAATACTTATCCTGTGCAAATATGGACCACGCCCACTATTTTAGGATTTTCAGGTGCCTCTCCTTAAAGCGATTCGTTATACAAAATTTTAGTTCTGTATCTTAATTTGCGGCATAGTTGTGGCACTTAATACGTTTTCGACTATTGTCGTTTTGTGGCCGTGGCAGTGGTTCGATTACGCCCATCTGCAATACCAACCGTCTTACGATACCAAGAAACATGTTTACCAAGTTTCATAAATATATCTCAATTTTTACTCAAGCTTGCACGGACGGACGGACAGACAGTCTCCCAGGTTTCAACTCGTCTCTTCATCCTGATCATTTATACATGTATATATAACCCTGTATCTAACTCGATTAGTTTTAGGTGATACAAACAACTGTTAGGTGAACAAAACTATTACACTCTGTAGCAACATGTTACGAGAGTATGAGTAAATTGAGTTCGCAGCGGCGCTTCTACTACATATTAAGTTGTGTATCATCCACAAGTGCTTGCAACAAATCCATCTTCTTCGCATTCGTAGGAAGTTTTCAACGAAACAATCGCTTGCCAATTGTTGAAATGTGTTGTTGCTGTTTTTAATGCTTTCTCAAACTGTTATGGGTTTCCATTTCGGCAAGAAGCAGTTATCACTTAATTTTACAACTGTTCGTAGGCATGCTTCTCATCATGTTGCTACACATGTTCTTTAATTTAATATACATATCTACATAGTGTGTAAGTATATATGAAATATGTAATGTGTTTTGTTAATTTTTTGTGTTTTTTTTTTGGTTTGCAACTCAACTTTTAAATGAGTTGTTAACATTGAATCGAATTAAGCATGCTTGTTACCCACTTATCGATCATTTAGTTTGACAGTTTGAAGATGATTAGGAGCGTTCAAAATATGTTGAAGAAAATTAAGGGTCAAAAATAAATTTATTAGGAGGGGGGGGGGAATATGTTTTTGAATGCTTAACGTGACATAAACTTTTAAAATTTGTTGTTAAGTAAAACAAAAAAAAAAACCAAACGAAAACAAATAGAGTAAAATTCAAAGGGTTTAAGAGCTATACATTGATTCTCCAAAGAATTCTAACTATACTGTGTTTCCATATTAGTATAACAAAACTCCATAATTTTATGAAGTTTTAGGCATACATAAAAATATAGGTAGATATAAACTTAACTTTATTAAAAATAATAATATTTCCCTGTAAAAACGTGCTTACAGTTTCTTAAATATCCCTCTGAATAATATGGCAACTTGGAGCAGACACTGCATCAATTATAAATCTGCAAGACAGCTACCCAAAAGTTATCAACATTTTTGAATGATTGATGAAGGTGGAAAATTTGTTTTGTTTTCCACGTTGTCAAGATAATTTTGAGCGAACAATCAATATTTTGAAGAATTTAAGGCATAAGTTCGGCCGAGTGCATGAACTAAGTGTTGAGATCATATAAAAAATTTGAAATATTTTGAACAACTAAAATAAGATAATTTTATTGATAAGTACGACTGGTTTGATTGAAATTTCGAATTTGTTCTAAGCATTACTTAATTTAAAAATTATCACTTTTTTACAGACAGATGTTTTCTTGTTTTTTATATTACTTGTTTATTAAACATATACAATTGAACTATTTGCAAAATATTTTAATTACTTCTTACTAATTTTTATCTTAAAAAGGTTGTAAAAATGTTTCAGAAGTTAGCAAATATATTCGTCCCTTATTTTTAATAAACCATGGTGAAACTGTTAATACTAATTGTTACAGGCAGCAAATAACCAATTCGAATCATAGATTTATCGAAAAACGACCAGAATGGGTCAGAAGACACAGCAAAGTGAATTTGTTACACGAAAATGTACCAGCACACAAAGCAAAATCGGCGCAGGATACAATCAAAGTACTTGGCTGGAGGCTGCTACTCCACCCGTCGTATTCACCAGATTTGACACCTTCCAACTATCATTTCTTTTCATTGATAGAACACGCATTGGCTGAGCAGCACTTCGATTCCTATACAGAAGTCGAATAGTGGGTGTCTGTTTGGTTTGCTTCAAAATGCGAATATTTCTATTGGCATGGTATACACAAATTTCCAGAAAGGTGTAGAAAGTGTAAAAAGCAATGCTCAATACTTTAAATAATTTATTTTTCTTTCTCATTCAAAATTATTATTTTATTTTCATAAGAAAACGCTCATTTCATATCCGTATATGTTTATCCTCTATATGCGGCTATTTTACAGTATATAATATACCACTTCATATTCTAATAATTATTTTTGTTTAATTTTTCAACTCTTTTCTCAAGCATCTAAATTTCGAAATCATTTCTTCAGCAGCTAAGTGAAATATTCTATAAATAATTTTTAAACTGAAAAATTTCTTCTTCCAATTAAATCTATTTCAATTCAAAATATTACCATTTAAATAAATAAAATCTTGCTTTGCAACCACATCCAAGAAAAGAGTGAGAAATCACATAATTGATTGCCATTTTATAATTGAATTATTAGAGATCGCCAATTAAATGTGACTGAGTTGATTCAATTAAATGTGTTGGCAGTGAAGTGACGCAAAGCAAATTAGATTGAATTAAAAAATTATATAAAATTTAGAAAAAAGTAAAGGGATGGAAGAAGAAAAGAAATATTGGAAAATTTATGAAAAATATTTTAAAAGGAAAGAAGCGGAGAAAATACCAATTAGTAGACGAAGATGAGGGAAATGATAGCAATAAGTGATAGAAGAAGAGAAATGTATGTGCTGTAATTGTGGTAGTCGTAATTTATTGAATTATATAAAAAATAATAATAAATCAAGAAATTAAAAAAGTACCAATAACAGTAAAAAAATTATGTCCAGAAGGTATTGCAATTTATGAGGAGTACTAATTAAATTAACAAGCAAAGCAATATAGAATTAATGTGAAAAATATAGAAAAATGTCTTTCTCAGAAAGCGCTGCAAACTAAACACAGCTGTACACGCAATGTATCTATGACACTGGAGTAATAAAAATCTAACACACACACACGCATTATTACGCTACCTGCTCATATTTCTGCATTCCTAATAAATCGTTAGTTATACGCGTACGTGAACTTCATACTGTCACCATTGACAGCTGTCAAAACAGCTACGACATGCGTGCACTTAACAGCTTTTGTATACGTGCCGCAATGCACAACTCGAGCCGAAGCCTATCATAATGTTACCACACACCAACACAAGCACACACGTGTGCGAAAACTTGCTGCACAAACAAAAAACACATTTGTGATTTGCGATTTGATTGTTTTATTGCTTTGCAGGCACATACAATTATTCATACACAAGGCATATACATATGTATATGTGAAACATGGACTTGCCGTCGTATGACCATCTCACATGTGTTGCATTGCCCCGCGGCTGGTTAATTGAAGCAAAAAGTTAATGCTCGATTGCACTTTGTAGCGATAACTCGATAATGATGCAATTTTTTTTGTGTGTCATTTTTGTTGCAATAACAGCGAAATTATTATAATTAAAGGCGACGTGCAACATACTCAATCAAATGAACATATTCACGCATGCATAGCCAGACAGGGGGCTACAAAGCTTAGGCACCACTTTCTCATTCTTCTACATTACGTTTTACTGTCTTTACACCGCTTGTGGCATACAGCTTTGCGCCCTTGCAACGTCGCCCGCTCGTGCATTCATTACATTTAAATTAATTGCAATACTTGTATGTGTTGACAGTTGTTTAAGTTGGGCTTATGGTAAATGCATAGCTCTTGTTGTTGTTTTATTGTTGTTGTTTTTTTTTGTATTATATTTTGTGCACTTACGAGCGACGCTTATTTTAATTGAAAACAATACCAAGTTCAAAGTGCTGCGTCCGCAACATTTAATTCTACACACACACATACATATATATATATATATACATATACAATATACATATATGTGTGTATGTTTTTCATTTACTATTCTCCCTTTTGTTTATGTTACAGTTTCTCATTGTTTTATTTCTTAATTGAAAACAATCTAACCACATATAGCGGCCGGTATAAATTCAAACTGTTGTTGACAATGAAAGTGTGGCAGCAAAATTGTTTCAGCAGCGCTTTTGCCACAGCACACTTTCATGCTACTATGCCACTAAGAATATACCATACTCGTTTCTGTATATATTTTTCTAGTCCGTGCTACACGCTGTCAACACTTTGCCACATGCTTTTGTTGACACAGTTGTTATTGTTGTTGTTGTGGAAAGTGTTTAAAATGTGAGTAAAAATGCTAGCAGGTGTTTCCGTTTTGCCAAAGCGGCGCCGCAAATGGCTTCAAGTTCAACAAAGTGCTCACCATATCGAATGGCAATTGGAATGCTGCAGCATAAATGTTTTTACAGTTGGTTCTTATCTAACAAAAGTTAAATACAAAAAATTAAATAATAACAAAATGATTTAAGTGAGGGTATGTAGGAACAAATCATTTAATAAATTGCCATTAGGGAGGCAATATTTGTAATAAATGCTAAGGATTCTGAATTGTATACATATATGTGGCACTAAAGCTTAGCGACACAATAACTACCGAACTAACTACCTTAAAGTACAAAAAATGGCTGATGTGCATCACTTTTAAAACAATCAAGTTAAGAAAATCACGCTTTGTTCTACTTGCTACAAAACTAATCGTTGAGGAAATGAATCCTTATTTGCAATATATATATTTTATATTCTAAATATGTTATATGAAGTTAGCCACTTAGTTTGTAATACCCAGTCGAACACGTTGTAGATCTTATAAAACATATACCATATATAAACGATCAGCGTGACGTACTGAATCGATTTAGACATGTTCGTTACTTTTTATTTGACAAGATATATTCACGAAATGTCGTACAGATTATTGCCCAAGACAACGCTATAATCTCCGAAGGCATTGTTCTGATCGGACCGTTATAGCTTATAGCTGCCATACAAACTGGTCAATCAGAATCTAGATCTTATATGAAAACCTTTTCTGCTTGTCAAATTTTCTTCACGAAATAGTTCATAAACACATATAGTTTCTATAAAAAAATGCATCTATGAAGGGTACATAGCTTTGGTACGGGAAGTCATGCACCTTTGATAGAACCATCGTCAGCCTTAATAACGTACGACAGGTACGACAGATTTTTCCTCTATTTACATGTTTGTATTACGGAATGTAGTATTTTAGTAACAACAACCAGGATATCCATATTGCTCAATTTGAAAAAAAAAATTTTTTGCAAAATATATTTCTAAAACTTTTTAAGGCGTATTTTCTTCAAAAAAGGCTATATTTTCGGACCAAAAAAAAATTTAAAAATAATTTTTATTTTATGAAAGTTTTTGTCAAACTCAGTCTTTTGACGAAAAATTTGGTTCTGGAAAAATATCCTCCCTCAATGTTTGTAAACAGTTTTGTTTGCAATACACTATAGCTCTTTAACCAATCAATATATTTTTGTTTTCCCTGCTAAGTTCTCCAACAATCAAATATAAAAAAAAAATATTCTAAGCTGCTAACTAACATGTGATTGACAATTAATTTCGTATTCTTCGCTTCCACTCACCCGTACTACACCACTTACCTGTCAGTGAAGTTGTGGCTGCTCCATTACCATCTGGAATATCTTTCAGCTTTTTTTCTCGAAGATATCGAAATTCTTCATCACTGCTTTCACATTCAATTAGAGAGTTGCAGAGAAATTAATTGAAATGTCCGCTGCAGCAATTAATCCTTGCAGCCAATGCTTAATCTGTAACTTGTAAAACGAGAAGTGTGTGCAACAATAACAAATCGACTGCGGCATGGAAGTTGAGATGGGCCGGCTGACCGACTGGCTGGCCGACACAACTGCTCACACTGCCACGCTGTCATTCATGCAGCAGAAGAATCGCTCAAGCGAGCAAATAGAAAAATGTCCATTGCAGTCTGTTGCAGCTGCACTCCTTACGCCCGTGTCTCTTGAAAATAACAGTTATGCCTTGAGTCGTTCGTCCACTTCACTGCTTAGCTTGGCGTCCATTCTCTGTCAGTTCGTTAGGCGATGTGACGTTGTCTTCCTTCTACCGTAGCAATAGGGGGTGCACGGTGCCTGCGCTGGAATCTCTGATAACTCTTCTGCGGCGGCTTTGCACAGACTTTCCCCTTCCACAATCATTCACACACTCTACTCGCCTTTACGCTTGCCCATCAGTCATTCATACATTTCATCAAACTTCAAATCAAGCGTGAATTTCACTACCGAGTACAAAAATCTATGCGAAGCGTGCCCGCAGAGGCATGAGGGGTCGGAAAGAGAGAAAAATTTGAAAAGGCCAGCTGCCTTTTCCACTTTTGTGCGCCTTGAAGTGGACATCAATTTCAACAACAACAATAATGACGACATCTATGCAGCATGAATAAATCTGTGAAATGAAAGTGACAGCAAGTTGTGCAAAGTAAGACTGATGGAAGACCGTGCAATTGCGAATCTGTGACCATTGAAGAGTTCAATTGCAAAACTAATCAAAAGTGATGAGATTATGAACTATCACTCATCAAGCACACGCTTTCAAGCATGTACTATTGTGAATGGCCTATTGGTAAGTATTTGCAATCCTCTTTTACACTTTTAAACGCTTACTTCGTTGGCAAAAACAAAATGTGAAAAAAAACTGTTGTTGATGAATGACATTCAATTTTTCCACGTGACACTGTCAAAAGGTGCTCAAAAAGCTACGCTATGCTTAAAAAATTTTCAGAATTTTAGTCAATCAAATGCACGTCTCACTTTCTTACAAAATGCTGTTATTATTTATTACGTTATTGCATTAAAATCTATTTGTCGCCTGTTAACTGAATTCAGCTATTCACTTCTGCACTTCATTCTAATTTGACAGCTACACGCCTGTCAAATGTCATTTACTGACACAAGCAATCCCCGTTATGCAATCTAAACTTCCATTCCACTAGTTTACACTGACATTTCTGCTAATCACTGCAACGTCAAGTCAACAACAAAGTCACAAAATATTTAATTGAATACCGAAATTCCACACACATGCTCATGCTTTTCATTCGGCAATTTGTTACAATTGTCAGAAAATTGTCTCTAAATATTTAAGTGTTCGCTTGTTTGTAATCCAGGCAGTATTTTTCTCGTCAAAGTTTCCTTAAGTAATTTTTCGAAATGAAACTACGTTGTCGCTTTAACTTGGTTACTCAAGTTAAATTGTGTTACCAGCATGTAATGATAGTGATGTGGAACTTTTGTCTCGCTTTCACGGTTACTTTTTCAAAAGTGACTCAGCGCTAAATATAATACTGTTCTCAAATGTATGCTACATATTTGTGTAGCATCCCAAAAGTAGGCATTACTTAACGGTTATTCTAAAAAAAAATTGTATAGTCGTTTAGATAAACAGAAATACTACTTTATTTTAAGAGAATTTCTATTTACAACAGACCTGACAAAAGTTTTCTTATTTTCTTCACATCCTTCACGGAATTTTCATAGAATTAGTGGAAAATTTACTATCTCAAAAGAGACAAAGACCGTTAATTGGGTAGGAAATCATTTGTTACTAAGATAATTTTTGGATTAGTTGGAAATATTTAAGAGAAAATATCCCAAGCTGGCTTGCGCAGTCTTTTCATCTAAGGGTGAAGTCCAGGTCGTCAGCTTTAGCTACGTGATATGGAAATGCTTAATTTTACAATAGCTGCTGAGTTCTTGGCTTTCGAAAATATATCTCATATAATCCCCTACCTTGCCGTAGACTCACAGACTCTTATGCTGAATTTATGGTCTAGAAAGGTTTGTCTATTATTAAGTCTTGGCAAATGAGAATAACGATAGTTTAGTGAAAACTATATTTAAGTAAAAGCTTCCTAGACTTATGAAGCTGTCAGCAGCTATATATATATATATCGGGTCCACGGACTTAAAGATCACTTTGCAAAATGTTGAAATATTACCACAAAAACAAGAAAAGTCAGAAAGAGTCAGAAATAATCACCTGCTCTTAACCCGGTTGCTTGCCACACTAACTACAAGTAACTCACCGAATGCAACAATGACATGCCACAATGGTGCTGCAGTCACCACCGCAACCATGACATACACTTATCAGTAGTGAGGCATCTACAAGTGCATTAACGTGCTTGCAACAATTTTTGTGTCACTATGACAGTTGCAACAATGATGATGTTGCAAGTTCTCGGCACAGTAAATAAACACTGCAGCACAAAGAGTTGTATGTGTGTGGTAGTGAAGAAAAGAATGAAATTAGTGTGTAGAATGTAAGCTGTAGCATTAGAAAGCAATTTGCGGCACAAGCATTTGTGGTGAGTAATTGAAAAAGTAGTTAATTTATAATTTGTTGCTCAAAGCTACTGAACGCTACGAATGTGTTTGGAAGTAAATGTCTTTAAAGTGAGCTTAAAATAGCAGCATTTTGTGGCATGCAACGACACATTGTGCTGTAATGATATCAATGCTACGCGCTGCGGATCTACTACAAATTTTGCCACAATTTGAGGCAGATGATAAAAAAATATTTTCTTTTGTTGCAAATCACTAAATATTATGGTGCAAATTAAATTTGTGTTGCAATTGTGCGCTGTTAAAGTCGATTTTGTGGCAACTTATGGGCAGCAAAAGCGCCCACGCTACTTTCTTCCTGCTGCCACGTACCAAATTGCAGCGCGTAGGTGTTGCATGGTGAATTAGTGCGAAATTCGGCTGCACGAATTGCCAGCAAATGTGAGTGATTCATAAGCGTAAACGCCCACAAACATTTTCTCCAAAATACTTTGTTGTGGCAGCTGCAACACTTTTGCCGCACACGTACAAGCAAACTCGCCATTAGCTGCTATATATTGCATCAATCCTTAAGTAGTTGCAAGTATGCCATAATTTGACGCTCTACTTGCAACATTGATAGCTGCGCACTTTAAGCCGCCCATCAGCGCATGCTGCCTGCCTTCAATTGTGTTGCACTTACTAATTTTTCTTATTCTTATCACAACTGCTTCCTTATATAAATTTCTTATATTCTCCCAGCCATTGCGCCGACTTCATCTGCTGTCGTATTGTGTTGCATGAATGCAATTTAACAGTAGCTGCCGCAATTTGCAAATACCTGCCACAGATTCTAACACCAAATAAGGTGCCACTCGCCAGGCAGCCAGTCAGCGCTAGCTAGTTAGCCAGTTGTACAGGCAGCTTGTTGTCTGCTTGATGGCTCGGCCAACCGCCACATACCCCACTATAGCCTACGCCGCAACCGCAAACAACAAATCAAACGAAATCAGCAGCATGTGGCAGCAAATGGCAGTGGCAAGCAATTGCCCGCCATCATGATGCACGTTTCTGCCAGCCATTTATACTCAGCGCATGTGTGTGTGTGTGTGTTTGTATGTGGCAGCTGCTTGTTTTCAACATTGTTTTTGCTTACCACTTCTTGCAACTTCTCGTGCTCTTTTTTGTCTATGCGCTATTGTCTGCATGTGGCAGGCAGTCAGCCAGCTACATGCTTGTGGACGTGTTTAGTGCCACCGCAAAGCGCTGCACACTTATAACCCGCTAACCACTCGAGTTGGACAGTAAATCATTTTTACCATGCTGACCGCGTGGCCATCCAGCACCGTGGCCAATAAGACGGCAACAACAGCAACAACTCTTTAACTGTAACTGCATATCTGTCCACTGTGCTTTTCTTGTTGTTATTCTTATTGTTGTTGTTGTTATTGTTGCTTATGTTACATGCGTGCTGTCTGCCGCTTGTGCGCCAACTCGCCGGTAGTCTTCGGTAGCTCTGCTGATCGAAGACAAGATAAAGTCGATTTGGAGCGCGATTGCTTGTTGGTCGCGCCCGTCCCGACACTGAGAACCAGGTCTACTGTCTGCTCGTTGTCTTTTTCGTTTTGCCTGCATACTTTGTGACTCATTCGGCTTTCTTTCGTTTGGTTTTCTGCATTCAAACTTTGATTTACTTTACTACCTATTGTATTTGTTGCACTTCTTTGTTGTTGTTTTTGTCTTGGCGTTGGCGTAACACATGCATAATCCCGTTTGCCATTGTGCCGTTTTGCGCCAATTTTTCCTGGTTAAGTAGATCTTTTATGCGATATGGTAGCTTCTTGTGTTGTTTTTGTTAAAAGGTGCTATTCATATTCATATGTTTGTATGTATGTATATACATATACTTATCTCATAGTATCAGAAATATCATTTGGGGAATCGTTGTCTGAATTGTTGCTGCTTTATAAAAATACCGTTATTTTCAGATATTCTTCAATGAAAGAATATATAAATTCTCGTAACGCGCTTGTCTTATCTTCCTGATGGGTCTTCAATCTATTTGTATAATGTGTAGATATTTTTGTTTACTTGGAAAAAAGTTCTTGATTTTTATACAACAAATAGTTTGTTGAGTTTGATTATCAAAAGATTTGTATCGATGATATACCCCACACCACAGTTTTCTATGAGCTCTCAATATTCATAACAGTTTTAAACCAAAATAAACTTTTCATGTAGTACTACCGTGCTCGGTATAGTCATCTCTACATTTCTCATTAATGAGCATATGGTAATATAAAAGGACATCGTCTATGGTATATACTTGAGTTGTATTTTAGAAGCAGCATTCCGAAGTGCGGCTTCCTTCAGAGAGCTATGCATTCACTCCGATAGTAGAGGCACTACACAGGCCTTAAGCTCGCTGACAGTGAATTTACAGCTCGTCAAGAAGTGTATTACCTCATTGCTAGTAGTTTGAAGATACTTCGATGGTAGAAGTCGGTTTGGGTGCCTGGTCACAGCGGAATCGCTGGAAAATTTAAAACCGATAAACTCGCAGGAAAGGGCATCCTTTCCCAAAACACCTCAGGCTTGGAATGAGTCAGTATTCCCTTTTCCTTTTGCTTTCTGGACACTGGCTTGTAAGTATTCATGTGGTATCCAAAAATACACAAAAGGGCTCAAGGTCTTTAATTGATTTGAAAATTTGGATATAAAATTAGAAGTTAGTGGCGTTACAAATTAGCAGCGTTCTTTGTGACGTTCTTATTCTAAGTGATGTTCTTCGTAATACCTATCACAAGGATTGGCCAGTTTATTTAAGCTAACTTAACTGAGAAGCGGCAATTGTGGCTCGAAGTCACATTAGCTATGCTAAGCAGTCAAAAAGCCCAGGTCTTGTACTACAAGGTTCACTACTTTGATTTTTCTACAACCTTTTAACTTTCGCTATTCACATAGTTCCGCTAATGTTGGAGAGGAGTCACATTCATCATCACAAAAATTAACCGAAAATATTGTTTATTCTTTCTCCAATATCAACTATAATTTTTCATCGACTATCTGGGAGGAACTAATTTCTTTTGAGATCTTATAATAATACCTGTGTTTTCAACATCATTCAAAGTCTGTCAAACAATTTTGGAGTAGTGCCAATACTTATCGGCGGTACTTATATCCGTTTATATACACCAAACAATTTTTACACTACTTACATCAAACTTATTTAGTCGGTTTACGTGTGGTTCATTCTTTCTTCCACCCTGCTGTTTATTCTAAGAACTACGACGTGCTTTGCCTGTGTGTAGTTAGTACTGTAATTACATAATAATCCTCGTGAGAGTCGGTACAGGGAGTCAAAAGAGGAATATTATAGTATAGGGTCTTCTAACTGATTCCTGCGGTACACAGTTATGCTGTTTTTGTGGTAAAAATAATAATATTGGTTAAACTTTTGGGTACTTCGGGGTATTTTAGCTGTATGTATTTCTTTCGGTTTGAAGGTTTACACCGAAGCAGTAGGTAAGGTATTTTAGCATATGATTTCTATGCCTCAATAATCCTCAATAAAATATACATAAATCTTCGTTGATACATCAAAATAGCTTAGGTTGAAATTGATGCGAAAATTTTTAATTATACTAACGAACTTATTCTAAACTCGATGGTTTTTACAATACCTTAGAAAATTTATACTGAATATCAATATAGCTGACTTATACACTTACACTTTTTTGTATCGCCAATTCATGTCGATGTACCGTTAGTATATCCTTAAAAAACCACTTTGGTCGTCCCGAAATACATTTATGGTAGCGATTTCGCTCAAAGGCATGCAAAAATAACTGTTTTTTTCGCAATTGTCAAAGTAAATTCGGCAATAATATAATTTCCTGTGGCATTCCTTGCCCATATACACGCACAGAAAGATGCCGTGCATGACATTCCTTTGGTTAAAATTTATAAAGCATAATAAAATTTGCTTTGTCGCCGGCTGTTTCTTTTGCCTCCTCGCTGGCTCGTGTACACGAATAATGCGACTTTCTGCAATTATTATTTATGTTTCGATGCTTGTTAATTCGTACATATTGCTTGGTGTTGTTGTTGCTGTTGTTGTTGTGTAAAGTGCTCTATTGCCACCTTGGTGTTCTTGGCGGCCACAAATGGCCCGACAGACCATAAACCGCTTTGTTAACATTTGTTCCTTTTTTTTTTTTGCTTTTTGTTGCTGTTGCTGTATTTTTTCACATTTACATTTATTTTGTTTTGATTTTTTCGCAATATTTTATTTGTAAATTTTATTTGTACATATGTATGTACATTTTTTTGTCGTTAGCTTGTCTTTGCCATAATTTCTGCGTTGCAATTATGGTTTCGCATTGGTTATGCGCGGCCACGCGCTCACCGCCACTTTATTGCCAGCACCATGTGCCGAAGTTGTTGTTGTTTTTCGATGTTGTTGTTGTTGTTGTACTAGAACGACAGTGCCGTCATAATGACCATAAGAGCGTGTTGTGGCAACGTCTTGCCAATTTGGCCATTGTGGCAGTAAGAGTCTTTAGTCTTTATGGGTATCTGCTTGCCGCAAATATCTATACACACACACACACATGCACATGTCTGTATCTATGCTCCTAAGCGTGCTTGCTAGTCTGCTTATAACTCTTCAGTCTGCTTGGTGTGTGTGCCTATATATGCCGCTTTGCCTTCTTGTGTGCCACCAAATTTAGCTTGCCATGCGCACGCATCTCTGACATTTTTTGAGATAAAAATCTTTATGCAACAATAAAACACAATGGCAAATAAAACAAAGCGGCAAACGACAGTACGTTTTTGCTTGCCATTAAAGTATATCCGCACACTCACATACATTCATATATAAATATATGTGTGTTTATAGTTATACATCCACAGTTGCTTAGTCGTAGAGCAAAAACTGAGCAGTCTACGCTTGTGTTTGTCGAGTCTCATATTTATTATGCAAATATTCACTTTAAATTAAAACATAAATTGCATTAAATGAACTTGCAACGCCAATGTGGCAGTTTTATTGGCCAATCTGCAGTGGCAGGCGCACACGTAGTAAATTTAATAATCTGAGTTTAGATGTGTATGAGCAAACTTAAGTTGAATTAAGATTAGTAGTAGTAGTAATATTGAAAGCGGCTACCATGTCTTGTTTTTATATATTTATAATTTTGAAAATTAAAATTTATTAGTTAAATTTTAAGAAGAGGTATCTTTTTATAAATTTAAAGATATAAAATAATTTTAAAAATTATGCGGTACAATGATTTGGTTTTCGGTACAAAAACGGTACATAAAATTTTATTATTTTAACAATAACATATTTTGTGAAAGTTGCATCATATTAATAATAAATGGAAAATTAATAAAATTTTTTTATAATAACGAATATAGTAAAATGTCTATAAAATTGTATGAAAAGGTACTTTTTATATACTTTTTTTTTTGGTACCGATACAAACTTTTCTTAATAATTATTAAAAACAATAATGTTTAAAAATTATGCGGTACAATGTTTGGTAAAACATGTACAAACATTTGTCTTACCGAAAATGATTCTACCTAAAAGGAATATTTTGGGAACATTTTTCTTTCCAATTCGCAGCTCATAACCTGAAGACTAATTTTAAAGTTTACATTTTATTCTTAATTATTAAAAGTATAATTGAATAAACGTATTAAACTTTGTGCTATTTAAAAATTAAATTTCGGTACAAAATAGACAGATTTTTTTTTTTAAATTGGAATACGTAAATACAAAATTCCTTTTTCAGCCGGTAAACGTTTAGTTTTCAGCAAATTTACGATACGTAAATTGAATTACGGTAGAAAATAGGTATAATTAATATGTTGATTTTTGCATGACTTGGACTATTTCCTTCACATGCTTACATGAAAAGTAAAAAATTATGCAAAATTATATTTATTGCAGCAATCCCACAATTAAAGCTTTTCTCCATTCAATAAGCACTTTGCGAACAGCTGTGCATCGAATAATACTAGTAATAATCGGTACATGTGCTAAGCAATCCAATTTAATTTGGTTCATTGAGCATAGCATATATATAAGAGTGATCCCAAGAAAATGGTAAACCAAATCTGAAACAAGGTATAATTATATTTATAAATTACAAAGTATCCAAAATCTCTAGATATACTCGTACCTAGTAGTATACATATGTCGAAAAAAATATAAAAAATTCTTGCAAAGCTGATAAATTACCACAAAGCAAGTCACAGCCACAAAGGCATTGACAAGCTGCCGATAAAATACTTTTGACTTACGCCAGAAACACATTACTACTCAACTTAATACCACAATGCTCTGAATGTGTCCTTAAGTAATGCCGTTTTCATTAAAAAATTTACTCTACTTATCAGATTATGAAAATATCATTTTCATAGCAACCAGAAAAGAATGAAAGGAAATACAGTGAATAAAAAACGAAAAAAATAAATAAACGTAAAACAAAAAGGGATTGGAAAGTATCAAGCTTAACTGTGGGTATGGAAAGAAAAAGACGAAGAGAGAACGCTGTAATATGTCATATGGGGGAAATTAAAGCGAAGCAAAAAGTTGGTTGTGAGATGCAGTACAGAAATAAAAGCCATGAGTTGTGAAATTAGTAGGGGCTGTTGAAAAGTAAAAAAGGAAAATGAAAGATTATAAATTTGATAAGTGAAAATTTTCATATGAAGTGTTTGAATACAAAAGGCTTCAACTCAGATTTGAAATGCTCCAAATCCTAAACTGTTTACGAATTTAATATATGTATGTATTGGCATCACAAAAATTTTGAAAATTTCTAAAACTATAAGAAATATAACATATCGTTAGACGCATTAAATACTTTGTTCAGCTTGTGCTTAAATATTTCCATTTAGTTTTATATAGTAAATCATAGGGTCACGCCTCTAACAACAAGACAACTTCAAAAATACATTTTCTGTGGAAATGCTTTACCACACATTCTAATACCCGCTCAAGTATGAATTTGCGCCTAAAACCCTCTTAAGCTAACACCTACGACAAGCGCTCAACTACACACAGAGCCACTCACACAATGACACTAATCCAATTACCTGACTTGGGCCACATTCAGTCAATGCTTACGACCTTCTCTCGCCATTTAAATGGTATCGTTCGTTCATAAAAAGTGTAAACCTAAAAGAAAGTGCGTAGTATATAGCATAAATAGCAAAGGCGTAGCCAATATACGCCGCATATGTCCCAAAGCGCCACACAGGAAAGTAAAGGGCAAGGGGACTTAGTTTTCAGGTGCTCACAGCACTTTTAAACAAAATCGAGCTGAGTTAAGTCAAGTCGAGTTGACTTCTGTGGCTTATCACTGAACAGCCGGTGGTCGGAGCGAATGTAATTTCCGTATGCCGCAGACGAGTTTGAAGTGGAGGATACCACAAAAAACACAGATGGTGTACAATATTTAGAATATTCCCTTTTCATTTCAGTCTAAGTGACACCTTTCAAAATCAACGCCTTTGGGCAAATGTAATTTTCGTTTCTCTTCGTTTTTCTGTAGAAAATTGGAAAATGCGTAACGCCCACAACTAAATTAAGTGTCCTGCAGCTGCGGCAGTTAAGCGAGTAGAGTTGTGTGGACAGACCTCAATGAAGGCAGTGCATGTTCGTTTCTGTTCTGAAAATCTTAGTGTTCTTTGCCAAATGGCAAAGCTGATAAATTAGTTCAAAACCAATTCCAATGAAAACCTAATTATTGCCGCCGAAGTTTTCGGAGCCAGCAGTGGTGCTTACATGTATGGTTAAAAATTAGAGAATATTAATGTATATATTTCAAAATGTCAGATAATATATGTGTATATAATTCAAATGCCTATTTAACCCTTTTTATTTTTCTCTGACGGAACCGCAATACTAGGTTGTGTAACAATGTTTCTCTCTGACATCCACAATGAGATGTAACCCCGTCAAATTTGAGCCAACAGATTTTATAAACTATTCTGAATAATCTGCCGCCTTCAGAAAACAATATTTGATGATTGAAATAGTACTTGAGCGTATTCAAATTAAGCTCTTGCATATTAAGGAGCATCAAACTTCAGCTTGCCTAATTCGCAATCTGTCCAAGCTTATTCCGAAATAAAATATTATTCTCAGAAGTCTAGTCCATTTTTTCTTAAGAGCATATATTATTGTAGTAATTTGTTGAAGACATCACTCAAGCAAAGCAAAAAAAGTTCAAAAAAGCTCTTTGCTCTCAAAAAGGTCTTTTAGAAGATTGTTATATTTAAATTAAGCTCCCTGACTTAGAAATAAGTATTTGAAATAGACGCTGATTTTTTGAAAGGAGCTGTCTTTAAGTAAAAAATAGCTTAGTCAATGTATAAAAGGCACAGAAAAGCTCCTGAGCTTTTAAAGGTTTCTGAGTTTGTCAATATCTTTAAATGGGGAACTCTGTTTTTTAAGCAACCAATTTGAAACTTACGTTGTTGAGTTCTTAGTTTAAGAAAAAGCTTAGTCAATGTATAAAAAAGCTCATTGGCTTTTAAAATAATTTTTCATATTGGCGTTATCTTTTAAATGTAGCTCGTTTACTCCTAAAATATCTTTCAAATAGAATACAGCAATTAATGTGTAAAATAATAAATTAAGCTTTTAAGCCTTTTGAAAACTTTCTGAAGTTTTTAAATGAAAATTTTTGACTTCTTTAATTGTGATAATATTTTATAGTATAATATAATAATATTTATTGTAGAAAGCAGCTACCTATTTTGATATAAGGTCAATTAAATGAATGCTAATTTTACAGGTGGCAACTCCTCTATAACTAGGCAATATTCGAATTTACAAGGATTTGTAAATGCAAGCTAACTTATGTTTCATATTGTAAATCAAAATTGTTTGGATATTCGATATTCGATGTAAAAGAACATATGAACTATGGAGCTTCAGAGCTTTAAGCTTTAATTCATATTTTATTATATAAATTCTATTTTAATATATAAAAAGTGCAAGTTCTGTAATGGAAATAATTTATTTAAACATTTAAAATGCTTTCACACAACAATTGCAAAAACTGAATATTTTGTTAATTTCGTTCTAATTTATCTGTGCGTAATTTTAGTCTTGAATATTATCAATAATTTAAATGTGAATTTTAAAAACTTTTTACGATTGGCCTCCATATTATATTGCGGTTCATTTCAAATTTAGTTAATGGCCTTAACGTCAACAAGATTTCGCAAGTTTTCTTTTACAAAGGTAGAAGACCCTTCTTCTTGCCTTTTCACCGGCACACACCGGCGCGCCTTTTTATTCCTTCATTTCTATGCATATCATCGTCGTTCGGCGTTTCCTGCCAAACATCTTTCCGGTCGCCGCATTTCTGGCTTTCTTTACCCTCATATTTTCCTTTTTGTATCGCTAATCTGCTGTGCGTACTTTCGCCGCTACTTTCTTTTCCCCTGATTACTTTTTCAATTTAGCAAATTTCCATTTTCAATTTATAGTAATTTGTTGCGGCAGTTTACAAGATTTCCTTTGCATCACAAACCAACACCGCGCCCCGTCGCCGTGGGCTCGCTCACTCCCTTGTCAGTTGTGCGCACACGTTTTTTGCGTTAGTTTCTAAAAAATTCCCTTTGATGTGGCAGCCACATAGATTTGCTGAGCTGCGTTCACCGAGGCACATAGAAAGTGATAGTGGAAACGCTCGCAGGCTCCCAGTTGGCGCATGAGAAATGCGCCCACAGCCTAAACAGTTGCTACCCGCTGACTTATTTGTTGGCTGTAACTGCTGGCGTTTGTGGATGCCTGCTCTTTTAATACTCTGCGGTTTTGAGACGCGCTTTTTTCTCTTCCGCTGTGCCTAATTCGATTTGCGGCAAGCTAAGCGGCGACAAGTGGCAAATGAACCGCATGCGCATTTGGTGGTCTTTCAAAAATCAGTCAAGGAGCTCAAAGACTTTGCCAGTGGAGAGGGAGGACAGTGGAGAGCTTTCTAGTTTAATGTATATTATATATAATATATACCATATATGTTGCATGGAAGTAAACTGCTTGGCGTCGAATTTCTAAATCTTGTTAAACTCACACTGGCACATACTTGGGTATGGTGTTGAATATGCTTCCACAAAGTTTTTAAGCAAATTGAAAAATCCTACTTCGCATTAAACTTTTGCCAAACTTCATTTAAGCATGTCGCATATCTTCAAAGCATACACTTCTAGACACTCACAGACAGAAACCGATATGCTTACCCTTTCGTGTTTTAGTTGCTCCACCAGTCACCTTGTGGCATGCCTCCTTGTCTGTCTGCCTTCTGATCCGACTTTTTCTCAGCTTTTATCAACCACATGTCTTATATGCACTTGCCACACTCTACGTTTAATTTTTATTGCAGCTTCGTTCGCTTGCAACACATCGACTTACTTCGTTATCCTTTCTGTGCATGCTTGCTTACTTAAAAATATATGTAAACTTTCTGCCTTAACACTAAAGCTGCATCAACTTAGACTTATCATCGGCGACACCATCAACCTTCATTGGCAGCAGCCAGAAAATTGCAAGAAAGTTCACACTTGAAGCTGAGTGCGCGCTTCCGCTGCCGAGCCTGGTACATATGTGAGCTATGAAGGCTCGAAAGTCTATTTTACTTTCAAATATATATGTACTTATAAGTGTTATATAGGTATTATGTATAAATATGTGCGCAAGTATATGAAAATTCACAAGCAAAAGCAAGTAATCCAGTTTTGCAACAGTTTACAGCAGCAAAGTTACATGCAATATAGATCCTCGTGCTCTTAAATCCCTGTGCGTTCATATGATTAGAAAGAAGTCTTATATACTCATACACATACATATATATATATCGACAAATTGAATGATTACGAAATTTATTAGTTAGTTGTGTGGGAAAAAGTTCGCTTTATACTGTAATTTCAAGTTACAAGAGCAGTGCTCAATACGAGTAACTTTCCGCTTGCAATCTCTTACTTGCCACATATACAAACATATATGTATTATACATGTGTGCATATTCACCCCAGTAGCTCTTGTGGAAAACTGAAACTGAAATTGAAATTGCGACAAAAATGGAAACTGAAATTGAAATGTTAACGCAGGCGGAAAGTTTGCTGATTAGTGGCAAGTAAGCGCACGCAAACTACTACTGAGAGAGGGTAGAAATTGACGTTAAGCAATAGCACGATAAATTTCTAAGGTTATATGTAAACAGGCAGAAACATAATTTTTAGATATAAGTAAAAGTAAAATTGCAAAAATTTTCAAGAAAATAAAATGTCATTTTTAGGATGAAAGCCGTCAAAAAATATTTTGTTGACAACAGCGACATCTAGCCGAATGTTGTGTAAACTTTTTTCAAACCCCAAGTCGAGTTATCTACATAAACCTCTTTCCTTTGTTTATTCTAAGGCCCGGTTAGTGAGCTTTTAATAATTATCCAAATAAACTCACCGCCATCTGGCGATTAACATTTGTTTTTAAGGCACATAACCACTCTAAAGGGGCTGAGAAAAGTTGTTTGTGAAATTGGTTGCAGATCTTTCTATTAAAAAAGAAAATATATTTTTATATAAAAAATTATTCAATTGTAAACTTTGGGTCACAACTAAAACTCGCATCTAATAATTATTGTTTCCGAATTACTGATTACATACCTCTTAAGATTTTCTAGACCAGAAATAATGACATTTAAATTAGGAGTGACAAGTGAAAAACTTGCAACTTGTGTTTTTACTGCTTAAATAAAACATTCAAAATTTTTACAGTTCTGCCACTTATTATTTTTATTAGCTTTAAATTCTAAAATGATGCTTAATGACTACATTTGAACCCGAAATCTGACAGCAGTAAAGTAAATATTATATTATATCTATTAATTTTGTTATTTAAGTCAAGTAAAAATTATATCCTGGGTTGCCAACTAACTACAATATACCAAGAAATATTTTACTCATATTAAACCAAATTAGGCCACATTAAATAAAACAAAAGCTATAACAGAAACGCTTTAATTTAACGCTTCAAATGACATTGCCACCTGACATAAATTTTGAAGGTAAAATTTTTTTTGGTATTTAAAATTTTTTAATACAGTGTTAATGGCTAAGGAAGTTGAAATATTTTTTTTTTTGGAAAATTTTGGCCACTGTATATAACATACATATGTAAGTATGTACATTTGTAGGTATGCTACTATGTCATATTACAAATAATAATGATTCATTAATTAAAATAAAAGTATAAGCTGTCACAGATAGGCTTTAAATTAAATACAAGAGATGTTGCCATCTGATGCAAATTTTGCAAATAATAAGTAATTTTGACACATAAAATTTTGTAATAAAACCAATATAACGTTTTAATAGCTAAAGTCGTTTAAAAAAATTTGACATAGTGGCCACTCTATATACCATAGGTATGCTACTGTGGTATAGAACATGTCCATTAAATAATTTATTAATTACAATACATAATTACTATAAATTTAAAATTATGGCAATAAAGCTCAGAAAAAAAAATTTAAAAATTTTACAAGTATGGCTGCACAAATAAATTTTAAAATTAAGCTATCACGCGTAAAATATAAATTTTAATAATTCTCAAATTTTCAATATGCCACACACGAGTATCTTTTGTACCCTCCAACCTTTTTCACACATTTTGCTGCATCATTTGCTACAAAACAACCAAAAAAATAACAACAGTAACAAGGAATTATTTTCAGAAAACACTTACCGAAAATTGCCAGTTGAAATCGCTTCATTCTCGCTAACTTGACTGCAATTTACTGCTTAATTTAGTCAAATATGAGCGCATATTCAGCAAATAGCACGAACTTGCCACACCATTCACAAACAAACATACATATGTATATATACTGTGCAACCAAGCACACACACTTGCGATGTGAGAGCACAATTTTCGGCCAGATTATCAGCGTCATCATCACTAGCATCATCAGCAGTGGTGGCAGATGCTGCCGCACAAGCACAAACTCAACATGCAACACAGCTTCTGTTACATGCCACAGACGCACATAGAGTTGCATTTGCAGCTTCATATAAGCAGTAGTAGCTTAGTCGTCTCCACCAGTCTTGTTGTTGTAAAGTGTACAATTTTTCAATTTTCACAACTTTATTTGGCCAAAATGCTGCATATGCGTAGTTAGAGTGCATGCATGCTTGCGTGTGTATAAGTATGTATTCATAAGTGGGCACATCTGCTGCAAATAGCCGCTATGACACATACATATGCTGCATGTTCTTGCAGCACTGCCGCTTGCCTTGTTTCTCGCACTGACAGTCTGTTTATTTGTCGGTATTTTTATGCCACAAACATAACTGTTGTTGCAAGTCAACAACGTTAGCTACCACTCACACACACGCATACATATGTGCGTTGCATTTATGCCACCGAGCAAGTATAATTTGCGTTTTAGGCATGAATGAGTGCGTCTTTTTAACTCTCTTCACTGCATTTTTGCCACACACTGCTTCTTCTTCTTCTTCTTCTACATCTCATTAGTTATGCATAGGCATCATAGTTGTTGCTGTTGCTGTTCTTTTACTGTAACGCGACAGACGACATGTCGGCATAGCTGTAAGTGGCAAGTAAGTATATGCTATTGCAACTCTTGTGTGCGGATGTTGCATGAGTGTCGGCAAAAGCGGAAGAGGCAAATGTAAACACCAATTCCGTCTAACTGTGCAACACATACAGGCGCATGTTACTCATACTTGTACACTGCCTTGAGGAAGCTATTAGAATGCAGGAAAAATCCTTACCACGACATTGTCGGTATGACAATGCCATCTCTGGTTGCAACTCCAGCAAAACTAACAGACTTGCCACCACACATGCAGTAGGTTGCACCACACATACAGTCAGGCATATTGTTCCGGCAACACTGGAAATAACAATTCTTCCATTACATTGCTTTCGGTTGCTCATGTGTGGCATATACATTTGTATGTATTAACGGAAGTGCGGCAAGATGCCTATCGTGCGCTTTTATGTATCACAAAATGCTCATAAAATTCATGCCCACCCACATATTTATATTCCTTCAGCTTTTTTAATTCTCCACAACTCCGGAAAAATGCATAAAAGCAACGCTGCCACGCGCTGTAAAATTAATTATTTACTTGCCACAAGCGTATTGCCGGCGATAAACTCTTGTTAAAATATATGAAAACACATTACATCGTCTCATATATATTTATAAATTCATGCATACCGTTGCAGCAATATAAAAATTTCGCATTCAACAAGCATGTTGCATGTATAAAAATTGCACAAAAGTTGCCATAATAAAGTGTCGCAAATTGAAAACAGCCAGATAAGTTTTTATTTCGTACTTCTGCATGGCCACCAGCGAGTTGCGTATATGGTAGAATGCAGTGTTGCCACATGAAATTGGGTTACAAGAAATTTACATGCAAGGAAATGCAGTTAGTTGCTTGCCACTAACATTTTCTGCTCTGTGTCATATTTTCTATTTATGCATTGTGAATTTATGTGAGTATATGAGTATGTTTTCTTATGTGGCACAAATGTGGGGCATACGCGCATACAAGCAGCATATGTGTGTGTATGTACATCCTGTTTGGTTGCCGCAACTATAGTCCTGCATAAACATGGGAAATGCAGCGGAAAGATAACATTCGTTAGTTTTTGGTGTAATTTTTATGAAATATTCTCTTCGTGACAGGAAGAGAGGATTCCGATTTGGGAGTAAATTTAATGAAAGTTTAAATTTTTATGTGTCACAAATTTTGTATACAATCAAGATAAGGAGAAGGATGGACTATGGTTTAGTAATTTTTTCCAATAATACTTTTCTAGTAAGGACTTCGCTTAGACATAATAATATTCTATAATAAATATGTCGTGTACTGCATGAAAGCTGCTATAAACCACGCCCACTACGAACCTAAAATGATAAATAAAATTCAAGACCTTAAAAAAGCATCAATATTATTAGCATGTACTATTTAAAACTTTCTAATAATTAGTTTTTTGCAATATTCTTGTCAGGTGGCAACATCTCCAAGTCATATTTTTAAAAAATCACTTGTATTTATTACTCTTTGAAAATTGAATTGATTATATTATGTTTATGAGAACAATACATATTGAAAAATTTAGAAAGAGTGGCAAGGTTTTTCACGCGTATACTTCAGCTTAAACCTATAAAAGTTACTTTATTTTTGTACACAAATTGTATTTGAGTCATAGCACATTTTATTCTATTTATTATATACTTATAAACAATTTTATTCTTCAAAAGGTGGCAACCCTATATGAAAAATGTATACCCTAAGCAGGGTACAAAAAGTTTGCCACGAAGTTTGTAATACCCAGGAGGATATGACGGAGACTTTATAAAACATATATACAATTGATCAGCGGGACGAGCTACGTCGATTTACCTATGTCTTAGTTTAGTTATTTGAAATTCTCCACATGTTCTTTTCAAAGCTTCCAAAAAAGCTGCTCATTTGAAACTGCTTATATCGGATCACTATGGGATATAGGTGCCATACAAACTGCCCGATAAAACTCAAGTCCTTGTACGGAAAACTTATTTATTGAACATGTTATCTTCACGAAATGTAGCATAGATTAGTATCTAAGGCAGCACTGTAATCTCCAAAGAAATTGTTTAGATAGGAAATTTGGCAAAGATTAACACACAAGCTAGCGCTATAATCTTCGAAGAAACTGTTCAGATCGGACTACTATAACATATAACTGCCGTACAAACTGAGCGTACAAAATCAAGATAATAACTTTTTTAACGTGTTATGATTTTAAAAGTTCACCTGTGAGTAATACCCTTCACTTAGGTACTTCCGAAGTTATATAATTTTGTTTTTAGTTTATTTTAATTGAATTTTTTAATAATTTTATAATTAAATAATTTTATTTAAACACATGTGGCAACCATTTTAATTTGCTTAAATTTCAGTTACCTCTCAGTCGTGCTTAAACGTAAGAGAGTACAAAATGTATCACTTTTTAGGTCTCTTCTAAAAAATTACTCATTCAACTGGCTTATATTTGCATGTGTATGTGTATGCGCTGCCACACGCGTTATATTTTTTCGTAACACATTGTGAAGCAAAAGCACAGAGAACGATAAATGAAAAGCACACAAAGCAAAAACAATAAAAGTAAAATCAAACAACAACTACAGTAAATGCCAAACAAATCCTTCAACAATAAATTTAGGCAATAATCCACGAAATAAAATTCATGATTATGCACTTCAAATATGCAAACAGACTTAAAATAGAAGTAATAAAAAGAAAACAAAAAAAAAATCTTAAGGCAGACGAAAAAAGAAGAACCTGAAAAATTCAGCAAATGGCAGTTTTCCCCAAAACCAAGTGTGCGTTTTCAATAATATACACAACTACTTATACACATTTACTCAAACAATATTCGCATGTATGAATGTGTGTGCTGCCCTTACATATATCAGGTAGCAATACCAATAATAGTGTTGCACACACCTTTTCCAAATATCCTTTCCTGTCACCTGCACTTGTTATCCTTTTTCATATGTTCATCTAGAGCGTCATTTTCACGCCGTCATGGCTTTCACTTCGTCTCGCTTTTGTATTGCGCGCAGTTTGTTACATTTTTTCACTTTTTTTGTATGTTGTTGTGATTATATTTTGTATTTTCTGCGCGTATATTGCACGTTTCCAGCAGTGGATTCATGTCGCGTAAACATTTTCAGCATATTTTTCTTTTTTCGATTTTCTTTTATAAGATTTTACCGTTGACTCGACTTTTACACCCGCGTACTGCTCACGCTGCCGCTTTGCTGTTGTTTATGTTGTTTACTCCACTTGTGTGCGGCTTTGTTGGTGCTTTTGTGTGTACGCGCTAAAACTTTGCAGACACAATGTTTGCTATTTCGCTGGCAAAATTAGAAAAAAAAGCGTAGCTAAATGCGGGTAGATGTGAAAAATGTAAGCAAAGCATAACGGAATTATTTGCATATTCTTATTTTGTTTCCTCTGTCATGAGACATTTCTTTTTTGTTTGCTCTTTTGTTTTCCGCATTGTGGCTTTGATTTTGTTTTTTTGTAATTTAGGTTGTGCTTGTGCGTTGGTATTATTAAATATTTTCTTACTAGTTGGTGCGAGAAAGTATTCATGTTTATTTCAAGTGGCAAGCGGTCTTCGGTTGTTGCTAAAATAAAATTTACATATATTATATATAGAAGAAAAGGTGCCAACAAACAATAATCATATAAGTAGATATTTAGCGTGTTCTTGTTTTTGTTATTTTAATACTTTTAAATATATTTTATTACTTTTTTATAACGGTATGTATAGGTTTCTTATACATATAACACAAACTTTATACGCATGCATTTTCCGAATTCAATTAATGTTACTCATACGCCATAGTGTCTACTACATGTGCCTATTAAAAATTATTATTTATTTAATCTAATCTATTGGAATTGTAGACAAATTATAACTGTTATATTTTCAAATATCTTAAAATACAACATTTTAGAAAAACAACAACCAATATTATTTTGAAGTACAACAAAAACAACTGCTGTTCAAGAAATATAGAAAAGAACCATGAAATATTAAATTATAATTATTGAGTAACAACTTTTTACTATTTACTAAGCTGAACCTATTTTGTGTTGCAAAATCTGCAATAATGTCTTACGTATCCCAAAACTTGATCGCTTTCAACGTAATTTATAGTCTGCCATAACTATATTATGTATTTTACTTAGTAGTTCTTTGGCTTCTTAGAAATATATAAAATTCGCTTATTCTCAATGAATAAAGTCTTTAGTCAAGAGCAAGTATAAGTATTTTTTTTTCCCAATTCTAGGCATGACGCCGAATTGTATGCAATACATTTTTTTTTCGGGCTAACTTGACTATTCTCGCTCAAATTAATACCCCTTTACACTTGCGCCAAAATATAGGCAACAGATTTTGCTCACAACCTTGGTTTATAGCTTTTAGTAAAACTAAAGAGTAGTCGTTTGTTACTTGTACAAAAGGTTAATAAAACTGTTAGTACAAAAGAGAGTTAATTTTAATTACTGAATTAACTAAATTTTTAAACTTTATTAACATATGTATATTAGTAAATAGAAAACTAACTATTTTGACTTATCTTGCTTCCAAATTTGTTTTTAAATATACCTTGCAAATTTGTATGGAAAAATATTTTTATAAATTCTGGAACAAGAAAAACCATAAAATTAATTATTTATATATATCACTAGGTTTCAAATTGTAATAAAATTTGAGAAAAATTGTTAAACTACGTGTAGACAGAATTTTAAAACACAAACTCGGTCTTTAGTACCCAATCTGCTATAAATTGCCACTTATCTTCGTAAATATAAAATTTTTACTTTCAACTTTAAATTAAAACAGTTTTGCTCTGGTTTAGCTTTTGGTCAATTATTTCTCTTTTTTCTTATTTCTGTTGCTACTTTAAAATTTTAGCATTACTTTAACAAATAGCCAGTCATTGGTTCGTAAATGCCGAACCATTACCTTGATTTCGCTTTTATTGCCAGTTGAGGAGCCAGAAAACAACAAAACCCAACCATAGCAACTATTTACAAAAACAAAAACTAAAATTTAAAAAAAAACAGCAACTACGGCATATAATAAATTCAACAATTTTTACGCTTAAAATGTCGGCGAACATTAATCTTGTGGCGCGGGTGCGGGCAGCGTAGGCGCCAGCAGTTAGTGTGCATAGCGGCGGTGGCGACGACACGCCACATTTCAGTCATGCCGACGTGCAGCCTGCAACAGTGACTGCACAAAGCAGTAAAATAAATTACAAGCACTGCATACAATAACAATTTAATATGCCACAACGACATTTGTTGTTGTTGTTATAGTTGTTGTTACTGTAGTTTTTGATATGTTGTAAATATTATATGGCATATAATAATAAAAATATGCATAAATGTAAATATTATATGTTGAGTTGTTGTTGCAAATTTGTTTTGTTGTTGTTGTTTATTAATTTTTTTGTTGCATTTGTTTAAGTTTTTGAATCTTTTTTACAACTTTTGTTTTTTTCCTATATTGTTCCTTCTCTGCCTGTTGTTGTTAGTTAGTGTGTTTGTTGATTTTTAGTGTTGTTGTTATTGTTGTTGCCGCCAGCCAAACCTTATACATTATGCAATAGCTATCCAGACGCCAGCGGCATATATTTGCAACATGCCACATATATGTCTACTTACTCTTACATGCAACAACACTGCGTTAGCAAACGGTGTTAAATGCAACAACCGCCGGCCATGTGGCAGTAATGCTTTAAATTTATTAAAAGAGCAATATTAATATATATAAAAATGTCGAGTGCGTTATGTGGATTTTTTTTCTTTAACACCCTGTATTAAAATAGCATATGTACGCACATACGTGCAACTGTTTGCTGTAAGTGTATATGTGTCTGCAAGCTCTTCGCTACTTCAGCCACCAATTCAAATGCGCTAATGCCATGGTTACTGCGGTTATTGCACTGCGTCGGCAGCAACAACAAAAACAACGATAGTAACCGCAGCAAGAGTTGCCACCATGTAATGCTACACTGCTGCCAGGAAAACATGCATCATGCAACAGCGCCGACTTGTCGGTAATGCAACGGCAAGTGCAACAACCAAAACATCACCATGTGCCGTTAACATTTTCAAGTGCGCGTTTAATGTCAGTAACACTTGACTGGCTGCGTCTCGCGACATAACAGCAATGAGAACAAAAACAACAAATACAACATACGCACTTGTAATTCAGGAAGCAAGCTCAGTAGCTGGCATAAACATGTGTAGCATGTACATATACTCGCATATATGGTACATATGGAAATATTTATATACATATATATGTTTATCTAGTGTTAATACCTAACCTGCAGGAAAAATAATAAAAGTTGGTTTTTGAGAACAGCTTTGAACGAAAAATTTTACACATATAATACCCTTCACAGATCTATTTCAGTCAGTTTGTATGGCAGCTATATGCTATAGTGGTACGATCTGAACAATTTTTCGGGGACTGTTTTCGACAATAAGCCATGAAAAATTTCGTGGGTATATTTTCCAAATAAAAAAGTTTTCCATACAAAGCCTGGACTTTGATCGATCAGCTTGTTTGGCAACCATGTGTTATAGTCGCCCGATCAAAGTTTTTGCAATTTTTTCGCAGTTTGTAGCGCTATTTTTAGTAATAATCTATGTCAAACTTCGTGGTGATACCATGTTGCCACATATTATTTTAACAAAATTTTCTTTATATACAATTTATTTGTTGCCTTTAACTAATTTTTTTATGCTTACGGTTACATAATCAAACCAAATGTGGTTACTATATATCCTACATGGTGTTAACATACATATTTATGTGTTGGTATTCCAATTAGTCGCGCCCTGTGTGACAGGCATTCAAGCATGGCTGCTGCAATCTGATGCTGTCGTAATTGTAGGCGAATTTTCAAGTGCATATTTGTGTATATATGCATGTGTTTATATCGATTACAACAGCAAACAAGCTCACATATACACATGTATGAATCAAGAGCTGCAGTCTCTTCACACATGTACTCACTCCTCTACTCATTTGCTCACCCATTCTGCTTCAGCCTCTTTAAAATGCTCCCACTTCAACTCCCTCGCACTGTTCAGTATCAACAGCGATGCGCAAACATATTTTGACTTATCACATTGCAATACGGAAAGCATCACTCATGCACTCCTACACTTGCGCGCGAAATTTTAGCATACTCCACACCGCCATTGTCGCCTTAATTCTCGGCCACGTATGTGTAAGCGTTAAATTGATGATAGTTAAGAAAGTCAAGTGGCTGTCGAGACTTGCAACGGCACACCAGTCAACAGTAGTGGCAATAACTATACACACACTCACGCACACACACACACATGTAAGCGTGAATAAGTGAGTAACTAAGCAAGTAGCAAAGTATTAAAATAAGTAGTGGCAACTAGCTGCTTCAAAAGTAGTAAAACGTATGTTAAGTGTTGCAACAAAGTATGCATATGATGAGGCAAGCGACCGCTGCACGTTCTGTTGCACACGCTTGACTTGCTTGTAGGTGTTGCTTTATTGACACACACACATACGCAACTATATCTTGCTTGCAACTAAAGTAAGCGTTGAACGCTCGTACAACATGCTGTTCGTCAGTTAACTGCTGGTTGCTGCCACAGCGTCACACCACACACCCTCGCTGGCCTTCTACTCCTACATATAGTATGTATATGAAGTGCACTTTTCTCTCCATTGATGATGGATGGCTGCCTGATGTTTTCACTACTAGTTTTACTACTTTTTCCACAACACACTTGACTTTTAACTCTTTTTGTTTAGCAGTTTTGACAGCGTTTTGTGTCACAGCTACTGCCGACGTCACCGCACATACACATCTGCAATTTTATATGTGTGCGTGTGTGCATTCACTCACTCAATCACTTGAAATGTGAAAGTGTTGCAAATAAGTGCATGCCACATATGCCATAAAAGTAAGAGTTTTTCTATGTGTGTGTGTGTATTTGTATCTGTGAAACAAAGCAATGTTGTCTGAACTCTGCTTTGCTCTCAAGTATTATCTTGTTAAGCTTTACGTGCACTAGCTGCAGTCATAATGTGAAAAATAGTTAAAAACTTACTTCCTTAAACTAATGTGCCGTTATTTTTGCATAAAAACTTAAAAGCTTATGCGAGTGTGTTATTGTTTGCACTGGAACAATGCACTGTAATCGCATTGTCGCCAATCAGCTATGAATGCTTTGTACTTTATTGAGTCTTAGAGCTTTTCAGTGGCTTCCTTACGGGCTTCTAGTTGTTTTTGATTTATTATTATAACTGAGTGATTAGGTTTACATTTTCGTAAAGGTCTTTGTAACACATTTTGAAACGCAAAGTATTTTAATTTAATCCTGTCAGCTTAAATTGTGTAAAATTATTGTTTATTTATTGATAAATCGATGTATGAACACTGAAGATTCAAGGCGATGAATCCCATCTGTCAGGGCGTATGATGAACATTGTTATATTGTTAAATTTTTCAGCAAATATTATTGTTATTTTTCCAAAGAAATTATAAAACACTCAAATTAATATCGCCGCATGCATTGAATCGAGAACGTATACCATACACTGTAGCGGTCCGCTCTGAACACTATGCATATTTGAGATTGTGGCGTTGCCTTTGGTAATAACTCATACCAAATTTCGTGGAGGTGTCTTGTCAAATTAAAACATTTTATATACGATATATATACTTGCAATATATAAAAGTTGTCTATACTAAAACTTGATTCTGATGGTTCAGTTTGTATGGTAGCTATTTGCTATTGTAGTCTGATATCTGCGATTCTGACAAATATGCATACCCTTGAGAAGAAAAAAACGTGTGCAGGGTTTCCGATCGTTAACTTAAAAACTGTGGAATTATTTCACGCATAGACAAGCGGAAATGGCTAACTCAATTCAGTTTGTCATGCTGCTCATGTATATATTTATATAATTTATAAAGGCTCCGATGTTGCCTTCTAGATGTTATAAACATTGTAGCCGATGTTTCGGGTATAAAATTTGTCATAACACACATACAATATAATAGTATAAAAGATATTTATTTTTTTTCTCATAATCCAAGTATCTTTAAAAGACAAGTATATTATTGGCTCTCCGTTAATTCTAGCGAGAAATCAATAAAAAGCTGATTAAATATTTTCAAAGTTCACAGTAGTAGATTAAGGCTGTTTTATGCGCTTCCAATATGGCTTTAAGGATATAATAATTATTTAGTGAAATGACATGGCGTATACGTAACATAAAATAATTCAATAATTTCCATAATTTATCAAAAAAAAAAAAAAAAATAGATAAATTCAAGTTTCAATTCAATTCTTTTATTGTGTTAGCTGATTTCACTCATACAAAAATATTTATATATTTTCCATAATGCTCCATTTTATTTAATTTCCTCTTTTCCTATTTGTTCACAATTATTTGAAAAATCCAAATTCAGGCTTGTAAATATCTGCAATGACATATTTTTTAAATATTTTCACAGTAAAGAATTCTAAAAAGTATATACCAATATTTTTCGAAATTTGTGACCCAATTTTCCAAAAAATTTTATTATTTTTTTTTGGGTTTTGTGAGTTGCTTCACAAACAGCCGTTAAAATGCTGCGCCTCGCCATATTTTAGCCTTAAAATCTGAATTTTTGGTTTTTTCCGCTATTGTTAAGCACAAATTTACAACTTCACTGACAACACGAACAAACTGCTGAGTGCCACATCACCAAATGACAGCAATTAATAAACAATGATTTACGATGTGTCAATGGCAGTTAGAGTTCTGGTTGCTGAAATGTCATAAAAACGAGCGAAACGAATGAGAGCCGAGAAAAAAATATACATAGAAAAAGCATTCAAATTTAAAAGTGAAAACAAAAGAAAGGACAACGTGCGTTCACTGTTCGTTAGCTGAGGATTTCAAAGAGTGGGTGGGCGAAAAAAGCAAACGAAAGGCAAATTAGAAAAACGCTGTGCTGGCAAATATGACTTTAAATTTGGCGCGAAACACGCAGACTACAGCAGATAAAGAAGCAGTAACCGTTTTTATGCGAATTTCGACACAAACAAAAAAATTAAATAACTAAAAAAAATGGCAGTGAAGAGTTGAACAGCAGCTATATGAAAGTTACAGCGCCAACAAGCAACTTTTTGCACTTTTTGACTACCACTGTGGTACACTGATATTTACGATTTCTTTATTTTCGACTCTGTAGTTGCCATATTTTTTATTGCGCCCTGCACGCGGCCTTTTGAGTCCTCTTAAATTATAGTAACAGCAGGCCGAGTGCCCAAAAGCTGCCTCAAAACCGAATAAAAGCGATGTACAATTCCAAAAACTCCAAAAAAAAAAAACCGAAAAAAATATCTTCATCTAGAAAACCCAGCCAGCCATGGCAAATGCGCGCCTCGCTTTCCTTTTATTACTCATTGTGTTGCAACTTTGTGTGTGCATGTGTTCTTGCGTGTGTGTGTGAGTGTGTGCGTTAGCTTCCGGCCAACCATTAAACTCTGCGGTCGTCCATGCAATGCGCCTTTTCAGTTCGAAATACTTTACATTTGTGCCAATATCTCTTTTCTGTGGCTTTTTTGCGGGCGTTTGCGCGCCTGCAGTGCCGCTGCCGCACGACCCACCGCCGTGTGGCTTCTGCGTTTGGTATTAAAGTGTTTGCGCGCAGTCATTGCTCCATCAGCGGCATCATCATCATCACAGGCATCAGCGCTGAATGGCACTGGCAGTGGTAATCGCGGAAAACACACCCTATGTTTTTTCGTGGCATGTGGCATGTGGCAGACAACTACTCTCAAGTGAATGTTATTGCGGTTGAAAAAGTGTAGCGCTCAGCAACGAATGTGGCAGGCACATGAATGTACAACTATATGGCGTATGCAAATGTATGTGTATGTGTTTGTCTGTGTGTTTCACAACTTTTTCCTTTACGAATTTTTGACTAATTACGCCGAGCAAACGAATGCTTGACTCAAATGCTTGAACGACTGAATGGTTGAATGAATAGCTGGCAAGCAACTAAAGCGCCATTATATGTGTGTGTGCGTGTGTGTGTGAGTAAGTGAAAAGTTTACTTTTTTGGTGGTTGAAACACGCCGTTGGCAGTCTGCATGTGGAGAAGGGTGTTACCATTGCTCTTCAGCCACTACTCCAAAGTGGGTGTAAAAGTCATAATGAATGTGTGGAGTGTAGAGGCGACACAGAACGACCAGGCGGAAGTGCGCTGGTGCAAAATAAAGAGGTGATTGAATTCTTTAATTTTTTGTTCTTCATTATTTGGTAGCGATTCGCTCTTCAAGGTTGCAAAGTGCCTATAATTCGATGCAAATAAATGGATTGTAATTATTCGACTTGTTAAATTTTTTTTTAATTTTGTTGCATTAAATTTACTGCCGTTTGAGCATGAAGTAGATTTCCACATAAATTTGTTAAAGTAAATAAAAAAAAAAAATTCCAAAAATTTACGTTTACGTTGCAAATGGTTACCATTTCCTTCGAAATTTTGTTTTTTTTCTCAGTAGTGTAAATTTTTTATTTCTAAATACCTTTCTATGAAATGTATCACGTTAAAAAATTATTAAAAATTAAATAGTTAAAATAAAAAAAATAAATTAAAAGTTAAAAAAAATTAAATTTAACTAAAGAGATTGCAAATGAAAATGCATTATAGAAGAGTTCCACCAATTAAAATTTTACATTAATGTAGTCTAGTAAACTAGTTAATTATTTATAATAATAACATTATTAAAACGGGTTGCCAATGCAGTTAGAAAACTTATTTCGGGAAGAGTTGCCACCTATTAAAAAATGTATTCAATAAAATTTATATAGAAAACGCATTAAACATGTAATATTATTAATTTATTAAGATAGGCTGCCACCTGTTGTAGTTGCAAATAATTTTGGGAAGAGTTGCCAGCTGATCAAAAATTGTCTCCAAAAACATGTATAGAGAAAACGCTTTGTTAATGTATATAAAAAAGAAATATTTTTAGGAAATTTTACAAGAGTTGCCACTGTTTTAAAAAAATTATTTTATTAAATTGGTGAATAATTGAAATGTTACAATACTGTAATTTTTTATAAGTACACACACACATACATACTATGTACATATGTACATAATTAAAGGTTGCCACCTTATTAACATAATATTCCATTAAATCGTTGAATAAACTGAATATTTTATTATGAATATTAAAATAAATATGTTTAAGAAGATTTTGTTAGAAATTATTTTACAGGTTTCCACTTTTTTAAAATTAATATTCCATTAAAATAAATATAAATATATATATTAGATACGTTAAAAAAGATTTTAAGAAATAATTTTAAAGATTGCCATCTTTATAAAATTAATATTCCATTAAATTGTTAAATAAACCGAATATTGCAATATGAACATTAAACTAAACATGTTTAAGAAGATCTTTTAAGAAGCTAATTAAAAGGTTGCCATCATTTTAAAATTAATAGTCAATTAAATTCTTAAGTAAATAAAATCTTGCAATGGTAACAGCGAACTAAATATGTTTAAGAAAGATCTTTGTTGTAGTAATTTTTAATAAAGGTTGCCAACTGTTCTAAAAATCTACTAGATTGCTAAAAATGAATTCAATATTACAATATTGGTGTCAAATTAAATATATTTAAGTTAATTTATTTATAAATAATTTTAACAGGCGCGCGAGTTTTTACCAAATTCCTAAAAATTTGCGATGTTTTGATAACTAAACCGTGAAAGATGTTGAGAGCATCTGCTCTCTCTCTAATGGTTATACAGCGATTATCGAACACTAATCATTAAATTGAAATGTTATATTAAATTAGGTAAACCTTTTTTCGTTTAGTCATGCAATTTGAAAAATTACAATATAAAAACCTTAAAAAATACTACAAAAATCTTTCAGGGAATCACTTACAGTAATTGAATTCATTTAGTTACAGTTATTTTTCCAATAAGTCGCGCTCTTTCGCACGACCTTCACTGCATACAAAACTCTGGTGTGGTCAAGTTAATAAAAAAAATTATTGAAAAATATATACATATACATATCTGTGTGTATAAGTACACCAACAATCGGCACAGATCAAGAATTGCAAAAGCTTTTAATTTGAATTAATTAAATTCACGCTCAATGAAATGCAACCAATAGATACATTTAGTTAAGAGTAGAGCAGCTTTTATGAATTGGGTGTGTATGTATGTTTATCGATATGTGGCATGTATTTATCTGCTTCAAAGCAATGAAATATGTCACCAAAGATATGTTTATTCCAAGTGCAAAAATACGCCTCTGCATCGCTTACATAATTAATGCTAAGTAAATAAGAATGATTTAATCCAAAAATTGATTTCAAAGCCAAAAGCGATCAGAAGAGTATAGTGTATGCAAATGCTAGGTAATAAAAAACAATCAATATTAAGCAACAATTATTTATGCATTTTAGATAGCGCTGGATAATATTATGCTCAAATGTAAGATATGTAAAAATACCAATAAAAAACGCTGAAAAAGTAACAAAAACCGTTTAATCGAAGTATGTTGCAAATCAAAATTTCCGCGCCGCAGCCGCTAACGTTGGGCGCGCGCCTTTACATTCGCTACTCACGCGTAAATGTCAACAACTACTGTGCGCCATCACTAAGCGCGCCATGCAACATGCCCCAAATATGCATACTGTCAGTTAGCTGCATAAATAGCGTGTAGCAAGTACATACACACACATGCTTAGTTACATATGAACGCACATGAAGGCCAACGAACACCGCCTACAGTCGTTGCAACGGCTGGTGAGGCATTGTGGCACAGCGCGAGGCTGGAACTTGGGTGTAGGCCGCTGTTGTGCTCACACCGGTGCACAGATAGCCGGTGAACTAGATTGTCGCAGTCAAATATAGCAGTTTTAGACTTCTATTTTTTATTGTTGTTGTATTTCGTACATAACTGTTGCATTTTACAACTGTCATTTATATTTTCGAAATTGTTTTGCGCGTTTTGCTTTGCATAACTGACATTGAGTGCATTTTCATGTGCCCCATTTTGCATGCTGCACGCTACATGCCACATGTCGCATGCTGATTTTCACCATTGCTACGAATTCGTAGCTTTCTTTTTGCTTTCGAACAACGTGAATGCAAATGGTCAAGCGCATGGACGACACAGCAGCGTGGCAACCACTATTATATGTGCCGATATGTGGACATGTGCATGCCACTGCATTTGTTGCAAATGGTGCTGGTAGCAATTGCACGGTTGCATGCTGTGTTGTTGCCACAATAACTGCATTTATTTATGTTTACATGCGCAATTACAGTTGCAACTACCCAAAAAGATGCACAAAAAAAAAAAGCACTGTTCGTTGAAATCACAGTTGCACACACGGCTGCGCGTTGCATATGCGGACAGCATGCACTTGGCTCACTGATTAGGCGTTGTTATTCAAGTAGCTGTAGCCGGCTGCACCACAAAAAAAAAAAAAAAAAAAAATAACAGTGCAAACCGCAGCCAGCTAAAACTCTAAGCAAAATGTTGCAAGTTACTAGCTAACGTACCACATAATGAGTTCATAATTCAAATGCGCTGTGACAGCGTACAAGCGTTTTAGCGCCAGCTAGTCAGATAGTCAAGACAAGTGAACGAGTGCGCACAGCCTGGTGTGCAACAGACATACAAACACATATGTTTAGAGTTGCCACAAAAGCGCGACGAAAAGTGGACTTATCAACCTACAAACATAAAAGCGTGCATATATATAAATGACTTGCAATGTCAGCGCTGGCGAAACTTGTACGCTGCATAACTCGCTGTGACGCTTGTACTTTACTTTTTTGTTGTCATTGTTTTTGTTCACTATTTTTGTTTCTACCTTGCTGGCAAAATTTATTCATGCTTTATTTTTTATGTCTTTTTTTTTTGACTGTCGTTGACTGCGCATGCGCTAATGGATTTGCTGCATATTGGCGCCTGTCATCTACGCTACACCATAGCAGGCGCGTGTAGCCAAGTTGCCAAGCTGTTTAACGCTTTATTCACAATTCATTCGCTTCGTAGTCTCATTGTTATTGCACAATATGGTTCGCTATGGGACCTTCGCACTGTTTATTAAACTATTTCAGTTGACAAGGGTATCGAGTTGCGAAAGAAATTCTTCGGGAGCAGTGGTCAATATTGAGATTTATGTTTTCCATATAATTTATGTAATATTTAATATTTTTAAGGGCCGAGTGTGAAGTGTTTTGAAAAAAAAAATTAATTTGGTTTTTTAATATTTTGATAGCCTTTACCTTTGAAAATACCATAGCAAAGTTTTAAACGAAAATTTTTAATTGTTTTTGAGTTGCAGTCTTCTAAAGTGTGGCTGTACAGTTCAACTAGCTTTGTCAGTTTAATATACCCTGAACAGTTTTCAATATATTGATCTGAATGTTTGCACACGTCTATAAAAATATTTAATTATTTCGAAATGTTTACTATGTATATTTAAACTGTATATAATATTTCGTAAAAAAATTTAAAGCAATTGATACCGTAGCTTTCTGTTTTGGAATTCCGAAAAATGCTTTCCTTGTCCACCAATGCGTAATGGAAAAACCCTTTCATCATACAATTTTTTAGTAGCCTCCTAAATGTAGGCAACTGTTTATTACTAATGCATTTTACTACTACATTTCTAATCTAAACACTTGGTATATTTTAGAACTTATATTTTTTGTATGTTTTATTTATAAAATTTAAAAATAAATATTTACTTGCTAATTACCAAAAAAAAAAAAATTAAATGTTTTGAATATATGATATGTTGCCTTCTTTTAGAAGCATCCAGAATTTAGTGAAGTTATGCACCTAACAAGTAAATAATTGTTAAAACTTACGGAAAATATTCGAATAGTTAGGATTTTGAGTACCACTAAATTAAAGTATTATTGAATCTATCTTTAACTAATTTAAAATTATTGCTGCATTTTACATTTTTTGTCATCTAAGATATTTATTTACAATTCCTTCTTCCTTAAAAGTAAATGCGATTTCTTTTAGTTTCTTCTTTTTGCTTAATCTAAAATTATATCTCATTTTAAATTTCTTACATTTTTCTCTGGTCTTAATCTAAAATTATATCTCACTTTTAAGTCCATGGCTTATGGCATACCGTGAGTACTTATATTACAAACGTTCTAATGAACTGTAGTCATCGATCAACCATTGACATAACTTATATATGTATGTATATGTACATAATTTACTGGTGTCTTTGTTATACTTTTGGCCGTTGCAAATTTTATATATTTTATTGCTAAAAAAGCAGCATGCCGCCGCATAAAACACTACCCACCGCTGTCGTATGCTTAGCTGGTTAACTTGCAACACACTGTTTTTCTTGTTTTTGTTCTCGATTTGGTTAAGCCAAACGTCAATGACTCTTAATGGCCAACCAATTGCAATATGACCGTGATAAAGTTGTCGCAAAGATTTACATACATTCATACTTATATCCATGGAATTATTTATTGAACCAAAAAATTTTTCTTTTTGTTGCTTATCTGTGCTTCTTTATGCAACTTTGCGTGTGTCTTAGTTATGTAAGTACCGTTACTCAAATACACATTCCAATTTATGTTTATATATGTAGCTTTGTATACATACAGACACTATGAACACAGCTGTTGCCACGGTTCATTAATTAAATTGACTGCAGTGATTTATGTGCTGGGGCATGTTCATTTGTGCCAAAATTAATTGCAAATCGCACATTTTAATCAATTTTCCAAAATACGTTGCAAAAAGAGTCGTAAAATAAATTTATGTTAAATAAAATGTTTGTATATAAATTTAGATATGCATAACAAATTGGCAAAGATATGCGAGGCACATAAACAAATATATATGTACTACTCACTAATTACAAGCCTGATACATACATATACAAAAAATACATACATAGGTGCATATCTAAACTATTTCACAACATATACTTTGTTATCTTTCCACCTGCAACCAATTTCATTTGCCACATTTGGCGCGCTACATGTTGAGCTGTCATAATCCTGACTAATGAATTTTCACTCGTTACCATTTAGAGTACAGGCGCATAAAACCTTTAATAACTAGTTGGTTGGAAGCTACTATGCGTTTGTGTTGGCACCTGCCACACAGCTGTATCAGCATTACGCAATGTCATTTAAATATTTAGCACCCTCTTCAGTCCAGCCAATTTAGTGCAGCATGCCAACCTTTGCTGAGATTTTAAGCCATGCTGCTTCAGAAACCGCAGTTATATAATACGTGTAGCGCACCTTTGTTTACTTTTCATTTGCTTGCTTTTGAATATTACAATGGTAATGTGCGTAAATTCATTATATCACTGTGTCCATAATCCGGCAGCTTAGCTTTTGTTATATCTTATCAGAGTTGCTCTAATTTCACTTCACTTTTCTTTTCATTTATGGGTATTTTTGCATATTTTGAGTGTGAAATAGTTGATGGTGTACTGTTATATAAACTTAGGCTGAGTATTAAAGATTTTATGTAGATATTTCTGGAAATTGAAGTTATTTTTATAAATCAAAGTAAGTTCTTTAGCTTGGTACGCTAAGTCAAGTATATGCTTGATGTTGCAAAAAAGATTACGTTCTAAAATATTACTATATATTACATACTATAATAGCAAAAGTTATTTTAATTAATTACTTTCCTGTAACCATTCTCTATTATAAGTCAAACAATATGGATCAAGCCAGTTTTGAGTGCAGCATGTTCAATTCGCAAGCATTCATTGGGTATGTGTCTCCGCTAAATTCGGATGAAATGTGCCCAAATGTAGGCAATATTTTTGACAATCCTTGCAAACAACTTCTGTGCTTAGCGGAAGAAAACGTCGTAAACCCTATATAGCATATATATATATATATGATCAACGTGGCAAGCTGTTTCGATTTGGCCATGACCGTTCCTAATTTTTCGAGATATCGATCTTAAATTTTGTACACATACCTTTTTCCTCAACAACTTATTTGCCGAAAATGATACTATCGGACCACTATGAGATATAGCTACCGTACAAACAGACCGATTCAAATCAAGTCCTTGTATGGAAAACTTTTTTATAGATCTGATAATAGCTAATCATATAGCTGCCATACAAAATTACAAATCAAAACCAAGACAAAGATTTTTTTATCTCTTATCCTATAAGAAATGCATCTGTAAAGGGTATTAAAGCTTATTTTTTTCAACATTTTAGCACGAAAGTACTTGCTTAATTTTTTGACCATTTCAAATCTTTTTTTCTGAAAGCTTGAAACTGAGTTTGTCAAAATATTATATTTTTCTTTCATGAAATATTATTATTTTACACCGGCAACTCTAGATAGGACAAAAACTAGTTATACTCTTTTTGTTATTGTATTGTATTGAGGTACTTCAGAAGTTGAAAATTCTGCAAAGTGGGTTTTATTTTCACTTTCCGGTTGTGGCATCTGCGTGAGTGGCATATATAGACAATTAAAGAACTATCTTCTACGCAGAGGACCCAAACAATTTTTCGTTATGTTATTTTATAATAAATTATGTGCTCATAATTACACAAGTAAGCGACTTAAGCCACTAACAGATGAGATTTTTACCACCGATCAGTGATAGGTACCTTCACATACAACACTAGCAACGCTAACAAAAAAACTAGAACATCTGAGGTTAGTAAAACTTCTATTCGCCTCAATCTCCTCGCCCACTACTCAACCTTTCCGGTCACCCACTAAGCACACATATCCTTCAGAGACTGCAAGTGTGTGGTTCGCTCGGGTTAAGCTCACTTTCATTTGCAACGCGCCTAGCCACCGCTTACAGCCTCTTAACCTCATTTCAACAAAGAACTACAGCTACGTTGGCGTGTTAATGTTGCCGTTACCATTCTCATTCCAATCACCGTCATCACCATCTTTATCTTTTTGAAATCCTTTCGAACATCAGCAGCAACGCCTACTGTCAGCTTTCAGCTTTTGTTCGGGAATTTCTCATTAATTTTTGTGTTTATTCATTCGGTCTAAAATGCCAACAAACAAAATCTCTATGGAGTTGCGAATGTGTATGGAGTCACAACAATCAGAGCAACTGAAAGACCTGCATTACATGCTGAGAAAAAGTGTGAACAGTGTCAGGCTGCACGATGTGTATGTGTTCCAAAGTTTATGTGTATGTGCGCATGTAAAGGAATTAATCCCGACGTGCTTTCATAGAAAAGCTGCTGGCGTTGACACACATACACACTTCAATTCACGTATATGTGTTGGTGCGCTTTAGGCCGAGCGCTCGCACCGTTGGTGGTATCCCAGGTGCGCTAGACAGGTCATTACTTTTGGGACATTGCTTTTAGCATGGCCTTTTAACACACCGACGCACATACACATACAAACAAATCTGCTACTTCTTCGTGCCTATGCATAACTCCACCTTCGACCTCATTCTTAACGCGTCCATTCTGCGCAATTTTTTTCTCGCTCCTTTCACAATTTTTTCAACGCCATTTTCTTACTCCTACTTTCACCTTGTCTTTTCGGTAATTTCTTTTCATATTGCTCCGCTTTTGGGGGCGTCCATTGAGACTTGTCGCTCGTACATGGTTCGATAGGTGGCCACCGGTAGGCCTGTGACAGGTGCAAAGGCCTCTATCACATGTGGCACATCAGCACTAATGGGTTTTTTACTAGTTTCCTCGCCGACAGTTAGTTAAGGATTTTTTATCTAAGTTATTTCTGCGCTATTTTAGGCTTTTGAAGCGTCGAGCATCCGCTATTTTTCATTTTTTTTTTCTTGTTGGCTTTTGTGCAGCCATGTTGCCTGTGTCATTTTCGTTGGCGTTGTTAATTTGGCAGGGATTTGCCGTTTGGCAAATGAAGCAGCTAAGGCTAATTAATGATGGTTCGCCGTCCGCTGTCAGCTGGCTTTAGCTAATGGTCTCGTCCACGCTGGCAATTTTTTGTTGTTTTTTTTTTTTTCGGGCTGCTCGCTAATGAGTTATCTTTTAACGACGCGCTTAAGCGAGAAAAAATTAGAAAAATTGCAAATTTATTTCGCCTTTGAAATTTTCTAGTTAAAATGACTTGCACCGAAAGTTTGGCAAATTGTGTTTACTTTTAGTAGATTGTGAAATATTTTGTTGTGATTTTATTTTTTCAGCAGTTTTTAGTATTTTTTTTTTGCTTAAGTAAACATAATCTATACTTATATGGGAGTAATCTATCGCTTATCTAATTTTACTCACTCGCGACTAGAAAACCTTTTCCTTAAGTATTTATTTAGCTTAGGTTGAGTGACAGGCCAGCTTTTGATTTTAGTACTTTGAAGATACAGTTGTTTAGTAAAAAATTAAAGTTTTATCCCAATTAAAAAGTAGAGAACTTATAAAGAATGCAGCACTTTCGAATCTGGAAACTTTGTGCTAAATTTTGTACTAAAACTAAAAATTGCTCTTAAAGCATACAAATGATTTTAGTACTCTTCTCTTCACTAAACTAAGTTCTCATAAGTGTTGAAAAACTTATACAATTCCAAAATACTTTCTAAACAAGCTCTCGCTTTTAGTACAGCATTTTCCATGCCACATATCAGCGCACTTGAAATCTAGAAATATTCACAGCTATGCATTTTTCGAACACTAATTTTCTAAGTACTAAATGGATGTACTCAGTACACATAATTTTCACAATAAATAAAAGTACTAACTAAAATCGCAAAACCAGTCAAAATATGAAATATTATATTAGCACAAACGAAACTTAGTACTTTATAACTACAACATCTCAATACAAAACAATAAAAATATTTTAAATTCTTAAATTACACTGATTGAAATAACTTTACATAAAATCTGCTCCATAATACTTCTATTACTGTTAAGCACAAATTAAGACCTAATGATGAAGTATATTTTTCTACAAAACAAATTGAAATGCTTAAAGTTGGCATAAATAATTTAAGTAAAGTTAACAAAAATATTTCAAACTTCTTGAAATTTTTTTTAGTACATTCCATTTAAGTACAAAATTTATGTACTAAATTTTGCTGGTCAAAAATATTGAAGATAATTAAATATTGTTCGAAGAATATAGTATTTAGTACTTCTGTACTAAAATTTTGTAACGAATAATTAGTGAGAGTACTAAAATCTTAAATAAAAGCATATATGCATACAATTTTTAGTACTTTCACTATACGTTCGACCACAAAAATTGTAGCACAAAAGTTTACATAGTCTGTTTTTGCAGAAATTTCAATCTTTTATAGTAAATTAAGATATTACTTTAATACGATAAACATTAAAAGATATCTAACATACATAGATAGATTCAAGCATACGCTGTTAAGCATATCAGTGCTTAGAGCGTCTCAACTTAAGCGACTGCCAAGAACTCTAATCGTAGACAAGCAATCAAAGTTATCGCAAAATAATCCACACACATACACACACGATTGCTTGAGAAGCTTTTACATTATACAAATATACCTACTAGAAATTGCAATGCAGTACGCCTATATGCCGCGCAGATCAAAGCGCTGCTGCCTGGGACTAGATTTACCTTTTAACCCTGCCAAACAGCAGTCAGCGCAAAACCACAAACACCCACCTGTCACGCTGGATTCAATGTATGGACGGGTGGTAGTGGTTGACGTCTATCTACACACATACAAGCATAGTTATTTGTTCTAATACACGTTCACCCACTTGAAATATTGACCGTTAGACCTCGAACTCTTTTGTTTTTCAACTTCTTGACCACAAAAATACGCTTAGCCGAGTGAGCGCCAATATTAGATGCCTCTATCGAGTCTAAAATGTACCCATAGTACAGTATGAGCAACAGACCAGGCAAATAGCTTTTAAGCGATGTGTCGGTCAAGCGGAGTTTTTACGGCCTTCTTTCGTGCTGCGGTCAAAAGTATTAAACTTAAGTCGCCGGTTGACAGTTGAGTAAAATTAATGGTTGCCGCCTTTGAGGCCCATTTTTCGGGATTCACCTTGGCTGATAAGTGTGTGTACGTTTGGTGGGTTGCGTAGTTATGTATTTTTGTTGTTGCTGGTTTTTTCTTTTTGCTTCTTCGAATGCTATTAGGAACATTTGAAGTGCTTTTTTAGCTGCGCTTCAGCTGGCGCTTGCTTTATTTAGAACTTTTTGTTATTTTTTTACTGTTTTGTTGTTTATCCTGACATTTGTTTGTATTATCAGCGGCCACTCCGTTTCTACTTATCGCAAGAACGTCATTTCGTTTGTTTGTTTTTGTATTTGTTTGTTTGTTTATAAATGAGAATAAAGTATTTTTCTTTTCCACAAAAAACGAAATGAGAAAAATAAAAGTTGGAAATTAATGTGAGATAAAAATCAAAGAAAAGCAATGGAAAAACTTTATGTCCATTTGTTTATTTGTGCTATTGCATAAGCTTTACAAAGCGTCTTGGACACGCGCGCTCATCCTCGCACACATACAGGCACACAAACTCACTTGAAGGCAGATAAAGAAACAGACAATCATACTTGTACAGCTAACAGTCATTGGCGCTACACTGTCTTCTTGCTTTGTTATTTTTCCAATTTTCCGCCTTTCACACACACACACATACGTGTACATTTATACCTGCGTGCTTATCCACTGCCGACCCTTCCGCTCGCTGTTGTTTTTGTTTATTTAGAGTTTTTAAGGTAGTATTTAAACAACATTGTTGTTTGGTTATGTGCCTTCTTATCCTCTATGCGCCAACGACCCTTCTCAAACGCGCTGATATCAATGATTATTCTTGGTCTCAGCGCAGCAATGCGCCTCAATAAATTATCGATTATATTGACTGACACTGCCACAGCTATTCCACGCCTCACGTCGTGTCTTCTACTCCTTTGGCACTGCCACGCTTTATTTATAATTTGTTTTTAATTTAATTGGCATCTCGAGATGAGATAAGCTACAAATACTCTAGTTTATTATATAAACTTTTTTATTTTTTGTTTTATTTACTTTTCGAATGCTAATATTTACTTTTAGACGGTATTGATAAGCTCTTTACAGTATATATAATCGTGTGTATATATTTTTAATATTTGTATGTATATTTCTAATCTTCCCTCCTTCTTTTTCTACTTTCAGGTATGTTATTACCCAAAAGTTATGAACTTTTCTTTATCTACACTTTATTTATGGCGGATTAATGCGGTGATTTGTTCGAGCAAAGCTTCTCGAAAAACAGCGAGTATTTGTAAGTTTTCGTCTTTATTTCTCTTCAAAGTAATAAGAGCTTATGTTTGGAAAAAAAGAAGTGATTTATATAAGTGTTAATGCCAGATTAGTTTTACTAAAGTTGGAAACAAATTCTTCGCTAATCAAAATCAGTAAAAAAAACTACACAAAGATATCAAAGTTCAGTTAACTAAATATATTTAAAAACAACGGTGTATTTATACTCGATATTTATTTTTATATATTTAAAAAATTTATTTTCATAAAAATAAAGTCGAATATTTAAATTTAAGATGCTAGTTACGAGATTTGAGATACAAATGACAGTATTACACCAAGGTAAAGCATGCTGCCAGTCAATCTCCAAAAAAAATTTAAAAGAAGGAAGCTTTTAATTTCCAAGCAAGGCGAGAATTGTCTAAAATTATACATATTTTCTTGTTTTCAACATAAATGGTTAGTTAATCTAACTGTTTGGCTTTCAAGGCACACCCTATGTCCTCTAATAGATAGTTTTAATTCCTTTGAGTATTTAAATGATATACCGAATGATATATCGAGAGAGTAATCTTTTACTGATCTTCCTATGATCTTGATCCACTATAATAAAAGTTTTGAACAATCTAAACATATATTATACAACAACTCCAAGTACTGTAAAGTGTTTCAAAAAGGTATTTCATAAACTATTGCCCACATGTTTCATAAGTTCATAAAACAGCGACATTTAAAATATGAACAAGAGAATTCTTGTTGAGTTTCCATAATCTTAAATAAGGACACATTTCCTTTACTGCCGTTAAATACCGAGACACATGCGAAATATTAACTTTGGAATTAGTTCATTAATAGACTTATGTTACGTATCTTTACATAATTTTCATACTAGTTACAAATCAACTAGTTACAATTTTTGTATTCAAATAATTTTTAGTCAACAAAAAAAGGCTTCAGAACTGATAAAAACTATGATTAACTTTTAGTTTATACATTTTGATCTATGACATGCAACTAGTTACAAGCTAGTTACGTATTAACTACTTCGAAAATCCCCAAAATATAAAATAACATTAAATTTTCTCTATCGAGGCACGTGCTGAAATATCAATTTGGAATTAGTTCAGCAATATGATAAATGATAACATATAAGATTGAGGAAATTATAATATAAATGTGTAAAAAGCTTTGCTTGCACACTTACAAACATAAGAAAGTATGCTTTTGACAGAAAGTGTTTCTATTGAATAGTAAGTTGTCAGCAGTCAGTGAATTGCGGCTATTGAATTGCATGCCAATTGCCAAACAAAGGAACAGCCAACACACACACACTCATGCAGAGAGAGTTTATGCTCCTACGAACCCCTAGGAGAGCATGTGTGCCTAAGCTTTGACATTTCTTTGTATATTTAGACGCACTTTTACTTCAGCTGCCAAGTACATTGTCAAGCGCACTATAGAATTCTTGGCCTTGCGCCGCAATGTGCACTACATGAGTGTATGTGACACACACACACTCACACATAAATGTGTATATTGTGATCTGGTGTGAAGCTCCAGTCTGTCGTTTGCTATCATTTTTGTACTTTTGTTCAATTGCTCCACTAAACCAACAGAATTCACAATAATAACCTTTTCTTTGGACACTTCACCATATTCATTTATAAACCTCTTTTCCTCCCCTCACATACATACACAAACACTTAAACACTGCAGAAACGCTCAACTGACTTTGGGCCTATAGCTTTCCACTTGTCGAGCGCTGAAAGTAGCTGCCAACAACTTTATTGTGTCTGTGCATGGGTATCTGTAGGTGTACCGCCTTGTGATTTGCTTTTGATATATGATTATTACAGTTATTATAAAAGCTTTTGTGGTTATTATATTATAACTATTATAGTTGGTGTGTGCCGAAATGTTATTTGGACAGTGGCAGGATTTGGATCGAAAAAGAAATTGTTGCAATAAATACGTGCTAACTTCCTGTATTCGTATGTGTGTATATGTGGCTTATATATACATATTGGTCACATGTGCTAGTTTGCCTACAATCAAATAATTGGATAATTGAATGGACGGCAAATTGAAGTTGAGCATAATCTGCGCACATAAAATATGATTACCTGCCATGACATTAAATTAAATATGCATTACTCGATATTGCTATTGAATTTTCCGCTTAATAATATTCGATATGGTAATAAACATGTCATATATATATATGATTAATACCAATGCCACAGGAATGAGTTAAAAGCAAGTAATTTTGAAGTAAAATCGCTGTCTTAGACAACTATTATAAATATTTTTAGTACATAATGTAGAACAAACATAAGTACTAAATTTTGTACTAAAAATATTTTTAATAGTTGCCTAAAACTACTATTTTATTTCAATAAAATTGCCTAACCCTTTATTTTTAATACGAATATCTGTTAGGCATTCCTGTTCCATAAACTACATACATAAATGAATTTTTTTAAACAAATTAGTGCTTTTTAGTACTGTTTTTGAAAAATATTTCGTATATTAATATTTTTACAAACTAGTAAATACATTTATGTGCAATCACTACCCATTTGCTTAGAAAATAATGTTGTTATAAATTTGAGTACTAAATTTCTGAAGTATAGTATATATTCAATCTAAATATCTACTTCTGTTGCAAATTAAATTTATTTATTATTTTGAAATGTTCACTCTAACACCTTTTTTACATATATAGATATTTGTATACAATATATAGAGCTATATGATCAAAGTTCACATTTTCTTTAAGATCTTATTTAAATTTATTTTTGTCTGATATTCAATTCTAATTATTTTAGAAATTTTAGTACAAAATGTAAATTTTTAATAGTCATTTGTTATTAAGCCACTGGTATAGATAATAGTTCTAATAGACAAGTCGACAATGCACTGTCAGCTTAGTACAAAGGTGTAGTACTTGTATCTGTTGAATCAGCTTACGTTTGTTTTAAAATTCAATAAAGAGTTGTTATCATTTTTGTTTTAAAATCTTATATAGACTTTTTAGCATTTCTACTAGTAAAATGTGACACAAATTTTGTGCTAAAATTTAATTTTAAATTTAGTAACTCTATATTTGAATTCATAATTTTCATATTTGTGTTTTTAAAATTTTTTATACCGAGTTAAAGTTTTTTACTAAAATTTACTGCATTACTTTAAATAAAAAATTTACAAAATCGTTAACTAAAATTTAGTACATATTTATCTTAAAGGGTAACATCCACTAGCAAGTCCGAACAATTGCGCTTTTTTATGAATAACGACCTCAAATAAAATATGTCTAGCGTTGAGAATAAGCTTTTTATTTAAAATTGTCTCAACTCCAAAAAGACAAAAAAAAATTATTATTACTATATGACGATCGGGAACAGTCAAAATTTTGGTTAATGAATGGCGGCTTCCCAAAAAACAAAAATAATAATAATTTTTGTAACACAATTTTCAACTCATATTGAGTATTTGTGACACGTCTCTTTTAAAAAATGCCTGCTTTTCTTGAGTTCCATTTGTATTAAAATTGGTCACACTCTTCTTATACCTTTCGGGTCAAGTGGCAGCTGCATAATTAGCTTAAAACCTGCAACAAGCCTGTTACAGTTCTATTCTTATGCTTGTACGCGAAGAGACACCTGTCCGGCAGATACAGTAAAGGTTGTTGTTGTCAAACTTCTATATGAGTGTGACACTACTTGTCCTCAAGAAGTTGCTGGCAGCAATATTCTGAGCGCGCTTCACTTTTCAAATGTGAACAAACAATTATTTGTTCCGGTCACTCAAAATTTTTAAGCGGATTAATTAAGTAGAATTCTTTCAGCTGCCGCTACAAGACATCGCTTGTGTTGCTTGTACTTCAAAAATGCTTTATGAACGACATTTGAAGTAATCTAAATTGTCATAAATATTTCACGCTTAGACTTGCCAGGCAGTACAATTTTTATAAAATATATTCATATATTTCGAAATAAAAAAATTTAAAAAAAAGTCCCAAAATACCTTCATACTAAATTAAGGCAATACTTGGCAACATTTTTGACTGCTTATCTCAAAAATGTTCATTTCGTTTAACCGCTAAACTTCAAACAAATTAGCTTCCACACACACTTAACTGTGCACTCTGTGGCACCCATCGCTGGCTCTTGAAGGTATTTAGCTGCTCCTCACCGAAATTGGCTTACATTTATCAAATTATACTTGGCAGTAAGCCAACTCAAAAAACAAAAAAAAAACCACAACAACAGCACTTTGAACAATACTGCCGCTATCAGCACTGACAGCTTCAACTTGCCGCCGCTGCCTTGCGCTCCGCGCTGCGTTGCAACATATGTCTGCTTAAGCAGCGCTGCCATCATTATCATAGTTTTGGCAACATCAGCGAAATTGCAGCAAAGTACCCACCACTCACACACACACATGCGTAGTTGAAGTGCGTTCCATCTTCTGGTAATGCGAATCACACTTCACGCACACACTCACACATTTCTGATTTAGCCCATCATGTTGACTTTATTATTTGAAGTAGATTCCTGTGTTCTTTCTTTCATTTTGCACACAAATTTGAGTGAAATTATTCATATTGCGAGTTCATGAAAAATATATATCAACTTGCCAACTCAGAACAGCAGCTGCGGCACATGCACACCACACACAAGCGTCTACTTGCAATACATGCTGCTTACTCGCACATTTACAAGCTGCACAAACAAATAATTTTCAGTTGGCTGCAAATGTACTTGCGCGTACTTGGAGCACTTGCTTTATGACTCCGCTTTATTTATTTTCCTTTGCCAACAGCCGTGTAAACGCAGCCAAGAAAAATATATTGCGCGCGTCTTCTTCTTGCATTGCTCTGCTTTCTCAAATTCATTTTCCGTTTAAGTGCATTATACAAGAAGTCATGTTATTTCGTTAGCGTAAGTGGCGTCTCGGCTCGCGCCCTGAATGCTCCTTACGATGGTTTTATGTGTTTCCATTCGGTTGCAAGTTGGATTGCAGACTTTTTTTTTTAGCTCGTAGCTTCTTGACTATGCACGAATTTTTATACTTATATATATTTTTTTATTTTAGTTTTTGTGAGTACTGTTGCTCACTGCAATTCGTATATATATTATATATACTTGTATTATACTATATATGTATGTTGCATTAAGTGCACTCATGAGTCATTTCGGTAATTGTATGAGCTATACTGCTGCTTAAGGTGGTTGGCAACTGTGAGGAAAAAAAATTATTATTAAATTGCATAAAAATATTAAATTTAAAAAATTCAAAATTATAACTTCAAAAAAAAAAAAAAAAATTTCGAAAATTTTGAAAAATTAGTGATAATTTATTTTGAGAAAAATTTCAGAATAAATAACATTTTCACTTAAAATATTATATAATAACTATTTTCTTAAAAAAAATTCAAATATTTTATTTAAAAAAAAAATTCCAATATTTTTTTATATTATTTTATATTATAAATTAAAATACTTTACTTTATTGTAAATTTGTGGTAATTTAAAATAATAAATATTACGAAATTTATTTTTTACAGATTTTTCACAATTTTTTGGAAGTTTAAAAAAAAAAAGTTATTTCTCCATTATGGATAAAAAATTAGTTATCATCACTTTGTAAACAAGATTTACGAAAAATTTATATTTTTTCCAATTTTAGGATCTGCTAACGAAGCAATCGTTTCTAGAAAAAATGCGAAGTGTGTTACAAAAAAAAAAAATCAAATCTTGAATCTCAAAATACATATACTGTTCAATAAAAACTTTATTTTATACGGAATAGTACAAAAACTGAAGAATTTTAAAGCAAATTTGAAAAAATTTTCTTAATTAGTTAAATATTTTTTTTATTTTTTGTACAAATTTATGTTGTAACGGTACTTTTGCTTAGCACTTTTAAGAAACATCGCTCTTACGATACTAGTATTTAAAAACGTTGTAATATATAATTTGCTTTGAATGCTAAAAGTATCTTTTGGTCTGCCTGTCCGTCTGTCTGCCAGTATATATACAAATTAGTCCCACATTTTCTGAGATATCTACAAGAAGCTCTGCCTACATCCTTTTCTCTACAAGAAGATGACCCTTTGTCGAAATCGGCGATATCGAACCACAATAAGATACTTATCGATTAAAATCAAGTCGTTGTATAGAAAACTTTTTTACTTAATAAGATATTTACACGAAATTTGGTACATATTATTTTTTATGTTATTAATAAAAATTAGTCTATATTATATATGATCCAAAAGCATATATGTATATATGTATATTTTAATATTAAATATTTTATATAGAACATTGAAAATAATTTTAGCAGTAAAAAATATTTAAAAAATAAAATTTTTAATTATATTTAAAATGACAAATAACATTTTTTAAAAATATTATTCAAACTATTAAATAAACGACTCGATAAAAAAATAAATATTATGAAAAATTCAATAAATATGTCAAAATATAGAGTTATATTTATTAAATCTTATTATCATAAAAATATACATCTATTTCCTTTAAAAATTAAATTTGCTTTCGGTTTGCAGTTTTATTTTTAAACTCACTCAACACTCACCAAAAACGGACAGCCAGACAGCCTGAGTATCGCTTTTCAGCAGCAACGCCTTGTGGCAGCGTGCCGCTAATATAAATAAATATAGACACACTTGCAAGCAAAGTATAGCACAGCCATACATACACGCAAACGTACAAACAACCAAAGGCAGTCGGTGCAAAGTTTGACGCGCGAAGCACGTCATTTCAGGCGTTGAAGTGGCACTCAGCGTGCAGCTTGGCCCTACACACACTCACACATATGCGCAAACACTTGCCGAAGAAGACAACAGCAGCGAGTAAGCGACGCACATTGAGCTGTTGACGGCGAGCATTTGCCAAAACTCTTTGTTGTTGTGTTTTGCTGGGGCAGTGCAATGCTTTAGGTGTATCGTTGTATTTGTTGTTGTTGTTATTAGTGTCTAACCTGCCCCTTTGTAGATACCAAGTAGTAAAAGGTGGTTTAAATTAGTACCACTATTGTTGTTCTTATTGTTGTTGTCTTTTGCCTTGGCCGTTTTTACACTGCAGTGCGTGGAAAATTGGCCAATTAGAAATGGCATATAAATTCAATTAACGCATCATTTTACAAAATGATTTCGCGCGCCGACGAACTTTATGCTCACCATTTTTCTCAACAACAACAATAGCAACAAAAACAGCAGCGCAACACTTTGCTTTTACCCACACAAATACATTTATAGTTGCTCCGGCATTCCCTTCGTCTTTGTTTATTTGTTCAAGCGTTTTATGCGAAATTTTAATTAATTTACGAGCTACAACACCAGCAACAACAACAACAGCAACAGCGGCGAAGGAGTTGCCCACAAGAAATGGCGCAATAAAATGTGCACTTATTTCTATGAGTGTATGTGTGTATCCGGGTATTCATGCGCGCCAACTCAATACAAAGGAAGAGCAAAGAAGTTAGTAAAGTCTTATGAAAGAAGTGTGACTAAAAGTGCGAATGAATTTATGACTATTGTTTTAGTTGTTATTGCTGCCAGTCATATTGCAGCAGTGATATTTATGAGTTGCTAGTTTTATTACTATACTTTTACGATGCCAAAACGCTCTCCTGTCTCGCAATCGCAAGCATTGAAAACTTGAGTCCAATGTTTTTATACCCAACGTAACAAGCTGAGTCGATTTAACTATGTCAGTCTATCTGTATATATGGGAACTAGTCCTTAAGTTTTCGAGTTATCATTCTGAAATTTTTCATACGACCATTTTTTCCAAAAAAACTGCTTATTTGTCAGAATCGTCGATATCGGACCGCTATAGCATATAGCTAGCATACAAACTGACTGATCAAACTCAAGTCCTTGTCTGTAAAAGTTTTTTATTTGACAAAAGATCTTCAAGAAATTTAGCACAGATTATTTCCCAGAATGGCGCTACTATCTCTGAAAAAATTGTGCAGATTTGACCACTATAGCATATAGTTGCCATACAAACTGACCCAGCAAAATTAAGATAAAGATCTTTTTATGCCTTTTTATGCTATAAGAAATGCAACTGTAAAGGGTATTATAGCTTTGGTGTGGCCGATTTTTACGTGTTTTCTTGTTATTGTCTTGCTTGTTTTGACTTCATACATATTGTGTGTGGCAAGTTCGTTTTAGTTGCGCTGCAAGATGAATAGCCAGTGAACGACCACCCATTTGCTGATAAAAAATAATAATTATTGCGATTTTTACGGTCATCAAATATACACATCACATGTACATGTATGCGTATATGTGAGTGAACAATCACCACTGCTGGCAACACGCTTTCTTTCACATTTTCTAAACGGCGTTTGACCTCAGCCGATAACCCATCATCTATTAAGTATATAATAAATTCTTCAGCTTAATACCCTGGCGTACATTGAAACATCACATTGTCTTATCAGTTTGAAATGTGAAGAGCAGCAGCAGCAAGACCAGCAACAAGTAAGACTAGAGTTGCTATTGAAATGAAGTCTTCAAGCAGACAAAAAGTGAGGAAGTGACTCAAATGTTGATTTTAATATTATATTATTGATATTATATGCTGATATATACATACTTGTGTATAAATTTACACACATACATACAAGCGCACATATAATGAATGTAAACAATAGTATTTATGCGCTCATATATTTTATTACATTACGATTATTGTTCTCCAAGTGACTGTGACCAATTGCATACATACAAGTATATGTATATACATACATATGTTTGTGAGAAAGTGCTTGAGCTCGTAAATTTCTATGTTTAACCGCTGCGCTAAAAATCGTCGCGAGTTCAAGCAGCTCTTGTTATGAGATCTCATATTTCACCATTTTTAATTGCTGAGATTTCCGTTGTTTCGAGTTATTATGTCGTTCCAAATGCTGATAATTTTACATATGTATATACTTAACGGAAACATTAAATAAGCCAAATTATTGATTGCTCTCGCACAGTTAATACATAAAGACTGAATAACCACGTTTTACTTCGGAAGAAATAAATATTTTATAACTTACTACAAGTTTCAAAAGAAAATGTTCAGCACTTCTTTTAAAAAATGGTCATGACCGGGGCTAGAGACCCAGAAAAATACATACTTTCAATAAATGGGTAATTCTAACGCGAATTATACTTTTTACAGTGTATTTTTGGTTTCCTATACATACACTATACATTCACCAGTTCTGCTTAAACAGCGGATATGCGATATCCTTACCTCTACATCTGAGAAAACTAGACTTTAAGAGGGAGATATCTCCTATAATAACCCCAATGAATCGTTGTTCTATCAACTCTATCTTATTCTTTCCCTTATAAAATGTTTGTTGGAAACAACGAGTGCAACTGATGAGCTAACGGCTCTAAAGAAATCCTAACAAGGCCCACGTTTAAAAATTACACCATATAATAATCCAGCAAACTTGTATAAAGGTTGAGCCATTTCGAGGTTTTCTACTTTTTTAAAGAAAAAAATACAGAAAATTCAAACTTAATGGGGAATGTTTATTATGATGAAAGCACATTCTTTAACATTTATTTTCTTAAGAGTATCTCTTTCAAATATTGGCCGCAGCTACGTCTCAGATGGTCCTTCAGTTGAGTCAAATTTTCGTTCGAGCATTCCGACTGGTAACTGGCGAATAAAACGCGTGATGTTTTGCTCCAAGGCCTGAATCGAATCGGGATTGTCCGCATATACTTAAGACTTTACATATACCCACAGGAAAAAGTCTAACAGTGTGATATCAGCCAGCCTAGTTGAAACCACATGTCGCCGAGATCACGAGCTTCATTTTTAGGCATCAAATAGTCGGTTATCATGACGCGATAACGGTCACCATTGACGATTACGTTCTTACCGGCATCATTTTTGAAGAACTATGGACCTATGATTCCACTGACCCACAAACCACATCAAACTGTTGATTTTTCTGGATGAAACGCCAGCCCTTGAATTTCTTAAGGTTTTTCTTGGTCCCAAATGGAAAAAATTTTGCTTGCTTGCATACCCATTGAGACAGAAATGGTCCTCATCGCTGAACAAAATTTGGCTCGAAAACGTCGGATCTTCTTGGAACATTTCAAGAGCCCATAGAGCGAAGCGATGTCGCTTGGGAAGTTCGAGAGGCTTCAGCTCTTGCACAAGGTAAATTTTGTATGCTTTCAATTTAAGATCTCGACGTAAAATGCGCCAAGTCGTTGCATACGTCAGTCCGAGTTGCTGCGAATCAACTCTCAACGGTCTTCGTGTATACCCTCAGCTACGGCCACTGTATTTTCTTCACTCCGTGCTGGACGTGGTCTATTCGGTCGAATATTATCCAATAATTAATGCTGGGACTCCAGATGGGTGATGTTGTTGCGAATGGTATGCTCTGTAGGCTGTTTATGTTGACCATAAGTTGAGCGAAGCGCGCGAAAGACATCCTTTACAGAACGTAAATTTACGTAATAAAGTTGAGTAGTTTGTAACAGTTGTTCAGGCCTTAGTTTTTTCATGATGAAATGTCAAACAATACTGAATAAATGTAATATAACAGCTGGACACAACTCACGTGTGGTTTGTCAAAAGAAGGCTTTTGAAAAAACTACCTCGACTTGGAGCACCCGTTATTAAAAAGTTAGGTTCGCTTTGTCAATATAAAATGTCGAAACGAACAAACAACTCGCATAACTCCAACAGATTGCCAGCACGGAATCTGTGACAAGCCAAGTAACATTAGTTTAGAAGACTTTAGTGGCTATAGAACTTCTATACTAATACAGCTTGCTAGCCACACTGTTATATGAATTTCTTGACAAGAGAACAGAGCTCGACTTGAACAGTGAGTTAGAGAGATAGAGAGAGCGAGAGAGAGAACCGGCATACACATATGAAACTATGTGGTGAATGGAGATATTATATTTTGTGTATATTTAAAGTCAAATTTAAACCTTTAAAACTTTTGAAGATATTTTAAATAAATAAATATCACTGCAGTGCCACCTATTTCTGCGATTAGCTCACAAATACAATTATACCAATAAACTATTTACTAACAATTTATTGGCAATTGCTTTAATACACTCTCAACTCTCAAGTGTTTTAAATTCTTATTGCGCTCTAACGATTCATGAGTTATGACCATATTTGTTTTCGCTTCGGTATATTTTTTATTGCCATCCACTTTTTAAAGTCCACTTAATTTAGTGATTATTCATTTCTGACTATTCGAATGCGATAAAAAGCTCGGACAGAACGTAGCCAACACCAGCGGGATCATAATCATAAACGTTGAGCCACCAGCCACTAACAAAAAACCAACACCAAAAACAAAAGCAAACAGTTAGCTCGCAAACAATATTAGCAATAACTGAAAATCATGAAAATATGATGAAGAAGAGAATGGAAAATAGAAGAAATTTAAACAGACACAATCAAGAAAAGCAAAAGCAAAAATTAAGCGGCGACTAATGCCACAACAGCGGCACTGATAGGGAGCGGAAGGCGTAAATCGTTATGTGCCATGCGCGAGTAGTTAGCAGCGGACACACGCGGCCGCTGATGAGGAGTCATAACGCTTCTGGCATTGGGAGCCATTGTCGCGACGAGCATTAAAATCAACATTGCCAATGAACGCATATTAAAAAACAATTGCCATTTATGAGCATTGTGGCAATATAATGGAGCTATAATGCTGCGCACGAAACAATAGGTACATAAGTATGTATGTGGCACAAAGCATAAGCGCACGACGCCGAGGGGGGTGAAAAACGTCTAGTCGTTGCATAGAAACTTTCATAGAAAAGAAAAAGTGTTGGAACTCAAACAAATGCACAGACCAACTCACACATACATACATAAGTGCGAGAAAAGTGAGGTTAGTGCCGGCGCAGGAATTCTTAAAGTTTATAGCTTTTGTTTAGAAAAATTTTAATGTTCTATTTTATTTGTTTTAACAGCGCATATGCAGGTTTTGAGTTCTTTTCATTTTCTATCTTTATTGAAGTTGTGCGGTTACATGTGTACAGCTATTGGGAATGGGCGATAACTATAAAATTTTACGATTATCGGCGTTTAAGTGATATATGAATGACCGTTTGTGTGTGCGTGTTGGAAAGAGTTCAAAGGAAGCGACTTGGAAAAATAATGCAATAAAGATTTTAAATGTTTTTATTTCAAAATTTTTTTTTTTTTTTGCACTCAAGCAAGGTCTCTTTCTTGATATCTAGGAAATATACGCTGAGCAATTAGTCCTAAGTTGCATGCCTAACTTTACAAAAAAAAAAAAAAAACAATCAGTTTAAGGTCTTGTTTTGGATCGATCAAGTTGTATGGCAGCTATATGCTACAGTGGTTCGATCTAAACAAAATATTCGGAGATTTTACCATTGCCTTGGTCAATAGCTCATGCCAAATATCGTGAAGATATACTGTCTAAAAAAGTTTTCGAGTTGGACGATAGCTATATGCTTTAGTGATCCAAAATTGTGGATTAAAGGACTTGTGGACATTTTCAGAAATTGAGGGACTAATTTGCATATATACAGAAAAACAGACGAAAATTACTAAATCGACTCAGCTCGTCACGCTGATCATTTATGCCACATACCTTTAAAGGTCTCCGACGCTTTCTTCTGTGTGTTTTATATTTCTTATGATATTTTCACCAATTCTTCTTGCATTGATTTTTTTTTATAGATAGAACATTTTTCACATACTAAATGAGTTTGTAGAGGCCGTTTTGATGAGATTGGGATCGAATTGATCCTTATTTTTGATACCACAATGAATATATTCCAAACGACGTAGACGGCCTTTTGTAATTTTTGTTATAAGAATAATGTGAGCCTTATTTTTGGAAGAGCAACTGTTTCTTAATCCATTGATGAAATTTTTTTTATTACAAACATTTAAATTAACTATTCTAATCTACAGTCAATATATCTCTCTAAGCCCCTTTCAATAAAATGTTAAATTTATATTCTTCTCATTGATTCTCCAAAACATTCAAACATTTTTCTTCAACAAAATTTCAATAAAGCGTAATATTTACCAGCACAATTGCATGCCAATCGCTCAAGCCACCGGAAAATTGGCTATCTTACCGCTTATCGCCACACAGTTGCGGTCACAATAAAATGTCGAAGTAATTGTATGAAAGCGGAAGGATTAAATGCGCACCAGCAAACGGTCGCTTGTGTGGTCAAGTGAGTAGAAAGAAAAGAAAGCACAGCTATCTCTGCGACCAATATGAAAAATACAACAACAAGTAAAGTAATATGCAATAAATTTTATTATTGTGACATAAATTCCATTTGACAAGTACAAGTATGTAAGTGGACACAACGCCGAATGTATGCATGTGCGTGGCAACATTGTAGTATCTGGATCCTTGTTGGACACACCCTGGTAGATAGCGGGAGATAGCAAGCGGTCAATGACAAAATTTAAGCTGCCCTTTCAAGTGAGAATTGCTGGCTCAGCGGAGAAAGTTCTTGTTGGCTGCTCCACCGCTTGCACATGTGTCCAGCGAAGGTGTGTGGCAACCCTCATGAACTACTCGAGCAAAAAAAAAAAGTTCGTAAAACTTTTTACATGCGTTTTTTTACTTCTTTTTCATGCTACACTCACTTTCGGCATTCTTCTTCGCCCTCCACTTTTTAGCAACGCTTAGTTTTTTCCTTTTTTCTTCCCCAATTGCACACGCTTCCGATTTGTTTTGGCTCATTTTCGTTCGTTTTCCTTAAATGCTTGCTATGCAATTTTTATGCGGCACGTGCGCTTGCCACTTAAGATCTATACAGAGGAGTTTGTTGCTATTTTTTTGCTATTTCTAAACAAAAGCGGAAATGCGTAGTTTTTTCGGTTGGGGTGGCATCCTGCATTCATAGCCCTCATGTGGAAAATTCTTTATTATAAGTATGACAAAGACCATATAAATAAATAAAGTAAGCAGCTGGAGAGTTAAAGTCAAATTTAGTTTGATTTTTGCTATGCAGTTTTTTCTCCAGTTGCTTATCGTGTTTTATTTTTTTTTAGTAACGTGCGTGCCTTCAACAATACCGGCAGCGCTAGAAGTGGTTCAATAAGTTCATAAAATGCTCGTTTAATAATTGCCAAAATTGCCGCATAAAAAATCCAAGCACTTAACTAATGTGGTGTGAGTGTTAAATGGTAGAGTAGCGGGTAGAAGGGAGTCGCAACATATCTCTATATAAATAGAGGCATTCATGTGCCTATACGTATTGTTGTTCTGAAAAAAAAAAACTGTATTGCAAAAGTTCTCGTAAAAAGTTTCGCTGCGACAATCGAAACAGCAGCGGGGAGTACTTGAAAAAGTACTTAAAAAGTAATGTTGATGAAGTGGAAATTGTGCATGGAATCAGCATTAACTTGGCAAGCATTCAAACAGGCAATATTTGATATTATTAGAAACTCAAATTTATTTCTATATACCTTTGCGATGGTTTCCCTAATGCGCGAGTTGAAATTTATTAGCAAATCTAGTATTGAATTGATGAGTTGGAAACTTTCAATTTATTATCTCTATGAACTCCTCCGGGCTTCTGATCCAGTTTATCAGTACAAAAGTTGTTTTTTTTGTGCAACCTCCGAAAAGTCGTATAAAACCTTGGACCGATAGTTGCGATTCTTTTTCAATGCAAAGCTTTTCATTCGCATAGAAGTTGTTTCATAATATCCTCTTCTTCTACCTCCTGACAGCTTCTACAATAGTCATAATATGGTGTTTCTAGTTTGGTGGCATATTTGCCAATTAAACTGCGACCGGTGAGAATTCCTACTGAAGTTTTTATGTTTTTCTTTTTGAATTTTAATAGAATGCGACCTATATTCCTTTCATGCCACTTTTGCCTGCTTGTTGAGAAAGTCAGGGATTGACTCCCCTTAGACTTAATTATACTATTTAAAATATGTTTGAGGATTATGTATCTACAAGTAGCCAGAGGCAATACATATTGTTTCTTTTTCGGAATCTAATTGTATTAAGGTGACAGCTTTGGCACTATGTTCTGGAACCCGAGGCGTTAATCCCTATTTGTGGAAGGTTCTCTTACTTTATGGCTAATTATGAAAGAGCTATATGGAGACCTGACATAACATAGAGCTTGCTATAAATTTTTTTCTTCTAAATTTGCTAATTCATTACCAGAAAATTTTGATGTAAAACCAGTGCCAGTGGTTTGTCATTTCACAGAACATTCGAATGGATTTGTGTCGAAAACTGACAGATTTTGAACCATTAGTGTCTGAACCCCATAATCTCTTACACGTTTAATTATAATGAATCCCTTAAAGTAGTTTTATAGCTATTATAGTGTGGTTTCCTTACTGCTTTTTTAACTTTAGAGCTTTTTCGAAATTGAATATTTTCACTAATGTTTTAAAGTTCGATATCAAGTCATTTAGTAAAAAAGTGTGTTGAAAGAATAACAAAGTTTTTTCAACATTAATTTTTAAGTATTTCTTTAAAAAAGTTTAACTTCGTATGAAGAGTTAATTGCTTGATACTGCTGGATTTTGAGAAACTTAAAAATATATAAATTCTTTGATTTTATGTTCAAGTTAATACTAGGAAAAGAACAAAATTTTCAAATATGTATATGTCTTAATAAAAGCTCCAAAAAGCTTCTAAGCATAACCAACTCTCTAACTAAATTTCTTAATAACCCAACGGTTGCAGGGCACCGCTGCGAATATCCGGTATCCGTAAACAATGTTTCAACATTTAAATAATTTCGAAATTTTATTAACATTCATTTCCTGTTGGCCTGTGCCGATGAAGATATTCCGAACCAGCAGTGCGTGGCTTTTGCAACTCCATCGCCTGCGACTCGCTCCACTCAACGCTGTGTGTTCGGAGAATCCATTTAGTAAATTTAATTTACTGTAAAATATGCATATGCCGTTAGAACGAACGCTTCGACTGCGGCAGCAGCAGCAACGGCGGCAGCCAGTGGTGCTTGGGTTCCTTTCCCGGCTGAAGGCACTCAAAAATGTCTGAGGCAGATTTTTTACTTTAAAAAGCAATAATTTTAATTTTAAGGCGAAGTGGCGTGGCGTGGCAGGCTAGTGGTAGACAGTAAGGCGGGTCGATGGAATGTGCGGACGGACGCTTAACCGATACTCAACACTTTCTAAGACAAAACGCGTTGCTGCAGATGGCTGGTCGACAAAGGCGGGGCGCGAAGGTAAACGTAACAGACAATTAACTTGACGTATAAGTTCTCTATAGTTTGTTGGTGTGTCTGTTTGCAGTATAAGTTGCTTATTTGAGGTTGCCGCAAGTCGTTTGGCCCTTGCTTGCCACACTTTTTGTTCTCGGCTTGCAACTTTTTGTTGCGCTTTCATGCTATGTCCGGGCAAAAACTAAACAACAAACAAGCAGAACAAGTGCCACAGCAACAAAACGAAAGACAAAATGCAACAAAATTGCAAGCGACTTCAGTGCTACTTGTACACACGAAAAGTTTTTGCAACATTGAAAATTCTTAAAATAAATGTTGTTACAAAAACGAGTTGAAAAATGTACGCAATTCACAAGCAGATAATTACCGCCTTTAGCGTATTGCTTATTGCCACATTCGCCAACAAAAGTGTACAGCTATCCCCAATGGGGCAGACAAACATAAAAGCACACATACATACATAAATACATATGAGCCGTCGTTATTTACTATGTATGCCTGCAACATTCCTTGCTTTTTGTCTTGCACTTTGCGATTCGCAACTTATCGCTTAGCTGCCACTTAGGATGTAGCAACTAAGACAATCGCGTCAGAAAATTTAGTAATTACATTAAAATGTTGCAACTTTAATTCAGCGAAGTAACAATGAATGATTCATTAGATATGTAAATATATATGAAAAACTATGTAGATCGGTATTTATTTTCAAATAAGTCTTTCTGTCGTGAAATGTTTTCCTTTTCAGCTTTTGCTCTCTTTAAAGTTTCACCCTCGAACAACTCTATCGTTTTCAATATTATTCCGCAAACTATATATAATATTATATTTTGCGAAAATATCCTAATATGAGCATTTTATTAGCACCAAAAGCACATTCCAGAAAACTTGCCAATTCGGGATCCCGAAAAATTTCGGGATCGGACTGAATTTCGATTTGTAGTAAATTGACAATATCTGAATTTTAATCGATATTTTGTGATAAGAAACCTTTCGTTACCCTATTGTAAGTATTGTATACATATAAACTACATATGAAAGTAATTTTATTTCGGGATTCGAAAAAGTATTAAGCAATATAACTTTTTTAATGATACTAGTAAGCATAAAACATTATTGGATAATTTTATTAATAATTTTAAAAAACATTAAATTTGGTATCACTGATAATCATGCGTTAACTACAAGTATGTTACATACAGACCTATTATAAACCTATAAAGACCAATAATGTAATATTTAAATGAAAAAATACTACTTGCGAGCGCTAGCATTTAGGGCTAGCAAAAGTTAGCCAATCCATAGCCAACGTAAACAAATAGAAATCCCGAAATTTCGGTATCCCGAGTTGTCAGTCCCGAACATTAAATATTCAAAAAAGAGGAAACTGTGAATATAAAACTATGTTTTGAAGCAGTTTCCAGATTAACAAGAAGGCATCCCAAACTTTCCGGAATCCCAAAGCAAAAAATTAAAAAAAATCTAAATTTAGTATAAAGAAGAATGTTTTCAAACAGTTTCCAGATTTAGTCCTCCTTCTAATTTATTTCTGCTTGTTGCAGTTTATGAGGATCAAAATATCTAAGATTTCAATAATTAAGCAGAATTCTGGGTAGTCTTCTGTCTCTTTCTAGAAAATATCGCCACATCAACCTAACTTGATCACATGAATTTTAGCCTCGCTTCTTGAAGCCTGAGTATACATTTGTATATTCTTAATGTATTCATAGCATTTTTAAGCCCAATCAGCTGGTTTATTATTATTACATTTTCTAAACGTCAAATATTTTATGAGTTCATATACCTAATGGTCACTAAGTCTAAACCCATAACCAAAAATACACACAAACATACTCGTATAATCTGCTCAGTGTAATAAAAATTTTGTTTACAATGATACAATTTTAAATGACTCAGAGAAATAAGTACATATTTGCATATTTATGTGCTTAGCGGGGTAGAGGCAGAGAAACAGAAGAAATGAAGGAGCGAGAATAGTAGAATAAGCAATTAAGAAGTTTGTCACAAAGTGTCTCAAAAGCAATGACTAGCAAAAAATTAAAAACAATAAATAAAATTAAATAAAAGCAGTAATTATTAATTATGTTATAAAAAAAAGCGTGGCTTTGAAAAAAATAAAAGAATTTAGTAAGAGTAGAAAAAAATGCTCGAAAATTTCTAAGTTCATAAATAACCCAAAAATGTTTAAATAACTGCTACTCTGAGATGCACAAAGCTTTAAGTTTCATGTCAATAAGCTTTTATAATTTAATATGAACGCAACTGAACAAGAATCTAATATACCTTGTTTAAGTGACTTTTTCAAGAACATTCGAAAAGTACGAAAACATGAAATAGTTCTGAACAAATTATATACATACTGTTCTGAGAAAGGGAGTAGTAAATAAAAATAATTTTAAAAATATACAATTTTCTGAGGAATAAAAGTCCAATTTCCAGTGACTAAAGCTTATGTTAAGTTACTCAAAGTGAAGCTTTAAGTTTGGTACTGAGCTTTTAACAGTGAAAGCTTAGAATATCCGTGGAAGTTCAGAACTCAACTTATTTTTGTGGCTATTATGATCAGCATAAATAAATTTTATAAATATGAAAAAATCTGAAATTATCGTTAGGCGAATGGCAATTTTTACATGTTTTAATCCACTTTCAAAGGTCTACTAAATTACATGTGAAGCTTTTTGGTGAGCAAAAGCTGCCGAAGATCTCTAATTGCCTGTGTAATAGCCAAAATACTCAACTAACTTGCCTTAACCCCACCTTTCACCAACTATAATGGCTCTCAACTGTAGCAAATACACATCGGTACAGCAAAAGTTTAGCAAATTATAGTATAAAGAAGGCACAAATGTACGTTGCTAATGCACCTCCATCTGTATATGTTCTTTCAAGTATTTTCGGTTTACCTATTTGCTGTCTATATGTTTGTTGCAAGTTCTTAGTGTGAAATAGCAACTAATGCCAATGATTGCCACAAATTTTACTTCATTCAGAAACAAAAACAATAAGCAAAATACTCGTATGCGAAAGAAACGCAGAGCAAAAACATATGAAGACTAAAATAGCAGAGTGTAGTAATAGAAAAAGTAGCCAAATAAACTTTTACGTTGGCAACGTGGCCGCTGGACGGAGACAAATCCACTTGTGTCATCCATCAGCAAGCGCTTTTCCGATTCCCAGCCCCCCCTCACGCACGGCAGACATTTGCGTTTTTACGCCAAAACCAGAGATTTTCACTTTTCCTTTTGCGCTGAGTTCTTAGTGCAACACACTTTGTGGACTTACTTACAAGCGTGTATATGTACGTATATACATGTACATATATATCTCTGGTGCTAGCGTGGGCGATTTTAGTAGCTGAAGTAGCGCATTAACTCGTCTCGTTTTTCGAAATGGCTTTCGTCTCCCTCTCACTTCTAGCACTTCATTTCATCTGCTCTCTGCTGTGATCCGCATTTAGTGTCCACGCTGCTTGTGCGTGTATGCGTGTGAGTGTGTCGGTTAGTTGGCGAGTAATTAGTAAAAATTTGCGGTAGTAGTTTTGTCGCAAATTACGGTTGAGACCACTCACTGCTTATTTGCCCATTTTGTTGCCCTTTTTGCATTGGACAACTACTTTTTGGTCTCCGCTTGGTTTTTGTTGCTGTCGTTGTTGTGTTTGGTTGGTGAAATGAAGTGGCAAATTAGCGCGCAGTTCCTTTGGCGATGACTTGCAATCTCTATCGATTTCGGTTAAATCCCTTGCTGAGTAGTTTTGTGTTGTCTTCGTTGCATAGTTTTTATGGTGTATTTTTGTGTGTGTATGTGTGTTGTAGCCTCTTCTATTTAACTTTATTTCACTCAGTAATCTCTCTCAACATTTTTCGCATTTCATTCGCAGACATGTTATTGGAGTTTCTAATTACCGCTATTTTTTGTTCGAGAAAGTTGAGTTGGTTTCAGGGGGAAGAGGTAGTCATTTAAGCTATTTCGTTAACTCTGAAGAGCCTTTTTTGCTTTCCCACACAAGTGCTAACTAAATGCACTAACACTATATAAGCTCCATGCTGGCCGCAATTAGCAGAGAGCTTTGAAAGTTTCTAAAAATTAGCAGTAAATTTGAGAAGCGAAGAAATTTCCTAAAATATTGAAAGGAATTTACTTTTACTGATTAGTGGCGTTTTGAATAACAGCAAGACATTTTTGATATATTGGTTTTGTTTGATTTTATGAAAATGCACTTTTTTCTTGTCAGTCTGGGTCAAATTTGATCATATGTTATTTTTTGTGTACATCAAGTTATAGCAAGATTTGGCGCTTCTTGAACAAGAACTCGAGGTTTGATAGAATATCGGATCATTAAACGTCCAAAAGCCTGAAAAATACAAATAAAATTTCAGGTTAAGTGCTTGAGAAACTTAAGTTCGGGGAAGCTTTGATAAAATTTTAAGAGTTTACCGTTCTATTTATATGAAACGGGTCTGTAATAACATGCTTTTGCTGAGCTCACTGAAAATCCAAGATTCAACGTCAGAACGCAAACAGACATCGGAAAACCTACTCGCTTCCAATTGGATGAAATTACCTACCAAGCTCACATCAAAATAATATTAAAAATCTTCCATTAACAATTTTGTGGCAAAAAAAAATACAAAGTTTCCAATACCATATTACTTTTTATTTGCAAATCAAAAATCGACCATTAAAATAAATTATTGCACCAGCTTTATAAGCTGCTAAAAAGCACAATAACATTGTTGCCCCAAATCGCAAAACTTCAAAGCCGTTCCCATTCATTGCGTGCAACAATTTAATGCCATGCCATTTGCCAACAAATTTCCCTATTATTACTTCCTATTTCGGCAACAAATCTCCCGCTGCCATTTAGCTACACTATTTATCGCCAGCTGCAATTTATGTTTTCTATATTGGTTATTTTCGCGCTCGTACGCTTGCCGTTGTTGCATACACAAAATTAATAAAAAACGAAAACAAAATCCGAATGACTTTCAAAATGCAAAATAAACATATTAACAAATGAGCTTACGCGAATTGGAAATATAAACCTGCATTCAAAATATACAATTTTAGCTTTCAACAGCAGACAAAATGTTTTGCGAGCGCGCAACACACAACCGCGGCATGTTGCGCCACATCTTCATGTTGCTGCGCAAAGCAATAAGAAAAACAAATCACAACAACAACAGTGCACAATGCATTTTATGATTTTTATTATTGTTGCAATTGTAATTCTGCAGCGCTGCGGGAGATTTTTATTGCATGCAATTAATTTGGATGAGAGGAGAGCGAACTGGCGTGCGAGCGAGCGCGCTGGTAAACGGCTAAGCGAGTGGGTGGCTGGTTAGTATGGTGCGCATCGAAAGCGCAGCGGCAGTAAAATAATATAAAATCGCGATTATTGCGAATTTTGTGGTGGGAAAATGTGCTGCGCGCCTTTGTTGCAAGCTGGTGCGCTCTTTCGCCGCTGCGCAACCATTCATTGTTGCTGCATCTTCGCTTGTACTACTTAAAAGTGTTTTACTATTATTTGGGCTTTTATGCTGCATCTTGTTACCACTTTCTTGCCGCTTTGTGTGCAATTTTTTTCTAGTGTATGGCGGAACAAAGCGCGCTGTTGATCTCGACGCTTAAGTAAATTTAGCTTTTGTTTTTTTTATTTCGAAAATTTTTATAGCGCTTTCACGCACGCTAGGTTTTATAAGAGTATATTTATAGTCTTTTATATTTTGCGGCTTCAATTTCTTTTAGATTTTGATCTTCATTTGCTTTTGTGCGCTTAGGTTTTGTTGTTATTGCCCTTCGGCTGCTTTTATTGCGGCAAATCAACACCTCACGCGTATCACGATTTTGCAAACAGACACATACCTATTCACATGCATATACCTTATAGTCCATATGAGCTTGTATTCATGGGTAGCATGTTAGGCATACATAAAAGTGAGTACTCACTTGATTTTAACATCATCTCTGCCTGCAAGCGTCTGTCGATTGTGGCCTGTTGTGCCTCGCATCGATGAAAGCATCATCCGATCAATCAATCTGCTCTTTAATCGCTGCTGATTGCGAAACTGAGATTTCAATTCCGAGAAACAGCACATACTTGTATGTGAGGTAAGAAAAGACTTTTTTGCTCGCTTTGTACTCCCATGTGCGCTCTTATAATTAAATTTATTGAATGGTTCTACACTGATCCAAGTCCCAAATAATCCAACTATAACAGTAACTCCCTGTCACTCATTGACTGAAATTCGAAATCTGGAAGGTCTACTTCAACTCTTTTTTACACTTTTCACCAATAGTCGAAGTAAGTGTTTGCATAGTCCATGTTTTCTGAAAATCTATATGATGCTCTTTCAGATGTTTCAGTGTTTCAGTGTTTTATCTTTTTTCTGGTTTTCGAAAATTGAGCAAAATATTTTTTCTTAACATGAAAAAATTTTTTGAACTCATTTCAATAAAATTCAGTTACGGCCTGTTCCATTTTTAAAAGTTAAAACCATTAGTACGTAGACATTAGTATCAGCTCTTGAATAATTCACTTTGGACTAGAAAAGTGCTTAAATCTTACTTTCTTTTAAAACCACTTTAGTAGTATTCTTGATGTTTAAAACTTGTCTGCTGATTGTGGGATCACCCTGGAGTACGAGTAGTGATAAAAAGGACTAAAATTATAATGAATAGGCTCCAAATGTCTGCTAGTTTTTTTCGAGCAATAAAATGTCAGAGTTCTCAAATTTAATGCACATTTCGAACGGTTGACTAGTTTGTACTAGGAACTTTATCATCTGTATGGCTTAGAATTATGTGCATAGCTCTTTGATTTTGTTGATTGTATGAAGAATTCTGACGTACTTGTATACTTGTATAGCCAGCCATCTGCTTTTGGATAAAATTTTCTATAGACGAAAATACAAATTAATTGAAAATAAGAAAGCTTTAAAATATTCAATGAAAGCACTCAAAGCCAGCTTTGTAGTACTAGATACAACTAAATGGAGAAAAAATTGTATTGTGAAACAATTAACAGAACTGTTGGATTTTTCGAAACCGTCCATATGTTCTAAGATAGATAACTAAGAAAAAAGGTAGAACTGGAGTAAATGAAAGCGTTTCTTGGGAAGAGCCAACATCCAAAACACACACATAAATATATCTCTGTAGAAAAATATGGTAGACTTTTTGGATCTTTATATGTGCTGTGAGGTATATCTTTTAATACTTAAGGTCAAGCTGATTGCCGGTAATTCTTAAAGCTCTCAAATAATAGGTGTTTGACGATCCAAACCTTGTGTTCTCCATGTTTTTTTTTTTTTTGTTACTAGCCAAATACTTACTAGTCTCGCAATACGCACTGCAATTAAATAAATTAAGAATTCCAACCCTCCGCACACATTTGCATAGTCGCTATTGAACAGAAATTTTTATTTCGACGGAATTAAGGAAAATTATCATAGAATTATGAATTTACCGCAAAATGAAGAAACCGCGGAACCAATGTAACCATAGTGAACAAAAAATTTAAATGCAAAAATAATAACAGTAAGGGCAGAAACGGATATGACTCAAGAATATTGGCGAAAGCCATCGGTATCGCGTTAGAAGGGCTCAGCAACAAAGGAGGGGGTGTTTTAAATTGTATATGTGCTGCCTGAAAATTATAGGTATACCAATAAAAATGGCAACAAAAATATAGGTGGTGAATTAAAGGGAAAATACGATTAAGAATTGGTGAGTGGAAATTTGTAGTGAGGGGAGGCGGGTATATGTGAGTGCTTGAACAAAGCTAACAGATTGCATGCACCGATAAAAGCCAAATTACCTAAATATTTCGCAAGGTATAAAGAAAAATTGTGTAAAAGAAAATTATACATAAAGAAAAATATCAAATTAAAAGGAAATTGTAGAATTTCACTCCGGCACTGGGGAAAGTATGTGAGTAGATATGAAAGATGAGATATGTATAAATAAAAGATGGAATGAATGATGGTGCTAAAGCAGAAGCCTGAAAAGGAAAGCACTTAATGCAAATCGGGCGCCGAGTCGAACAAACGTCGAATATGGAAATAAGCGAAGGTAGAGCAAAGCAAATTAATTAGATTTTCAAATAAATGAGGGACTTTGCTTTTGCCGGTCGGTCGGCACACTCACCGGTATACTCACCGGCTGGATGACTATCACCGCCTCACTGCCTGACTGAGTGACTGAACAGCTGCTAGGCAAAGCGGTGAGCTTCCTGAGTTGAGGCTTCTGGGCAGAAACACACACCTCTAGAGCGCGTAACATACACTGTGGCATTTGCAGGGGCGCGACCGTCAACTTGCCGCATTTCGTGTATCTAAAATGAAAGAAAATTACTAAGATTTTCGTACACCATGGGTAGGAAGTAAGTGTGTACACATATATGTTTTGTGGCATGGGTAAATATGTACATATTTGCAGAGAAATTTAGCTAATTTGAAAATGAAATTATGCGTGCTTCAGCCAAACAACTTCGTAGCGTCGTTGGGTGTTGTTCTTGCTGGTAGTCATGGAGGCGTTTAGGTGGGCGGCAGTCGCTATTTGCAATTCGCAGATATACTTTGTGATATTTAATGGGTGCCCAAATTTTTGCAAGTATATCGTTTTAATGTTTTTGCTTTTGATCTACTATCAAATTCCGTTAAAATTATTACATATCTAAAAATTAAGTGCTTTTATTATAATCTAACTGTATATTTAAATAAATGTGTATTAATTTTTATTTTTGAAAAAGAAATTAGACTAATATTTCTGCCGTGATCGAACATGTATTTAAATTTACATATACTTTTTAAAAATATATGCATAGAAGTATATATAGCACTAAGCTTCACGAGTTACAGCCATGGAAACTTGAATTAAAAATTACAAATTTTTAAAGCTAATCGTACATGGAATTGGTTTTGAAATATAAGCAAAAAAAACAATAATCAAACTGGTAAAAACGCTCGATTAATCGATGTTAAAAATCGATATGTTGCATTATCGTTCGCTACGAACTTTAAAACTTTTAACTTTTTTTTTACATTTATTCGATTTTAGATAATTTATAATACTTAATTAATCGATAAATAGATATATTGATACGCCACGAAGTTAAAAACTATTAACGTGTTTTTACATTTAATCGATTTTAGATCAACTATAATACTTAATTAATCGACAAATATATACTCGATAAATAAATATATCGGTAGTTTTTTGGTCGATCTAATAATACGTTAAAAAATTTTAGATGAAATATTGTATTTTTTTTAATATAAAAATGATGTAATAGAAAGAAAATGTGAAACTAATATGGAAATAGGCTATAAAATCGTTTATTATTAAAATTTGTTTTGAACAAAATTCTGAAGGTCAACATTGTCGCTTGACAAAACCGTTGCAATGATATTTATATAACCGAAGTTCTCAGTTTTAAAATTATATTTACATTATTTGGTCGAAGATGTTTAAAGCGATAAATTTATCGATGCTTGTGAAGCCGACTAGTCGCAAAAAAAATTAGAAATACTTGTTTCTGAGTTGAAAAATATATATCAGTACACAATATTATCGATATAAACTAATCGATTACAAGATGTTTACATAAAACAATTGGTCAAATTTGTAACAAAAATTGTCTAAGTTTCTTTAATATAGTTTAAGCTATTTAAGCGCTGACGGCTACATATTATTATCGATATAAAATAGTCGATTAATCAATGTCCATAAAAAAGTATCGGTTAAACTTATGATGTCAATCTACTTATTGGCCCTAAAAGAGTTCAGTCTATTTTTTTAGTCATGATCGGGTCGATAAAATCATCATGCCTGAAATCATATCCTGCTGCAATGGTGTTATCACAAAATTCACTACCATTTGGATATCGGAGCATTAAGAAAATAATGTAAAAGTCCGAGTGAGATAGTATATACAAAACCAATTATTTTATGCTCAAGCTTTGCATATTCATACAGCAATACAGCAAATTTTAGTAACGACAGTGATATCGATAGGTTCTAAAAACGATACATTTTTGTCAATCCAAAAATTTAAATGCATTAAAAATGGTTTTCATACCTTCCGGTAAAAGACTAAAAGACTTTAAATCGCAAACTTAAGTGAAAAACAGTATTTTTTAACAACAATACTTTTTAAAGCATACTTTAAGGAACCTTACTGCACTTTACTACTCTGTAGCTATTTCGACGCTTTTCTGGGAAACAAAAAAAAACAACAAATCCCTTGAAAGCAATCAATTGCCTGCCAATACATGCCAGGCTAGCTCGCCAATTTTCATTTTCCCTTCAACCAAAATACCGATTTGATTGGCGCTCCTGACAACAGGCAATAGAAAAAACAAGAATGTGTATAAGGAATCAATAAGGCTTCCCCTCTACAACTTTTTTGCTCCGCATTGCAAAACTGACGTTAACACGATCCCCAGGGTATATTTGCTGTGTGTTTGCAGAGTTCAACAGTTCTGGGGCTCTTGCATGCTGCTCTCAACTCGCTTGTGCCGTTATAGCGACAATGCACGATTGAGCTTCGGCGCAGAAGAAAAATAAATATGGAGGAAAAAAATTGCTGAAAATGTGTAATGAAATGACGTGTGTGTCCCAGGTAAGAGCTGGTCTGTCGCCGCCATACGCAGCGGAAGTGTAAATGCGTAGAGCTGAAATGGCGAAGCACGCTTTTAGGCGTAAATACAGATGACGCGAATATGACTGAGCACAAAAACTGTAGCTTGGTATTGGAAATACTTTTTTACATATATATCTCTGGTGCTAGCGTGGGCGATTTTAGTAGCTGAAGTAGCGCATTAACTCGTCTCGTTTTTCGAAATGGCTTTCGTCTCCCTCTCACTTCTAGCACTTCATTTCATCTGCTCTCTGCTGTGATCCGCATTTAGTGTCCACGCTGCTTGTGCGTGTATGCGTGTGAGTGTGTCGGTTAGTTGGCGAGTAATTAGTAAAAATTTGCGGTAGTAGTTTTGTCGCAAATTACGGTTGAGACCACTCACTGCTTATTTGCCCATTTTGTTGCCCTTTTTGCATTGGACAACTACTTTTTGGTCTCCGCTTGGTTTTTGTTGCTGTCGTTGTTGTGTTTGGTTGGTGAAATGAAGTGGCAAATTAGCGCGCAGTTCCTTTGGCGATGACTTGCAATCTCTATCGATTTCGGTTAAATCCCTTGCTGAGTAGTTTTGTGTTGTCTTCGTTGCATAGTTTTTATGGTGTATTTTTGTGTGTGTATGTGTGTTGTAGCCTCTTCTATTTAACTTTATTTCACTCAGTAATCTCTCTCAACATTTTTCGCATTTCATTCGCAGACATGTTATTGGAGTTTCTAATTACCGCTATTTTTTGTTCGAGAAAGTTGAGTTGGTTTCAGGGGGAAGAGGTAGTCATTTAAGCTATTTCGTTAACTCTGAAGAGCCTTTTTTGCTTTCCCACACAAGTGCTAACTAAATGCACTAACACTATATAAGCTCCATGCTGGCCGCAATTAGCAGAGAGCTTTGAAAGTTTCTAAAAATTAGCAGTAAATTTGAGAAGCGAAGAAATTTCCTAAAATATTGAAAGGAATTTACTTTTACTGATTAGTGGCGTTTTGAATAACAGCAAGACATTTTTGATATATTGGTTTTGTTTGATTTTATGAAAATGCACTTTTTTCTTGTCAGTCTGGGTCAAATTTGATCATATGTTATTTTTTGTGTACATCAAGTTATAGCAAGATTTGGCGCTTCTTGAACAAGAACTCGAGGTTTGATAGAATATCGGATCATTAAACGTCCAAAAGCCTGAAAAATACAAATAAAATTTCAGGTTAAGTGCTTGAGAAACTTAAGTTCGGGGAAGCTTTGATAAAATTTTAAGAGTTTACCGTTCTATTTATATGAAACGGGTCTGTAATAACATGCTTTTGCTGAGCTCACTGAAAATCCAAGATTCAACGTCAGAACGCAAACAGACATCGGAAAACCTACTCGCTTCCAATTGGATGAAATTACCTACCAAGCTCACATCAAAATAATATTAAAAATCTTCCATTAACAATTTTGTGGCAAAAAAAAATACAAAGTTTCCAATACCATATTACTTTTTATTTGCAAATCAAAAATCGACCATTAAAATAAATTATTGCACCAGCTTTATAAGCTGCTAAAAAGCACAATAACATTGTTGCCCCAAATCGCAAAACTTCAAAGCCGTTCCCATTCATTGCGTGCAACAATTTAATGCCATGCCATTTGCCAACAAATTTCCCTATTATTACTTCCTATTTCGGCAACAAATCTCCCGCTGCCATTTAGCTACACTATTTATCGCCAGCTGCAATTTATGTTTTCTATATTGGTTATTTTCGCGCTCGTACGCTTGCCGTTGTTGCATACACAAAATTAATAAAAAACGAAAACAAAATCCGAATGACTTTCAAAATGCAAAATAAACATATTAACAAATGAGCTTACGCGAATTGGAAATATAAACCTGCATTCAAAATATACAATTTTAGCTTTCAACAGCAGACAAAATGTTTTGCGAGCGCGCAACACACAACCGCGGCATGTTGCGCCACATCTTCATGTTGCTGCGCAAAGCAATAAGAAAAACAAATCACAACAACAACAGTGCACAATGCATTTTATGATTTTTATTATTGTTGCAATTGTAATTCTGCAGCGCTGCGGGAGATTTTTATTGCATGCAATTAATTTGGATGAGAGGAGAGCGAACTGGCGTGCGAGCGAGCGCGCTGGTAAACGGCTAAGCGAGTGGGTGGCTGGTTAGTATGGTGCGCATCGAAAGCGCAGCGGCAGTAAAATAATATAAAATCGCGATTATTGCGAATTTTGTGGTGGGAAAATGTGCTGCGCGCCTTTGTTGCAAGCTGGTGCGCTCTTTCGCCGCTGCGCAACCATTCATTGTTGCTGCATCTTCGCTTGTACTACTTAAAAGTGTTTTACTATTATTTGGGCTTTTATGCTGCATCTTGTTACCACTTTCTTGCCGCTTTGTGTGCAATTTTTTTCTAGTGTATGGCGGAACAAAGCGCGCTGTTGATCTCGACGCTTAAGTAAATTTAGCTTTTGTTTTTTTTATTTCGAAAATTTTTATAGCGCTTTCACGCACGCTAGGTTTTATAAGAGTATATTTATAGTCTTTTATATTTTGCGGCTTCAATTTCTTTTAGATTTTGATCTTCATTTGCTTTTGTGCGCTTAGGTTTTGTTGTTATTGCCCTTCGGCTGCTTTTATTGCGGCAAATCAACACCTCACGCGTATCACGATTTTGCAAACAGACACATACCTATTCACATGCATATACCTTATAGTCCATATGAGCTTGTATTCATGGGTAGCATGTTAGGCATACATAAAAGTGAGTACTCACTTGATTTTAACATCATCTCTGCCTGCAAGCGTCTGTCGATTGTGGCCTGTTGTGCCTCGCATCGATGAAAGCATCATCCGATCAATCAATCTGCTCTTTAATCGCTGCTGATTGCGAAACTGAGATTTCAATTCCGAGAAACAGCACATACTTGTATGTGAGGTAAGAAAAGACTTTTTTGCTCGCTTTGTACTCCCATGTGCGCTCTTATAATTAAATTTATTGAATGGTTCTACACTGATCCAAGTCCCAAATAATCCAACTATAACAGTAACTCCCTGTCACTCATTGACTGAAATTCGAAATCTGGAAGGTCTACTTCAACTCTTTTTTACACTTTTCACCAATAGTCGAAGTAAGTGTTTGCATAGTCCATGTTTTCTGAAAATCTATATGATGCTCTTTCAGATGTTTCAGTGTTTCAGTGTTTTATCTTTTTTCTGGTTTTCGAAAATTGAGCAAAATATTTTTTCTTAACATGAAAAAATTTTTTGAACTCATTTCAATAAAATTCAGTTACGGCCTGTTCCATTTTTAAAAGTTAAAACCATTAGTACGTAGACATTAGTATCAGCTCTTGAATAATTCACTTTGGACTAGAAAAGTGCTTAAATCTTACTTTCTTTTAAAACCACTTTAGTAGTATTCTTGATGTTTAAAACTTGTCTGCTGATTGTGGGATCACCCTGGAGTACGAGTAGTGATAAAAAGGACTAAAATTATAATGAATAGGCTCCAAATGTCTGCTAGTTTTTTTCGAGCAATAAAATGTCAGAGTTCTCAAATTTAATGCACATTTCGAACGGTTGACTAGTTTGTACTAGGAACTTTATCATCTGTATGGCTTAGAATTATGTGCATAGCTCTTTGATTTTGTTGATTGTATGAAGAATTCTGACGTACTTGTATACTTGTATAGCCAGCCATCTGCTTTTGGATAAAATTTTCTATAGACGAAAATACAAATTAATTGAAAATAAGAAAGCTTTAAAATATTCAATGAAAGCACTCAAAGCCAGCTTTGTAGTACTAGATACAACTAAATGGAGAAAAAATTGTATTGTGAAACAATTAACAGAACTGTTGGATTTTTCGAAACCGTCCATATGTTCTAAGATAGATAACTAAGAAAAAAGGTAGAACTGGAGTAAATGAAAGCGTTTCTTGGGAAGAGCCAACATCCAAAACACACACATAAATATATCTCTGTAGAAAAATATGGTAGACTTTTTGGATCTTTATATGTGCTGTGAGGTATATCTTTTAATACTTAAGGTCAAGCTGATTGCCGGTAATTCTTAAAGCTCTCAAATAATAGGTGTTTGACGATCCAAACCTTGTGTTCTCCATGTTTTTTTTTTTTTTGTTACTAGCCAAATACTTACTAGTCTCGCAATACGCACTGCAATTAAATAAATTAAGAATTCCAACCCTCCGCACACATTTGCATAGTCGCTATTGAACAGAAATTTTTATTTCGACGGAATTAAGGAAAATTATCATAGAATTATGAATTTACCGCAAAATGAAGAAACCGCGGAACCAATGTAACCATAGTGAACAAAAAATTTAAATGCAAAAATAATAACAGTAAGGGCAGAAACGGATATGACTCAAGAATATTGGCGAAAGCCATCGGTATCGCGTTAGAAGGGCTCAGCAACAAAGGAGGGGGTGTTTTAAATTGTATATGTGCTGCCTGAAAATTATAGGTATACCAATAAAAATGGCAACAAAAATATAGGTGGTGAATTAAAGGGAAAATACGATTAAGAATTGGTGAGTGGAAATTTGTAGTGAGGGGAGGCGGGTATATGTGAGTGCTTGAACAAAGCTAACAGATTGCATGCACCGATAAAAGCCAAATTACCTAAATATTTCGCAAGGTATAAAGAAAAATTGTGTAAAAGAAAATTATACATAAAGAAAAATATCAAATTAAAAGGAAATTGTAGAATTTCACTCCGGCACTGGGGAAAGTATGTGAGTAGATATGAAAGATGAGATATGTATAAATAAAAGATGGAATGAATGATGGTGCTAAAGCAGAAGCCTGAAAAGGAAAGCACTTAATGCAAATCGGGCGCCGAGTCGAACAAACGTCGAATATGGAAATAAGCGAAGGTAGAGCAAAGCAAATTAATTAGATTTTCAAATAAATGAGGGACTTTGCTTTTGCCGGTCGGTCGGCACACTCACCGGTATACTCACCGGCTGGATGACTATCACCGCCTCACTGCCTGACTGAGTGACTGAACAGCTGCTAGGCAAAGCGGTGAGCTTCCTGAGTTGAGGCTTCTGGGCAGAAACACACACCTCTAGAGCGCGTAACATACACTGTGGCATTTGCAGGGGCGCGACCGTCAACTTGCCGCATTTCGTGTATCTAAAATGAAAGAAAATTACTAAGATTTTCGTACACCATGGGTAGGAAGTAAGTGTGTA